>NC_140990.1:210059778-211500292 GCF_052327205.1 Somniosus microcephalus | reverse complement strand
TTGTGAACAATTTAAGGCCCTTTGGCTATCTGCCTCCTTGAAGCCAGTTGCAAAGGATCCATTTTCCTATATAGAACATTTGTGGTTCAACATGAGTTACTGATGTTTCAAATATATTGAACAACTGTGGTCTCATTCTTGTTTTTGAGCGCCGGTTGTGACTACAGCAGCTTCTTCACCCTTATTTCCCTGTAGCACTGTGGAGCATCAGTAGTATGAACTTTTATGCATCTAGCTCCTTCCAGACTGCTGTTGGAGATATAAGCAACATCTCACAGTTTGCGGTACACTGCTGCATAAGGCAGGTCACTGAGGCTCTCTACACAGAGAGACAGCTTCATCTCATTCCCTCTTGCCAGGGACAAGCAGGCGGGTTTGCTTGATTGCAGGCTTCCCCGTGGTGCATGGTGCCATTGACTGCACGCACATTGCCTTGCGTGTGCCTCCTCTGAACTCAGCCATTTTCATGACCCGAAGGGGTTCCACAGGCAGCGCATCATGCAGGTCAATGCCTGGTATCCTGGCAGTAGTCACAATTTGTTCATTCTGTGGCAGTCCTCTGTGGCACCTATATTTGACCCACTGTGGCAAGTCAAAGGCTGGCTACTGGGTGACAAGGGTTATCCTTTCACGACATGGCTCATGACTCCGGGCTGGAACCCATGCACACGTGCACAGCAGGCCTACAATGAGAGCCATGCTGCCACAAGGAACATTATAGAGCAGACCATTGGCATCCTCAAGCAACGCTTCCGCTGCTTGGACCGGTCTGGAGGAGCCCTGCAGTACTCAGCTGAGCATGCTGCACAACCTCGCCATTATGAGGGAACAGCCCTTACCACCACCTATTAGGCAAGAAGCTGAGGAACAGGAGCACGAGGAAGAGGTGGAGTAGAGGAACAGAACAGGAAGAGGAAGAGAGGATACAATCTGCCCAGGCTCTATGTGATCAAATCATTGATGAGCAATACCAGCAACCTCAACCACATCGCTCCATTCACCAACAGTCTCACACTCCTTACCTTTCCTCTATCACTGACATCATATCATCCTCTTTCCAAAGAAAAAGAAAATAAACATTCCAATCCAAATTTATAAATTTAATCATGGCATAATGCATACAAAAATAAACTAATCACCCTTCTGCATTTCCTTAGTTACTCTTCTGTGCACCCCGTGCCTCTCCAAGTTCTCCTATGAGGTGCTTCTCTAGTGGCTGCAGCCTGGCTGGTGGAAGGCTGCTGATCTTCAATTGAGGAGACTTCAGATGACCTTGGAGGGCTGCACCATCTTGGCCTGGGCTGCAGCAGTCTGGGCTGGCTGGCTGACAGGCAACAACAAGGAGAATGGCAGGGGTGAGAGCAGGAATTATATCATCCTGAGAGAGGACAGCAGGTTCATGCTCCATGGAGCCACTGCCACTCTACTGGGACGGCTCCTCAGTAATCCTACTGATTTGTTGGAGAACAGATTGCTGGACTGCTGTGTTGCCCTGGAAGCCTTTGAACAGTGGTCTCCAAAGCCATGATAGCAGCAGTCTGAGCTTGCAAGGCAGGAGTCTGAGCTTCCACTGCAGCACTCAGGCCTTTGATCAAAGTTGTTTGTGCTGCAATGGAAGCTGTGACATCGGCCATCAGACGCTGCATCGTGGTGGGTTCCACAGGTGTGTTGATGGATCTGACCACCCGTTCCATGTTGGAAAGGATGGGCTCCAAGCTCTGCGCAAAGCCCTGTGCTAAGTTGGTGCTGGCCTCCTCCATGCTCCTTGACATTGAACGCAGACTTTCTGGCAGGCTTTCCAGCGCACTAAGCATTTGGTTATATACACCCACCAGCATTGCTTTGTAGTCTGACCCATCGAAGTCCTTTGAATCCTCTGCAGCAGAACTAGTGTGCAACCTCACCCTCTGGCGAGCTGGCACCTGTGCTATTCTTTCCCCTCGCCCTGGTTCCTGCGCACTTGTCTCACCATGTGCAGATCCTTCCTCTATCTAGCCTCTAAAATACGTGCAGTATCAGAATCTGAGCTGGTGACTGCGAGTGTAAGATCGAGTGATGAGGTCTTTTCATCTTCACTGTCCTCTTTCTCTTCCACCACTGACTGGGAATGCTCCAGTTCTTGGGTTTCTGAAATGAAAAAGGGACAAGGGTTGGGTTGTGGTGAGGGGAGAGGACAAAGTAACACATGTGTGCTTACACCATCTGCAACTTCTAAATCAGGAGAGATTGAGGAATGAGGGAGACATGGGATGAGAGAAGGAGGATTGGTTATGCAGATACTTTTATCATCGATCACTTCAGCCCTGTCAGTGACCCCGACCTCAGCGATGCCCGTTCCCATGATAGTCAGCACTGTCTACTCTATGGGTGTTAAAACATGCAGGTGCGCTTGTCCTCCTCCAGTTCTTTCCTGCTGCCTGCTGTTATGCACCACCTCCTCCTGCAAGAAAGAGGGACATGTGTCAGTGAGTGTCGTGCAATCTGTTTGGGTGATGCGGCTGTCATGGTTGAATAGCTGCCAGTGTGCGCAAGCTGTGGGTGTGAAACTTGCAACAGTGCTAAGTGTGTGAGGCTGAGGTAAAACATATGAATTTTAGTGTTGAGTCCTGATTGATAGAAATTGTTGGTCGATGCATGATGGGGGTGTAGTGAATTGAGAAGTCGATGAGGCTAGTGGTGCAGTTGGTAGGATATGCCATTTGATGATGAGCTCACTCACCTTGACAACCATGTGAGATTGTTAAACTTCTTCCTGCACTATATCCATGTTCTTGGATCAACACTCCTGACATTGACCTCCGCCACTACCTCGTCCCACTGCCTGCTGAGCATCTGTCTGGAGGGCCTCCTGCCCCCCTGTGGATACAGGACATCTCTTCTTCTTTCCACCTCTTCCACCAAGATGTCCAATGCAGTGTCTGAAATCGTTGGTGCATGTTCGCTCCCATGTTCAGCCATTGCTCAAAGTATCACAGCACTGATTCAGTCTTCAAACGACGCCCACTACTTGCAGCCACAATGCACCTCCCCTTTAAGAGGTGCAGGCTGCTTTTAAGTAGTGCTTGCCACTCATGATATTGGGCCCCCTGCTGATGCATGCAGCCAATGAACAGCGCGGGTAGCGTTGACTGCATGCAGCAATCATGTAAAACAGCAAGCAGCATGAATTTACCATGCTGCCTGCAATGCAATGAACGGATACATGTTAATCACGCCCCACAATCCCCATGCACGTTTTCAGGGGTTAGTCAATATCTCCTCCTAGATTTTTCAAGGGTACTCATCACATATTGTGATAGGAACACACTGCTGGTGTGATGCATTCATTTCCCACAGATGAAATAGTGTTAAGGGAGTGACTGTAGGCAGAAAGCTGGGGTCTTCATTTAAAGGTAAGTAGAAGCATTTTATTCCCGGTTTATAGGTTTTTGGTTACTATTTGGGCTGCATACAGAGCTCCACTAGCTCTGGACTTGGCAGAGGAGGATTAGCAAGAGCAGGAAAGAATTACACATGACATCAGGTGGCATAGGATATGGGCACAGAATTTCACATGAGCTGAAGTTGACAGAGGGTGGAGGACAGGAGGATGGCTAGGAAACCGTTAGAGTAATTGAGTATGGAGGTGACAAAGGCACATTTCATGGTATAAGTGATACATGGGCTGAGGTAGGGGTGGAGATGAGTGATGTTACAGAGCTGCAAGTAAGTGGTCTTTGTGATGGAAAGGATATGAAGTCAGGTTCTCAGCTCAGGGCTGACTAGGCTGCTGAGATGGTGAACAGCCTGAGCCAGTATTCAGGGAGGGGAATGGAGTCAGTGGCGAGGATATGGAGTTCATGGTGGCTGCCGAAGAAGATGGTTTTGGCCTTCCGAATGTTTAATGGAGGAAGTTACAGGTCATCTAAAACGAGATGTAGGACAACCAGTCTGATAGCACAGACTCAATGAAGGAGTCAAAAGAGGTGGTGGAGAGGTGGAACTGGGTGGCATTGGCATACCTGGTAATAACAGCAGGCGTAGTTTTAATGGAGAAACTGTGACGGAGTTGTGGTTTCAGAAAGACCTCAGCACAATATGTAACATTGGTACAGCTCCTCCAGTTGCTGTTGAAGTTAACATGGCTCTCAATTTTTATGTTCTGGGCTTCTTCCTGGGGAGAGCTGCAGTATCAACCAAGTTACAGATGTATCAAGTGTTAAGTCCGTGAATGATTGAGACACGGACTAGCAGGAGAGAAAACAAACAGAACTTTACTGGTGAAAGGCATAAACGAAACTAACCAACAGAGGCTCTCTAGCGCCTTTTATACAGGGGTGGTCACTGACGGTACTGCAGTCTGAGACCAGTTATTCTCTTAAAGGTACATACACAACAATTCCTCCCCTTTTAGATAAACAGTACATAACATTCATTTAACAACTAATGATAACGAATTACAATCACAATTACTGTTGCTAGATACATTGGTTAAGTTTAAGCAATTATAAGTTCAGTCTTTGAGGAGGCTTCCTGATTCTGCCTGGATAACGCCTCTTTGGAGTATCAGGTTCTTCTGGCAATGTTGAGTCGGAATCAATGTCGTTGTTTGGTTCATCTGCTTCCAATATTACTGGTTCTGCGGTAGCTGCACTTAGAACGTTGATTTCATTACCAGGTGTATCAGATCGTGGTGTGGAGTTGACGTTTTCCAGTGACTCTAGAATCTGGTCAGCATGGCATCTTACAATGCTCTCCCCAACGTCCACGGTATACATGAGAGGTCCTTGTCGTGTACAAATCGTTCCTGGCTGCCATTTCTCAGTGCGGTAGTCCCGGGCCAAAACTGGTTGACCTATCTTAAAACTCCTGGTCGGCCTTTCATTCATATTCTGAAACTGCCTGTTCTCCACATCTCTTCGGACGTTTGGCTTAACCAAATCCAAGCGGCATCGTAGTCTTCGATTGAAGAACATCATGGCTGGAGTTTGGTTGGTAACCGCATGTGTCGCATTCCGGTAGGCAAACAAGAAGTTGTCCACCTTGTGTTGTAGGGGTATATCTTCATTACACATTGCCTTGATAGCCTTCTTGAATGTTTGGACAAACCTCTCGGCCAATCCATTAGTGGCTGGATGATATGGGGCAGAAGTGTAATGCTTAACACCCTTGTTCTTTAAGAACCTCCGGAACTCTTCAGACACAAACTGTGGTCCATTGTCAGAGCAAATCTGTTCAGGCAGCCCATTCCTGGCGAATGTGGTTCGTAAAACTGCGATAGTTTTTTCCGTGGTGGTTGAGGACATTTTTATTACCTCTGGCCACTTTGAATGTGCATCCACCGCAATTAAAAACATCGAGTCCATGAAGGGACCAGCAAAATCAATGTGCACCCTTTGCCATGGAGATGAGGGCCACTCCCATGGATGCAGAGGAGCTTGTGGTGGGGCGTTTTGGACCTTCTGGCATCCTGCACAGCTCTTGGTCATCTCTTCGATTTCTCTATCGATTCCCGGCCACCACACAAACGCTCTGGCTAAGCTCTTCATTTTTACCCCACCCAGATGACACTCATGAAGCTCATTGAGCACTCTATCCGTCAACTTAGGTGGAATTACTACTCTGGATCCACACATCAAGGTTCCTCTGCACACTGACAGCTGTTCTCTTCTTGGCGAAAATGCTGGCAGCAGTGGTTCGCCATGTGCTGGCCATCCCTTCACCGTTAAATCATAGACCCGTGATAGTGTCGGGTCATTCCGTGTTTCCTTTTCTATGTTTGCATTCGTCACAGGGAGACATTCGACTATGGTCGAGTGGAATAACTCCATTGGATCCACTGCAAGGTCTTCTTCTTCCACCGTCGGCAACGGTAGACGTGACAATCCATCAGCATTTCCATGCTGTTTAGTTCCCCTGTACTCGATGTCATATTGGTGTGCCCCTAGGAAAAGGGACCATCTCTGCAGCCGTTGTGCTGTCATTATCGGTACGCCCTTCTGAGGGTTGAAAATGGAGACAAGAGGTTGATGATCGGTTAGTAGAGTAAATTTTTGACCGTGCAGACAGTGATTGAACTTCTTCACCCCCCACACTAGGCTGAGGGCCTCTCTGTCAATCTGGGCGTAGTTACGCTCGGCAGAAGTTAACGAGCGTGACGCAAAAGCTGTCGGCCTCTCCAAACCATCAAGGAATTTATGTGACAGTACCGCCCCAATGCCGTAGGGAGACGCATCACACGCCAGCCTGATTGGCAGTGCTGGGTTGTAGTGAGCCAATACTTCCTTCGAAGTGATTAAGTCCTTACTCTTCTGAAAAGCACGTTTACAATCATCGCTCCATTTTCATGCTACCCCCGTTCGTAGCAGGGCGTTCAGTGGATGCAGAATTGTCGACAAATTCGGCAAAAACTTATGATAGTAATTCACCAACCCGAGGAATGACCTCAGTTGCGACACATTTTCAGGCGCTGGGGCCTTAACAACCGCTTCAATTTTGTCAGGGGACTTATGTAACCCCTCTTCATCAATCACGTGGCCACAATACGATATCTGTTTCTTAAAAAATTCGCACTTGGGGCGGTTGGCTCGCAGCCCATGTTCCCGTAGTCTAGTGAACACCTGTTCTAGGTTGTTAAGGTGTTCACTGTCATCTTCACCTGTTACAAGGATGTCGTCCAAGTAACACTGAGTCCCCGGAATCCCTTGCAGGACTTGTTCCATCGCTCTTTGCCATATCACCGGAGCTGATGCTACTCCGAATACCAATCGATGATACTGGTAAAGACCTTTGTGAGTGTTTATCGTGAGATACTTCCTAGAGGACTCTTCAACCTCCATCTGCAAATATGCTTGTGCTCGGTCAATTTTTGTAAAACGCTTCCCTCCAGACAGTGAGGCGAAGGTGTCTTCTATCCTTGGAAGAGGATATTGTACTGTGTGAAGGACAGGGTTCACCGTCACCTTGAAATCCCCACAGATGCGAATCTTCCTTGGCTCTCTGGACTTATTGCTTAACGTTTTCTTCATGACAGGAACGATGGGTGTCGCCCACTCGCTCCAGTCGACCTTAGACAACACGCCCGCCTTCTCCAGATTCTCCAGCTCTGCCTCGACGGCTGGACGAATTGCATATGGTATCGGTCTCGCTTTGAAAAACTTGGGAACTGCATTCTCTTCTATTTTTAACGAGGCAGTTACGCCTTTAAGCGTGCCCAGTTCTTGTTGAAATACCTCTTTGGCGTTAGCTAAGATCGTCCAGGAGTGACGTCTTCATCTTTTTTACCGTCCACCGTCATTGCATGAATGGAATGCCAATCTAAGTTTATCTTCCTGATCCATTCCCGTCCCAATAACGGTGGTCCACCATTTGGCAGTATGTAGAGATACAATTTCCGTATTTTCTTGCCATTGTATTCGACAGGCACCCTTATTTTTCCTCTGGGGTATACTTTTTGCCCCGTATACGTCGTCAAGATGATGGATGTCTCTCTCAAGGGTATGTGTGAAAATAGCCGCTCATAGCCTCGTCGATTCATGACGGTTAGCGCTGATCCTGTATCCAATTCCATTTTAACTTGGGACCCTGCTATCGTGAGGGTGACCCAAATGGTTCGGTGATCCTCTTTTGCGATTACATTGTGAAGTTTGAGACAGCTTAATCTCCTGTTCTTGGATTCACTATCGCTCATCTGGTCTTTGGAACTACTGTCCGTCATCTTTTGTACTTTCTTGTACAGTTCCTTAGTAGCCTTTTTGTTGTCGCTGGTCTTCTTCCCAGACCTACAAACTCGTGCAATGTGTCCAATCTTCCCGCATTGTCTGCATATTTTGTCTTTGGACCAGCAGTCCTTCTGGTCATGGTTAGTTCTGCCGCAGCGATAACATTTTGCAAATTCCCGTGTCATTTCGTGGGTGCCGTATTCCTGTGGTTTTTGTTGAATTTCTGCAGCTCCCCTGGCTGCTGCTTCATACGATACTGCCACGCTGAAAGCCTTATCTAGCGTCAGCTCTTTTTCTGCGAGTAACTTCTTCTGTGTTCCTTCACTCAGGAGTCCACAGACAAATTTGTCCCGTAGGGTATCTGCCAGTCCTGCTCCGAACTGGCAGTGCTTTGATAGCTTGCGTAGTTCCGTAAGATACTCAGCATTGCTCTCATCTTTGTGCTGAGTTCTCCTGTGGAATTTAAATCTTTCTGCTATCAACAGCAGTGCAGGGTTTAAGTGCTCCTGTAGAACAGCAACAATTTCATTAAAACTCTTCGCCTTCGGTTTGGCTGGCGTAATCAGATCCCGCAATAGGCCGTACGTTCTAGCGCCCATTACGTTTAGCAATATTGATGCCTTTTTCCCCTCCGCTATTTCATTTGCCTCGAAATATACCTAGACTCTTTCCACATACGTGGTCCAGTCCTCTAATGTATTATCAAAAGCAGCGATGCAGCCAGTCTTCGGCATCTTGCAATTCTAAAATGGCGTCTCCCGTGCTTTGCCTTCTTCCCCGATTTAACAAAATGGCGCCTCCCGCGCTTTGTCTTCTTCCCCGCTGTTGTTAGCGCTGCTTTCCACGGTTTCCTGCGCGTTAAATATTAATTCGTTTTCTTTTATTATCTTCCCGTCGTGGAGCGGACCCTCTGGGACACTTCCCTCCCTCTTCTGAGGTCCGAACGCTGCCCAGCTTTGAAACACGGCCGCGCCCTGTGTGCTCCACCCTCTCTCTCTCTCCTTGCTTCCCGACTCGCTGCCCGGCCCCGTTGAAAGGCCACCCGATCGAGCTTCAGCCCGCCGCAGCCCAGGAAGGATCAGAGCACTACCTGCCACCAGCCCGATTAGCTGGGAAACCACGGACCGAGGAACCCAGCCTGGCTCTGGACAGTCTCTCCTGCAAGTTTTGAACTCGATGATTGACGGTCGACGCCCGTTTCTCGAGTTTCAATGGCCTATTTCTTTTTTTTTCTTCTTTCTTCTGGCTCCGACCTTCAACAACGTCGTCGGAGCTGCTGCTGAGTTGCAGGTAAGTTCGTTTCTAACTCGTCGCCAGTGTTAAGTCCGTGAATGATTGAGACACGGACTAGCAGGAGAGAAAACAAACAGAACTTTACTGGTGAAAGGCATAAACGAAACTAACCAACAGAGGCTCTCTAGCGCCTTTTATACAGGGGTGGTCACTGCCGGTACTGCAGTCTGAGACCAGTTATTCTCTTAAAGGTACATACACAACATCAAGGAAGTCACAGATGTATTATTTAGTCCTTTGGTGCTTGTGGTTTGTTTCAGATATGTGACACCTAACCTATCACTTTCTTGTGATTCCCTTGTGGAATGAGTCTTTGGGCCGGATATTCTGACCCCCACGGGTATGTACGAGGTGTGTACACACCTGTAGGGGCCTCGCAAGTGCCGGTTTCAGGCATGTGAAGTGCATGCGCTAAAACCCGGCACTTCCGATCTGTCAAGAAGCTCCATCTTCCCAGGAGAAGGGCCTCCGCGGGCAGAGAGTTCTGCTTTTTGCACAACCTCCGCCCACTGAAAACCTTTAAAAATCTTACGCCTGGTAAAAGCAGGGATTCTGGTGCTTGTACACTTTCTTGAGCTATACATATGTGAGTCAGCAATATCCCAGACTATGGTGACTGACTGACATTGGGTGATTTAAGTTACCTTCTTCGATGCCTGATACATCAGGCACTTTAGGGGAAGGGGGTGTCTGATGGTCCTGTTAAGTGTTTGCCGTTGCTCCTGGAGTCCTTGTAGAAGGGTTGATTGCTCCTGTGCAATCAAACTGGCTTTTTTCACTCAGTAACACCCAATCTACTGCAACTTGATGAATAATCAACTAGTTTTGCCTTCTTGACTACTATTTAGAATTCTTAACTGATTCCTAATTGCAGCTTACAACTGATGTAGAGGATTTACTGTTGTTCCCTTCTCATTGGCTGGTCCATACTGCGGGAAGAGAATTCCAGTTGTACAGGCTGAGAACAGTAATACTGTGGGTAAACCAGCAGGATTAAATTCTCCAAGAAACATTTCGTAACCTAAAGTTTACCCCACGGACAGTGCACCAACAACAATTTCTAGGGCGTGAAGAGAAGGTGGTGAGATTGATCAATAAAAAAAGAAAGGGCTTATTGAGTCTAATGGCCCTTTTCTTGCCCCTAAATTATTTTATGTTCCTATGAGGGTTATCTTCCTTGGGCCTTTTCTCGCTCCGCTGCTGTAAGTTGGGCGGAGTTCAGCAGAAATGCCATTTATGTGCGTAAAAAGGGAGTCCAGCAAACTTCAGGTGGCGTTATGGCGGTAAAGCGGGAGAAGGTTTGAGGAAATTTACCCCTTACCTTTCAACAAATTTGTCTATATCAGACAGTAATTTGTATATTTTAGGTACCCAGAAATATAGGAATCGTATGATTTTTGTTAGATGAAATTTTAACTAGCGGACACACAAAAATAGCAATGGCAGAAGTCATCTCTTTTTCTGTTGTAATGTGTCTAGGATTGTAACTAATACTTGGTCAATCACAAGACAATATATAGTCAACTGAGTTCAATATATCGCTGAGACCTCATGTATATTAGCCATAGCATCCACAATTTAAATCTGTATCTGGCTAAAACAAAAGAAAAATATCATTTCGGTAAATATTTTCAGTGCTGTTTCAAGAAGAATATGGTTCTGTTTACTGACATCAATAGAGTGTTATCTATCTCAATAGAGCACTTTGGTTAACCCACGTGACATTTTATCAATGAAATATAAACTAATATTTCAAAGACCTCCCCCGTCCCTCGCCTCAGTTGGGAAAGGCAGTCTGTAAGTATACGGACCAGGAAGCTCTCAGGGTGGCTCTCCAGTCCGTGCTGAGCTAGATGAGCTCAGCCAGGGCAACATTTGGAATGCTACAATTAGCCTCAGAGCCCCTTGAATCATAAAATCATAGAATAGTACAGCACAGGAGGAGGCCATTCAGCCCATCAAGTCTACGCCGGCTCTTTCGAAGAGCAATCCAGTTAGTCCCACTCCCCCGATCTTTCCCCGCATCCCTGCAATTTTTTCTCCTTCAAGTATTTAAACCAATTCTCTTTTGAAGGCTATTATTGAATCTGTATCTACCACCCGATCAGGCAGTGCATTCCAATCCTAACCACTCACTGCGTAAAAAAGCTTTCCCTTATGTCGCCTCTGGTTCTTCTGCCAATTACCTTAAATCAGTGCCCTCTAGTTATCCACTCTTCAGCCAGTGGAAACAGTTTCTCTTTATTTACTCTATCTAAACCCTTCATGATTTTAATACCTCTATCAAATCTCCTCAGCCTTCTCTGCTCCAAGAAAAACAACCCTAGCTTCTCCAGTCTATCCACGTAACTGTAGTCCTTCATTCCTGGAACCATTCTAGTGAATCTCTTCTGTTCCCTCTCCAAAGTCTTCACGTCCTTCCTGAAGTGAGGTGCCCAGAATTGAACACAATACTCCAGCTGGGGCCAAACTACTGTTTTATATAAGTTCATCATAACTTCCTGGCTTTTGTACTCTATGCCTCTATTTATAAAGCCCAGGATCCCATATGTTTTATTAACTGCTTTGTTAATCTGTCCTGCCACCTTCAAAGATTTGTGCATAAGC
This sequence comes from Somniosus microcephalus, assembly GCF_052327205.1. Lineage (NCBI taxonomy): Eukaryota > Metazoa > Chordata > Chondrichthyes > Squaliformes > Somniosidae > Somniosus > Somniosus microcephalus. The sequence goes on along the minus strand of NC_140990.1, from coordinate 211,488,692 downwards.
ACCCCCAGGTCTCTCTCTTTTTGTAACCCCTTTAAAATTGTACCATTTAGCATGTATTGCCTCTCCTCATTCTTCCTACCAAAATGTATCACCTCACACATTTTTGCATTGAATTTCATCTGCCATGTGTCCGCCCATTCCACCAGCCTGCCTATGTCCTCTTGAAGTCTATTATTATCTTCCTCAGAATCTATATGGCTAGAGTTAAGAAATAATAGAGGTATAATTACACGACTAGGTGTATTTTATAGACCACCAAATAGTGGTAAAGATATGGAGGAGCAAATTTGCAAAGAAATTACAGAGAGGTGCAAGAACTATAGCGGAGTAATAATGGGGGACTTCAACTATCCTAATATAGACTGGGATTGTAATAGTGTTAAGGGCAGAGAAGGGGAAGAATTTCTGAAGTGTGTTCAGGAGAACTTTCTTGATCAGTATGTTTCCGGCCCGATGAGGGAGGAGGCATTGCTGGATTTGGTTCTGGAGAATGAGGTAGGTCAAGTGGAGCAAGTGTCAGTAGGTGAACATTTAGGGAACAGTGTTCATAATATAATGAGGTTTAGATTAGCTATGGAAAAGGATAGGGAGCAATCTAGAGTAAAAATGTGTAACTGGGGGAAGGCCAATTTCAGTGGGATGAGAACGGATCTGGCCCGAGTTAACTGGAATCAAAGACCGGCAGGCAAAACTATAATGGAACAATGGGCTGCCTTTAAAGAGGAAATAGTTCAGGTATTGTTGAGGTACATTCCCACTAGGGGGAAAAGTAAGGCAACTAAAATCCAAGCTCCCTGGATGATGAAACAGAGGGAGAACATGATGAAGCAGATAAAGAGTGTGTATGACAGATGTCAGGTTGCAAATACATCTGAGAATCAGGCTATATATAGAAAGTTCAGAGGAGAAGTGAAAAAGAAAATGAGGGGCAAAGAGAGGATATGAGAATAGAATGGCAGCCAACGTAAAAGGTAATCCAAAAGTCTTCTATAGGCATATAAATAGTAAAAGGGTAGTGAGAGGAGGGGTGGGCCGATTAGGGACCAAAAAGGACACCTATGCATGGATACAGAGGGTATAGCTGAGGTACTAAATGAGTACTTTGCATCTGTCTTCACCAAGTAAGAGGATGCTGCTATAGACATAGTGAAGGAGGAGGTAGTAGAGATACTTGATAGGATAAAAATTGATAAAGAAGAGGTATTAGAAAGGCTGGCTGTACTTAAAGTAGATAAATCACCAGGAGCAGATGGGATGCATCCTAGGATGCTGAGGGAATTGAGGGCAGAAATCATGGAGGTATTGGTCATAATATTCCAATCCTCCATAGATAATGGGGGTGGTGCCAGAGGACTGGAGAATTGCAAATGTTACACCATTGTTCAAAAAAGGGTGTAAAGATAAACCCAGCAACTACAGGCCAGTGAGATTAACCTTGGCAGTGGGGAAGCTTTTAGAAACAGTAATCAGGGACAAAATCAACAGTCACTTGGATAGTGGTGGATTAATTAAGGAAAACCAGCACAGATTTGTTAAAGGCAAATCTTGTTTAACCAACTTGATGAAGTTTTTTGAAGAGTTAACAGAGAGGGTTGATGAGAGTAATGCGGTTGACATAGTGTACATGGATTTTCAAAATGCGTTCAACAAATTGCCACATAATAGGCTTGCCAACAAAATTGAAGCCCATGGAATAAAAGGGACAGTGGCAGCCTGGATACGAAATTGGCTAAGTGACAGGAAACAGAGAGTAGTGGTGAGCGGTTGTTTTTTGAACTGGAGAAAAGTATTGTAACCGGTTTTTGCGGTGGCCAATTTCCTATGGCCCCTGCCGCAATCGCCAAATATTGTAAGTGGTTTCGCCCCGCCCGTAGCGAGCACGTAAACCCCCTTACAAGTTCTGGACGATAAGGATTACTGAGGACAGATTTGAACACGGACAGCATTTTCAGGCTCACCCGTACAGTGTTTATTAAGGTTAACAAAAACCACTCCACTCGCATACAGTACGAGCAGTGTGAACACAACAGTAGAGTTTAAAACAGTACGACCCTGACTTGTCCAACAAGCCCCTGCCATGCTGACTTACCACGGCCAAAAAACACCCTCCTGTGAACTAAACTATGACAGGACCCTTCCAACGCTAAACCCCCTCTTGTTTGGTAGGAACAAACAGGCACCCCCTCACACAGCTAAGTGATCTTGTGGGTGTGTAGGCTTGGCAATGCTCACCTAGATTGCCCCTTTTATCTTGCTTGCAGCTTCCTCCTGTACGTCTCGGCTACCTGGTTCCGTACCGGCCTTGCGTCATGCGAGTCCCAGCCTTAGTCGACGTTCGTCTCAGTTGGAAGAGCAAGGCTCAGCTCTTCTTGATGTTACATTGTGTGGAGGGCAGGAGAGAGAGAGAGAGAGCTATCCAAACTGCTCTTTTTATACCCCTCCAATACACAGACCGCAGTCTGTGATATTAATGGACACATGGCCTGGGGGAATGGGTTTTCGATCTCTTGAATGGTTTGAAATGGTTTTTGATCTCTTTTTGATCTTCCTGCCAATTAACTTAACAAGTTCATCGTGACTAGAGCAATGAGTCGTCAGCCTTGTTAATCCAGACTCGGGAGTGGGCCTCTCGGGCCATTGTACCCCAGGACAGTTCGTTTCCATACGAATGAGTCATCTCCAGCTTGAGTGGGTTTTACACTGCTCGCCCCCCCCCCCACACCCCCCCAAACAGCCTGTCCAGTTTTTAATAGGGGTTAAAAATCCAAAAATCCATGGTCTGCGTCAACTGCTACAGTATACAGTGGTGTTCCCCAGCGGTCAGTTCTAGGACCACTGCTTTTCTTGATACATATTAATGACTTGGACTTGGGTGTACAGGGCACAATTTCAAAATTTGCAGATGACATGAAACTTGGAAGTATAGTGAACAGTGAGGAGAAGAGTGATAGACTTCAGGAAGACATAGACAGACTGGTGAAATTGGCAGACACGTGGCAGATGAAATTTAACACAGAAAAGTGTGAAGTGATGCATTTTGGTAGAAAGAATGAGGAGAGGAAATATAAACTAAATGTTACAGAGAGACCTGAGGGTATGTGTGCATAAATCGTTGAAGGTGGCAGGGCAGGTTGAGAAAACAGTTAAAAAGGCTTATGGGATCCTGGGCTTCATAAATAGAGGTATAGAGTACAAAAGTGTGGAAATTATGATGAACCTGTATAAAACACTGGTTCGACCCCAACTGTATTCAATTCTGGGCACCACACTTTAAGAAGGATGTGAAGGCCTTAGAGAGGGTGCAGAAAAGATTTACGAGAATGATTCCAGGAATTAGGGACTTCAGTTATGTTGATAGACTGGAGAAGCTGGTGTTGTTCTCCTTAGAGCAGAGAAGATTGAGAGGAGATTTGATAGGGGTGTTCAAAATCATGAGGGGTCTGGACAGGATAGATAGAGAAACTATTCCCAATGGCGGAAGGGTCAAGAACCAGAGGACACAGATTTAAGGTGACTGGCAAAAGAACCAAAGGCGACATAAGAAAAAGGTTATTTACACAGCGAGTGGTTACGATCTGGAATGCACTGCCTTGAAAGGGTGGCGGAGGCAGACTCAACCTTATCATTCAAAAGGAAGTTGGATGAGTATCTGAAGGAAACAAAATTGCAGGGCTATGGGGAAAGGGCAGGGGAGTGGGACTAGCTGAGAGTTGGCACGGGCTCGACGGGCCGAATGGCCTTCTTCCATGCTGTAGTCATTCTATGATTCTATGAGTGTTTACTACACTGCCAAGTTTCATGTCATCTGCAAATTTCAAAATTGTGCCCTGTACCCCCAAGTCTAAGTCATTAATGTATATCAAAAACAGCAGTGGTCCTAGTACTGAACCTTGGGGAATGCCACTGTATACCTCTCTCCAGTCTGAAATGCAGCAATTCACCACAACTCTATGTTTTCTATCCCTTAGCCAATTTTGTATCCACGCTGCTACTGCCCCTTTTATCCCACTGGCTTCAATTTTTTGAACACGCCTAATTTGAGGTACTTTCATCAAACGTCTTTTGAAAGTACATATACACATCAACTGTGTAGGCGTTTTTTTTACACTCTTTTAACCCAGATCCTACCGCTGGTCACCAAAAGATGTAAACAGTTTTGATCCTAGCCCAATTGCTGGACGGACGGTTCGAATCGCCCCCACCTTACGAAAGTTCTATACCCAGGAATTATTATTCAGAGTGTAAATGAAATAAGTCACGGACAGGAATGCTTCGGTGAAAAATCAAACTTGTATTTATTTGGTCTAACATACACTGGCTAAAACATGCACTACTAAACAAAATCACAATCCCTGTGGAGAATAAAATCCAGATTACAATCAACATACATACTGTACAAAACGGGAGACTATAACGAGCAGTAATTCCCTTATTGCTATGGTGGACGCTAATTCCACCCCCACCAACGAATTACCCAGTCGCATAAACCCCTTCGCCTGGCTGAACCAAACGAAGCTCCCACCCCAGAATAGCCCAAAAACGTCACTTCTGAGAGACTATGCTTACCCCGGTTTCGATCGCTCTGCTCGTCGGCTTTCTCTGATACTTCTTGTCTTGTTGGAGCAGGAGCGAGAGAGAGAGAGAGAGAGAATGGTGGAAAAGAATCTATCTTTATAGATAGTTTGCCTGCCCCTTTTTCCCACCAATCTTAAAAATCCATTTGCTTCTGAGCACTCCGGTGCTTATTCTGTGATGAGTTATCCTCGGACCCATGTGTATTGGGTTAATGGCCCTAAGTCTGGGACATATCTTTCGGTCTTTGTATTGGGAAAACAGGCTTCCTTCTGGCTGGGTGAGCTAGTGGGTTCATTGTTCTGCTTCTCTTCTGAGATGGAGGTGAGAAGTGCTTTTGCATATTAGAGTGGTTTTTCTAATCAATTTCAATGGCCCCCTTCCTTTTTCCAGGACTGTCGGGCAGACCCATACATACTGGATGAGTTCTTTTGTCACAGCCAACTGCCATGCGTTCTCTGGAGTTTTAACAAACCTGTTTTTCATGTATCTGCACAGGGCGATCCCGTAACAGGGAAAATACCCTCAGAAAAATCCCATAAAGTCCACAAAAAAATATTCTTGACTGAATCCATTCTTCAGAGACTTTACGATCTCTTCAACTGCACTTCCCTCATCCACCCTCTCTGTTACCTCATCAAAAAAAGGTAAGGGGAAATCATCCAGGGTTCCTACTCCTGATTGCTAACCAGTGACCTCCTATTCAAAAGAACCTTTGAATGGATGTCAGGTGAGGATAGAATCCGGCTGGGATGGGCAGCTGAGTTGCCCATTGATATCGATCTCCAGCTTCATATATGAAGGATAGTCTCCGGTCCAACACTTGACTCAGCCAGGGAGTGGGAACTGTTTCCCTCGGGAGTTCCCATCATCCCGGGGGTGCCCTCTTGGTGTCAGTTGCCTTGTAAGGGGTGGGTGGAGGTTCTGCCTTTTAAAGGCTGGCGGGAGAATCCCAGAAACAGCAGACACTCGGCGCAGCAGAGTACCCCCCGTTTTGCGCTCCCGCCGGACTCTCATCGGACATTTGGCAGGACTCCTGCGGCTTTTCAGAGCCCTTTAGACATTGGTGTGGTGACTAACACCAATAGCAACACTTACCTTTATGTGGTGTTCCTCACATAAAAGAAAATGTTTAAAGTGTCTGGACAGTGTGCTTGAAGAAAATCACTAAATATTTTCAACACAGTTGCTGCAAGAATACAGTCCTTCCTATTAACACTAATATAGTGGTTAGCAGATCAATACAAAGAGGTATCTGGTTCGTCCAGGACGGGAAGCACTGCAGGACATCTGATACGTGAATCATTTAGCACAAGGAAAGGATGGTCTCACACTGTGACCAGATCTGAGATCTCCTGTTCCTTTGTGGTCACTGCCAGGAAACCACTTCCTTATGTTACAAATCATAGCTGACAACATTGGTGCTGACACTGTACAGAGGCAAAATGGAACTTTCTTCAAGTGGTAATGCAATAACTTGACTGCAGTTAGAATGCTCTCATTTTGCTGAATAAATGAAGGAGTTGGTTTAAAGGTTACTTTGACTGCTTGATTTATAAGATACCAGCGAAGTACCTTTCATTTTGTTTTACTGTCATGTTTTAATTCCTGCTGCTTTTTGCCTGATTTTGTGTTGCTGTAATAAAAGTGCTTATCATGTATTTGTAGCATTTGCTTAGTGCTTAACAATAAATGTCAGTGCTGTTTAGATGTCAGGCACACAGAAGCTGCTGGTTTAACGAAACCTGCTCGGCATTCTATAGTTCATTTGGTAAAGGTACTTATTGTCTAACGTGGAATTGAATTATATTAACTAGCAAAGTCACAGATTTGACTCTTGGTCAGCTCTGAAGTGATGTTAGGGGTGTTAGAATTGGCCTCAGCACCTCTGGGTTATGGAAGAGAAAATCACCCTGGATTCCCATCTGGTGACTTCTGTTGGGGAAGTGCGTATCTGTGGATGTCCAGTGAGGACCGGATCAGGCTCGGCTGTGATGATCCCATGGTTGAATAGCCTGCCGATACATTCACATATGAAGAATGACTACTTTTGTGAGGTACCAGAGACTGTGTGGCTCCTGTGAAACCATACCGATTGCATGAGTCATTGCCTGAAAGGAAGGAAGGAGATTACTAAGAAATCTAAAAAAAAAGAACCAGAACTCATTCATATTATAACCCAGATCCAGGGTCCATGTGAAATATTTTAGAATTGAAATTTCAGACTGCCACCTTAAAGTTCACTCTGAAGAAGGGCCCTACCTGAATGTTGCCCTGTCTGTTCTGACTGTCCTCTGTATGTTTCCAGCATGTTCTGTTTTCGTTTTAAATTCCATTCCACAAGTTTGTTTTAAACATAATAATGGCTCGTAATTTCCGATAGGAGGCTTCCTGCGTGCAGATGCCTCCTATCGGCAAAAAATCTACGAATTTACCTAAGGGGTCCCGAGGTCCAGACACTTCTGCTCCTGGGCCTCTCCACAGTCGAAATGCGCAGGGCCCAGGTATCCGAGGGGCGCAGTTCGCAAGCATTCCTGGGATCATGTGGGCCAGGCCAGCCAATAGAAGGGAATCTTCCTTCATACTTTTGACAGATAGACCTGTCAAATATATGAATGGAGATCACCCCAAAAAGACACTAAAACATTAAATAATTTTTTTTTAATCACATTTTTAAAATGAGTTAAAATTACATTAAATTAAATATTTTAAACCAAAATTTAATCTTTTGAAAAAAATAATTAAAGTTTTTTACGGGGATAAAAATAAACTTACCTTTTTTAAAGTATTTTTAAATGATAAATGAGTGAAAATAACATTTTTTTTACTTTTTTCAACTCTTATCCTGGTAAAAGCAGGTCTTATGCCTGTTTTTACCAGGCGTAAGATTTCTAAGGGTTTTCAGCGGGCGGAGGTTCTTCAGAAAGTGGAACTCTCCACCCACAGAGGCCCTTCTTCAGGGCAGGCGTCCGATCTGTCAAGAGGATTCTTGACAGATCGGAAATGCCGGTTTTCAGCGCATGCGCTTCGCATGCCTGAAACTGGCATTTCCGATGTCCCTACGGGTGTGTACACAGCGCGAACACACCCATAGGCATCGGAAAATATGGGCCAATGTCAGACTAAGGAAGCCAGCTTGGCTTTATCATGTAGGCGTCTTTCATTGTAAAATTGGAACACTTGAATTATAGTTAACTTTTTGAAGGTAGGTTACATGAAGTCTGGCTATTAGATAAGATACAGAAGGGCCTGTGGATCCATATTCCATCATGAGCAGGATGGGCTCACTCAGTTTCGAGTTTCTAGTTTTTACAAAAGTTCTATACTCAAAACGTTTACCTGACTTCCTTTTACAGATACTGACTGGCCTGTCGTGTATTTCCAGCATTTCTTGACTCAAAATTCTGTCTCACCTCCTGATTCCCCAAATACTTTCCACCACCTACAAGGCACAAGTCAGGAGTGTGATGGAATACGCTTCACTTGCCTCCATGAGTGCAGGTGCAACAACACTCAAGGAGCTCAACAACATTCAGGACAAAGCAGTCCATTTGATTGGCACCCCATCCATCACCTTAAGCATTCACTCCCTCCACCTTGGCTGCAGTGTGTACTATCAACAAGATGCAGCAACTTGCCAAGGCTTCTTCAGCAGCACCTCCCAAACCCGTGACCTCCACCACCTAGAAGGACAAGGGCAGCAGGCGCAGGGGAACACCACCACCTCCAGGTTCCCCTCCAAGCCACGCACCATCCTGACTTGGAAGTATATCGCCGTTCCTTCATCGTCGCTGGGTCAAAATCCTGGAACTCCCTCCCTAACAGCACTGTGGGGGAACCTTCACTACATGGACTGCAGCGGTTCAAGAAGGTGGATCACCATCACCTTCTCAAGGGCAATTAAGTTGGGAAAAAAATGCCGGCTTTACCAGCCGCCCATATCCTAATAATTTTGGTTTAAATCAGTGTCTTCAGGAGGGGAGAAGAGAAAATTTAAAAAAAAGTTGCAACTCACTTAATCATTGCTGCAGTTTCATTCCTCTTTGCATTTCCTCTGATGTATTTGTGACTGTTATATGCCTATCATTACATCAGGCCCAAAATAAAATCTGAAAAACAGTACTAAAAGCTCAGAACTTTTAATTTGTTGTATTGCTATTTTCCTTTCAGTATGTGAATCTGTCTTATCAAACATTAACAAAATGAAACAGATGATGATCCAGGAATGGAATTATCATTAGGAGTCCGTAAATCACAAAAATTGTCAACTCCACAGACCACACCTCCCCCCCCCACACCCCCCGCCCCACCACCCCACCCAGCAACCCACACCAACAGCACATCCTGCTGACCCCCTGCTATTGGTGGTCTTTGCGCTTTGCATATTGTTGGTTCAGGGTAACAGACTGAGACTGTATTAGATCTCTCATGTGTGCTTTTCTTATGTACAGACTTGCAACATTATATTTGAACAGTTTGTTTTCTGTACCTCCTCACTGCAGACAAGAAAAGCCTATTCAAATACTTCTGGCTTCCCACTGGCATGGCAAATGCTGAGTCATTGGTACTCTGAGACATTCTTGTGAGTCAAAGAAATCCATCAGGTATGCAGATATTTCGTAAGTAATTCCAGAGCAATTCATTGCACAGTAGAGAATAGACACACAGACAACTGTCCAACAGAATACAGTAGCTCCTTTATAACATTATTAAGGCAGTGGCCTTGACAATTTGATTCGTTTGACAGTTTTAATGTAAGTTTAACCTTTACTGAAACGACCTTTTCAGTCCTGAAGAAATTTCTTGTCAGTTTTAGGTAGAATTCCCAGGTTAAATCTGTCCTGTGCAAACAGATGGTAGATGCTCTAACACAGGCACATGGTATTACTTCAAGTGCATAGCTTACCTGAAATCTTTAGTCCGATGAAAGATACACACCTGGAATGTCATGACCTTTTTTTTTACCTTTACAGATGTTAACTGGTGTGCTGTGTATTCCTAGCATGTTCTGTTTTTATTTCAGATTTCTAGCATTTGCTGTTTTCCATGTCTATTGTCCTACATGAAGTGAGATTCAGCAGTCTTGAACTAAGTGTTCTGTTCAAAGCATCTATTGAAGCGTTGGTATCTGTCAATCCAGAAGCCTCCAACGTCCTTAGAAGCTCCTCCTGGTGTTTTGCTGCTGCAGGAACTTCCCAGGCTGTCATCGTCTCCAAGGTGTGTTGCAGGTCGTGAGCAACTTCCTGCAACATGCTGCAGATGCGGGTAACGAACTACTCCCATTTCTCCATCATCTCAAACATCTGTGGGGAAACCATATCCACTGCCAGCACATTAGATCGATGGGTGTGTCTGTGCTGGTGCCTGCACGGGTAAGATGCCAGGATGGACTTGGTGAGAATGTATCAGCAGCTGTGAATCCAACAGTTATCGGAATGGCTGGTCTCTTCCTCTAAGCCACCTGCTATGGTGTTAAAAACAGAAGAGCTTGTCAAGCTGTGCACACTGTGGTATTTTCCCTTAAAGAAATAGTGGACAACTGTAATGACATTGCAATATTTTAAGAAATCACATGAAGCTGAAACTGCATATAATGAGCCTTGCTCTGCCTTTACCAACTTTCTCATGGTCTCTTCTACCCTCACCCTCCCATACGGGCTCTCCTGTCCACTGCTATTAAATCTAACACCTCTTTCTGCAGACCCAAGGTCCTCCCCTCAGGTGCTGGTTGTCTGCCATCTTTTCCTCTGGAGTGAGAGAAGACCATTATTACACATCTGTAGGTGTCTAGAAAAGTGAGTTGAGAGACTGGTTTTGAGTAAATAAGGTATTTGGAGTGGTTGCCTTTTGCAGAAATGAGCTCCCCTGACACCCAGGTACTGGGAGAAAAAAAGAGTAAGATGGGTAAATGAGGTGCGTGAAGCTGTACGAGTGGTAGAGCAAGTTTATTAACAGACTTGACTGATTTTGACCACCCTTGTGAGGTCATTGCACATCTTCCTGCGCTGTGTGGCTGTTCTTGCTGGATGGAAGTTGTACTGATTCCCATTGCCACCTCCCTCAACACAGATTTCACCAATCTCCTATGGGCTTTCCTGGCCTGAGCACCCATTAGACAGTCACTCCTCACTTTTGCCAGCTATATCGCCATGGACCTATCGGAAAATGTCGGGACCTTTGAACTACGGGTAACCATGAGGTTGCTGCCAGCTTGCTGAGAAGCAATGTGGCACTTTGACTGGCTGCAACCTTTTAAAGACTGCACCGGAGCAGTATTCCCCTCCTTTCCAGCAGTGGTAAGTCAATGAAGGGCAGTTTTCTGGCTCCAAACCAGCTTGTGTGGCTAATGAGGTTTCTGGGAGAAAATTGTGGTAGGTTAGCAGCGGTTTCACCTTGGTGGGTGTCAGAACCACCTTATCGTAAACCTGCCAATGGGAGGAGAATCCAGGCCATTGTCTGCATCTGCCTGTGTCATACCTGGCCGAGAGGCGCTTGATGCTCATCCTGGGTGCAAAAAATGTAAAAGAGTTCCATTTCCCAGCACTGACATCCTACCCTTGATGCGCAAAGCCAAAAAGAAGTATGTGTCCATTCTCCTACTGTCCCTAAACAATGGTTTTATATATTGGTCATTGTTCTATTGCAGAATAAAATGGGCCATTTTCTGTATTCAGATTATTATGCTTATATTAGGCTTATGAACTACAAAAATGGTTTTTCAACCAGCTTTTTGAACACATATCTATAGAGACTAATAGTCAAGAGTTTTATTTTACATAAGATAGTGGTTCACTGACAGAGAATAAGTTACATTGATGGTTGAGAAAATTCCAAAAATAGCAATTGAAGATTTCAAGATAAAACATCTTGAAAGCCTTTTATCTTCCAACTGTCTGGTATGATACACACTGGACTGAGAGCTTTTGAATGCTTTCATGTTTGAAATTCGGATCGACTCTCATGACCTTCTGTTGGTGATACTTGCATTTACTCAATTGTCTCAGCTTCTTTTATTTCAGCATCTCACTGTTTCTTAAATGATTGATGTTTTTGCTTCCACCACTTTATCTGGTGGCTGATTCCCAGCACTGATCACTTTTTGTGTGAAGTAACATTGTCCATCTCCGCCAGCCTCAGTCCTTCTGCTGCTGAATCCCTCTTCCATGTGTTGGCACCTTCGGACTCAACTATTCCAATGCTCTCCTGGCCAGCCTGTAATGCACCAGCCTCTGTAGACTTCAGCTCATCCAAAACTCTGCTGCCTGTCCCACAAGTCCCGCTCACCCAACATTCCTGTCCTTGCAACCTACATTGGGCTGAATTTTTCATGGTGGTAGCGGGCGCGATCGGTGGCGGGTTGGGTGGGAAGTTGTTTTTTTTGACAGCGGGTCGGGAACCCGCTGTCAACTCGCTCCCACACGCCTTTCCCACAGGCGCATCTGTCAGCGTGGAGCCAACCCGACCTGCAGTAGCGGGCGACCCAATTGAAATCATCATGAGGTACTTTACAGGCACTTAAGAGCCTTTTTCCCCACTACTTTTTAAATTTCCTTGCATGGCCACGGGATTCACACAGCTTGGGAACCACGTCTGTCAACCTGAGGCGTGAATTCCGTGGCCATTGCTCCAGCTGATGACTTGACAGCATGGAAAACAAACCAAAATAAAAACATGTTGATTACATCAGCTATCAGATTGATAGAGATTCTGTTCTAATTGAAAAGCTACTGGTAAATGTTAATTATTCACTGGCCATTCCCGGCTGTTGCCTTCCAACTGAAGGGTAATTGCAGTGAATTGATCTGCACTATAAAAGTGACATATACTATTTTAATAAATTTCTGTGTTGTTTCTGGTCAAGTTTTTCTCACAGTATACTGTGATTGTCCAGTTACACATTAAATCATCAACTGTAACAATTTCATTCTCATCACTCATTCCACTGGTTCAAATTTGCTTTCAGTCCCTAAATATGACTAATTTAATTTTTCAGTCTGAGACATTAGGGTAAATTTCTGCGGAGGTTTTCTCACTTGTCCATTGTTAACTTCAACAGAAGAGCTGCAGAAATCCCAGAAACACATTGAGCCAGAAATTCGGGTCGGAGGCTTCCTGCGGGCGCAAGCCCCCGACCTGCACTTACATAACATGCCTGCCGTTGTGCTGTGGGCCTGCATGGGATTCTGATCCTGGGCCTCCTCCAGCTGCCGGCGTGCAGTGCTCGCGTATCCCAGGGGTGCTGTTAGTTAGCAGCATCTCTTGGGATCACGTGGGCCATGGGGAGCCAATCGGAGCAGGGAATCTCCATTCATAGATTTGACAGGAAAACCTGTCAAATCTATGAATAGAGATCGGCCCCAAAACCTAAGTAACTTCAAATATTTTTTTTTTTAAATCACATTTTTAAAATAACTATAAATTACATAAATTAACTATTTTAAACAAAAATTTAAATTTTTGAAAAAAATAATTAAAGTTTTTAACGGGGCTAAAAATAAACTTACCGTTCTGTAAAATATTTTTAAATGATAAACCTGTGGAAAAAATGTTTTAATTTTACTTAATTAACCTCTTACCTTGTTAAAAGCATGCCTTGCACCTGCTTTTTCCATGCACAGCTGCTAGGGACTTACCCGCACGGAGAAACCTGTAAAAAAATCGGAAGTTCCAGGTCTACATGCTGCCTCTCCGACGCACGCATTTGACCTCAAGGGAACGGAAGTTCCGGTTTCCAGTGCATGCGCAGTGCATGCACGAAACCAGCACTTCGTTGGCCTTACGGGTGAGTACACAGCGCGTACTCACCCATGGGGACCCGAATTTCTGGCCCTATACACACCCATCTTTTATTTGTACCAGTTACTGATACAAAAGTTTATAGATTTGTGACTAATGCACCAATAACTTCCCAATTAATGTACTTTTTAAATTATGTTCTTGATTGTATTTGTAGATGGAGTCATATTACTTAATGATAATTTTATTTAAATATTTCTTTGTCACTCATATAACTTTTATTATATGATTGTACAGTAAAGATTCAACACCCACTATGTTAGATTGAACTTAAAATTTAAAGTGGCCAGGGTCCCTTTAAGGATCCCAGCTTAAATCACGTAATGAGTCACCAGACCCACTCCATCTCATTGGGCCGGGTAACGCGCTGGGTGGGCTTAATAGGCCCCATTAGGGTACGTTCATTCTGTACAGCGGGATGGAGCCAACAGTAGGGTTGGGACCCGCCATGAACATGAGCCGCACCGGACCTGCCAAGGTAAGGAAAATTCCGGCCTTTGGCTCCCAATCCCTCAAATTTCAACATTTCAACCTTCTGTTTAAATTTCTCCCCCTTTTTAAGACCCTCCTTAAAACCTATCTGTTTAACCTTCCTAAAATCTTCTTTGCTCAGCATCCTTTTATTTTTATTATGCCTCTGTGAAGCAGTTTTGGATATTTTTGTATGTTAAAGGCACTGGGGTAAACATTTCTGATCTCCCACAGTAACTTTGGTGGAAGATTGGTGGAAACCTTGAAGAAATGTGTAAATGGCTGTTTACCCCACTGTATAAATGCAAATTGTTGCTGTTGGTATCAGTCTTAAATTTACCTTTTTTATCCCTTAACTTTCATATTCCTCAGCAAGGTAATTTCTCAGATGCCTCTTTCTAGGCTGAAAGGTCCAAGTTTCTCCAGTCCTCTGACATTGATCAGCCACGTGGCTCTTCACTGCACTGCCTCCAGCACTTGAATACCGGGCTTGTTCACTCTGTTTGGAAGTCTGGGTTTTGCATGCAATTTTGGTCCTAATTGCTGATTACTATAATTTGAACTCGCCTGGAGGCGCTAAATCAGAGACACCTGCAGGCTTAGCACTCAAGCGCTGATTAGACCCAATTTTCATGGCGCAGTATATGTGGGCTCTACGCACCCACTTTCACTGAAGGTGTGGAGGGTGCTGGCTGACACACAGCAGCAGGTTTCAGGATGGCTCAGGGACTGAGGGAGGTGGCACTGGAGACCTTAGTGGAGGAGCTCTAGAGGAGGAGGGATATCCTGTACCTGTGGTGGGGGTGGGAGGGGAAGGTGTCCACCTCGCCTTCCTGTCCCTCTCTTCTCCTCAGCCTCCTCCTCCTCCTCCTCTTGTGGCTCCTGAGCATGACCCTCAGGCACAATTGCTGGTGGTAACGGCTGGTCTCTCATGATCAGCAAATTGTGGAGCATGCAGCAAGTCACCATGAATCTGGAGCCCTCCTCGCCTTCCTTTCCTCCAGCAGCTGGTGCTGCTCTGCCTGGCCTCATCTCCTCCTCCCATTCCTCCAGACCAAGGGGGACCCCTGCAAGATGCCGATGACCAAGCCCTCCTATAAAGTGTCCAACAAGGTAGAGTAGCATAGCACTGAGGGTGCGAATTTTGCCGAATACTTTAGGTGCTAAAGACGCTCCGAGGTAGCCAAGATGGGGTCCTAAGCTGCAACGCCGGTTTAGCTTGTGTTTAGTGCAAGACGCCATCTTGGTAAAGACGTTGAAGACAGCACTAGGAACAGCCACCCGGAGGCTTGTTAAACAGCTACATTACAACTGTGACTACACTTCAAAAGTACTTCATTGGCTGTAAAGCACTTTGGATGTCCTGAGGATGTGAAAGGTGCTATTTAAATGCAAGTCTTTCTTTTCTTTCTAGCTGATTGCTACTTAAATTGCTTGGTAGCGCTCAAGAGGCTGTACGGTATATTGGTGGCTAGCGCTTCAACGAATGCCATCTCCTAATAGCGACCAGCTGTTTGGGAGTAAACACGGCTTTATAGTCGATTTCAAGCACTACTTAAAGGGACACTCACCATTCCATGGTCATTGCTGCTGGAGTTGTGAAGAGGACCTCTGAAACACATCGGGAGACTTTCTGGGACACTTTGTCAAGATTTCACCAACATTTCTTCTGGAAATTCTCTGAGGACTTCACCTAATAAGAGTAAGTGCTGTGCTACTCACCTTATTGGACACCTTATAGGAGTCACCAGGAGAAAGGTCTTGGGCATCTTGCTAGGGGTCCCCTTGGTCTGGAGGAGGAATGGGAAGAGGACATTAGGCCAGGCAGAGCAACACCAGCTGCTGCAGAAGGAAGGAACGGGAGGGTGAGGTGGGCTCCTTCACCCCCTGTAGGTACAGGAAATCCCTCCTCCTCTACCAGGACCTCCAGTGCCAGATCCGAGAACCTGTGTGCCCTCTCCCTCAGTCCCTGAGCCATCCTGCAACATGCCGCTGTGTGCCAGCTGGAGCACTCCACACCTTCAGTGGAAGTGGGTGCGAGGAGCCCACAGATACTGCTCCATGAAAATTGCATCTAATCAGCACTTGAGTGCTAAACCTACAGGTTTCTGGTTTAGCACCTCCAGGCAAATTCAAATTATGGTAATCAGCAATTAGGACCAAAATTGTGTGCTAAATCCAGACTTTCAAACAGGCGTGTCTTATTAACACTGCACCCATTTAGCACCTGCTTTCAACCTTTGGGCAAAGTAACCCCCTTACTCTTTTTCGGTGAAGTCCTCAGAGAATAATGTTGATAGAGTGCTGGTGAAGTCTTGACAAAGTGTCCCAGAAAGTCTCCCGATGTGTTTCAAAAGTCCTCTTCAAACCTCCAGCAGCAAGTGAACAGTAAGAGGTGATATACCTTTAAGTAACGCTGAAAATCCTCAGCAATGACTGGTTTACTCCTAATCAGCTGGTTGCTGTTAGAAGAGGACGTAGGTCAAGCGCTAGCTACCAAAATACCGTGCAACCTCCTTAATGAGCGCTAGCAGGCAGTTTAAGTGGCAATCAGCCCCTTAACAATCCTCTGGGCGGCCGTTCCTAGTGCAAGCTTCAACCCCTTTACTAAGATGGCGTCTTGTGCTAAATGTGAGTTTAACCCACCCCATCTTGGCCACCTCAGAGGTTCATTAGCACCAAAAGTATCTGGTGCAAATCGCCCCGCCCCCCCTTTGTTTTTCTCTTTATGTCACTTTTAATTTGCTTGTTAATCCATTTAGAATGATACTTATTTAATCGGAGCTTGCTGATTGTAGGAATATATTCGTTCTGAATGCTCAGCATTATTCCATTGAAGGTGTTTCACTTATCCTCTACTGAAATGTTGTTGAACATCTTTCTCCAATTCATTTGCTTTAGTTATTCCCTCATTTTGGTATATATGAATCCCCGATCATGTTAAATGTAATCATTCTGTTGTTGCTGCATCCCAGTAGTTCTATGACCTCTATTTCATGTAGTTGACTTGATCATTAATAAACACCCTTGAATCTGCCAGTCACTGACTATAGCTATAGATAAATGTCACCCATTAGGGTCCGAGTCCATAAATTTCTAACAACAACAACTTGCATTTATATAGCAGCTTTAACATAGTAAAATGACCCAAGGCGCTCCACAGGAGTGTTATCAAACAAAATTTGACACCGAACCACATAAGACGTTATTTGGACAGGTGGCCAAAGTGTGGTCAAAGAGGTAGGTTTAAAGTAGCAACTTAAAGGAGCAGGAAGAAGTGAAGAGGTGGAAAGATTTAGAGAGAGAATTTTAGGGCCTAGACAGCTGAAGGTACGGCTACCAATGGTGGGGCGAAATGGAGGATATACAAGAGGCCAGAATTGGAGGAACGCAGAGTTCTTGGAGGGTTGTAAGGCTGGAGGAGGTTATAGAGATAGGAAGGGATGTGGCCATGGAGGGATTTGAACATGAGTGAAAATTTTAAATTCGAGGTGTAGCTAGGCCGGGAGTCACTGCAGTTCAGTGAGCACAGGGGTGATGGGTAAACAGGACTTGGTGCGTGTTAGGATACGGGCAGCAGAGCTTTGGATAAGTTCAAGTTTGTGGAGGGTGGAAATGGGAGGCTGGCAAGGAGAGCATTCCCACTCAGACCTCACCACACTCGGGCTCTTGCATTCACAGAATCACAGAAACCCCACAGTGCAGATAGAGGCCATTTCGGCCCATCGAGCCTGCACCGACACATATCCCACCCGATCCCCGTAACCCCTACACCAACACATATCCCACCCTATCCCCGTAACCCCACGTATTTAATCCCCCTAACACTAAGGGTCAATTTATCATAGCCAATCAACCTAACCTGCACATCTTTGGACTGTGGGAGGAAACCAGAGCACCCGGAGGAAACCCACGCAAACACGGGGAGAATGTGCAAACTCCACACAGACAGTCGCCCGAGGCCGGATTTGAACCCGGGTCCCTGGTGCTGTGAGGCAACAGTGCTAACCACTATGCCACCACTATGCCACGAAAACCCAGTGTAAGCTCGAGGAACAGCACCTCATCTTCCAATTAGGCACTTTACAGCCTTCTGGACTCCATATCGAGTTCAACAATTTCAGATCATAACCTCGGCCACTATTACATTTTTATATATATTTTTTATCCACACCTTTGTTTTGTGCCCGTCCCCCTTTTTTTCTCTCCCACATGGCAGCTGTCTCCCATTCTGCCAGTGCATTTCACACCTAATCTAGAGCCATCTTTTGTCTCTTTACTAGTCCTATCACCATCTCGTCTCGTTTTGAATACCTCTTAATGTCTCTTCACTTCTCTTTTGTTCTTTCATCCCCATTTCCCAGCCCCCAAACTGACCTTTTAATCTGTTTCATTTCCTGTGTTTTTTCAGTCCTGACGAACGGTTTCGACCTGAAACGTTGACTCTATTTCTCTCTCCACGGATGTTGCCTGGCCTGCTGAGTTTTTCCAGCATTTTCTGTTGTTATTTAGAGCATTGGAATAGTCGAGTCTGAAGCTAACAAAAACATAAATGTATGACATATTTGTTGCCTGGTCTGAATTTCCATCAGTGTGTACTTTAAATATTGTTGGCAAAGATGACAATGTATTCTGTGACAGCTCTTGCATTCCACAAAACAAAAACCCTCTCTAGAAAGGATACTCACCTGAAACATCAGCACCTGCCTTTTTATTAACAAATGTTGCCCGACCTGCTGTTTTCCCCCAGCATTTTCTGTTTTTATTTAAGATTTGCAGCATTTGCAGTTTCTGTACGTCAATACAAGAACTTTTCTGAATGTCCTTTCATGAGGTCTTGTACCATCACTTAAAGCTTTTGCCATAATATTTTTTTATTACCCTTTGAAGTCTCATCCATACATCTCAAATCCATATGTTGAGCTAAAAATATTCCTTATTTAACTCTATAATTTAACAAGGCCGAGGCAATTTGGTTTGCACGACTTAATTGCCAAATACTGCACAAATGTTAAAGTATTTATGTAATTATTTAAAAGGAAGCAATTGACTGGGAGTTTGGATGTTTCTACCCATGTCTACTTAGTTGGGTACCTCAGCTGCCACATAAGTGTAATGTAAGATGACTGGTACTTTGCCAATGATTTTCCATCCATTTGTTTCAATGGCTGACGAACATTCAGAGGGGTAGATTTTGACTTTGCGCGATAGTGTATAACAGGTGATAGCGAATCAGCCACCCGTTAAACATTGCTCCTGATTTTTATTTCCATTGAAGTCACTGGCAATAAAAATCAAGGGTGATGTAAAACGGGCTGCCGATTCGCTATCACCCCTTTTACACTATCACAAAGACAAATCTACCCTAGAGAATCATTGTATATACTTAATAGTTATGACTTGCCATTATTTTCCTGAATTCATGGCCTCGATATTAACCTGGAGATGGGAACGGAGTGGGAGTGGGGTGATAGCGGGCGACGTGCCAGTAACACCACGCGACAGTTAAACTTGGCCGATTATAGCGGCAGGGTGACATTTGAGTAACGCTTTCAGGTTTCACGCCATCATTACGGGTCAGTGGGCATGATGCCCACCCACATGGCGCACATTACGGGTCAGTGGGCATGATGTCCACCCAAATGACGCACATTACGGGTCAATGGGCATGACGCCCACCCACATGACGCTATTTTCCGGTGCCTGCTTAAAGGGAGGCAGAGGGTTGGAGGTATTTTGAAGAAAAAATAGAAGAACAAGATTGGTGAAATGGCTACAAAGAGAGAAGGTGGTCCCCGATTTAGTGGTGCTTCCCTGGAGGTTCTGCTGGGGGCTGTAAACTTCAAAATATTGTCAAAGATCCTTCTCAAGAATAAGGATCGGGTGCAAGATGTAGTATGGACAATCTATGGAAATTCTATACTATTCATTTTAGCTTTTTCTATGTTAGAGGGTCAGAATCCTGCTGAGGTGAGAAAATTGGAGCAGAACAGGATCCAAATAACTTATATTTACTTGTTTTTTTTAATGGCTTTGAGAAATTTACACCTCAACAAAAAGTCCACTGTTTGAGAAGTGCTAGGATGTGGTTTATTTGTCCATTGTGGTACCTGAAAAATAGAGTGCAACTGAGCAATACAGTAATTACTACTGACTACAATATTGCCAGCAGCCCATTCCATACTTTCCAATTAAAGGAATAGGTTGTGTTTATTTGGGGAAATAAATAATATATTCAACATGTTCCCATCTTGGGTTTATGCTATGTTACGAATAAAAATATGGACAATGAAACACTACTTCTTAATTTCCAGATACATAATAGGAACATACGGTGGAATGAACTTATGATTAGAGGAAGAAAGTCTTTCAGATAGTATTTGGATCTCCCCTAAATAAAGAGTACCATATTATAATGTGCATGATCAGTATATCAGTATGAATATTAGTATGAATATATATCAGGGCAGAGAAATACTAATCCGCATTTAGACATTTCCTTCAGGTTAAGCCAAAGTCGTCATATGTTTGATTCAGAATTGAGTGGAGTGGGGTAAATATAAAAATACTGAGATTGATTATTAGTGGCACTAATTGTAAGTATTTGGTATTATGTTACTTTTTCCTGAAGGTAATAAATATCCATATAGCAATGTTTGTGTAGCCCATCCATTACTCCAATTCAATTACATTGTAAAATCAATTTCCGTAGATTTTTAGTGCTAAATGTGATTAAATTGCATAAAAGTGATATTCAGAACTTTTCTTCCTTTGTTGCATTTTGCTCATGAGCTGTATTTTTTCAGATCCTGTTATAGATTTTTAAATGGTATGGAAAATGTTATTGTAGTGTTCAGAGGGTTTATCGTGGCCCCAGATCAAAGCGTAAAGGGTGTTTGTTTGCTTTTGTTGTCGTTTACTCAGGAAAAGTTGTTAGGAGGCCCAGGCATCCGTTTCCAAAGCATCAGGGGAGCACTCGGTGCAGTGAATAGACTGAAGAAAACCCAGTAACCCAGTGAGCTCAATGGTGAAGTGAGCCATCAAACTAAAAGCCCAAGTACCACTTTGATCCTTTGACTATAGCTGGTTTAATAAAGTAAGGAGACAAGGCACTGAAAAGGACATTTCATTGATTGCTCACACTGACTCCAAGCCAAGTCTTCTGATTTCTTTTCTCTGACATACATTTCTATCACTATCTCTCTCAAATTGCACCCCTCCAACCGACCCCCTTTCTACTTCGGAACCCATCCAAATCCCTCTTGAATAGTTCATCACATTCTGCATTCATCGTCCCTGGTGACAGCTTATTGCAGAAATACATGACTTTAAATAAAGAACTACTGCTTGAACCCATGTTTATCTTATGCCTTTTGTGACTTTTTAAACACTTCTCCAGAGGGCCCATTTATTCTCTCTGGGGTGACTGGCAACAGATTCACTGCTGATTGTTCGAATGGAAAAACACTGCTGCACAAAAGTATGACAGTGATTAGAAACAGTTTAAATATTGTGGTGTCCTCAAGACAGACTGTAGTGCTCAGTTTCCATAGTTGCCATCAAGAGGAATATAGGAAGAGATAGACAGTAATGTTGCCCTTTTAATAAATGCATAATTTTTTCTTTCATAATTTATATTAATGGGAGAATAAATCACTCTGCAGAGGTGAAGTGCTGTCCCACCGAGGGCAGGATTCCTGGCTGCAATCACAGACACAATTACCTGCTGAGTTGAGATTTTCATTACAAAAGAGACAGAGCTGGCTTCTATCTGGCCCGATTTCTGCTGGTGGTCACAAACTACAGGTCTCTAATTCTGTTTGAGCCTCTTCTTCATCGCCCACTCCAGACTCTGAAACATGGCAGTAATTCCCCGGTGGGAGAAAATGTAAAAAAAAAATACCCTGACTGTAACCCTCTTTACACCAAATGAAAAATACATTCCTCTTTGTTCCTCTCAAACCATTTCAAATTTGTTGATTCCTTTTTCTAATTTTAAACTCTTGACCAATACCCTATTCCATTTTTAACAAGAATAAACAGCAGATTTAGAAACTCTTCCCCATCCTGGAGCCATTCCCGCTGACCTTAATCGTTTTGGAAGTTTGGTGACCAGAATAGGAAGTGGTCTCCAAGTGCAACCTCACTAATCTAATTGATTCACAATAATACTTCCATGATTTTATGTATCTGCCTGTACACCTTACTATTCTGGCCATTGCAACCTTACACCCTAGAGACGAGAAAATGGCAGCTCAACTATAACATCTATGGCTTTGTCTAGATTGTCACTTGTTGTATAATCAGGGTAGATTTTCCTCTTCCTGTATCTGGATATATTGGATTGCTTGGCAAAGTGAATAGGGGGAAATTGGAAGGGGAGGATTGCATATCTGTAAGGGAGCCTACCCGATCTTTTCCATCCATTAATTTCACAAGTTTTGGTGACGAATATGACAGGGGATTTGAAGCTCAGCTCAGGACACCCGGGTTGCACATCACTGAGTTCAGTCCTAGTGAGCTACAAGAGAGGGACTGAAATGGGGGGCTAGGGTGCAGGGTTTCTGGTGAGACCAAACAGAGTGACTTTGATCTCACCAATGAGAGTGAAACTTGGAGATTTTCCACCAGGCTTCCCCATCAACAGATTCTTCTTGATATGTTCAGAATATTCATACTCCAGTCCTGTATGGATTGTGTTATTTATTTAATTATTTCTCCACTTATGGAAATGAGACAAAATTTCTACTAAATATTTTTTCTCCAAAAATAAATGGAAAGAACCAACATTCTTTTACCTGCAGTGCGTTGCTGCCCATTTTCCTTTAGAAAGTTGTTACTGCCGAGTGATTTAGATCACAGGTATAATGATGGTCCGATCACATATCCACTCCATCACCAAGACCGCCTATTGCCATCTCTGTAACACCGCCCGCCTCCACTCCGGCCTCAGCTCATCTGCTGCTGAAGCCCTCATCCATGCCTTTGTTACCTCTAGACTGACTATTTCAATGCTCCCCTGGCCAGCCTCCCATCTTCCACCCTACATAAATTTAAGCTCATCCAGAACTCTGCTGTCCGTGTCCCAGCTCACACCAAGTCCCGTTCACACATCACCCCTGTGCCCGCTGATCTACATTGGCTCTCGGTCTGGCAATGCCTTGATTTTAAAATTCTCACCCTTGTTTTCAAATCCCTCCATGGCCTCACCCCTCCCTAGCTCTGTAACCTCCTCCAAACCTACAACCCTCCGAGATCTCTGCACTCCTCCAAATTTTCCCAATTTTAATCACTCCGTCATTGGCGGTCATGTCTTCAGCTGCCTAGACCCTAAGCACTGGTATTCCCTCCCTAAACCTCTTCACCTCTTTTAGCTGCACGGCTGCTTCCCGGCTTTATAATAGAAAAACCATGTATGTGTGGAGATATGAATGGGCCACGCCGTTAAAGGGGCCGCACACCCAAAAAATAATTAGAGGGAATATTGCTCTCTACTTCTCCCTCCTCTTTTAAGATGCTCCTTAAAACCTACCTCTATGATCTCATCTGTCCTTATGTGGCTCCGTGTCAAATTTTGTTTGATAGCGCTCCTGTAAAGCACCTTGGGATGTTTTACTGTGTTAAAGGCGCTATATAAATGAAAGTTGTTGTTGTTGTTTTTGGTCGCTGGCTGGGGCTCCATTAGTCTCCAATGACACTAAAATCGAGGAAAAATTACCCAATAAAACTAGATTTAATTCTAATAATGTCCTACATATATTGCTTTCCATTTATGCTAACTGTCACTATATAGAATGCTTTTACTGGTAATTATTGTTCCTATTTTTCCAGGATAATTGGGTAGTTCTACCACAGCAAGCAGTTTTTAAAAAATTCGTTTATGGGATGTGGGCATCACTGGCAAGGCCAGCATTTATTGCCCATCCCTAATTGCCCTTGAAAAGGTGGTGGTGAGCCGCCTTCTTGAACCGCTGCAGTCCGTGTGGTGAAGGTACTCCCACAGTGCTGTTGGGTAGGGAGTTCCAGGATTTTGACCCAGCGACGATGAAGGATCAGTAATATACTTCTAAGTCAGGATGGTGTGTGACTTGGAGGGGAACTTGGAGGTGGTGGTGTTCCAATGTGGCTGCTGCCCTTGTCCTTCTAGGTGGAAGAGGTTGCGGGTTTGGGAGGTGCTGCCGAAGAAACCTTGGCGAGTTGCTGCAGTGCATCTTGTAGATGGTACACACTGCAGCCACGGTACGCTGGTGGTGGAGGGAGTGAATGTTTAAGGTGGTGGATGGGGTGCCAATCAAGCGGGCTATTTTGTCCTGGATGGTATCAAGCATCTTGAATGTTGTTGGAGCTGCACTCATCCAGGCAAGTGGAGAGTGTTCTATCACACTCCTTACTTGTGTCTTGTAGATGGTGGAAAGGCTTTGGGGAGTCAGGAGGTGAGACACTCGCCGCAGAATACCTAGCCTCTGACCTGCTCTTGTTGCCACAGTATTTATGAGGCTGGTTCAGTTAGGTTTCTGGTCAATGGTGACCCCCAGGATGTTGATGGTGGGGGATTCTGCGATGGTAATGCCATTGAATGTCAAGGGGAGGTGGTTAGACTCTCGCTTGTTGGAGATAGTCATTGCCTGGCACTTCTATGGTGCGAATGTTACCTGCCACTTATCAGCCCAAGCCTGAATGTCGTCCAGGTCTTGTTGCATGCGGGCATGGACTGCTTCATTATCTGAGGAGTTGTGAATGGCGCTGAACACTGTGCAGTCATCAGCGAGCATCCCCATTTCTGACATGTTGGAGGGAAGGTCATTGATGAAGCAGCTGAAGACGGTTGGGGCTAGGACACTGTCCTGAGGGACTCCTGCAGCGATGTCCTGGGGCTGTGATGATTGACCTTCAACCACCACAACCATCTTCCTTTGTGCTAGGTATGACTCCAACCAGTGGAACGTTTTCCCCCCAATTCCCATTGACTTCAGTTTTACTAGGACTCCTTGATGCCACACTTGGTCAAATGCTGCCTTGATGTCAAGGGCAGTTACTCTCACCTCATCTCTGGAATTCAGCTCCTTTGTCCATGTTTGGACCAAGGCTGCAATGAGATCGGGAGTCGAGTGGTCTTGGCGGAACCCAAACTGGGCATCAGTGAGCAGGTTATTAGTGAGTAAGTGCTGCTTGATAGCACTGTGGATGACACCTTCCATCACTTTGCTGATGATTGAGTGTAGTCTGATGGGGTGGTAAGTGGCTGGGTTGGATTTGTCCTGCTTTTTGTGGACAGGACATACCTGGGCAGTTTTCCACATTGTTGGATAGATACCAGTGTTGCAGTTGTACTGGAACAGCTTGGCTAGAGGTGCAGCTAGTTCTAGAGCACAAGTCTTCAGCACAATAGCCGGGATGTTTTCGGGGCCCATACCCTTTGCTGTATCCAGTGCGCTCAGCCGTTTCTTGATATCACGTGGAGTGAATCGAATTGGCTGAAGACTGGCTTCTGTGATGGTGGGAACCTCAGGAGTAGGCCGATATGGATCATCCACTCGGCACTTCTGGCTGAACATGGTTGCAAACGCTTCAGCCTTGTCTTTTGCACTCACGTGCTGGGCTCCACCATCATTGAGGATGGGGATATTCATGGAGCCTCATCCTCCCGTTTAGTTGTTTAATGGTCCACCACCATTCACGACTGGCTGTGGCAGGACTGCAGAGCTCTGATCTGATCCGTTGATTGTGGGATCACTTAGCCCTGTCTATAGCATGCTGCTTCTGCTTTTTAGCATGTATGTAGTCCTCTGTTGCAGCTTCCCCAGGTTGGCACCTCATTTTTAGGTATACCTGGTGCTGCTCCTGGCATGCTCTTCTACTCCTTATTGAACCAGGGTTGGTCCCCTGGCTTGATGGTAATTGTAGAGTGAGCGATATACTGGGCCATGAGGTTACAGATTGTAGTGGAATACAATTCTGCTGCTGCTGATGGTCCACAGCACCTCATGGATGCCCAGACTTCATGGGGTCCAGGGTCAAAGTTGAAGACTCCCAGGGCCACTCCTTCCCAACTGTATACCACTGTGCCGCCACCCCTGGTGGGTCTGTCCTGCCAGTGGGCCAGAACATACCCAGGGATGGTTATGGAGGAGTTTGGGACATTGGCTGAAAGGTATGATTCTGTGAGTATGACTATGTCAGGCTGTTGCTTGACTAGTCTGTGGGACAGCTCTCCCAAATTTGGCGCAAGTCCCCAGATGTTGCTGAGGAAGATTTTGCAGGGTTGACTGGGCTGGATGTGCCATTGCCGTGTCCGTAGCCGGTGTCGAGGTCAATGCCGGGTGGGCCGTCCGGTTTCATTCTTATTATTGTGTTTCGTAGCGGTTTGTTACAAATGAGTTACTTGCTAGACCATTTCAGAGGGCAGTTAAGAGTCGATCACATTGTTGACACAATATCAACAACGGCCCAGAAATTCGGGTCTCCACGGGTGAGTACGCACGGGGTACTCACCCGTAGGCCCGATGGAAGTCCCGGTTTCCTGCATGCACTGTGCATGCGCGGGAAACCGGCACTTCCGTTCCTCTGAAAGCAGGAGTTCAGAGGTCGAACGTGTGCGCGGGAGAGGCTGCGCGTGCACTTTGAACTTATGTTTTTTTTACAGGTTTTTCCGTGAGGGTAAGTCTTTAGAATTTAGAAATGTAAAAAGCAGGCGTAAGGCCTGCTTTTTACAAGGTAAGTGGTCAATTAATTAAAATTAAAACATTTTTTCCACAGGTTTATTATTTTTAAATACTTTAAAGCAAGGTAAGTTTATTTTTAGCCCCGTTAGAATATTAAAAAAAAAAATTCAAAAATTTAAATTATTGTTTAAAATAGTTATTTAATGTAATTTATAGTTTATTTAAAAATGTGATTTAAAAATTTTTTTATTTGAAGGTTTACTGCTATTTTGGGGCCGTAGTATTTATAAGTCTTGACAGCACTTCCTGTCAAGACTTATGAATGGAGCATTCCCTGCTCTGATTGGCTGCCCATGGCCCACGTGATCCCAGGGGACACATCGAACTAACTGCGCCCCTGGGACATGCAAGCACTGCGCGCCGGCAGCTGGGCCAGGCCCCGGATCAGAATTCCAAGGGGCCCTACAGCTCAACTGCCGGCGCACAAGGTAAGTGCAGGTCGGGGGCTTGCACCCGCGGGAAGCCCCCGACCCGAATTTCTGGGCCAATATAAAATGCCAGAACATCACATCATACAGAAGTTAACAAGGAGTGCATACCATCTGGTTCATGCTAAATCAAGCACTGGAGATGGTTTGCTATTTTTAAATAGTTACTTTTACCAAGGAGGTTGCTTTGTTGAATAGAGCTCATTTATAATTCATATAAAAAAAGGGAAAATTGAATTTCAAATCAGTAAAAGTTCATTCTCTACTAACATAAATCAGTCAAATTGCACTTACCAAAACAATGCTAGCTTAAATCAGACTCGCCTCAGGAATGGGTATAATGCTGCACATCACTATAAATAAAAGAAAAAGATATAATTGAGCTGTCTACCTGAGGTTACCTATATAAATGAAGCAACTACAGTCAATGGCCGGAATTTTCTGGGGTGTCAGCGGGTGGCGTCGGTGGCGGGTCAGGTGGGAAAGTGTTTTTTTTTGACAGCAGGCCGGGAACCCGCTGTCAACCTGCCACAATGCGTCTTTCCCAATGTCGGGTCTGTCAGCGCTGAGCAGACCCAACAGGCGGCGACGGGTGACCCAATTACTCTCATTATAATCACAGAATCACAGAAACCCCACAGTGCAGATAGAGGCCATTTCGGCCCATCGAGCCTGCACCGACACATATCCCACCCGATCCCCGTAACCCCTACACCAACATACATCCCACCCTATCCCCACGTATTTAATCCCCCCTAACACTAAGGGTCAATTTATCATAGCCAATCAACCTAACCCGCACATCTTTGGACTGTGGGAGGAAACCGGAGCACCCGGAGGAAACCCACGCAAACACGGGGAGAGTGTGCAAACTCCACACAGACAGTCGCCCGAGGTCGGATTCGAACCCGGGTCCCTGGTGCTGTGAGGCAACAGTGTTAACCACTATGCCACCGTGCTGCCCAAGTTCTATTCTCAGCCCCTCAAAATCAGCTTTTCTCCAATCTATTAACCTGGTTTTCATTGTGCTTACGTCCTTCTCAATTACCATCTTAAAGCGTATTATATTATGGTCACTATTTCCTAGATGTTCCCCTACTTTTACTTCTCTTATCTGCTCTGGTTCATTCCCCATTATTAGATCTAATAATGAATCCTCCCTTGTTGGGCTTTTTAAATATTGCTTTAGAAAGGAGTCCTGTAGACATTGTAGGAATTCCATTCCTTTATCCCCTTTACCTACTTCTTCTGTCCAATTAATATTGGGGTAGCTGAAATCTCCCATGATTATTATTCTGTTTTTTTACTAATTTCCCTAAACTGTCTGCATATTTCTTCCTCCATCTCCCTTCCACTATTAGGTGGTACGTAGATGACGCCTATTAGTGTGATTGATCCTTTATTATCTTCTACTTCTATCCATATGGATTCTATTTTTGTCTTGCTGATAGCTGCATCACTTTTTCTACTGCCATTAGGTTATTCCTAATAAGTACAGCTACTCCACCTCCCCTTTTTCCCTCTCTATCTTTTCTAAATATGTTATACCCTGGAATATTTAATTCCCAATCCTGACTTTTCTGTAGTTATGTCTCAGTAATCCCTACTATGCAACGCATGATTGCCTCCAGCTCCCCTGTTTTATTACGGACACTGTGTGCATTGCTGTACAGACGGTTTAACTCATTTTTAACCAAATGTATTAAAGGATATGGGATAAAGGCGGATATATGGAGTTAGGTTGCAGATCAGCTATGATCTCATTGAATGGCGGAGCTGGCTCAAGGGTTTAAATGGCCTACTCCTGTTCCTATGGACTGAATTTTTATCTTGGAGCCGTGATGGGTGTGGGGGGCTGTGGATCGTGTCAGGAACCCAGAAGTTGGAGAGGCTTTTTAATGAAGCCACTGCAATTGAATCAGACTTCCAGGATTCCCGACCAATTAACTGGAGCGGGTCCGATGACATCACTGACGACTCTACTTCAGCTGAGCTATTTAAAGGAGCAATGCACAGATGTCAGTTGAAGGCTGGTGGAGGTGGAAGCCAGATTGTGACAGAGAGGAACTGTTTGCGCTACAACACTTCGACAATACTAAATCTTAATTATGCAGAGTCAAAGGCAGAAGACAGCCCAGAGATTTAGTGATGCCTCCTTGGAGATATTACTCCAAGGAGCCAGGGCCCACAGGGACATCCTCTACCCTGCTGATGGGAGGAAGAGGCCAGCGTCACTGACAAAAAATGCATGGCTGGAGAGTGCAGGAGAGCAGCAGGAGAATTGTTCAAAGGGCATGGATCCAGTGTAGGAAACATTTTAACAACCTCATGAGGTCAGGAAAGGCGAGTAAAATGACACATTGCCCTAGGTCCTGATGTGCCTGTCACCCCAACCCCCTCACTGCCTTCCCAAGTCTACTCCTGCACGTCATTCCTCACACCAACCTACTTTGCAGGTGCACCCATCCCTCACTGTCTTTGCCCTTACTCACATCCCCATCTGACCATCCACCACTGACAGTCACCCGCCCCCCCCCCATTTTAGTACAATGTTACGCCTCTCCCTCATTGTCACTCTCAACAGATATTGCCCATCCATCCCTTACACTCATTCCATTTCTCTCACTCAAAGGTCTCAGGGGAGTGTGGAGTACAATGAATACTATAATGAAGAGAACAAATTTAAATGGGTATATGGAGGCATACAGCAGTAGCAACAAACTGGAACATCAAACCAACAGCTGTGTTGGTGACATATTCACATCTTTCTTATTAATTTCTAATTGATTTTAACAGTTCAATCCTGGTTTCTAGTTGCTCATTCTAGTTTGGTTTGGCTCAAACTGAAGTTAATGTGGTGACACAAACAATTTCTCATCTCTACTACAAATGAGTAAACAATAGCCAAACATAAAACTGCAATCAATTTCTGTCTTATAACAGTATTGGCTACAATCTCTCACCAGTAGTTCAGTGCATCCCAGCAAGTGCATTATGTAAGTCAGAGTGCAGTAGTTTTCAATGTGATATCAAGGTCTGATGCTCACTCTATTATAGAATCATAGAATGATACAGCACAGAAGGAGGTCATTTGGCCCATTGTGCCCGTGCCTGCTCTTTGGTAGAGCTATCCAACTAGTCCCATTCCCTGCTCTTTCCCCATAGCCTTGGAAATGTTTTCCCTTCAAGTATTTATCCAATTCTCTTTTGAATGTTACTATTGAATCTGCTTCCACCACCCTTTCAGGCAGTGCATCCAGACCACAACAACTCGCTGCGTAAACAATGTTTCCTCATGTCACCTCTGGTTCTTTAGCCAATCACCTTATATCTGTGTCCTCTGGTTACCAACCCTTCTGCCACTGGAAACAGTTTCTCGTTATTTACTCTATCAAAACCATTCATGATTTTGAATGCCTCTATCAGATCTCCTCTTAACCTTCTCTGCTCTAAGGAGAACAACCCCAGCTTCTCTAATCTCTCCACAAAACTGAAGTCCCTCATCCCTGGTACCATTCTAGTAAATCCCTTCTGCACCCTCTCTAAGGCCTTAACATCCTCCCTAAAGTGTGGTGCCCAGAACTGAACACAATATCCAGTTGAGGCCTAACCAGCGTTTTATAAAGGTTTAGCATAGCTTCCTTGCTCTTGTACTGTATTCCTCTATTAATAAAGCCAAGTATCCCATGTGCATTTTTAACAGCTTTCTCAACCTGTCCTGCCACCTTCAAAGATTTGTGTACACACCCCCCCAGGTCTCTCTG
Source organism: Somniosus microcephalus (assembly GCF_052327205.1). NCBI lineage: Eukaryota > Metazoa > Chordata > Chondrichthyes > Squaliformes > Somniosidae > Somniosus > Somniosus microcephalus. The sequence continues at coordinate 211,457,939 of NC_140990.1, read as the reverse complement.
TTTCTGAACCCCTTTAAAATTGTACAATTTAATTCATATTGCCTCTCCTCATTCTTCCTATCAAAATGTATCACTTCACACTTCTCTGCGTTAAATTTAATCTGCCATATGTCTGCCCATTTCACCAGTCAATTGTGCCATCATTCAGTGCAAAACTAGACCATTCGTAACCTTGGTGTCCTACTTGACCCTGAGATGAGCTTCCAACCACATATCTGCCCCAACACCAAGACCGCCTACTTCCATCTCCGTAACATTGCCCGTCTCTGCCCCTGCCTCAGCTCATCTGCTGCTGAAACCCTCATCCATGCCTTTGTCACCTCTAGACTTGACTATTCCAATGCTCTCCTGGCCAGCCTTCCATCTACCACCCTCCATAAGCTTGAACTCATTCAAAACTCTGCTGCCTGTATCCTAACTCACACCAAGTCCCGTTCGGCCAGCATCCCTTTGCTCGCTGACCTACATTGGCTCCCAGTCCGGCAACACCTCAATTTAAAAATTCTTACCCTTGTTTTGAAATCCCTCTATGGCCTCACCGCTTCCTATCCCTGTAAACTCCTCCAGCCCTACAACCCTCTGAGATATCTGCGCTCCTCCAATTCTGGCCTCTTGCGCATCCCCGATTTTAATCGCTCCACCATCGGTGGCCGTGCCTTCAGCTGCCTGAGACCTAAGCTCTATAATTCCCTCCCTAAGCCTCTTTGCCTCTCTTCCTCTTTCTCCTCCTTTAATACACTCCTTAAAACCTATCTCTTTCAGTCCTAATATCTACTTATGTGGCTCAGTGTCACATTTTGTTTGATAATACTTCTGTGAAGCGCATTGGGACGTTTTACTACGTTAAAGGCACTATATAAATGTAAGTTGTTGTTGTTGGATGCAAGAGCTGACTGCCAGACCAAGAGAGTAGCTACCCTTGATGTCAAGGCATTTTCTTCAGCATAGCATTAAAGAGCCCTCCAAAACTGAGGTCAATGAGGGTCAAAGGGAAAATCCTCCAGTGGATGGAGTCATACTAGTGGCAAAGGATGATGATCATAGTTGTTGGAGGCCAATCATTGCACCTGCAGTGCAGCTGTTTGCTGATGATTCCATAGTATTTTCTGCATTCACAACTCCTCCAATAATTAAATAGTCCATTTCACTCTACAGCAGGACTTGAACAACATCCATGCTTGGTCTGATGAGTGGCAAATAGCATTTGCATCAAATAATGATCATCTTGCACAAGAGAAAGTCCAGCCATCTCCCCCAACTTTCAATGACACAACACTCACTGACTTCCCCCATCATCAATATCCTGGGAGTCACCATTTAACCAGAAGCTTACCTGGACCAGCCATCTTCGCAGCATAACTACAAGAGCATGGCTGGGTACACTGGACAAGTGGATTACCTCCTGACCCCTCCAAACCTCTCCAACATCCATGAGGCTCAAATCAAGAGTGTGATGAAATATTCAGCACTCACCTGGATGGGTGCAGCTGCAACAATACTCAGTAGGCTCAACACCATCCAGGACAGAGCAGTTTACTTGATCAGCACCCCTGCCACTGGATTCAATATCTATTCAGTAGTGTGGCGTACCGACCACAGAAAGGACACAATCCGCTTTTTGGTCCGTAGACTATAAATCAGGCGTCATGCCTTTAAGAAGGATCACACCTTTAAGAAACTCGATCTGCAACATAGTTAAGCCCAGAGCGGGGGAGGAGCAGTCGAAGCTGTGGACTAATGAAAGGCAGTCGGACTTGGTGTAGGCTCTGACGCCATTTTGTGTTCAACATGCAGTCTCAAGAATTAAACCTTTTCTGTTGAACCTCTCCGAGTTCAGTATTTTTTGCTAGGAGTACGTAAACTCCTACATTGGTGACCCCGACGCTCAGGACGACTCCTAAGTGTAACCATGGCTGACACAAACGCAGTTTCTGTGAAGCTGCCGGAGTTCTGGGAGAACCTAGCCACCGCCTGGTTCCTTCAAGCCGAATCGCAATTCCGACTCCGCGGCATCACCGCCGACGCAACGATGTACGACTACCTCCTCACCTCCCTGGGCAGCTCCACAATCACGAAAGTCTGGACAACACTACGAAACCCTTTGGAGGAAGGCAAGTACGCACATCTCAAGGCCGCGCTCCTTAAAAAATTCACAGCCTCCCAATTTTTGCGCAACTGCCACCTCCTCGACCTCCCGGGCCTCGGTGACTCCACGCCGTCAGACTTGCTCTCACACATGCTTGCTCTGACCGACGAGAAACCGTCCGGCTCCCTCTTCCGCACGCTCTTTATCCGCCAACTACCTCCCAGCATCCGCCCGGCGATCGTGGCGTCCAGCCTCACGGACCTCGAGGTCCTGGCCGACGAAGCCGATAAGCTCCTGTCCGCCGGCTCCAACCACGCCGTCACCCCCGACCTGGCCTCCGCAGCGTCAGCGCGCTCTCCACCCTCTATCGCACGGCCACACAGCTCGGCCACGAGGCCCCCCAGGCCCCCACGTCCCCCAAGCCCTCCGACCCAGGGCTACTGCTACTTCCATACCCGGTTCGGCGCACGGGCACGCCGCTGCAGTCATCCCTGCACGTTTCCAACAGCCCCCACACCGGCCTACATGATGGCCATGGGGCAAGCAGGCACGCTGCTGTACGTTACGGACAGCGCCTCCGGACGTCGTTTCCTATGCGACACGGGCGTGCAGCGCAGCATCATGCCCGCGTCCGCCCTCGAGATCCAGCGAGGCGGCCGCGGCCCTGCGCTGGCTACCGCCAATGGCACCGACATCGGACGTACGGCACCCGCACCGTCACCATCGACCTCGCAGGCCGCCACTACCACTGGGAGTTTATCACCGCCAAGGTGCTCTCCCCGCTCCTCAGTGCGGATTTCCTGTGCGCCCACGGCCTGTTGGTCGACATGCCTCGGCGCCGCCACGTGGACATGAACACCATGTCACCTATCCCGGGCGCCATGGCCCCCCCCAACCCGCCGAAATGGCGTGGCAGTGCCGCGCCCACTCAACGGACGACTACTCAGCACTCCTGGCTGAGTTCCCAGCCCTCACCAACCCGACCTTCTCCGCAAAAGTTGCTAAGCACGGGGTAGAACACTTTATCCCCACCACAGGCCCACCGGTGTATGCCCACGCCCGCAGGCTGGACCCGGCCAAGCTGGAGATCGCACGGGCCGAGTTCGCCACAATGGAACAGCTCGGCATCATCCGCCACTCCAACAGCCCCTGGGCCTCCCCACTCCACATCGTCACCAAACCCGACGGGGGATGGCGCCCCTGCGGGGACTACCGGCGCCTAAATGACGCCACCACGCCGGATCGGTACCCCATACCGCACATTCAAGACTTCTCGACTAGACTGGCCGGCCGCTCAGTCTTCTCCAAAGTCGACCTGGTGCGCGGTTACCATCAGGTGCCAGTCCACCCCACGGACGTTCCCAAGACGGCCATAATCACCCCTTTTGGGCTATTCGAGTTCCTCCGAATGCCCTTCGGCCTCAAAAACGCGGCCCAGGCCTTCCAGCGGCACATGGACTCGGTCCTCCGGGACCTGAAGTTCCTCTTTGTCTACCTGGATGACATCCTGGTAGCTTGTTCCTCCAAGCAGGAACACATCGAGCACCTCCGCACCCTGTTCCAGTGGCTCAGTGAGCACGGGCTCATCATCAACCCAGCCAAGTGCCAATTCGGCCTCAGCAGGATCGAATTCCTCGGCCACCACATCATGCAGGACGGAGCCATTCCCCTGCCCGCCAAGGTGCAAGCCATCCAGCAGTTCCCCCGGCCTACCACCATCAAAGGCCTCCAGGAGTTCTTGGGGATGATCAACTTTTACAACCGCTTCATTCCCGGAGCGGCCTCCCTCATGCGGCCCCTATACGAAGCCCTCCGGGGTAAGAAAGACAGAATGGCGATCGAGTGGTCGGCGGACACGTTGACCGCTTTCGACTCGACCAAAAAGGCGCTCGCCGACGCCACCATGCTCGCTCACCCACAGCCCAACGCCAGGGTGGCCCTCACCACGGACGCCTCCGACCACGCGGTCGGCGCCGTGTACGAACAGTGGGTCGACGGGGCCTGGCAACCGCTGGCCTTTTTCAGCCGCCAACTGCGCCCCCCGGAGGCCAAATACAGCGCCTTTGACCACGAGCGCCTCGCACTGTACCTGGCAGTCCGCCATTTTAGATTTCTTCTGGAGGGCCGCCCCTTCACCGCGTTTGTCGACCACAAACCCCTGACATTCGCGATGGCGAAATCTGCGGACCCGTGGTCAGCCAGGCAACAACGCCAGCTCGCCGCGGTGTCCGAATTCACCACGGACATCCGGCACGTCTCCGGTCGAGACAACGTGGTGGCCGACTGCCTATCCCGCCCCGCCGTCCATGGCGCCCACCTGGCAGTGGACTATGCTCAACTGGCAGCGGAGCAATGCACCGACCCCGATCTGCTCTCCGCGCCCACAACCCTCCCAGGGCTGCGACTGACCGACGTCGCCTGCGGCCCGTCCGCTGTCACAGTCAAATGCGACACCTCCTTGGCGCAACCTCGCCCCGTAGTCCCGGCGTCCTGGCGGAAACGGGTGTTCGACATCGTCCACGGCCTCTCAGACCCCGGCACCCGCGCGTCCATTAGACTCGTGGCCAACCGATTTGTCTGGCGCGGCCTGCGCAAAGATGTGCGCGTCTGGTCCAGATCCTGCATAGCTTGCCAGCGTGCCAAAATCCACCAGCACGTCAAAGCCCCACTCGAGGAGTTCACCGTGCCAGAAAGAAGGTTTGACCACGTCCACATCGACCTCGTCGGCCCCCTGCCGCCATCACAAGGTCACACGCACCTGCTGACAATCGTGGACCGTACCACCCGCTAGCCCGAGGCCATTCCACTGACGTCCACCACCACCGCCGACATCGCGAGGGCGTTCATCGGTACCTGGGTCGCTCGGTTCGGCGTCCCCTCCGACATGACGTCGGATAGAGGCCCGCAGTTCACCTCTGATCTGTGGGCCGCCATCGCCCGAAACCTCAGGGTGGCCGTTCACCGCACCACGGCTTACCACCCCCAAGCCAACGGACTGTGCGAGCGATTCCACAGGTCCATGAAGGCGTCCCTCCGCGCCAGCCTCGAGGGCGAGGCTTGGATCGACCGCCTCCCATGGGTGCTACTTGGCCTACGCTCCGCGGTCAAGGAAGACCTGCAAGCCTCGGTGGTGGAACTCGTGTATGGCCAGCCGCTGCGCGTACCCGGAGAGTTCCTGCCCACCGCCACGACCCCCTGGTCGGCTGACCAGCAACACCGCGCTTTCGCCAACCGAGCACAACAGTTCGCTCCGGTACCCACCGGCCGGCACGGCGAACCAGCAACCCGCGCACCACCTAGCCTGCACATGGCCAAATTTGTTTTCGTGCACCATGACGCCCACCGAGGACCTCTACGGCCCCCATACAACGGACCCTACAAGGTACTCCAGACGGGGAACAAGTTCTTCCTCCTCGAAGTGGGCGGCAGAACTGACAAAGTGTCGGTCAGCCGGCTCAAGCTGGCGCACCTAGAGCCCGACGAACCCGTTCAAGTGGGCCAACCCCCACCATGGGGCAGACCGCCTAAGAGCCCGACGCGTCCGACTGCCCCGCTCCCGACACCAACCGCCAAGAGCCGTTCCGGCCGTGCCATCAAGCCGCCACGCCGGTTTATACACTCCCTACTAGCGGATTCTGGGGGGAGCTGTGTGGCGTACCGACCACAGAAAGGACACAATCCACTTTTCGGTCCGTAGACTATAAATCAGGCGTCATGCCTTTAAGAAGGATCACACCTTTAAGAAACTCGAACTGCAACATAGTTAAGCCCAGAGCGGGGGAGGAGCAGTCGAAGCTGTGGACTGATGAAAGGCAGTCGGACTTGGTGTAGGCTCTGACGCCATTTTGTGTTCAACATGCAGTCTCAAGAATTAAACCTTTTCTGTTGAACCTCTCCGAGTTCAGTATTTTTTGCTAGGAGTACGTAGACTCCTACAGTAGTGTACCGTGGCTGTACTGTGCACTATCTAAAGAATGCACTGCAGCAACTTGTCAAATTCATTTTGAAAGCTCCTCCGTCCCCTGTGACCATCCTGTCTTGGACATATATCACCGTTCCTTCATTGTTGCTGGTTCAATGTCCTGGAATTCCCTAACACCATAGTGGGAGCACCATCACTACAGGGACTGCAGTCATTCAAGGAGAAGGCCCAACATTACCCAACATTGGCAAGTAGGAATGCGTAATAAATGTAGCCTTGTCAGCATCAACCACCTTCTGAGAACAAATAACAAAACACAACCATGATTTATAAACTGTTCAGGGAATGGCTGGACTTTTGACGAACACTTCACAAGGAGGCTTTCACATCATCCAGCACCTCATTATTTACTGGCTTCTAAAATCTATGACTCCCACATGTAACCTTTCACATCACTGGAAGTTTTCTTCTGTTTAGCAATTCCAGCAGCCAAAGTGTATAACATTCAAAATGTGCCTCTAACTGTTAAAACTGACCCCAAACATAACTTACCATTAGTGCCACCTCTTGAAACAAAAAAAATCAGAATTGCCTGTGTTGTAATTCCTCTGCGGAGCACAGAGTCAGATAAATCCCCTGAATTGAACTCATTTGCTGCTATGGGGTTTCATTTCCAGTCCCACTTGACAACTGATCATTTCTGTTGACAGCCAAACAGTTTCTGTTTGCAAGTCACAGATGAATGCAAAGTTTTATTTTCTGTAACATATCAAGGTTGGAGAATTTGCATTGAACCGGGGAACATTATTCATTAAAGTGTCAAAGGTGATAAATATGTTTAATTCTCTTTAATATTGAGTTGTGCTGTGTCACAGATTGTTTTGAAAAACACTGTTGGAATAAAACCTTTATAATGTTCTGTCAATATTCAACAAATTAATGGTGACAGCTGCTCTGTTTATAGCAGCCTTGTTCATTCTGGTCCTGTTTGCAATATCTAAATGGAATCTGTACCAGAATCTCCCACTTCATTAGCCCAGAGGCTTGGTCTCTTCTTTTATCCTCATCACTTTTCTTCCATTATGATCCCCACATCTGCTGCTTTCCCAGTGTAATGTTGTTCTTGTTCAGGCAGAAGGATAGAAAGAAGACAGAACCTGTGTTTATATAGCACCTTTCACAACCTCAGCACTCCCCAAAGGGCTTCACTGCAAATTAAGTACTTTTGAATTGTAGTCACTGTTGCACTGTTCCTCTTTGAAGGTAAGGTGTGTTGCTGACACCGAGAATGAAAAGGGAGAGTGTCCAGTGTGTTACCTTGCCTGGCAAGGTCATTTAACCTCTTGTGGCACAGGTCTGCAGTCCTGGGAATGAGAGGTTTGGGCACAGTGTCAATGCCACTTCCCTCCAGGTGGCATGAGTGACATATCGGGCTGGTTTACTGCCATAGTCATCCAACAGTCTGTGTTTCCTGATCTCAATTTCCTCGGAGTGCTTGCAGGTCAGAATCTTCTTCTGTGCTGGTGGGCCCTGCCCTACTGCCTTGTTCAGCTGCCTGTGTCAGCTGCTGCTGCTGTAGGCGTTCTTGCAAAGTATCAGAAAAAATTGAGTAGATACGCAGTAAAGTTACCTGCCAGTCAAATCAGTGAGCCAAGCATTGCTCCTTCCTTACCTGCTTGTCCCTCAGTCTGCTGTTGCAGTGTTCAGCCAGAATTGGATTTTTAAAGGCTGAACTGTAATTTCCATGCACTCCACCACATACACCCATTTTACACAGGATTTAGGTCAATCACTACTCCAATGGGCATGCAAAGGAGCTGACCCAGGAAACCCTTGTGTAAATACCTCTCCTGACCACTGGTTGGCGCAAATCACTGCTAGGAAATTCACTCTTGTGTACATAAAATGGAGGAGAGAAAAAGAAGGCTGTTGTGTCTCCTTGTGTTCTTATACTATATATATTACAGACACTTTTAGTTCATTTTTAGTTAGTGCTTTTACTTTGCTGTATTCTTGCTTTTGTTACAGTGCTGCCGCATGGTGCGGAGTGATACAAGATGTCCGACGCTGCACTATGCACTGCCCGTGCACAGTGTGCCACATAGCAATATAACTACACCATACCAAAGTAGTTCCATACCAAAGTACAGTAGTTCCATTTAACGATGTGATACTATAACAATGTAACATCCCTCTTTCTCAAAAAACTAAAACATGAAATTTAACAATTTAAATTAACAAATATTTTATCTAAACTATTATTTCAACTACAACGAATCATGAGTTTTTTTTTATTCGCGTTATCGCTCAGATGGTTGGATGTTGTCCCTCCATCTTGTGGATTTGTTGGTGACCATTCCTCTCTGCGGTGTTTTGGTGTGTTCCGCTCTCGTTGTTGTTGTTGCTGTCGCCTTTGGAGTTGGAGTGTGCATGCTCGTGGTTGTTTGATTTGTAGCGCTTGTTTCTGGTGTTGTACTGCTTGTGGTAGCTGGTGTTGTCAATGTTGCTGATGTTGTCTGCTGCTTATCCAGTTCAGGTGAAGGTCTGATGTGGAGTCTGTTCCGTCTGCATTGGTTACCTGGTTCAGTCTCTACGAAGTAGGATCTTGGAGTATCAGCTTTTCCAATGACCTTGGCTGGATTCCAGGTTTTCAACACCGGGTCTTGCACATGCACTGATTGTCCATTCAGCAATTCTGGTAGCGTCTTTGCATGTTTATCGTAATGTTTGCTTCCTACAATTTGTGCTTCTGCCAGCTTTTGTCTGAAGTCCTCCTGGTCCTGGGGAGGATGTATTTTTGCTGGTAGTGTAGTCTTAAACTTCCTCCCATTCAGCAATTCTGCAGGTGATTTCATGTCTGCTTTCAGTGGTGTTGATCTGAGTGATAGGAGGGCAAGGTCTTGGTCTTCCCCCATCTCACTACTTTTGATGAGAGTTCTCTTGACAGTCTGGATCTGTCTTTCGATGAACCCGTGTCCCCTTGGGAAATGTGGGGATGAGGTTACTATTTTGAACCCATAATTTTCTGCCAGAGCTCTGAATTCACTCGATGTGAACTGGGTTCCATTGTCACAGATTACCTTTTCTGGGATTCCTTGTTCAGCAAACAAGCTCTTTGCAATCCTGGTGGTAGTTGTGGCTCTCAAGTCTTTCATCCTTCTCACAAAAGGAAACTCGGAATAGTAATCTGCCACTATGAGATACCATTCTTGATTGCACATGAAGAGATCGGCCCCAACAGTGTGCCATGGTCTTGACGGTATTTCACTAGGTATCATCTCCTCTTTCTGTTGTGCATTTCTGTATTTCTGGCATATACCACGTGCAGAGACCATCTGTTCGATATTTTTGTACATGCCTATTCCAGTATACAGCTGATCTGGCAGCTTGCATTTCTCCATTCCCATGTGGCCTTCATGTATGAGATGGAGAAGTTGTGTCTGCATCGTCTTTGGCACGATGATCCTCGATCCAGCAAGGAGAATACCGTCTTCTACTGCAATATCGTCTTTAATCGTCCAGTATTGATGAATTGTCGCCTGTACCTGCTGGATTCTCTCCGGCCACCCCTGTATAACTTGTTGTGTGAGTAGTTGCAACTCCTCATCTTTGCTAGTCTCATCTCGGATTTGACTGAACTTTGTAGGGGTAACATTCACTAGGTGGTGGATTTTTACTGTTAGGCCCTCCACCTCGTGTTTCTCATATGGTGACAATTGAGACAATGCATCTGCTAGCACCATTTCCTTTCCTGGCTTATATTTAAGCGTGAAGTCATAGCTTTGGATCCTTAGAAGTAGTCTTTGCAGTCTTGCAGGCGCTTTGCACAGATCCTTCTTATAGATCTGTTCTAGTGGACGATGGTCACTCTCTATTGTAAATCGCCTGCCATATAGGTATGTATGGAATTTCTCGCATCCGTACACTACTGCTAATAGTTCTCTTTCTATGTTGGCGTATCTCGTCTCGGCTGACGTCAAGGCCTTTGATGCGAAAGCTATCGGCTTTCCTTCCTGCACCAGAGCTGCCCCTAGTCCTCTGGTAGAAGCGTCTACTTGCAGAGTGACTGGTTTTCTTCTGTCATAATATGATAGACTTGTTTCTTTGCACAGCAGTTCTTTAAGTTGTTTGAAATTCCTTTCGTGTGATTCAGACCACTGGTATTTGGCGTCTTCTTTCAATAGCTCTCTGAGATTTGTTGTATGTTCCGACATGTGTGGGATGAAAGAACTCATGTATTGGACCAAACCGAGGTAACTCCTCAGCTCTTTCTTGTCTTTGGGTGGTTTCATTTCATCAATCGCTGCAATCTTCTCTGGATTTGGCTTGACTCCCTCTGGTGTATAAATCATACCGAAGAATTGGCATTCCTTGACTTTAACTATGCACTTATCTGCATTTAACTTGATGCCAGCCTTCCTGGTACTCTCCATGGCCTCATGTAGGTGCATGTCATGGTCTCTTTCATCTGCTCCATAGATCTGAATATCATCAGCTATTCCTATAGCTCCTTCACAGCCTCTGTATGTCTCGTCTATTTTCTGTTGAAAGATATCTTGACTGACCTTTAGCCCGAATGGTAGCCGCAGGAATTTGTAAAGCCCAAATGGTGTGTTCAATGTTGTCAGTGTTGTTGATTCCTCATCCAACTTCACGTTCCAATATCCTTTTCTGGCACCTAGTTTTGAGAAAACCTTGGCTCCTGCCAGTGATGGCGTAATCTCCTCTAGCGTTGGGGTGGGATAGTGGTCCCTCTTTATCACCTGGTTTAGATCTTTGGGGTCCAAACATATTCTGAGACGTCCGTTTGGCTTTTATCGTACCACAATTGAGTTTACCCAGTCTGTGGGTTCAGTGACCTTTACGATCACTCCCTTTTCTTCCATCTCCTTTAGCTCTCTTTCAAGCTTTGTCTTCAGCTCGATGGGTACTTTTCGTGGAGCATGGATAAAGGGCTTTACCTCTGGATCGATGGTGATGTGGTATTGGAAATCTCTGAAACATCCCACTGTACCATCGAAACATTCCGGATACATGTCTATCAAGTCTTTTTTACTCTTGATTTGTGGGCGGTTCTCCAGTGGGGTGTTGCTGTCTATCTTCATTGACGTTTCCGTCAGCTCGTGATGCACTGAGATCAATCTCAACTTCTCGCAGCTGTTTAATCTCAGGATCGCTGGCCCCTCAGTGTCGGTGACATAGAACATGCAGTTGATGTTCTTTCTTTTATGTGCCCCTTTGATAAAGGTTATTCCGAGTTGTTTAATCTCACTCTCCCCGTATGCTGTCAGCGTGACATTACTTGCCTTTAAACAACCGCTTTTCGGGTAGCCATCTTCTCTCAGGTTTTCGGGAAAGATCTGCTGGTACAGTCTCAATGGGAGAATGTTGCTCTGAGCCCCTGTGTCCAGCTTCAACTTTAAGTTGATGGTTGTGGGCCGATCTTTGACCTTTTTTTGATTTGGATGATGGTGTGCAATTCTCTCCTCGGAGTATTTTCCGCCCTGGACATCTCGTGAAGCTGTATCTTTATGGTTTCGATGTTTAGTGCATTGTCGCGATCATCATCATCATCCTGCTCATGCATGGCATGTATATTGTGTTTCTTTCTCTGGTTCTGCTGTCGCCTTTGTTTTTGATGTATGTTCCTCCTTTCTTCGTTCTACACCTCTTTTCCCAGTGGTTTAGTTTGCCACATGTATTGCAGCTTGTTCCATATGCTGGACATTTCCTCTTGTCTGTGTAATCGTGTGGTCTTCCACAATTTCTGCACATGTTTCCCCCATTGTCATGTGCATGTCTTTGTGTGTTGTACTTTTCTCTCACTGCATCTACTCTGTTGTCCGTCTCAGAAGCTGTCCGCATGTCAGCTGTTTGAGAAATCAACGTTTTCATTTGCTGCTTCATGAGCTCTCGCAGTATCTATAGCCTCTGTTATTCCGAGCTTTTCTTTTCCTATCAGGGCTTTTTGCACCTCTACATGCGCTGACCCCCATATTAGCTGGTTCACAAGCCTTTCCTCCATTTCCTCAAATTTACACTTACTGGCTTCATTTCTCAGCCTTGTCAGGAAATTGTCAGCTGTTTCACCAGGTTCCTGTCTTAGACTCTGGAATTTGTATCTGTGTATACGGTGATTGGATTTAGGCTCTAGATGTTTGCTGAATTTATCAAAAATTGTCGCTGGGTTTTCCTTTTCCTCTTCAGTCAAACTACAGCTATTATACAAATCTAGGCCTTTTTCTCCTGTCCACAACAGAATGTAACTAACCTTTTCCTCATTGGTAGTACCCTTCAGGAAGCTTTTGAATGTAAGCTCACATTTCTGTTTGAACTTGTGGAATGCTTCTACTATATCGTCGGTTTCCCAGTTCATGAGGGGTTGCATTTGCACAGTCAGTGCAGTGGCAGCCGTCATTTTAGTTTCACTTTCAATCACCACAGTCACAAACAGCTCATAAAATCACTTTTCATCTTATTCGTAGTTCGTATAGCAGAATTTGTACTCACTTATACCGCTGCCACCATGTTGTGTCTCCTTGTGTTCTTATATACTATATATATACTAGCTGGGGGTGCCCGGCGGTGCCGAGGCTTTTTTGAGGGCATGTTGTTGTTGGAAGAGAGAGAGGGAGCGACTGGGGGGAAGAGAGAGAGGGAAGGAGAGAGAGAGAGAGGGAAGGAGAGAGAGGGAAGGAGGGAGAGAGAGAGAGAGAGGGAAGGAGAGAGAGAGAGAGGGAAGGGGAGAGAAAGAGAGAGGGAAGGAGAGAGAGAGCAAGAGAGAGGGAAGGAGAGAGAGAGAGAGAGGGAAGGAGAGAGAGGGAGGGAAGGAGAGAGAGAGAGAGAGTGAAGGAGAGAGAGAGAGAGATGGGAGGAGAGAGAGAGAGATGGGAGGAGAGAGAGGGAAGGAGAGAGAGAGAGAGAGAGTGAAGGAGAGAGAGAGATGGGAGGAGAGAGAGAGATGGAAGGAGAGAGAGAGAGAGAGGGAAGGAGAGAGAGAGAGAGAGAAGGAGAGAGAGAGAGAGAGGGAAGGAGAGAGAGAGAGAGGCAAGGAGAGAGAGAGAGAGATGGAAGGAGAGAGAGAGAGAGGGAAGGAGAGAGAGAGAGAGGGGGAAGGAGAGAGAGAGAGAGAGAAGGAGAGAGAGAGAGAGAGAGGGAAGGAGAGAGAGAGGGAAAGAGAGAGAGGGAAGGAGAGAGAGAGGGGAGAAGGAGAGAGAGAGGGGGAAGGAGAGAGAGAGAGAGGGGGAAGGAGAGAGAGAGAGAGAGGGAAGAAGAAAGAGAGAGAGAGGGAAGGAGAGAGAGAGAGACTGGGGGAGAGAGAGAGAGAGACGGGGGAGAAGAGAGAGAGATTGGGGAGAAGAGAAAGAGAGAGAGATTGGGGGGAAGAGAGAGAGACTGGGAGTGTGAGAGAGAGAGAGAGAGAGAGAGACTGGAAGTGTGAGAGCGAGAGAGACTGGAAGTGTGTGAGCGAGAGAGAGACTGGGAGTGAGAGAGAGAGAGAGAGACTGGGAGTGAGAGAGAGAGAGACTGGGAGTGAGAGAGAGAGAGAGAGAGTCTGGGAGTGTGAGAGAGAGTGGGAGTGTGTGTGAGAGAGAAAGAGAGAGACTGGGAGTGAGACAGAGAGAGAGACTGGGAGTGAGAGAGAGAGAGAGAGAGACTGGGAGTGAGAGAGAGAGAGAGACTGGGAGTGTGTGAGAGAGAGAGAGAGAGACGGAGTGAGAGAGAGAGAGACTGGGAGTGAGAGAGAGAGAGAAAGATTGGGAGTGAGAGAGAGAGAGAGAGAGTGGGAGTGTGAGAGAGAGAGAGAGAGAGTGGGAGTGTGAGAGAGAGAGAGAGAGAGTGGGAGTGTGTGTGTGAGAGAGAGAGACTGGGAGTGTGTGAGAGAGAGGCTGGGAGTGAGAGAGAGAGAGAGACTGGGAGTGTGTGAGAGAGAGAGAGAGTGGGGGTGTGAGAGAGAGAGAGAGAGAGAGTGGGAGTGTGTAAGAGAGAGAGAGAGAGAGGGAGTGTGTGTGAGAGAGAGAGAGAGTGGGAGTGTGTGAGAGAGAGAGAGAGAGTGGGAGTGTGTGAGAGAGAGAGAGAGAGTGGGAGTGTGTGAGAGAGAGAGAGAGACTGGGAGTGTGAGAGACAGAGAGAGAGTCTGGGAGTGTGAGAGAGAGAGAGAGAGACTGGGAGTGTGAGAGAGAGAGAGAGAGAGAGACTGGGAGTGTGAGAGAGAGAGAGAGACTGGGAGTGTGAGAGAGAGAGAGAGAGAGTGGGAGTGTGAGAGAGAGACGGAGTGAGAGAGAGAGAGAGAGAGAGAGAGACTGGGAGTGTGAGAGAGAAAGACTGGGAGTGTGTGAGAGAGAGAGAGACTGGGAGTGAGAGAGAGAGAGAGACTGGGAGTGAGAGAGAGAGAGAGACTGGGAGTGTGAGAGAGAGAGAGACTGGGAGTGAGAGAGAGAGAGAGAGAAAGATTGGGAGTGAGAGAGAGAGAGAGAGACTGGGAGTGGGAGTGAGAGAGAGAGAGAGACTGGGAGTGAGAGAGAGAGAGACTGGGAGTGTGAGAGAGAGAGTGAGAGAGAGTGGGAGTGTGTGAGATAGAGAGAGAGTGGGAGTGAGAGAGAGAGAGAGTGGGAGTGAGAGAGAGAGAGAGAGAGAGAGTGGGAGTGTGAGAGAGAGTGGGAGTGTGAGAGAGAGGAGAGAGAGAGTGGGAGTGTGTGTGAGGGAGAGAGAGAGAGAGAGAGAGGGAGTGTGTGAGAGAGAGAGAGACTGGGAGTGTGTGTGAGAGAGAGAGAGACTGGGAGTGTGAGAGAGAGAGAGAGAGACTGGGAGTGTGAGAGAGAGAGAGAGAGTGGCAGTGTGTGAGAGAGAGAGAGAGAGTGGGAGTGTGTGAGAGAGAGAGAGAGTGGAAGTGTGTGTGAGAGAGAGAGAGAGAGTGGGAGTGTGTGAGAGAGAGAGACCGGGAGTGTGAGAGAGAGAGACTGGGAGTGTGTGAGAGAGAGAGAGAGAGAGTGGGAGTGTGTGTGTGAGAGAGAGAGAGAGAGAGACTGGGAGTGTGAGAGAGAGAGAGACTGGGAGCATGAGAGAGAGAGACTGGGAGCGTGAGAGAGAGAGAGAGAGACTATGTTACAGCTTGCCATGAACAGAGGGACAACCAGTAAACTAAGAAAAGAGTATATATAAATAATGCGAATGTATATTTATACACTTAGGGATATACCTGTTTATACACTGTATGAATAGAACTGCGTTTATGTGTTCAACCATAAATGTATTTTGATGCTTTGGCAACATAAGATGTACCTTATCATGCCAATAAAGCGATTTGAATTGAATTGAGGTGAATTGAGAGAGACTGGGAGTGTGAGAGAGAGAGAGAGACTGGGAGTGTGTGAGAGAGAGAGAGAGAGAGTGGGAGTGAGAGAGAGAGAGAAACTGGGAGTGTGAGAGAGAGAGATTGGGAGAGAGAGAGAACCCCCAATGCTATCACTACGACGCCCTGAAATGCCAAGAGCTGACCATAAAGAAGAATACCCTCAGTCAACTAGTCCTGGGACTCAGTGAAGTAACTACTAACACTACTAACAATAACCAGCCCCAGGACAGTGACAGCGTAACACAAAGAATTCGACCCAACACAATCGTCGCTAAGCAAAAGGAAAAATATCTGACATATTGGGCAGAAACAACAAAAACCCAAAGCAAACTCAATTGCTACCTGGCCCTAAACAGACAATACAACATAGCTGATTACCTGACCATGGTAAAGGATAACAAACTGAGAAGAACCTTGACAAGGTACAGGCTTAGCGAACATAGCCTAGCGATCGAAAAAGGCAGACACAGGCAGACCAGGCTGCCAAGAGAGGACAGGATATGCTCTCACTGCAGTCAGGGAGTAGTGGAGACAGAGATGCACTTCCTCACAGCCTGTGGAAAATATCAGGGCATCAGGGAGAATT
Source organism: Somniosus microcephalus (assembly GCF_052327205.1). Lineage (NCBI taxonomy): Eukaryota > Metazoa > Chordata > Chondrichthyes > Squaliformes > Somniosidae > Somniosus > Somniosus microcephalus. Next base: position 211,441,990 of record NC_140990.1, on the reverse strand, counting down.
TCTACCAAAAATTCTCACAAATATGCCCTGAATTCAGAAATCTGAATGACAACCAAAAACTCCCATACCTACTGGGGGAGGAGAGAAGCTGTATAACACTGGCGGCACACTATGTTACAGCTTGCCATGAACAGAGGGACAACCAGTAAACTAAGAAAAGAGTATATATAAATAATGCGAATGTATATTTATACACTCAGGGATATACCTGTTTATACACTGTATGAATAGAACTGCGTTTATGTGTTCAACCATAAATGTATTTTGATGCTTTGGCAACATAAGATGTACCTTATCATGCCAATAAAGCGATTTGAATTGAATTGAATTGAATTGAGAGAGACTGGGAGTGTGAGAGAGAGAGAGAGACTGGGAGTGTGAGAGAGAGAGAGACTGGGAGCGTGAGAGAGAGAGACTGGGAGTGTGTGAGAGAGAGAGAGAGAGAGTGGGAGTGAGAGAGAGAGAAACTGGGAGTGTGAGAGAGAGAGATTGGGAGTGTGAGAGAGAGAGATTGGGAGTGTGAGAGAGAGAGATTGGGAGTGTGAGAGAGAGAGATTGGGAGTGTGAGAGAGAGAGAGAGACTGGGAGTGTGTGAGAGAGAGAGAGATTGGGAGTGTGAGAGAGAGAGAGATTGGGAGTGTGAGAGAGAGAGAGATTGGGAGTGTGAGAGAGAGAGAGATTGGGAGTATACAGAGCGCGATCACTTTGATAGCGCGGGCAAACGTGATGACGTCATGGTGTTCATCACGTGATCCCCCACCAGCGGGAAAAACGTGATGACGTCATGACGTCGGCCACGGGCCCGCCCTAGCAGTCCTCGTGGAGCCTCCGAACTGACTAGACCTATATTCGATGTTCTCCTGTAGTTATCTGTTAAACTCTGTTAGTTTTCATTAAACCTTGTTTATTTGATCGCCTGAGTGGACCTCAGTCTTTTGGATAGGAACTAGACATTCCTACATTGGTGACCCCGACTTTTGCGAGCGGTTTTCGCAGAAGTTACTGAACATGGAATCGAATGCCGTTGCTTTGAAGCTACCACAGTTCTGGGAGCAACAGCCAGCCGCATGGTTCATCCAGGCTGAACCCCAGTTCGCCATCAGGAACATCGTTGCGGATCAGACCCATTACTATCACGTGGCCTCCACCCTCAACAGCGCCACAGCCTCGCGGATCGTCAGCCTGCTTGGTATTCCACCAGAAGATCGCAAGTATGATGCGATAAAGGCGCGGTTGTTACAGGTCTTCGGGCTCACGAAGTCGGAGCGCGCCCGCCGGCTGCTCAATATGCCCGGCCTCGGGGACTCCAAGCCGTCCGAGCTCATGAGCCAAATGCTCACGCTCCTGGGCTCTGAACCGGAATGCTTCCTCTTCAGGGAGCTATTCCTCAGCCAGCTACCGGAGCAAGTGCAGGCTGCCCTAGCCAGGTCGGAAGTCACCGACTGTGCAGAGCTGGCCGCCGATGCGGACAAGATCTTCGCGGTGACACAGCAGTACTGCGCTGCCATGAGGCGTCCATCCCCCACAGACGCTGCTCCAGCCCCTCAACCTGCGGGGTTGTGCTTCTACCATGCCCGTTTTGGCGCGAAAGCAAGATGCTGCCGCCCTCCCTGCAGCTTTTCGCTCAAAAAAAAACAGCAGCCACCCTGTCGAAAGAGGACCAAGTATAAGGAGCGCCCCGCGGCTGCGATGGCAATCGGTAATTCGGGAAAACTCCTCTTCATCGACACCCTATCTGGTCGACGTTTCCTTTGCGACACCGGGGCGCAGTGTAGCATCCTACCCGCGTCAGATCTTGATCTACAAGTTGGGGGGCACGGTCCCTCCCTCCAGGCGGCTAATGGCGGGGCCATTCGGACCTTCGGAAGCTGGCGGGTCCAGGTGTGCTTCGGCGGCCAGCGGTTTTACTGGGATTTCATCACGGCCAAAGTCTCTCAAGCCATCCTCTGGGCGGATTTTTTGTGCGCCAACGGCCTCCCGATGGATGTACGGCACCGCCAGTTGATCAATGCGGCCACTTTTCACTCTGTCCCATGCTACCGCGGTAACACCGTGGCGCGCACTGTCTCCTGCGCGTCCCCACCTCCGGATGACTTCACTCGCCTCCTCGGAGATTTCCCAGACCTGACCAGACCCACTTTTTCTTCCACGGCCACGAAGCATGGTGTCGAACACCACATCACCACTACTGGTTCCCTGATCTACGCACGGGCCCGATGCCTCGAACCTGGCAAGCTCGCGGCTGCGAGAGCGGAGTTCGACACGATGGAGCGGCTAGGGATTATTCGCCGGTCGAATGGTCCCTGGTCTTCGCCTCTCCACATTGTTCCGAAATCTGGCGGCGGATGGCGGCCTTGCGGCGACTACCGACGCCTGAACGATGCCACTACTCCTGATCGGTACCCGATCCCTCATATTCAGGATTTCTCTACACATTTGGCGGGAAATACCATTTTTTCAAAAGTCGACCTTGTCCGTGGCTACCACCAGGTCCCCGTACACCCGCAAGACATCCCAAAAACTGCAGTCATCACCCCATTCGGCCTGTTTGAATTTCTGCGGATGCCGTTTGGATTGAAGAACGCTGCACAGGTTTTCCAGCGCTTCATGGACTCCGTGCTTCGGGACCTCAAGTTTCTATTCGTCTACCTCGACGACATCCTCATCGCCAGCCCTAATAAAGAGGAGCACATCTGCCATTTGCGCATCCTTTTTAGTTGCCTCAGTCAGCACGGCTTGACCATCAACCCGGCCAAGTGCCAGTTCGGCCTGCAGCAGATTGATTTTTTAGGCCATCGCATCACATCAGACGGCGCAATTCCCCTGCAAACGAAGGTGGAGGCAGTTACTTCATTCCCGTGCCTGCAGACCGTCACGGCCCTGCAGGAGTTCCTCGGGATGGTCAATTTTTATCACCGGTTCGTCCCTAATGCAGCTCTGCTCATGCAGCCCCTGTACGAGGCCCTCAAGGGCAAGTCTGGCAAGGACCCGATCAGCTGGACGGTCGACATGGACCGGGCATTCGTCGACACAAAAGGCGCTTTAGCCAACGCAACCATGCTGGCACACCCGCTGCCAGGCGCCACCATCGCCCTTACCACCGACATGTCAGACTACGCCATCGGTGCAGTGCAGGAACAGTGGGTGCAGGGGACGTGGCAACCGCTGGTGTTTTTCAGCCGTCAACTACGGTGAAACGAATGAAAGTACAGCACGTTCGACTGGGAGTTGCTGGCCCTTTTTCTGGCCATCCGCCATTTCCGGTTCTTGCTAGAGGGACGTCCGTTCACGGCTTTTGTGGACCATAAGCCACTAACGTTTGCTATGGCCAAGACCGCCGAACCGTGGTCAGCTCGGCAACAACGTCAGTTGACGTATATCTCAGAATTCACCACTGACATTCAGCATGTGTCCGGTAAGGACAACCTGGTGGCGGATTGCCTCTCCCGCGCGACTGTGCATGCAGTCCAGCTCGGCATCGACTATGCCCTCATGGCTGTGGATCAAGCCTCAGATCCGGAGGTCCAATCCTACAGAACCAACCCCTCTAGCCTCCAAGCGGCCGACATCAAATTCCATGCCGTGGGCACTACGCTACTCTGCGACGTCTCCGTAGGGGATCCTCGCCCTATCGTCCCGGTCGCCTGGCGCCGAAAAGTTTTTGACGCCATCCACGGGTTGTCGCACCCTGGCATGAAGGCTTCGCAATGGTTGATGTCGTCCAAATTCGTGTGCATGCACATGGATGTTCGCGACTGGGCCAACACCTGCGCGGTCTGCCAAAAGGCCAAGGTGCAGCGTCAAGTCAAGGCTCCATTGGCCACTTTCGCCGTTCCGGAACGTAGGTTTGATCATGTGCATGTGGACCTGGTGGGGCCACTTCCGCCTTCGCACGGGTTTACTCATCTTCTTATAATGGTGGACCGCACCACTCGATGGCCGGAGGTGGTTCCTCTGTCTTCCACCACTTCCGCAGACGTTGCCAGGGCATTCATCTCCTCTTGGGTCGCCCGGTTCGGGGTACCGGCGGACATCTCGTCCGATCGTGGGCCGCAGTTTTCGTCGGAGCTCTTGAACGCTGTGGCTCAGGGGCTCGGCGTCAAGCTACATCGCACCACCGCCTACCATCCACAGGCGAACGGCCTGTGCGAACGATTCCACAGGTCGCTCAAAGCTGCACTGCGAGCCAGCCTTCAAGGCGCGGGCTGGGTGGACCGGCTTCCATGGGTCCTTTTGGGTCTTCATACGGCACCTAAAGAAGATCTTCAATCGTCCTCGGCGGAGCTCGTATATGGCCAGCCGTTACGCGTACCAGGGGATTTCCTTCCGTCTCCAACAGAGCCATGGTCCACGTTCCAGCAGCTCATCAGCCACCAGGAGGCAGCCAGAAGTTTCGCTCCAGTGCCTACATCGCATCACGGCTTGCAGAGTTCCCACATCCCAGCCGACTATGTGTTTATCCATCACGATGCTCATCGGGACCCACTCAAACCCCCTTACACTGGTCCTTTCCATGTGATAGAGCCGGGAGACAAATCTTTTTTGGTCGATGTCGGTGGTAAACCGGACCACATTTCGGTTGACCGGTTGAAGCCGGCTCACTTGGACCTTGACCGCCCAGTCGAGATCGCACAACTGCCGAAACGTGGCCGACCGCCCACAGTCGCCGTGCCAGATCAAACGCAACCACCCGCCAGCTCGCCCGCCGTCCATCAGCTTCCACTTCAAGGCTACAGAAGTCGATCTGACAGGCTTGTCAGGCCTCCTCGCCCTTTTACTTTTGCTATTAAAGACAATTCTGCGGGGGCGCATGTGGCAGAGCCACTAAGGGACTCCAATCAATTGTATATAATTCCCTTTAATAATATGTTGGCTACAGCCTGAATCTGTATCTTTGTTTTCACTGTTTACATGTACAGAACGCGATCACTTTGATAGCGCGGGCAAACGCGATGACGTCATGCCGTTCATCACGTGATCCCCCACCGGCGGGAAAAACATGATGACGTCATGACGTCGGCCACGGGACCGCCCTAGCAGTCCTCATGGAGCCTTCGAACTGACTAGACCTATATTCGATGTTCTCCTGTAGTTATCTGTTAAACTCTGTTACTTTTCATTAAACCTCGTTTATTTGATCGCCTGAGTGGACCTCAGTCTTTTGGATAGGAACTAGACATTCCTACAATGTTAATATTTTCCACAGTGTTTCACATTTGTTTGTATATTGATGAGGTTGTACATGTTGCTTATGTGGTGTTTGTGCGAGCACACATTTATACACTGATTCTGTTGACAAAATTGTATCTTAATTCTTGCCCATACATTAATGACACAGTGATACTGGATGCAGATGTATTCTTGTACACATTTTACTAAGGCACTGATTCTCCTGACACTTGCCTCTGGAAAATGCCTATTCCTCGGATGCCAAGATCAGGAAAAAGGGATGGGGTGGGGTACTGTTATGTCAGGTCTCCGTTCCCTTTATGTTGTTCTGGAATTTCTGGGAGATCCCTAAGGGATACAGCTGTGTCTGCATCTGTAATAGATTCAGCATTCAGATTATAATGAGGTGCGGGGGAAGGGGGATGGTGGGGTGGGAGGTGGGGGGGGCAGGTCGGGGAGGAGGTGGGGGGCGGGGGGGAGGGGGGTGGGGGGATGTGGGGGGGGAGGGGGGAGATGGGGGGGGTGCAGTGGGGACAGTTCCTGGCCTTGTGCCTCCAGTTCTTCTTGTTGTAGACCACTGGTGCCCAACTAATTTTTCTAGGAAACTCTTATGTAGAACCTTATCAAATGCCATCTGAAGATCCACGTATGTGACGGCCATTGTTCCTCCTGTATCACTCACTGCGGTGACTCTGTCAAAGAACTATATCAGGTTATTAGACATGACCCACCTTTCACAAAGCCTTGCTGATTCTCCCTAAACAACTTGTACTTTTCCAAATGCTCACTTACTCTGTCCCGATAATAAATTTTTGCAAGTTTTTCCACTACTGACATGATCAGTGATTTGACTGTGCAGAAGATTAAAGCAGTAGGAGGAAAATTCAGGCAGTTGAGGGTTACTGTCCCCATTTTCCAGTTCGCACCATGAAATATAACTTAGCTCTCCCTGTTAATTCAGCAAAACTTTCTTCCTTAAGTTGTCACTTTTACCTTAACTGCTTGGCTTTGGTAGGATGTGTACATCTGCGCACAGATATAAATGATTATCACACCAGCATCCAGAGTACGTGTCCACACTGGAGCCCAGAACTGACTATGGAACTGCTGAGAACTTCAAAAAATTCCAATATAAATGCAAACAATGGAAGTTATGGCAGGAGATCGGAAACACTCTGCAGAAACTCCACCCCTATTGTGAACACAAACAGGTCAGTTCAGGATATGGAGTATAACTCCAGCTATAATCAACCTCCAAAATGATTTATAGTTCAAGTATTCTTTTCATCTCAGTTTGGACAATATTCAGAGTTACTGAAGCAGTGTTGAACACTGCAGCTTGCTGGAACATATGTTAATCTCTCTGGTTTGAATACATAATGTTTCGCAGATGTGATATTTGATTGAAATAAGATATATGAAATTCATAATTTTTAACTGCCTAAGGACTGAGACTGCAAATTTTCAGCAGTTGATTTAAAAAAAAATTAAGCTTTCAAATAAAATTGAAAACATCTGTAGCATATTAAATTGACGTTATTATTTATAAAGTCAGCCTTAAAACTGTACTTGTAGATAAATAGTGCAGTAGTCCAAGTGCCTATTTATTACTTCAGGAACCTTAGAAAAAAATGAACATGTTTATAGAAGTGGGGAATTTATTCTTTTCTCTTAGTGCACTTCTGGTATGTTGGCCCCAAACAATCCATGGGGATTCCACCGGTCTCCCACCAGAAGTCCGGCGGAACCACTGGAATACTGCAGGGACCTGCTTGGGCCAAGTCCTCACTATTTCCGGGAATTTGTGGCATGCCTTGGAAGGGATGTAACCTCCAGCAGTCCCTTTCTAGGCACATGTCATTAGGGACAGAGACAAATACAGGGACTCCCTACACTGGGAGTTCCCACTTCCCTGGCTCAGTTGAGACCTGCTATAGTACTGGAGGCCGGTGCGCCTAGTGAGTTGAGGCATACTGGAATCAAGATGAGCAGAAGTGGGCCCCACCATTGGGGTCCAGGCCAGCCAAGTGACCTGGACCCCCAAAGAATGATAAGTTTTATTTTTAAATACCTTGATTGGCCCCCTCACACAGGGGCATGAAGGGGAGTTGGCTGGGGTTTTAAGGGGACCTGAGCAACTTCTCTCGAATAATTGGTAGGTGCCAGATTTTCCAGCTTCTTGAGTCAGGCAGGTGCCAGAGATGTGCCTGCATTGGCACTTGTGGCCTGCCTTCATCACCCAAATTAGCAGGCCTCCAACTGAGGCTGCACACTCAGGCAGGTGTGGTGCTGGAGGGTACTGGTGTTTGTGATTTTGCCGTAACTGCCAGATCTTGTCCCAGGGCTGGAATTTGCCAACTGGGCACAGGGAGCAATCCTCGCCCCAGAACAGGTAGGCCCGAGGCCCAATCGAAACTAGGCCTCGGGTCTCATTTAAATTAGACGGGCGTGCTGCGGACACCTGCTGTGCCTCCTTTCATTGGCTTACTGCCGCAGGAAAGGCGGGAAATACAGTTATGGGGCAGCATTTAAAAGGTTGCTGCCAGTTAAAGGGCAACATCACTTCTCAGCAAGATGGCCGAAGGAGCAGCAACCTCAGAAGTGGCTCCTGCTCCTCCTGGCCCACAAGGGAACCATTAAAAAAAATTAAAAAGCAATTATCTGGGCTTCTTCTGGCCCTGGATCCGATCCGTGGCAATTTTCCTGGGCGTTGTCGGCATTGTGTGTGACTGATGCAGCCCGGGGTTAAAATAGCATTGGGATCTGAATTACATCATCAGACCTTGACCTTATGAGGGCCTCATCTATCACATGCTTCCTAAAACTCAGAATTAAAAATGGTGGCACAAACTTAGGTAAGGACGCTGCTTCTATTTTAACCCCTTGAATGTCCTGTTCTCGTCTGGCATGGGGGTTGGGGGTTGGGGGGGGGTTAAAATCAGGGGATTAAGAGCACCCATCTTGGTCACCTCCATGTTGACATCCTCCTCATTGTGACAAAATAATGGGATTCCTATTGAGAAATCTATGGTTAGAGAGCAAAGCAGTAATTTGAGCAGAGCTGAGTAAAAGCCTGGACTCAACACACAAATAACTAAATTGATCACTAAAAACACCAACCTTTAGCAGCAACACACAAAATGGCCTCCTCACAGTGTGGTATCCACCTCAGGGATATTTTGCTGCAACTATTACCGCCATTGTAATAGTAGTTGTAATTATTTTGGCGAGTTTGGAGTGACGATGGAGGAGAATGGGGTGTAGAAATTAGCCATGTTCCCTTAATGCTACTTAAATGTGAAACTTCTGTCAAGCCTCAAAGAGAACTGGCAGTTTTTTTGGAGGGGAAAGCAGGTGAAGATTTTATGGTATTTTTGAGGCGTTTATGAATACATTGCACTCTACTTACTGCCCTAAATTCGCCTCACAAATAATGGTAATTCAGTGGAAAGTCCAAGCTCATATGATATTCATTTCTGTGGAGTTCAATAGCTCAGTTAGAGCATTATTTACCTTTCCTAATCCACAGCCATTTGCATTCCATTATTTATAAGCTGATTGAAACATTTTTAGGCTAGAGTTTTGTTTACTTGGGCGGGGCGGGTGTGGATGGTTGCCGTGACGGGTCACGGCCCTGTTCCTCATTTCAAGCCGCTCCTCAGAGCGACTTTCCCTTAATGGCCCCTATTAAGGCAAGCCTGCATGTTACCCGGTCCTATTAAATGGTGCGGATATGATGACGTTATCAATGACTCATTTTTAGCTGGGATGTTTAAAGGAGCTTTGGCCACATTGCATTTGAAGGTTCATCTAGGATTGTGCAGGCACTGTATTGGAGCATTTGAGTGTTGCTAAGCTTTGGAGACATGACTGCACAGAGGCAGAGGTCTGTACCCAGGCTCTTTGATTACTCCCTCCATATGCTTGTGGAGGGAGTGAGAGCACGCAGGGAGGTCCTCTTCCCTTCTGATGGATGGAAGAGACCTCCCTAGGAGACAAAATGAGCCTGGCTCGAGGTAGCAGAGGAGGTGAATAGCAGGGATGTGGTCAGAGGACCTGGGTGCAATGCCGGAAATGCTACAACGATCTCATTAGATCAGGAAAGTGAGTGCAAAGCCACACTCAACTTCATCCTGCTGTGCCTCTCATCACATCCTCACATCTCCATCTCACTAGCCACCCCTCACACTCACCCTCATCCTAATGCAATCATATCAACTAACAATGCACAAGGAGGCTACTTGGCATTGGCACCCCACTCATCAATATCTCCTTCTAAAGATGTAGCCCATCCATTCCTTACACTCATTCCATCACTCTCACTCAACCTGTTGTGTCGGTACCTTTCTACCTAGACACAATTTAGGACTCAGAACTCAGAGATTCAAACATGAAGTGCTTTATTGGAAGGAAAGGAATCTGGAAAGTTCCGAACAAAGAGAGCTAAACTTAACCGAGAACACCCAACCATTTATCTCCTGTGACAGCGCCACCACAGGTGGGAGGAGAACACACAATACATAACATTTCCTCCCCTCTTAAATGGAAGGTCCACATTATTCCTCAACAGGTAAGTTACTTTCAATGCACTCAACGAACCTAGGGTAGAGGTAGACTGCCTCAAACCCTGACTTTACCCTGGGGTTTATTCTGCCCCAGTCTTGTGGGTAAGTCGCTAAGCCTACAGATCCAAGCGTCTTGGAGGCCGCCGCTCCCTGACAGGATACCGGTGGTCATCGCTGGCTTCCACAGCAGTAGGCATTGACACAGGCCTGGATGGAGAAGGTGCCTGTGTCAGTTGAAAGTCAGGAGTTTGCACAGGTGGAACAGTCTCTTTGACTTCCTGTGTTGGAGAAGAGCACTGTGTCAAGGGATGCTGGCTTGTGATATTTGATGTCGTATGTGTGTCCTGACAACAGTAAAGCCCACCTTTGCATCCTGCTTGCAGCGAGAGACGGAATTCCGATGTGGGGCCCGAAGATTGAAGTCAATGGACGGTGGTCCGTCAGGAGTGTGAACCTTCTCCCAAACAGGTACTGATGAAATTTTCGAATTCCAAAAACGATTCCCAAGGCCTCGCGCTCGATCTGCGCATAGTTACTCTCGGCCTTGTTCAAGGTGCGTGATGCGAAGGCGATAGGTTTCTCTTCACCCGAAGGCATGATGTGGGGTATGACTGCTCCCACACCATATGGTGATGCATCACATGCTAGCTGCACGGGTAGCTTTGGGTCGAAGTGTGTCAGGACCTCCGATTTCAGCAATGCTTTCTTTGCTTGGGCGAAAGCATCGTTGCACAGTTCAGTCCATTTCCATGTTTTGCCTTGACATAGCAACTGATGTAACGGCTTCAGCAATGTTGCTAAGTCTGGAATAAACTTCCCATAGTAGTTAAGTAGCCCCAGAAATGAACGTAACTGGCTCACATTCTGGGGTGCTGGGGCCTCCACGATCGCCTTGACCTTTGGCGGCGCCTTATGCAGGCCAGTAGCGTCAATCACATGCCCCAGGTACTCAACTGAAGACTGAAAGAATTCACATTTGTCTTTACGAACTCTGAGTCCGTACTCTTTCAGTCGTTGTAGTGTCGCATCCAAGTTCAGAAGATGATCCTCCTCATTTGTCCCAGTGACAAGGATGTCGTCCAGGTAGCACTGGACTCCTGGCAGTCCACTCAAAATCTGATCCATTGCCCTTTGGAATAGAGCAGGGGCCGACGTAATTCCAAACGGAAGGCGGCAGTACCTGTATAGCCCCTTGTGTGTCACAATTGTCATCAACTCCTTTGATTTGTCATCGACATGCACTTGTAGATAAGCCTGGCATAAGTCTATTTTGCTGAACTTTTGCCCTCTGGCCAGGCCCGTAAAAAGAATCTCAATGAGGGGAAGAGGGTACTGTTCCGCAGACAGCACTGGGTTAATAGTCACTTTAAAATCCCTGCAGATTCGAACAGATCCATCCTTTTTCAGGACAGGAACAATGGGTGTGGCCCATTTGCTCACACTCACAGGCTCCAGGACTCCATTCTCGACTAAGGCCTCCAAGTTAGCCTCAACTTTTGGCCTAATTGCATAGGGTACAGGTCGGGCTTTGTGAAACTTCGGCTTGCTGTCAGGTTTAATGTCCAGTCTCACGCTGATCTTTTTCATGCTCCCAAGTTTCCCATTGAAGAGTTCTGCATGTTTGTTTAACACTGCAGTCAGACCTGACTCCCCTTTTGACATCATGCGGACTGCAGGCCAGTCCAGCGTGATTTTCTCTAGCCATGCACGTCCCAGTAGCAATGGGTAATTTCCCTTTACCACATATAGTGGCAGTTTTGCAGTCTGTCCGTTCAATTTAACTGTCACCTCAATGACGCCTCTCATGGCCACAGGTTCACCGGTATACGTCTTTAGCACAATGTTTGTTGGCTGAAGGGTAAGATGCTTTAGCATTTTGTTGTAGACAGTGTCTGAAACAAGGGACACAGCCACGCCTGTGTCCACCTCCATCCGCACTGATTGTCCCTCCACCCGTGGTGACACCCAGTAGCCATTTGAATCACCTGCAACCGTCAGTATGTGCACCTCTTTCTCCTCAGAGGTGTCGCTCCCCTCTGTTTTGCTTGTTCCATCATACTGCACTGAATGAACACTCTTTTTCCTCTCTTGTCCAAATACAGACATTTTGCTTCCATGCTTCCCAGCTCTGTCTGTTCTTTTTTTACCTCTACAGGCGCGTTCAATGTGACCCTTTTTGCCACAATTTCGGCATTCCAGCTCCGTACACCAGCAGTCATTAGCGCGATGGCCCGTTTTCCCACAACGGTAACATGTGCCGTTCCGCGCACCTTTAGGCTCAGACGACACCTTGTGAACTCTCCCTGTTGAACTCAACTGGTGAGCCTCCTTTTCCGCCATCTCCATGGAGACACTAACTTCAATGGCCTTTTCAAGAGTAAGGTTGTCCTCAGTAAGAAGGCGCTTCTTTGTGGCTGGATTTTGTAGACCACACACTGTAAAGTCCGCGCCTCAATAATACACGGACTTCGGGAGAACAGTTTAACAGGTACTTTACTGAACAAGAGGCAGCTTGAAACTGAAACTACAGAAGCCTGCTAGTGCCTTTTATACAGGGGTGGTCACTGCCGGTAATGCAGGCTAAGACCATTTATTCCCTTAAAGGTACATACACAACAATTCCTCCCCTTTTAGATAAACAGTACATAACATTCATTTAACAACTAAATAATAACTAATTACAATTACAATTTTCTCAGTAATATATACATCAACTGAAATAGTCATTTATAAGGTCAGTCTTTGAGGAGGCTTCCTGATCTTGACTGGATAGCGCCTTTCTCGAGTATCCTGTTCTGGCGGTGGAGTCAATTCTGGCTCATTGTCATTGGTTGGTTCATCAGCTTCCAATACCCCTGCTTCTGAGGTAGACGCAATCTGTACTTCGGGCTCATTACCAGGTGCACATGCTTGTGGTACAGGTTTGGCTTGTTCCTGTGACTCTCGAATCTGGTCAGCATGGCGTCTCACGATGGTCTCTCCAACGTCCACTGTGTACATTAGTGGTCCCTGCTGTGTGCATATCGTGCCTGGCTGCCATTTTTCTGTTCGGTAATCGCGGGCCAAGACTGGTTGCCCTATCTTGAAGCTCCTGGTTGGCTTCTCATTTATGTGCTGGAACTGCTTATCCTCAACATCTCATCTTTGTTTGGTTTGAGCAAATCCAAGCGACATCTTAGTCTCCGGTTGAAAAACAGTACGGCTGGAGTTTGGTTGGTGACTGCATATGTCGCATTCCGGTAAGCAAACAGGAAGTTATCCACCTTGTGTTGCAGTGGTATGTCGTCATTATACATTGCCTTTATGGCCTTTTTAAAGGTCTGAACAAACCTCTCAGCCAATCCATTTGTGGCTGGATGATATGGGGCAGATGTGTAATGTTTCTCCCCATTATTCTTCAGGAACCTCCGGAAATCCTCAGACACAAACTGTGGGCCATTGTCGGAACAGATCTGTTCTGGCAACCCATTCCTGGCGAAGATGGTCCTTAGGACTGCAATAGTTTTCTCCGTGGTGGTGGAGGACATTTTAATGACCTCTGGCCATTTCGAATGGGCGTCCACAGCAATTAGAAACATTGAGTCCATAAATGGACCAGCGAAATCAATGTGTACCCATTGCCATGGAGATGAGGGCCACTCCCATGGATGTAGCAGGGCCTGTGGTGGAGCGTTTTGGACCTTCTGGCATTCTGTGCATCTCTTGGTTATATCCTCGATTTCTTTATCGATTCCCGGCCACCACACAAACGCCCTGGCTAGGCTCTTCATTTTTACCCCTCCCAGATGACCCTCGTGAAGCTCATTGAGTACTCTATCTCTCAACTTGAGTGGAATTACCACTCGGGATCCACACATCAAGGTTCCCCAGCACACTGACAGCTGTTCCCTCCTTGGCGAGAATGCTGGCAACAGTGAGTCGCCATACGCTGGCCATCCCTTCACCGTCAAATCATAGACCCGAGAGAGTGTCGGGTCATTTCGGGTTTCCTTCTCAATACTTGCGTTTGTAACAGGCAAACATTCGACTATGGTCGCATGGAATATCTCCACAGGGTCCACTGCAGGTGCTTCTTCCGCCGTAGGCAACGGTAGGCGCGCCAGCCCATCAGTATTTCCATGCTGTTTCGTACCCTTGTACTCTATGTCGTACTGATGTGCCCCTAGAAAAAGTGACCACCTTTGCAGCCGTTGCGCCGTCATCACCGGAACGCCCTTCTTTGGGTTAAAAATTGAGACCAGGAGTTGATGATCAGTCAGTAGGGTCAATTTCTGCCCTTGCAGATAGTGATTGAACTTCTTCACCCCCCACACCAGGCTGAGGGCCTCCCTGTCAATCTGGGCGTAGTTACGCTCGGCTGAGGTTAGCGAGCGCGATGCAAAGGCTCTTGGCCTCTCTGAACCGTCACGGAATTTGTGTGACAGCACCGCTCCAATGCCGTAAGGTGACGCATCACATGCCAACCGAATCGGTAGTGTTGGGTTGTAGTGGGCCAATACTTCATTTGAAGTGATTTGGCATTTACATTCCTGAAAGGCACGCTTACACTCATCACTCCATTTCCATGTTACACCAGTTTGAAGGAGGGCGTTCAGTGGGTGCAGAATTGTAGATAAATTCGGCAAGAACTTATGGTAGTAGTTCACCAACCCGAGGAACGACCTCAGTTGCGACACATTTTCTGGTGCTGGAGCCTTGACTACAGCCTCAATCTTGTCCGGCGACTTATGCAACCCTTCCTCATCAATCATGTGGCCACAATACGAGATTTGTCTCCTGAAGAACTCGCATTTGGGACGGTTGGCTCGGAGCCCATATTCCTGCAATCTCGTGAGCACCTGTTCCAGGTTGGCAAGGTGTTCATTGTCATTTTCACCCATAACCAGGATATCGTCCAAATAACACTGGGTCCCCGGGATCCCTTGCAGGACTTGTTCCATTGCCCTCTGCCACATAGCCGGGGCCAATGCTACCCCAAATACCAGTCGATTGTACTGGTAAAGGCCCTTGTGAGTGTTTATCATGAGGTATTTCCTAGATGCTTCTTCCACCCCCATTTGTAGATACGCTTGAGCCAGGTCAATCTTTGTAAAACGTTTCCCTCCAGATAGTGAGGTGAAAATATCTTCCATCCGCGGAAGTGGATACTGTACTGTATGCAGGACTGGGTTCACAGTCACCTTGAAGTCCCCACAGATGTGAACCTTCCTTGGCTCCCCAGGCGTGCTGCTCAATGCTTTCTTCATTACAGGAACGATGGGTGTGGCCCACTCACTCCAGTCCACCTTAGACAGCACCCCCGAACGCTCCAGACTCTCCAGTTCAGCTTCCACAGCTGGGCGCATCGCGTATGGCACCGGTCTGGCCTTGAAAAATTTTGGGGTTGCGTTATCCTCAATCTTTATGGTTGCCTTTACTCCTTTTAGAGTCACAAGTCCTTGTTGGAACACCTCTTCCGCGTCAGATAGAATTTGTGACAGACGTCCAGGTGCGACGTCATCATCTTTTTTGTCAGTCACAGTTAGTGCCAGAATGGAATGCCAATCCAATTGTAGTCTTCGGATCCATTCACGTCCCAATAATGGTGGTCCTCCATCTCGTAGTATATACATGTATAGTTTCTGTGTTTCCTTTCCGTTATATTCAACTGGCACCCTTATTTTTCCTCTGGAGTAGACCTTTTGCCCCGTGTATGTCTTCAATACAATGGACGTGTCCTTTAAGGGTATGTGTGAGAATCGCCGCTCATAGTCTCGTCGATTCATGACAGTTAGGGCTGATCCTGTGTCCAATTCCATCTTCACTGGGGACCCTGCTATCATGAGGGTGACCCAAATGGTTCGGTGATCTTCTTTTGCGATCACGTTGTGTAGCTTTAAACAACTTAGTCGCCTCCTCCCGGAGTCCTTATCACTCTCCTGATCTTCTGAACTACTATCTGTCAGTTTCTTTACTTTCCTGTACTGTTCCTTGGTAGTTC
The DNA here is from genome assembly GCF_052327205.1 of Somniosus microcephalus. Taxonomy (NCBI): domain Eukaryota; kingdom Metazoa; phylum Chordata; class Chondrichthyes; order Squaliformes; family Somniosidae; genus Somniosus; species Somniosus microcephalus. Next base: position 211,426,276 of record NC_140990.1, on the reverse strand, counting down.
TTGTCGTGTTGGTCTTCTTTCCCGACCTGCAGGCTCTTGCTGTATGTCCCATCTTCCCGCATTGCCTGCATATTTTGTCTTTAAACCAGCAGTCCTTCTGCTCATGGGTTGTTCTGCCGCAGCGATAGCACTTTTCGGCTCCATACGCCATTTCGTTAGCGCTGTATTCTTGTGGTTTCTGTTGTATTTCCGCAGCTCCCCGTGCTGCTGCTTCATAGGATACTGCCACGCTGAAAGCCTGTTCTAGCGTCAGGTCCTTTTTTGAAAGTAGTCGTTTCTGGGTTCCTTCACTCTGGAGCCCGCAGACAAACTTATCCCATAAGGTGTCTGCCAGTCCTGCTCCGAACTGGCAGTGCTTCGATAACTTGCGTAGTTCCGTAAGATAGTCAGCATTGCTCTCATCTTTGTGCTGGTTTCTTTTATGGAACTTGAATCTTTCTGCTATCAGCAGTGGTGTAGGGCTTAGGTGTTCCTGTAAGATATGAACAATCTCCTCAAATCTTTTCTCCATTGGTTTAGCTGGGGTAATTAAATTCCGCAATAGGCCGTACGTATTCGCACCCATCAGATTTAATAATACCGACGCACTCTTTCCATCGGCCACCTCATTTGCCTTGCAGTACACTTCGATTCTTTCTACATACGTGGTCCAGTCTTCTACCTCGTTGTCGAAAGCAGTGATACTGCCACTTTTCGGCATCTTGGGCGATTTGAAATGGTGCCTCCCGCGCTTTTGCTTCTTCCCCAGTGGAATAAAATGGCGCCTCCCGCACTTTTGCTTCTTCCCCAACGGGATAAAATAGTGCCTCCCGCGCTTTTGCTTCTTCCCCTTACTGCCACGCTGCTCCTAGCGTTCTATGGGGTAATGGCGGCAACCCGCAGCTTCGGCGCGTCTTGCTTTCCTTCCCCCCCATTTAGTTTCTCTTCGCTGTCCTGTTCTTGAGCACCGACCGCGCCCTATGCGCTCCACCCTCTCTCTCTTGTTTTCTTTTCCGGGCAATGCTGCGCGGCCCGATTTGTAGAGCCGCTCGATCGAGCTTGAGCCCGCCGCAGTCCGGAAGGGTCAGCGCGCTACCTGCCACCAGCGCAATTCGCTGGAACCACAGTCTCTCCCGCAATTCTCCAAACACCGATGGATTCTTTGGGCGGTTGCCCTCGGTCGACGCCCGTTGCTCAGACTACGACCTTCCAGGACCTTCCTTTCAGGCGAGATCCCCGTGAGATGATGCCACACTGCAGGTGAGTTTGAACTTACTCGTCGCCACTGTAAAGTCCGCGCCTCAATAATACACGGACTTCGGGAGAACAGTTTAACAGGTACTTTACTGAACAAGAGGCAGCTTGAAACTGAAACTACAGAAGCCTGCTAGAGCCTTTTATACAGGGGTGGTCACTGCCGGTACTGCAGTCTAAGACCAGTTATTCCCTTAAAGGTACATACACAACACACACGAGTCTGTCTCTAATGGTGTCCTTCAGCACCTCTTTGAACTCGCAGTGTTCTGATAACCTTTTTAAAGCAGCAATAAACACCGTCACTGATTCCTCCTCCTCTTGATTCCGTTTGTGAAATCGAAATCTCTCAGCAATAACCAGAGGTTTTGTTGAAAAATGTGCTCCAAGAATTTCCACTAGTTGCTTATATGTTTTAGTTCCTGGCTTATCTGGTTGCACGAGGCTGCGAAGTAAATTGAATGTCTTCAGCCCGATTACACTCAAAAAGGTAGGCACGACCTTTTCATTTGCCACCGCATTCGCCAATACAAAATAGTCAAAACGTTCCGTATAAGCGCTCCATTGCTCCATATTTTCATCAAAATCACCGATGTTTCCTAATATAGTAGCCATCTCATGTTTCAAATTAAAATTTCTGTTTACTCACTGCACCCGTAACGTACACAGATTCATCCGCTCCTCGTTGCCACTTGTTGTGTCGGTACCTTTCTACCTAGACACAATTTAGGACTCAGAACTCAGAGATTCAAACATGAAGTGCTTTATTGGAAGGAAAGGAAGTTCTGGAATGTTCCGAACAAAGAGAGCTAAACTTAACCGAGAACACCCAACCATTTATCTCCTGTGACAACGCCACCACAGGTGGGAGGAGAACACACAATACATAACACAACCTTCTCTTCTTTCCCTCCTTGCAGGAGAAGAGAGCTCACAATAAGAGGGAGAGGGAGAGAACCGGAGGTGGAACGCCATCATTGTTGATGTTACCTGCAGCAGAGGAGGTTGCCTTGGAAGTCTCAGGAATCGCGGAGCAGCTGACGGTAGGAGACGGAGAGAGGGGGACATCTCAACAACCCGGTGACAGAATTACATCTCATACAGCTACATGGCATACTTCAGTCACTCAAACGGGGACTAATGTCAGCAGCCAGTGAATGTTCATCATGTGCATAATGGTATCATTACCCAATCTAACTCATCTCTTTACTTTCCCACAGGTCCACCCCCACTCCCCATTGTCCAGGAGGAAGAGGAAGACGACTCCTCAGAGGAGCCTCCAGCCTCTGAGGGCGCACCGTCAGCAGACATAAGCGCACCCAGCACCAGCACAGGTACGCACACCTCAGTGGGTCCTATGCGAGATACAAGCCACAAGTGAGCAAGAGGAGATGGTGGAGACAGGGACAGCAGTGGAGTCTCCTCGCCAGAGGGTGCAGGATGCTCCGAGCTCTGCTCTGCAGACACTGAGCCTTGGGGCCATCCAGGAAGAGGGCGATCCTGGAGGTGCAGGAAGAAGTGCAGGAGGCTTTGACAGGTTTTGTGACTGCGATGTCAGGAAATGTGCAGGGAATGAAGGAGTCCATCTCCAACATGAGCAGCACCGTGCCGCAGACGATGGCAACTGTAGGCTCTTCCATGGAAAGGATGGCCACCTGCATGGAGCAGCTAATAAGCCACTCACATGAGTACATGCTATCTATGGAGAATAGATGGGAGAGGCTCATAGACCTCCTCTCTAGTAGGGATGTCAACGTGGACTTGTGTCTTCATGGCCCCACTGCTGTGCAGCAAGGTGCTCTCCAGCTCCTTGCTAGCAGGGAAGTGCGGGTGGCCCATGAGAGGGATGATGGTGAGAGGGGACATGGAAGTGGGGGCTCTTCTCAAAGCGCTCACACTTCTCCCCATTACATCCCCCTCAGTCAGAGGCCCACATGCCTCCTGGGATTGCGATGGCCAAATCTGCCCCTGCACAGCCGCAGGAGGAGCAGCCTTTGGCGGGGCCATCACAGGCTCCAAAACCCAGAGGATGTCTGCCAAAAGTGTCTATGCAGTCACAGCAGGGAAGTGAACAGGCTGCCTCTACCTCTGCTGAAGCCACAGGGGTAGCACCTCGTAGAAGCACGCATAAGAGAAAATGACACACAAGCAGATGCACAAGGGTAAGCACTTGGGTGTTTTAATAACTGTTTATGTTAATCTTCCGTTACTTTGATGTCACAGATAAAAATATTTATTTTCACCACTCCAATTTTGTCTGCAACTTTGGAAGTGGCTTAGTGAGTTGGAGTGAATGGTGAGACATAACGTTACCTTCAGCAATGGTGGTCAGTTTGGAAGGAATGGCCTGGTCATTGTAGGGATGCTTTATGGTGTTGCTGTGGGGTGTTGGGAGCCTGGCACAGCATATGGCAGCCCTATGTGTGTAATGCGTGAAGTTAAGTAAATCTGGCCATGATGAGGCCATCCCTGGCCTCCGGGCAGCAATGTGCTCGGGTGCTGTTGCGATCTGGACTGCCGGTTCCTCCAGCTTCTGCTTCTCCTCCTCATCTTCCAGCTGATGCTCCTCCTGCTCCTCCTCCTCCTCTGAAGAGGCTGTGGGCTCAGAGCCTTGCTCCTCATACAGCGCTGATCCTCGCTGCTGCGCTATGTTGTGCAGGGCGCAGCAGACCACGATGATTCTGGAGACCCTGGCTGGTGCATACTGAAGGGCTCCTCCAAATCTGCCAAGGCATCTGAAGCGCATTTTCAGCATAACTGATGTCTGCTCTATGACACATCTAGTGGACACGTGGCTTTCATTATATCTCTCCTCGGCCTCAGTACTTGGCCTCCTCAAGGGTGTCATGTGCCACGTCTACAGTGGATAGCCCTTGTCTCCAAGCAGCCAGCTGGAACATCTGTTTGGAGGAGCGAAGAGCTGAGGGAGGGTGGACTGGTTCAGGATGAAAGAGTCATGGCAGCTGCCAAGGAATTTGGCGCACACATGCATGATCATCTTCCTATGGTTGCACATTGAGGGAGTGGAAGCCCTTGTGGTTGACAAAGACTCCTGGGTGATGATGGGGTGCCCTGATGGCCACATGTGTGCAGTTGATGACGCTCTGCACCCATGGGAAGTAAGCCAGAGCGGCACCGAACGCCCGCTTAGTAACGCTGGCTTCATCAGTGGCAAAGTTGATATAATTGGTTGACTGGTCAAACAGGGCATCGGTGACCTGTGTGATGCATCCGTGGGGAGCTGACTGCGAGATGCCACAATTGTCTGCTGCAGATCCCTGGAAGGAGCCTGAGATGAAGAAGTCGAGGGCGCTGGTGACTTTGACAGCCACGGGTAAGGCGTGTCCACGCACTCCTCTGGGCTGCAGGTCTTGCTCCAGCAATCTACACATGTCTGCGATGACCTGGTGTGAGCCTGAGCCTCCTTTGGTACTGCTGTTCAGTCATGTTGAGGAAGCTCATCCTCTGCCTGTATACTGCATTGGAGGTATCACGTCCGGCGCGGTGCAGACCCACACTGATGCCCTCTGTTCTGTGCAGCATCAGGTCGTTGAGGAGAAGGTTAGTGCTGCTGCTGTTGGGGCTCACCTTTTCCTTAACTGGTTGTAAGCAATTTGCATCAACTTTCAGACCAAGGTACACAACCTCGGGCTGCACAAAAGCACATTTGCTCCTTTTCAATTTGACATTGTGGGAATGCAACCTTTGAAGCACTAAATCTAACACTTCTAGATTTTCTTCCTCGCTGCTTGTTGCGATCAGCACATCATCTTGATTGCATAAGCAATTTGGAATTCCTTGCAAAATGTTATCCATCGTAGCTGAAAGAGTTTGGGGGAGGACTTTACACCATACAGCAGCTTGGTGTATGAGTACAGTCCCTTGTGTGTGTTGATGGTGAGATACTGTTGACTCTCTTTGTCAACATTCAGCTGAGCATCTGACAAGTCGAGCTTAGAGAAAACCTTTGACACAGAGATATGCATACAAATCTTGTGATGTAGGTAACGGGCACTGCTCATCATCAACTGCTTGGTTGATAGTAATTTTGTAGTCACCGCACAAGCGTACAGTTTTGTTTGCTTTGGGCACTACCACAGTCGTGGTAGCCCATTCACTTTTGTCAGTTTTTACTAGCATTCCGTTCTCTCTCAGTTTCTCTAGCTGTTCCTCCACCTGACCTTTCAACGCATAGGGGGCCAGCCTTGCCTTACAATAGATAGGCTTCATGTTCGATTTGATGCGGATATGCGCATCATACCCAGTGATGTCCTCATAACTGTCTGAGGACATGCTTTTGTACTTAAATAACAACAGAAAATGCTGGAAAAACTCAGCAGGCCAGGCAACATCCGTGGAGAGAAATTAGAGTTGACGTTTCGGGTCGAAACCCTTTTTCAAAACTGGAAAGGAAATGAAATAGATCGAAGGCAGGGCTGCGATAGAACAGAAGAAGTAAAAGAGACATTAAGAGGTATTCAAAACCAGACGAGATGGTAATAGGACATGTGGAGACAAAAGACAGCTGAGATTAGGTGTGAAGTGTACTGGCAGGATGAGAAACAGCTGCCATGTGGGAGAGAGAAAAAAAAAGGAAAGGTGGGGGGGAAGGGAAGACCCAAAACAAAACATCTTCCCTCCCCTCCCCTTTCAGCATTCCGTAGGGACCGCTCCCTCTGAGACACCCTAGTCCACTCCTCTATCACCCCCAACACCCCTTCCCCTTCGCCTGGCACCTTCCTGTGCAAGCGCAGGAGATGTAACACCTGCCCCTTTACCTCCCCCCTTCCCACTGTCCAGGGCCCCAAACACCCCTTCCAGGTGAAACAGCGATTCACTTGTACTTCTTGCAATCTAGTATACTGTATTCGCTGCTCACGATTCGGTCTCCTCTACATTGGGGAGACCAAACGCAGATTGGGTGACCGCTTTGCGGAACACCTCCATTCAGTCCGTAAGGGTGACCCCGAGCTTCCGGTCGCCTGTCATTTTAATTCACCGCCCCATTCCCACTCGGACCTCACTGTCCTTGGCCTCTTGCATTGTTCCACGGAAGCTCAACGTAAACTCGAGGAACAGCACCTCATCTTCCGATTAGGCACTTTGCAGTCTTCCGGACTCAATATCGAGTTCAACAATTTCAGATCATAACCTCGGCCCCTATTACATTTTTACTTATATTTTTTTTCCACCCCTTTGTTTTGGGTCTTCCCTCCCCCCCCCCACCTTTCCTTTTTTTCTCCCTCTCCCACATGGCAGCTCTGTCTCATCCTGCCAGTACACTTCACACCTAATCTCAGCCATCTTTTGTCTCCACTGTCCTATTACCATCTCGTCTGGTTTTGAATACCTCTTAATGTCTCTTTTACTTCTTTTGTTCTATCGCAGCCCTGCCTTCGATCTATTTTATTTCTTTTCCAGTTTTGAAAAAGGGTTTCGACCCAAAACGTCAACTCTAATTTCTCTCCACGGATGTTGCCTGGCCTGCTGAGTTTTTTCAGCATTTTCTGTTGTTATTTCGGATTTCCAGCGTCTGCAGTATTTTGCTATCATGCTTTTGTACTTGCTCAGCATTGTGTCAAGTTGTTTCTTTGAAGCATCTACACTGAAGATGTTTTTCCAGTCTACTTTTAACTTTCTCAACCAGTCTTTGCCCATGAGAGTTGGCATAGAAACATAGAAACATAGAAGATAGGAGCAGGAGTAGGCCATTTGGCCCTTCGAGCCTGCTCCGCCATTCAATGAGATCATGGCTGATCATCCAAATTCAGTACCCTGTCCCTGCCTTCTCCCCATATCCCTTGATCCCTTTTGTAATGTATATACCTTTAAGGGGGGAACTACTTTTTACAGCTCATGTATACTGTAGTACCGGCAGTGACCACACCTGTATATAGCACTGAGTAGTAATCTGTACAGGCAGTTCCACTGTGAGCCACATTGAGTAAACACCTGTTGTACCATTTCTCCTGCAGTCTGTGTCTTATTATACACAGACACAACATTGACGATGAGGCAAGTTCGAACCTACCTGCAACTTTACATCACCTCCCGGGGATTCGTTCCTGGAGATCAGTGGATTGGAGGTCAAGGCCAGAGACTCGGGCGTCGACCACGGGCAACCGCCCAGTCATCCAGCAGAGACTCGAGAATTGCAGGGGAGGCTGTCGAGAGCCAGGCTTGGCTTTCCAGTCGAGGTGGTCCAGCAAAACGGGCTGGCAACAGGTAGTGCGCAGACCCTTCCTGGACAGCGGCGGGCTAGAGCCCGACCGAGCGGCACAGCAAAGGGCTGAGCAGCGTCGACGGGGGAGGGAGAGAGAGGGCAGAGCGCACAGGGCGCAGCCGGTGTTCAGGGGCCGAGCAACGTCGAAGAGAGGGAGAGAGAGATGCACAGAAACCCGCGAGGTGGCACCATTGCCACGAGGACTACCGAGAGCGGCGTTGGCAGCAGCGCAGGAGAAGCGCGCGAAACCTACAGGGCGCCGCCATTGCCACGAGAACCGTCGGGAGCGTCGTTGGCAGCAGCGGGGGAGGAAGGAAAGCGCGGGAGACGCCATTTTAAACCACACCCAAAATGCCGAAGAGTGGCAGTATCACCGCATTTGACAATGAAGTCGAAGATGGGACTATATATGTCGAACGAACAGAGGTGTACTGCAAGGCAAATGAGGTGTCAGATGACAAGAAAGCGTCGGTATTGTTAAATTTAATGGGTGCAAAGACGTATGGTTTATTACGAAATCTAGTAACCCCAACGAAGCCAATGGAAAAGAGTTTTGAAGACATAGTAACGATACTACAGGAACATTTAAACCCCACGCCGCTGCTGATAGCAGAAAGATTCAAGTTTCACAAACGGAACCAGCATAAGGATGAAAGCAATGCTGATTATTTAACAGAACTGCGCAAACTATCGAAACACTGCCAGTTTGGAGTGGGACTGGCAGATACCTTAAGGGCCAAGTTTGTGTGTGGGCTTCAAAGTGAAGGAACCCAGAAACGGCTTTTATTTGAAAAGGACCTTACGCTGGAAAAGGCTTTCAGCATTGCGGTATCATATGAAGCAGCAGTACGGGGCGCTGCAGAGATACAACAGAGACCGCAAGAATATGGCACAAACGAAATGTCATATGGAACAGAGAAGTGCTATCGCTGCGGCAGAACAACACACGACCAGAATGATTGCTGGTTCAAAGACAAAGTGTGCAGACAGTGTGGAAAAGTAGGACACATAGCACGAGTCTGCAGGTCGGAAAAGAAAACCAGCAATAAGAAACCTACCAAAGGAAAGTACAAGAAGGTACATCAGATGACGGAGAATACTTCAGACGAACAAAAGAGTGATAACGACTCCGAAAGCAGGGAACTGAGTTGTCTGAAACTCCATAATGTGATCACAACGGAGGATCACCGAACCATTTGGGTCACTCTCAAGATAGCAGGAGTCCAGGTAAAGATGGAATTGGACACAGGATCAGCCCTAACAGTCATAAACCGACGGGACTATGAGCGGCTATTCTCACACATACCCTTGAGAGACACAAAAATTATTTTGAAGACGTACACGGGGCAAAAAGTCTACCCCAAAGGAAAAATAAGGGTGACCGTTATATATAACGGTAAGGAAACACCAAAACTAGACCTGTATGTATTGCAAGATGGAGGACCACCATTACTGGGACGTGAATGGATCCAGAAAATACAACTGGATTGGCATTCCATACAGGCACTGACTGTGGCTGAAAAAAAGGATGACGACGTCACACCTGGGCGACTGTCAAAGATCCTAACTGACGTGAAAGAAGTGTTCCAGCAAGGACTCGGAACACTAAAAGGCATGACAGCGATGATTAAAATTGAAGAAAACGCAAGCCCAAAATTTTTTAAGGCCAGACCGGTACCTTATGCGATCCGCCCAGCCATCGAAGCAGAGCTGGAGAGTCTGGAATGTTCAGGTGTACTGTCCAAGGTAGACTGGAGCGAGTGGGCTACACCCATCGTCCCTGTGATGAAAAAGTCATTGAGCAGCACGCCTGGGGAACCAAGGAAGGTTCGCATCTGTGGGGACTTGAAGGTAACAGTGAACCCGGTCCTTCACACCGTACAATATCCACTTCCGCGGATTGAAGATATTTTCGCCTCGCTATCTGGAGGGAAACGCTTCACTAAGATTGGTCTGGCCCAGGCGTATCTGCAAATGGAGGTAGAAGAAGCATCAAAAAAATAACTCACAATCAACACCCATAAAGGTCTCTACCAATACAACCGGCTGGTATTCGGGGTAGCATCAGCTCCGGCTATTTGGCAGAGGGCAATGGAACAAGTCCTGCAAGGGATCCCAGGGACCCAGTGTTATTTGGACGACATCCTGGTCACGGGCGAAAATGACAGTGATCACCTTGCCAACCTGGAGCAGGTGCTCACTAGATTGCAGGAATATGGGCTCCGAGCTAACCGCCCCAAATGCGAGTTTTTAAGAAAACAGATCTCGTATTTGATACGCTTATCAATTACTTCATAAAAGGTGATGAGTCGAAGAAGAGATGATGAGTCGAAAGAAGAGATGAATAAGGCTTTTATTAGCTAAGAAGAGACCATGCTTCTTCGTGAGTGACTGAACAAGTCTGAACGAAACCCACACAGTGGTGGGTGGAGTCAGCTGAGGCATGCCTCCATACACAGCGCCACCCAGAGGTGGCAATATACAATACAGTGGTTTACCACATTCACCCCTTGTTTAATGTGAAGTCCGGCGGGGTGAAGGGTACTACAAGTTAAGTCTATCAGGAGGCCTTGTCTGACGTCCTGATCGTCGTGGTGGCGGCGGTGGTGTTGCAGCATCCGACGTCGGGTCTGGTGTCTGGGTGGTTGGCGAAGATTCCTGGGGCTTTGGCATGCCGTCTGCAGGGGTTGGGTTGGGAGGGGTGGTGGGGGATAACAGTGGTAAGGGGGATAACGGTGGTAAGGGGGATAACGGTGGTAATTCAGGGGTACCCGAGGGTGCGAGATCTCGTATGGAGACCGTGTCCTCCCGCCCGTCTGGGTATGTCACCCAGGCATACTGGGGGTTGGCGTGTAGGAGGTGCACCCGCTCGACCAGGGGGTCCGTTTTATGCGTCCTCACGTGCCTCCGCAGTAGGACGGGCCCAGGAGAAGTCAACCATGCCGGTAGCGAGGTTCCCGATGTAGACTTCCGGGGGAAAACGAACATTTTCTCATGAGGGGTCGCATTAGTGGCAGTACAAAGCAGTGACCGAATGGAGTGAAGCGCTGCAGGGAGGACCTCCTGCCAGCGGGAGGTCGGAAGGCCCTTAGATTTTAGTGCTAAGAGGACTGCCTTCCAAACCGTCGCGTTCTCCCTTTCCACCTGGCCGTTCCCCCGGGGGTTGTAACTGGTGGTCCTGCTCGTGGCGATACCTCTTGTTAGCAGGTACTGCCGAAGTTCGTCGCTCATGAACGATGAGCCCCTGTCGCTATGTATATAGCTGGGGAACCCGAACAGAGCGAAGATGTCATTCAGACACTTGATGACCGTGGTACTGGTCATGTCTGGGCAGGGGATGGCAAAGGGGAAACGGGAGTACTCATCGTCGGATGCTGCAACACCACCGCCGCCACCACGACGATCAGGACGTCAGACAAGGCCTCCTGATAGACTTAACTTGTAGTACCCTTCACCCCACCGGACTTCACATTGCGGTCAGCGGAGGGGAGGGGCCCTTTAAAATCGACGCTCAGGCGTTCGAAGGGGCGGGTGGCCTTGATCAGGCTTGCTCTGTCCGGCCTATAGAAGTGCGGTTTGCACTCGGCGCAGATTTGGCAGCTCTTGGTCATGGTCCTGACCTCCTCGATGGAGTAGGGCAGGTTACGGGATTTGATAAAATGGAAAAACCTGGTGACCCCCGGGTGGCAGAGGTCATTGTGGAGGGACTGCAGCCTATCACTCTGCGCGTTGGCGCATGTACCACGTGATAGGGCATCTGGGGGCTCATTGAGTTTCCCTGGCCGATACAAGATATCATAATTGTAGGTGGAGAGTTCGATTCTCCACCTCAAGATCTTGTCGTTCTTGATTTTACCCCTCTGCTTATTATTAAACATAAAAGCTACTGAACGCTGGTCAGTGAGCAGGGTAAATCGTTTCCCGGCCAGGTAATGCCTCCAGTGACGCACCGCTTCTACAATAGCCTGGGCCTCCTTTTCGACGGAGGAGTGTCTCGTCTCGGGGCCCTGGAGGGTCCTTGAGAAAAAGGCCACGGGTCTGCCCGCCTGGTTAAGGGTCGCGGCTAGGGCGAAGTCGGAGGCATCGCTCTCCACTTGGAAGGGGATGGACTCATCCACCGCGTGCATTGCGGCCTTCGCGATATCGTTCTTGATAAGAGTGAAGGCTGCACACGCCTCTGGTGTCAGGGGGAAGGAGGTGGCTTTGATGAGGGGCCTGGCTTTGTCTGCATAGAGGGGCACCCACTGGGCGTAGTAGGAGAAAAACCCCAGGCATCTCTTCAGTGCTTTTTGGCAGTGGGGAAGGGGTAGCTCCATTAGGGGGCGCATTCTGTCGGGGTCGGGCCCGATGACTCCGTTCTCCACCACGCAGCCGAGGATGGCCAGGCGCTTGGTGTGAAACATACATTTTTCCTTATTGTACGTTAGGTTCAGCCGTTGGGCCGTACGGAGGAAATTTGCTAGATTAACGTCGTGGTCCTGCTGGTCGTGGCCGCAGATGGTGACGTTATCCAAATAGGGGAAGGTTGCCCGCAGCGCGTTCTGGTCAACCATTCGGTCCATCTCCCTTTGGAAGACCGAAACCCCGTTGGTGACGCCGAAGGGGACCCTAAGGAAGTGGTAGAGGCGGCCGTTTGCCTCGAAGGCAGTATACTGGCGGTCCTCATGGCGGATGGGCAGCTGGTGGTACGCTGACTTAAGGTCGATGGTGGAGAATACTTTGTATTGCGCAATCTGATTGACCATATCAGATATGCGAGGGAGGGGGTACGCGTCCAGCTGGGTGTACCGGTTTATGGTTTGGCTGTAGTCGATTACCATGCGGCGTTTTGCAGTGGTTTTAACGACTACAACCTGGGCTCGCCAGGGGCTAGTGCTACCTTCGATAATGCCCTCCTTCAAGAGCCGCTCCACCTCAGAGCTGATAAAAGCTCTGTCCCCGGCACTGTACCGCCTGCTTTTGGTAGCGATGGGTTTACAGTCGCGGGTGAGGTTAGCGAACAGGGGAGGGGGGGGGACTTTTAATGTGGAAAGGCTGCAGGTGGTTTGCAGCGGGCGATTTAAAAGTTGTTGGTTGCAGACTGTGAGTGGGGGGAGGGGTCCACCGTATGCTCGTGTGACACTCTTAAGGTGGCACTGAAAATCCAACCCTAGCAGGACGGCAGCGCAAAGACGGGGCAGGACTAGCAGTTTAAATTTTTGATATTCAGTGCCCCCTACTGACAGGGTCACCACACAGTAGCCGCTGATGTCCATTGACTGGGACTTGGACGCCATAGAAATGCGATGGTGCGTTGGCAGAATCGTGAGGGAGTGGCTACGTACCGTGTCGGGGTGGACGAAACTCTCTGTGCTCCCGCTGTCGATCAGGCAACTGGTGGCGCGGCCGTTTACCGCGATATCCATCATGGAGCTGGATAGATGGTGAGGGTGGCCTTGATCCAGCATCACGGAGGCCAGTATGTGGCTTAGTGAGTCACTATAGTCATCCGCCGAGACGGTGGTCGGTTCCGGTGACGAAATGGCGGTTGAGTGCGTTGGATACGATGGCGGCGGATGCCATGCGGCCGGGGGTACACAAAATGGCGGATAAGATGGCTGCTCCCACGGCCCGCACGCTGCGCTGCTGGCTGGCTTCCCCTTGCAGGCGTTAGCGTAATGGCCTTTCTTCCCGCAGCCCGAGCAGGTAGCTGTCTTAGCTGGGCAGTGCGCTCTGGGATGTTTTAACTGGCCACAGAAATAGCATTTTTGGGCCTGGTTACTGGGCATCGAAGCAGTTCTTACCGGAGGCTGCTGTCTCGGTTGGGTCGCTGCAGCGGTTGGTGCCGGGGGCGGCGGTCCCGTGTCCCACGGTTTCGATTGCCATGTCTCGGCGCCGTTACGGGGGTATGCCTCGAGGTTTCGGTGGGCCTCCTCTAACGAGAGCGCAAGGGCAATGGCCGTCTTCAGGTCGGGTTCCTTGCTTTCTAGCAGTCTCTGCCGGGTGTGGTCTGACTGGAGGCCCCTGACGAAGGCATCACAGGCGAGTCCCTGCGCGTGCTCCACAGCCGTTACCGCTTTACAATCGCAGTCTCTGCAGAGTGCCAGTAGCGCCCGTGCAAATGCCCCTACCGATTCTCCCGGTTGCTGCCTGCGGGATCCCAAGAGGTGTCGGGCGTAAATTGTGTTCACTGGGCGCGTATATTGCCCTTTTAGTAGCTCGAGGGCCGCCACGTACGTATTAGAGTCCCGGATTAGCATATATACTTGATGGCTCACCTGGGCGGTCAAAATTTTCAGTTTGTGATCCTCCTCTGTAACCTGTGAGATTGCGAGGAAGGATTCAAAGCAGCTCAGCCAGTGTTCAAACTTGGCTGATGCACCCACATCTTGAGGGTCGAGGTCCAGGCGTGGTGGTCTGAGGGCTCTCAGCAATGTCTGCTGTATCCGTTGCTGTTGTTGCTCCTCAGGTGTCGCCATTTAACTTTTAGCTAATAAAATTGATACGCTTATCAATTACTTCATAAAAGGTGATGAGTCGAAGAAGAGATGATGAGTCGAAAGAAGAGATGAATAAGGCTTTTATTAGCTAAGAAGAGACCATGCTTCTTCGTGAGTGACTGAACAAGTCTGAACGAAACCCACACAGTGGTGGGTGGAGTCAGCTGAGGCATGCCTCCATACACAGCGCCACCCAGAGGTGGCAATATACAATACAGTGGTTTACCACAGTATTGTGGCCACATTATCGATAAAGAGGGGTTACATAAGTCCCCAGAGAAGATTGAGGCAGTAGTCAAGGCTCCAGCACCGGAAAATGTGTCACAACTGAGGTCGTTCCTCGGGCTGGTGAACTACTACCATAAGTTCTTGCCAAATTTGTCTACAATAATACACCCAATGAACACCCTACTGCAAACTGGGGTGCCATGGAAGTGGAGTGACGAATGTAGACGCGCTTTCCAGAAGAGCAAAACACTAATCACATCGAAAGAGGTATTGGCCCATTACAACCCAGCATTACCAATTCGGTTGGCATGTGATGTGTCACCCTACGGCATTGGAGCGGTGCCATCGCACAAATTCTCGGACGGCTCAGAGAGGCCAATAGCCTTTGCGTCACGATCACTAACCTCAGCTGAGCGTAACTACGCCCAGATTGACAAGGAGGCCCTCAGCCTAGTGTGGGGAGTGAAAATGTTCAATCACTATCTGCACGGGCAGAAATTCACCTTGCTGACTGATCACCAGCCTCTTGTCTCCATTTTTAATCCGAAGAAGGGCGTTCCGGTGATGACTGCGCAACGACTACAAAGATGGTCACGTTTTCTAGGGGCGCACCGCTATGAGATTGAATATAAGGGCACGAAACAGCATGGAAATGCTGATGGGCTATCACGCCTGCCACTGCCTACTGCGGAGGAAGCACCAGCAGTGGATCCTGTCGAAATATTCCATTCGACTATAGTTGAATACCTACCGGTAACTAACACTTGTATCGAAAAGGAAACCCGAAATGACCCGACACTGTCTCGGGTATATGATTTGGCGGTGAAGGGATGGCCAGCACATGGTGACTCACTGTTGCCAGCATTCTCGACAAGGAGAGAACAGCTGTCAGTGTGCCAGGGGACCTTGATGTGTGGATCCCGAGTGGTAATTCCACCCAAGTTAAGGGATAGAGTGCTCAATGAGCTTCATGAGGGTCATCTGGGAGGGGTAAAAGTGAAAAGCCTAGCCAGGGCTTATGTGTGGTAGCCGGGAATCGATAAACAAATCGAGGACCTGACCTAGAGCTGCTCAGGATGCCAGAAGGTCCAAAATGCACCACCACAGGGCCCTCTACACCCATGGGAGTGGCCCTCATCTCCATGGCAACGGGTGCATATTGATTTTGCTGGTCCATTCATGGACTCAATATTTTTCATAGCCGTGGATGCGCACTCGAAATGGCCTGAGGTCATCAAAATGTCCTCCACCACCACGGAGAAAACTATTGCAGTGCTACGGACCATTTTTGCCAGGAATGGCTTGCCAGAACAGATTTGCTCCGATAACGGACCACAGTTTGTGTCCGAAGAGTTTCGGAGCTTTATGAAGAAGAATGGGGTAAGGCATTACACATCCGCCCCGTATCATCCAGCCACAAATGGATTGGCTGAGAGGTTCGTACAAACCTTTAAGAAGGCAATAAAGGCTATGTACAATGACAACATTCCGCTGCAGCACAAGGTGGACAATTTCTTGTTCGCCTACCGGAATGCGACACATGCAGTCACCAACCAGGCCCCAGCCATGATGTTCTTTAACCGAAGGTTAAGATCTCGCCTGGATTTGCTCAGACCAAACGTACAAAGAGATGTTGAGAGTAAGCAATTCCAGCACATCCATGAGAAGCCAACAAGGAGCTTCAATGTAGGGTAACCAGTCTTGGCCCGCGACTACCGAACAGAAAAATGGCAGCCAGGAACGATATGCACACGGCAGGGGCCACTAATGTACACAGTGGACGTTGGGGAGAGCATCGTGAGACGCCATGCTGACCAGATCCTAGAGTCACAGGAACAAGTCAACCCCATGCCTCGCCCATACGTACCTGGTGATGAACCCGACGTAAAGGTCGCATCTACCCCAGAAACAGTAGCATCGGAAGCTGATGAACCAACCGACGACAGGGGGCCAGAATCGCCTCCGCAACAAGAGCAAGGCACTCGGGAAAGGCGCTATCCAGAAAGGATCAGGAGGCCTCCCCAAAGACTGAATATATAAATAGATTATTTTCAGCTAATGTTGCATGTTAAAAGTGTTAATTGTAATTAGTTTGATATTTAATTGTTAAATGAGTGTTATGGTACTGTTAATCTAAAAGGGGAGGAATTGTAATGTATATACCTTTTAAGGGGGGAACTACTTTTTACAGCTCATGTATACTGCAGTACCGGCAGTGACCACACCTGTATACAGCACTGAGTAGTAATCTGTACAGGCAGTTCCACTATGAGCCACGTTGAGTAAACACCTGTTGTACCGTTTCTCCTGCAGTCTGTGTCTTATTACACACAGACACAACACCTTTAGCCTTAAGAAGTTTATCCAATTTTTTTCTTGAATATATTTAATGAACTGGCCTCCATTGCCCTCTGTGGCAGAGAATTCCACAGGTTCACCACTCTCTGCTGAAGAAATTCCTCCTCATTTCAGTCCTAAATGTCCTACCCCTTATCCTTAGACTATGACCCCTGGTTCTGGACTCCTCGACCATCGGGAACATCCTTCCAGCATCTAGTCTGTCCAGGCCTGACAGAATTTTATAAGTTTTGATGAGATCCCCTCTCAATCGTCTAAACTCCAGTGAGTATAAGCCCATTCGACACAATTTCTCCTCATACATCATTCCTGCCATCCCAGGTATCAGCCTGGTGAATCTTCGCTGCACTCCTTCCATGGCAAAAACGTCCTTCCTCAGATAAGGCGACTAAAACTGCACACAATACTCAAGGTGCGGTCTCACCAAGGCCCTGTACAACTGTAGCAAGACATCCTTGTTCCTGTACTCGAACTCTCTTGCTACGAAGGCCAACATACCATTTGCCTTCTTAACCGCCTGCTGCACCTGCATGCTTACCTTCAGCGACTGGTGCACAAGAACACCCAGGTCTCTTTGCACTTCCCCTTCTCCCAATCTATTGCCATTCAAATAATAATCTGCCTTCCTGTTTTTGCCACCAAAGTGGATAACCTCACATTTATCCGCATTATAGTGCATTTGCCATGTTTCTGCCCAATCACCTAACCTGTCCAAATTGTACTGGAGTTTCATGACATCCTCCTCACAGCATACCCTCCCACCCAGCTTTGTGTCATCTGCAAATTTGGAGATATTACATCCAATTCCCTCGTCCAGATGATTAATATATATTGTGAACAGCTGGGGTCCTCGGACCGATCCTTGCGGTACCCTACTAGTCACTGCCTGCCACTCGGAAAACGACCCGTTTATTCCAACTCTTTGCTTTCTGTCCACCAACCAGTTCTCTATCCAAGTCAATACCTTGCCCCCAATCCCATGTGCCTTAATTTTGCATGCTAATCTCTTATGCGGGACCTTATCGAAAGCCTTCTGAAAGTTCAAATACACCACATCCACTGGTTCTCCCTTATCTATTTTACCAGTTACATCCTCAAAAAATTCCAGTAGATTAGTCAAGCATGATTTACCTTTTGTAAATCCATGTTGACTTTGTCTGATCCTGTCACTGCTTTCCAAGTGCTCTGCTATTACATCTTTTATAATGGACTCCAGCATTTTCCCCACTACCGATGTCCGGCTTACCGGCCTATAATTCCCCGCTTTTTCTCTGCCACCTTTTTTGAATATTGGGGTAACATTAGCTACCCTCCAATCCATGGGTACTGTTCCAGAGTCTATTGAGTTCTGGAAGATAACCAGCAATGCATCTACTATTTCTAGGGCCACTTCCTTAAGTACCCTGGGATGTAAATTATCAGGCCCTGGGGATTTATCGGCCTTCAGTCCCATCAATTTTCCTAACACCATTTCCCTACAAATACTGATTTCTTTCAGTTCCACCCTTTCATCAGACCCTATGTTCCGCGGTATTTCTGGGAGGTTATTTGTGTCCTCCTTTGTGAAGACAGAACCAAAATATGTACAGGTAGACTACCCTTTATCCGAACTTCCGAAAACCGAAACCCTCTAAAAACCGAAGGTTTTTTCGTTCAGCGTAAATCCAGCGTAAGTCGTGCGCACGACCCCCCGCGGACCCCCCCGTGGACCCCCGTGGACCCCCGCCGGCCCCGACCCCCGCCGAACCCCCCGCCGACCCCCACCGGCCCCGACCCCCACGGACCCCCCCGCGGACCCCCACGGACCCCCGCCGGCCCCGACCCCCGCCGCCCCCCCCGCGGACCCCCGCCGGCCCCGACCCCCGCCGACCCCCCCGCGGACACCCGCCGACCCCGGCCCCCGCCGACTTACGCTGAGCGTTAGCGTAAGTCGTGCGCACGACCCCCCGCCGACCCCCCCCGCGGACCCCCGCCGGCCCCGACCCCCGCCGACCCCCCCACGGACCCCCGCCGACCCCGACCCCCGCCGACTTACGCTGAGCTTTTACAGTCAGTTTTTATGTTCCGTGCAAGCTTACTCTCATATTCTATTTTCTCTTTCGTAATTAATCCCTTTGTCCTCCTTTGTTGAATCCTAAACTGCTCCCAATCCTCAGGATTATTGCTTTTTCTGGCCAATTTGTATGTCCTCTCCTTGGCTCTTATGCTATCCCTAATTTCCCTTGTTAGCCACGGTTGAGACACCTTTTTTGTTTTATTTTTATGCCAAACTGGGATGAACAACTTCTGTAGTTCATCCATTTGGTTTTTGAATGTTTGCCATTGCCTATCCACCGTCAACCCTTTGAGTGCCATTCCCCAATCAATCCTACCCAACTCGCTCCTCAGACCAACATAGTTTCCTTTATTTAAATTGAGGACCCTAGTTTCTGAGTCAACTACTTCATTCTCCAGCTTAATGAAGATTTCGATCATATTATGATCGCTCCGACCCAAGGGGCCTCGTATAACAAGATTGCTAATTAATCCTTTCTCGTTACATAATACCCAGTCTAAGATGGCCTGATCTCTGGTTGGTTCCTCGACATATTGGTCCAGGAAACCATCCCGTAAACAGTCCAGGAATTCCTCCTCCACAGTATTGTTACTAATTTGGTTAGCCCAATCTATACATAGATTAAAGTCACCCATGATGACTGCTGTGCCCTTATTGCACACTTCTTTAATTTCCCTTTTAATGCCATCCCCAACCTCTGCCTTACTGTTTGGAGGTCTATATACCACTCCCGCTAATGGTTTTTTTCCCCTTAGTATTTCTCAATTCTACCCATACAGATTCCACATCATCAGAGCTAATATCCTTCATTACAATTGTGTTAATCCCTTCTTTAACCAGTAATGCTACCCCTCCTCCCTTTCCTTTTTGCCTATCTTTCCTGAATATCGAATACCCCTGGATGTTGAGTTCCCAGTCTTGGCCATCCTTGAGCCACGTTTCCGTAATCCCAACCAAATCATATTCGTTTACCTCTATTTGCACAGCCAATTCATCCACCTTGTTACAAATGCTTCTCGCATTAAGACACAAAGCCTTCAGGCTTGTTTTTTTAACGCTCTTAGACCTATTAGAATTATTATTTACTGTGGCCACGTTTGATTTAAACCCTTGATTTCTCTGACTGCCACTTTTGTTTTTCTCCTTCCTATCTTTTGCTTTTATCTTTGTTTCCCTTTCCTCTGCCTCCCTGCTCAGGTTCCCAACCCCCTTCCATTTCCTGTTGTTGTAGCTCGCTACAATGATAGGCAGCTTTACTGATTGGCATTGTGTTGCACTGGCATTCCATTTGTTCACATGTCTCTAGGATTTCTCCGGAGTAGGTTTTAACTCTACGGTACTCTTTGTACGTGGTATTTGATTAAACTTACTCTTGTATGTGTCTTCAATCATGATAGAGCAGTCCGCCGCTATGCCGATACACATGTCAATATATTGATCATTGATCAAAAGTTTTGTACAGAAGTCTGCCTCACGACTGCTAGCGTTGCCGCTAGTGGCATAGATACTGTAGATGCCTAGTTCTTCAACATCAGATGTGTTCGCTTCAATATGAACTCCTCCCTTTTGTTGTCGCTGCTTTGCATTGCCACTAGAATGGTTCTTACTTCCTGCTTTCCATCTAGCTCAGCAAGTTATTAAAATATGGCCTTGCTTCTGGCAGTGAAAACACTTTGCATTTCTGTATTGACAGGACTGTGGTGAGTGATTTCCATTGCAGCGATAACAATTCACTGAACTGCTCTCACCAACATACTTTTGACTTGGTCTCACAACTTTAGGTTCAGTGGTGGCTTTGTGACTGTAGACCTCAGCTGCACTAGTCACTTGAGTTGGACGGAGCTCCCTAGCATTCTTAGACACCATCTCCATAGATAGGGCAATTTTGCATGCTATGTCAAATGTTAGGTTCAGAGTGTTCAGTAATTTGGACTGTGTGTGCTCATCCACCAGTCCACACACAAACTTATCTCACAACGCACGATCCAAAAATGTGCCAAAGTTACAATGCAAAGACAAGTTCTTAAGAGCTACAATGTACTCACTGATGGTTTCACTTTGTTTTCGGTTTCTGGTACCATACTTATATCTCGCTGCTACTTCTAACGACTTTGGGTCGAAATGGTCCTCAAGTTTCTCGACAATCTCTTCAAACGACACATCCTTCGCTTTCCGTAGACATCTGACTTGATCTCCATTAGAAAAATTGCTTTTTTACGTTCACTAATTACTTTATTTTGAGCTTGAATACTCTCACATACACCTTCGGTCTCAATAATGTTATTGGCCTTAAAAAACATCTCCATCTGCTCAATGTAAGAACTGAATGGTTCGTGAGCTCGGTCATACATGTCAAGGCTTCTGATGAATCTCGCAGGCATGACCATGATTGTCCTGATCCTGTTGAACGCTACCTGTGTACCTGTGAGAATCAACGCCACTGTTGCTGTGTATACATACACACGAAGGTGAAGCACAGACAATTCTGCATCAGCATTAACGGTAAAACATTGCAAGAAATTCAGTTTAGGTGTCTCAATTTCACCTTAAACTTTTCCACTCAAAGGTTGAAAACTGTGTCCTTCCATGATCCCTAAAAATGGCTTTGGGATCCCATTCTCGTCGCCAAAAATTTAATATATGTGGGTAGAACAAATGAAGGACAGAGACACGATGAGTTGCTCGTCAAGATGCTTGTTTACTAGGCCAGAGCGAACTGAGCATGCTCATACTAAACTATGTGACAAACCATGTGATAATACATTACAACCACCTTCTCAAAGGCAACTAGGGATGGGCGAAAATGCCGGCCCTGCCAGTGACACCCATATCCCAAGAATCAAGTGCTCATGTACAAGAGCAATTGACCTGGTGTTTTACAGTATCAACTAACTGGCTTTGAAATGCCTGGGGCCCCACTCTGCTGGCGTAGTTGCAGTGGAAGAGGACCCCTGCCTGCCCTCACCCAAAGGCAAGACCCGGTTCAAACTCTGGGCTGGCATCATTTTCATAGGTAGAGCTGGCCGCCAGTGCCTGCAACAAGCACGTCAGTGGAGGCCACTCCAGCTCAGGCTGATCTTCCCTTCCAAGGCCCAATAGAGTCCTCCCAAGACCTAAATGGGCAAAGAACTCCAACTGGGGAGGTAATCACTCTAGTGAAGGCTTGGATGCCTTTAGAAGGCCTCAAAGTAACATGCCAGATCTCTGCTGGAGACCTCCAGGACTTCCGCCAAGGCCTTTCAAGTGCTTAAAGACATGAATTTCCTGGGAAAGCCTGGGAACTCCACCCAAGATGCCCTTTGATATTGGGAGACGGGCGGAAGATCTGCTCATGGCCTCCGCCCTGACTGGAATTTCAATGCCCGATTGAAATGTGGCAAAATCCCGGTGGAGCTTAGTTCCAGTCCATTTTCTACCCCCTTTCCCCAGTGTAACTGCTACCTATGCCTTCTTCAGCCCTAGGAATTTCGGGGCCAGTTACAGCATTGGAATAACCAGCTACTGAACAGACAGGATCTATTATTTAGCAAAATAGCACTACAATTGCAATATTCCCATACCGTACAAAGGTAGTGCTTAGTTTTTGACAGTTTGGAGGAAAAGCACGCAGGTTACATTTAAAAGAACATAGGAAAACAGAGGGGATATTTTTAGGAAAAGTCCAGGCATGAGCTGGGAGCCCTGATAATCTGGAAGTATGCATAATTTCTTGAAGATTGACTTCATCCAATCTGATACAATTCACACTTTTACTTTTTTATATAAAATAACACCTTGCTTCAGATATGTTGGTAGCAGGAAATAGTTGGAGGAAGCGGGTGGTCTGATGTCCTTCACTGATGTTTCCTGAATGAATCCTCTTTGTTCTGTATCCTTAGAGGTGAAATGTACAACTCTCGGTAATACAGTCTTTGGCAGTCACGCAAGAAAGTGTGCTCTAGTCAGGGGCACATTACAGGGAGGGTGTCCATACAGGTTCTCTATTGGTTAAGAGCCATGACTAATTTGGAGTTTACAGTAACAGAGTATCATACTAGACAGGCCGCTGTATTTATAATACTGCAGCAACCATCCTTAATTCACTCATTTGGTGAACTAGAATTTTAAAGTTGAATTTATTGTCCCATAATATAGATTAATTTGAAATCTCTTCATTATCTTAAAAGGAGCTGATGATGTTATTTTAGTTTCAATATTGAAGCATATTCATAGCCCAACTTGCAGATACATTGCTGAATTTCATTTTTTTCCAACATTATTTGACCTGTTTCCAGTATCTTCAAAGTCCTAAATGACATTCTCTGTGACTGTGGTACATTATCCATCCTGGTCCTCCTCTGTAGCCTTTGACACGTTCACCATACCATCACCCTCCAACGCCTCTCCTCCATTGTCCAGCTTGGTGGGACTGCTCTAGTTTGGTTCCAATCTTATCTATCCAATCTCTAGCAATGGCTTCTCCCTCCACCCCCACACTGTTACCTCCAGGCTCTCCCAAGGATATATCTTTGGCCCCCTCCTCCTCCTCATCTACATGCAATCCCTTGGCGACATCATCCACAGAAATAAGATCAACTTCTACATGTATGCTACTGATACCCAGCTGTATATCGCCACCATCTCTCTCAACCCCATCACCATCTCTGTGCTGTCCAAAAGCTTTCCCAACATCCTGTCTTGGATGAACCGTAATTTCCTCCAAGCATTGGGTTGAGTGAAGCCGCTGCCTTTGGTCTCCGCCACAAACTCTGTACTCTTCCCATTGATTCTGTCCCCTTCTCTGGCCACAGCCTCAGGCATAACCAGACAGTTTGAAATATTGACATCCTGTTTGACTCCAACCTGAGTGAGCTTATGAACCCATACTCTCATCGTCACCAAGATCACCTACTCCCACCTCCATAACATCGTCTATTTCCACCCCTACCTCAGTCTCGTATGTCTTTGTCACCTCCAGAGTTGATTATTCCAATGCTGACCTGACTTGCCTTCCAACCTGCATCATCCACAAACTTTAGCTCATCCAAAACTCTGTTCCCCGTATCCTATCCTGCTTACCATGACCCCTATCCTTATTGTGTTCCATTGGTTTCTAGTCCTCAATGCTTGAAATTTAAAATTCTGATGTTTGTGTTTTAATCTCTCCATGGCCTCACCACTTCTCCATCTCATATCCTCCTTCATCAATGACCTTCTCTCCAACAAGGGAAGATGAAGAGTGCGGGAGCCAGGGAGAGAGAGCGGGAGTTGGGGAGAGAGAGCGGGAGTTGGGGAGAGAGAGCAGGAGTTGGGGAGAGAGAGCGGGAGTTGGGGAGAGAGAACGGGAGTTGGGGAGAGAGAGTGGGAGTTGGGGAGAGAGAGAGAGAGTCAGAGAGAGAGAGCGGGAGTTGAGGAGAGAGAGCGGGAGGATGGAGTCAGGGAGTGGAGACCTGGAGTAATACACAGGTTAGCAAGGCGTCACAAGATGGCGGCCAGTGACCCCGCTCACCCAGGCGGTCACTGACCGGGCCTGTAACCGGGGCAAACACGGGGCCTGTGGGCTCTTATTTGGGGCTTCAGACCTACACCGGGTGTTTGAGGCCGAGGAGAAAGACCGGGACCCAGGAGCGAGGATGAGGCCCAGGAGCGAGGACGGAACCCAGGAGTGAGGACTAGGCCCAGGAGCGAGGATGAGGCCCAGGAGCGAGGTCGAGACCCTGGAGCGAGGACAAGGCCTAGGAGCGAGGATGAGGCCCAGGAGCAAGGTCAAGGCCCAGGAGCAAGGACGGGACCCAAGAGCGAGGACAAGACCCAGGGACGAGGACAGGACCCAGGAGCGAGGTCGAGGCCCAGGATCGAGGACGAGGCCCAGGATCGAGGACGGGACCCAGGAGCGAGGACGGGACCCAGGAGCGAGGACGAGGCCCAGGAACGAGGACGGGACCCAGGAGCGAGGACGGGACCCAGGAGTGAGGACGAGGCCCAGGAGCGAGGACGAGGCCCAGGAGCGAGGACGAGGCCCAGGAGCGAGGACGAGGCCCAGGAGCGAGGACGGGGCCCAGGAGCGAGGACGAGGCCCAGGATCGAGGACGAGGCCCAGGATCGAGGACGAGGCCCAGGAGCGAGGACGAGGCCCAGGAGCGAGGACGAGGCCCAGGAGCGAGGACGAGGCCCAGGAGCGAGGACGAGGCCCAGGGGCGAGGACGAGGCCCAGGGGCAAGGTCGAGGCCCAGGAGTGGCGCAGCGTGGACCAACAGCGGGGTCAGGGCCCAGGGAAGGTGCAGCAAGGGCCAACAGCGAGGTCAGAAGGACCACACTGCAGCCTATGAAACCCAGGCAGAGAGGGCCTGCGGGAAGGAGGGAGGAAGACAGTAGGATTATGTGTGTGTGTGTGCTTGGCCGATGTAGCAGAGCCTAGTCTCCAATCGTCTTGGATCCCCTTGCCATTGGACCAAGACCTTGCTCTGTCAAGCCCGTGTGGTAGGTGGTGTGCAACGGCCACCCCACGTTAAAAGAATTCACGCACAGGCTGATGTGCCTCAATAATTCCGAGACTCGATGTTAGCGAAACAAAACAAGGCTTTTATTAACTTAGAAAGTAACACGTAAGAGAGAGAGGTATCTTCCTTCTGGAGACTGAGGCCAGACTGAGCTAGCTTACAAAAGGGGCCAGGTATGGGCGGAGCCCTACACACACAGCACATTCCAGCACATTCCAATAAACAATACAATGAGGACTGGGGGAAGGGAAATGACACTGAAACCGACCACAGTCACAGGCAGTGATGAATGGAATATTTCATCACATTCACCCCTTCTATAGATTTAGTCTGTTCGGGGGTTTGATAGTCCTCTGCGACCGACGTGGCTGTTGTGGTGCCGCGGGTGTCGGCTGGGTGTCCCCGGTAGTCTCCTGGGTCTCTGCCGGGGGTGCCGCCAGAGTTGTTGAAGGGGTAGTTGGTGGGGGTGCCGTTGGTCGATGTTCTTCCGGGGGTGATGAAAGAGTAGTGGGTGGGTAAGAGTTGCTGTGATCGTTGTTGCTGCTATTGCTGTGGTTGTTGTCGATGCCGGCTGGGGCGACGTCTTTTATGGACACGGTGTCCTCCCTTCCGTCGGCGTGCCGGACATATGCGTATTGGGGGTTGGCGTGGAGTAGGTGTACTGGCTCCACGAGAGGGTCCGTCTTGTGGCCCCTCACATGCCTTCGCACGAGTACCGGACCTGGGGCGGAGAGCCATGACGGCATGGATACGCCTGAGGTGGATTTCCGGGGAAAGACAAACATTCGTTCATGAGGCGTGGCATTAGTGGCCGTACACAATAGCGACCGTATCGAATGGAGCACATCCGAGAGGACTTCCTGCCAGCGGGAGATAGGGAGGCCCTTGGTCCTTAGAGCTAGAGTGACTGCTTTCCATACTGTCCCGTTCTCTCGCTCCACTTGGCCGTTACCCCGGGGGTTGTAGCTGGTGGTACGGCTCGTGGCGATCCCCTTGGACAGCATGTACTGGCGTAGCTCTTCACTCATGAAGGACGCCCCCCTATCCGTATGGATGTAGCTCGGCATACCGAACAGGCAGAACAGGCTGTTGAGGCATTTAATGACCGTGGCGCTGGTCATGTCTGGGCAGGGGAAGGCGAATGGGAACCGGGAGTATTCGTCCACAATGTTCAGGAAGTAAACATTGCGGTCGACGGACGGGAGGGGGCCCTTGAAATCTAAGCTGAGCCGCTCAAAGGGCCGTGTAGCTTTGATTAAGTGGGCTCTATCTGGGCGGTAGAACCGAGGCTTGCACTCAGCGCAAGTGCGGCAGTTCCTGGTCAGAGACCGAACTTCCTCAATCGAGTAGGGTAAGTTACGGGACTTTATGAAGTGGAACAGCCGCGTGACCCCTGGGTGGCAGAGGTCGTTGTGGAGGGTCTGTAGCCGATCCCCGGTGGCGCTGGCACACATCCCTCGTGAGAGGGCGTCAGGGGATTCGTTAAGGGCCCCTGGCCGGTAAATGATGTCGTACTCGAAGGTGGAGAGCTCGATCCGCCACCTGAGAATCTTATCATTTTAAATCTTCCCCCTCTGTTTATTATTGAACATAAACGCTACCGACCGCTGGTCGGTAAGTAGGGTGAAGCGTTTGCCGGCAAGGTAGTGGCGCCAGTGGCGCACTGCCTCCACGATGGCTTGGGCCTCCTTTTCCACGGAGGAGTGTCTGATCTCAGGCCCTTGGAGGGTCCTCGAGAAGAAAGCTACGGGCCGCCCCGCCTGGTTGAGGGTGGCCGCCAAGGTGAAGTCAGACGCATCACTTTCCACTTGAAATGGAGTGTTCTCGTCCACTGCCTGTAGCGTGGCCCGCTCAATATCCTGCTTAATGCTTTTGAAGGCGGCGTGGGCCTCAGCAGAGAGCGGAAAAGAGGATGCTTTCAAGAGGGGGCGGGCTTTGTCGGAGTAGTTGGGGACCCATTGGGAATAATAAGAAAATAACCCCAGGCACCTTTTCAGGGCTTTGGGAGTGTTGGGCAGGGGCAGCTCCCGTAGGGGGCGCAATCGGTCGGGGTCTGGTCCGATTTCCCCATTCTCCACCACGCTGCCTAGTATGCAGAGGCGCGTGGTGTTGAAAACGCACTTGTCCTCGTTGTAGGTGAGGTTGAGTTTTTGTGCGGTTTCCAGGAACCTCTCGAGGTTCGAGTCGTGATCCTGCTGATTGTGGCCGCAGATGGTGACGTTGTCGAGGTAGGGGAAGGTTGCCTGCAAGTGGTGGTCATCGACCATGCGGTCCATCTCCCTCTGAAAAACCGAGACCCCATTCGTCACCCCAAAGGGGACTCTGAGGAATTGGTAGAGGCGTCCGTTCGCCTCGAAGGCGGTGTACGGGCGGTCCTCTGGTCTGATAGGGAGCTGGTGGTACGCTGACTTGAGGTCGATGGTGGAGAACACCCGGCATTGGGCGATTTGGTTCACTATTTCTGATATGCGGGGTAGCGGGTAGGCGTCTAGTTGGGTGTACCTGTTGATCGTTTGACTATAGTCGATCACCATCCGTTTCTTCTTGCTACCCCTTACCACTACCACTTGGGCGCGCCACGGGCTGTTGCTGCGTTCAATAATGCGCTCTTTCAGGAGCCTGTCTACCTCGGTCGCAATAAACCGCCTGTCCTCCCAGCTGTACCTCCTGCTTTTGGTCGCTATTGGCCGGCAGTTAGGGGTAAGGTTCGCGAATAGCGAAGGCGGCTTTACCTTCAGGGTAGCCAGACCGCACACTGTGAGGGGTGGCTGGGACCCACCGTACTTGAGCGTGATGCTTTGGTGGTTGCACTGGAAATCCAGGCCCAAGATCACGCTCGCACATAGGTTCTTCATGATTAATACTTTAAAATTATCGTATACAGTTCCGTTAACGCCCAATTGTACCGTGCAGTAACCCAGAATGATCGATGTCTGGGTTTTATCAGCCATAGAGATGGTACCCTGAGCAGGGACCACCTTTAGGGAGAGTTGCTGTGCCAGTTCAGCGTGGATAAAACTCTCCGTGCTTCCACTGTCAATTAAACATTTAACCCGGCACCCGTTTACCTCGATGTCCACCATTGATTTGGATAGCGGGTGCGGCCTGGTCTGGTCCACTGTGACCGATGCCACTGTAGGGCCCTGATCGATACAAGATGGCGTCCACGCTGTCTGCTCATAAGATGGCGGACCCCACGAGGTCGGGCAAGATGGCGTCCAAGATGGCCGCTCCCACGGCGCACACGCGGCGGTGGCGGGTTTTCCGGCGGTTGGTTTTCCGGCGGGGTCCCCTCTGCACACCTTCCCGAAGTGCCCCTTCTTACCGCACTTAAAGCAGAGGGTGCCTTTCGCCGGGCACAGGTTTCTGGTGTGTTTTGGCTGCCCGCAGATGTAGCAGTTGGGTCCCTGACGCGTCGCGGCTGTCATAGGGCTTCTGGGGGGAGAGCGGGGCCCCGCCGGTGTCGGGCTGCCGGGCGGGGAAGATGCCTTCCAAGATGGCGGCGCCCTCGGTGCACACGTGGCGGCGTGGATGGCGCGGGCTGAAGAGTAGGCGTCCGAGTTTCTCTGGGCCACATCCAGGGATCGCGCGGTGTCCGCAGCCTGTTTCAGGTCCAACCCCGTTTTTTCCAGCAGTCTTTGCCGGATGTAAGTGGAGCTGAGGCCTGTAATAAAGGCATCGCGAACAAGCTCGTCAGTGTACACTGCGGCTTTTACATCTCGGCACTTGCAGTCTTTGCCAAGCATTTTCAGGGTGCTTAGGAACTCCTCCACCGATTCCCCAGGTCGCTGTGCGCGAGTAGCGAGCAGATGCCTAGCATACACCTCATTCGTAGGCTGCTGGTAATGCACCTTTAAGATGTCGCAGGCGGCCAGGTACGTATCGGCGTCTTGGATGAGGTGGTAAACCCGGTGGCTTACCCAATTCCGCAGAATTCCGAGTCTCATCCTCGCAGCATCCGTAGCGTCTTTGACGGCTGCGGAATTGCCCAGGAAGAATTCCATACACTCAAACCAGTGTCCGAAGCGTGCTGATGCGTCCGGAGCATGTTGATCCAAATCCAAACGTTCGGGTTTCAGGAGTTGATTCATAGTGTTGAAAAATAAGTTAATAAAATTGATGTGCCTCAATAATTCCGAGACTCGATGTTAGCGAAACAAAACAAGGCTTTTATTAACTTAGAAAGTAACACGTAAGAGAGAGAGGTATCTTCCTTCTGGAGACTGAGGCCAGACTGAGCTAGCTTACAAAAGGGGCCAGGTATGGGCGGAGCCCTACACACACAGCACATTCCAGCACATTCCAATAAACAATACAATGAGGACTGGGGGAAGGGAAATGACACTGAAACCGACCACAGTCACAGGCAGTGATGAATGGAATATTTCATCACACAGGCATCTTCCACTCTTAGTCAACCCAAGCACGCCACCCACCCGCCACTTCAACCACCGTCTGCCCCACCCGTGACAGAGACTGTAGATCCCGCATTGGACTCATCAGTCACCTGAGAACTCATTTTTAGTGTGGAAGCAGGTCATCCTTGGTTCCGAGGGATTGCCTAAGAAGAAGAAGATCCTCCTTCACCCCATAACCTCGTCCCTCTCCCCACAGTTGTACACTCCATTCCTTTGATTCTGGCTTTTTATGCTTCCCGCTTTCCCTTTGCCCCACCATTGGCAGGCAGCTGTGTCTTTAGCTGCCTCGAGCCCACACTTTGGAATTCCCTCCCTAAACCCTACTGCCTTTCCATCTCCCGCTCCACCCTTCTTGAAAACCACCTCTAATATCTCCTTTTGCTCACCATAATTTTTGTTCATGCCCTTGTGAAGTGCCTTTTCTATGTGAGAGATGTTGTAGCAATGCAAGTTGTTATTTTGTTCAAGTCTCTGAGGTGGGCATTCATCACTTGCAATGGCCTGTATTTATTTCGCCTCACTTGTACAATCTGTTTGGATGAGAATTGAAGTGTCTTTTTACACAACAGGTCCAGCTTTAGTGTGAAAAAGAAGGAAAGAAAGACTTGCATTTATATAGCGCCTTTCACAACCTCAGGATGTCCCAAAGCGCTTTATGGACAATGAAGTACTTTTTGAAGTGGAGTCACTGCTGTAATGTAGGAAACGCGGCAGCCAATTTGTGCACTGCAAGGTCCCACAAACAGCAATGTGATAATGACCAGATAATCTGTTTTTGTTATGTTGGTTGAGGGATAAATATTGGCCAGGAGAACTCTCCTGCTCTTCTTTGAAATAGTACCGTGAGAAATTTTATGTCCAGAATGGGCCTCGTTTAATCATTAATTTCCTATCTGAAAGACAGCACCTCTGACAGTACAGCGCTCCCTCAGTACTGCACTGGAGAGTCAGCCTAGATTATCTGCTCAAATCTCTGGAGTAGGACTTGAGCCCACAAGTTTCTGACTCAGAGGTGAGATTACTATCACTGAGCCCGATGACAAGTTTGCAAGTTGACGTAAAAACTTTCCTGGATTAACTTCAACAAGGCTCGGTGGGCGGTAACATTTCCTGGGCACAAGGCCACAGAAGTTTGTGACAAGAAAAATAATTCTTACAAAAAGAACTTTAGTTCTAATGCAATTAAAAAAAAAATTGTTCTTGAGATATGGGGGACACTGGCAAGGCAGTATTTATTGCCCATCCCTTGGGGCCCAGAGGGCATTGAATCAATCACATAGTGTTGAACTGGAGTCACATGCAGGTCAGACTGGGCAGGGGTAGTCAGGATTTCAATGAAACCAGTTTGCAACAGCTTTCACGGTCATTTTCTGATGATAGCTGAGAATTTTTAGATTGTATTTCACAACATACCATGGTGGGATTCTGAATTCATGGGCCTAGAAATTGGTTCTGTAGCTACAGGCAAAACACGGCCTTCTATGGGACCAAAATGGTGAGCAGGAAGGGCTCAAGTCCTACTCCAGAGCTTTTGACCAGAAGTGTGCCGACTGCCATATTGGCTAAGGACAAATAAAGGTGTCCTTTACCCACACCTGAAGCAGGTGTTAGTCCCTTTGCATATGCAAATAAGGAGCCTAACACCTGCCTGAGGTCCCCTCTCCAAGATTGGTTTGCCGTGAGGCAGCCAGCACCATCGCTGGCACTCAAGGAAACCAGCCCTAGGGATTGCCTGCAATAAAGAAGGTAAGTAACTTACCTGAATGGGAAGCAGGAGTGCTCCTCCCAACCCCACATTAAAGGACGATACCGATCGCCGATGCTTATGCTCCCACTCCCACCCCCTGGCATTGAGATCCCTGATTGCCCATAGTCACAACTCTCGGCCCTCCAATCTCCCTCCTCTGGTCCCTGCGACTACAGGCCCCCGACCCCTAACCCAGGTCCTGATCCCCGACCGAGGCCCCAATTCCACGTGCTGCTGCCGACTGCCGCTACCCCCTTCCAGTCACTGATCGCTCTTTGCCCCCCCCCCTCCATCCCGAGGCCTACGATCAACCCCCCCCCGAGAGCTCAGTTAAATTAAATATTAATCAATACATTTTTCACTGGGCAGTATCTCAGAAAACAAAGTGCAGAGATTACTGTAGCGAGGTGTTCAAAAAAGACACCAGGACCTACTGGCCATTAAATTCCTTGGCAGTTCCACTGGTCACCCACTGCAGCTCATGTGGGAGATTGGTGGAACCCCCCAGGAAGAATCAGTGGCTTCGGGTCTCCACTGTTTCTAGGAGATTCCTCTTTGCCTTGTAAGGGACAGAACTGTTGTCTATTCCTTAAAAGGTAATTAATGGCTAGGGGAGCAGAGCAAGTGGCAGAGACACCCTACACTAGGAGTAGCCACTCTTTAGGTTCATTTGGGACTTGGTGTATCAGTGAAGGCTGGAAAGGTATACTGGTCTCCAGATGTGGGCAAATGTAGGCCTCACAACTGGGGTGCAGACCAGGACAGCAACCTGGACACCCAAAGAAGAAAATTAAAAGAAAAAAATGTTTATGCAGATGAGCCCCTTCCCAAGGGGGCCTAGAAGATAATGATGGGGATCGTTGGGGGGCCTAGACACCCCCTACCCCAAGGGTGAGTGCAAGTCAAAGTTTCGGGGTGCATGGGGCAGGCAAGCGTCAGAGACATTCCGTTCATGGCTTGCCCCCTGCTAATTACATTCCCTCGCATGACCCCACAAACCCCGATGGGGTCAGCGCTGGAGGGCACCCACGGGTGCTATCCCAGCAAAACCGCAGGAATGCGTCCCGAGGGATTCCGGTCCCACAACTCACAACTTCCGAATATGACAAAATATACATTTTCCTCTCAGTATTTTGGTGTATGTTGAGCTAAATACCCTAGTTTAGAATTAATTGTAAAGCACACTGTGCTCTCTTATTTCACTGTGCAAATTGGGAGAGAGCAGGCCACTGAAAATGATAAGCCTATTTAAACAAAAATTGCAACTGATTCTTACACTTCAGTTGCAGTGTTTTTGTTTAAATTCCCCTTCTTCTTTCTGTGTTGCAGTGAATGGAAAGATTGAGCGAGACAGGAAGGAGAATATTGGCAGAGCCTAGGGAAGGGCTGCATTTGGCAGCTGTGTGCTCTGTTTGCACACACTGATAAACGTAGGGAAATTCTTCCAAGAGGGCAGAGCCAGTGCTTGTCTTAACTATTTTGCCGGCTGAATTGAGGGCTTCATTCACTACAGCCTTTGGATATTTTAGGCTGTGCACCACCAGCCAATCCAGGTGATCTTTATTATCTACCACAACAGGAGTACCAAACGGCCTTCCCTTGAGGTAAAGTAAGCTTAACTATTGCCACAGAGTCACACAGTCGTTTTCTTTTCCAAATGTACTTTCAACTGACCTGCCCTGAATTTCCAGGGAGTTCAAATATGGACAGGAATTGATTTTATTCTGTGTGCTTTAGAAAAAAAGCTTTTGCCTGAGTGTCTTTTGTTTGCTGAAGCATTTTGCTTCTAACATGTATCTGATTCTTGTGTGCATTCTTTAAGTTAGGGCTGTTGTCCTCTCCTTAGGAGGAATAATTTCCTGCCGAACTAACAGGGAAACCCAAACGTCGAAGAAGCCCAGCTTTTGCTTGCTTTGTGGATTTGGTTGGAAGTCTGGAAGCAAAGGTTGCATTAAGCAGGGGCTTGTGCAGGGTAGCAGGGGCAGGCAGTACGGTGCAGACTGCAGACAGCTTGTTATTTTACAGCTCCAGCATGATTTGGTATGAACGGTCGGTGAATTCCGACGAATCTCTTTGCTGCTGGTGCAGGTAGAGAGCTAAATCCAGTGATTGTGCTAGGCTGCCATATGTTTTGAACACTGCACTGTACACAATTGGGACACACTAATACAATCTTTTCGGTATATTATGTATGAAATTAATTGAGAGCCAACAGTGGTTGGGCTAAAGACCTCTAACCATTCAATCATTGAGTTAAACCCAGACTTTTTATTTACATGGGAATTGATGTCTGTCCTGTTACTGCTTTTTTTTAATGTTCTAGCTTTGTGTATATTTATATATTTTATAAATTAAATATTTTCAAGACACTCTATGTGCTGGCTTTGTTCTGTTTACACAACTGACAATCATAGTCCAGAGTGAGCAAAGCTATTCTTGTGGTTTTTAAGGTAGCTTGATGCAAGAGTAGCTAGAATGTGTGCAACGATGAAATGTTCTGGTCTACTCATTCACTTCAACCAAATTCAAGTCCCATTTGTGATTTTTATTAATACAATATTTATGACCATACATAAAATATTGCATAAACTATATTATAGTCGCTGGATATTTAAAAACAAACTCTTTTTCAAATGTTATAGTATATACAATTAGGTAAAACTGTGTAAAGTTGATCAATTGCTGGTTGATGTTACATGATATTATTATACATCATAACAGAAAGTAATGTCAGTCAGGGAAAGATGAAGACAGACACAATTTATGTTAATAACTTCAAAATGATTTCAGATGCTGCATAAAGGTGAGGATTGCTGGGTTATTTCCAGACGTTCCATTATATTGAGTGTCCTTAATTTATACACTGGCTTTTATAGATCCAGATGACAGTGATTTTTAGTCTGGCTTTTAACACTTTAAACATAGACTACATTTATATGCAACTTCGTGAGCCAGTAATGCAATTTTTCTAATTCTGCTTCAAAGACAATGTCAGACAATTTTAAGCATCAGTGATAAAGTAATGTGTTTTCTGTTTCTCTTGGCTCTGAATACAAAACTGGGAAATGTAATATTGTTTGCACTCTAATCATGCTGATGGAGTCAAGATGGTAACCAGTAATGTGGTCAGGATGTGATTAGGGATGAGCCACATGTGCATAGCCATTGGAACACAAGGATACACGGATTGAGAGGTGATACACTGGTGCATTGTATCTGTGTGCCATACAGAAAGAAAGACTTGCATTTATATAGCATCTTTCACAACCTCATGACATCCCAAAGCGCTTTACATCCAATGAAGTACTTTTGTACTGTAAGGTCCCACAAACAGCAATGTGATAATGACCAGATAATCTGTTTTTAGGTGTTGGATGCGGAATTCCCCACTTTTCTTCGAAACATGGGATCTTTTATGTCCACCTGGGAGAGCAGATGGTGCCTCGGTTTAACATCTCATCTGAAAGAGCTCCCTCAGTACTTAAATCACAATCTTCTGACTCAGAGGCTACCACTAAGCCATGGCTGACACTTGTGCTAGGTCATGGTTCTGTGCTTATTATTTCTCACACGGTGGGCACCAAATCTTGGCCAGGTTTCAGGGGAGATACTACGTGGAGGCTAGGTGCTTTCCAACATGGAAGGAGGGAAAATGGAGTCACTCTTGCACACTATCCAGCAGCTGGTAACACAGCAGCATCGGCAGAGGCCTGGGAGCAAAACATCTGTTCCCTTAAAATGTGCAGTGAAAGGAAGGGAAGACAAAAGAAGCAATGATAACATGGAGGCAAAATATAAATTAAGAAAGCTAATGAGTGGAAAAAGATAAGGCATTTGTCCATCCAATGCTTTTTCATCTGGTGAATTGATGTTATATGCAGCTCCAACTCATTGTTATCTCTGTTTTCTAAAAGGTTACTTTATCCAGTTAATTTATACCAAAGCAAAATACTGCAGATGCTGGAAATCTGAAATAAAAACAGAAAATGCTGGAAATACTCAGCAGGTCAGGCAGCATCTGTGGAGAGAGAAACAGAGTTAACGTTTCAGGGCGATGACCTTCTCATGAAAGGTCATCGACCTGAAACATTAACTTTGTTTCTCTTACACAAATGCTGCCTGACCGGCTGAGTATTTTCAGCAGTTTCTGTTTTTATTATAGTTAATTTATACCCTTGTGCAGCCTCCTGAAAAGAAATCTGAGACTTTCAAAAGGACCCACAGAACCTGCATTCATTGCACCAGATGGCAGCTAATTCCACAAGTTAGCAGCATTGTGGAAGAAATGATCAAATCCTCTCAAATCGAATCTTACTGTTTCCTTGCTTCTGAAAGCATTGCGCCCACTATGCATTCCCAATCCATTTCAAATCATTTGCTAGTTTCTACTTTTATCCGTTATTTGATCCTTGTTATTTAAACAACCTGAATCGTATTTGTTTTTGCACTGGGGACGCCCACAATGAGATTGCATCCTTTTGTGTCGTAGCTTCCTGAAAGCCCTAGAATGTATGCAAAAAGATTTAAATGAGTACCTGTCAGAATGCCCTGCCTTTGTGCTGGGATTGTGTTTAATCCCCTTTAAGTGGCCACAAAGGAATTTTGGATTTATTTTTTTTGGTTCGAATGTTCACCATACCTTTTAGCACTGCATTGTTTTTTTATTACAGATATTTTCAACATTGATGACATTTTTATTAATGATATGTCATTTCTGGAATAACCTTTGGGGGAAAATTTTACTTTACTCATTCGGGTAAGTTTGCTTTTTAACACCCTGAAAAATAATACTTCATTGTTGTTGCAAAGTCACTGGAAAGCAGACTGTAAGTGAAGCATTTACAGGTCTTCAGCAGAACAGGAACAGATGAAAAGTGAGCGAGGACGTGAAAAGATGTTTGTGCGTTACCACCCTTCACAGTTGCTCAGGGATCCGAGGCATTTAGGTGCAAGCTGTGGTGTCCAGGGAATGGGCAAGTGATGGTCAAGTTAATTGGGGGGGGGGGTGAGGGGCAGGAAGCTGGTTTGGATACAGAGTACAAAGGGTCATTGATGGCAGCCACATGGTCACCCACCCAACAGTTTCCAACTCTGCCACACCGCATGCTCCTTATCACCTGTAGGCAATGACTCGCCTGGTGCCACCTCCTCAAGCTCGCTAACTGCATTCTCCAGGTTTGCTGCCGCTTGTAAATGTTGATACTTGTGTGCAAGCAGAGAAATATTCTTGGATGCTGTGTGGTGCTGTCTTGCTCTGGGAAGCTTACAGTGCTGCCAGCCTGCTCTGACAATGACAGAAAAGGCACACGTGTTAGAACGCTGGCTTCAAACAGAGCTTGCGCTGAAGTAAACTGTGTGATGGTTGCGTGACTATCTGTATTCTTGTGTGGCAATGAGTGTGAAGGAAAACAAGAGTAGGATGGTACTGGTCGAGTTTATGAAAGTTTCACCTTCCTCGATTGCCTCCATGCTCTTATGCACTGAAGCTGGCTGTCAGCTCCTGCCAGGCATGCTGCACTACTATCGGTTGGGGAGGGTGCTCTTAAGTGCCAAACAAGGAAGTCCTCCTCACACCCTCCTCATACAGCAGCACTTCCACTTTGCAAGCCATCAGACTAGGGGTTGGGATGTCCAGAGTGGTCTCCTCCAAGGGAATCAAAGATGTGTGCCCTTCTCTTGTTATAGGAACATAGGAACAGGAGTAGGCCTTCAGCCCCTGCAATCTGTTCCGCCATTCAATTAGATCATGGTTGATCTGTATCTTAAATCCATTGACCCGTCTTGTTTCCATAACCCCTAATACCCTTGCCGAACAAAAATTTATCAATCCCAGTTTTGAAATTTTAAATTGACCTAGTCTCAACAGCTTTTTGGAGGACAGAGTTCCAGATTTCCACTATCCTTTGTGTGAAGAAACGCTTCCTGACAACACCCCTGAACGGCCTGGCTCTAACTTTAAGGTTATGCCCCTTGTTCTGGACTCCCCCAGCAGAGGGAATAGTTTTTCTCTATCTCCCTTATCAAATCCTTTAATCATCTTAAACACCTCAATTAGAGTTCTTTTGTATTATGTGCCATCTTGCCATGCAAGCAGAGACGTATTCTTGGGAGAAGCAAGTACACAATGGCAAACAGTTGTCCAACCTCCAACCCATCCTGGGCGTCAGTAAGTGACCATGCAGCATACAGTTAGGTTGTGTTACAAGGATTTTATGTATGAAGCTCTTTAAAGATGTGAATGTGCCAAATCTTTCATTTCTAAGCTCTAGTGTGAACGTGTTCCTTGCTGGAGCATGGGTGTGCATGAGATGCAATGAAAGATCTGTAGGGTCATTGACATGAACCAACAGTAAATGTAGAACAGGTTGACAACACTGCGTTGCTTGCAGTCTTGAGCAGCTACTAGGTACATGGTACTCTTGGGTAGTCTTATCTTGCTCTGTTCCTTAAAGTATGTGATCTTCTTCCATGCCTGCTCCTGGGTCCTGCAGGCACTATACATAACACTGAGGCTGGCTGCCAGCTCCTGCCAGGCATGCTGCACTGCTATCTGTTGGGTTGGATGCTCTTAAGTACCAAACAGGGCAGTCCTCCTTGCACCCGCCTTACACAGCTGCACCTCCAGTTTGCAAGTCATCAAACAGGGGGTCAGATGCTGTAGTGTGACTCCATTTTGTGCCTCCATTTTGGATTTGCATTCCCTTGGTCTGACATTTCTTTCCGCCACGCCGCTTTTGGAAAGGCTGACAAATATTTAAATACATTCTAAAGACGCTAAGAATTTTTAACCCCATACGTAGCCACTTACCTTTAAGCGGCTGCAGGCCTTCAGATTTTCCCAGCAGCCTCACTGGATATCCTGCTCATGTATCTTGCTCCCTGTGCCTAGGTCAATGCACGCAGACAGCGAATTCAACTTAATTAAATGGGCTAACCTTGCAAATACAGGTTGGGTCAGTCATCCTCGCTCATTGAACATCATCTGATGCAGTTGTGCTGGCACTGTGACAGGAATGGTTTTGTTCTTATCTTTACAATTGATTTGCCCAAGTACAAGCAGTATGCTGTTTTTACAAGATAAGAATATTTAATTACGTAGAATTACATAATATTTACAGCACAGTAGCAGGCCATTTGGCCCAACTCCTCCCACCCCTCTCCATCTATCCTTCAAATGCATTTATGCTATTCGA
The DNA here is from genome assembly GCF_052327205.1 of Somniosus microcephalus. Lineage (NCBI taxonomy): Eukaryota > Metazoa > Chordata > Chondrichthyes > Squaliformes > Somniosidae > Somniosus > Somniosus microcephalus. The sequence continues at coordinate 211,387,862 of NC_140990.1, read as the reverse complement.
CTTAACTACTCCATGTGATAGCAAGTTCCACATTCTAACCACTCTCTGGATAAAGAAGTTTCTCCTGAATTCCTTAATTGCCTATTCATTTAATTTACTACTACTTCTTTGCATAAAGAAACAATAATCAGGCATTGATATTACAAATGACTGTTAAAAAACACCACCAGTTCAATGAAATGAATGTAGAGCGGGTAAACGCTGGCAGTTTACTCACATCTGGTACGTCTTGCCTCACACACACATCTTGCAGACAGTCCAGGGCTCGGGATGCTGTGATCTGGAGAAGCTGCATGCAAAGTTGTCGTTATTCAATGGTATATCTGTCTTTCCTCACTGAAAGTCACTGTCTTGGTGAGACTTGCAAGACTTACAGTATGCAAAATTCCCTTGCCAACTTTTAACTAATCCAGGATATGAACTCATAGGAGGCACTGTGTGGATTTTCCATTTTTAGACTCTGGTACCATGCCTGGTGTTGTAATAATTAGCCGTTGGAGTGTTTTGGACAAAGGTTTTGTTATATATTCAAAGTGGCACTCACTTAAATGTTCTGTGTTAAAATGGGTGCTTTTAGTCATCCAATGTTGAGAACCTCAATGGAAAGGATTCTTTCTAATGCCCCATCAGACAGACATAGTTTTATAATGAGGCTGCTGTCTATGATATTACCATTAGAGAGGATGCCATAAATAATGAGTGAAATTTGGGCACAGCACTGGAGCAATTGTTGAGTCAGGCCAAGAGAGAACAAGTATTTGTATTATATGGGAGAAATCAACTCGTAAGGAGGGGATAAATGTTGTCCTGCCCCAAAGGAAAATGGAACAAACTGTTTGAAAGAAACTGGATTCTGATTTACTAATTTATTGCAGATAGTGCTGGCTGACTGGAGGCTACAACACAAAACAGATGTTGCTGGAAGAAAGGCAAATCAGACTAATTTGGGAATGAAGAGGCTCTTTAAGTAGAATTGGGTCAATAAATCTATCGCAGTGCCATAGTTTAACAACAATATTCCAGGGCTCAGAAAGCAGAGTTTGCGCCCTTGAGAAACAGAGCTGTAGGAAAGATGTGTTTTGTAAATTGAGAAAATGAGGTAAATGACCAAAGCCCATGGTGCGGGACACCACCAAACTTGATCAGTAGTTGGAGAGAAGACATGGGGGCCAAATCAGGTATGCTGCAGTATTCGGGCAGGCGGTGGGTGTTGAAATCATGCCACCCTCCCGATCACAGTGGCGAGAGGCCTGAACAGTCTTGGTGGTCAGGCCTCATTATCGGGCGAGCTCTGAATGAGCGTCCCAAGGCAGCTTGCCAGTGAGGGAAGGTGGGAAATTGGTTGACTGCTACGCTAAGGTGGCTGACAGCATGGAACCGGGGGTAGAGGGCCACACAGGGACTAGTAATGAGGGGCATAGATAGGGTAGATAGAGAGGAACTTTTCCCCTTAGTAGAGGGGTCAATAACCAGGGGGCATAGTCTCAAGGTAAGGGGCAGGAGGTTTAGAGGGGATTTGAGGAAAAACTTTTTCACCCAGAGGGTGGTTGGAATCTGGAACTCACTGCCTGAAAGGGTGGTAGAGGCAGGAGCCCTCACAACATTCAAGAAGCATTTAGATGAGCACTTAAAACGCCATAGCATATAAGGCTACGGACCAAGTGCTGGAAAATGGGATTAGAATAGACAGGGCTTGATGGCCGGCGCAGACACGATGGGCTGAAGGGCCTCTTTCTGTGCTGTATAACTCTATGACTATGACTCTATGACAGAGTATTTTTAAGGGGTGTGGAGGAGCACTCCTGACCCCACGTAGATTTTGGTGCAGGCCTGCAGTGGTCTCTTTAAGGACCACTGGTTAGGCCACTCCATGCCAGGGACCAGTGGGTGGCACACCTGAAGCCAACGCCAGGAGGCCCAAAGCATTTTTAGGCTTAGGCCTCATTTGAATGCAACCGGTTAGCTTCGGGCAGCAAATGGGCACTCGGCTGCTGCTTGTTGCTTGTGGGAGGGCAGGAAATGCCTACGCTTAGTTGGCCGGCAGGTCGGGCCTTGGGCGTGTGGACAGGGGGTGCTGCTTCCAGAGGGTGGTCAGAACGGGCTGGCAGTGGGATGCTATTATTTTGCACTCCAGCATCTCCTGGCCCCCCCAAAATAAAAGAAATAGAGGTTTGAGGCCCTTGAGCAGCAACCAGCAGCCGTCCCTTTATGAACCCCTGGTTAGGCCGCTCACCGCCTGGTACAAATCATTGGAACAAGCTCCGCCCATTTGTACGTCAACATTGCTACTGGGGCCATGCAATGGCATGGAGCCCGATTTTCACATGGAAAGAGCCTCCCACCTCAAACAGGCGGGAGTGCTGTGCGGCCATTTACAGGCCCACCTGAAAATTGCATCAGACGGTCCTGGAGTGTCCAAGGGGCAGTCCCCCTGGATTTTCCTGTGCCGGTTGCCCATTTTCAGACAAGAAACCGGGGGGGGGGGGCGACACTTGAAAATCATCCTCGATATGAGCTGACAAGTCAGTGACTCGTAATATGGAGAGGATCGTCATGTATCAGTGATAAAGTTATGTATCTGTTAGAGTACCGCACAGTCCTTAGGTGATTTATACCTGGGCATACATTTTGATTCCAATGGATTTAAATAACAACAACTTGTATTTATATAGCGCCTTTAATGTAGTAAAACGTCCCAAGGTGCTGCACAGGAGTATTTTAAGACAAAAAATTTGACACCGAGCCACATAAGGATAAATTAGGGCAGGTGACCAAAAGCTTGGTCAAAGAGGTAGGTTTAAAGGAGCGTCTTAAATGAGGAAAGAGAGGTAGCGAGGCGGAGAGGTTTTGGTTATTTAAATATTATTTTTCTAATAAACCCAATGAAACGTTCGCGATAAAACCTATCTATTGTTGTAATAAATATAAATTGTATAAACTATAGTTGAATTACTGTTTAATAAACTTATTCACAGCATCATCGTTTACTTTTACACTTGGATCTGCATTTTAATTCCCATTTGGTGCAAACATGTCAACTGTCCTCCCATTAGATTGTTGAGGATGAATAACAACAGAGGCAAACCGGTTAAGATTTTGGACTGTTCTAAACCACAGTAAATAATCACTGAGTAGCTGCACAAAATATTAGCAAGCACTTATATTATTTACTGAGAAGCCTAAGTGAAAGGCCAAGAACCAAAGCTTCAGACAGCACCAAGAATGAAGAGAGTAAGAGAGATAAATAAACAAGTAATGGTAAGGTGACACCAAGCCATTGTATTTGAATGATGAAGGGAGGACAGAAGAAGGTAAGCCCATTCTTTTGAGGTCCTGGGAATGATCAGCTAGAAAAGGAGATGGTCCAATTTTTCTGAATTTCAACTTAATGAAAGAAAGATTTTCCAAAATCTTATTTTCAACCTTTGTCTGGTGTGCCCTTCAAACCTTCTTCTCTGTTCAATAAACCTGTCCTGTTCAGCATAATAATAAGCAACCCCTCAGTTTCACTTGAGGATTTACTGTGTTTAACTTTGCCAAACGTGGCTTTCACTATAAAATGTTTTTTTAAGCAGCAAGATGAATGACTAAGCAATTACTGCAGCTTACTGACGGTTTGCACATACTTGAGATTGACAGGCGCAGTGTTGTTAGCAGACCACCAGCCTGGTAGATGGGACTGGGACTTCTCAAGACGAGTGACCAAGAAGACTTTGCTTTCACAAAGACATATTCATGTCATATTATAGAATGGTAATATATATAATCTTGGGAGCTTTCACAATCATTTTCAAATGCAGGCTGTCAGCTTTCTAGGTTATAATTGCTGTGTTTTCTCACTTAAAGGATTTTGTGATGAGTGAACACATTGGAACTCAGGCACCAGCACACATGCAAGGTTTTATCGGCAGCTGAGAAATATGCAGAAACTCGATTGACTGATGTGACAGAGCTAAGCAGCATGTTCCTCCTCTGAAAGTGGAGCCTGTGTAAATGATTTCCAATGGTTCAGGCATTTAGCAGATCCAGTAAATTATTTTTAATAATCCTGTGCAACACACGTGAGGAAAATTGTGGTGCTGTCTGTCCATTTTCTCCTTATTTATCTGTGGGCACTGATTTGCTACCTCAATGATTTATGTACTTTTACTGCATTTATACCAAACATGATTTGCCTTTGAGAGTTCCTTTTGAAAACATGATTTCTCAGTGAAATTCCAAATGGCCGACACACCTTTTTAAAAAAGTGTTATCTTGATAATTGAAGACAACTTCAATGGATTAGTTAAAATACTGTGTGCAGCTTGGGGTGTCCCGTTATAGAATGAACATTAAAACTGTAAAGAGTGTACCATGCACATTCGCTAGGGAGGGAGAACTAATCTTATGAGGAGAGACTTGAGATACTGAGGATATTTCCACTGAAGATAACGGATTCCACAGAGACGGCTAAGGGATTTAATAGAGGTTTTTATAATTCTGAAGGATTTTGATAGGCTGATTAGGAAAAGACTACTTCCTTGATTGCAGAGTCATCAATTTAAAATGGTCACTGAGAGTGAGGAGAGAGGTGAGGAGAGTGAGGAGAGGTTAGGAGAGTGAGGAGAGAGGTTTGGAGAGTGAGGAGAGATGTTAGGAGAGTGAGGAGAGAGGTTAGGAGAGTGAGGAGAGGTTAGGAGAGTGAGGAGAGAGGTTTGGAGAGTGAGGAGAGAGGTTAGGAGAGTGAGGAGAGGTTTGGAGACTGAGGAGAGAGGTTTGGAGAGTGAGGATAGAGGTTAGGAGAGTGAGGAGAGAGGTTAGGAGAGTGAGGAGAGGTTTGGAGGCTGAGGAGAGAGGCTTGGAGAGTGAGGATAGAGGTTAGGAGAGTGAGGAGAGAGGTTAGGAGAGTGAGGAGAGGTTTGGAGAGTGAGGAGAGAGGTTAGGAGAGTGAGGAGAGGTTAGGAGAGTGAGGAGAGAGGTTTGAAGAGTAAGGAGAGAGGTTTGGAGAGTGAGGAGAGAGGTTTGGAGAGTGAGGAGAGGTTAGGAGAGTGAGGAGGGAGGTTTGGAGAGTGAGGAGAGCGGTTAGGAGAGTGAGGAGAGAGGTTTGGAGAGTGAGGAGAGAGGTTTGGAGAGTGAGGAGAGAGGTTTGGAGAGTGAGGAGAGAGGTTTGGAGAGTGAGGAGAGAGGTTTGGAGAGTGAGGAGAGAGGTTTGGAGAGTGAGGAGAGGTTAGGAGAGTGAGGAGCGAGGTTAGGAGAGTGAGGAGAGAGGTTTGGAGAGTGAGGAGAGAGGTTTGGAGAGTGAGGAGAGGTTAGGAGAGTAAGGAGAAAGGTTAGGAGAGAGGTTAGGAGAGTGAGGAGCGAGGTTTGGAGAGTGAGGAGAGAGGTTTGGAGAGTGAGGAGAGAGGTTTGGAGAGTGAGGAGAGAGGTTCGGAGAGTGAGGAGAGAGGTTAGTGTCTTGTTTTGCACACTTTGTACAAAAATAATAACTTGCAGGACAGCGGAGTATTACAGTTTAACTCTTTTATTATGCACTAGCTGAAGTGCCCGGCGGTGCCGAGGGTCTTTTGAGGGCATGTTGTTGTTGGAAGAGAGAGAGAGAGCGACTGGGGGGAAGAGAGAGAGCAACTGGGGGGAAGAGAGAGAGCGACTCGGGGGAAGAGAGAGAGCGACTGGGGGGAAGAGAGAAAGCGACTGGGAGGAAGAGAGAGAGCGACTGGGGGGAAGAGAGAGAGCGATTGGGGGGAAGAGAGAGAGCGACTGGGGGGAAGGGAGAGAGCGACTGGGGGGAAGAGAGAGAGCGACTGGGGGCGAAGAGAGAGAGCAACTGAGGGGGAAGAGTGAGAGCGACTGGGGGGGAAGAGAGCGAGCGACTGGGGGGGAAGAGAGAGAGCGAGAAAGAGAGGGGGGGAGGGGGAGGGGGGAGGGGAGGGGAGGGGGGAGTAGGAGGGAGGGGGAGGGGAGGGGAGGGGAGGGAGGGGGAGGGGGAGGGTGGAGGGGGAGGGGGAGGGGAGGGGGAGGGAGGGGGGAGGGAGAGGGGGAGGGAGAGGGGGAAGGGGGGAGAGGGGGAGGGAGAGGGGGAGGGAGGGGAGAGGGGGAGGGGGGAGGGGGAAGGGGGGCCTGAGACGGCCGATTGCGGCTGGCCGGGCCCGGTTGCCTTGGTAACCCTCCTCCCCTCTCTGCCTCCCGATCTCCGGGCCTGAGCGGCCGATTGCGGCTGGCGAGCCTGGTTGCCAGGGTAACCCTCTCCGCTCCCCCTCCCCTCCTGAGCCCCAGTTGCCTTGGTAACCCTCCTCCCCTCTCCGCCTCCCGATCTCCGGGCCTGGGCCTGAGCGGCCGATTGCGGCTGGCGAGCCCAGTTGCCAGGGTAACCCTCTCCGCTCCCCCTCCCCTCCCGAGCCCCGGTTGCCTTGGTAACACTCCTCCCCTCTCCGCCTCCCGATCTCCGGGCCTGGGCCTGAGTGGCTGATTGCGGCTGGTGAGCCCGGTTGCCGGGGTAACCCTCTCCGCTCCCCCTCCCCTCCCGAGCCCCGCCCCCCCCTGAATGAACCGCCAGGAGCTTGCAGTGAGCCCAGCCAGCCTTTACCAAGATGGCTGGCTGCTGGTTCGGAATCGGGCCCAGTGCGGGGGGGTGAGGGGTGGGAGGAGCTTGCCACAAAACAATTGCCTGGGGTCCAGCATGGCTGGCAACAGATGCCCAGGCTTCGAGGCCTACCTGGAAAAACGGGGAAAGGTAGGAAAATTAATGAGATTAGATAAAAGATTTAGAAAGTAATTAACTTTTTTTAAAAACAATATGTGTTTTAAAAGCAACTTTTTTTTTAAAGACGCAGAAAGCGGGAAAAAGAAAGGAAAAGTTTGGAATCAAGATGGCGGCGACTCACCTCGGTTCAGAACGATAAGGCCCGCCCACACAGGCATCGATTGGTGGACCGTCAGGTCACCGAAGCGTAGGATTGGTCAATCGTCCCGTCACTCGACCGTAGGAGGGCCCGGCCGCACGCGCCAGGAACCCGCCGTACGATTGGTCGACCTCGACGTCACTCGATGTTAATGAGCGGATAATGAGCAGAATGTTGAACGTTTTTTGGATACCGCGGGCGCAATTTTTGTCCGGCCGAAACGTAAATATGCTTAGGACGGTTCTGGAATCGTCAGCTTTCTTTCGACGTAACGCACGTGTAGGTACGCTCTATAACTTTCGAGTTAATTCAAGACAGACAGACAGAAAGACAGACAGACAGACGGAATGACAGACAGAAGTATCCTTTTATATATATAAGATTAGGTCTGATCTTACTCATAGCAGCACCGTGGGGAAAAGCCTGGCATTAGGACCCCTAGCCTGGATCTTCAAAACAATAGTAGTCCTTACAGATGCCTGCAGGCCAATGACAACTCAGCATGTGATCACATGTGAATATAATAGGTATTCCTTACAGATGCCTGCAGGCCAATGATAATTCAATATGCAAATGTTACGGTTTGGAGAGTGAGGAGAGAGGTTAGGAGAAATTTCTTTATGCAGAGCCTGGAAAGGTCACCACAGCAAGTGACTGAGGCAGAGACCATTGCATCTTTTGAGAGAAAATAGCATAAATATTTGAGTAGAGGATGATACAGGGCAATGAGGAGAGAGCAGGGCAGTGAGATTAATGTTGGATTACTGTAGCGAAGAGCTGGTACAGACACGATGGGCTTAATGCCTCCTTCTGTGCTATAAACATCTATAGTTCCAAGAATTTGCAGCAAATCTGAATCATTATTAAATCCATTTTCAAAATTTGGGGGGGAGGGGGGAAAGATTTTCTCTGTTCACAATCTGTAATGAAATCCTAAACGTGTTCTTTCTACACTTGTTTTGCAGTTTCGCTATAAATAGCAAACAAAGACATTCTGAAGATTTCTCTGTAAACTTCAAAATGGCTGCAATAGTCTCTCTGCTATAACTAAAGATATCAAAGAGGAATTTACAACAAATTCACTTAGTAGTTAGATGTCATTGTGTCATGATATCAGCACTTTCAGCTGAAGCTAGAAAGAAGTGGCAAATATTCTTCAGATAACCAAACAAAAAAAAGAGCAAAAATGATTCCATATGTAGGAATGTCTAGTTCCTATCAAGAGACTGAGGTCGACTCAGGCGATCAAACAAACGATGTTTAATGAAAAACTAACAGAGTTTAACAACAAAATGCAAGAGAACTACGTATACTGGTTCAGTCAGTTCGGAGGCTCCACGAGGTGGGGGATCACGTGATGAACGACGTGACGTCATCACGTTTACCCACGCTCTTAAAGGGACCGCGCTCTGTACATGCAAACAGTAAAAACAAAGATACAGACTCAGGCTGTAGCTAACATATTGTTAAAGGGAATTATATACAGTTGGTCTGAGTCCCTTAGTGGCTCCGCCACACATATCTATTTTAATAAATGTGGATGACAAATATTTACTACATATAAGTAGAACAACAAACAGTAATTTTAGTTATTTTCAGTGGCACTGTTGCTACTTTTAAAGAGTTTTTAGGCAGGCAGAATTGCAGAAACAGGGAGGAACATCTTATTCTCCTGTCGAATCTCTGGAGCCTAGGCATTGCTGTATGTGTGCTATTCAGGGTTTAACTGTGGGATAGTAAAGGTTTTGGGGAGAATTTACCCTTGCTGGCTTACTCACAATATTGCTGTTTCCAATCTATGGGTGATATCTCCTTCACAGCTGGCCAGCTAATGAAAACAGAGGGACACTCATCCTTGCAGGCAGTTGTGAACTGTAGGTAGGAGGCCGTTAAGCACCCGAAGCAGTACTGGGAAGGTCAGACCAGACGTTTACTAAGCAAACTTACTGTAGAATTGAGGGTCACATGGTGAGGATAGTTAGTTTTACAGACAAGGAGCTTCAAGCTCTCCTGCAAGAAGTCATGGAGAGGAGACATACACTTTATGGGACTGATACTCATCCTCCCCTCCCATTCTCAGAGGTGTTTGATACATCAGGCATGGGAGATGGTAGCTGAAAACAGACCATACTAATTGATTACTGCAGTTTCAGAAATGGCTGACTCAAATGCAACATCCTTGCAATGCACATCCCAAGGTAAGGCCCCCTGAATCCCAGCAGGCTGCCAGTGAAATGCTGGAGTCAGCTACACTTATTCATTTCACAAGAGAATCACTTCGAAGGAGTGGTAGTTCAGGTGTCACACATCTAAAACAAAGTACCAAGAACAGCACTGTGCCAACTTAAGTTGCCAACATTCACACACTAGGAAAAATAAATGCACGGCACTTGATTTGAACACTGTACCGGAGTATTTTATTGTCATTGATTACAATATAGGAGGAGCCCAGCATAAAATAGCAATCGATGAATTTTGAAGAACTGAGCATAAAGTGTAGGGCAAAGTGATTTGCCCTTTAGGAAATAGTGCAGCTGTGGCAGTGCTTGGAATGCATCTGGTATTCGTGCCTGCCACACTTGTCTTCTTTGTTGCATTGTTGGTACCACTGTTAATTCCTCATTGGGATTTTCACCATCACACGGTGCCATTGCTTTGCTATCCTGGCCATCGACCTGCATGCTGAGGCTTCCCTTTGGGGTGAAGTTATGGAGTATGCAGTAGCCGACAATTATTCAAAAACCCTAGTGGGTGAGGTTGTACTCTAAGGCTACCCCAATTGGTCTCGACATAGGAAGCGTTGCTTCAAAATATGAATATTTTTTTTGGTAATAATTCTGGTTGTAGCATAAGTTTTATTGCACAATCACTCTGCTTGTGTTGGTGGTTGGTGTAGGTACTTCTGGCTGCATAATGTCTCCCTGGTGTTAACCTTCCACTCTTCATGCCCCTTCAATAGGATTGGGCAGAGTCAACATGGATTTATGAAAGGGAAATCGTGTTTGACAAATCTGTTAGACTTTTTTGAGGTTGTAACTATCAGAATAGATAAGGGGGAACCAGTGGATATGGTGTATTTGGATTTTCAGAAGGCATTCGATAAGGTGCCAGACAAGAGGTTATTAAACAAAATTAGGGCTCATGGGATTGGGGGTAATATACCAGCATGGATTGAGGATTGGTTAATGGACAGAAAACAGAGTAGGAATAAATGGGTCATTTTCGGGTTGGCAGGCTGTAACTAGTGGGGTACCGCAAGGATCAGTGCGTGGGCCTCAGCTATTCACAATCTACATCAATGATTTGGATGAGGGGACCAAATGTAATATATCCAAGTTTGCTGATGAAACAAAGCTGGGTGGGAATGTAAGTTGTGAGGAGGATGCAAGGAGGCTTCAAGGGGATATAGACAGGCTAAGTGAGTGGGCAAGAACATGGCAAATGGAATATAATGCAGAGAAATGTAAAATTATCCACTTTGGTAGAAAAAACAGAAAAGCAGAGTATTTCCTAAATGGTGAGAGATTGGGGAATGCAGATGCCCAAAGGGACCTGGATGTCCTTGTACACGAATCACTGAAAGTTAACATGCAGGTACAGCAAGCAATTAGGAAAACAAATGGTACGTTGGTATTTGAGTATAAGATTAAAGACATCTTACTGTAATTATATAGGGCCCTGGTGAAACCACAGCTGGAGTATTGTGTACAGTTTTGGTCTCTTTACCTAAGGAAGGATATACTTGCCATAGAGAGAGTGCAATGAAGGTTCACCAGACTGGTTCCTGGGATGGGGGGATTGTCCTATGAGGAGAGGTTGAGTGGACTAGGCCTATATTCTCTAGAGTTTAGAAGAATGAGATTTGATCTCATTGAAACATACAAATTTCTTACAGGGTTTGACAGGGTGGATGCAGGGAGGATGTTTCCCCTGGCTCTGGAGTCTAGAAGCAGGGGTCACAGTCTCAGAATAAGGGGTCAGCCATTTAGGACTGAGATGAGGAGAAATTTCTTCACTCAGAGGGTGGTGAATCTTTGGAATTCTCTACCACAGAGGGCTGTGGAGGCTCAGTTATTGATTATATTCAAGACAGAGATCGATAGATTTTTGAATATTAAGGGATTCAAGGTATATGGGGATAGTGCAGGAAAGTGGAGTTGAGGTAGAAGATCAGCCATGATCTTATTGAATGGTGGAGCAGGCTCGAGAGGCCAAATGGCCTACTCCTGCTCCTATTTCTTATGTTCTTGTGTTCAACTAAGAGTGGCACAGATTAAGACGTCATAAGATCTTCTAGGAAAGCAGGCATTGTGTTGCATGATTCTGTACTGGTGGCTGATACCATGCTCACACCGTGATAAAGAAAATCCCCTGGCATCTCGTAGGCACTGCATTGTGTTCAGGGGCTGAAGTAGCAATAGGTGGAGTCGACGATCCTTTGGACTCATGAAAACCACTGGTTCTATGGATTCACGTTGCCCTCTCATCTTGCTGCTGTTGGTCCATGGTGAAAGTGATGGAGACCGTGGCTCTGCTGAATGATGTATTTGTTCCTTCCTTGATACACAGTGCTAGATGGGAAAGAACCAAACACATAAAAATTGAGGGGCCCTTGACTTTGATGGCCATTGGCAGTCCCGTACAAGTTGTGTGGAGGTCTTCCTGGAAGAGGTGCCATAACTCTGTCAATGCTTCGCTGCTAAATTTCAGTCTCATTAGACACATTTATACTGTCATTAACTGGAAGCTGTGTCTGGTACAGGATACATGCTATGGAGTTGCGCTTTGACTTAGTTATTCCATCCCTGAGAAAACAAAAGAGAACAAAATATCCACCTTCAAGCACTATTTTCATTTCCTGATACTCTCTGTTACGTTACTGTAGCTCAGTGTGTGTGTGTGACCATTACCCAGTAAGACAGCATTGCATGAATATTGTAATACTAGCTGTGAGCTCTGGATAGCCTTTGGCTTCATTGTTGCCACCTTCCCAGTGCTCCCCAACCCAACAATGTCAAGAGTGACCTCCTCAAATGGTGCAGAAGTGCATCCAGCACCTGGTCATCATACCTTCTTTACCTTTGTATGACAGCCTTTGTAACACAACTATGAACAGCTGCCCAGCTCTTCCCTGTACTTTTGCAGTGGTTTAAATGGCTGGTTAGCACAGTTAGCAGGTGTTGGCCCTCATTGTCAATCACACTGCTCTTTTGGACAATTCGTTATGCACATGATTTAGGTCTGCCCCATAAAACAGCTAAATCATATTAACAAGTGTGCTTTGTTATACTATAAAACCTTAAGTATTGGTCAGTTAAACCTTGATTAGCACACCAACAGCTTTAGCTTTCCATGCTTACATGTGACTGATTGATACATTGGAAGAAAAACATACATAAGGAAACACATTCCTCACTCTTAAAATCCAGCGCTTTTGGACAGAATTATTATTTCCATCCTACAATAAATGAACCTGACAGTTGGAATGTAAAAATGTAATTCCCTACTTCTATCGTTTAAATAAGTACACGTAAACATGTCAAATTCATGCAAACTTTTGAATTCCCATTGGCTGGTTAGGTTGTTGCAGAGTATTTTGCCACTGGTAGGTTAGTGACTGAACAGCTACACTGTCCGTGGCACCCCTGTGAAGAACCACACCACCACAAGCTTCCACCCTCTTCTCTGTCCCTGTAATCCCAGAGAAGTAATATGCACCTGGTTTTAGCTTCTACCTTTCTTTCCTGAAGATCTACCACCTCAACAGGGGGCACAGGAGGAGGAAGAGGAAGATAATGAGGGGGGACAGCAGGGCATATATTTCTTCAATGTCGATTATGGTGATGTTTCCAGTGGCAGAAGGGTCAGTAACCAGAGGACACAGACTAAGGTAATTGGCAAAAGAACCAAAGGTGACATGAGGGAAAACAAAATTATGCAGCGAGTTGTTAAGATCTGGAATGCACTGGCTGAAAGGGTGGTGGAAGCAGATTCAACAGTAACTTTCAAAAGGGAATTGGATGAATATTTGAAGGGGAACATTTTGCAGGGCTGTGGGGAAGCAGCAGGAGATTGGGACTAATTGGATAGCCGGCACAGGCATGATGGGCCGAATGGCCACCTTCTGTGCTGTATCATTCTCTGATTCTAGGATAACGATGATGCTAATGATGAGTAAAATGATGATGAGGAACAGGTCACACAGGAGTCTCTGGAGCATGACCCTGCCCCAAGTGCTCCTGCCCCAAACCCCTCAATGCCACTTGCTGCATCTTGTGTTTTTTCACTCCCAGGCCCCAGCTCTGATAGTTTCACCTGGGAGGAATTAGAAGTGTTAGGGAGCACATCACACTGGATGATTCACAGGGCACAAGGGAGCTGGAGGAGCGGACAATGGGTGAGGATGTGCCACCTTCCTAGCAGAGGCTGAGGAGAAGGCTGCTCATGGGTCCAGAATTATGGAACCAAAAACTCAGGTACTTGCCTGAAAAGAAGGATGTTTGAGGAGCATTGTGCCAATGTGCGAGCTTTGAGATCAGTCTCCGAGGTTGTGTGGCAACTGACAAGTGTGACTCTTGAATCTACACTCTCGTTTGCGGCATCATCAGGAAAGCTTTTTCTTCGTTGGCGATATCAATGATGTGTGCCTCAAGACAAGAGCACATTCCTGGCCTCCAGCCTTCCCCTTCAGAGAACCACAACAGTAGAACGTAAGAGACGAGATCTGGCTGCCCAGGAGCAAGATCCAGTGGTGGCTGCCTGCCAGGAGCAAGCTGTCATGAGAGGAGGGCTACCTCGGTCACATGACTCGTTCGTAGAGCATGAGAATCCAACCACCTGTGGTGATACTGACCCTCAGGTTACATCTGGAGGAATTACTAGAATAAGTGAAAGAAAGGCACAGAAAGTGGTCTGCACAGAGTGATCTTAAACGGAGTGCTTCTAAGCAGAGTACTAAAGTTGGGAATTTGGAGAGAGTGGGTGTTCGGCGCAGAGGGAGAAGGAGGAGAGGGCGAGAGGAGCAGCTGGAGATAAAGGTAGGCCCGAGAGCCCAGAGGGAGTGCGAGCGTCAGGGACCGAGGTTAGTGACGTCAGCACAAGGGAAGGAGCTGAAAAGAAAAGAAAAATTGGTGAGTAGCTGGTGATTTTTTTAAAGTCTTGAGTTTATTTCTGTTAAGTTAGTTAATAGTCTATTAAATAGAGGCATGGCAGGCCAACTCAGTCCCGTGGAATGCACATCTTGTGCCATGTGGGAACTCCCGGATGCTTCCCATGTCCTGGATAACCACATGTGCAGGAAGTGTCATCAGCTGGAGGAGCTCGAGCTCTGGGTTTCGGAGCTTGAGCAGCAGCTGGCATCACTGCGGTGCATCCTTGAGGCTGAGAGCTACGTGGACAGCACGTTTCAGGAGGTGGTTACTGTTGTGTCCGTCGGTAGTAAGACACAAGACTGCAGGAGAACGGTACAACAGGTGTTTACTCAACGTGGCTCACTCTGGAACTGAACTGTACAGATTACTACTCAGTGCTATATACAGGTGTGGTCACTGTCGGTACTACAGTATACATGAGCTGTAAAAAGTAGTTCCCCCTTAAAGGTATATACATTACAATTCCTCCCCTTTTAGATTAATAGTACCATAACACTCATTTAACAATTAAATATCAAACTAATTACAATTAACACTTTTAACATACAACGTTAGCTGAAAATAGTCCATTTATATATTCAGTCTTTGGGGAGGCTTCCTGATCCTTTCTGGATAGCGCCTTTCCTGAGTGTCTCGCTCTTGGTGCGGAGGCGATTCTGGCACCCTGTCGTCGGTTGGGTCATCGGGTTCCGATGCTACTGTTTCTGGGGTAGGTGCGACCTGTACATCGGGTTCCTCACCAGGTATGTATGGGCGAGGCATGGGGTTGACCTGTTCCTGTGACTCTAGGATCTGGTCAGCATGGCGTCTCACGATGTTCTCCCCAACGTCCACTGTGTACATTAGTGGGCCCTGCCGTGTGCATATCGTTCCTGGCTGCCATTTTTCTGTTCGGTAGTCGCGGGCCAAGACTGGTTGCCCTACATTGAAGCTCCTTGTTGGCTTCTCATGGATGTGCTGGAATTGCTTACTCTCAACATCTCTTTGTACGTTTGGTCTGAGCAAATCCAGGCGAGATCTTAACCTTCGGTTGAAGGACATCATGGCCGGGGCCTGGTTGGTGACTGCATGTGTCGCATTCCGGTAGGCGAACAGGAAATTGTCCACCTTCTGCTGCAGCGAAATGTTGTCATTGTACATAGCCTTTATTGCCTTCTTAAAGGTTTGTACGAACCTCTCAGCCAATCCATTTGTGGCTGGATGATACGGGGCGGATGTGTAATGCCTTACCCCATTCTTCTTCATAAAGCTCCGAAACTCTTCGGACACAAACTGTGGTCCGTTATCGGAGCAAATCTGTTCTGGCAAGCCATTCCTGGCAAAAATGGTCCGTAGGACTGCAATAGTTTTCTCCGTGGTGGTGGAGGACATTTTGATGACCTCAGGCCATTTCAAGTGCGCATCCACGGCTATTAAAAACATTGAGTCCATGAATGGACCAGCAAAATCAATATGCATCCGTTGCCATGGAGATGAGGGCCACTCCCATGGGTGTAGAGGGGCATGTGGTGGTGCATTTTGGACTTTCTGGCATCCTGAGCAGCTCTTGGTCAGGTCCTCGATTTGTTTATCGATTCCCGGCCAACACACATAAGCCCTGGCAAGGCTTTTCATTTTTTACCCCTCCCAGATGACCCTCATGAAGCTCATTGAGCATGCTATCCCTTAACTTGGGTGGAATTACCACTCGGGATCCACACATCAAGGTCCCCCGGCATACTGACAGCTGTTCTCTTCTTGTCGAGAATGCTGCCAACAGTGAGTCGCCATGTGCTGGCCATCCCTTCACCGTCAAATCATATACCCGAGACAGTGTCGGGTCATTTCGGGTCTCCTTTTCTATACGAGCGTTAGTTACCGGTAGGTATTCAACTATAGTCGAATGAAATATTTCGACAGGATCCACTGCTGGTGCTTCCTCCGCAGTAGGCAGTGGCAGGCGTGATAGCCCATCAGCATTTCCATGCTGTTTCGTGCCCTTATATTCAATGTTGTAGTGGTGCTCCCCTAGAAAGAGTGACCATCTTTGTAGTCGTTGCGCAGTCATCACCGGAACGCCCTTCTTCGGATTCAAAATGGAGACAAGAGGCTGGTGGTCAGTCAGCAAGGTGAATTTCTGCCCGTGTAGATAGTGATTGAACTTTTTCACTCCCCACACTAGGCTGAGGGCCTCCCTGTCAATCTGGGCGTAGTTACGCTCGGCTGAGGTTAGTGATCATGACGCAAAGGCTATTGGCCTCTCTGAGCCATCCGAGAATTTGTGCGACAGCACCGCTCCAATGCCGTAGGGTGACGCATCACACGCCAACCGAATTGGTAGTGCTGGGTTGAAATGGGCCAATACCTCTTTCGATGTGATTAGTGTTTTGCTCTTCTGGAAAGCTCATTTACATTCGTCACTCCACTTCCATGGCACTCCAGTTTGCAGTAGGGTGTTCAGTGGGTGTAGTATTGTAGACAAATTTGGCAAGAACTTATGGTAGTAGTTTACCAGCCCGAGGAACGATCTCAGTTGTGACATGCTTTCTGGTGCTGGAGCCTTGACTACTGCCTCAATCTTTCCTGGGGACTTATGTAACCCCTCTTTATCGATAACGTGGCCACAATACGAGATCTGTTTTTTAAAAACTCGCATTTGGGGCGGTTAGCTCGGAGCCCATATTCCTTCAATCTAGTGAGCACCTGCTTCGGGTTGGCGAGGTGATCACTGTCATTTTCGCCCGTGACCAGGATGTCGTCCAAATAACACTGGGTCCTGGGATCCCTTGCAGGACTTGTTCCATTGCAATTTGCCAAATAGCCGGAGCTGATGCTACCCCGAATACCAGCCGGTTGTATTGGTAGAGACCTTTATGGGTGTTGATTGTGAGGTATTTTTTTGATGCTTCTTCTACCTCCATTTGCAGATACGCCTGGGCCAGATCAACCTTAGTGAAGCGTTTCCCTCCAGATAGCGAGGCGAAAATATCTTCAATCCGTGGAAGTGGATATTGCACGGTGTGAAGGACTGGGTTCACTGTTACCTTAAATTCCCCACAGATGCGAACCTTCCTTGGTTCCCCAGGCGTGCTGCTCAATGACTTTTTCATCACAGGGATGATGGGTTTAGCCCACTTGCTCCAGTCTACCTTGGACAGTACTCCTGAATGTTCCAAACTCTCCAGCTCTGCTTTGACGGCTGGGCAGATCGCATAAGGTACCGGTCTGGCCTTAAAAAATTTTGGGCTTGCGTTTTCTTTGATTTTAATTGTTGCTGTCATGCCTTTTAGTGTTCCGAGTCCTTGCTGGAACACTTCTTGCGCGTCGGTTAGGATCTTTGATAGTCGCCCAGGTGTGACGTCGTCCTCCTTTTTGGCAGCCACAGTCAGTGCTTGTATGGAATGCCAATCCAGCTGTATTTTCCGGATCCATTCACGTCCCAGTAATGGTGGTCCCCCATCTTGCAATACATACAGGTCTAGTTTTGGTGTTTCCTTACCGTTATATATAACGGTCACCCTTATTTTTCCTTTGGGGTAGACTTTTTGCCCCGTGTACGTCTTCAAAATAATTTTTGTGTCTCTCAAGGGTATGTGTGAGAATAGCCGCTCATAGTCCCGTCGGTTTATGACTGTTAGGGCTGATCCTGTGTCCAATTCCATTTTTACCTGGACTCCTGCTATCTTGAGAGTGACCCAAATGGTTCGGTGATCCTCCGTTGTGATCACATTATGTAGTTTCAGACAACTCAGTTCCCTGCTTTCGGAGTCGTTATCACTCTTTTGTTCGTCTGAAGTATTCTCCGTCATCTTATGTACCTTCTTGTACTTTCCTTTGGTAGGTTTCTTATTGCTGGTTTTCTTTTCCGACCTGCAGACTCGTGCTATGTGTCCTACTTTTCCACACTGTCTGCACACTTTGTCTTTGAACCAGCAATCATTCTGGTCGTGTGTTATTCTGCCGCAGCGATAGCACTTCTCTGTTCCATATGACATTTCGTTTGTGCCATATTCTTGCGGTCTCTGTTGTATCTCTGCAGCACCCCGTGCTGCTGCTTCATATGATACCACAATGCTGAAAGCCTTGTCTAGCGTAAGGTCCTTTTCAGATAAAAGCTGTTTCTGGGTTCCTTCACTTTGAAGCCCACACACAAACTTGTCCCTTAAGGTATCTGCCAGTCCCGTTCCAAACTGGCAGTGTTTCGATAGTTTGCGCAGTTCTGTTAAATATTCAGCATTGCTTTCATCCTTATGCTGGTTCCGTTTGTGAAACTTGAATCTTTCTGCTATCAGCAGCGGTGTGGGGTTTAAATGTTCCTGTAGTATCGTCACTATGTCTCCAAAACTCTTTTCCACTGGCTTCGCTGGGGTTACTAGATTTCGTAATAAGCCATACGTCTTTGCACCCATTAAATTTAACAATACCGGTGCTTTCTTGTCATCTGACACCTCATTTGCCTTGCAGTATACCTCTATTCATTCGACATATGTCGTCCAATCTTCGACTTCATTGTCAAATGCGGTGATACTGCCACTCTTCGGCATTTTGGGTGTGGTTTACAATGGCTTAAAATGGCGTCTCCCGTGCTTTCCTTCCTCCCCCACTGCTGCCAACGCCGCTCTCGATGGTCCTCGTGGCAATGGCAGCGCCCTGTAGGTTTCGCGCGCTTCTCCTGCGCTGCTGCCAACGCCGCTCTCGGCGGTCCTCATGGCAATGGCGGCGCCTCGCGGGTTTCTGCGCGTCTCTCTCCCTCCCCTCGACGCTGCTCGGCCCCTGAACACCGGCTGCGCCCTGTGCGCTCTGCCCTCTCTCTCTCTCTCTCCCGTCGACGCTGCTCGGCCCTTTGCTGTGCCGCTCGGTCGGGCTCTAGCCCGCTGCTGTCCGGGAAGGGTCTGCGCACTACCTGTTGCCAGCCCGTTTCGCTTGACCACCGCGACTGGAAAGCGAAGCCTGGCTCTCAACAGCCTCCCCCGCAATTCTCGAGTCTCTGCTGGATGACTGGGCGGTTGCCCGTGGTCAACGCCCGTGTCTCTGGCCTTGACCTCCAATCTACTGTTCTCCAGGAACGAATCCCTGGGAGGTGATGCAGAGTTGCAGGTAGGATCGAATTTGCCTCGTCGCCAATGTTGTGTCCGTCGGTAGCAAGACACAAGACTGCAGGAGAACGGCACAAAAGGTGTTTACTCAACGTGGCTCACTCTGGAACTGAACTGTACAGATTACTACTCAGTGCTATATACAGGTGTGGTCACTGCCGGTACTACAGTATACATGAGCTGTAAAAAGTAGTTCCCCCTTAAAGGTATATACATTACAGTTACCTCGCATTATAAGAGTGTGCAGGCTGAGAGGGAATGGATGACTGCCAGACAGACTAGGAGGACCAGGCAGGTAGTGCAGGAATCCCTCTGAGTGCATCTCACTCTCTGAGGGCAATGGATTCCCTGGGGAGTACAGCCAGGGCCAAGTCCACAGCACCACAGGTGGCTCAGCTGTACAAGGGGGGAGGAGGAAGATCGGGAAAGCAACAGTGGTAGGGGATTCAATAGTTAGGGGAACAGACAGGTATTTCTGCAGCCGCAGACATGACTCCAGGATGGTATGTTGCCTCCCTGGTGCCAGGGTCAAGGATGTCACTGAGTGCCTGCAGGACATTCTGAGGGGGGAGGGTGAACAGCCAGAGGTCGTGGTCCATATCTGTATCAAAGACTTAAGTAGAAAGAGGGATGAGGTCCTGCAAGCAGATTTTAGGGAGCTAGGAAAGAGATTAAAAAGCAGGACCCCAAAGGTAGTAATTTCCGGATTGCTCCCGGTGCCATGAGCTAGTGAGTATAGAAATAGGAGGATAGAGCAGCTGAATGCGTGGCTGGAGAGGTAGTGCAGGAGTGAGGGCTTTAGATCCCTGGGACATTGGGATCGGTTCTGGGGGAGGGTGGGACCTGTACAGGCCGGACCGGTTGCGCCTCAACAGAGCCGGGACCAAAATCCTCATGGCGGGGGTGGTTTTGCTAGTGCTGTTGGGGAGAGTTTAAGTTAATTTGGCAGGGGGATGGGCACCAGGATGTAGCATTAGAAAGGAGAAACAAGGTGCACAAAGGATTGGGAGAGACAGATAGCATTGAGTAAGAAATAGTAGAGTATTAGGTGGGGTCAGACTAAGAGAGAATACAAGAAGGCCTAAGATAGGTTTACAGTGCATGTGTGTAAACACAAGAAGTGTGGTAAATAAGGTTGGTGAATTGCAGGCGAAAATAGTCACATGGAAATATGATGTCGTGGCGATAATGGAGACCTGGCTCAAAAAAGGACAGGATTGGGTACTAAATATTCCTGTGTGGCGGTCCCATTGGTTGTCCTTTACATTGAGATACATAATTCCCTTTAACTTAATTTACTTATGTATGTATAACTTACTTAACTGTATGTACTTAACTTACTTATTTGTATAACTTACCAGTTGGGGCTGTTGTCTCTTTAACTTACCTGTTGGGCCGTTGCCCCTTTAAGAGGCGACCTAACGCGCTGACGTCACGCATCACGTGACGCATGCGCGTCGGTCGCCGGCCCGATTCGGGTTTCCTAGACGGCCGCTGGCACAGCCCGGCCTACCGCGACTTCGGCCGCATCGGCCAGCAGGCGGGAACGAAGCGATCCTCCACTCCCGCGGCAAGTATTGGCACAGTCCAGCCTTGCAACCTCGGCCTCAAAGGCCAGCCTCCGTACCGGGGAGATGTACCTAAGCGCACGCGAACGTGCTGACGTCACGATGCGGTCACGTGACGCCCAAAGCACGGGAATATAGAGCAGAGCGTAATGAGGTCATGACGCTCCCCACGGGACTGGGAACTCAGTCCTTGTGGAGTCCCCGCTGGGACAAGACCTACAACATGGTGCTCCTGCAGTCAGCCATCTTACCGGCTACCTTAACTGCTGTAATTATCCTGTTCTGGTAAATAAACAACTTATTTATAGTTCGTCGAAGTTAAACTCTTTCATTTAGTGGCGATTTACACGAACCACTACACCTGGATATAAGATGTTCAGGAAAGATAGGGAAGGAAAGAAAGGAGGTGGGGTGGCTGTATTGATTAAGGATAATATTACAGGGCTGGAGAGAGAGGATGTCCTGGAGGGGTCAAGGACAGAATCTATTTGGTTAGAGTTGAGAAACAATAGAGGTGCCATTACACTACTAGGTGTATTCTATAGGCCACCAACTAGTGGGAAGGATATTGAGGAGCAAATTTGCAGGGAAATTACAGAGAAGTGCAAGAACTATAGAGTAGTAATAGTGGGGGACTTCAACTATCCTAATATAGACTGGGATAGGAATAGTGTAAAGGGCAGAGAGGGAGAAGAATTTCTGAAGTGTGTCCAGGAGAACTTTCTTGATCAGTACATTTCCGGGCCAATGAGGAAGGAAGCATTGCTGGATCTGGTTATGGCGAATGAGATGGGTCAAGTGGAGCAAGTGTCAGTAGGTGAACATTTAGGGAACAGTGATCATAGTACTATAAGGTTTAGATTAGCTATGGAAAAGGACAGGAAGCAATCTAGAGTAAAAATACTTAATTGGTGGAGGGCCAATTTCAGTGGGTTAAGAACGGATCTGGACTGGGTAAATTGGCAGGCAAAACTGTAATCGAACAATGGGCTGCCTTTAAAAAGGAGATGGTTTGGATACAGTCGAGGTACATTCCCACAAGGGGGAAAGGTCGGGCAACCAAAGCCAGAGCTCCCTGGATGATGAAAGAGATAGACAGTAAGATGAATGATAGATGTCAGGTTGAGAATACAAATGAGAACCAGGCTGAATATAGAAAGTTCAGAGGGGAAATGAAAAAGGAAATAAGAGGGGCAAAGAGAGAGTATGAGAATAGATTGGCAGCTAACATAAAATGCAATCCAAAAATATTCTATAGGCATATAAATAATAAACGGGTGGTAAGAGGAGGAGTGGGGCCGAGTAGGGACCAAAAAGGAGACCTACGCATGGAAGCAGAGGGCATGGCTGAGGTACTAAATGAATATTTTGCATCTGTCTTTACCAAGGAAGAAGATGCTGCCAAAGTCATAGTGAAAGAGGAGGTAGTTGAGATATTGGATGGGATAAAAATTGATAAAGAGGAGGTACTAGAAAGGCTGGCTGTACTTAAAGTAGATAAGTCACCAGGAATGGATGGGATACATTCTAGGATGCTAAGGGAGCTAAGGGTGGAAATTGTGGAAGTACTGGCCATAATTTTCCAGTCCGCCTTAGATACGGGGGTGGTGCCAGAGGACTGGAGAATTACAAATGTCACACCCTTGTTCAAAAAAGGGTGTAAGGATAAACCCAGCAACTACAGACCAGTCAGTTTAGCCTCGGTGGTGGGGAAGCTTTTAGAAACGATAATCTAGGACAAAATTAACAATCACTTGGACAAGTGTGGATTAATTAAGGAAAGCCAGCATGGATTTGTTAAAGGCAAATCGTGTTTAACTAACTCGACTGAGTACTTTGATGAGGTAACAGAAAACAAAGAGTAGGGATAAACGGGTCTTTTTCAGGATGGCAGGCTGTGACTAGTGGAGTACCGCAAGGATCGGTGCTTGGGCCCCAGCTATTCACAATCTATATCAATGATTTGGCTGAGGGGACTAAATGTAACATTTCCAAATTTGCTGATGATACAAAGCTTGGTGGCAGTGTCAGTTGTGAAGAGGATGAGAAGAGGCTTTAAGGGGATCTCGACAGGCTCAGTGAGTGGGCGAAAACATGGCAGATGGAATATAACGTGGATACATGTGAAGCTATCCACTTTGGTAGAAAAAACAGAAAGGCAGAGTATTTCCTAAATGGTGAAAGATTGGGGAATGCAGATGCCCAAAGGGACCTGGGTGTCCTTATACATAAGTCACTGAAAGTGAATGTGCAGGTGCAGCAAGCCATCAGGAAGGCAAATGGTGTGCTGACCTTCATTACAAGAAGATTTGAGTACAGGAGTATAGGGCCTTGGTGAGACCACACCTGGAGTACTGTGTAGAATTTTGGTCTCCTTACCTAAGGAAGGACATACTTGCCATAGAGGGAGTGCAATGAAGGCTCACGAGATTGATTCCTGGGATGGCGGGACTGTCGTATGAGAAGAGATTGAATAAACTAGGCCTGTATTCTGATAGCAAAATACTGCAGATGTTGGAAATCCGAAATAACAACAGAAAATGCTGGAAAAACTCAGCAAGGTCAGACAACATCCGTGGAGAGAAATTTGAGTTGACGTTTCAGGTCGAACCCTTCTTCAAAACTGGAAAGAAAAGAAATTAGATCGAGGTACTAAATGAATATTTTGCATCTGTCTTTACCAAGGAAGAAGATGCTGCCAAAGTCATAGTGAAAGAGGAGGTAGTTGAGATATTGGATGGGATAAAAATTGATAAAGAGGAGGTACTAGAAAGGCTGGCTGTACTTAAAGTAGATAAGTCACCAGGAATGGATGGGATACATTCTAGGATGCTAAGGGTGGAAATTGTGGAAGTACTGGCCATAATCTTCCAGTCCACCTTAGATACGGGGGTGGTGCCAGAGGACCAGAGAATTGCAAATGTCACACCCTTGTTCAAAAAAGGGTGTAAGGATAAACCCAGCAACTACAGACCAGTCAGTTTAGCCTCGGTAGTGGGGAAGCTTTTAGAAACGATAATCTCTGCTTCCATGCGTAAGTCTCCTTTTTGGTCCCTACTCGGCCCCACTCCTACTCTTAACACCCATTTATTATTTATATGCCTATAGAATATTTTTGGATTGCATTTTATGTTAGCTGCCAATCTATTTTCTTTCCAGTTTTGAAGAAGGGTTCGACCCGAAACGTCAACTCAAATTTCTCTCCATGGATGTT
This sequence comes from Somniosus microcephalus, assembly GCF_052327205.1. NCBI lineage: Eukaryota > Metazoa > Chordata > Chondrichthyes > Squaliformes > Somniosidae > Somniosus > Somniosus microcephalus. The sequence continues at coordinate 211,363,976 of NC_140990.1, read as the reverse complement.
GCCTGACCTGCTGAGTTTTTCCAGCATTTTCTATTGTTATTTAGGCCTGTATTCTCTTGAATTCAGAAAAATGAGAGGAGATCTCATTGAAGCATACAAAATTATTACAGGGCTTGATAGGGTGGATGCTGGAAGAATGTTTCCCTTGGCTGGGGAGTCTAGAACCAGGGGCCACAGACTCAGGATAAAGGGTAGGCCATTCAGGACTGAGATGAGAAGAAATTTCTTCACACAGAGGGTGGTGAATCTTTGGAATTCTCTACCCCAGAGGGCTGTGGAGGCTCAGTCATTGGGTATATTCCAAACAGAAGTCGATAGATTTCTGACTAGTAAGGGAATCAAGGGATATGGCGATAGGGCCGGTGAATGGAGTTGAGGCAGAAGATCAGCCATGATCTCATTGAATGGCGGAGCAGGCTCAAAGGGCCGAATGGCCTACTCCTGCTCCTATTTTTTATGTTCTTATGTTCTTAAAGGGTTGATAAGGGCAATGCGGTTGATGTGGTGTACATGGACGTACAAAAGGCATTAAATAAAGTGCCACATAATAGGCTTGCCAGCAAAGTTGAAGCCCATGGAATAAAAGGGACAGTGACAACGTGGATACGAAATTGGCTAAGTGACAGGAAACAGATGTAAGGGGTTTTCCTTGAGAGATTTCCCTGAGGTTTCTGTCTCTAGAGGCCTCTCTCTCTTGCACAGTAAAACCTTGTGTGGTTCGACCCACTCGCCCCTTAGATTCTATACTCTGGACTTAGGGGCAGGAACTACAATGTAGAGAAAACTCTTGTAGACCCAGTTTGATGAAACAAAATGAAATTTTATTGCATAAGGAAAAATAAATCAAATGCAAGCAGATAAGGGAGTACATGGGAGGGAAAAACACAAACAAATCATAACGACACAGTACTAACAGGCAAATACAGGCATCTTATACTCTACAAAGATCATCATGAAATAAGGAAACACACGGAACATCGAGGGACAACAACTCATGTTAATTGTACCCTTAAATCCACCCCCTTATTAAACCTATCTAGATCTGATTGTGAAGGGCCAGAAACATGCTCACCAATCCCACTAGGAAGTGCAAGGTTTTGAAATCGAGTGTGTGTTTGGTCCTTTCAGGCGTTTCGTCTCCACGTGGATCGTGGAGCCTCTGCGAGCTGCGCCACACCTCTCTCCTGAGGTGGGGGTCGGGGGCGGCTGGACACCGGCGGGCCTGGATGTCGGCGGGGTCGAGGATCGTCGGCTCGACCCTGGTTAGAGGAGCCTTGGGCTGGCTCCCATCGCTTCTTCAGTTTTCTTTTCTCTCTTCTCCCGAGCCGGGGTGGCTGGAAGGTTTCTCCTCTTGGGGTTTTTATTTTTTTGTCTCTTCTCCCAAGTTGGGTCGATGGCCTCTCGTTCCGGCAACGGCCCGGGGACGGTCGATGATCTCCCGATGTGCTTCCCCGGGGCGGAACGTCGGTTTCGAAACGGCCTTCTCGATTTTGGCTTTCTTCTTCCTCCTGCGATTGCCTGCTCCTTCTTCTGGGTGTCCGGATTCAAGCTGTGTGTTTCCAGCTCTCCAAGCCTGCGTGTCTGCCTGTGTGCCTGCGTGTCCAACTACCCAAAAAGTCTTCCAGATATACTTTCTTCCAGAAACCTCCGACTCCCGCCCAAAATCAGGTTAGTCTTTGTTTAATTTTTGGCGAGCTGGGAGCACAGTGGGGTAGTCATTATATTTTAAAATGTCATAAACGGCTGGTAAGAGGCCCATCTCTGGTCTGGAATTACCTTCATTGTTTTTAATGTCCTGCTGATCTCGTTATCTAGTCCTGGGTGCTGTTCTCATGAATATGAAATTGTCCCCTTTTGTCTGGGTCAACATTTAGATGGCCTCTGTCTCCAGGCCGATCTTGACTAGATCTGCATCTAATCCATATGCATACGTGTGGGTCTGGTTTCGTTCTCTCAGAAACGGCTTCCAGAACTTACTGTGGGTTGAATCCACAAATCTGCCTGAGGTTGCGCAGGAACCATTTTAAAGTGTCCCAATAAGCTGGTCACATGGTATGGTGGCCATTTTGTATACCCCTTTTTCTGGGCTTCTTTTAAAACAGTCTTTAAAATCACGGCCTCTTCTGCCATTTGACCCGTATTAATACAAAGTCCAATTTTTTGAATCCTACACTCCCCCCTGATGATACTATAACTTGCTTGAAGTATCATAATTCTGGGTGAGCAAAATGTTCTGACTTTCCACAATCTAACCATCCCCAGTATTTACCTATCTATGACCCACGACACATGCATTTCCCATTTCAGAAAAATCTCGTGTACATTAAGCATCCATAGATGGCAATACCTTGGAGTTAAAACTAACAACTTACTTCCAGGCATGGAGGGGGTCCTTATACCCCTACATCACCTAGTGCATACACATTACCTTCTAATAAAACTTTACATCTAATAAAACTTCAATAATAAAAATAAAGTACATACACGAAAAATTCAAAATGCACATGAATACATGTCAAAAATAATAGAGGAGGGAAGGAAAATTTTAACTTTATACAGAGCAGCAAAATCTAAACGGGTGTCTCTTCTTCTACCCGCACATAATGCTCCCTCCATTCCCCTCTATTCTCATACTTCTGCGAATGTTTGACCTTTTTACAGTGTACAAACAGTAAATAAACTACAATGACAACCTGGCACACAACAAGAATGTGGGAGGCTATCCTAATCCAGGAAGGGACTTATATATTAGTGAACAGGTGGGGTCACTATATCCAATATGTCTGCCCCTATCTCTAAAGTCTTCTGCTCCAGTGTGTAGAAGTGTTTCTGTGAAACAACAACGGCTTTTAATATCTTGGTGAGGTGTTCAGGGAGAGGGGGAATGATATACCCAAAATGTGCAACGAATTGCTGCAAATCGGTGAAATTCTCTTTCACAGTGATGTGAACAGTGGAAGGTTCAGGAATGGGGACAATTCGCTCTTGGGCCACTTGAACTTCTGCCCTGGGCTTGAAACAGAAGCTGCTGTCAGTAACCGGCCACCAACCGTGCTGTCCATGCTGGTAGTTGTTGGATCCGTGGTTCAGTGGATAAATAATTACACGGATGCTGTACATAAACAAATAACAGGTCTTTACTGGAGGAGGGCAATCTCTAGACTGGAGTACAGAGGCATGCGCACAGCTTATATACCGGTGTGGTTACTGCCGGTACTACAGTATACAGGAGCTGTAAAAAGTAGTTCTGACTTAAAGCACATACACTACAATTCCTCCCTTTTTAGATTAATAATACCCCCTTAATATTCAAATAACAATTACATTTTTACATGTACATTCAATAACAAAAGTCCATTTATAGATTCAGTCTTTGAGGCGGCTTCCTGACCCTTTCGGGATAGCGCCTTTCCGGAGGTTTTTGTTATTGGTGCAGAGGCGATTCTGACCCCCTTTCATCGGGTAGTTCTTCGGGTTCCACTGCTACTGGGTCTGAAGTAGATACTACCGGTATGTCGGGTTCACCCCAGGTACTCGAGACATGGGGTTGATGCATTCCTGTGATGCTAAGATCTGATCGACGTGGCGTCTCACAATGTTCTCCCCGACATCCACTGTGTACATTAATGGCCCCTGCCTTGTACATATTGTTCCGGGTTGCCACTTCTCTGTTCGATAGTCCCGGGCCAAGATTGGTTGCCCTACATTGAAGCTCCTTGTCGGCTTCTCGTTGATGTGCTGGAATTGTTTGTCCTCAACATTTCTTCGCACATTTGGTCTGAGCAAGTCCAGACGAGATCTCAACCTTCGGTTAAAGAACATCATAGCCGGGGTCTGGTTGGTAACTGCATGTGTCGCGTTTCGGTAGGCTAATAAGAAATTGTCCATCTTATGCTGTAGTGGAATTTCCTCGTCGCACATGGCCTTTATCACCTTCTTAAAGGTTTGTACGAACCTCTCAGCCAATCCATTGGTGGCTGGATGATACGGGGCGGATGTGTAATGCCTTACCCCATTCCTTTTCATGAATTTTTGGAACTCATCGGACACAAACTGTGGTCCATTATCAGAGCAGATCTGCTCTGGCAACCCGTTTCTTGCAAATATGGTCCGTAGGACTGCAATTGTTTTCTCTGTAGTGGTTGAAGACATCTTTATCACCTCAGGCCACTTTGAATGAGCATCCACTGCTATAAAGAACATTGAGTCCATGAATGGACCAGCGAAATCAATGGGCACCCGTTGCCATGGAGAGGAGGGCCACTCCCATGGGTGTAGAGGGGCATGTGGTGGTGCATTTTGGACCTTCTGGCATCCTAAGCAGCTCTTAGTTAGGTCTTCGATTTGTTGATCGATTCCTGGCCACCACACATAAGCCCTAGCTAGGCTTTTCATTTTCACTCCCCCCAGATGACCTTCATGTAGCTCATTTAGCACTCTCTCCCTTAACTTGGGTGGAATCACCACTCTGGATCCACACATCACTATCCCCTGGCATACTGACAGCTGTTCTCTTCTGGATGAGAATGCTGGCAACAGTGACGTGCCATGTGTTGGCCATCCCCTCACCGTCAATTCATATACCCGTGACAGCGTCGGATCATTGCGGGTCTCCTTCTCTATATCCGCATTTGTTACTGGCAATCGTTCAATTATCGACGAATAAAATATCTCGATAGGGTCCACTGCTGGTGCTTCCTCCACAGTAGGCAGTGGCAGGTGCGATAGCCCATCAGCGTTCCCATGCTGTCTCGTGCCTTTATATTCTATTTCATATTGATTCGCCACTAGAAACAGGGACCATCTTTGTAACCGCTGTGCAGTCATTACTGGCACGCCCTTCTTAGGATTAAAGATGGAGACAAGTGGTTGGTGGTCAGTCAGCAAGGTGAACTGCTGTCCATGCAGATAGTGGTTGAATTCTTTTACTCCCCATACTAGGCTGAGGGCCTCCCTGTCAATCTGGGCGTAGTTGCGCTCGGCTGAGGTTAGTGACCGAGATGCAAAGGCTACTGGCCGTTCCAAACCGTCCGGGAATTTGTGCAACAGCACCGCTCCAATGCCGTAGGGTGATGCATCACATGCCAAACGAATTGGTAGTGCTGGGTTGAAATGGGCCAACACCTCTTTTGATGTGATCAATTCTTTACACTTCTGGAAAGCTCGTCTACGTTCGTCATCCCACTTCCATGGTACCCCTGTTTGCAGTAGGGTGTTCAGCGGGTGTAATACTGTAGACAAATTTGGTAAGAACTTGTGGTAATAGTTTACCAGCCCGAGGAACGACCTCAGTTGTGACACATTTTCCGGTGCTGGAGCCTTGACTACTGCCTCTATCTTGTCAGGGGACTTATGTAACCCCTCTTCATCGATGACGTGGCCGCAATACGAGATCTGTTTCTGGAAAAACTCGCACTTGTGGCGATTAGCTCGTAGCCCATATTCCTTTAATCTGGCGAGCACCTTCTCCAAGTTAGCAAGGTGATCACCTTCATTTTCGCCCGTGACCAAGATGTCGTCCAAATAACACTGGGTCCCTGGAATCCCTTGCAGGACCTGATCCATCACCCTTTGCCAGATAGCCGGAGCCGAGGCTACTCCAAACAGCAGCCGATTGTATTGATAGAGACCTTTATGGGTGTTGATCGTAAGGTAATGTTTTGAAGCTTCTTCTACCTCCATTTGTAAGTATGCCTGGGCTAGATCAATTTTTGTGAAGCGTTTACCACCAGATAGCGAGGCGAAAATATCCTCAATTCGTGGAAGCGGATATTGCACCGTATGAAGGACTGGGTTCACTGTCACCTTAAAATCCCCACAGATGCGGACCTTCTTTGGTTCCCCAGGCGTATTACTCAACGACCTCTTCATTACAGGAATGATGGGTGTAGCCCACTCGCTCCAGTCCACTTTGGACAGTACTCCTGAAGGTTCCAACCCTTCCAGCTCTGCTTCAACCGCTGGTCTGATCGCATAAGGCACTGGTCTGGCCTTCAGAAACTTTGGGCTTGCATTAGCCTCTATTTTAATTGTTGCTGTTACTCCTTTTAGTGTTCCTAGTCCCTCCTGGAACACTTCTTTTGCGTCAGTTAGCATTTTTGGCAGTCGTCCAGGTGTGACGTTGTCATTCTTTTTGGCCTCCACCTTCAGTGCCTGTATGGAATGCCAATCTAAATGTATCTTCCGGATCCATTCACGTCCTAGCAGTGGTGGTCCTCCATTTGGCAATACATATATATCCATTTTAGGTATTTCCTGACCTTTATATGTCACTTTCACCCTTATTTTTCCTTTGGGGTAGACTTTTTGCCCCGTATACGTCTTCAAGACAATCTCTGTAGCTTTCAAGGGTATGTGTGAAAATAGCCGCTTGTAGTCTCTTTGATTTATAACTGTTAGAGCTGACCCTGTGTCCAATTCCATTTCCACTTGGACTCCGTCTATCTTGAGTGTAACCCAGATAGTCTGGTGATCCTCCATTTCGGTTACATTATGTAGTTTCAGACAACCCAGCTCCTTGCTTCCGGAGTCTGTGTCACTTTTCTGTTCGTCTGAACCACTGTCCATCACCTGGTGTACCTTTTTGTACTTCTCCTGTGGAGATTTCTTACTGTTGGTTTTCTTTCCAGACCTGCAGACTCTTGCTATGTGTCCTGCTTTCCCACACTGTCTGCACACTTGGTCCTTGAACCAACAATCTTTCTGGTCATGTGTTGTTCTGCCGCAGCGATAGCACTTCCCTGTTCCATAGGACATTTCATTGGTGCCATATTCTTGCGGTCTCCGTTGTATCTCTGCAGCGCCCCTTGCGGCTGCTTCGTGTGATACTGCCATACTGAAAGCTTTGTCCAGCATAAGGTCCTTTTCTGATAGAAGCCGTTTCTGGGTTCCTTCATTTTGTAGCCCACACACAAACTTGTCCCTTAATGTGTCTGCTAGTCCCGCTCCAAACTGGCAGTATTTCGATAGCTTGCGCAGTTCCGTTAGGTACTCAGCATTGCTTTCGTCTTTGTGTTGGTTCATTTTATGGAACTTAAATCGTTCTGCTATCAGCAGCGGTGTGGGGTTTAAGTGGTCCTGTAGGATTTCTACTATGCTTTCAAAATTCTTGTTTACCGGCTTCTCTGGGGTTATTAGATTTCGCAGTAACCCATAAGTTTTTGCACCCATGGAATTTAACAGAACCAGTGCTTTATTATCATCTGGCACTTCATTCACCCTGCAGTACACCTCAATACGTTCCACATATGTCGCCCAATCTTCGACTTCATTGTTGAACGTAGAGATACCGCCACTCTTCGGCATCCTTGGTTGTGCGTTAACTATCACCAATGGCGCCTCCCGCGCTTCCCCTTCTTCTCCGCTGGCACAAAATGGCATCTCCCGCGCTTTCCTTCCTTCCCGCGCTCGCCCGTCTTCTCCGCTGCGGCTTCGCAAAATGGCGTCTCCCGCGCTCTTCCTTCTCCGCGGCTCAATGGCGCCTCCCGCGCTCTCCCTGCTTTTCCGCGGCTCAATGGCGTCTCCCGCGCTCTCCCTGCTTCTCCGCGGCTCAATGGCATGTCCCCTTGCTTCGCCCCGCGGACCCTGATCAGGCCGTGATCCCTGGCTGTGCTCTGCGCGTTCTTCTCTTGATATTTGTCGACGCCGCTCAGTCTAGAACCCAGCTGTTTCTTACCCTCTCTCTCTCCGGTTTTGCAGTATTTTTCCTCGACGCCGCTTGGTGATCAACCCCCGGCTGCGCCCTGCTCTCTTCACCCTTTTTCTTACCCGATCGATGCTGCCCGGCTCTCTCTCTCTGCCGTCGGTCGGCTCCAGCCGCCGCTGCTCGGGAAGGGTCTGCTCTGGACCTGTCGTCGGTCTCTTACTGCTCGTTGTGGCTGGGGAACCAAGCCCGGCTCTCCACAGCCTCCCCAGTGAAGTTGGATCTCTGCCTGACTGCTGGGCGGTTGCTCGCGGTCGACGCCCATGTTCCTGGACTCGACTATTTTTTTTGTTTTTTTTGTTTTGCTTAATGTTGCAGGTAGATTCGCATCAACACTCGTCGCCACTGTTGGATCCGTGGTTCAGTGGATAAATAATTACACGGATGCTGTACATAAACAAATAACAGGTCTTTACTGGAGGAGGGCAATCTCTAGACTGGAGTACAGAGGCATGCGCACAGCGGTGTGGTTACTGCCGGTACTACAGTATACAGGAGCTGTAAAAAGTGGTTCTGACTTAAAGCACATACACTACAGTAGTGGGGCGCTGCAGTGGTGACACAGTATGTCCCACCTCCTATATATGCCACCTGCGGGGGCACATGGCCTTGTGCCATTGCCTCCATGGTGCAATTTATAGGCTTCGCGCCAGCAGTTCTGAACCCACACTGTGGTTTTGAATGGGCAGTCAAGTGCTGGGGACACAGGATGATGTGTGCTCCCCGGCTCCGGCACCCCGAGAGGTCGGTACCCATCATTGCATGCTCCCATCGAATGACGTAATGTGGGACCCCCGTGTAGCGAATGTGCGCACCCCACTGAATGACTCCAATGTTCTCCACCCTGTATACCGGGGCGGGTTTGGCTGTCTTTCCCATCACCGGCATTCTTACCACTATACCCAAAATGGTGTGATTAGACCATCCACAGTCCACTGGGACTGGATAGGCCTCTGAAGCTAGTCTGAGCTGGCACGGATTCAATGTATTCTCAAAAGGGTGGAGGGCTGCGAGGTGCTTGTTGCTGATCCAGGAGGGGACCAAACCTTGTTTTAAATCCTCCAGATTACTGCGGCCCTCACCCAGTAACCACGCCCCGTATAGCACACAAGCTTCGTTCCGCGCAGCCTGATCGGACGCATTCCGATCCTCCCTGATGAGAGCATTTACCGTTCTGGCGTGTTTCTCCAGCTCAGCTATAATCTCTTTTAAGTGTAGTGTCATGGCCTGGTCCTCATGTAACTCAGAACCCACTACCTTATTCTCATCAGTCAGTATCTTTCTTAACTGTGTTTTTAAACCATTGATCTGGGTTTGCAGCTCCACGTCATCCAGTGTGTTGATGATGGAAGTTCCTGTGTTAAAAGCTGTGAAAATATCATTTACTGCACCCCTTCTTTGTCTCCCTACTCTGTCCAAGACCTCATGTGATGTGGTGTACAATTCAGCTCTGTCAACATCGGCAAAGTCGAATTTGTAAAACTGTTTAAACATGTTTGTTAACAGGACCTGGTATAATTGCTCCGTTTCCTTAGGGCACCACGCTGGTAATCTTACCTCGGTGAGGTTTAAAATCACCGAAGCCACCGCGTAGTGGACCCCTTGGTACAGTACCTGATCTGTGGGTACCAACACCAATCCGTTCCCGGGTCCCTTTGTCGTGGTGGGGCACCCTTCCTTGAGGGCTTTAGCTACTGGAACTGTGGGCAGCGGCTTGCGGGGTCGGGTGATGAGCTCCGTGGCGTTTACTGGGATCTGTGAGTATGGGACTCTGCACGCCCGTGTGCTGACGTCCCACCTCATTCCTTGTCCAGCATCCTGCCACTGTCTTTGGAAAAAGATGGAGACGCCTGTGGGGCAAGCGCGTTCTGAACCCCACATACAGATGTAGATCCCCTCATCTGGTTTCCACCATTTGTCCCAACAGACACTCAACCCCCCGTGAGTTCCCGTTATTGTCTGATGAGTGTTATTATCCAATCTTTCTCATTCCACCGTCGAGTTCTTCATGGTGCTGCTCAACTTGCGCAGCCACCACCAGCGGTCCAAAGGTACATGTCCCAAACAATTTAAGCAAATCTTCTTGCCCACGGTGACGCTGATCCTGGGCGCAATGATCCGCACCCTGGGGCACATCAGAGACGTTTCTCTGTATGCAAATCCCGTCTGGCTGGAGTATTCAGTAGAGTTTGACCCCAGCCAGCCTGGCCATCTCCCTTCATGGAAGTAGGCAGCAGTCTCTTCAGCGTCCCGTGAGCCGGTTCCGTCAGTCGCGATGGGGCCTCTATTTCCAGAGCACCCGTATATGGTGGAGTCCTTGGTGTGGCCCCGATAGGCCCAGCTCCATCCGATTACCACGAACGCGACGAGGATCCCTCTCATCTTTCTCCTGGTTCCTGCAATAAATCAAACAATATAGCCAGGTTCTCGAGAGATTCTGGCTTAGGTGACGGCATGATCGAGTCTTTCGACCTCGGTCCAAAACAACACACATACTGGGCAGATTTAAAACTACTTAAACTCTATTCATTTAATATTTACACACCTTAAACTTAAACCTAAATGTGATGAAATATTCCATTCATCACTCATCAGTATTTCTCTGCCTGTGACTGTGGTTGGTTTCAGTTTCATTTCCATTGTATTGTACTGTGTGTAGGGCTCCGCCCATACCTGGCTCCTATGTAAGCTGGCCCAGCCTGCAGCACATCCAGTACGGCAGACCTCTGGATGGAAGATACATTCTCCTCTGTGTGTTACCTTCTAAGTCAATAAAAGCCTTGTTTTGTTTCGCTAACATCGAGTCTCGGATTTATTGAGGCACATCAATTTTATTGACTTAATTTTCAATTCAATGGATCAACTCTTGAAACCCGAACGTTTGGATTTGGACCAGCATGCTTCGGACGCATCGGCATGCTTCAGACACTGGTTTATGTGTATGGAATTCTTCCTGGACAATTCCGCAGCCGTCAAAGACGCTACGGACGCTGCGAGTATGAAACTCGGAATTCTGCGGAATTGGGTAAGCCACCGGGTTTACCCCCTCATCCAAGACGCCGACACGTACCCGGCCGCCTGCGACATCTTAAAGGCGCATTACCAGCAGCCTACGAATGAGGTGTATGCTAGGCATCTGCTCGCTACTCGCGCACAGCGACCTGGGGAATCGGTGGAGGAGTTCCTAGGCACCCTGAAAACGCTTGGCAAAGACTGCAAGTGCCAAGATGTAAAAGCCGCAGTGTACACTGACGAGCTTGTTCGCGATGCCTTTATCACAGGCCTCAGCTCCACTTACATCCGGCAGAGACTGCTGGAAAAAACGGGATTGGACCTGAAACAGGCTGCGGACACAGCACGATCCCTGGATGTGGCCCAGAGAAACTCGGACGCCTACTCTTCAGCCCGCGCCGTCCACGCCGCCACGTGTGCACCAAGGCCACCGCCATCTTGGAAGGCATCTTCCCTGCCCGGCAGCCCGACACCGTCGGGGCCCCGCTCTCCCCCCAGAAGCCCTACGACAGCCGCGACGCGTCGGGGACCCAACTGCTACTTCTGCAGGCAGCCGAAGCACACCAGAAACCTGTGCCCGGCGAAAGGCACCACCTGCTTTAAGTGCGGTAAGAAGGGGCACTTCGGGAAGGTGTGCAGAGGGAACCCCGCCGGAAAACCCGCCACCGCCGCGTGTGTGCCGTGGGAGCGGCCATCTTGGATGCCATCTTGCCCGACCTCGTGGGGTCCGCCATCTTGTGAGCAGACAGCGTGGACGCCATCTTGTCTCGATCAGGGCCCTAAAGTGGCATCGGTCACAGTGGACCAGACCAGGCCGCACCCGCTATCCAAATCAATGGTGGACATCGAGGTAAACGGGTGCAGGGTTAAATGTTTAATTGACAGTGGAAGCACGGAGAGTTTTATCCACCCTGAACTGGTACAACAACTCTCCCTAAAGGCGGTCCCTACTCGGGGTACCATCTCTATGGCTGATAAAACCCAGACATCGACCATTATGGGTTACTGCACGGTACAATTGTCCGTTAACGGAACTGTATACGATAATTTTAAAGTATTAATCATGAAGAATCTATGTGCGAGCGTAATCTTGGGCCTGGATTTCCAGTGCTACCACCAAAGCATCACGCTCAATTACAGTGGGTCCCAGCCGCCCCTCACAGTGTGCGGTCTGGCTACCCTGAAGGTAAAGCCGCCTTCGCTATTCGCGAACCTTACCCCTAACTGCCGGCCAATAGCGACCAAAAGCAGGAGGTACAGCTGGGAGGACAGGCGGTTTATCGCGACCGAGGTAGACAGGCTCCTGAAAGAGCGCATTATTGAATGCAGCAATAGCCCGCGGCGCGCCCAAGTGGTGGTGGTAAGGGGTAGCGAGAAGAAACGGATGGTGATCGACTATAGCCAAACGATCAACAGGTGCACCCAACTAGACGCCTACCCGCTACCCCGCATATCAGAAATGGTGAACCAAATCGCCCAATACCGGGTGTTCTCCGCCATCGACCTCAAGTCAGCGTACCACCAGCTCCCTATCAGACCAGAGGACCGCCCGTACACCGCCTTCGAGGCGAACGGACGCCTCTACCAATTCCTCAGAGTCCCCTTTGGGATGACGAATGGAGTCTCGGTCTTCCAGAGGGAGATGGACCGCATGGTCGATGACCACCACTTGCAGGCAACCTTCCCCTACCTCGACAACGTCACCATCTGCGGTCACAACCAGCAGGATCACGACTCGAACCTCGAGAGGTTCCTGAAAACCGCACAAAAACTCAACCTCACCTACAACGAGGACAATTGCGTTTACAACACCACACGCCTCTGCATACTAGGCAGCGTGGTGGAGAATGGGGAAATCGGACCAGACCCCGACCGATTGCGCCCCCTACGGGAGCTGCCCCTGCCCAACACTCCCAAAGCCCTGAAAAGGTGCCTGGGGTTATTTTCTTATTATTCCCAATGGGTCCCCAACTACTCCGACAAAGCCCGCCCCCTCTTGAAAGCATCCTCTTTTCCGCTCTCTGCTGAGGCCCATGCCGCCTTCAAAAGCATTAAGCAGGATATTGAGCGGGCCACGCTACAGGCAGTGGACGAGAACACTCCCTTTCAAGTGGAAAGTGATGCGTCTGACTTTGCCTTGGCGGCCACCCTCAACCAGGCGGGGCGGCCCGTAGCTTTCTTCTCGAGGACCCTCCAAGGGCCTGAGATCAGACACTCCTCCGTAGAAAAGGAGGCCCAAGCCATCGTGGAGGCAGTGCGCCACTGGCGCCACTACCTAGCCGGCAAACGCTTCACCCTACTTACCGACCAGCGGTCGGTAGCGTTTATGTTCAATAATAAACAGAGGGGGAAGATTAAAAATGATAAGATTCTTAGGTGGCAGATCGAGCTCTCCACCTTCGAGTATGACATCATTTACCGGCCAGGGGCCCTTAACGAATCCCCCGACGCCCTCTCACGAGGGATGTGTGCCAGCGCCACCGGGGATCGGCTACAGACCCTCCACAATGACCTCTGCCACCCAGGGGTCACGCGGCTGTTCCACTTCATAAAGTCCCGCAACTTACCCTACTCGATTGAGGAAGTTCGGTCCCTGACCAGGAACTGTCGCACTTGCGCTAAGTGCAAGCCTCGGTTCTACCGCCCAGATAGAGCCCACTTAATCAAAGCTACACGGCCCTTTGAGCGGCTCAGCTTAGATTTCAAGGGCCCCCTCCCGTCCGTCGACCGCAATGTTTACTTCCTGAACATTGTGGACGAATACTCTCGTTTCCCATTCGCCTTCCCCTGCCCAGACATGACCAGCGCCACGGTCATTAAATGCCTCAACAGCCTGTTCTGCCTGTTCGGTATGCCGAGCTACATCCATACGGATAGGAGGGCGTCCTTCATGAGTGAAGAGCTACGCCAGTACATGCTGTCCAGGGGGATCGCCATGAGCCGTACCACCAGCTACAACCCCCGGGGTAACGGTCAAGTGGAGCGAGAGAACGGGACAGTATGGAAAGCAGTCTCTCTAGCTCTAAGGACCAAAGGCCTCCCTACCTCCCGCTGGCAGGAAGTCCTCCCAGATGTGCTCCATTCGATACGGTCGCTATTGTGTACTGCCACTAATGCCACGCCTCACGAGCGAATGTTTGTCTTTCCCCGGAAATCCACCTCAGGCGTATCCATGCCGTCATGGCTCTCCACCCCAGGTCCGGTATTCGTGCGAAGGCATGTGAGGGGCCACAAGACGGACCCTCTCGTGGAGTCAGTGCACCTACTCCATGCCAACCCCCAATACGCGTATGTCCGGCACGCCGACGGAAGGGAGGACACCGTGTCCATAAAAGACGTCGCCCCAGCCAGTAACGACAACAACCACGACAACAGCAGCAACAACGACCACAGCAACTCTTACCCACCCACTACTCTTTCATCACCCCCGGAAGAACATCGACCAACGGTACCCCCACCAACTACCCCTTCAACAACCCTGGCGGCACCCCTGGCAGAGACCCAGGAGGCCACCGGGGACACCCAGCCGACACCCGCGGCACCACAACAGCCACGTCGGTCGCAGAGGACTACCAAACCCCCGAACAGACTAAATCTATAGAAGGGGTGAATGTGATGAAATATTCCATTCATCACTCATCAGTATTTCTCTGCCTGTGACTGTGGTTGGTTTCAGTTTCATTTCCATTGTATTGTACTGTGTGTAGGGCTCCGCCCATACCTGGCTCCTATGTAAGCTGGCCCAGCCTGCAGCACATCCAGTACGGCAGACCTCTGGATGGAAGATACATTCTCCTCTGTGTGTTACCTTCTAAGTCAATAAAAGCCTTGTTTTGTTTCGCTAACATCGAGTCTCGGATTTATTGAGGCACATCACTAAACTTATGTACAGCGCCGCCCGTCCCCGGGTGGCTTGTCTAATCCCTGGTTGGACTGCAGCTTGCCGCTCCCTGTGGCGGGGCTGCAGTAACCTGTGGTTCTGGTTCCCCGCAGCCTTTTGCTGTTAATCGGGGACTGTGTTTTTTCATGGATTTCTGAAGTCGGCGTCTACTGGGAGCGGGGGAATTGGGCCAAGGTTTTACAGGCTGAGGCGTTCGAGTCGACCTGCGAAAAGGTACCTTGGGCGTGGCTCGCTTAGTGAGTGGACCTTCGGGTGGGACCTTAGCTCTCACAGCCCGTGGCTCTTCCACGACTGTAGGCTTCGGCTCCCTTCCCTCAGGCTCCGCCCCTTTGGGATTTGGGCAGGATCCCTTGGCGAGTGGACCTTCGGGTGGGACTTCAGCTCTCACAGCCCGTGGCTCTTCCACGACTGTGGGCTTCGGCTCCCTCCCCTCAGGCTCCGCCCCTTCGGGAATTGGGCCTGCGGCAGACGGCTCCTCCCCACCTGTCCCTACAGGTGGAGAATCTCTGCCCCCAATTTCTACCTCCCCCACGCTCGAGTCGAGGGCGGGACCTCCGTCCTCCGACTCCACCTCCTCCAGAATCGTGTCGAGGTCGGGACCTTGTTGTTCGGGCCCCTCCTCGTCCGAGTCCCAGGCCATCGGAGAAAGCTCCCCCCAGGTGGGCGGGACCTCTTCTCCTTCCAAGCAGGCTACAACGCCAGCTTGTGTGGTCTGTGACTCATCGCGCGCCTCAGGCTGAGGATCTTTACCCTCAGACCTGGCTTCGGTTGCTGATGCTCTTGCACCCGGTTTAAACAGTTTGCACTGATTTATGTGAAACCATTTACAAGCCCTTAGCTGACCCTCTAAACTGCCAGCCCTCGCTGTTAACCTAGCGTTCTCCTCCCTTAAAACCTGCTCAACTAACTTAGCCTCCCCAACCTGGCACCGCAGGTATTCCTCCATTTTACAGAAGGTCTCTTCCTGTGCGTGTCTTTCTGGGGGACACAGGTCGACAGGCTGTGCTGGCTCTAGTCATTTGGGTGCAACTGTCGGGGTTTCGGGAGCGACAAGACCGGTGGTGACAGTTATTTTCCCCTGCGAAATCATCAGAGACCGCATTGTCTCTAAAATCGATTCAATTGCAGCGGGATTCATAACTGCACCAGCTCCTTGTGCTGGGGCAGGAGCTACGGCTTGGGCTTGGGCTGGGGCTGGGGCAGCGGTCTGGGCTTGGGCTTGGGCTGCGGGAAATCTCCCTTTATTATCCTTCCACGGATTTCTACAGTCCTTGCGCCAATGTCCATCCTTCCCACACCCGTAGCAATTGAGCTTGGCTTGGACAGGGCGATTCCCCTCCTGACGCCACTCCTTCTGGCTTGGGGCTGCGGGTTTTGCCTCATGCACCTTTCCCTTCTGGGGAGGTGTTTCCTGACCTCTACAATTCTTGTATGCCACATTAAGCTGACGGAGTACCGTCTCCTCCGTGACACCAGGACCTTGGGGATCAAACAATGGCCTGGCTAGGGCCCGTATCTCTGGCAAACTGTTGGTAACCAAACAACAGAGCCAATGAACCCGCTGTTCATTGCTCATTAGAGCACGTTCAGGCATAACCGGACAGCTGCGTCGATATACTGGCCACAGCCTTTCTGCGAAAACCCGTGGGGGTTCTCCAGATAACTGCACGGTCCCTTCCACACGGTCGAACGGACTACCGTCGTCCACTCCCATTACCTCTAAAACTTCCTCCCTGAGATCCGTATACCCTTTCCGTCCCCTCTTGCCATCCTCTGAGAGGCACTGAAGGATTGTGGAATCCAGGGAGAAAAGCAACAGTTTCACCTGTTCCTGATCATCACAGTAATTAATGGCTGCTGTTTCCTCTATCTCCCTGAAATGAATTGAGGGATCTCCCTTTAATGTGAGTCGTGTGAGGTGGCTCACCATGGACCTTAATTGCGGGCCAGCGTAGGGCACCATGAGTTGGTTCTGGTGGGGTCCGACACTGCCATCGGCAGCGTTGGGACCGAACCTCTGGTGCCGAGCGGGACACATCGGTGCCAGTCCCGGCTTTGCGACCAGTGGCTCCTCCTCACACTCCACCTCGGCTACCTCCTCTTTCGCTACCCCCTCCTTTTCCGACCAAGTCTCACTATAGCTCGGTGGTGCTGAGGGCTCGGTGGCTGGGACCACAATTACCTCAGCTGGAATCGGCTGTTTTGATTCCTTTAAAAAGTCCATGTGACTGGCTTTCGGGCTGACGAGACACACCATGCCTCTTGCCTTAACCAGGGCCGTTCTTAGGTCCTCTATGGTCTTTTGGCAGGGGCCGTGGTCCGTGCTCTCAAACCCGTGCTCGAGGGCCAGCTTGTAAGCTGCCTTAACCTCCACTACTCTCTCCTCCTGCGCTCTTAGCTGTTGTGCGAGGCGGGTGCTTTTCTCCCGTATCCTCGTTTCATTAATCTTTGCCTCAGTAACCTGGCACTCCAGGTACTCTATCCTAGCCTGATGTTGACTAGCTACCACTTGGCGTTCCTGATTCAGCGCGTGAAGCGCTGTGATGAGTTTTTCCCCACACATGGCCTTTTCCTCTATCTCTGCTGCCTGGGTTGTGATCTTGGCTGCCTGTGCTGCAACGACCCGGTCCAAGATCTGGACCTGCTTCTTGTGACACATCAGCCACACTGCCTTTTCCACTGACTTCTTATGCTCTTTGCTTTCTGTCCACCTGATGGCTGCGTCCACCGGACGCCCATCCAGCAAGAGATCGGAAATCCACTGTTTAGTGAGATTTACCTTGCCAAAGACATAATCCGCTATCCTCTCATCCATTGCATTTTGACCATTCAAATTTGGATCTACTACATTGCAATCCTGCTGCGAGAGTTCTGCCGCGGTCGCCATTTTCTCTAAGGGGTTTTCCTTGAGAGATTTCTCTGAGGTTTCTCTCTCTAGAGGCCTCTCTCTCTTGCACAGTAAAACCTTGAGTGGTTCGACCCACTCGCCCCTTAGATTCTATACTCTGGACTTAGGTGCAGGAACTACAATGTAGAGAAAACTCTTGTAGACCAAGTTTGATGAAACAAAATGAAATTTTATTGCATAAGGAAAAATATCAAATCAAATGCAAGCAGATAAGGCAGTACATGGGAGGGAAAAACACAAACAAATCATAACGACACAGTACTAACAGACAAATACAGGCATCTTATACTCTACAAAGATCATCATGAAATAAGGAAACACACGGAACATCGAGGGACAACAACTCATGTTAATTGTACCCTTAAATCCACCCCCTTATTAAACCTATCTAGATCTGATTGTGAAGGGCCAGAAACATGCTCACCAATCCCACTGGGAAGTGCAAGGTTTTGAAATCGAGTCTGTGTTTGGTCCTTTCAGGCGTTTCGTCTCCACGTGGATCGTGGAGCCTCTGCGAGCTGCACCACACCTCTCTCCTGAGGTGGGGGTCGGGGGCGGCTGGACACCGGCGGGCCTGGATGTCGGCGGGGTCGAGGATCGTCGGCTCGACCCTGGTTAGAGGAGCCTTGGGCTGGCTCCCATCGCTTCTTCAGTTTTCTTTTCTCTCTTCTCCTGAGCCGGGGTGGCTGGAAGGTTTCTCCTCTTGGGGTTTTTATTTTTTTGTCTCTTCTCCCAAGTTGGGTCGATGGCCTCTCGTTCCGGCAACAGCCCGGGGACGGTCGATGATCTCCCGATGTGTTTCCCCGGGGCGGGACGCCGGCTTCGAGACGGCCTTCTTGATGTTGGCTTTCTTCTTCCTCCTGCGATTGCCTGCTCCTTCTTCTGGGTGTCCGGATTCAAGCTGTGTGTTTCCAGCTCTCCAAGCCTGCGTGTCTGCCTGTGTGCCTGCGTGTCCAACTACCCAAAAAGTCTTCCAGATATACTTTCTTCCAGAAACCTCCGTCTCCCGCCCAAAATCAGGTTAGTCTTTGTTTAATTTTTGGCGGGCTGGGAGCACAGTGGGGTAGTCATTATATTTTAAAATGTCTTAAACGGCTGGTAAGAGGCCCATCTCTGGTCTGGAATTACCTTCATTGTTTTTAATGTCCTGCTGATCTCGTTATCTAGTCCTGGGTGCTGTTCTCATGAATATGAAATTGTCCCCTTTTGTCTGGGTCAACATTTAGATGGCCTCTGTCTCCAGGCCGATCTTGACTAGATCTGCATCTAATCTATATGCATACGTGTGGGTCTGGTTTCGTTCTCTCAGAAACGGCTTCCAGAACTTACTGTGGGTTGAATCCACAAATCTGTCTGAGGTTGCGCAGGAACCATTTTAAAGTGTCCCAATAAGCTGGTCACATGGTATGGCAGCCATTTTGTATACCCCTTTTTCTGGGCTTCTTTTAAAACAGTCTTTAAAATCACGGCCTCTTCTGCCATTTGACCCTTATTAATACAAAGTCCAATTTTGCGAATCCTACACAGAGAGTACCGGTGAACGGTTGTTTTTCGGACTGGAGGAAGGTATACAATGGTGTTTCCCAGGGGTCGGTACTAGGACCACTGCTTTTCTTGATATATATTAATGTCTTGGACTTGGGTGTACAGGGCACAATTTCAGAATTTGCAGATGACACAAAACTTGGAAGTATAGTGAACAGTGAGGAGGATAGTGATAGACTTCAAGAGGACATAGAGAGGCTGGTGGAATGGGCAGACACGTGGCAGATGAAATTTAATGCAAAAAATTGCGAAGTGATACATTTTGGGAGGAAGAATGAGGTGAGGCAATATAATCTAAAGGGTACAATTCTAAAGATGGTGCAGGAACAGAGAGACCTGGGGGTATTTGTGCACAAGTCATTGAAGGAGGCAGGGCAGGTTGAGAAAGTGGTTAAAAAAGCATACGGGATTCTGGGTTTTATAAATAGTGGCATAGGGGTCGATTTTAACTGAGCCGTGAGGCAGGCTTTGAGGCATGCAGGGGGTTAAAATCGCTAAAACTGGTGGGTGGGCCCCCCCCCCCCGCCTGGTTCCCGAGCCATTTAAACCCAGGCATGTCTGATGGTCCCGAACCAGTCCCGCCTCCAACAGGCGGGATTGGTCTTTAAGGCCCTTAATCAGCAATAATTGGCCTTTATAATGCCATTTTAACAGGCCCTTGCATTTTTAACCCTTTTCCCACATAAAACACGCCTGGTGGGGATCACGCCTGTGAAACCTGGCGTGAGCACTATTGGCTTGCTGACTATCAGCTGCAGGTCAACCATTAAAGAGGAGATTTGATCAGTCATCATTTGCAGGTGGCAGGACTTTGTTGTTTCAGGCCTGGGGCAACTTTTACCAGGCTTAACCACACCTGTGGAAGGTTGGAGCCTCACACACATCTCCAGTGTGAACTCTTGGGATACCCCTCTTGCCACCCTCACTCAGCGCTTCCTCAGCGGAGGCATATGCCAGAAGCATGGGAGCCATTTTTCTCCTTCCCTTCTTGGCATTAGAGGAGCTCGAGCACCAGGCATGGCAGCAGCAGAACCAGGAACAACAGCAGCACCAGCAACAGCAGCAGCAGCAGGAGCGACAGGCTGCTGCTCACCCACCTGAAGCAGCACAGGCCAGAAGGGGCCAGCACATGGAAGCCCGTCGGCGCAGGAGATACCCCCCAAACAGGGTCTACAGACACAGGGTCAGCTACCTCAACATGACTGAGCAGCAGTGCCAAAGGCGGCTCCGACTTTCGCAACAGGTAGTGACTGACATCTGCGCAATGATACAGCAAGACCTGCAGCCCAAAGGACCAGGTGGACACTCCTTACCAGTGGCCATCAAAGTCACCACTGCACTTTTTTGCCTCAGGCTCATTCCAGGGATCATCAGCAAACATCAGCAGCATCACCCAGTCAGCCGCACACACTTGCATCACGCAGGTAACCGATGCCCTTTTTGCCCTCGCGCACAATCACATCCATTTCACCAGGGATCGCGCAAATGTGACAGCGCGAGCGGTTGGATTAGCTCATCTGGCAGACTTTCCAAGGGTGCAGGGCGTCATTGACTGCACACATGTGGCCCTTAGGGCACCCCATCGCAATCCAGGTATTTTTGTCAACCGCAAGGGCTTCCACTCCCTTAATGTTCAGCTGGGGTGTGACCACAAGAAGGAGATTTTGCATGTTTGTGCCAAGTACCCTGGCAATTGCCATGACTCCTTCATACTGCGCCAGTCGAGTGTGCCTCCGCTATTCAGGCCGCCAGACCAACTTCACGGATGGCTACTTGGAGACAAGGGCTATCCCCTGAGGACGTGGCTAATGACGCCGTTGAGGAGGCCAGCCAACGAAGCTGAGGAGCGCTACAACTCCAGACACATTTCCACCAGATCCATAATCGAGCAAACCATCGGCTTGCTGAAGATGCGCTTCAGATGTCTGGATAGATCAGGTGGAGCCCTACAGTACTCAGCAGCCAGGGTCTCCAGAATCGTCGTGGTTTGCTGTGCACTCCACAACATGGCACAGCGTTGTGGCTTGCAGATTCCTGAGGACCAAGTGGCTCCTCACATACCCTCCTCAGATGATGATGATGAGGAGGAGGAGGAGGAGGAGGGTGAAAATGAGCATCCTGCAGAGGGCCATCAACCAGCGGCAGCATTACGCGGGAACATTGCTGCCCGGGATGCAAGGAACGCACTCATCCTGGCCAGATTTGCTTAGCCTAGTAAATCAAACTCTTTTGCCTCGCAGCTTCTTACCTGAGCATTGACAATGGCCAAACCCTGCGGATTCCTAGCTATTTGACCAGCATCCTGACAACTGCAAGTAATCCTAAGCCCTCAATGTGAAAGCCCCATTCGCGAAATGACACACGCCAGAACTGCAACAGTTGCCATCAGAATTTTTATGCACAAGAACCAACTGATGGCATTTTTACAATATACACAATATTTCACCCAAGTGACTACCCTTGTGACTGCTTGTGCTTTATTTTCCTCTTACGTGTGCTCCTACGTAGTGGTTCCCCTGTTGCTTCAGCAGATGTGAAGGCCCCTTGCTCACTTTCCTGCTGCTCCTGTCTCGACACCTTTGGCGGGCGTCCTCTGGGGTGGTGAGCCTGTGAGGGCTCGTCAGCAGTCTGCTGCTCCTGCGGCGATTGAGACATCTATCTCACTTGGGTGTGGACTCTGGCAGGGCTCTGCAATAGCATGGAAGTGTGAGCGCTTGGAGAGGAACCCCCACTTCCTTGAGGCCTGCCACCAACCTCCCTCTCATGGGTCAGCTCCCCTCCGCGCCTGCAAGTGGCTTGAGAGCACCTTGCTGCACATCAAGGGGGCCATGGGGACCCATATCTGCAATGGCAGTCCTACTCAGAGGGACTTCCATGAAGGTCTGGTTTCTCTGTTCAATAGATGCCCATCGCTCCTCAAGAGATGTCATTCTATTCTGAACACTCACCATGTTTTCCATACCTTGGCGACTAACCTCCTCCATGGCCGTAGCCCTCCTCTCCTCTACCGTAGCCAGCCTTACCATGGAGGCAGCAATCATTTCCACGTAGGTTGCCATCCTTTCCGTGTTGATGCGTTCATGCGCCACTGACTCCACAAAGGCTCTGCTCATGTTCGCTATGGACTTCTCCATTTGCTCCACACTCGCAGCGACCCTGGAGACAAAACCTGCCAGAAACTCCTGCATCTGTGCATGGAGTTCCATCACTTCTGATCTGACGGATGGACCCAGAGGCAGAGGGTCGACATGCAGATGAGCCGAGCTGGCAGAGTTCTGCGCCCTCCGACGAGGACTCTCCACTGCTGTCCCTGTCTTCACAATCTGCTGATGCTCACTTGTGAGCTGTGAAACACCAGGTGACAACTCTACTCTATGTCCCGAAGGTCCCACCGAGGTATGAGTGTCTGTGCTGGTGCTGGGGGCGCTTTTTTCTGCTGGCGCTGCGCCCTCAGAGGTTGCAGATTCCTCTGAGGAGTCTGGAATCTCAGGCTTTTCCTCCTGCACAGTGGGGACGGGGGCTCTCGATGGTCCTGTGGGGGAGCCAAGGAAAAAGTTAGAGATGTGATGCCAAGGTTACATGCACATTGCATTTTGCAGATGATCATAAGTCCATATGATGTAGCTTCAGAATCATTATCAGCGACTCATGCAATGTCAATCAGAGAGATGGAAAACTATTCTGTCACCAGCTTGCGGGGATGCACCTGTCTGTCCTGCCCCAACTTCTGCATCTGTATCAGCCCCGACAATCTCCAGGATGGCTTCCTCCCAGGGCGTGAGCTGGGCTAATGAGAGTGGCCCACCTCCTGTTCTGGCTCGCTCTCTCCTGTTGTGAGCTCTCTTCTCCTGCAATGAGGGAGACAAGTGGAGGTTGAGTGAGAATGAAGGAGTGAGTGTAGAGATTGCATAGCATAGATACTTAGAAGGAGACAAAGATGGAGTGAGGGTTGCAAGACCAAGGGCCCTCCCTGTGTGTTGTCAGTTGTGTTCAAAGCATCAGAGTGAGATGGATTGTGAGGGCTGCATGGTAGAATAGTTAGGTGAATGTCAGCATAGAGAGAGAGGGAATGGCTAAGGGTACATGAATGTGAGTGTGAAGTGGGATGTGGAGGAAGAGATTGCTAAAGCTGAGTGCTGGTGAGGAAAGGCAATGGGGATCAGATTGAGGGTAATGGAAACTTCATACTTACTTTTCCAGTGCGATTAAGTTCATGGAATCTTTTCCTGCACTGCATTCATGTGCGCTGTGTGAGCCCCAAGGAGTTGACTTCCCCAACCACCTGTAGCCACACAGCCTTGGTCTGACTGGGAGGCCTCTTCCTCTCTGAAGAAGGGAACAGGACCTCCCTGTGGGCCCTAGCCCCATCCAACAATGCCTGCAGTGATGCCTCATCAAATTTAGGCGCAGCTCTTGCCCTCCCGCTGACCATTGTTCCTGCAGGCTCCTGTGCCATCATAAGGGGAAAGCTTAGAAGCCTGCAGAGGAAGCAAGGCTTGCTGTGGACCTTAAATGCAGCAGCAATGATGACGTCATCGGAGGGGACTTGCAGTCATGAAAAACCCATTTGCAAAGGCTTCCCACACGTTGGATCACAATTGGCCAATTGAGTTAAAATTGCATCAATCTCACACATCCATTTAGATTTGTGTGGGAATCACGAAATTCGGGGAATCCAACAATTGCCCGCACCTGAGTTAAAATCGACCCCATTGAGTACAAAAGCAAGGAAGTTATTTATGATGAACCTTTACAAAACACTGGTTCGGCCTCAACTGGAGTATTGTGTCCCATTCTGGGCACCACACTTTAGGAAGGATGTGAAGGCCTTAGAGAGGGTGCAGAAAAGATTTGCAAAAATGGTTCCAAGGATGAGGGAATTCAATTATGTGGATAAACGGGAGAAGCTGGGGTTGTTCTCCTTTGAGCAGAGAAGGTTGAGAGGTGATTTGATAGAGGTGTTCAAAATCATGAGGGGTCTAGACAGAGTAGATAGAGAGAAACTGTTCCCATTGGCGGAAGGGTCGAGAACCAGAGGACACAGATTTATGGTGATTGGCAGAAGAACCAAAGGCGACATGAGGAAAAACTTTTTTACGCAGCGAGTGGTTAGGATCTGGAATGCACTGCCTGAATGGGTGGTGGAGACAGATTCAATCATGGCTTTCAAAAGGGAATTGGATAAGTACCTGAAGGAAAAAAATTTGCAGGACTACAGGGAAAGGGCGGGGGAGTGGGACTAGCTGAAGTGCTGTTGCAGAGAGCTGGCACGGGCTTGATGGGCTGAATGGCCTCCTACTGTGCTGTAACCATTCTATGATTCTAACCGCCCAGAGGAAGCACGGTGTTAGGAAAGAATAGGTTGGCTTGTGTTCACTTTGTACATTGTTGTAATGAAATACAATATGCACTGATGTTGTGTTTTGTTATCCAAGGTGATTGGGGTTAACAGGAAATGGTGCACTTATTTATTGCTGGTTTATTCAGTTGGGCAATGATATTGGCACAGTTATATAGGGGCAAAGAAAGCTGATGTGTTGTCCTGTTGTAGGAAGAGTGTAGACTAAGCTTGTATTCGCTTGTATATAAGGGGTGATCTAATAGAGGTGTTTATGATGTTTAAAGGATTTGATTGGGTAGATAGAAAGAAACTATTTCCTCTGGTGGGAGAATCCAGAACAAGGGGGCATAACCTTACAATTGGAGCAAGGTCATTCAGGGGTGATGTCAGGAAGCACTTTTTCACACAAAGGGTAGTGGAAATCTGGAAATCTCTCACACAAAATGCTGTCGAGGCTAGGTCAATTGAAAACGTCAAAACTGAGATTGATAGACTTTTGTTAGGCAAGGGTATTAAGGGTTACAGAACCAAGGTGGGTAAATGGAGTTAAGATACAGATCAGCCATGGTCTACTTGAATGGCGGAGCAGTCTCGAAGGGCTGATTTGCATACTCCTATTCCTATGTTTCTATAAATGGTGGATTGAGGGAATGTCCCTTTATTTGAAAGTGGGGGAGAAGGAGGTAAATCTCTGGTGTCAAAGATAGACTGTTACACGGAAGAGAAGATTTCAGTGATACGACATGCTCTGCTGCCTCATGCAGCAGTCACTGAGAAATCCTCTGAGTGCAGGTCACCATGATGCTCTGCTCCATGTAGTTCTGCCTCAAACAACGTTGGGGCTGCTTCCCCAGCAATGTCAAAGTCCAGACATGTTGTTTGATGGGTACAAGGCACAGCAGACTACAACTATGTGCAACTTCTCCTGACCTGTCTAGGCAGCGGAAGCAAAAGTCGATTGTCCTCTTGATGACCAATCATGTTGTGGTATGTGCCTCTTTGTAGTTCTCCTCTGCTGCTTTTTGGCCACTCTTAGTGATGTCATTTCCATGGGAGCAGGTACAATAGTAGGCTTTGTCAACCAAAGGCCATCTGTTGACCTGATTTTCTGCCCTGAAGAGGTCTGAGGGGCAAATTTCAAAATATGAATGCATCGTGACAACTTCCAACAAATCTAGCATTGACCTGTAGGATTTTTAATGTTGTTCCACACAACTGTACATTCAGGGAGTAGAAGCCCTTCTTGCTGAGGCAGTTGAGAAGCATTTCTGTCGGAGCTTACAAAGCAATAAGAGAGCCATCTGTTGCACCTTGAACCTCAGGAGAGCCGGCAACCTGGTAAAACCAGATGTGCTTATCTCACCGTTGATTTGCTGTGATGCCAAACATGGTGAATTACCCTGCTCACTTGTAAAATGTGCCAGTCACCTGATGAATTCATTCCCATACTGTAATATCTGGCTGATATTACAGTGGTCCCCAAAGGCTGCCTAAAATGAGCATGTGCTATAAAGGTTGAGTGTGGTGGTTAGCTTCATAGCCACAGAGAGAGCGGTATGGGCAGATGGCCATGGCTTCAAGATATTAGGGTGGCAGCACTTCCGCTATTGTCACTTTAGTGAACTGCGATCTTCTTATACACATCTCGTCATAAGGTCCTCATATGACTTGTGATACCTGTATATTCTGTGTGTGGGGGGTGGGCAGGGCGGGGGGATAATCGCTGTAGAAGTCCATCTTCATTAAATGCTGCCTGAATATCCTTTGCTCCATCCTGTGCTGCTCCTCCTCCTCAATTATACTGGCATGCAAGGGTATACCCATAGGGTATGCCATGACTGCTCCTAGGAAGTCCTCACTGTGTGTGAGGTGGGGGTGGCAAGGGGGGGCGGCTGAGTGAAAATCTCCTGGCCATCTCACGTTGTCAGAGACAGTGGGATGCAAGTCAAGGTCTATGTAGACAGAATGCCAAAACAATTGCTGCTAAAAATCGTTCCCTACTACAGAAATTGCTACTGAAACTCTCCAGACACTGAAGCTTCTCATTGTCGCCTGTCTCAGCTGATACTGGCAGCAGATGTGCCTTATCAGTCCAACTTACCCTGAGTGTATCATGAGTGTAAAAGCTGGAAACTCAGAACAGCGTCTTGGGTCACTCGGGACTCATGGAAAGGGAGAGAAAACGCAATGGGATCCATTTTGGGATGGAAAACCGGTGGAAACAGCTTGTGTCCTGTTTTACTGCTAAAATATGTTACTTGCCCTGATTATATGCTGAAATTCTGCCAAAACGCCGTGGAAATTCTAGGCCACCATAAATAAAACAAGGGCAAAAAAAAATTAATTAAAAGAATTGAATCTTTCCCTCTCTCCCCATGGCTGTCTTGTCACTGAACTGGAACAAATATATAGCGGTAATTAAAATTAAATTTTCACAATCCACTCCAGATCAAACATTCTTGCCTCTTTACAGCCTGAGGAGACTAGGGCCTAGAAATTCAATTGAGCAGCTCCCGTTTTACGTGCTGGTAGTTCGCCATATGCCATATTGGTTACGGTAGCCTGTAGTCATCCAGGGTACCCGTCTGAAACTGGCACACTGTGGTCACTATCCTCAAGCGCTTGGCAGTCAAACCAGCCGCTGGAGGCTGCCATCCAAAAGGTAAGTTTGAAGTTTTTTTACTTACCTTAATGTGGAGCCAGATAGTGCAGGAGCTCTCCTCCCAGCTCCACATTAAAACCATGGCCACAGATCGACCCTCTCCCGATTGCCTCTCCTTCTCCCAATCACTTGAGGCCCTTGGACTGAGCTGGCCAACTCCGCGAGCGGTGAGCTGGGCCTGGGGATACAACTGGCACCTGCCGACAGACCGATTGGCCTTGCTCCTGCTGCCATCCTCATTTGGTGTGTGCAACATGTGCTGCACCGGGATCATGCCCCATTTGGTGCGTGTAACATGTGCTGCACCGGGATCATGCCCCATTTGGTACCTGTAACATGTGCTGCACTGGGATCATGCCCCATTTGGTGCATGTAACATGTGCTGCACCGGGATCATGCCCCATTTGGTGCATGTAACATGTGCTGCACTGGGATCATGCCCCATTTGGTGCGTGTAACATGTGCTGCATCAGGATCATGCCCCATTTGGTGCATGTAACATGTGCTGCACCGGGATCATGCCCCATTTGGTACCTGTAACATGTGCTGCACCGGGATCATGCCCCATTTGGTGCGTGTAACATGTGCTGCACTGGGATCAGGCCCCATTTGGTGCGAGCAATATGTGCTGCACTGGGATCATGCCCCATTTGGTGCGTGTAACATGTGCTGCACTGGGATCATGCCCCATTTGGTGCATGTAACGTGCTGCACCGGGATCATGCCCCATTTGGTGCGTGTAACATGTGCTGCACTGGGATCATGCCCCATTTGGTGCATGTAACATGTGCTGCACCGGGATCATGCCCCATTTGGTGCGTGTAAAATGTGCTGCACCGGGATCATGCCCCATTTGGTGCGAGCAATATGTGCTGCACTGGGATCATGCCCCATTTGGTGCGTGTAACATATGCTGCACTGGGATGATGCCCCATTTGGTGCGTGTAACATGTGCTGCACCGGGATCATGCCCCATTTGGTGTGTGTAACATGTGCTGCACTGGGATCATACCCCATTTGGTGCGTGTAACATGTGCTGCACTGGGATCATGCCCCATTTGGTGCGAGCAATATGTGCTGCACTGGGATCATGCCCCATTTGGTGCGTGTAACATGTGCTGCACTGTGATCATGCCCCATTTGGTGCGTGTAACATGTGCTGCACTGGGATCATGCCACATTTGGTGCGTGTAACATGTGCTGCCCCGGGATCATGCCCCATTTGGTGCATGTAACATGTGCTGCACTGGGATCATGCCCCATTTGGTGCATGTAACATGTGTTGCACCAGGATCATGCCCCATTTGGGGGGAGGGGATCCAATTTCTAGGCCTCGTTCTCTAAGTGTTACATGTTAGTGACATCCTGGACATAGTGGGAAGAGCTACTTTGGTTTACAATTGGCCGAACTTCCAATTTCGGCAGGTGTATAAAAATGGGCAGCAGCAGATCGGCCGCCCGTTATACACCCTGCCCGATTCTCCTTTCCATTGCGTTAGTGACATCCTCAATATGGAGGAAAAAATTCTTCCAAGTAATTATTTCTAGCACACTCGAATAAGCTTTCTAAAAGAATGTACTTACGGTTTAAGTTGAAATACGAAGCTGATTAAATTTACAATGTCTCTAAGATGTAGCAACTAGAGCAAATCTTCCCTCCCTAACTGCCCCAGTCGGCCCCGTGTACCAGCTTCATACAAGGTTCACTTCATTTTTCACAGTCAGCTTATTAAGTGAAATATATGGTTGAAAATGCTGCTTTATTATATATACAACATAAATAGATGCAATTAGTGGATAGCAATGTTAGACAAGCAGTAACATATGTCCTTGACTCTGCAGCTTCCTCTTCTAATGTTTAGTTAGTCCGGGACTTAAAATTAGTGAAAGCTTGTAGCTATCATCAGAACTCTTCAAAAATAAAACCATATACATGTGTATGTGTGCATGTGTCTGTGCCTGTGCATTGTTTGGTATGTGTATCCACATGTATGCATTGTTTGGTGTGTGTATCCATGTGTGTGCATTGTTTGGTGTGTGTATCTGTGTGTGTGTGTTTGGTGTGTGTATCTGTGTGTGTGTTTGGTGTGTGTATCTGTGTGTGTGTTTGGTGTGTGTATCTGTGTGTGTGTGTGTTTGGTCTGTGTATCTGTGTGTGTGTGTTTGGTGTGTGTATCTGTGTGTGTGTTTGGTGTGTGTATCTGTACATGTGTGTTTGGTATGTGTATCTGTACGTGTGTAGCGGTTCGTGTAGATCGCCACAAAATAAGAGAGTTTGACTTCGACGAACTATTAACAAGGTGTTTATTTACAGGAACAGACTAATTACATCAGGTAAGATGGCAGGTAAGATGTCTGACTGTAGGAGCACCGTGGTGTAGGTCTTGTCCCAGCGGGGACTCCACGAGGACTGAGTTCGCAGTCCTGTGGAGAGCGTGATGATGTCATCACGCTCTGCTGTGTCTTCCCGCGCTTTGGGCGTCACGTGACCGCGTCGTGACGTCAGCACGTTCGCGTGCGCTTAGGCGGTCACATGACCTGTGCCATTGTGTCGGTGCCTCTTCCCGGTATGGAGGCTGGCCGGTGAGGCCGAGGTCGCGAGGCCGGGCTGTGCCGGTGCTTGCCGCGGGAGCGGAAGATCGTGTCGCTCCTGTCGGCTGGCCGAAGACGCGGTAGGCCGGGCTGTGCCGGCCGCTGTCATGGAAGGCCGAGTCGGGCCGGCGGCCGCCGCACGCACGTCACGTCGTACATGACGTCAACACGTTAGGGTGCATCTTAAAGGGGCAACGGCCCCAACAGGTAAGTTAAAGGGGCAACGGCCCCAACAGGTAAGTTATACATACAGTAAGGTAAGTTAAAGGGAATTATGTATATCTTTATGTAAGGGACAACCAGTGGTACTGCCACATGGGCCCCCCCAGAATTCGCTTTAACAAAAGTCCAAGGATGAGATGGTCTGACAAGCTGGTGGTCTCGGCGGTCGTGCTGTCTCGACTTGGCGAGCGAGGTCCGAAGATGCTGCTCGTGAGCGGATCTGTACGCGCGTCGTGGCGAATAAAGTGTATCCGTCCAGCGAAGGACCGTGGAGACATGCGAAACAGCAGGCCTTGTCAGAGTGATGGGCAGGTAGGGCGAACGCGGGCGATGACTCTGTTGGTGTTGGAACAAGTCCTTGTTACGACGAACTCTGCAGGAACGCCAAATGATCGTTCCAGAAGGACTTGACAGGCGAGGTGAGTGAACTCGCCGACAGGTGAGCGAAATCTTCAGGAGGCTGGAACACGCGGAACGGTGCGTGCCATAGTGCTACGACGTTAACACAACAGAGGGTGAAGAGTTACTGCGTTAACCAGTGATCGGTGAGGCTAGCAACTTTCATGTGGCTGATTGCGGCCGCAGGATGCCTGTTGGACCCGTCCTCGATGTGTGCAGCTTAGTAGACGTTTGCGTTTGTTAAAGGGAAAACTGGAGAAAGGGCGGCAACGGTCCAGGTTGTTGTTGCTTGCAGGAGGGGTTAACTCTGCCTGGAGGGCGGCAACACTTGTAACAGTTGTAGATTTAGGAGAAAACAGCCGGGAGGGTGGCACGCTTTTTGTTCACGCCGAATCGTGTAGTAGGTAACACAACCAGCAGGCTGAAGGGCTGGTGCGTCGTCGGTGGAGAAGGAGTCGTCGTTTTTCACGAGGGATGGGTCCTCGTGGTTCACGAGGGATGGGTCCTTGTGCGCGAGGAGTGGGTCCTCGTGTTTCGCGGGGGTGAGTCCTCGTGGTATCCCCGCAGGGCACGCTCCGATTTTGTGGGCCTGAACATACTGTACCCCGCGCTTGGAGAGATTTATACTTGCTGTCGCTGTGGACGTAGAGGCGGACGATCCGTGTGGCGGTAGGAAAGCCGAGTACGGGGACCGTGAGCAAGTGCGGGGACCGTGAGTTCGCAGTCCTCGTGGAGTCCCCGCTGGGACAAGACCTACACCATGGTGCTCCTACAGTCAGCCATCTTACCTGCCATCTTACCTAATGTAATTAGTCTGTTCCTGTAAATAAACAACTTGTTAATAGTTCGTCGAAGTCAAACTCTCTTATTTAGTGGCGATCTACACGAACCGCTACACGTGTGTGTTTGGTGTGTGTATTTGTGTGCGTGTATTGTCTGGAAGAAGTTGATTAATAATAATCCTGCTCTGGAACTTGCACAGCCGAGGTGCACGCTTGATCTTTCAATACATATCAAAGACACAGACAATCCTTTAATATCCCAGAAGTATGACAAAAATATAATTTGTAGAGCTTCCTGGAGAATATGTTTTACAAATTTTCAGCTTCTTTGTAACAAAACCCTTGCATCAGTTGAAAATGGAATTATAGTTGTCTCATTTTCAACTGAACCATTGCTTTCTCTCAAGAGATTGATAACGTTCGGTGGAGAAAGAAGGTTGGCCCAGAAATTCCTGTCGGTGATAACAGTATCATAAAAACTCTGACATTAGATAACACAGTTTCCAGTAACTTTCCTTAAGTATATATACATATGTAACACACACACACACATTCGTGTTTTATTATATATATATATATAAAATATGGGAGCGAACAGTATTGATGGTGGTGATGGGTCACAGCGCACACCCTGTTCCTGATGCAGGATGTTTATACACAGAGCGTTAACTGTTTAAAGACATGTGGCTAACTTCTCCCCGTCTTTGGTAAAACATGTTCTATATAATGTAATCACATGTGTCGTGGCTGGTTCTGGTACGTGGAGGATCATAAGATTGATGCATCTTGGAAAGTGCTCACCCCCCCAGAAAAAACAAGCAGAAACTCAGCTGGAGCCAGTCAATGGTGATATGATTATTAGAGATGTTCTTTCAATGGAGATATTTTCTCAAGGCTCCATTGATTCATAATATATTCAAATCAATATTCATGATTTTTTCTCGATGAGCTGGAACAATTTAATTTCAGTTAGAGATGAACCATGACCTTTCAATTACCAGTCTGCATCTACATGTTTTTCAGTCTGTATTAAAGACATCTTTTGTGGAACCAATGAAATGTTTCTGTTTGGCACTTTGCCAATGTATTGCCTGGGAACTGGATCCAGTTCAATCCAGCCATTACCAGAATTAATGCAAATGTACTTGGAAATAACAAGCATAAATTGAATTCACACATAACATACTAAGGCCTAGAAATTCAGCATAGTCACGTTTGGGGCGCTACAGCATGGCGTTCGCTAACTTTTGCGCCCGGCGCAACTTAGCGCCACCTTCGCCGATATTCAGTTGCAACGCCCCAAGAGGTTGCTGCTGCGCTAAAGCAGGCGATGCACGACTATCATTAGGCGCTAAGCCGGCGATCCGGGGCGCAAACACCGAAGGCGGGCGCAGCGCAGGTGCGGCGAGTTGCTCATTGAGGGCAAACAGTCAGGCGCCGGTCAGCACTTAAAGGGGGAGGGTGGAATTGCTTGGCTGCCATGCCCTGCACACTGCAGCCCTAAGGCAAGGCCTGAACACTGCTTCTGGAACAGCTCCACGCCCAGGAGAATGGAGAAGGCCAGGGAGAGAGCGCAGCGCTTCGGTGAGAGTGACCTGAGGCTGCTGGTTGGCGCAGTGGACCGCAGGCGCCATATCCTCTTCCCTGAGGGTGGCAGGAGGCCGCTGCCCGCCGAATATCGGAAAGCATGGAGGGATGTGGCAAACCGGGTCACGTCCAACAGCGTGGTTGGCAGGACACCAACCCAGTGCCGGAAAAAATTCAACGACCTCACTCGGGTTGTCAGGGTGAGTACCCTTTCCAGTATCCTCCTCATCCCTGCATGTGCACCTCACTTTATGGCCAAACAGGACTGAAAGCCCTAATGGCCAGCCCTCATCCAGCAGCTATGGGACTGTCATGAAAAACACTTGCGCAATCAGGACTTTAGACACTGTCAGGGCTATTCAACCATGGGAGGCAGTGCGGGCAAGATCAGGGCTTGACACTGTCAGGGCTAATCGAACATGGGAGGCAGTGCGGGCAAGATCAGGGCTTGACACTGTCAGGGCTAATCAAACATGGGAGGCAGTGCAGGCAATATCAGGGTTTGACACTGTCAGGGCTAATCGAACATGGGAGGCAGTGCGGGCAAGATCAGGGCTTGACACTGTACTTAGAGGCGGTCCTTTCTCTTGGAGGCCAAGCTGGCACATAACAGAAGACAGCAGCGACAGACCGGGGGAGGCCGTCCTGACCTGAAACAGCTGAGCGACCTCGAGCAGCGAGTGGAGCGGATCATGGCAGGCCGGCTGAGTGGCTTCGTCGCCACTGGAGATGCTGACCCTGTTCTGGGCACCAATGGTAAGGTCATCACCTTTTTGACCTCTCCCTTTCCACTTGCGCCTCACACCAGCATCCTTTGCCACTATCGAACCAATGCAGTGCACAGCAGCACTCATGCCTCCCTCGCTGCTGCCCTGTCCTCACTCTAAAGCAACTCTTGTGCCTCCCTGCTTTCAGATGGTGACTCGCCAGGTGAGAAGGTGGCCTCTCAAGCTGGCACTGTGTCCGAGTCAGACATAGAGAAGGAGGAAGGTGTGGCCAAATGTTTTGTTTTATATATAAAGGCCGAGACTGGTGTATTTGTTTCATATTTAAAGGCCGAGACTGGTGTATTTGTTTTACTTGTAAAGGCCGAGACTGGTGTATTTGTTTCATATTTAAAGGCCGAGACTGGTCTATTTGTTTCACTTGTAAAGGCCGAGACTGGTGTATTTGTGTTTTTGGGGGGGGGTTTCTCTCCATTAGTTTATCATGTGGGAAGGGCACAGAGGTATCATAGTAAAAAAAATTCTTAAATCGCACTGTCCATGCTTTCTTTTGGAAGTCCTGGTTGCCCTGCTCGGCTGAGGGCTTGTGGAGCGGCTACATTCATCTTCTGCCATTGGCACAAGCCATTCCCTGAGAGGGGGCCTAGAACCGACTTGCAATAAGCCGCCGACGGGCGGCCCTTGCACTTTCTGCCTCCCTCCTGTGCTGGTCCTTCTCCTCCTCCTCCTTCTCCTCCTCCTCTGGTGGTCCTCCAATGTCTGCTGGCAATGGCTGAGTCCTGCAGATAGCCAGGTTGTGCAGCATGCAGCACACGACAACGAAATGGGAGACTCGCTCAGGCGAGTACTGTAGGGCTCCTCCGGAACGATCCAGACAGCGGAACCGTTGCTTCAGCACGCCGATTGTTTGCTCAATGATGTTCCTGGTTGCGTGATGGCTGTCATTGTATCCCTCTTCAGCAGGGGTGCTGGGCGCACGGAGCGGGGTCATCAGCCAGGTGCACAAAGGATAGCCTTTGTCCCCGAGAAGCCATCCTCGTGGGTGAGGCTGGGCCTCGAACATGTCTGCCACAGAAGTCTGGCGCAGGATGAAGGCATCGTGGCTGCTGCCTGGAAAGCGGGCATTGACAGCTAGGATGAGCTGCCTGTGGTCACACACCAACTGCACATTGAGCGAATGGTAGCCCTTCCAGTTGCGGTAATCCTCGGCATTCTCTAGAGGTGCCCGCAAAGCCACATGCATGCAGTCAATGGCGCCCTGCACCATGGGGAAGCCCGCTAATGCTGCAAAGCCCATTGCACGCTGTTGCTGCTTGTCAACGGTCATGGGGAAGGAGATGAACTGACGTCTCCTTCTGAAAAGGGCATTGGTCACCTGGCGGATGCAGCAATGTACCGCAAACTGGGAGATGTTGGAAATGTCCCCAGTAGCGGATTGGAAGGAGCCGGTGGCATAGAAGTTGAGAGCCACCGTCACCTTCACTGCCACCGACAGAGACGTCCTGCTCCTCAGCTGTGGCTGCAGATCTCCGCAAAGCAGGTGGCAGATCTCAGTGACCACCGCCCTTCTGAATCGCAGCCTCCGAACACACTGCTCCTCAGACATGTTCAGATATGAGAACTGCTGGCGGTATACCCTGGGTGGGTAAGGCCTCCTTTGCCAACGCCTGTTGCCCCTTCTCCGTCTGGCCATGACTGGCACACTCTCACGGCGTCTCTGAGCCCTTTGAATGCAATGGAGAAGCCCAACGTTTCCACCCATTGCTGCCCCCATTATATGTTTCCAATCAATGCTATGACTCTGAAGTTAAAGACAAGTGCAAAGCTGTGGCCTGAAGCCACAAGTACCTGTGCGAGTGTTGAGCCAAACCAGAAAGCTCTCTACCTTTGTCTCTCTCCAAAGATCCGTCTCTCACAAAGAAGGAGTGGTGCAAAATGGCTGCCATTTATACTGCAGGAGGAGTGCCCTTTAATTAGCGCGCCCCGCAGCGACTGGGAACCGTTCCCCTCTACCAGTCGCTAGGGGCGCCAGGCGCACAATAGGCCGGCGCCACTGAATTCCCGGTTTGGGGCGCACAAAGGGCGTTGCACCATGAAATGATGTCAGGAGCTCCGCGCGCAGCTGAGCGCGCGCAAAGGTTTTGCGCCACCGCTAAATCTTAACTGAAGTTCGCGAGAGGCGCAGATCGCGCTGCGCCCGGGCGCTAGCCGCTTAGCACCCCACTTCTCCTCCTCCTAAGGCGCTAGCGGCTGGCGCAAACAACTGAATTTCTAGGCCTTAGACTCTATTTTGTACAGGTAGACTATCCTTTATCCGCACTTCTGAAAACTGAAAACCTCTGAAAACCGAAAGTTTTTTTGTGGAGCGTAAGTTGTGCGCATGACATAACCCGAGTGGCGCCAAACATGACCCGACGCGGCTGATGCTTTTCTGACCTGATTTGCGGGCCAGCTTAGCGTAGGAGTCAGCCGATATCCGGCTTTCCCACAACTGGTGGCGGCAGTCGAGCCCCAAACCCCCGCTAAGTCAAGGAATTCAGATACGGAGCAGGGGGAGCTGTAAGCAGACTGGGAGCGGCAGCACAGAGAAGCAGGAAGGGGAATGAGACACGGAGCAGGGGGAGCTGTAAACAGACTGTGAGCGGCAGTACAGAGAAGCAGGAAGGGGAATGAGACACGGAACAGTCGCAAGAGGTAGCCTGAACTTTTAAAATTTATATTAAATGCAAATACTAATTACCAAATTAATTTAATGTTCAGAGTTTCCCAGTCTGAAATAATACCTTCTGAAATCCGAAAATTTCCGAAAACCGAAACACAGCTGGTCCCAAGATTTTCGGATAAGGGATAGTCAACCTGTATATCTTCCAAGTTGCGGTCTGTGCCTGTTTTCCTTAGCCTCATCATTCTCAGTACTTTACAACATGTGGCTTAGTTATAGTGCATGAAGGTGTGATCTCCCACAGTATCTAATCTCTATCATACCCAGTGTGCGATGGGGAGCTAACGGCAACGCTTTGTGTAGTTTAGCAAATAAACTCCTGTACCAGACTTTGATATCAAGCCAAGGAACAGGGAATTTAATTAACTTTCAACAGCTCTCCTCAGCCAAATCAAATCAAAAAGCAAACAGATTCCTTGAAATAGCAAAGTGATGATGATAGATTTGTACTTGACTTGCAGTCTGATTACTTCACAGTGTGCAAATCTAATGAGAAAGAAAGTGCCGGTTATTATAAAAGAGCTGATTATTGCAGTCAGTTTGTTAACTCCTCCCTCCCTCATCTACCCTCACTCCTCCACCCCTGAAATTTTGCTTATCACTCTAGTTAAATTCTACCCATCTATTTTCTCCCTTTCTGGGCCACTTGACCTGGGCATCACCCAACAACCAGGAGAGTGGTGTAGTCTGGGCCAGGTTACAGACTCCACCTTGGCCATTCCGAATGGTCAGGAGGTGGTGCGCTATGTGATGAAATATTCCATTCATCACTGCCTGTGACTGTGGTTGGTTTCAGGTTCCCCCTTACCATTGTATTGCCTGTGGCTGTGGTTGGTTTCAGGTTTCTCCTCACCATTGTATTGTGTATTGGAATGTATGGAATGTGTTGTGTGTAGGGCTCCGCCCATACCTGGCCTCTATGTAAGCCAGCTCAGTCTGGCCTCACAGCCAGTACTGCAGACCTCCAGGGAAGATACCTCTCTCTACAGCGTGTTATCTTCTAAGTTAATAAAAGCCTTGTTTTGTTTCGCTAACATCGAGTCTCGGGATTATTGAGGCACATCAATTTTATTAACTTATTTTTCAACACAATGGATCAACTCCTGAAACCCGAACGTTTGGATTTGGATCAGCATGCTCCGGACGCATCAGCACGCTTCGGACACTGGTTTATGTGTATGGAATTCTTCCTGGACAATTCCGCAGCCGTCAAAGACGCTACGGACGCTGCGAGTATGAAACTCGGAATTCTGCGGAATTGGGTAAGCCACCGGGTTTACCCCCTCATCCAAGACGCCGACACGTACCTGGCCGCCTGCGACATCTTAAAGGCGCATTACCAGCAGCCTACGAATGAGGTGTATGCTAGGCATCTGCTCGCCACTCGCGCACAGCGACCTGGGGAATCGGTGGAGGAGTTCCTAGGCACCCTGAAAATGCTTGGCAAAGACTGCAAGTGCCGAGATGTAAAAGCCGCAGTGCACACCGACGAGCTTGTTCGCGATGCCTTTATCACAGGCCTCAGCTCCACTTACATCCGGCAAAGACTGCTGGAAAAAACGGGATTGGACCTGAAACAGGCTGCGGACACCGCGCGATCCCTGGATGTGGCCCAGAGAAACTCAGACGCCTACTCTTCAGCCCGCGCCGTCCACGCCGCCACGTGTGCACCAAGGGCGCCGCCATCTTGGAAGGCATCTTCCCCGCCCGGCAGCCCGACACCGTCGGGGCCCCGCTCTCCCCCCAGAAGCCCTACGACAGCCGCGACGCGTCGGGGACCCAACTGCTACTTCTGCGGGCAGCCAAAGCACACCAGAAACCTGTGCCCGGCGAAAGGCACCACCTGCTTTAAGTGCGGTAAGAAGGGGCACTTTGGGAAGGTGTGCAGAGGGAACCCCGCTGGAAAACCAAAACCCGCCACCGCCGCGTGTGCGCCGTGGGAGCGGCCATCTTGGACGCCATCTTGCCCGACCTCGTGGGGTCCGCCATCTTGTGAGCAGACAGCGCGGACGCCATCTTGTCTCGATCAGGGCCCTACAGTGGCATCGGTCACAGTGGACCAGACCAGGCCCCACCCGCTATCCAAATCAATGGTGGACATCGAGGTAAACGGGTGTGGGGTTAAATGTTTAATTGACAGTGGAAGCACGGAGAGTCGTGATCCTGCTGGTTGTGACCGCAGATGGTGACGTTGTCGAGGTAGGGGAAGGTTGCCTGCAAGTGGTGGTCATCGACCATGCGATCCATCTCCCTCTGGAAGACCGAGACCCCATTCGTCACCCCAAAGGGGACTCTGAGGAATTGGTAGAGGCGTCCGTTCGCCTCGAAGGCGGTGTACGGGCGGTCCTCTGGTCTGATAGGGAGCTGGTGGTACGCTGACTTGAGGTCGATGGTGGAGAACACCCGGTATTGGGCGATTTGGTTCACCATTTCTGATATGCGGGGTAGCGGGTAGGCGTCTAGTTGGGTGTACCTGTTGATCGTTTGGCTATAGTCGATCACCATCTGTTTCTTCTCGCTACCCCTTACCACCACCACTTGGGCGCGCCACGGGCTATTGCTGCATTCAATAATGCGCTCTTTCAGGAGCTTGTCTACCTCGGTCGCGATAAACCGCCTGTCCTCCCAGCTGTACCTCCTGCTTTTGGTCGCTATTGGCCGGCAGTTAGGGGTAAGGTTCGCGAATAGCTAAGGCGGCTTTACCTTCAGGGTAGCCAGACCGCACACTGTGAGGGGCGGCTGGGACCCACCGTAATTGAGCGTGATGCTTTGGTGGTAGCACTGGAAATCCAGGCCCAAGATTACGCTCGCACATAGATTCTTCATGATTAATACTTTAAAATTATCGTATACAGTTCCGTTAACGGACAATTGTACCGTGCAGTAACCCATAATGGTCGATGTCTGGGTTTTATCAGCCATAGAGATGGTACCCCGAGTAGGGACCACCTTTAGGGAGAGTTGTTGTACCAGTTCAGGGTGGATAAAACTCTCCGTGCTTCCACTGTCAATTAAACATTTAACCCTGCACCCGTTTACCTCGATGTCCACCATTGATTTGGATAGCGGGTGCGGCCTGGTCTGGTCCACTGTGACCGATGCCACTTTAGGGCCCTGATCGAGACAAGATGGCGTCCACGCTGTCTGCTCACAAGATGGCAGACCCCACGAGGTCGGGCAAGATGGCGTCCAAGATGGCCGCTCCCACGGCGCACACGCGGCGGTGGCGGGTTTTCCGGCGGGGTTCCCTCTGCACACCTTCCCGAAGTGCCCCTTCTTACCACCAACATCACTCTCATCGGTCAGCCCCAGAGCACCTTGCTGCACTTCAGGGGGGCCATGAGGACCCGTTTCTGTACTGTACTGGAAGTCCTACTCCAGAGGACTTCCATGAAGGTCTGGTTTCTATGCTCAATAGCTGACCATCGCTCCTCAAGAGATGTAAGTCTATTCTGAACAATGACCATGTTTTCAATACCCTGGCGACTAAGCTCCTCCATGGCTGTAGCCATCCTCTCCTCTATGGTACCCAGCCTTACCACGGCAGTAGCCATCCTTTCCACGGATGTTGCCATCCTTTCCGTGGTGCTGCGTTCATGCGCCAATGACTCCACAGAGGCTCTGCTCATGTTCGCGATGGACTCCTCCATTCGCTCCACACTCGCAGCGACCCTGGAGACAAAACCTGCCAGAGACTCCTGCACCTGTTCCTGGAGTTCCAGCACTGTTCTCCTTCTGGATGGACCCGGAGGCACAAGGTCGACATGCAGCTGAGCCTAGCTGGCAGAGTCTTGCGCCCTCCGACGAGGACTCTTCACTGCTGTCCCTGTCTCCACAATCTGCTGATGCTCACTTGTGAGCTGTGATACACCAGCTGACAACACTATATCTCGCGACGGTCCCACCGAGGTGTGAGTGTCTGCGCTGGTGCTGGGTGCGTTGAATTCTGCTGGAGTCTTAAACCTCAGGTTGTTCCTCCTGGACAGTGGGGATGGGGGCTGTTGATGGTCCTGTGGGGGAGTAAAGGAAAGAGTTAGAGATGGAGGTAAAGGTTGCATGCACATTGAATTGTGCAGATGATCATAATGATTCTGATGCTCTAACAGATTGACTTATCAGTCACTCATGCAATGTCAATGAGAGAGATGCAAAACTATTCTGTCACCAGCTTACTGTGATGCGCCCGTCTGTCCG
The DNA here is from genome assembly GCF_052327205.1 of Somniosus microcephalus. NCBI lineage: Eukaryota > Metazoa > Chordata > Chondrichthyes > Squaliformes > Somniosidae > Somniosus > Somniosus microcephalus. The sequence goes on along the minus strand of NC_140990.1, from coordinate 211,323,682 downwards.
CCCCCCACTTGCGAATCGTCCTCCACTCCGGCGATCTCCAGGGCCGCCTCCTCCGAAGTGGTGAGCTGGGCTACTGAGGGTGGCCCTCCTCCTGTCCTCACTCTTTCCCTCTTATTGTGGGCTCTCTTTTCCTGCAATGAGGGACACAAGTGGAGTTTGAGTGAGAATGAAGGAGTGAGTGTAGAGAATCCATAGCATAGATGCTTAGAAGGAGACAAAGGGCCCTCCCTGTGTGTTGTAAGTTGTTGGCATTGCATCACAGTGATAGGGAGTGTGAGGGCTGCATGGTAGAATAGCTAAGTGAATGTGACCATAGAGAGAGAGGGAATGGGTAAGGGTGCAGGGATGTAAGGGTCAAGTGGGATGTGGAGGAAGAGGTTGGCAAAGCAGAGTGTTGGTGATGAGAGGCGATGGGGATCAGATTAAGGGTGATGGGAATGTCATACTTACTTTTCCTGTGTGGAGAAGGTCATGAAACCTCTTCCTGCATTGCAGCCAGGTTCTGCTGCACATAGACATTGAGTTGACCTCCTGGGCCACTTGCATCCACACAGCTTTAGTCTGCTGGGGAGGCTTTTTCCTCCCTGAGGAAGGGAAGAGCACCTCCTTATTTGATCTTGCTCCCTCCACCAGAGCTTGGAGGGAGGCCTCATCGAACCTTGGAGCATACTTTGGCCTACTGCTGGACACAGTTGCTGAATGAAGCGATCACAACAATGGTCATAAAGTTTAAAGTCTCCAGAAGAAGCAAGGCTGCTTGCAGGCCTTAAATTCAGCAGCATTGATGACATAATCAGAGGCGACTTTCTGTATAAAAAGACTCATTGAGCCAGGGGTTTCCACACGCTGGAAATCAAGTGCCCAATTAGGGCAAAATCGCACTTTTTTCCCACTTCACATCGGAGTCGAGGTCCTGTCACGAAAACCACCTGGCACACCCTAGCCCGCCCCCAATGGCAAAATCGAGCCCGTAGTGTCAAAACGGCACGAAAGGAGGCCATTCAGCCCATCGAGTCCATGCCGGCTCTCTGTAGAGCAATCCAGTCAGTCCCATTCTCCCGCTCTATCCTCGTAGCCCTGCAAGTTTATTTCCCTCAAGTGCCTATCCAGTCTCCCCTTGAAAACATTGAGTGTCTCCGCTTCCACCACTTCCGTTGGCAGTGAATTCCAGGTCATCACCACTCGCTGTGTAAAAAAGTTTTTCCTCACATACCCCACTGTATCTCTGGCCCAAAACCTTAAATCTGTGTCCCCTAGTCCTTGTACCATCAACTAGTGGGAACAGCCTTTCCCTGTCTAGCCTATCCAAACCCGTCATAATCTTGTACACCTCTATCAAATCACCCCGCAACGACCTTTGCTCTAATGAAAACAAATCCAGCTTCTCCAACCTGTTCTTGTAGCTAAGATGCCCCATCCCTGGAACCATTCTGGTAAATCTCCTCTGCACCCTCTCAAGGGTCTTCACATCCTTCCTAAAGTGTGGTGACCAGAACTGGACGCAATACTCCAGTTGTGGCCTAACCAGCGCTTTATAAAGGTTCAGCATAACTTCTCTACTTTTGTACTCAATACCTCTATTTATGAAGCCCAAGATCCCATGGGGAAAAATTGAGTCGCTCCCCCTTTGGGATGCTAACTTAGCTGGGGCGCTACTTTTAGCGCCCCAGAAAACCTAGCACCCCCGCTGTCGAAATTGAGTAGTAGTGCCCCAGGAGGGAAGCGGGGCGGTACTGGAAGTGCCCCGCCTCCCTCTTGGGGCGCTGCGAGGGAATATCGCGGCGCGACGTGCCGTGGTATTGCAGGCCATCCTCCCCTTTTTAAAGGGGTGGGGCCGTGCGCAGCGCGACCTGGGGCCCAGCTGGGCCACCGGGGATCGGACTGCCGGCAAAAGAGCACCCGGCACTCAAGAGAAGTGCCGGGCTCATGGAGCGCAGCTGGCACTCCATGGGGCGGAGACGGCAGTGGAGGCAGGTGCTGGTAGGCGGCCACCTGGTACCTCGCCTTTAAATAGCGCCGCCCTGGCCGCAGGTAGGCCCCCATGACACAGTCAGATATAGCGTCCGAAGATCGCGAGCGGGGTGCTGCGCATGATGATGACATCATCGGCGGCGGCGCAGCGCCGCGGGGTGCTAACGGTTAGCGCCGCCGCTAACCTCCCACTTAGGGTGCTAACGGGAGGCGCAAAGCAACCGAATTTTTCCCGTATATGCTTTGATAACCACTCTCTCAATATGTCCTGCCACCTTCAGGGACCTATGCACATTAACTCCCAGGTCCCTCTGTCCCTGCACACTCTTTAAAACTGTGCCATTAAGTGTATATTGCCTCTCCCTGTTCCTTCTGCCAAAATACATCACCTCACACTTCTCTGTATTAAATTACATCTGCCACTTGTCTGCCCATTCCACTAGCCTTTCTATGTCCTGTTGAAGTCGACTGGTATCATCATCACTGTTTGCCACAACCCTCAAGTTTGATGTCATCGGCAAATTTAGAAATTCTACTCTCTATTCCAATATCCAGGTCATTTATATATACCAAAAAAATAGGGGAGACTGGATAGGCACTTGAGGGAAATAAACTTGCAGGGCTATGGGGATAGAGCGGGGGAATGGGACTGACTGGAGGATGGTAGATAGTGGTGTTCCCCAAGGGTCAGTGCTGGGGTCACAGCCATTTACCACAACTCGCTGTTTTCTGTCCTTAAGCCAATTCCTTATCCAAGCTGCCACTGACCCACCTATTCCATGAGCCTCAATTTTGTTAACCAGCCTTCTATGTGGTACTTTGTCAAATGCCTTCTGAAAATCCATGTAGACAACATCCATTGCATTCCCTTCATTAATCCGCTCTGTTATTTCATCAAAAATTTCAATTAGGTTAGTCAAACATGATCTGCCTTTTACAAATCCGTGTTGGCTCTCCTTAATTAGTTTAAACCTCTCCAAGTGCCTGTTAATTTTTCCTTGATTATTGTTTCTAAATTTTTACCCACCACTGATGTTAAACTGACCGCCTGTAGTTACTAGGTTTGTCCTTATACCCTTTCTTGAACAATGGTGTCACATTTGCCACTTTCTAATCCTCAGGCACCTTCCCCGCATCTAAGGAAGATTGGAAATTATGGCAAGTCCTTCCGCTATCTCCTCCCCCAATTCCCTTAGCAACCTGAGATGCAAGCCATTTGGACCAGGTGATTTGTCCACTCTAAGCATACCCAGCCTTTCTGGTACATCCTGTCTATCAATTTTCACCCCTTCCATTGCTTCCACCTTTTCCACTTCTACCGATATTTTGTCAGCATCCACCGCCTTAGTAAACACTGATACAACGTACTCATTGAGTATTCTAGCCTTGCCCTGTGCCTCTAAGCATATATCACCTTCTTTGTCTCTAATGGGCCCCACCCCACCTCTTACTACCCGCTTACTGTTTACATGCTGGCAGAAGATTTTTGGTTCCCTTTTATGTTAACAGCCATTCTACTCTCATAATCTCTCTTTGCCAATCTTATTTTCATCTTCACATCCCCTCTCAACTTACTGTATTTGGTCTGGTTCTCACTTGAAGAATTCACCTGACGTGTATCATACACCCTCTTTTTTTGTTTCATGTATGGGGCAGGCTTGATGGGCCAGCTGGTCTTTTTCTGCCCGTCAATTCTGTATCTTCATATGGGTTAGCTGAAAAATGCCAAATGAAGCCCAACTAAGATAAGTGAGTCTGAGCGAGAAGCAACCCATGGGACCTGAACTGTCAGTTCTCAGAATCACTGCTGTTGTACAATTAGTTGCTGAACTGCTTCAGTGTCAATGCTACACTGAAAGGGAAACTCGCTCCTCACAAGGTTTACTTCACGGTTCATGAAAAATAGACAAAAGTTAAGAAAACAATTAGCAGCTTGTTTTTATTTCTGTTTCAAAAGTCACAAAGATATTTAGAACAAAAGAGTAACCAGATATAAATGGTCTTCCAAGTTGGGAGACAAAAGACAAACTCCAGTGCCCAGCCAAACAGCTGTTACAAAATACTGTGAAAATAACATATTCAGAGTATGTTCTTCCTCTAGGGAAATGGGAAATGTCTGTCTTTATTTCAGCCACCAATGCTTGTGTACACACAGCAAGGAAGATCAGCGAGGGGTGTTCGAAAATCCTGATCAACGATTACAGATAGAATAAAAATTGTCAGGTTAGACAGTAGGTTAATCTATTTGATCGTAAATATGTCAAACATTTTTTCATATTTGTCTTCATTCTGCAGGATGCTTGAACCTGGACCAGCTGTTCCTGTCTAGCTTTCTACATACTGTGTAAAATGCTCAGTCAAAGGGTTAGTTCTTTGAAGTGCACAGTAAGCTAAATGTTAAGTAATGATATGAAAAGCCGGATGTATTTACTGTTCTCCTGTGGTCACAAACTCAGCTAGACATTAAACCAAGGCCACGTCAGCCCTCTCAGGTGAACGTAAAAAATCCCATGGCACTATTCGTAGAAGAGTAGGGGAGTTCTCCCGGTGTCCTGGACAATATTTATCCCTCAACCAATGGCATTAAAACATTTAGGGGGCTAAATTCGGTTGATTTGCGCCTCCAGGGCGCAAATCAACTAGCGCCTGGGCATGGCACTGCTAACGCCTCCCGTGAAATTCAGCGGGAGGTTAGTGGCGGCGCTAGCCATTTGCACCGCGCGGCGCTGCACCACCGGCGATGACATCATCACCGTGCACAGCGCCCCGCTCACGCCCTGGCTGTAATATTGGGTGGTGCCCCCCGAATTACCATCAGATGCTAGGTCCGCTGGGGTCAGGGGGACCTACCTGTGGCCGGGGCGGTGCTAGTTAAAGGGGAGGTGGCGGGCGGCCATTTTTGTTGCTGGCCGCCTGCCAGCACCTGCCCCTGTTGCTGTCCACCAGCCCCCGTGAAGCCCCCCCGCGGGGTGCTGACTGCTCTCCATGAGTCCGGCTGCTCTCCATGAGTCCCGCACTCGCCTTGAGTGCCGGGCTCGTTTGCTGGCACTCCCGATCAATGGTGGCCCAGCTGGGTGGCGGGACGTACTGTGCCAGGCCCCTCCCCTTTAATAAGGAGAGGAAGGCCTGCAGTACTGCGGGCTGGAACCAATGTCCTAGGGGGTTTGTTTGCTAGTGCTGTGGGGGAGGGTTTAAACTAAAATGGAAGGGGGTTGGGAACCTGAGCAGGGAGACAGAGGAAAGGGAAACAAGGATAAAAGCAAAAGATAGGAAGGAGAAAAACAAAAGTGGCAGTCAGAGAAATCAAGGGTTTAAATCAAACGTGGCCACAGTAAATAATAATTCTAATAGGTCTAAGAGCGTTAAAAAAACAAGCCTGAAGGCTTTGTGTCTTAATGCGAGGAGCATTTGGAATAAGGTGGATGAATTGGCTGCGCAAATAGAGGTAAATGAATATGATTTCGTTGGGATTACGGAAACGTGGCTCAAGGATGGCCAAGACTGGGAACTCAACATCCAGGGGTATTCGATATTCAGGAAAGATAGGCAAAAAGGAAAGGGAGGTGGGGTAGCATTACTGGTTAAAGAAGGGATTAACACAATTGTAATGAAGGATATTAGCTCTGATGATGTGGAATCTGTATGGGTAGAATTGAGAAATACTAAGGGGAAAAAAACATTAGTGGGAGTGGTATATAGACCTCCAAACAGTAAGGCGGAGGTTGGGGATGGCATTAAAAGGGAAATTAAAGAAGCGTGCAATAAGGGCACAGTAGTCATCATGGGTGACTTTAATCTATATATAGATTGGGCTAACCAAATTAGTAACAATACTGTGGAGGAGGAATTCCTGGAGTGTTTACGGGATGGTTTCCTGGACCAATATGTCGAGGAACCAACCAGAGATCAGGCCATCTTAGACTGGGTATTATGTAATGAGAAAGGATTAATTAGCAATCTTGTTGTACGAGGCCCCTTGGGTCGGAGCAATCATAATATGATCAAATTCTTCATTAAGATGGAGAATGAAGTAGTTGACTCAGAAACTAGGGTCCTCAATTTAAATAAAGGAAACTACGATGGTCTGAGGAGCGAGTTGGGTAGGATTGATTGGGGAATGTTACTCAAAGGGTTGACGGTGGATAGGCAATGGCAAACATTCAAAGACCGAATGGATGAACTACAGAAGTTGTTCATCCCAGTTTGGCATAAAAATAAAACAAAAAAGGTGACTCAACCGTGGCTAACAAGGGAAATTAGGGATAGCATAAGATCCAAGGAGAGGACATAAAAATTGGCGAGAAAAAGCAATAATCCTGAGGATTGGGAGCAGTTCAGGATTCAACAAAGGAGGACAAAGGGATTAATTAAAAAGAGAAAATAGAATATGAGAGTAAGCTTGCAGAGAACATAAAAACTGACTGTAAAAGCTTTTATAGATATGTGAAGAGAAAAAGATTGGTGAAGTCAAGCGTAGGTCCCTTGCAGTCAGAATCGGGGGACTTTATAATGGGGAACAAAGAAATGGCAGACCAACTAAATACATATTTTGGTTCTGTCTTCACAAAGCAGGACACAAATAACCTCCCAGAAATACCGGGGAACATAGGGTCATATGAGAGGGTGGAACTGAAAGAAATCAGTATTTTAGGGGAATGGTGTTAGGAAAATTGATGGGACTGAAGGCCGATAAATCCCCAGGGCCTGATAATCTACATCCAAGGGTACTTAAGGAAGTGGCCCTAGAAATAGTAGATGCATTGCTGGTCATCTTCCAGAACTCAATAGACTCTGGAACATTACCCATGGATTGGAGGGTAGCTAATGTTACCCCACTATTCAAAAAAGGTGGCAGAGGAAAAGCAGGGAATTATAGACTGGTAAGCCTGACATCGGTAGTGGGGAAAATGCTAGAGTCCATTATAAAAGATGTAATAGCAGAGCACTTGGAAAGCAGTGACAGGATCGGACAAAGTCAACATGGATTTACAAAAGGTAAATCATGCTTGACGAATCTACTGGAAATTTTTGAGGATGTAACTGGTATAATAGATAAGGGAGAACCAGTGGATGTGGTGTATTTGGACTTTCAGAAGGCTTTCGATAAGGTCCCGCATAAGAGATTAGTGTGCAAAATTAAGGCACATGGGATTGGGGGCAAGGTATTGACTTGGCTAGAGAACTGTTTGGCGGACAGAAAGCAAAGAGTTGGAATAAACGGGTCATTTTCTGAGTGGCAGGCAGTGACTAGTGGGGTACCGCAAGGATCTGTCCTAGGACCCCAGCTGTTCACAATATATATTAATGATCTGGACGAGGGAATTGGATATAATATCTCCAAATTTGCAGACGACAGAAAGTTGGGTGGGAGGGTATGCTGTGAGGAGGATGTCATGAAACTCCAGTACGATTTGGACAGGTTAGGTGATTGGGCAGAAACATGGCAAATGCACTATAATGTGGATAAATGTGAGGTTATCCACTTTGGTGACAAAAACAGGAAGGCAGATTATTATTTGAATGGCAATAGGTTGGGAGAAGGGGAAGTGCAAAGAGACCTGGGTGTTCTTGTGCACCAGTCGCTAAAGGTAAGCATGCAGGTGCAGCAGGCGGTTAAGAAGGCAAATGGTATGTTGGCCTTCGTAACAAGAGGGTTCGAGTACAGGAACAAGGATGTCTTGCTACAGTTGTACAGGGCCTTGGTGAGACCGCACCTTGAGTATTGTGTGCAGTTTTGGTCGCCTTATCTGAGGAAGGACGTTCTTGCCATGGAAAGAGTGCAACGAAGATTCACCAGGCTGATACCTGGGATGGCAGGAATGACGTATGAGGAGAGATTGTGTCGATTGGGCTTATACTCACTGGAGTTTAGAAGATTGAGAGGGGATCTCATCAAAACCTATAAAATTCTGTCAGGCCTGGACAGACTAGATGCTGGAAGGATGTTCCCAATGGTCGGGGAGTCCAGAACCAGGGGTCATAGTCTAAAGATAAGGGGTAGGACATTTAGGACTGAAATGAGGAGGAATTCCTTCACCCAGAGAGTGGTGAACCTGTGGAATTCTTTGCCACAGAGGGCGGTGGAGGCCAGTTCATTTAATATATTCAAGAAAGAGTTGGATATATTTCTTAAAGCTAAAGGGATCAGGGGATATGGGGAGAAGGCAGGGACAGGGTACTGAATTTGGATGATCAGCCATGATCTCATTGAATGGTGGAGCAGGCTCGAAGGGCCGAATGGCCTACTCCTGCTCCTATCTTCTTTGTTTCTATGTTTCTATGTACCGCGGCACGTAGCGCCACGTAGCCCTCTCGGGGCGCTACCTGGGAAATCGGCTGCGGGGGCACTAGCGCCCCGGTGAAGGTAGGGCCCCAGAGGGGGCGCTACCCAATTTGTACCCCTTAATCTAGTCATTTATCTCATTGCTGTTTGTGGGAGCTTGCCGTGTCCAAATTGACTGCCGCATTTCCCTACATTGCAACAGTGACTACGTTTCATGAGAACTTCATTAGCTGCTTTGAGATGTCCTGAGATCGTGAAAGATGCTATATAAATATAAATTCTTTCTTTCTTTAAAATGGACCTGTAAAATCAAAAGCAAGGAGTGCTGCTTTCAGCTAGGATTCTTCCCGTGCAGAGGGAGCCATATAGACAATCTCCTGCCTTGAATCGATTGTCTTGCCCATGAAGTGTGTAGCTGCCTGGCTCTTTGTCTTTGCCTCTGCCTTTCATTCCCACTTGCCAATACTTGCATGGAAATATGTTTACTCAAATGTTTGAGTAAATGTAATATATGCTGCTGGTATTCAGGGAACCCACCTGCTGCTCATTTTTATTGTTTAATATTTGTTATGGATGGCCTCTATTAGCATTTTTGAACCATTTGTAGTCACAGTGAATTTTTCAGTAAAATTACCAACAGGAGAAATGCCATCCTCCAGATTTGTTGTTGTTCTGTGACAATATCAGTGAACAGGATGCCAGTGTAGAACAAGAGTGTCAAACTCATTTTATATGGTGGATCCAATATCCCGGCACTTGGCATAGGCCACATTCAGCAAAAGTTAATAAAATAGAAATAGATAAAGATAAACCATATTTAGCCCTGGATGATAATCCTTAATTAGTTAATTTTTTTCATTCATCTTCAATTATTCCACTCTTTTTATATTTTACAGATGAGACCTTTGAATGTTTTTAATATATTCTTTCCCCTTCCTTTCCCTGTTTGGTTTCTACAGTACATTGTCTTCCTTACCTCTTTTTCCATTTTAGAGACAGCTTGTATCCCTTACATTTATATCTCTTCAGTATATATTTGTCTTTCACATTTAATATTAAATTAGTCAACTATTTAAATAATAAATAATTATGAAGCTGCTGGTTGAATTTCTTAATTAACTTAATGAATTGCTGGCTGGCTTTATTGAGTGATTAATATGCCGATTTTATGTTGATAGCTGTATACAGCACTGACTGGTTTAAAACAAATGCTGAGGTGACTGTATAAATTTAAGCAATGCCTTTTTGAAAGTGCATTACATGTCAATGAGCTGCAAACAGCAATTAGTAAAGAATATAATAATTGGCTAGTTTTATTATTTAGCTGTGTATCTACTAACCCATGCATCGTTGCTCTTCCGTTCTTGGCCTTCTGATCCCCACCTGTTGATTCAACATGCTGCCGCTATTCCAGATAAACTACTACTGGCTTCTCTTCAGTAACCGGTGCTCAACTCCCAATACATCTTCTGCTTTTTGCACCCGCCAGTTTCTATGACTGGTAACGTCTCCAGCTCTTTCCTCCGATTCCATGCACCGCTGCTCAGAAAGCGGCCTCGTCTTTTCAAGAGATTTTCCCTCGAACGTTAATGGGAAGTCTGTGGGCCGGGACTGTCCCATGAGGCGTATGTTTGACACCACTGGCCGAGACCTTACTGGACCGAATCTTGCATGTTAACGACACACACTGTTAGTAATGTACAAATCGGCCAGCAAGTTCAGGGGATTAAGAGATATGGGCTGCAATTTCGCCGACCGAGGTGGGCTCAGTGTGGCCTAGGTAGGTGGTGGGTAGTGACCCCGCTCCCAGCTCCATCCCACTCTGTGAGAAGAATTTTCCATTGATGGGGCTTGTTAAGCCCGCCCAGCACATTTGCGGCCAATTGAAGGAAGCAGGTCTGATGATGTCATTTGCTGACGTGTCATCAGCCGGTTTCCTTAAAGGGATCATGTTCACATTCATTTGACAGTTGTGCTGTCAGTGTTCTGCAGCATTGAGGTGCTGCAAACACTGACAATCACTGCACAGAGGTGCACAGCTGCACCCAGTCTCTCCCATGGCTCTCTCCATATGCTTATGGAGGGAGTCACAGCACACAGGGAGGTTCTCTTCCCTTCCCATGGGCGAAAGAGACCCCTGCCTTGGAGACCAACGCAGCCTGGTTGCACATTGCAGAGGAGGACACAAGCAGGGATGTTGTCAGGAGGACCAGGGTGCAATGGCGCAAACCTTTCAATTATCTCAGTAGATCATGAAACGTTACTGCAAAGCCACACTCAACCTCATCCTGCTGTGCCACTCATCACATCCCCATCACTCTGCCTTCCCTACCCTACTCCTGCATATCTTTACTCACACCAACTTACCGTGGACCTCCACCCATCCCTCTCTGTCTGCATTATTGCCTCCCTATCTCACTAGCCACACCACACACTCACCCCCATCCGTATCCAATCATACCAAGTAACAATTCACAAGGGTAGGCACTTGGGTGTTTTTGCCAATGTTCATGTAAAGTTTCTGTTGATGTGTTGCCAAACATTGAAATCTTTATTTTCAACACTTTGCGTTCTTGGACAGATTATGTGCACCTTTGGAAGTGGCTTAGTGAGTTGCAGTGAATGGTGAGACATAACGGTCTCCCCGCAATGGCGATGAGTGTGAAAGGAATGGCTTGGCTATTGTAGGGATGCTTCATGGTGTTGGTGTGGGGTGGTGCCAATCTGACGCATCATGTGGCAGCCAGGGTGTACGGCGTTAAGTGAAGTAAATCTGGACATGGTGAAGCCATCCCTGGCCTCCTGGGCAGAAATGTGGTTGGGTGCTGATGCCCTGTGTCCTGTGCAGCATCAGGTGATTGCGGAGGAGGTTGGTGTTGTTGTTGGTGATGCTGGTGTGCCTGGTGATGTTGGTCTTGGGGCTGATTGTGGTGGGATTCTGAGGGCCAAGGTGAAATTTTTTCAAGGGTACTGATGCTGCTGAAGTTGAGATGACCGAAACGATCTGTCAATGGTGAGAGATGTTGCTCCAAGGAGGTGACAGTGGATAGAGAGTTTACTCCAAACACTTCCAAACTGCAGAAAGCTGAAAAGTGTATTCCAAATCCTGAAGGCTCCAGCTTCTCAGATTGGAAAGTGAACAGCTGTGAAATGGTAGTTTTTATACCACTTTTGCAGCTGTCAACTATTCAGAGAAATGGAGAGTCATTGACAGCCCGGCCTACTTACCTGATGTGATCCCCGAGTGCCAGGAACCTCATGAAAAAGGTAAGTACACGGTAAAATGGTGCTTAAGTACCTTTTAAGAAGCTTTTAAATATCTGAATTGGCTCACCCATCGTTTGGTGTTGGATCTGTAAAGCGCAGACAGACCCGACACTTGGGAAACTGACATGGAACCCGCCCTCTGAGCACCGGCAAAATTCCGGCCATGGCGTGAATTACGAATCTCCAGAATTTGATGGTCGATTTACGCCACTCCTCCATCTGCTTCACACAAACTGCATCTCGCCCTTAGCCTCCCTGTTATTTTTAAGAACTTGCTGGATTTGCACATGAATTGCCCATTAAACTCATCATAAACTTAGGGCTGAAACTTAGCAGCGTAAGTACCCTTTTAACAATGTGATAATTGTTAATGCAATGTTCAAGTACTGCGTACAGTTCTGGTCGCCATATTATAAAAAGCACATAGAGGCACTGGAGAGGGTGCAGAGAAGATTTACAAGGATGATACCAGAAATGCGAGGGTGTACATATCAGGAAAGGATGAACAGGCTGGGTCTCTTTTCTCTTGAAAAAGGAAGGCTAAGGGGTGACCTAATAGAGGTCTTTAAACTTATGAAAGGTTTTGACAGAGTGGATACAGAGAGAATGTTTCCACTGTGGGGAAGAGCAAAACTAGAGGCCATCAATATAAGATAGTCACTAAAAAATCCAGTAGGGAATTCAAAAGAAACTTCTTTACCTAAAGAGTGATGAGAATGTGGAACTCCTAACACAGAGAGTGGTTGAAGTGAATAGTATAGATGCATTTAAGGGGAGGCTGGACAAACATCTGAGGGAGAAGGGAATAGAGGGTTATGCTGATAGATTTAGATGAGGAAAGACAGGAGGAGGCTCGAGTGGAGCATAAACAACGGCTGGGACTGGTTGGGCTTGCAGTGTATGTGCCTTTAAGTCAGAACTACTCCTGTATACTGTAGTACCGGCAGTGACCACACCTGTATATAAGCTATGCACATACCTCTGTACCCCCAGTCTTGAGACTACCCTCCTCCAGTAAAGGCCTGTCTATTGTTAATGTACAGCATTTGTGTGATTATTTAATAACAGCATATCCACTGAACCACGGATCCAACAGTGGCGACGAGTGTCGATTCGAATCTACCTGCAACATTAAAAAAAATTAAAAATAGTCGAGGCCAGGAACACGGGCGTCGACCACGAGCAACCGCCCAGCAGTCAGGCAGAGATTGAACTTCGCAGGGGAGGCTGTGGAGAGCCGGGCTTGGTTCCCCAGCCACGACGAGCAGCAAGAGACCGACGACAGGTCCAGCGCAGACTCTTCCCGAGCAGCGGCGGCTGGAGCCGACCGACGGCGGAGAGAAAGCCAAGCAGCGTCGACGGGGTAAGACAGAGGGTGAAGAGCGCAGGGCGCAGCCGGGGGTTGAACACCGAGCAGCGTCGAGAAAAAGAAAACGAACCGGAGAGAGAAAGGGTAGAGAAACAGCCGGGTTCTAGATTGAGCGGCATCGAAAAATATAAAAAGAAGAACGCGCAGAGCACAGCCAGGGCTCACGGGCTGAACAGGGTCCGCAGGGCGAAGAAAGGGGAGCGCGGGAGACGCCATTGAGCCACGAAGAAAAAAGAGCGCGGGAGACGCCATTTTTAGAAGCCGCAGCGGAGAAGAAGGGCGAGCGCGGGAAGGAAGGAAAGCGCGGGAGACGCCATTTTGTGCCAGCGGAGAAGAAGGGGAAGCGCGGGAGGCGCCATTTTTGACAGTTAACTCACACCCAAGGATGCCGAAGAGTGGCAGTATCTCTACGTTCGACAATGAAGTCGAAGATTGGGCGACATATGTGGAACGTATTGAGGTGTACTGCAGGGTGAATGAAGTGCCAGATGCTAATAAAGCACTGGTTCTGTTAAATTCCATAGGTGCAAAAACTTATGGGTTACTGCGAAATCTAATAACCCCAGAGAAGCCGGTAAACAAGAATTTTGAAAGCATAGTAGAAATCCTACAGGACCACTTAAACCCCACACCGCTGCTGATAGCAGAACGATTTAAGTTCCATAAAAGGAACCAACACAAAAACGAAAGCAATGCTGAGTACCTAACAGAACTGCGCAAGCTATCGAAACACTGCCAGTTTGGAGCGGGACTAGCAGATACGTTAAGGGACAAGTTTGTGTGTGGGCTACAAAGTGAAGGAACCCAGAAACGGCTTCTATCAGAAAAGGACCATACGCTGTACAAAGCTTTCAGTATGGCATTATCACATGAAGCAGCCGCAAGGGGTGTTGCAGAGATAAAACGGAGACCGCAAGAATATGGCACCAATGAAATGTCCTATGGAACAGGGAAGTGCTATCGCTGCGGCAGAACAACACATGACCAGAAAGATTGTTGGTTCAAGGACCAAGTGTGCAGACAGTGTGGGAAAGCAGGACACATAGCAAGAGTCTGCAGGTCTGGGAAGAAAACCAACAGTAAGAAATTTCCACAGGAGAAGTACAAAAAGGTACACCAGGTGATGGACAGTGGTTCAGACGAACAGAAAAGTGACACAGACTCCGGAATCAAGGAGCTGGGTTGTCTGAAACTACATAAGGTAACAGAAATGGAGGATCACCAGACTATCTGGGTTACACTCAAGATAGACGGAGTCCAAGTGAAAATGGAATTGGACACAGGGTCAGCGCTAACAGTCATAAATCAAAGAGACTACAAGCGGCTATTTTCACACATACCCTTGAAAGCTACAGAGATTGTCTTGAAGACGTATACGGGGCAAAAAGTCTACCCCAAAGGAAAATAAGGGTGAAAGTGACATATAAAGGCCAGGAAATACCTAAAATGGATATATATGTACTGCCAGATGGAGGACCACCACTGCTAGGACGTGAATGGATCCAGAAGATACAATTAGATTGGCATTCCATACAGGCACTGAAGGTTGAGGCCAAAAAGGATGACGACGTCACACCTGGACGACTGTCAAAAATGCTAACTGACGCAAAAGAAGTGTTCCAGGAGGGACTAGGAACACTAAAAGGAATAACAGCAATGATTAAAATAGAGGAAAATGCAAGCCCAAAGTTTCTGAAGGCCAGACCAGTGCCTTATGCGATCAGACCAGCTGTTGAAGCAGAGCTGGAAGGGTTGGAACATTCAGGAGTACTGTCCAAAGTGGACTGGAGCGAGTGGGCTACACCCATCGTTCCTGTAATGAAGAGGTTGTTGAGTAATACGCCTGGGGAACCAAAGAAGGTCCGCATCTGTGGGGATTTTAAGGTGACAGTGAACCCAGTCCTTCACACGGTGCAATATCCGCTTCCACGAATTGAGGATATTTTCGCCTCGCTATCTGGAGGTAAACGCTTCACCAAAATTGACCTAGCCCAGGCGTACTTGCAAATGGAGGTAGAAGAAGCTTCGAAACAATACCTTACGATCAACACTCATAAAGGTCTCTATCAATACAACCGGCTGGTGTTTGGAGTAGCCTCGGCTCCGGCTATCTGGCAAAGGGCGATGGATCAGGTCCTGCAAGGGATTCCAGGGACCCAGTGTTATTTGGACGACATCTTGGTCACGGGCGAAAATGACGGTGATCACCTCGCCAACTTGGAGAAGGTGCTCACCAGATTAAAGGAGTATGGGCTACGAGCTAATCGCCACAAGTGCGAGTTTTTCCAGAAACGGATCTCGTATTGCGGCCACGTCATCGATGAAGAGGGGTTACATAAGTCCCCTGACAAGATTGAGGCAGTAGTCAAGGCTCCAGCACCGGAAAATGTGTCACAACTGAGGTCATTCCTCGGGCTGATAAACTACTACCACAAGTTCTTACCAAATTTGTCTACGGTATTACACCCACTGAACACCCTACTGCAAACAGGGGTACCATGGAAGTGGGATGACGAACGTAGACGAGCTTTCCAGAAGTGTAAAGAATTGATCACATCAAAAGAGGTGTTGGCCCATTTCAACCCAGCACTACCAATTCGTTTGGCATGTGATGCATCACCCTATGGTATTGGAGCGGTGCTGTCGCATAAATTCCCTGACGGGTTGGAGAGGCCAGTAGCCTTTGCGTCTCGGTCACTAACCTCAGCCGAGCGCAACTACGCCCAGATTGACAGGGAGGCCCTCAGCTTAGTATGGGGAGTAAAAAAATTCAACCACTATTTGCATGGGCAGAAGTTCACCTTGCTGACTGACCACCAACCACTTGTCTCCATCTTTAATCCTAAGAAGGGCTTTCCAGTGATGACTGCACAGCGGTTACAAAGATGGTCCCTGTTTCTCGGGGCGAATCAATATGAAATAGAATATAAAGGCACGAAACAGCATGGGAACGCTGATGGGCTATCGCGCCTGCCACTGCCTACTGTGGAGGAAGCACCAGCAGTGGACCCTATCGAGATATTTTATTCGTCAATAATTGAACGATTGCCAGTAACGAACGCGGATATAGAGAAGGAGACCCGCAATGATCCGACGCTGTCTCGGGTATATGAATTGACGGTGAGGGGATGGCCAACTCATGGCGACTCACTGTTGCCAGCATTCTCATCCAGAAGGGAACAGCTGTCAGTATGCCAGGGGACAGTGATGTGTGGATCCAGAGTGGTGATTCCACCCAAGTTAAGGGAGAGAGTGCTAAATGAGCTACATGAAGGTCATCTGGGGGGAGTGAAAATGAAAAGCGTTGCTAGGGCTTATGTGTGGTGGCCGGGAATTGATCAACAAATCAAAGACCTAACTAAGAGCTGCTTAGGATGCCAGAAGGTCCAAAATGCACCACCACATGCCCCTCTACACCCATGGGAGTGGCCCTCCTCTCCATAGCAACAGGTGCATATTGATTTCGCTGGTCCATTCATGGACTCAATGTTCTTAATAGCAGTGGATGCTCATTCAAAGTCGCCTGAGGTGATAAAAATGTCTTCAACCACTACAGAGAAACGATTGCAGTCCTACGGACCATATTTGCCAGAAATGGTTTGCCAGAGCAGATTTGCTCTGATAATGGACCACAGTTTGTGTCCGACGAGTTCCAAAAATTTATGAGAAGGAATGGGGTAAGGCATTACACATCCGCCCCGTATCATCCAGCCACCAATGGATTGGCTGAGAGGTTCGTACAAACCTTTAAGAAGGCGATAAAGGCCATGTGCGATGATGAAATTCCACAAAGCATAAGATGGACAATTTCTTATTAGCCTACCGAAACGCGACACATGCAGTTACCAACCAGACCCCGGCCATGATGTTCTTTAACCGAAGGTTGAGATCTCGTCTGGACTTGCTCAGACCAAATGTGCGAAGAAATGTTGAGGACAAACAATTCCAGCACATCAATGAGAAGCCGACAAGGAGCTTCAATGTAGGGCAACCAGTCTTGGCCCGTGAATATCGAACAGAGAAATGGCAACCCGGAACGATATGTACAAGGCAGGGGCCATTAATGTACACAGTGGATGTCGGGGAGAACATTGTGAGACGCCACGTCGATCAGATCTTAGCGTCACAGGAATGCGTCAACCCCATGTCTCGAGTACCTGGGGATGAACCCGACATACCTCAGACCCAGTAGCAGTGGAACCCGATGAACTACCCGATGAAAAGGGGTCAGAATCGCCTCTGCACCAAGAACAAGAACCTTCGGAAAGGCGCTATCCCGAAAGGGTCAGGAAGCCGCCCCAAAGACTGAATCTATAAATGGACTTTTGTTGTTTAATGTACATGTTGAAATGTTAATTGTTATTTGAATATTAGGGGTACTACTAATCTAAAAGGGGAGGAATTGTAGTGTATGTGCCTTTAAGTCAGAACTGCTTTTACAGCTCCTGTACACTGTAGTACCGGCAGTGACCACACCTGTATATAAGCTTTGCGGATGCCTCTGTACCCCGAGTCTTGAGACTACCCTCCTCCAGTAAAGACCTGTTTATTGTTAATGTACAGCATTTGTGTGATTATTTAATAACAGCATATCCACTGAACCACGGATCCAACAGGGCTGAATGGCCTGTTTCTGTGTCATATATCCTATGTAATCCTATGTAATCAAACTCTGGTCCAGAAAGGGAACAGTTTAAAGTGTTTAATCTCATTCCAGGATGTAGTAAATTCCTCCTAGCGATTTAAACAATGTCAAATTTTAAATTTTAAATGTTTTCTTACTTTTCCAATCTCTTTTCTCTCTCTCTATTAATCCAATCTTTCTTTCCTTTTCTTTATTTCTCTTTCTGTACCTGATTTGACTTTAATTCGCCTTACTTCTCTGATATTCCTGTTTCTTTCTCAGTCCTTAAATCTCTTTGGTTAAGGAGATAGACTGTTGGTCCCACTGTTCACTAAGATCCCAGATGCCCTGTTGCCCTCGCCACGCCATTATCAGCTCGCACTTCCAGCAAGTTACGGTGCAAAACTTTTTCGACGCTGAAGGGTTCAGGAAATTATCTAACTAATGCCGCACGCTGCAAGATGGCTCGCTCCAGCAAGATCTGGCCCACTGTTGGTGTCATCAGAGGATGAATGTTAAACATGTTCATAAGACAGTCATCTGTCCACTGTTCGTCGGACAACCATACTATTGAGAAGGCAGCATGGTGCTGACGTGCAGTCGGCAAATTCTTCTCTTAAAGTCACATAATCTCCCTTTGTTGGTCCGATGCAGGCAGCTTTACAAATTTACTTCTCAAATTTCCCAAAGGAAAGCGACCTGTCCTTAAGAAAGCTAATTTAGATTGGAAAACTGCAGGGGATGCTATTGAATACCAGAGACATTCTAAGAGGGTGAATTTAGTAGGCAGTGCTTCTGAATTCTCCATTGTAACTTTATGTTATCACCCCGTTTCCTAAAATAATCTATTATAACATTAATGCTGTAATGAGAAATGAAATAGGTTAAATGTAAGGTTTATTTTCATCTCTGCTATATCAGCTACAAGTAACTTATGATGCAAATCAGGTGAAAAAGTTACAAAACGGATTTAAGGGTTTACCTGGAAGATCAAGGCTTAAGGGCATTATCACCTTTTCCTTAACTGCTGCCGATATAAAGAAAGATTATCATTTATATAGGGCCTTTTACAACCTCAGGATGTCCCAGCCTGTAATGATCAATAACATGTCATTCTATAGTGGACACTAGGTGGAGCCGTAGAGCTGTGTAGAGCTGTATATAGCTGTATGTATATAAGACTACACTACTCAGCTGTATAGATATTAAGACTACATTGCCCATGAGGCACTAGGCTACCCACAAGGCAACAGTCAAGATGGCAGCCTGCACACAGGAGCACACATGCTGCATCTCTACAGATACTGTACCTAGAGAATGTGTACTGAATAAATGACTAGCTAGAAGCTAGCTGTGTTCATAATAAGAATGTCTAGTTATTAATGAACATAAGATGGTATCAGGATGGTGAAGATCTGCTGAAAATTGTGAAAAGCGACATGGAGAATTTGAAGCCACCAGAGCGTTTGAAACTCACAGGAAATATCGACTACAATTCGCAGACACTTAAACAACAATTCGAACTCTACATTGCAGCCATCGGATTCGGTACGAAGCCAGACGCGAGGAAGATAGCATTGCTGCTTACGGTTGCAGGCCCACAGGCGATAGAGGTATTTAATACATTTGTATTTAATCCAGAGGAGAACAGAGAAAAATTAGAAGATGTGCTAAAAAAAATTGATGCACATTGCTCTCCCAAAAAGAATGAGACCTATGAAAGATACATGTTCTGTTCAAGGACACAGCAGCAAAATGAGACTTTTGATAGCTTTATAACTGATCTGAAACTGAAAGCACAGACATGTAATTTCTCTGAGCTGAAATCATCCACGATTCGTGACCAGATTGTGTTTGGTATTCATGATAAAAAAGTCAAGGAACGTCTGTTGAGAGAAACCGAACTAAATTTGGAAAATGCAGTGAAAATATGCCAAGCCAGCGAGCTAGCTCGAAAGCACGCAAAGACTTTCAGTGAAATCAATAATGATGTGATTGTAATGAGTGATAATGCTGCTGTCGGTGCTGTGTCCTACAAGGGGAAGAAATGTGGGCAGAACAGAAATGAAAAGCAATCGGAGGATGAAATTTTTAATTGTAAACGCTGTGGTTACAAACACCAGTTAAGACAATGCCCAGCGTTTGGAAAAATGTGCACAAAGTGTAATGGAAAGAATCACTTTGCCAAACAATGCTTTTCAAAAGTAAAAACTAAGAAAGGGCAACGAGCTAATGTAATTGAGGACACTGATTTAAGTGAGACATTTTTTGTAGGAATGGTGTCATGTGACAATATCAAAAAGGATACAGAAAATGTGCAGCCCTCAGAAATGGACAATGCTGAACATAAAGTTAATGCAGTAAAAGAGGACAAATGGATGATCCCACTGCAGGTAAATGGAGCATTAGTTACCTTGAAACTAGACACTGAGGCAAAAGAAAACTTAATCAGTATGAGTGACATTAACAATATGAAAGAAAAGCCCAAAATACAGAAAAAGTCAGTACTACTGAAGGACTATAATGGACAGAAAATAGATAGCTTAGGTGTATGCAGACTTAAAGTGACAGTCAAAGACAAAGTGCATCATCTCATGTTTTCTGTTGTGGCTCAAAGACTTGATTCACTGCTGGGTGACAAAGCTTCTGAGGACTTAGAACTGGTCAAGAGAGTCTACCGTATAAACTGTGCCATAAGCAGACCAGATGACTCGATGGATTCTGTAGTGAATAATTTCCAGGATGTGTTCAAAGGATTTGGAGTTCTACCATTCACTTACATGGATCCAGCTAAAGGAGGATGCTCAGCCAGTGGTACATGCTCCACCAAGAGTTTCAGCACCCCTGCGTGACCGGCTCAAGAATGAACTGGACAGAATGACCACACTAGGAGTCATCAGGAAAGTCGAAGAGCCAACAGACTGGGTTAACTCCATGGTATGTGTAAAGAAAAAGAACAATGATCTAAGAATATGCATGGATCCAAAGGACTTAAATGCGAACATAAAACGTGAACACTACCAGATTCCCAAGCGAGAAGAAATCACCAGTGAAATGTCAGGTGCCAGATACTTTACAAAGCTCGATGCCTCACAAGGATTTTGGCAACTAAAACTGGATGAAGAGAGCACCAAATACTGTACCTTCAACACACCATTTGGCAGGTATTGTTTCCTCAGAATGCCTTTCGGGATCATATCTGCATCTGAAATCTTTCATAGAGCGATGGAACACATAATTGAAGGTCTGGAAGGAGTTCGGGTCTATGTTGATGACATCATCATCTGGGGCTTCACACTGAAAGAACACAATGAGAGACTGACTAAAGTGCTACAGAGCATATGCCGGAATGGACTGAAGCTCAACAAAGCCAAGTGTCAGTTTGGCGTCCAGGAAGTCACTTTCCTAGGAGATAATCTATCTGGTAAAGGAATAGAGCCAGATATGGAAAAAGTAAACGCCATACTCAAAATGCCCCGACCCACTGACAAAAAAGGAGTGCTACGCATCATGGGGATGATAAACTTCATTGGAAAGTTCATTCCTAACTTGTCAGCCAAGACAGCCTGTCTGCGAGACCTGCTACATAAAACAAATGAGTTCGCATGGACAGAAAGACATGAACAAGAGTGGATAAACCTCAAAACAGTGCTGACAACCACACCTGTACTCACCTTCTTTGACCCAACAAAAAGAATCAAAGTGTCAACGGATGCATCAAAAGATGGCCTAGGTGCGGTCTTGCTACAAGCAGAGGGTGATGGTTGGAAGCCTGTTGCCTATGCCTCCAGGTCTATGACTGATACTGAGTGTCGATACGCCCAGATTGAAAAGGAATGTCTAGGCTTGGTAGTTGGAGTAGAAACGTTTCATGGCTACATATATGGACTTCCCACCTTCACAGTTGAGACAGACCACAGCCCTCTGGTTGCCATCATAAAAAAAAACCTGAATGAGATGTCTCCAAGGATTCAACGACTCATGATGAAGCTGCAAAGATATGACTTTGAACTGATCTACACACCAGGCAAATACATAGTGTTAGCAGATGCACTATCCCGAGCACCCACAATGAGTCATGTGAGCTCTACTGAAGAAGACGTGGATGTTCATGTGAGTATGGTCACTGCTGCGCTGCCCGTGTCAGACACAAAATCAAAGCAAATAGCAGAAGAAACAGTAAAAGATACAGTGTTACAAACAGTAATAGAGCACATTCATCATGGTTGGCCAAAAGGTTCCTGTCCAAAATATTTTCACATAAGTTCAGAATTGAGTGTCGCAAGTGGACTATTACTAAAACAGAACAGGATAGTCATTCCACAGGCTCTACGTCAAGACATGCTCAAAAGGATTCATGAGGGACACCTCGGAATTGAAAAATGCAAAAGGAGGGCAAGAGACACTGTTTATTGGCCTGGCATAAATAAGGACATTGAGAACATGATAGGCAAATGTGAGACATGTCAGAAACACCAAAACAAACAAGCAAAGGAACCAATGATAGTAGCTGACATACCAACAGCACCATGGCAAAATGTTGGTATGGACCTTTTTCATTTAAATGGTAAAGACTATCTAATAGTGATTGACTACTATTCTAACTATCCTGAGATGGCGCTGCTCCCAAGCACCACAGCAAGCAGTGTCATAATGCATGTGAAATCCATCTTCGCCAGACATGGAATTCCCAGGATTGCCGTTAGCGACAATGGTCCGTGCTTCAACTGTAAGGAGTGGCAACAGCTTGCAGCACATTATGACTTTCAGCACATCACATCCAGTCCTTTGTATGCTCAGTCAAATGGTAAGGCAGAGAAAGGTGTTCAAGTTCTCAAGCAGCTACTGAACAAAGTGACAAAAAGCAAGTCTGATCCTTATCTCGCCCTGCTGAGCTACCGAGCCTCACCTTTAGACTGTGGTTCTTCACCTGCTGAACTACTAATGGGTCGCAAGTTGCGCACTATGCTACCCTGCTGTGCAAAAGAACAGCGAAGTGAAGAACTGAGACAGAGACTTCAACTGTTAAAGCTGAAACAGAAATCACACTATGACAAGTCATCCAAAACTCTAAAACCATTGACAAGGGATGATGTTGTCAGGATTGAGGATCCAGATGCATGGAACAGGAAAGCTACAGTTCTTGAGGAAGCAAGGTCATACACTGTTAGAACTGAGGAAGGACAGATTCTCAGGAGGGACCGCCGTTCCCTCCTAAAAACACAAGAGACTATTCAAGACCAGATTGATGACAATGCTGCAACTGCATCTTGTCATTCACCGCCAGAACAATCTCATGAAGACACATCAGACTTACCCGTGTTGAGAAGATCCACACGTGAAGTAAAAAAGCCTGATAGACTTAATCTTTGAGTACAATGTAAAGCTTTGAAAATGTGTTGACTGTTTTGAAAATGTTTATGTTTATAGAGCACTAACAAAAGAGTTACTGATATTATCTTTATTGTTTTCTTGAAAGTTGATTGATATTGATTTTGTTAAACCTCAAAGAAAGGGGGATGTAATGATCAATAACATGTCATTCTATAGTGGACACTAGGTGGAGCCGTAGAGCTGTGTAGAGCTGTACATAGCTGTATGTATATAAGACTACACTACCCAGCTTTATAGATATTAAGACTACATTACCCATGAGGCACTAGGCTACCCACAAGGCAACAGTCAAGATGGCAGCCTGCACACAGGATTTTTGAAGTTTTGTCACTGTTGTAATGTAGGAAATATGCCAGCCAATTTGTGCAGAGCAAGGTCCCACAAACAGCAAAGTGATAATGACCAGATAATTTGTTTTAGATGTTGGTTAAGGGATAAATATGCTCTTCTTCAAAATAGTGTCATGGGGTCTTTCACATCCAACCGAGAGGGCAGGCAGAGCCTTGGTTTAATGTTCCATTTGAAAGACAGCACCTCCAACACTGCAACACTTACACCTGCTGCACTGGAGTGTCAGCCCAGATTTTATGCTTAAGTCTCTGGGGTGGGACTTGAACCACACAACCATTCTGACTCAGAGGCGAGAGTGCTACCAATGTTTTTAAAAATTTTTTATAATACTTTATTGAACATTAAGAGCATTTACAACATTGTGATCATTACATTGTATGATACAAATCAATTCCACCGCCCTACACAGCCATTCCGCCACCACATTTTAACATCAAAACCTGAAGTTTAATTTGTCACTTTAAAAATTGGTTGTAAAATACTGTCCTTAAATTCCTTTCTGAATAAAACATCCACAGAGCCTTATAATGGTCTTTTAGCTTATATTTAAAATACTCTTTTAGATTGATTCTCCCCTTAAAAAACAGAGCATTCCTTCTTTGCACAATCACGAATCTAGCCAAACTGAACATTAAATTAATTGCCACTCCGCTAGACTCTGGCAGACTCTCCTGCAATCCCCATCTCAAAATTGAGTCCCACGGGATTCCCATTCTCGCTGTTCGGTCCCCACCCAGCAAAAGAGCTTCACACAACTGTCGAACATAGTACTTAAAGTCATTTAACTGCGGGCATAACACCAGTAAATGGGACAGAGTCTCATCCTGTGTCCCACACATTGGGCAAGTTGCCGCCTCCACTCGTCCAATCTTGCACAAGACCGTCATGGTAAAAATCCGGTTATGAGCCAATTTGAAATCCAGTTCAATCCATTCTGGGCATTTAAAATTCGCCCACACTCCCTTCCAAATCCTGTTGAAGTCCAGCTGTGGGTATATACTCTGCCAAAACTTCTGACCAGCAGGTGACTTGAATCTCCATTCTCTGAATACCTCATAGAAATCTCGAGTATTACAGTTGTCAAATTGGACTAACTCCCCCTTTCTCCAGTACAAAGCTTGGAAAAGCAGGACGCATTTTACTTCCTTTGGAGATTTCCGCATTTATTTCTTCCATCCAATCCTGTGGCATTGCCCTCACAAATCTTCTCATACATGATTTCTATTGCTTTTCCTTCTACCTCCTGATCCTCCTCCCACACCATGTCCCTAACTATCGCTTCCGGCAACCAACCTGGAATCACCTCGTATAATACATCTTTCACCGATATATCACAGAAATCACAGAATCACAGAAACCCCACAGTGCAGATAGAGGCCATTTCGGCCCATCGAGCCTGCACCGACACATATCCCACCCGATCCCCGTAACCCCTACACCAACACATAACCCACCCTATCCCCACGTATTTCATAAAAGCTTGATTAAATAAAACCTCTCCTTCGATGTTGACCCACCTGTTCAAAAATAAAGGCTGTTCTAAAAATTCCTCAGCCCCCTTGGGCATAAACTGCACACTTTTTAAAAATTGAGCCAAAGTCTCTACAACCCCCTTATAAAACCTAGGGAGAAGCTTAATCGATTTCAAAAACATATTATTGTATTCCATATACAATACCCCCTGCCCTCCTATCACACTTCATTTTAAAAAATGCTCAAAACAACTCTTCCAAAAACTTGAATTTGACTTCTGAAGAAATCTCTTCACCCATTTGATTCTAAAGGATTTTTTCTTCAAATCAATATCTGGGAAGTTGAGTCCTCCCTGATTTCTCCATCCAATGATGATATTGTAAGCCACCAAGGCTGGTTTCCCTTCCCATAAAAACCTCACACAAGCCTCTCGGATGGACTTTTCTGCCCACTCAGGAATATCCTCCACCGTCAATAAGTACCATAGCTTAGATAGCAGGAGAGCAGACACCACTGTCGCTCTTCCTTGCACTTTCAGCCACCTTCTTTCCCATCTTCCCAAAATCTTTTTAATTTTCATAACCTTCGGTTCCCAATTTAATCGATCCACTTCTTCCCTGTCTTTCTTGCACCCCATATGCACCCCCAGAACTTCCAAAACCTCCACCACCTTAAAGGGACATTCCCCCAACTATTCCCCCCTACCCCTCCCTGCAACCAGGCATTGGGACTTACTATAATTCACTCTGGCACCTGAAGCTCTACAACATTCCTCCACTACCTCCATAGCTTTCCTCACTGACTCCCCATTTCTCAATGTTAAGGTTGTGTCATCTGCATATTGGTGTATCACTGACACCAGCCCGGAACTGGGTACCACAATCCCAACTACACCTTGTTTCTTTTGCATCATGTAACCTAATGGTTCTGCTACCAATGTGTACAGCAGTGGGGACAGGGGACAACCCTGTCTCACTGATCTCTGTATCGGAAAATACTTAGATAAAAAACCATTACATTTAACACAGCTAAATATGTTTGAATAAAAAATCCTTATCCACTGAATGAAATTTTCCTTGAAACCAAATGCTTCCAAAACCTTCAATAAAAACTCATGAGAGACCCTATCAAAGCTTTCTCTTGATCTATCTTTAATACATAAGCCTCCCTCCCACTCTCTTCCATGAGCTCTATCGCATCTCGGATTGAGACCACAGAGTCTGCGATGTCCCGGCCTATGACTCCATAGGACTGAGAGGGCCAAACTATCTCCGGTAACACCTCCTTCAAACGATTTGCCATAACCCTCGCCAAGATCTTATAATCCACATTTAATAATGTGATGGGCCTCCAATTCTTCAGATCCCGTCTATCCCCTTTATTTTTATATAAGCTAAGCTTATGGTACCTCTCCTCATAGATGGGGCCAGGCTTCCCTCAATTTTAATTTCCTTAAAAACTTCTAAGAGCAATGGACTTAAAATCTCAAAAAATTCCTTATAAAATTCTGCACTTAGTCCATCGGACCCTGGGCTTTTCCCCCCCTTCATTCCACTTATTGCTATTTTTATTTCCGCTAATCCTACTTCTTTATCACACATGCTTCTCTCATCCTCCTTTAAACCCTTTTCAATAAAAGCAGTAACCTTCTCCATCTCCAAATTGGAAATGTCTTCTTTTGTATATAGCTCTTGATAAAAGCTGCTAGCCGCCTCCAAAATCTCCTCACTTTCATGAATGATCTTCTCCCCAACCTTCAACTCCTCAATTAACAATAATCTCTATCGCAGCTTCTCTTGCTCTAGAAAATATCTAGTGCATCTTTCGCCCTCCAATGCATCTCTAGCCTTTGCACGGAGAATGGCCCCCTTGCATTTTTCAGCTTGCAATAATTCCCACTCTTCCTTTAGCACCCGGAACTTAGTCTCAGCTCCCTTATCCCCTCTGTCAACTGCTTTACAGACATCCGTAAACCTTTTGTTTATATTCTCTTCTCGATG
Organism: Somniosus microcephalus; assembly: GCF_052327205.1. Classification (NCBI taxonomy): domain Eukaryota; kingdom Metazoa; phylum Chordata; class Chondrichthyes; order Squaliformes; family Somniosidae; genus Somniosus; species Somniosus microcephalus. The sequence goes on along the minus strand of NC_140990.1, from coordinate 211,296,950 downwards.
CCAGTTAGCTGCCGCCCTCTTTTTCCCATAACGTACCGAAAAAACTTTTACCTCACATTTGAAATTGTCCCACCAAACTCTTCTTTCTTTCAAGAACAAAAGTTCCTTCCGCGCATTCTTTATTATATTTATAATCCCTTCTTGATAAGCACTTTCCTTCAGATATTGATTGTTTAAAATCCACACCCCTGAACCGATCTTAACTCTGCTGTTCCTAATTCTAAGAACCAAAGCCGAGTGATCACTAAAAAATACTTTTTTATAATAAATCTCCATCACCTCCGAACTTAACCTTTCCCGCATTAATACAAAATCTATTCGGCTCTGTTTTAAAACATCACCCACCCAACCTGCTCTGGAGAACTCCCTTTTTATGGGGTTCCGGTCCCTCCATAAGTCTCTCAAATTTAAATTTGCCATCATTTTTATAATCATCCCTCTGGAGTTATCCTCTTTAAAGGTCATCTGGGCTGAAATGTCCATCCAAGATAAAAATACATTAAAATCCCCCACTATACAAGGATTTTCCACCTCTGCCACTTCAGTGAATAACCCCCGAAAAAACTCGCGACGCTTGCAATGGTCGTTCGGTGCATAGATATTAAAAAGATCGCAATTAAATCCCTCCAATTTTACCCTTAGTCGTAAAAATCTCCCCTCAGTGTCCTTGTCCACCAAGGCAATGTTCTCTTCTATGGACGGACTCACCAAAACAGCCACCCCTCTACGGTTATTGTTTGCACAACTTGCAAACACCTCTCCCTTCCAAACCTTCTGAACTCTTTCTAGAATATCCTCATCCCAAAAGGTTTCTTGCAGACACAACAAGTCCGAGCCTTTAAAACCCTGCAACAACTGCTGCAATTTCTTCTCACCCCTCAGTCCGTTCACATTAATCGAGACCAATGTAATCATGGCTCCAAAGAAGGGGAGTATGCCCAATAATCTCCCCATCATTTAATCTCTGGCTTTTCCCTCCTCTCATGCTCCTTCTCAACTTTTCGGACAGCTGTTGCTTTTTCCTGCAGCCTCCGGCTCTTTTGCCCCTCCTGTTTGACCCCTCCCTGCTGTTTCAGTCTCTTCCTTGCCTTAAGTTTGGACCCAGGAGCTGCCCTTTCTCCCTCCTTCTGCCCCTCACTAACCTTTCCCTTTCCACATGATGCCACCCCACCCCTGACTTCCATGTCTCTGTCCCCCTCTAATTCCTCACACTCAAGCTCTTCTGCAACCCCCTGTGCCTGCTCCCCGTCCGATACATAATCCTGCTCCCCGTCAGATACTTCATCTCCCATAGAGAGTCTTCCTGCTATCGCAGTTTGTCCCACTGTGCCGCCCCCTTCAACCACGTCTCTACCTCTGACCCTTGCACCTTGTTCCCTCACTCCATGGGACAATGGCGCACCTAAATTGTTCCCTTCTGACGTCTCTATCTCGCCGATCCCATTCTGCTGTCCCTTTAAGGCTCCTGCCTCTTGCACCCTCTCCCCGCCCTGCCCCCTCCCGCTCACCAAAATATCCGACTCCCTGCCTCTCCCTGGAGCACTCACTTCCACCACACACTCCGCTCCTGCCTCCTCTCCCCCCGCAGACACCAGACTCCCCAGGGAGAGCCGAACTGCACTAAGGCTCGAGTCTGCACTCGACCCTTGCTGCCCGCTGCTGTCTTTATTCCCCTCCATAGCACTCGCCGTGTTTTCCGCCATCTCCATCTCGATCTCCGCTCCGCCAACCTCTGCCTCTTCCTGTGCTCCTTTTTCCTTCATTTTACTGGCTGTGTCCCCCGACTGCACCGCACCTCCGGCCGTTCCACACTCCTCTCCTGCTCCTTCTCCCATCTCCTCATCACTCATTTCGCTCCCTTCTGCCACACACTCACAGCGGGCAGGGCCTTTTCGACACACCCCACCGCTCTCCGCCTTGCAGCCCTGTGCGATATGTCCCGACTCACCACAATTGTAACAATACAAATCAGGACAGTTTCTTACGAGATGGTCATGTCCCAGACAATAGTAACACACCTTTACTTGGTTTTCGTGCAGCACACGAAAGTACTGTACTCCTTCCAGTCTCTCGAACTTCATACTGTAAGGCAAAGACCTCACCCCCTCTGGGAACCGCACCTTTACATACTGGGTTCCGTCTGCTACCCGTGTTCCCGGATAGTACCTCCTCTTTATTTCGGAACAGATTTTAACGTCCCACGACTCCAACTTTTTGCTCAGCACTTCGTCCTCGATGTACACAGGCAAGTTCAAAAATGAAACCACCACCTCCTCTGAATATAGCAGAGTCACCTCCAAAAATTTCTCCCCAACTTTCAGACTGAGCAGCAGTTTTTCCACCTCCTCACGGCCACTGACCGTCACCTCAAATCCCACATTTGGTTTTGGTCAGCAGGCAAAACAGCTTCCCTCACCACAGTCCTCATGAACCGTTTGGATTATATCCCAGGCTCGAATCTTCTTATCTTCACATTGCACCACCACCGTATTTTCTTTACCAAACCTCCTGAGGTCCCGGCCCAAATCTTTGGGCCTTTTTTTTCCCCTTCCCACCACAGTTTCTTCCCTAATAAAATTCCTCTCGGGAATATTGTCCTCTGAGGGGCCCGGCACTCCGGACCCCTCAGCAGCCATCTGGCTGTTTTTTGTGGGCCAAAAAGGCCCTAAAACCTGAAAACAAAACCCCAAAACCCTCCACCAACTTTTTACAAAACTTCCTCCAACACCCAGCTGCAATTAGGCAACCAGTCACACCTGGCTCACTCCTAGCCCCTCCCACCTAGAGAGTGCTACCCACTGAGCCACGGCTGACACCTGATATAGCTTATATGAAAACAAATAATGCCATCTTTTTCTTTTCCAGTCTGGAAAAACTTGCTTTTGGATTGTGCTTCAACCATCACCCTTGCCAGGAAATAGCACAGTTTCCCAGTGTAGGCATTTAATTTAGGTTTAGTGTTTGAAATCATGACATTTTAGGGCGTAAAGCACTCAAGTGTTTTGACCCTCCAAGGCACCCCTTTTGTTAGAGCAGTCGATAAAATTCAATAGTAAGAGGATTAGCCTATAAAGAATATCTATCTATCAATTTATAGAAATAGCTACAAATTGTCGTGGGTTTCAAAAGTCAAAATCCCAATTTAACGGTCAGTTTAATGCAGATACTTATAATGAGGTGCTTGTATTAAAGATTAAAGCCTCGTAATTACACTGTGCAAATATTAACAAACAAGTGCTTAATATGTGCGTATATAATTCCCCTTCCATCATTTAAAATAAAGAGGCGAATGCTTCCGTGGACATAATTATTTCATACAATATTCATAATTTAAAAGGTAAGAGAAAGAATTATAAACCATAGTCTTTTTGTGACATAAAGGGAACATAATTCCTCCTTTATACACCTGGGGAACATTCAGTTATAGGCACAAGGGAGAGGGAAAAATGGGCGGAGACTCGTGATGCCAGGTTTCCACTCCCTTTACGTTGCCCCAGGTTTTCCAGGGCTTCCCCTGAAGGAGCCTGGAGTGCCTGTGCCTCCAATAGGTGCGCGTATTGTAATGCCATGGAAATGAGGTGGGCGGGATCTAACAGTGCTTCCTGCACAACTTCCTCTGGCAATGCTGGTGGTGCACCCACTTTGAAGGGTGCTTGAAGACGATGTTGAGAACCCTTGTCCCTGGTCCCCCTCAGATCAGAGGGTCCAAGAGGGACGGGCAACAAGACAGAGAGGCCTAGAAATTCAGTTGTTAGCGCCAGCCGCTAGCGCCTTAGGAGGAGGAGAAGTGGGGCGCTAAGCGGCTAGCGCCCGGGCGCGGCGCGATCTGCGCCTCTCGCGAACTTCACTCAAGATTTAGCGGCGGCGCAAAACTGCAGCGCCCGCTCAGCTGCGCGCGCAGATCCTGACATCATTTCATGGTGCAACGCCCTTGGTGCGCCCTGAACCGGAACTTCAGTGGCGCTGCCCTTCTGTGCGCCTGGCGCCCCCAGCGAATGGTAGAGGGGAACGGTTCCCAGTCGCTGCGGGGCGCGGGGGGCGCTATTTAAAGGGCACTCCTCCTGCATTATAAGTGGCAGCCATTTTGTGGCAATCCTTCTTTGTGAGAGACGGATATTTGGAGAGAGACAAAGAGAGAGAGGTTTCTGGTTTGACTCAGCGCTCGCACAGGTACTTCTGGCTTCAGGTCAGAGTTTTGCACTTGGATTTAACTTTCAGTGCCATAGCCTTGAGTCGCCACATATAATGGGGGTTGCAATGGGTGGAAACGTTGGCTTCCTGCATTGCATTCAAAGGGCTCAGAGATGCCGTGAGAGAGTGCCAGTCATGGCCAGATGGAGAAGGGCCAACAGGCGTCGGCACAGGAGGCCTTACCCACCCAGGGTATACCGCCAGCAGTTCTCATATCTGAACATGTCTGAGGAGCAGTGTGTTCAGAGGCTGCGATTCAGAAGGGAGGTGGTCACTGAGATCTGCCACCTGCTTCGCAGAGATCTGCAGCCACAGCTGAGGAGCAGGACGTCTCTGTCGGTGGCAGTGAAGGTGACGGTAGCTCTCAACTTCTATGCCACCGGCTCCTTCCAATCCGCTACTGGGGACATTGCCAACATCTCCCAGTTCGCGGTACATTGCAGCATCCACCAGGTGACCAATGCCCTTTTCAGAAGGAGACGTCAGTACATCTCCTTCCCCATGACCCTGGACAAGCAGCAAGAGCGTGCAATGGGATTTGGAGGAATAGCGGGCTTCCCCATGGTCCAGGGCGCCATTGACTGCACGCATGTGGCTTTGCGGGCACCTCTACAGAATGCTGAGGATTACCACAACCGGAAGGGCTACCATTCGCTCAACGTCCAGTTGGTGTGTGACCACAGGCAGCTCATACTAGCTGTCAATGCCCGCTTTCCAGGCAGCAGCCACGATGCCTTCATCCTGCGCCAGACTTCTGTGGCAGACATTTTTGAAGCCAGGCTCACCCACGAGGATGGCTTCTCGGGGACAAAGGCTATCCTTTGTGCACCTGGCTGATGACCCCGCTCCGAGCGTCCAGCACCCCTGCTGAAGAGCGATACAATGACAGCCATCAAGCTACCAGAAACATCATTGAGCACACAATCGGCGTGCTCAAGCAATGGTTCCGCTGTCTGGATCGTTCCGGGGGAGCCCTGCAGTACTCGCCTGAGCGAGTCTCCCATTTCATTGTAGTGTGCTGCATGCTGCACAACCTGGCTATCCTCAGGACTCAGCCACTGCCAGCAGACATTGGAGGACCACCAGAGGAGGAGGAGGAGGAGGAGGAGGAGCACCAAGATGGGAGGGAGGCACAAAGTGCAAGGGCCGTCCGTCGGTGGCTTATTGCAACTCGGTTCTAGGCCCCCTCTCAGGGAATGGCTTGTGCCAATGAAAGAACATGAATGGAGCAATAAAAGCCAACATTCCATTGGCCTTCTTGATCACTTGCAGCACCTGCATACTAACTTTTTGAGTTTCGTGCACCAGGACCCCCAGATCCCTTTGTACTACAGTACTTTCCAGTTTCTTGCCATTAAGATAATAACTTGCTCTATGATTTTTCCTGCCAAAGTGCATAACCTCACACTTTCCAGTATTGTATTCCATCTGCCAAATCTCTGCCCACTTACTTAGCCTGTCTATGTCCCTTTGCAGGTTTTTTATGTCCTCCTCACTCATTACTTTCCGTCCCATCTTTGTATCATCTGCAAACTTTGATATGTTACACTCGGTCCCCTCCTCCAAATCGTTAATATAGATTGTAAAGAGTTGGGGACCCAGCACTGACCCCTGCGGAACACCACTAGTTACTGGTTGCCAATCTGAGAACGAACCATTTATTCCCAACTCTCTGCTTTCTGTTAGAGAGCCAATCCTCCACCCACGCCAGAATATTACCCCCAATCCCGTGATTTTTTATCTTGAGCAATAATCTTTTGTGTGGCACCTTGTCAAATGCCTTTTGGAAGTCTAAATACACTATGTCCACTGGTTCCCCTTTATCCACCCTGTATGTTACTTCCTCAAAAAACTCAAGCAAATTTGTCAAACATGACTTCCCCTTCATGAAACCATGCTGAGTTTGTCCTATTAAATTATGTTTATCCAAATGTCCCGTTACTGTCTGCTTAATAATGGACTCTAACATTTTACCAACCACAGATGTTAGGCTAACAGGTCTATAGTTTCCAGCCTTCTGCCTACTACCCTTTTTAAATAAGGGTGTTACATTAGCAGTTTTCCAATCTGCCGGGACCTTTGCTGAGTCCAGTGAGTTTTGGAAAATTATTACCAATGCATCCACAATCCCTACCGCCACTTCCCTCAAGACCCTAGGATGCAAGCCATCAGGTCCAGGGGATTTATCCGCCTTGAGTCCCATTATTTTACCAAGTACCACTTCCTTACTGATTTTAATCGTATTTAGTTCCTCCCCCGTTAGAGCCCCCTGTTTGTCCAGTGTTGGGATATTCTTAGTGTCCTCTACTGTAAAGACTGATACAAAATAATTGTTCAGTGTTTTTGCCATCTCCATGTTTCCCACCATTAATTTCCCGGTCTCATCCTCTAAGGGACCAACGTTTACTTTAGCCACCCTTTTTCTTTTTATATAACTATAGAAACTTTTGCTGTCTGTTTTTATATTTTTTGCTAATTTACTTTCATAATCTATCTTCCCTTTCTTAATCAATCTTTTAGTTATTTTTTGCTGCCTTTTAAAGACTTCCCAATCTTCCATCCTCCCACTAGATTTGGCTACCTTATATGACCTTGTTTTTAGTCGGATACTATCCTTAATTACTTTACTTAGCCACGGATGGCTATCTTTTCTTTTACACCCTTTTTTCCTCAGTGGAATATATATTTTTTGGAAGTTGTAAAATAACTCCTTAAATGTACACCACTGATCATGTACCATCTTACCCTTTAATCTATTTTCCCAGTCCACTCTAATCAATTCCGCTCTCATACCTTCATAGTCTCCTTTATTCAAGCTCAGCATGCTTGTTTGAGATCCAACCTTCTCACCCTCTAATTGAATATGGAATTCAACCATGTTATGGTCACTCATTCCAAGGGGATCCTTTACTAGGACATTTTTAGTTAATCCTGTCTCATTACACAGGACCAAATCTAAGTTTGCTTGCCCCCTGGTCGGTTCAGTTACATACTGCTCAAGAAACCCATCCCTAATACACTCAATGAACTCATCCTCAAGGCTGCTCTGCCCAATTTGATTTGTCCAGTTAATATGATAATTAAAATCCCCCATAATGATAGCTGTTCCCTTATTACAAACCTCAACTATTTCCTGATTAATACTCCGTCCAACAGAGTTGCAACTGTTCGGAGGCCTATAGACTACACCCACTAGTGTTTTTTCCCCCTTATTATTCCTTATCTCCACCCAAACTGTTTCACTATCCTGCTCCTTTGACCCAATATCATTTCTCTGTATTATAGTGATTCCTTCCTTTATTAACATAGCCACCCCACCTCCTCTCCCTTCCTGCCTGTCTTTCCTGATTGGTAAATAACCTGGTATGTTTAATTCCCAGTCATGGTCACCCTGCAGCCATGTTTCTGTAATGGCCACAAGATCATACCCATATGTCGTTATTTGTGCCGTTAACTCATTCATTTTGTTACGAATGCTACGTGCATTCAGATAGAGAACTTTCAAATATGTTTTGTAACACTTAGTTCCTGTTTTTTCCCTTTTTAGTACTTGACTTTTTACTCCATACCTTCTGTCCCTTCCTGACACGTTCTGTTTTTTAATTCCCCCACTGCTACCTAAGTCTATGACCTTCTCTGTTGTCATTTCTATTATTTGCTCTCTAGAAACCTCCCCCCAACTAATTAGTTTAAAGCCCTCTCCACAGCCCTAGTTATATGATTCGCCAGGACTCTAGTCCCAGCACTGGCCAAGTGGAGTCCGTCCCAATGGAAGAGCTCCCTCCTGTCCCAGTACTGGTGCCAGTGTCCCAAGAAGCAAAACCCATTTCTCTCACACCAGTCTTTGAGCCACGCATTTAACTCTTTAATTTTATTTATCCTAGCCAAATTCGCTCGTGGCTCAAGTAATAACCCAGAGATTATTACCCTTGAGGTTCTGTTTTTTAATTTGACCCCTAGCTGCTCATACTCCTTTAACAGAACCTTCTTCCTTGTCCTATCTACGTCGTTTGTACCAACATGGACCATGACAACTGGATCCTCCCCCTCCCACTCCAAGTTTCTTTCCAGCCCAGAAGAGATGTCCTTAACCCTGGCACCGGGCAGGCAACACAGCCTTCGGGACTCCCGCTCTTGACTGCAGAGAACCCTATCTATCCCCCTAATGATACTATCCCCTACCACTACAACATTTCTTTTTACTCCCTCCACTTGAATGGCCCCCTGTACCACGGTGCTGTGGCCAGGTTGCTCATCCTCCCTGCAGTCCCCGCTCCCGCCCTCACAGGGAGTAAGAACCTCGATCCTGCTGGACAAGAGCAAGGACTGCGTCTCCTTCAACACTACATCCTGGATCCCTGTACCTTCCTCACTCGCAGTCACACCGTCCTGTCCCTGACCACGGACTACATCTGCAGTAATTAACTTCATAGGTGTGACCATCTCCTGAAACATGGAGTCCAGGAACTTCTCCCCCTCCCTGATGTGTCGCAGTGTCTGAAGCTCGGTCTCAAGCTCCATAACATGGAACTTGAGTTCCTCTAGCAGCAAACACTTGACGCAGATGTAATCACCGTGAGCCTCAATGGGGTCCACCGGCTCCCACATCTCGCAACAGTAACACGTCACCTGCTCCATTCTATATAATTAATTAAATTTCTTATTATTAGTTATGAAGACCCTGCCCGGATATAGATGATAATATCACACCACTATTCAATCGGACTTACCAACTTAAAGGTATAAAAGAGAAGAGAAGGAAGAAAACCAACCAATCAGCTGATCACCAACCTCCTCCTTGAATACTGTCTGTGGGGCCTGTTTGGTTGACTCATCTCGCTGCTCCGCCTCTGCAGTGCTGCCTAAGCCTGGGAGTGGGGGGAAAAACAGAGCAAAAAACACACCCTCACCTCCCACTTGCCCGAACTCTCGCACTCACCAAAACTCCAGCAGCACTCAATGCACAAAGCACTCCGTGCACAGCACTAGCCCCTCCCCTTTTATACCCGGATTCTACTTCCGGTTTAAACTGCCCAATAGTTTAATATACCCTTAAAAAATTAAACTTACTTCAAATAATTGACTTCTTAACACACTAAAATTCACAAAATAAACTTAAATGATTTTTCTACCACTTACCAAAACTCCAGCAGCACTCAATGCACAAAGCACCCCGTGCACAGCACTAGCCCCTCCCCTTTTATACCCGGATTCTACTTCCAGTTTAAACTGCCCAATAGTTTAATATACCCTTAAAAAATTAAACTTACTTCAAATAATTGACTTCTTAACACACTAAAATTCACAAAATACACTTAAATGATTTTTCTCCCACTTACCAAAACTCCAGCAGCACTCAATGCACAAAGCACTTAACATTCAATGGCATTCGCATCGCTGAATCCCCCACCATCAACATCCTGGGGGTCACCATTGACCAGAAACTTAACTGGACCAGCCATATAAATACTGTGGCAACAAAAGCAGGTCAGAGGCTGGGTATTCTGCAGCGAATGTCTCACCTCCTGACTCCCCAAAGCCTTTCCACCATCTACAGGGCACAAGTAAGGAGTGTGATGGAATACTCTCCATTTGCCTGCATGAGTGCAGCTCCAACAACACTCAAGAAGCTCGACATCATCCAGAACAAAGCAGTCCGCTTGATTGGCACCCCATCCACCACCTTAAACATTCACTCCCTGCACCACTGGTGCTCTGTGGCTGCAGTGTGTACCATCTACAAGATGCACTGCAGCAACTCGCCAAGGCTTCTTTGGCAGCACCTCCCAAACACGCGACCTCAACCACCTAGAAGGACAAGAGCAGCAGGCGCATGGGAACACCACCACCTCCAAGTTCCCCTCCAAGTTACACACTACCCTGATGAACCTTGGCACTTGACACTTGTATGCTGAGATTGATGCCTAGCGATCGAAAAAGGCAGACACAGGCAGACCAGGCTGCCAAGAGAAGACAGGATATGCTCTCACTGCAATCAGGGAGTAGTGGAGACAGAGATGCACTTCCTCACAGCCTGTGGAAAATATCAGGACATCAGGGAGAATTTCTACCAAAAATTCTCACAAATATGCCCTGAATTCAGAAATCTGAATGACAACCAAAAACTCCCATTCCTACTGGGAGAGGAGAGAAGCTGTGTAACACTGGCGGCACACTATGTTACAGCTTGCCATGAACAGAGGGACAACCAGTAAACTAAGAAATGAATATATATAAACAATGCGAATGTATATTTATACACTCAGGGATATACCTGTTTATACACTGTATGAATAGAACTGCGTTTATGTGCTCAACCATAAATGTATTTTGATGCTTTGGCAACATAAGATGTAACTTATCATGCCAATAAAGCGATTTGAATTGTGAATTGTGAATTGTGTGGATATTCTGCCGAAAGGTGTCCGGTCTCAGCTTGTGGCAGAAGTTCAAAATACAATGGCCTAGAAATTCAGTTGTTAGCGCCAGCCGCTAGCGCCTTAAGAGGGCGAGAAGTGGGGCGCGAAGCGGCTAGCGCCCGGGCGCGGCGCGATCTGCACCTCTCGCAAACTTCAGTCAAGAATTAGCGGCGGCACAAAACCACAGCGCCCGCTCAGGTGCGCGCGCAGATCCTGGTGTCATTTCATGGTGCAACGTCCTTGGTGCGCCCTGAACTGGAACTTCAGTGGCGCCCCCCTTCTGTGCACCTGGCGCTCCCAGCGACTGGTTGAGTGGAACGGTTCCCAGTCGCTGTGGGGCGCTGGGGGTGCTTTTTGAAGGGGACTCTTCCTGCATTCTTTGTGGCAGCCATTTTGTTCCACTCCTTCTGTGTGAGAGAGTTTTGGAGAGAGGCAAAGGGAGAGAGCTTTCTGCTTTGACTCAATGCTCGCACAGGTACTTCTGGCTTCAGGCCAGAGCTTTGCTGTTGGATTTAACTTTCAGTGCCATAGCCTTGAGTCGCCACATATAATGGGGGCTGCAATGGGTGGAAATGTTGGGTTTCTCCATTGCATTGAAAGGGCTCAGAGACGCCAAGTGAGAGTGCCAATCATGGCCAGACGGAGGAGGGCCAACAGGCGTCGGCACAGGAGGCCTTACCCACCCAGGGTATACCGCCAGCAGTTCTCATACCTCAACATGTCTGAGGAGCAGTGTATTCGGAGGCTGCGATTCAGAAGGGAGGTGGTCACTGAGATCTGCCACCTGCTTCAGAGAGATCTGCAGCCACAGCTGAGGAGCAGGACGTCGCTGTCGGTGGCAGTGAAGGTGACAGTGGCCCTCAACTTCTATGCCACCGGCTCCTTCCAATCCGCTACTGGGGACATTGCCAATGTCTCCCAGTTTGCGGTGCATTGCTGCATCTGCCAGGTGACGAATGCCCTCTTCAGAAGGAGACGTCAGTACATTTCCTTCCCCATGACCCCGGACAAGCAGCAAGAGCGCGCAATGGGATTTGGAGGAATAGCGGGCTTCCCCATGGTCCAGGGCGCCATTGACTGCATGCATGTGGCTTTGCGGGCACCTCTAGAGAATGCCGAGGATTACCGCAAGCGGAAGGGCTACCATTCACTGAAGGTCCAGTTGGTGTGTGACCACAGGCAGCTCATACTAGCTGTCAATGCCCGCTTTCCAGGCAGCAGCCACGACGCCTTCATCCTGCGCCAGACTTCTGTGGCAGACATTTTCAAAGCCCCGGCTCACCCAGGAGGCTGGCTTATCAGAGACAAGGGCTATCCTTTGTGCACCTGGCTGATGACCCCGCTCCGTGCGCCCACCACCCCTGCTGAAGAACGATACAATGACAGCCAGCAAGCGACCAGGAACATCATTGAGCACACAATCGGCGTGCTGAAGCAACGGTTCCGCTGTCTGGACCATTCCGGGGGAGCCCTACAGTACTCGCGAGTATCCCATTTCGTTTAGTGTGCTGCATGCTGCACAACCTGGCTATCCTCAGGACTCAGCCACTGCCAGCAGACATTGGAGGACCACCAGAGGAGGAGGAGGAGGAGGAGGAGCACCAAGACGGGAGGGAGGCACAAAGTGCAAGGGCCGTCCGTCAGTGGCTTATTGCAAGTCGGTTCTAGGCCCCCTCTCAGGGAATGGCTTGTGCCATTGAAAGAACATGAATGGAGCCATTCCGCAAATCCACAGCTGGTCAAGGCAACAAATAGTTCAAAGTGCAAACATGGACAATCTGAATAAAGACTATTTTTTATTTGACAAACTCTGTGCCCTTCCCGCATGACAAACAAATACAGAGAAACCCCCCCCAAAAACAATCAGACACATAACTGGCTCTCACAACCTGGAGAAAATGAAAAAAACAGTTAAACAAAAATGACCATGATCCTCGACCTTCATATAAAAAAAATCACATTCTCGGCCTTCATATAAAAAAAAAACATTTTGGCACACCTTCTATTTTTTCGCCTGTGAGGGTGATCCGCCTCGCTTGCGCAATTGGTCCCTTCCCGCCCTGCAGCTCCTCCTTAATGGGACCCCAGTGGCTGCAGCAAGGCTGGAGGATGGCTGCTGAGCGTCAGATGGTGAGTCGGCAGATGCCCTTGGGGGACGGCCTGAACCAGCTCTGGGCCTGGAGGGCCCGGCTGTTGACTGCTCCAACTCTGCTTGGGCGGCAGCAGTCTGTCCTACGGGTGGTGGCAGCTGCAATGGAGGAGTGACAGTGTTGGCAGCAGGAATGCTGCCAACCTGACAGAGCACAGGCACTCCCTGGTCGGCCGATACACTGGCACTTGCACGGGCCAGCACTGAAGCATGCGCAGCAATCTGCTGAAGCACAGCCTGCTGGGCTGCTATGGTGCGGCGAGGGCCCTGGTGATTCCTGGCTGATCCAGCGAGGGTGGCAGCAGTTAGTGCCCGTGTGGCCCTGATCTGTGTCTGCATCAGACCAGCCAATGAATGCATGGCACGACTAAGCACTTGGCTGGAAGCCGCATGTGATGCAGCGAAGTCCTGCTGACTCCTAGCCTGTGCTGCCCCGAAGTCCTGCAGACTCCTGGCCTGTGCTGCCCCGAAGTCCTGCAGACTCCTGGCCTGTGCTGCACTGAATTCCTGCAGACTCCTGGCCTGTGCTGCCCCGAATTCCTGAACACTCCTTGCCAGTGACTCTATGGAGTCAGGCATCCTTGCCACTGCAGCCATGAGCTCAGTGTGCCTGCGCTCAGCCTGGGCGCCCATTTCACCAAGGAGCCGCACCTCCTCTGCGCTCACCGTAGCAGGACTGGAGACTGCACTCACCCTCTGGGGAGAAGGCCGCCGAGCTTCCCCACCCCTCCCGCGTTGCTGCAGCCCGCTGGGCTCCGGAGCTTCACTCTCCTCAGACCCTTCCCCCCTGCTCCCCTCCAGGGAAGACGTGTCCCCGTCATGGCCATGGGCTGCCTTGGCTGAGGGTGGCACTGATGGGCCGGCTTCCTCTTCCTCCTCCTCGAATTCTGAATCACTGACAGTGGCAGCTTGAGGGCCCGCCTCCTCACCTGGCGATTCAGCATCTGAAAGCAGGGAGGCACAAGAGTTGCTTTAGAGTGAGAACAGGGCGGCAGCGAGGGAGGCATGAGTTCTGCTATGCACTGCATTGGTTCGATAGTGGCAAAGGATGCTGGTGTGAGGCACAAGTGGAAAGAGAGAGGTCAAAAAGGTGATGACCTTACCATTGCCGTGCAGAACAGGGTCGGCATCTCCACTGGCGACGGGGCCAATCAGCCGGCCTGCCATAATGCGCTCCACATGCTGCTCCAGGTCGCTGAGCTCTTTGAGGTCAGGACGGCCGCCCCCGGTCTGTCGCTGCTGCCTGCGATTGTTGGCCAGCTTGCCCTGCAAGAGAAAGGACGGCCTCTAAGTACAGTGTCAAGCCCTGACCTTGCCTGCACTGCCTCCCATGGTGGAATAGCCCTGACAGTGTCAAGCCCTGATCTTGCCTGCACTGCCTCCCATGGCGGAATAGCCCTGACAGTGTCAAACCGTGATCTTGCCTGCACTGCCTCCCATGGTGGAATAGCCCTGACAGTGTCAAGCCCTGATCTTGTCTGCACTGCCTCCCATGTTGGAATAGCCCTGACAGTGTCAAGCCCTGATCTTGCCTGCACTGCCTCCCATGGTGGAATAGCCCTGACAGTGTCAAGCCCTGATCTTGCCTGCCCTGCCTCCCATGGTGGAATAGCCCTGACAGTGCCAAGCCCTGATCTTGCCTGCACTGCCTCACATGGTGGAATAGCCCTGACAGTGTCAAGCCCTGATCTCGCCTGCGCTGCCTCCCATGGTGGAATAGCCCTGACAGTGTCAAGCCCTGATCTCGCCGGCCCTGCCTCCCATGGTGGAATAGCCCTGACAGTGTCAAGCCCTGATCTCGCCTGCACTGCCTCACATGGTGGAATAGCCCTGACAGTGTCAAGCCCTGATCTCGCCTGCACTGCCTCCCATGGTGGAATAGCCCTGATAGTATCAAGCCCTGATCTCGCCTGCACTGCCTCCCATGGTGGAATAGCCCTGACAGTGTCAAGCCCTGATCTCGCCTGCACTGCCTCCCATGGAGGAATAGCCCTGACAGTGTCAAACCCTGATCTTGCCTGCACTGCCTCCCATGGTGGAATAGCCCTGACAGTGTCAAGCCCTGATCTTGCCTACATTGCCTCCCATGGTGGAATAGCCCTGACAGTGTCAAGCCCTGATCTTGCCTGCACTGCCTCCCATGGTGGAATAGCCCTGACAGTGTCAAGCCCTGATCTCGCCTGCACTGCCTCCCATGGTGGAATAGCCCTGACAGTGTCAAGCCCTGATCTCGCCTGCACTGCCTCCCATGGTGGAATAGCCCTGACAGTGTCAAGCCCTGATCTCGCCTGCACTGCCTCCCATGGTGGAATAGCCCTGACAGTGTCAAGCCCTGATCTCGCCTGCACTGCCTCCCATGGTGGAATAGCCCTGACAGTGTCAAGCCCTGATCTCGCCTGCACTGCCTCCCATGGTGGAATAGCCCTGACAGTGTCAAGCCCTGATCTCGCCTGCACTGCCTCCCATGGTGGAATAGCCCTGACAGTGTCAAGCCCTGATCTCGCCTGCACTGCCTCCCATGGTGGAATAGCCCTGACAGTGTCAAACCTTGATCTTGCCTGCACTGCCTCCCATGGTGGAATAGCCCTGACAGTGTCAAGCCCTGATCTCGCCTGCACTGCCTCCCATGGTGGAATAGCCCTGACAGTGTCAAGCCCTGATCTCGCCTGCACTGCCTCCCATGGTGGAATAGCCCTGACAGTGTCAAGCCCTGATCTTGCCTGCACTGCCTCCCATGGAGGAATAGCCCTGACAGTGTCAAGCCCTGATCTTGCCTGCACTGCCTCCCATGGTGGAATAGCCCTGACCGTGTCAAGCCCTGATCTCACCTGCACTGCCTCCCATGGTGGAATAGCCCTGACAGTGTCAAGCCCTGACCTTGCCTGCACTGCCTCCCATGGTGGAATAGCCCTGACAGTGTGTAAAGTGATGAATGTGCAAGTAATTTTCATGAGAGTCCCATAGCTGTTGGATGAGGGCTGGGCATTGGGGCTTTCAGGTCCCTTTGGCCATAAAGTGAGGTGCACATGCAGGGATGAGGAGGATACTGGAAAGGGTACTCACCCTGACAACCCAAGTGAGGTCATTGAACTTTTTTCTGCATTGCACAGGAGTCCTGGCAACCATGCTGTTGGAGGTCACCCTGTTTGCCACCTCCCTCCAGGCTTTTCTATACTCGCTGGGCAGTGGCCTCCTGCCACTATCAGGGAAGAGGACAAGTCGCCTGCGCTCCACTGCGCCAACCAGTAGCCTCAGGGCACCCTTGCTGAAGCGCTGCGCTCACTCCCTAGCCTTCTTCATAGTCGTGGGCATTGAAATGTTGAAGCAGCTATGTTCAGGCCTTGATTCAGGGCCGCAGTGTGCAGGGCGTGGCAGCCAAACAAGTCCACCCTCCCCCTTTAAGAGCTGACCGGCGCCAGCGTGTCTGCCTTCAATCAGCAACTTGCCGCACCTGCGCTGCACCCACCCTCGGTGTTAGCGCCTCGGCACGCCGGCTTAGCGCCTTATGATAGTCGTGCATCGCCTGCTTTAGCGCAGCAGCAACCTCTTGGGGCGATGCAACTGAATATCGACGAAGGTGGTGCTAAGTTGCGCTGGGCGCTAAATTTAGCGAACGCCCGGCTGTAGCGCCCCAAACGTGGCTATACTGAATTTCTAGGCCAGAATACCTAAAAAGGAACAGAGCAGAGAGCATCACAGGCAGCTACCATTACTGCTGCTTCAGGCCACTTTGCGGGGGTAGACCTTTGTATTCCTCTTTCCCCCTCCCCCCCCCACCCCGCGTGTTCTGGGGGTGGGGGAGGGTGGGCGGGGAAGAGGAATACAGGGCTGGTATATTTTGCTCCTGAATGGCGCAGCTGGTAAATTTGAAGCTCAGTGTAGTACTGAGCCATACAGAAAAGAAAAGTTCCAATTCTGGTGAGCAGCGGTCTGGAGGTCCCGCGCAGGCCGTTCGCCAGCTTTACAATGCAAGAAACTGCCTTTGCGTGAGAATTTGAATGGGCTGCTCAGCCCATTAAAGGGACCGCGCTACTAAAAAAAACAATTCTGACGAAAGGTCATCGTCCTGAAACGTTAACTCTGTTTCTCTCTCCACGGATGCTGCCCTGGCTTGTTGAGTTTTTCCAGCATTTTCTGTTGTTATTAGAGGGAACATGTGTTCTTTACCTCCATTTTCTAATTTTTGGCTAAACCCATCACAGAGATTTGCTTTCAGTCATGTAGATTGGACCTTTTACTGCACATCGCCACTGGTGAGATCCTGATAGAAATCTTCATCTTTAAGAAATCATGAATATGATCACTCGCCACAAAGATCTGAATTTTTTATGATTCTACGTTTGGCCTTTATGAGGTATTTCATTCAAAACCTTTTTATGGCAGATAAAAATATTAAAACACAACATACTCTGCTTACAAAACTGAAGGTGCTTACAAAACTGAAGGTCCTCAAAATAGAGCGAGACACTCTGACCATAGGACAGGTTGTCCTGCCCTTGTGGCTTGTCTGAGGCAGTGTTAGCAACTCTTAGACATGAGTCATCTGCTGTTTCTAAACAGCCCAGCCCTCACCGAGCCACTTTATTCTTCATAATAATATCAGCTATGAGTTCTCAGACTTGAGCAACCTTTACTGTCTGAAAGTTAAAGTGGTGGATTCAGTAATTAAATTAAATTCTAAGAAAAGTTCATTTGGAAAGTGCAAAGTTCAGTACTGTAGAACCATATAAAATAGTCTGTAATCTGATGACGCAAGGCATGATCTCAGTTGGTAAATAATTAACTTGTGAAGTTACTGTGCTACCATTCTCCCTCCACTTTCAGTGGCACACTTAGCCAACCTTATCCAAACATTAAGATATAAGTGACCATTTGGTAATAAAACAAGTACCCTATCTACACCAACATGCAACTCAACATTATTTCTCTTTGTATTAGCTTTGGAGACTATAACGAGAATCGTAGCATTTTGCAACAGTGTCAACATGTATCCAACATAATAGGAAATTACTGGGGTCATTTAAACATAACTCCCTGGGGGCTAAATTGGATAGCTCCTGAAAACGGGCACGAGGATCTCGATGCGCGATTGACCCGTGCCCATTGATTGAAATGCAGGCAACACGCCATCTTCGTGCTGTCTACTCAGTATCATGATTGCTTCATGCAGCCAGCACTAACTGCGCTGTTGATTGGCTGCGTGCATCAGAAGGGGCCCCAAAATCGTAACTTCCTATTGCCACTTAAAACTAGCCTGCACTGCTTAAAGCTAGCCTGCACCTCTTAAAGGGGAGGTGCATTGTGGCTGGAGCAGGTGCTGGGAGTCATGTAGGAAGTGAATCTGACCTGGGAAACAGTGAAGAATGGCACAACATGGGAGAGAGAGGGCTCCAAGATTTTCGGACACTGCACTGGAGGTCTTGGTGGAGAACGTGGACAGGAGGAGAGATGGCCTATATCCGCAGGGAAGGAGGCCCTCCAGACACACAGTCAAAAGGCAGTGGGAGCAGATAGCCATGGCAGTCAATGCCAGGAACCAAGCCCCGAGGACCTGGATGCACTGTCGCAAGAAGTTCAACGACCTCAAACGAGCAGTCAGGGTCAGTGAATGCATCTTCAAATGCCATATCCCACCAACTGCACCACTAGCCTCAGACACTTCTCAATTCAACACACCCCCATCACTCACCTACTAACAATCTCTATCAATCAGGACACATACCTCACATTCATATGCTCCACCCTATCCTCACACACTTAGCACTGCTTCAAGCCTCACACCCACATTTCACAGCTTGCACACACTGCCAACTATTCAACTATGACAGCCACATCACACAGATTGCATGACACTCACGGTCACACTTCCCTCTCTCTTGCAGGACAAGGTGGCATACAACTAGAGGCAGCAGGAACTAACCAAAGGGGACAGATGCACCTGCATGTTCCAACCCCCATGGACTAGATGGTGCTGGCCATTATTGGAATGGCCATTGCTGAGGCCAGCAGTGGGGCTGATTCAATTGAAGATGACGGTATCCTCATACCTAATCCTCCTCCTCACATTCCACTTCCTCCTCTTTCCTCAATCTCTTCTGACTCACAAGTTGCAGATGCTGTAAGCATGCACCTCTTAATTTCCCCCCCCCACTCCTCACCACCACCTTGTCCTTGCGCCTTTCTCCTTTCAGATACCCAGGCAGTGGAGGAACAGAAAGAAGACATTGATAAGGAAGATGCAGCACTGTCACTTGATTTCATGCTTGCAGCCACCAGCTCAGATACTGACACTGCGTGTACCTCAGAGGATAGATTAGAGGCATGATCTGCACATGGTGGGACACCAGGTACAAGTGGGCTGCAGCCAGGGCAGGGGGCAAGGATAGCGCAGATGCCAGCTCACCAGAGGATGAGGTCACACAGGAATTCTGCTGCAGAGGACTCAGATTAGAACTTTGATAGGATAGGCTACAGAAGAAGGCTGATGGGTGTACACAACAAAATGCTTGGTGCATTGGGAAGCCTGCCAGAAAGCCTGCGCTCAATGTCAAGGAGCATGGAGGAGTCCAGCACCAAATTGGCACAGGGCTTTGCGTAGAGCTTGGAGCCCATCTTTTCCAGCTCCAACTCCAACTCCATAGCCAACTCCATCAACACACTTGTGGGCCCAACCATGATGCAGTGTCTGATGGCCGATGTCTCAGCTTTCATTGCAGCATGAAGTCTGAGTGCTGCAGTGGAAGCTCAGGCTGTTTTCATGCAAACTTAGCTTGCTGCTATGCGAGCTCAGACCGCTGCCATCATGGCTACGGATACCAGTGTTCAAAGGGGCTTGCAGGGTGTCACAGCAGTCCAGCAATCTGCCCTCCATCAGATTACTAGTTTGCTGAAGCGCCGCCCCGGGGGACTGACGGTGGCTCTGTGGAGCATGAGCCTGCTGTCCTCTTTCAGGATGACAGTATTTGTGCTCATACCTCTGCCACGCCACCGGTGCCCTTGCTGTTGCCCGCCATCAGCCAGCCCAGGCTGCTGCCGTCCATGCCGAGGTGGTGCATGTAATGATCAATAACATGTCATTCTATAGTGGACACTAGGTGGAGCCGTAGAGCTGTGTAGAGCTGTATATAGCTGTATGTATAAGACTACACTACCCAGCTGTATGTATATTAAGACTACATTACCCATGAGGCACTAGGCTATTCACAAGGCTGCAGTCAAGATGGAAGCCTCTACAGATACTGTACCTAGTCCACATGTGCTCAATAAAAGTGTCTAGCAAAAGCTAGCTGTGTTCATCATAAGAATGTCTATTTATTAATGAACATAAGATGGTACCAGGATGGTGAAGATCTGCTGAAAATTGTGAAAAGCGACATGGAGAATTTGAAGCCACCAGAGCATTTGAAACTCACAGGAAACATCGACTACAATTGGCAGACTCTTAAACAACAATTCGAACTCTACATTGCAGCCATCGGATTCGGTACGAAGCCAGATGCAAGGAAGATAGCGTTGCTGCTTATGGTTGCAGGCCCACAGGCGATAGAGGTATTTAATACATTTGTATTTAATCCAGAGGAGAACAGAGAAAAATTAGAAGATGTGTTAAAAAAATTTGATGCACATTGCTCTCCCAAAAAGAATGAGACCTATGAAAGATACATCTTCTGTTCTCAGACACAGCAGCAAAATGAGACTTTTGATAGCTTTATAACTGATCTGAAACTGAAAGCACAGACATGTAATTTCTCTGAGCTCAAAGCATCCATGATTCGTGACCAGATTGTGTTTGGTATTCATGATAAAAAAAGTCAGGGAACGCCTGTTGAGAGAAACCGAACTAAATTTGGAAAATGCGGTGAAAATATGCCATGCCAGTGAGCTAGCTCGAAAGCATGCGAAGACTTTCAGTGAAATCAATAATAACGCGATTGTAATGAGTGATAATGCTGCTGTCAGTGTCCTCCAAGGGGAAGAAACGTGGGCAGAACAGAAATGAAAAGCAATCGGAGGATGAAATTTTTAATTGTAAACGCTGTGGTTACAAACACCAGTTAAGACAATGCCCAGCGTTTGGAAAAATGTGCACAAAGTGTAATGGAAAGAATCACTTTGCCAAACAATGCTTTTCAAAAGTAAAAACTAAGAAAGGGCAACGAGTTAATGTAATTGAGGACACTGATTTAAGTGAGACATTTTTTGTAGGAATGGTGTCATGTGACAATATCAAAAAGGATACAGAAAATGTGCAGCCCTCAGAAATGGACAATGCTGAACATAAAGTTAATGCAGTAAAAGAGGACAAATGGATGATCACACTGCAGGTAAATGGAGCATTAGTTACCTTGAAACTAGACACTGGGGCAAAAGCAAACTTAATCAGTATGAGTGACATTAACAATATGAAAGAAAAGCTAAAAATACAGTAAAAGTCAGTACTACTGAAGGAATATAATGGACAGAAAATAGATAGCTTAGGTGTGTGCAGACTTAAAGTGACAGTCAAAGACAAAGTGCATCATCTCATGTTTTCTGTTGTGGCTGAAAGACTTGATTCACTATTAGGTGACAAAGCTTGTGAAGACTTAGAACTGGCCAAGAGAGTCTACCGTATAAACTGTGCCATAAGCAGACCAGATGACTCAGTGGATTCTGTAGTGAATAATTTCCAGGATGTGTTCAAAGGGTTTGGAGTTCTACCATTCACATACAAGATCCAGCTAAAGGAGGATGCTCAGCCAGTGGTACATGCTCCACCAAGAGTTCCAGCACCCCTGCGTGACCGGCTCAAGAATGAACTGGACAGAATGACCACAGTAGGAGTCATCAGGAAAGTCGAAGAGCCAACAGACTGGGTTAACTCCATGGTATGTGTAAAGAAAAAGAACAATGATCTAAGAATATGCATAGATCCAAAGGACTTAAATGCAAACATAAAACGTGAACACTACCAGATTCCCAAGCGAGAAGAAATCACCAGCGAAATGTCAGGTGCCAAATACTTTACAAAGCTCGATGCCTCACAAGGATTTTGGCAACTAAAACTGGATGAAGAGAGCACCAAATACTGTACCTTCAACACACCATTTGGCAGGTATTGTTTCCTCAGAATGCCTTTCGGGATAATATCTGCATCTGAAATCTTTCATAGAGCGATGGAACACATAATTGAAGGTCTGGAAGGAGTTCGGGTCTATGTTGATGACATCATCATCTGGGGCTCCACACTGAAAGAACACAATGAGAGACTGACTAAAGTGCTACAGAGCATACGCCGGAATGAACTGAAGCTCAACAAAGCCAAGTGTCAGATTGGCGTCCAGGAAGTCACTTTCCTAGGCGATAATCTATCTGGTAAAGGAATAGAGCCAGATATGGAAAAAGTAAACGCCATACTCAAAATGCCCCGACCCACTGACAAAAAAGGAGTGCTACGCATCATGGGGATGATAAACTTCATTGGAAAGTTCACTCCTAACTTGTCAGCCAAGACAGCCTGTCTGCGAGACCTGCTACATAAAACAAATGAGTTCGCATGGACAGAAAGACATGAACAAGAGTGGGTAAACCTCAAAACAGTGCTGACAACCACACCTGTACTCACCTTCTTTGACCCAACAAAAAGAATCAAAGTGTCAACGGATGCATCAAAAGATGGCCTAGGTGCAGTCTTGCTACAAGCAGAGGGTGAAGATTGGAAGCCTGTTGCCTATGCCTCCAGGTCTATGACTGATACTGAGTGTCGATACGCCCAGATTGAAAAGGAATGTCTAGGCTTGGTAGTTGGAGTAGAAACGTTTCATGGCTACATATATGGACTTCCCACCTTCACAGTTGAGACAGACCACAGCCCTCTGGTTGCCATCATAAAAAAAAACCTGAATGAGATGTCTCCAAGGATTCAACGACTCATGATGAAGCTGCAAAGATATGACTTTGAACTGATCTACACACCAGGCAAATACATAGTGTTAGCAGATGCACTATCCCGAGCACCCACAATGAGTCATGTGAGCTCTACTGAAGAAGACGTGGATGTTCATGTGAGTATGGTCACTGCTGCGCTGCCCGTGTCAGACACAAAATCAAAGCAAATAGCAGAAGAAACAGTAAAAGATACAGTGTTACAAACAGTAATAGAGCACATTCATCATGGTTGGCCAAAAGGTTCCTGTCCAAAATATTTTCACATAAGTTCAGAATTGAGTGTCGCAAGTGGACTATTACTAAAACAGAACAGGATAGTCATTCCACAGGCTCTACGTCAAGACATGCTCAAAAGGATTCATGAGGGACACCTCGGAATTGAAAAATGCAAAAGGAGGGCAAGAGACACTGTTTATTGGCCTGGCATAAATAAGGACATTGAGAACATGATAGGCAAATGTGAGACATGTCAGAAACACCAAAACAAACAAGCAAAGGAACCAATGATAGTAGCTGACATACCAACAGCACCATGGCAAAATGTTGGTATGGACCTTTTTCATTTAAATGGTAAAGACTATCTAATAGTGATTGACTACTATTCTAACTATCCTGAGATGGCGCTGCTCTCAAGCACCACAGCAAGCAGTGTCATAATGCATGTGAAATCCATCTTCGCCAGACATGGAATTCCCAGGATTGCCGTTAGCGACAATGGTCCGTGCTTCAACTGTAAGGAGTGGCAACAGTTTGCAGCACATTATGACTTTCAGCACATTACATCCAGTCCTTTGTATGCTCAGTCAAATGGTAAGGCAGAGAAAGGTGTTCAAGTTCTCAAGCAGCTACTGAAGAAAGCGACAGAAAGCAAGTCTGATCCTTATCTTGCCCTGCTGAGCTACCGAGCCTCACCTTTAGACTGTGGTTCTTCACCTGCTGAACTACTAATGGGTCGCAAGTTGCGCACCACGCTACCCTGCTGTGCAAAAGAACAGCAAAGTGAGGAACTGAGACAGAGACTTCAACTGTTAAAGCTGAAACAGAAATCACACTATGACAAGTCATCCAAAACTCTAAAACCATTGACAAGGGATGATGTTGTCAGGATTGAGGATCCAGATGCATGGAACAGGAAAGCTACAGTTCTTGAGGAAGTAGGACCAAGATCATACACTGTTAGAACTGAGGAAGGACAGATTCTCAGGAGGAACCGCCGTTCCCTCCTAAAAACACAAGAGACTATTCAAGAGCAGATTGATGACAATGCCGCAACTGCATCTTGTCATTCACCACCAGAACAATCTCATGAAGACACATCAGACTTACCCGTGTTGAGAAGATCCACACGTGAAGTAAAAAAGCCTGATAGACTTAATCTTTGAGTACAATGTAAAGCTTTGAAAATGTGTTGACTGTTTTGAAAATGTTTATGTTTATAGAGCACTAACAAAAGAGTTACTGATATTATCTTTATTGTTTTCTTGAAAGTTGATTGATATTGATTTTGTTAAACCTCAAAGAAAGGGGGATGTAATGATCAATAACATGTCATTCTATAGTGGACACTAGGTGGAGCCGTAGAGCTGTGTAGAGCTGTATATAGCTGTATGTATAAGACTACACTACCCAGCTGTATGTATATTAAGACTACATTACCCATGAGGCACTAGGCTACCCACAAGGCAGCAGTCAAGATGGAAGCCTCTACAGATACTGTACCTAGTCCACATGTGCTCAATAAAAGTGTCTAGCAAAAGCTAGTTGTGTTCATCATAAGAATGTCTATTTATTAATGAACAAAAGAGTGCAGTCTGAAGCCGGGCCTTCTAGGCCCAGAGCTGCTCAAGGTCGTCCTCCACTGAAAGTCAGCAGTCTTTCACTACCATGCTGCAGCCACTGGGGTAGCACTGCATAGGAGCACTAGGAGAGGCAAAGACACATGGTAGACAGGCACTAAGGGAATGCACAAGGGTGATTATTTGACATTTATATCCAATATGGCATGGTTTCATTTATAAATTTGTTTTGGAATGTTTATTTTGTGGTGGCTTTTATTTTTGCATTGTGGCCAAGATGACGATGTGATGGTCAGTGACAGAGGGAAGGTAAAGAGTATGGAACTATTGGTCAATGGGGAAATGGGGTTGCGGTTACTTGTATCTCACTCGAATTAGTTCTTCACGTACAGCACGGGCAGAACGGGGCTGTCTAGGTTGCCACCTTCCTTCTTCTTCCTCCTCCTCCTCCTACTTTTCCTGCTCCTGCTCCTCAGCTGCTCGCCTGATAGCTGGTGGCAAGGGCTGTCCCCTCATGAAGGCAAGGTTGTGCAGCTTGCAGCAGACCACCACGAATTGTGAGACCCACTCAGCCGAGTACTGGTTGATGTGGTGTACATGGACTTCCAAAGGCGTTTGATAAAGTGCCACATAATAGGCTTGCCAGCAAAGTTGAAGCCAATGGAATAAAAGGGACAGTGGCAGCATGGATACGAAATTAGCTAAGTGACAGGAAACAGAGAGTAGTGGTGAACGGTTGTTTTTCAGACTGGAGGAAGGTACACAATGGTGTTCCCCAGGGGTTGGTACTAGGTCCACTGCTTTTCTTGATATATATTAATGACTTGGACTTGGATGTACAGCGCACAATTTCAAAATTTTCAGATGACACAAAACTTGGTAGTATAGTGAACAGTGAGGATGATAGTGATAGACTTCAAGAAGACATAGACAGGCTGGTGGAATGGGTGGACACGTGACAGATGAAATTTAACGCAGTAAAGTGCAAAGTGATACATTTTGGTAGGAAGAATGAGGCGAGGCAATATAAACTATAGGGTACAATCCTAAAGGGGGTGCATGAACAGAGAGACCAGGAGTGTATGTGCACAAATTGTTGAAGGTGGCAGGGCAGGTAGAGAAAGCGGTTAAAAATGCATACGGGATCCTGGGCTTTATAAATAGAGGCATAGAGTCCAAAAACAAGGAAGTTATGATGAACCTTTATAAAACACTGGTTCGACCTCAACAGGATTATTGTGTCCAATTCTGGGCACTGCAATTTAGGAAGGATGTGAAGGCCTTAGCGAGATTAAAGAAAAAATTTACAAGAATGATTCCAGGGATGAGGGACTTCAGTTACGTGGATAGACTGGAGAAACTGGGGTTGTTCTCCTTTGAGCAGAGAAGGTTGAGAGGAGGTTTGATAGAGGTGTTCAAAATCATGATGGGTCTAAACAGAGTAGATAGAGAGAAACTGTTCCCATTGGTGGAAGGGTCTAGAACCAGAGGACACAGATTTAAGGTGATTGGCAGAAGAACCAAAGAAAACTTTTTTCTGCAGTGAGTGGTTATGATCTGGAATGCACTGCCTGAAAGGGTGGTGGAGGCAGATTCAATCATGGCTTTCAAAAGGGAATTGGATAAGTACCTGAAGGAAAAAAAATTGCAGGGCTACAGGGAAAGGGCAGGGCAGTGGGACTAGCTGAAGTGCTGTTGCAGAGAGCCAGCATGGGCTCAACGGGCTGAATGGCCTCCTACTGTGCTGTAACCATTCTATGATTCTATACTGCAGGATGGTCCAAGCAGCGGAAGCATTGTTTCAGCATGCCAGTTGGTCTGCTCTATCACATTTCTTGTGGCAGCATGGCTCTCATTGTATGCATGCTGCGCACATGTGCGTGTGTTGCGAACTGGAGTTATGAGTCATATTGTCAGCGGATAGCCCTTGTCACCCGTTAGCCACCCTTTGGTTTGCCGTGGTGGCTGAATTGCAGCTAGCACAGCGGACTGCCGCATAATGAAGGAATCAGGACTGCTGCCAGGGTACCGGGCATTGACCTGCATGACCTGTGACCAATGGTCATACATCTGCGAGACATTGATGGAGTGGAATCCCTTTCGGTTCCGGTATAGGGCAGAGTTGATGTGTGGTGCCCGCAAAACGATGTGCGTGCAGTCAATGGCCCCTTGCACTATGGGGAAGCCTGCAATCCTAGCAAAACCTTGTGCTCGCTCCACCTGCTGGTCTCTGGCAAGAGAGAAGGAAATGTAGTTAGCTCTCTTTGAATAGAGAGCCTCACTCACCTCCCTTATGCAACTGTGGATGGCAAACTGCAAGATGTTGCAAATATCTCCAGCGCCAGCCTGGAAGGAGCCAGACGCATGGAAGTTCATAACCACGCTCACCTTCACAGCCACTGGCAATGTGGTCCTTGCCCTGCTCTGAGGTTGGAGTTGTGGCTGCAGCAGGTGCCAGATTTCAGTGAGGACGTCCCACTGAAGCTTCAGGTCGGAGAATTGCTCCTTGAACACCCTGGGTGAGTATGGCCTCTTGCTGAGAGCCCTTCTCCCCCTCCTCCTCCTCCCTCTTCCAGCAGCATGTCCTGTTCTAGGTGGCCTCTGTTCATTCTCCAAGTCATGTTGTATTCCAAGGGGAATTCCTACTAGTACACCCATGTCTTGGTGCAAGTGGTTTGTGAAGAAGCCTTGAAGTCAGGAAAAAGTCCTTCAGCATCTGCCACGCCATTCCCTGTAGACTTTTGCAACTTGAAACAACTACAGAAAGCACCAAACACTTGTAGAATTGTAACTACAGCCAGGAAAAATTAACCAGCAACTAACCTGTAAGTAATTGATGGTCCCTTTAAATGACGCTGGTGGCGGGTCCTTCATGCTGCTTAACACGTGTTCAGCTGTGCGAGCTTAAGAGAGGATGTCAGCTGGAGCGTTGAGGTCCAAAATGGCAGCGCTGGCATTAAATCAGTGTTACATGCTGATTGACGTCATGATCTGCCTTCTCTGCATATTTCCGGCAGACGTTAGCTGCGCCCGCGCTAATGCCTTAACCAAGATGGTGTCCGGTGTGACCCATGGTAGCACAAAGAGAATTTACAGAAACATTGTAACTTGCTGTGTGCTACATAATGTCGTCACGAAGATAGGCTTTGAGGCTTTTGCGGCATTATCGCTACCACATTACAACATGCTGGATTGAGTACTTTCTTTTCATTTCAATAATACTTTGGGTGCTGTGTTTATGCCAACAGTATTTATGATTGAATTCCCAATAAATTAATTAGGAACATCAAGTGTTCTTTTTAAAACTGAGAAAAAAAGTGAACAGAAAGTGTAATGGTTAGGACATTGCTTCCTTGCCAGTCATGATCTGACACCTGTATCTGCAAACCGTATTGTGATGGTTTCTGTCGGCTGAGCATCTCTTGGGTATGGAAGAGGGTTAGTAAAGTGGGAGGATGTGAGCCTCCTATTGGATTAATACCAAGCAACACTAATGCTGAAAATGACTAAGGAATCCATGACCCAGTTGCCCACCATTGCTGTTGTTTGAAGAACCAGGGAGGTTGAACAATTATAACTGAAACAGGGCAAGGGGAGTAACAATTTTATTTTAGTTCCAGTATTTTTTTCTTTCAATGCTGAGTGTTTCATATTGCCACTGAACTTTCTTCTGAGTACGTGGCAATTTCCTGGCTATTGCCCAGGAGTCTGCCCAGTGGACGTGTCGTTCTGCTCCTGGCTTCGGTTTCACTGACAGTTCTGTTGACTGTGTGCCAAGGTTACAGCTGGAGGAAAAGACCACATTGGGTGGGCTGGAACCAGCTGGAGATCATGTTACAAACGCTTTAGAAAATGTTAAAATGGAATTGACTGTAGTTAAGAAAGTGTAGTCTTTTGGTGATTTAAAAAAAAAGGTCACTCTTAGACAAAGCTGAAATAACTGCGCCAAGCAGGGAATTATTTTGTTCCCAGTATATACAAGACAGGCTTCAGAAATAGTTTAATTTATTCTTTTACTGTACAGATAAAAGGCCATAAGATACTTGTTATCTTGTGGTCTCTTGGCCTAGAAATTGAGTTTTGGCACAGCCAGGGCTTTAGCGCCGGAAGTTAGTGCCGGAGCTAAGTCGCGCTGGTCGGGCCCAAAATTCAATAGTTCTGCGCCCAAACGGCTGCCGGCGCTGCTGAGAGGTGTTTGCGCCTGAAAACTGGCGCTACGTGCTGAATATCGGCGCTATTCCGGCGCTGCGGCGCCCGCTGCGGTGCGGCAGGTTCGGGAAGTGCAGGCCTCCTCCTTCCCTTAAGGAGGAGCTGCCTGCACCCGGCCGCGGCCCGCGAAAATCGTTCTAAAAATGAGCCCGGCACCTCGGACAAGTGCCGGGCTTGCTTCTGTTCCGGGTGGGGGGGGGGAAGTCCGGGGAGGGAGCTGCGGCCAGGCGGCCGGCGGGAAAGCGGCCGGCCGCCGCGGGGCCTTTAATGCGCCGGCGCAAAGTCAGGTAAGACTCTGTTGCCAGAGTCTTAGTTGCGGCTGCCACGGGCGAGGCGGCCGCAACTGAATTTCGGCGCTGGGGCCCGTCGCCATGGCAACCGGGACGCTGCGCACACCGATGACGTCATCGGTGCCGGCGCAGCACTACCAGTCTAGCGCGGCGGAAGGGCCCCAGGCAATTTCGGCGCCGGCGCCAATTGCAGCGCTAGGCCCTCTAGCGCCGCAAAAGCGGCGCTAAGGCAACTCAATTTCTAGGCCCTTATCTTTACACAACCTCACTAATTGGGAAGGCAAGCAAATGGTCTCCAGCCTCCACATCGCGTTTAGGCCCTGGGGGTGTAAAACGGGCAATATCGGGCAGACCGCTCATTGTACAGCCTGCCTGATTTTCCTTTCCATTGACTTCAGGTTGTGGATACCTGGAGTGACTTTGGAGCTGTGGACAGGCTGGTTTCATATCTATCCAGCTGATGGATGCTTCAGTTGAAAGCGCCACCCTATCAGTATAACATCATCGTCTAAGACTTATGATTTTGTTAAACAAAACACACAGAGGAAAATCTTCCCAAATGAGCCAGACAGATTGGACTATGTTTTCTCACTTCTTAATTTTCTATCTTAACATGTTCTATAGTACAACTGAAGTACAATTTCTTGACGGTACAATGTTTCAACAAGACTATATAAAATCATAGTGTAAGTACTAAATGGCTTCAAAACACAAATAGCACTGAAAAAAATGAACTATTTAATGATATGAACTGCAACCTTCTATGTAATTCTTTTCTTTCAGATTTAATTCATCATAATTTGAGGTTTTCATGCAGCCAGAGTTCCACTCCTCACCTCAGTGCTGCGTAAATTAAGAAGACAACATAAACTGGAACCATTGAAATACAGTCCACAATGGTGCAGATGCACAAATGTCTTTTTAATCTATTCTCCCTGAAAATTGAAAGTGCAGCGAGTGAGAACTCGCAGACACTGCAATGTTATCTGCTAACCTGGCATCTCCATTTAATGTCATTTCAATTATCTGAGCGAGGAAGTAGATTATAAAAATGAATAAAAATAAAATTACCACATCTGTGCCATATTAACAATCTTTTAACTGATTTTCACTTCATTTCTTCTCATTTTGAAGTAAGAAAAGATGGATTCCTTTCGGTACAATTCCCTTCTCACAGGATCTCTTTGCTCCATCTGCTACTGATTGCAGTTAAACTCTCTTATTAAACATGTTTTATTATTAGGAAGCCGAGACGAAGGTCAAGGTCCATAGTGCATGACACCAGCGAAAAGTGTCTGCTCCACACCATTTCCAGCATTCCCAGGGTATCTGCCACGCATTGATCCAGGAATCTTGGAGCAGCACTTTGCATCATGTTGGTGTACTTTGCATTAGGGGCAAAGGAGGTAGATCTGGCAGATTTCTAGCTGTTGACATTATTCTGCTAGTCTTGTAATACTACTAAATTGGCCATGGAAATCTCAGAGGAACATTTGAACAAAATATATTTTTTTTCCATAGAAAAGGATGTTGATGTCAATCTTTGTTTCTTTGCAACTGATTTCTAAAAGGGGGCATCGTGGTGAGGCTCCCCCATCTAGATAAATACATTCAGTGTTGAAATGCAATGCTAAATGTAAAGAGTTTCGAAAAAAGTTAAAACTCTGAGAACGAGTTTGAATTTTCAAATCTAGCCAACCTGCTAACTCAAATCAGACAAAATTTGGAAAGCATCCAGGATTAAGCAATGCAGTTGGTAGTTAGCAAATATTTGGAAGAGATTAGCAATTTAACTACAAACCCTTGGCTTGGCAACTCCAGAAAACCTATGAGCATTTCAAATGCCTCTAACCCAACCGTATGGAGTTAACGTTTCAGGTCAAAGACCCTTCATCAGAACTGGAAAAAAAGCAGGAAGAGGGATAGATTTTAAAACAAGTGGGGGCTGGGAAAAGGGGGAGTGGATGAAAGAACAAAAGGGAAGGTCAGAGGTAGGATAGAAAGCAGGAGAGATTAAGAGACATTGAGAGACATTAAGAGATATTCAAGGAATAAAGGATGGCTCTAGATGAAGTGTGAATGGCCCTGGCAGAATGAAGGACAACTGTCATGTGGGAGGGAAGAAAAAAGCCCAGACAAAAGTGTGGATTAAAAAAAAGGGAAAATATATATATAATAGGGGCCGAGGTTATGATCTGAAATTGTTGAACCCTATGTTGAGTCCAGAGGGCTGTAGAGTGCCTAATTGAAAGATGAGGTGCTGTTCCTCGAGCTTACGCTGAGCTTCCGTGGAACAATGCAAGAGGCCGAGGACAGTGAGGTCAGAGTGGGAATGGGGCGGTGAATTAAAGTGACAGGCCACCGGGAGCTCGGGGTCCACCTTACAGACTGAACGGAGCTGTTCCGCAAAGCGGTCACCCAATCTGTGTTTGGTCTCCCCAATGTAGAGGAGTCCACATCGTGAGCAGCAAATACAGTATACTGTACTAAATTGCAGGAAGTACAAGTAAATCGCTGTTTCACCTGGAAGGGGTGTTTGGGGCCCTGGACAGTGGGAAGGGGGGAGGTATAAGTGCATGCGTTGCATCTCCTGCGCTTGCACGGTAAGGTGCCGGGCGAAGGAGAAGGGGTGCTGGGGGTGGTAGAGGAGTGGACTAGGGTGTCGCGGAGGGAGCGGTCCCTACGGAATGCTGAAAGGGGAGGTGAGGGGAAGATGCGTTTGGTGGTGGGATCACGCTGGAGGTGGCGGAAATGGCGGAGGATGCTCCGTTGAATGTGAAGGCTGGTGGGGTGAAAGGTGAGGACAAGGGGAACTCTATCGTGGTTCCGGGAGGGAGGGGCAGGGGTGAGGGCAGAAGTGCGGGAGATAGAACGGACATGGTCGAGGGCCTTGTCGACCACAGTAGAGGGGAATCCTCAGTTGAGGAAAAAGGAAGACATGTCGGAAGCACTGGTATGGAAGGTGGCATCATCAGAGCAGATGCGGCGGAGATGGAGAAACTGGGAGAATGGAATAGAGTCCTTACAGGAGGCTGGGTGGGAGGAAGTGTAGTCCAAGTAGCTGTGGGAGTCAGTGGGCTTGTAGTGAATGTTTGTCAATAACCTTTCCCTATCCGGGAAACTGGAAACTGTCGACGCCCTCCACCACTTTAACAGTTTCCAGTTTCCCAGCCCCAACCGCCTCCTTTTCACTATGGACGTACAATCCCTCTACACCTCCATCCCCCACCAGGATGGCGCTCCGCTTCTTCCTTGAACAGAGGCACAAGAAGTCCCCATCCACCACCACCCTCCTCCGTCTGGCTGAACTTGTTCTCACATTGAACAACTTCTCCTTTGACTCCACTCATTTCCTCCAAATCAAAGGTGTTGCTATGGGTACCCGCATGGGTCTTGCTATGCCTACCTTTTTGTGGAATATGTGGACCACTCTTTGTTCCAGTCCTACTCGGGTCCCCTCCCTCACCTCTTTTTCCGGTACATTGATGACTGTATCGGTGCCGTCTCCTGCTCTCGCCCTGAACTAGACAATTTCATTCACTTTGCTTCCAATTTCCACCCTTCCCTCACCTTCACATGGTCCATCTCCGACTCTTCTCTTCCCTTCCTCAACTTCTCCGTCTCCATCTCTAGGGATAGGTTATTGACAAACATTCACTACAAGCCCACTGACTCCCATAGCTACCTGGACTACACTTCCTCCCACCCAGCCTTCTGTAAGGACTCTATTCCATTCTCCCAGTTTCTCCGTCTCCGCCGCATCTGCTCTGACGATGCCACTTTCCATACCAGTGCTTCCGACATGTCTTCCTTTTTCCTCAATCGAGGATTCCCCTCTACTCTGGTTGACACGGCCCTCGACCGTGTCCGTTCTATCTCCTGCCACTTCTGCCCTCACCCCTGCCCCTCCCTCCCGGATCCACGATAGAGTTCCCCTTGTCCTCACCTTTCACCCCACCAGCCTCCACATTCAACGGAGCATCCTTCGCCATTTCCGCCACCTCCAGCGTGATCCCACCACCAAACGCATCTTCCCCTCCCCTCCCCTTTCAGCATTCTGTAGGGACCGCTCCCTCCGCGACACCCTAGTCCACTCCTCTACCACCCCCAGCACCCCTTCCCCTTCGCCCGGCACCTTACCGTGCAAGCGCAGGAGATGCAACACATGCCCTTATACCTGCCCCCTTCCCACTGTCCAGGGCCCCAAACACCCCTTCCAGGTGAAACAGCGATTTACTTGTACTTCCTGCAATTTAGTATACTGTATTTGCTGCTCATGATTTGGACTCCTCTACATTGGGGAGACCAAACGCAGATTGGGTGACCGCTTTGCGGAACACCTCCGTTCAGTCTGTAAGGGGGACCCCGAGCTCCCGGTGGCCTGTCACTTTAATTCACCGCCCCATTCCCACTCAGACCTCACTGTCCTCGGCCTCTTAGATTGTTCCATGGAAGCTCAGCATAAGCTTGAGGATCAGCACCTCATCTTTCGATTAGGCACTCTACAGCCCTCTGGACTCAACATAGGGTTCAACAATTTCAGATCATAACCTTGGCCCCTATTTTATACATATATATATATATATACCTTTTTTTTTAATCCACACTTTCATCTGGGCTTTTTTCTTCCCTCCCACATGACAGCTGTCCTTTATTCTGCCAGGGCCATTCACACTTCATCGAGAGCCATCCTTTATTCCTTGAATATCTCTTAATGTCTCTCAATGTCTCTTAATCTCTCCTGCTTTCTATCCTACCTCTGACCTTCCCTTTTGTTCTTTCATCCCCTCCTCCTTTTCCCAGCCCCCACCTGCTTTAAAATCTATCCCACTTCCTGCCTTTTTTCCAGTTCTGATGAAGGGTCTTCGACCTGAAACGTTAACTCCGTTTCTCTCTCCACGGATGCTGCCCTGGACTGCTGAGTTTTTCCAGCATTTTCTGTTGTTATTTCAGACTTCCAGCAACCGCAGTATTTTGCTATCCCTTGGTACGAATGGCTGTTAACAGCAGCTGCTGTACCAGCTGAAGGCTGTGCAGAGGCCAAGGCCCCTTTGGCTCATCAGGTAACAGGCAGTGTTGGAATGCTGTCAAAAGTCCTTTCAGGCCAGGGTGGCCGTGGCTCCGCAGTGAACACAATCTGACCTGGACAAGGTGGGTCAGATTAGATTGCTGCAGTTACGAAACCAGATTTAAGGCACTGTCAAAAATGTCTGTTGTGGAGTTTTTGCATCATGATAAAACATTTTCAAAAATCTGTCAAGCTTGATAATTACCAGTTCATTTGAAAAATACTATTTATTTGCTTTGGTTTGGTTGATGAATTCTTTTGTCTTATCATTCTAATATTGTGTGCTTAGAATTAATAAGTAGTTTTAAAGAAAGAAAGAATTTATATAGCGCCTTTTCTGACCTCCGGACGCCCCAAAGCACTTTACAGCCAATTAAAGTGTAGTCACTGTTGTAATGTAGGAAACGCAGCAGCAAATGTATGCACAGCAAGGTCCCACAAACAGCAATGAGATAAATGATCAGATCATCTGTTTTGGGTGTTAGTTGAGGGAAAAATGTTGTCCAGGACACCGATGAACTCCCCTGCTCTTCTTCGAATAGTCCCATGGATTCTTTCATGTCCACCTGAGAGGGCAGGTGGTTTAACATCTCGTCTGAAAGACAGCACCTCCGACAGTATCCGTTCCCTCAGTACTGTACTGAAGTGCCAGTCTAGATTATGTGCTCAAGCCTCTGGAGCGGGGCTTAAATCCACAGCCTTCTGACTCGGTTACATGCTTACACCAAGCCAAGGCTGACATCTGTTTTACTCTTTTTTTCTTTTATAAATCTATCTTTTTCTTTAAAGGACAATTGCTGTTCTTGAAATGAATGTGGAAAGCTTTGGATGTAATGTTTATCTACATGGGAGGGGAGAATGGGCCTGATTTTGGTCTCTACATCACCCCATTTGCCTCCAAAGATGGGGTTTAGGGAGATTGGTTGGCAAATGGAGCAGGATTCGGTCCTGCCCACTTAGCGTGATTTACAGGATGCCCAATTATCCAGGGCATGGGAAGAGTGTGCTGATGCAGAGGGCTCCCATCTGAAGCAGGTGGGAACCTCATAATCCTATGCAAAAGGAGGTGGGGGAGAGGGCGACATCTTTTTCTGGTCTGCGGGCATGCTAGCGGTCGAGCCCCCATCATGCTCATTGAAAACTGGTGGGCAGGAGGCCACCAGTGGACCTGTGGACAGGAGTGCCTTAAGAAGGTCCTCAGATTTTAAAGATAAGTGGCCCTTTATAAAGCTCCCTTTATTACCACCAGTGGTTTGGCCAAGAGGGATCCTCTGAACGGACATGCTCCGAGGAAGAGAAGGAGCGGTGGAGGGATGCCAGAAGCGTTAGACTGTCTGAAAGGAGCTCCATCCGCTCCTACCAGCACCCGCACCGCTGCCTTTGCAGAGAGATGTTGCATAGCTTGCTTTGGCAGATGCTGTATTGGTGGAGACTCCTCTCTCTAAAGAGGGTTGTGCCAACAGACCTCTGAGGGCATTACAAGGAGATGAGAATGCCTGCCTGACTGACCATTATGCTGGAGGTTTCTTCAGAAGCACCCCAATCACAGCATTGCATTCTTTACACGGTACTGCATGGAAGAAGGTTGCCCAGAATGACCAGGAGCCAGCGTTGCCTGTTCTGCAACTGCCAAGATGCCACCAACCACTTTTGTGGACCCGGATAAGCCTACCTGGGAATGACCGTGGAAACCTGCCGCCTCGGGTCAGCAGAGGGGCAGATGCCGAGCTGTGCCATTTGCTACTAGGACACATGTAGCTACTATGCACCATAGAGTTCGTACATTTGCTGCTTTTCTCTTCTAAACTACTCTGCTGAGTTTTAATTATTTATTTTCTAATTTTTCCCTCCAATTTTCTCCCCTCTGTGGACACTTGTTGGTTTCAGTCACCTCACCTAAGTGTCCATTCTTGATGTGTGAAGCTAGAGTGCAAGTTGTGGCTGGTTACTTGAAAATAGCCAAATCCAATGCTGTCCTCCACTGACATATGTTCATGAACATTTTCACAACGACAAATTATGTTCCTATATCACTGTTAATGCAGCAAAATGCCCCAAAGTGCTTCACAGTTGGAGGTCAGACTTGAGCAAGAATAGGAGGGACATAGGTGGAGGGGGGGTGCGGGGCATGGTCAGGAGGTAATGTCAGTGTGATAGATTTTAAGGAGGCTGTTGAGATGTCATGAGATGGAAGGGTTTGGGGTGGGGGGAGGGAGGAATGAGAGATGGCTGAAGGCTCTGTGACCGCTGGAAGAGTGGGGAGTGGGGAGTGGGGGAGGGAGAAATGTCCAGTAGACCAGAGTTGGAACAGCAGGTACGGACGTAGGTGTTGAGGAGCTTGTAGAGTTAGAGAGGGGCAAGGTCATGGAGGGATTGGTGGACAAAGGGG
Organism: Somniosus microcephalus; assembly: GCF_052327205.1. Classification (NCBI taxonomy): domain Eukaryota; kingdom Metazoa; phylum Chordata; class Chondrichthyes; order Squaliformes; family Somniosidae; genus Somniosus; species Somniosus microcephalus. The sequence goes on along the minus strand of NC_140990.1, from coordinate 211,260,512 downwards.
AGGATTTTGAGAGACAGACCAGCAGGAGTCATTGAATAGTGATGAAAGAGTGGGAATCCTGGCTGATTTCTTCCCCCCACCCCCCACTTTCCTAACCTAGGGACACTGAGGCCAACTGTAGAAATCCCCACCACTAATCTGGCTGAAATCGCAACACAAGCCTGAAACAGTCCTGGTGTGTGTGGCTCAGTGCATTCAGCTACTGAGCCATCAAAGGAGTACCTAATGACATTTTCATTGAAATTTAAATTAGGGCCAGAGATGGGGTGGAGGGAATCTCCTGGACTATAATGTGGCATCATTGTGACTGGCATTCCCTGTGTTAGCAGGAAGACCTGCTTATGCTGCTTTCAGTGACAGAGAGTTTACTGGAACTAGACTGCTGTCTCTGTGCGATCAGTTCCCAGCAGCCACGTTACTATTCTTTGCAGTTTAGAAATACATTAGTGGCCATAAGCTGATCTCAATACTTCTTGCTGCCTCTCATAATGAAAACTGCATGCTGTGAGGTAAGGGATCGCTTTTAGCGGGTCACAAACTGTATCGGGCTTTATTGATCTTCAGCAGCAGATGCTGATCCCACTCTTTAAAGTACAGTATTCCAGCTTCTGAAAGCAGATCACATAAAATAGCAGCCTTGATCCTGTGTACTAGGTGTCATTGAACGCAACTGAAGCAGGTCTTGCTGCGATCATTTAAAACCTTGGCCTACAGGGAATGGGCTGGCCATGCTGAGATTACACAGGCAATAATACATTATACATGAGATAGCTGGTTAGCCCAGTTACACTGTATTGTGGGACTGGTCTCTCCAACGCATGTAGATAAGATTAAAATTTTCCTTGATTATTATAGCAGATCAGTGGCGGGAAGATTGTACGAGTGTGACCATCATGAAGGAATTAATGTGGGCAGCATCTCCATTACCATGACAACAACAGGCAAGCTCACTCAGAAAGGCCATATAGCTGATGTAGAAAATGAAAAATGTCACATTGGTGCAGTTGGAGGTGCAATGTTGGGGGAGGGTAGGGGCTGCTTTACTTTACATTTAACAATACCATACCTGACCTGGGAGTGCTTGATGCTAATACTGGGTGTCTAAAGTGACAGAGTATTCCATTTCTTAGTGCTAACATCTATCACTTTGATAAGGCAACATTCATTTAAAAATAAAAACAGAAAATGTTGGAAATACTCAGCAGGTCAGGCAACATCTGTGGAAATAGAAACAGAGTTAATGTTTCAGGTCGATGACCTTTAGTCAGAACTGGACATTTCATTAAAAAAGACTTTTGGAATGCAATTAGTGTCTTCAAACCACCACATGCTTTTGTTATGTAGACAGGGCTATATGGAGTGATGCACAGCATCATTTTACTGTATCACATATACGTGCCTTTCTCTGAGCTTTGGAGGTAATGCGTTTGCCATTTTATATAGCCTGGCCAGCCATGTTGAATATATTTAAATCTACTGGCCCAATTCTTTGTGGGATAGGAATGAATAGGCATTGGATTAATGGTGACAGGAAGGTAGAGAAATTTGTCACAACACACTTTGCATCTGGGACACGGGGGAATTTTAATCCCCAAAACTGGGTGTGTTGGAGTCGGGTGAGAGGTTAAGGTGTTAAAAATCTGAATCCTGACCCCAACCCATCTCCAACTCGCTCACTTCTGGTTTTGACAGAGGCAGGTTGGGGTGCGGGCAGTCAACCCACATCACAGAATCACAGAAACCCCACAGTGCAGATAGAGGCCATTTCGGCCCATCGAGCCTGCACCGACACATATCCCACCCTATCCCCACATATTTTAATCCCCCTAACACTAATGGTCAATTTATCATGGCCAATCAACCTAACCCGCACATGATCAGGTAGTCTTGGTGGTAATGGAGCAGTTTGATAAGTTGAATTCAGCTGCTCTATTCGGCAATGTTCTCAGGAACTTCATGCTGTGACAGGTATGAATTTGGTATGAAAATCCTCGTGTAAAACAGGTATGGATGTTTACAGTGGTATGAAGTCCAGGCATGGGAAGACATCTTTGCAGGGCAGTTTTATTCTGATATCTGAATCTAGGCAGGGTTGACACTGAATATCAGTGCTTCCTCCCACTGTGTGCATTGTGCTTTGTGAGTCAGGTAGAGATGCTATCTTTCCATGTGAAATGAAACTGCTGCAGTATGGAGTACAGGTGCAAAAAGGGCTCCTCAAAGGAAAAGAAATCTTGCAGTTTTAGGTTATCCATGTAAGTGTTATACTGTAGGAATAGGTGTATTCCTAACCAAATCACTGAGGTCGACTCAGGAGAAACAATCCAATAAGTCTTTAATGAAGGATTTGACAAAATACAACAAACAACGTAGATCGATGCAGGAGAGCCGTGGAACAGGACTTTCCCCAGTGGGGACGCCACGAGGACTGACTAGGCAGTCCGGAGGTTTCTGTGATGACGTCATCGCGTTTGCGTCGTGACGTCATCACGTTGCTCGCGTTTCCCGCGCTTGGGGCGTCACGTGACTTGCATCGTGACGTCATCGCGTTTGCCTGCGCTTAGGGCGGTCACGTGATGTGCATGATGATGTCAGCGCGTTTACCCAGCATCCGGCACTGCAGCTGGCCGTTGCGGCCGAAGTCGGGAGCGGGAGGCCGAACCGGCCCGGCGGCCGTCGCGGGAGCGAGAGGCCGAAACGGGCCGGCGGCCATCGCGGGAGCGGGAGGCCAAACCGGGCCGGCGGCCGTCGCGGGAGCGGGAGGCCGAACCGGGCCGGCAGCCGTCACGGGAGCGGAAGGCCGAGCTGGGCCGGCTCGCGTCCTTAAAGGGGCAACGCCCCGTACAGGTAAACTGTATGTACAAACATAGTTAAAGGGAATTATGTATAATAGGTAAGGGACACCCGGTGGTACCGCTATAATACAGTTTATCTAATCTCTTATCCTCATCCATAAAACAGATACAAATATCTGTTTGGTTTATTAAAAACACTTTGATTAACACCAGTGAAGATGCCACAACTACCGAGGAGAAACGGCAAACTGAGCATCCACAATCCTGTAAAGAATTGGGGGAACATAGGGTCGAATGAGAGGGAGGAACTGAATGAAATCAGTATTTGTAGGGAAATGGTGTTAGGGAAATTGATGGGATTGAAGGCCGATAAATCCCCCGGGCCTGATAATCTACATCCTAGGGTCTTAAGGAAGTGGCCCTAGAAATAGTAGATGCATTGTTGGTCATCTTCCAAAATTCTATAGATTCTGGAACAGTTCCCATGGATTGGAGGGTAGCTAATGTTACCCCACTATTCAAAAAAGGTGGTAGAGAGAAAACGGGGAATTATACACCGGTGAGCCTGACATCGGTAGTGGGGAAAATGCTAGAGTCCATAAAAAAAGATGTAATAGCAGAGCACTTGGAAAACAGTGACAGGATCGGACAAAGTCAACATGGATTTACAAAAGGTAAATTGTGCTTGACTAATCTACTGGAATTTTTTGAGGATGTAACTGGTAGCACATTCTCCCCGTGTTTGCGTGGGTTTTCTCTGGGTGCTCCGGTTTCCTCCCACAGTCCAAAGATGTGCGGGTTAGGTTGATTGGCTATGATAAATTGACCCTTAGTGTTAGGGGGATTAAAATATGTGGGGTTACGGGGATAGGGTGGGATATGTGTAGGGGTTACGGGGATCGGGTGGGCTATGTGTCGGTGCAGGCTCGATGGGCCGAAATGGCCTCTATCTGCACTGTGGGGTTTCTGTGATTCTGTGAATAGATAAGGGAGAACCAGTGGATGTGGTGTATTTGGACTTTCAGAAGGCTTTCGATAAGGTCCCGTATAAGAGATTAATGTGTAAAGTTAAGGCACATGGGATTGGGGGCAAGGTACTGACTTGAATAGAGAACTGGTTGGCAGACAGGAAGCAAAGAGTTGGAATAAACAGGTCTTTTTCCGAGTGGTAGGCAGTGACTAGTGGGGTACCGCAGGGATCGGTCCTAGGACCCAGTCTATTCACAATATATATAAATGATCTGGACAAGGGAACTAGATGTAATATCTCCAAGTCTGCAGATGACACAAAGCTGGGTGGGCGTGTGTGCTGTGAGGAGGATGCCGAGAAACTCCAGTATGATTTGGACAGGTTGGGTGATTGGGCAGATGCATGGTAGATGCAGTATAATGTGGATAAATGCGAGGTTATCCACTTTGGTGGCAAAAACAGGAAGGCAGATTGTTATCTGAACGGCAATAGATTGGGAGAAGGGGAAGTGCAATGAGACCTGGGTGTCTTTGTGCACCAGTCGCTGAAGGTAAGCATGCAGCTGCAGCAGGCGGTTAAGAAGGCAAATGGTATGTTGGCCTTCTTAGCGAGAGGGTTCGAGTACAGGAACAAGGATGTCTTGCTGCAGTTGTACAGGGCCTTGGTGAGACCACACCTTGAGTATTGTGTGCAGTTTTGGTCGCCTTATCTGAGGAAGGATGTTCTTGCCATGGAGGGAGTGCAGCGAAGATTCACCAGACTGGTACCTGGGATGGCAGGAATGACGTATGAGGAGAGATTGGGTCGATTGGGCTTATACTCGCTCGAGTTTAGAAGAATGAGAGGGGATCTCATTGAAACGTATAAAATTCTAACAGGACTAGACAGACTAGATGCAGGAAGGATGCTCCCGATGGCAGGGGAGTCCAGAACCAGGGGTCACAGTCGAAGGATAAGGGGTAAGCCATTTAGGACAGAGATGAGGAGGAATTTCTTCACCCAGAGAGTGGTGAACTGTGGAATTCTCTACCACAGAAGGCCGTTGAGGCCAATTCATTAAATATATTCAAGAAGGAGTTAGATATATTTCTTAAGGTTAAAGGGATCAAGGGATATGGGGAGAAGGCAGGGACAGGGTACTGAGTTTGGATGATCAGCCATGATCTCATTGAATGGCGGAGCAAGCTCGAGGGGCTGAATGGCCTACTCCTGCTCCTATCTTCTATGTTTCTATGAATTGTCATGGCTAAATAAATTGATATTACACATCAATACTCCATGGAGAAAGTGTATCTTGAATATTAACAGCTCCCCACTGCCCTCTCCCATAATCTTTTTTTTGTTGTGAAAGCAATGGTAATTAATAAAGTCACCTACATCTTCGAATAGAAAAATGGAAAGCTATGGAGAGAGTCGCCCTTTCCTATGGACAGTAAGGGAATACTATGATCAGATGCTTTAGATGGGGGTGGAGTGCATCAAACATTGAGAAGAAGAATATTAATTCCTTCAAGGATTTTCATTGGCTCAGGGTGCTGCTGCGCGTAGCATTCGCAATGCAAACTTTCATTATTATGTGATTAAAACTTAGCCAGCAGCATGTCTGTTAGTCTGAAATGCCAGCCAGCCAGCTAAAATACCTGGAATACAAAGGCAAGAGCTTGGCTGAAAAGCGGTCAGATGCACAGTGCTTTGGGGAGCAGAGTGACTCAGAGCTGTGAGTAGCTGGAATTGATTCTTATTTGTTTGAAAGTTCAATCAATCAGTTCACTGCAATGTCTTTTTGAAGCCATTGTTGGCACAGAGGGTAATATTAATTAAAAGCGTGCAGAATAAAAATGATTTGCATTTTATGCATAGAGAATGTATCTCAATAACAAGTTCACGTTGCAGTGAGGTTCATTGTGTACTGCAATACAATGCACCGTATCACACAGTGATGCTTAGCTTCACTAATAATGGTCTGTTTTAAAACCGTTTACAATGAAACCTGTTTAGCAGGCACCTTTAGGAGCATCTTCAGATCATGTTTGTGAGCAGATGATCCTTAATGTAGGTTGAGGTGTGAGTAATTAATATATCAGTAGGACTGTCAAGAGGGGGCAGTTTGTAAGTTTGAGAATATGCACCAAAAATCTCTGATACAGCAAAATAAATATTTTCTACTTATTTCTAACAATAAATGTTATTGTCTAGAATTTGAAAACTACACACAATTGTAGCTTGTCTTTTTTACCCACATGTAGTGTTCCTGAAATAAAGATTCGTAATCCATTATTATTTTTGGGCTTTGGCCAGAAGGTTCATGAAATTAAATTAATCTTGCTGTGGATTACTGGTAAAGTGATACAGAGCCCAACAATCTGAGGGCCATAATCCCGGGGTAACTGCCAGGACTGCGCCCACCAGTGCCCTCCAGTACCAACCTCTCCAGAGTCTGTGTGGGCCTTCCTTATGTCCACGGCTCTAAGGGTACATCTGCAACACTCACCTACCCCATGCAGCCAGAACATCCAGTGACTCAGTGACTACCCACAGGCCAGGGAGAGGAGCAAGGTGCACAACTACTCCACGCCCATCCTCAAGACCCATTCGAGCATCCTGTGTGAGGGAGCCAACCCAAAATTTGTTTCTGAAATAAGCACAAACCTTTATTCCTTCACCTGGACTCCCCAGTAGGACCCACTTGCATTGAATTTGAGGTCAGTATGCCTCATCTTTCTCAGCGCACTGGCCTCCAGTAGTATGCCAGGTCACTTCTGAGCCAGGAGTGGGAACTCCCACTGTAGGGAGTCCCTACCCATATCTCTGCCCCCTTGGTATCATTGTCTTGTAGTCAGTCTTTTTCCAGTGGGTTCTGCTGGACTCCCACTGGATTTAGGGTGAGAGCCTGGTGTAACCTTTGAGGAATTTTGGGGCCAGAGTCTACACCTCTTCATATAAAGTTGCTTAATTCACGTTATCTGATCATTCCAATTTTTAGCACTAAATTCTTATTTTGCTGTGTTACTTATTTTTTGCTTAATTCAATTTACTGGCCAATTCACTTTTTTTTAAGCACACAAAATGCCTATCGCTGCCATCAGTGTTACGCCCCCGCTGATGTTGAAAGTTACCCCCATGGACTCTCCACCTGTGCTATCCACGGTTGGAGATCCAGAATGGAATCCATTCCAGGACTAGGTGATCGAAAGCCTTTGGCCTAGAAATTCCACACTGTTTCTTGGCTTCTTTTCAGCATATGATCAAGGCAAGTAGCTTTCTTTGGCCGGTTTTCTGTCCCAAATTCAAAGTCAATCGACAGGAAAATTGAGCGAGTTGTATGACGGGCGACCGATCCACAACCACCAGTTTTCCGTCTGAGCCCAAACTGAAAATTACCTGTATTGTCACTGCTCTGCTGACGGATGGGAATTTAATAGTAGCTGAAGCTACCGAAGGCATCATGTGACCCAAACTGTGGCCTGATCTTGAGAGGATCTACGTTGCTCACTTTCCTAATGTGAATGGGATCGTGGGAGGTGTGGTTTAATACACAACTTAAAAGAAAAGGATTATCATAGTATTGTGATGGAGACCACATAGGGACAATAACACAATGCACAATGTATAGCCAATGTGGTTATATGTACCTAAACACAATTCACTATGTATAGCCAATGTTGTTATATGTACGTACTTGGTTGGGTTATCGGAGCAGGGTCCCTTTAAGAGCGTCGGTAGCGTGATGACGTCATAGCCCTGCAACGGGGCTGAGAACCTCAGTCCTCATAGAGAGTGAATAAAGTAACACGCTTTTTGCCTTTGCTGCAACAAAAGTCTCAGAGCCTGTTGATTTCTAACAACTCGTGAATAGCACGTTTACGGAGTTGGACACACCGCAGGTTGGGCAGGAAGAAAGGGAACGGGTGACCAACAGGCAGAGTACTAGGCGCAGGCAGGTAGTGCAGGGGTCCCCTGTGGCCATCCCCCTCTCCAACAGATAAACCACTTTGAGTACTGTTGGGGGGGGATGGCTTATCAGAGGAAGGCAGCAGCAGCCAAGTTCCTGGCACCAGGGGTGGCTCTGCTGCACAGAATGGGAGGAAAAAGAAGGGTAGAGCTATAGTAATAGGGGATTCAATTGTAAGGGGAATAGATAGGCGTTTCTGCAGCCGCAAACGAGACTCCAGGATGGTGTGTTGCCTCCCTGGTGCAAAGGTCAAGGATGTCTCCGAGCGGCTGCAGAACATCTTGGAAGGGGAGGGTGAACAGCCAGTTGTCGTGGTGCATATAGGCACCAACGATATAGGTAAAAAGTGGGATGAGGTCCTAAAAGCGGAATATAGGGAGTTAGGAGATAAATTAAAAAACAGGACCTCAAAGGTAGTAATCTCAGGATTGCTACCAGTGCCACATGCTAGTCAGAGTAGAAATAGAAGGATACTTCAGATGAATACGTGGCTAGAGGAATGGTGCCAGGGGGAGGGATTCAAGTTCCTGGGACATTGGAACCGGTTCTGGGGGAGGTGGGACCAGTTCAAACCGGACGGTTTGCCCCTGGGCAGGGCTGGAACTGATGTCCTAGGGGGAGTGTTTGCTTGTGCTGTGGGGGTGGGTTTAAACTAAAATGGCAGGGGGTTGGGAACCTGAGCAGGGAGACAGAGGAAAGGGAAACAAGGATAAAAGCAAAAGATAGGAAGGAGAAAAGCAAAAGTGGCAGTCAGAGAAATCAACTGTTTAAATCAAACGTGGCCACAGTAAATAATAATTCTAATAGGTCTAAGAGCGTTAAAAAAACAAGCCTGAAGGCTTTGTGTCTTAATGCGAGGAGCATTTGTAATAAGGTGGATGAATTGGCTGTGCAAATAGAGGTAAACGAATATGATTTGGTTGGGATTACGGAAACGTGGCTCAAGGATGGCCAAGACTGGGAACTCAACATCCAGGGGTATTCGATATTCAGGAAAGATAGGCAAAAAGGAAAGGGAGGTGGGGTAGCATTACTGGTTAAAGAAGGGATTAACACAATTGTAATGAAGGATATTAGCTCTGATGATGTGGAATCTGTATGGGTAGAATTGAGGAATACTAAAGGGAAAAAAACATTAGTGGGGGTGGTATATAGACCTCCAAACAGTAAGGCGGTGGTTGGGGATGGCATTAAAAGGGAAATTAAAGAAGCATGCAATAAGGGCACAGCAGTCATCATGGGTGACTTTAATCTACATATAGGTTGGGCCAACCAAATCAGTAACAATACTGTGGAGGAGGAATTCCTGGAGTGTTTACGGGATGGTTTCCTGGACCAATATGTCGAGGAACCAACCAGAGATCAGGTCATCTTAGACTGGGTATTATGTAACGAGAAAGGATTAATTAGCAATCTTGTTGTACGAGGCCCCTTGGGTCGGAGCGATCATAACATGATCGAATTCTTCATTAAGATGGAGAATGAAGTAGTTGACTCAGAGACCAGGGTCCTCAATTTAAATAAAGGAAACTACGATGGTCTGAGGAGCGAGTTGGGTAGGATTGATTGGGGAATGGCACTCAAAGGGTTGACGGTGGATAGGCAATGGCAAACATTCAAAGACCGAATGGATGAGCTACAGAATTTGTTCATCCAAGTTTGGCATAAAAATAAAACAAAAAAGGTGACTCAACCATGGCTAATGAGGGAAATTATGGATAGCATAAGATCCAAGGAGAGGACATATAAATTGGCCAGAAAAAGCAATAATCCTGAGGATTGGGAGCAGTTTAGGATTCAACAAAAGAGGACAAAGGGATAAATTAAGAAAGGGAAAATAGAATATGAGAGTAAGCTTGCAGGAAACATAAAAACTGACTGTAAAAGCTTTTATAGATATGTGAAGAGAAAAAGATTGGTGAAGTCAAGCGTAGGTCCCTTGCAGTCAGAATCAGGGGAATTTATAATGGGGAACAAAGAAATGGCAGACCAACTAAATACATATTTTGGTTCTGTCTTCACAAAGGAGAACACAAATAACCTCCCAGAGATGCCAGGGAACATAGGGTCTAATGAAAGGGTGGAACTGAAAGAAATCAGTATTTGTAGGGAAATGGTGTTAGGAAAATTGATGGGACTGAAGGCCGATAAATCCCCAGGGCCTGATAATCTACATCCCAGGGTACTTAAGGAAGTGGCCCTAGAAATAGTAGATGCATTGCTGGTCATCTTCCAGAACTCGATAGACTCTGGAACAGTACCCATGGATTGGAGGGCAGCTAATGTTACCACACTATTCAAAAAAGGTGGTAGAGAAAAAGCGGGGAATTATAGACCGGTAAGCCTGACATCGGTAGTGGGGAAAATGCTAGAGTCCATTATCAAAGATGTAATAGCAGGGCACTTGGAAAGCAGTGGCAGGATCGGACAAAGTCAACATGGATTTACAAAAGGTAAATCATGCTTGACTAACCTACTGGAATTTTTTGAGGATGTAACTGGTAAAATAGATAAGGGAGAACCAGTGGATGTGGTGTATTTGGACTTTCAGAAGGCTTTCAATAAGGTCCCACATAAGAGATGAGCGTGCAAAATTAAGGCACATGGGATTGGGGGCAAGGTATTGGCTTGGATAGAGAACTGGTTGGCGGACAGAAAGCAAAGAGTTGGAATAAATGCGTCGTTTTCCGAGTGGCAGGCAGTGACTAGTGGGGTACCGCAAGGATCGGTCCTAGGACCCCAGCTGTTCACAATATATATTAATGATCTGGACGAGGGAATTGGATGTAATATCTCCAAATTTGCAGACGAAACAAAGCTGGGTGGAAGGGTATGTTGCGAGGAGGATGTCGTGAAACTCCAGTACGATTTGGACAGGTTGGGTGTTTGGGCAGAAACATGGCAAATGCACTATAATGTGGATAAATGTGAGGTTATCCACTTTGGTGGCAAAAACAGGAAGGCAGATAATTATTTGAATGGGAATAGATTGGGAGATGGGGAAGTGCAACGAGACCTGGGTGTTCTTGTGCACCAGTCGCTGAAGGTAAGCATGCAGGTACAGCAGGCAGTTAAGAAGGCAAATGGTATGTTGGCCTTCGTAGCAAGAGGGTTCGAGTACAGGAACAAGGATGTCTTGCTACAGTTGTCCAGGGCCTTGGTGAGACCGCACCTTGAGTATTATGTGCAGTTTTGGTCGCCTTACCTGAGGAAGGACGTTCTTGCCATGGAAGGAGTGCAGCGAAGATTCACCAGGCTGATACCTGGGATGGCAGGAATGACGTATGAGGAGAGATTGTGTCAATTGGGCTTATACTCACTGGAGTTTAGAAGATTGAGAGGGGATCTCATCGAAACCTATAAAATTCTGTCAGGCCTGGACAGACTAGATGCAGGAAGGATGTTTCTGATGGCCGGGGAGTCCAGAACCAGGGGTCATAGTTTAAGGATAAGGGGTAAGCCATTTAGGACTGAAATGAGGAGGAATTTCTTCACCCAGAGAGTGGTGAACCTGTGGAATTCTCTGCCACAGAGGGCAGTGGAGGCCAGTTCATTAAATATATTCAAGAAAGAGTTGGATATATTTCTTGAGGCTAAAGGGATCAAGGGATATGGGGAGAAGGCAGGGACAGGGTACTGAATTTGGATGATCAGCCATGATCTCATTGAATGGCGGAGCAGGCTCGAAGGGCCGAATTGCCTACTCCTGCTCCTATCTTCTATGTTTCTATGTTTCTATGACTCCAACATTGATGACCCTGCTGCTCTTTTGGACGATTCCAAAGACCGTATCCGAAATGGCGACGAACGCCGTTTCCATCAAATTACCCGAGTTTTGGGAACGACAGGCTGCCGCTTGATTCGCCCAGGCCGAGGCTCAATTTGCACTCCGGGACTTCACCGCAGACAACACGAGGTACTACTACGCCGTCTCTGCTCTCAGCAGCTCCACCGCGGCCAGAGTCGTGAGCCTGCTCGAGAACCCCCCGGAGCTCAACAAATTCGAAACGCTGAAAACGCACCTCTTAGAAGCTTTTGGACTCACTGAAGCCGTGCGCGCACGGCGGCTTCTCTCTCTACCCGGGCTTGGCGACTCCAAGCCCTCGGAGCTGATGGACCACATGCTGGCCCTCCTGGGCACACACAGGCCGTGCTTCCTCTTCAAGGAACTGTTCCTTCAACAGCTGCCAGGTCAGGGACGGTTGGCTTTAGCCAACTCTTCCATTACTGATTTCCGTGACCTGGCCAAGGAGGCCGACAAATTTATCTCCGCCGGGCAACAGTACTGCGTGGCCACACGGAGCCCTGCCCCCGCTGATACAGCCCAACGGCAGCAGCCCCCAAGCCTCTGCTTCTACCACACGCAATTTGGCCCCAAAGCCAGGAAGTGCCAGCCCCCGTGCAGTTTTCCCGCGTCGAAACAAACGAAAGACCACTCGTCGGCTGCTGTGGCTGTCGGCCGTTCAGGCAGTTTGTTATTTATTACGGACACCGACTCTGGACGTCGTTTTCTTTGTGACACGGGTGCCCAGGTGAGCGTCCTCCCCGCGTCAACCATAGACATGCAAGGGGGAACCACGGCCCCGTCCTCGAAGCCGCCAACGGCAGTTCCATCCGCACCTTCGGGAAACGGAGCGTGGTGCTTTGTTTTGGCGGGCAGCGGTTCACCTGGGACTTTGTCACGCCAAAATTGTCCACCCCCCTTCTCGGCGCTGACTTCCCCTGCGCCAATGGCCTTTTGGTGGATGTCAAGAACCGACGTCTCATCAACGCTGAGACTTTCAGCTCGCTCCCGTGTTCCCTCAGCGGGTCCAGCACGACAAAGTTGTCCAGCGCACTCTCGGCCTCCGACGAGTTTTCCCGCCTCCTCGCCGAGTTCTCGGACCTCGCGAAGCCTACGTTCTCGTCCGCCGCCACCAAACACGGGGTAGAACACCACATCTCGACCACCGGTCCGCCCGTCTATGCCCACGCTCGGCGCCTCAACCCAGGGAAACTCGCCATCGCTAAAGCCGAGTTCGACACCATGGAGCGCCTCGGCATCATCCGCCGGTCGAACAGTCCGTGGGCCTCGCCCCTCCACATTGCTCCGAAACCAGGTGGCGGGTGGCACCCGTGCGGCGATTACCGGCGCCTCAACGACGCTACGACCCCCGACCGCTACCCGCTTCCACACATCCAGGACTTTTACGCCCGCCTGGCCGGGAAAGTGGTATTCTCGAAAGTGGACCTCGTCTGGGGTTACCACCAGGTCCCTGTCCGGCCGCAGGATGTCCCGAAAACCGCGGTGATCACCCCGTTCGGGCTGTTCAAATTCCTCCGCATGCCATTCGGCTTTAAAAACGCCACCCAGGCTTTTCAACGCCTAATGGACACCGTGTTACGGGACCTGACATTCCTGTTCGTATACTTGGACGACATCCTCATCGCCAGCGCCTCCAGGATGGAGCACATGTCGCACCTTCGGACTCTCTTCCAACACCTCAGCCAGCACGGCCTAATCGTCAACCCGGCCAAGTGCCAGTTCGGGCTGTCCTCGATCGACTTTCTCAGGCACCGCATCACGAAGGACGGGGCGGTGCCACTGCCATCGAAAGTGGAGGCCGTGATGGACTTCCCGCGACCCCTCACTGTGAAGGCCCTGCAGGAGTTTTTGGGCATGGTGAACTTTTACCATCGCTTCGTCCCCCGAGCAGCCCACCTTATGCGGTCCCTTTACGAGGCCCTCAAAGGCAAGCCCAACAAGCTCGCCGTCGACTGGTCTGAGGAGATGGCCAATTCTTTCACGGACACGAAAAGGGCCCTAGCTAATGCGACCATGCTGGCGCATCCGTTACCTGATGCGCCGATCGCTCTCACCACTGACGCCCCGGACTATGCGGTCGGCGCCGTCCACGAACAGTGGGTCAACGGCACCTGGCAGCTGCTCGCCTTCTTCAGCCGGCAGCTCCGCCCCAACGAGCGGAAGTACAGCACCTTTGATCGCGAGCTTCTCGGCCTCTACCTCGCCATCCGACACTTCCGTCTCCTACTGGAGGCTCGCCCGTTCACAACGTTTGTGGACCACAAACCATTGACCTTCGCCATGATCAAATCTTCTGAGCCGTGGTCGGCCCGTCAGCAACACCAGCTGGCCTTCATCTCAGAGTTTACAATGGACATCCAGCATGTGGCTGGGAAAGACAACCCCGTCGCCGACTGTCTCTCCCGAGCCATCGCCAGCGCCGTACACCTCAGCATCGACTACACCCGCATGGCGGCCGACCAGGCCTCTGACTCGGACGTCCAGGCCCACAGGACGGCGGTCACGGGCCTTCAACTAGCGGACGTCGCGTTCGACGATGCCGGCACCACACTCCTGCGCGACGTCTCCATTGGGCAGCCACATCCCGTCATGCCCGAAGGGTGGAGACGGCAAGTTTTCGACGCCGTCCATAATCTTTCCCACCCGGGCAGGAAGCCATCACAGAAGCTGGTGGCGGCTAAGTTCGTCTGGCACGGGTTCAGGAAGGACGTTCGCGACTGGGCCAGCACCTGCGTGGTATGCCAACGCTCGAAAGTGCATCGCCATACTAAGGCCCCGTTGGCGCCTTTCACGGTGCCCGAGAGGCGGTTCGACCATGTTAACGTGGACCTGGTGGGGCCCCTGCCGCCCTCCCGCGGGTTCACCCACCTCCTCACAATGGTCGACAGAACCACCCGATGGCCGGAAGCCATCCCGCTGTCTTCAATGACGTCCGCCAATGTGGCTCGGGCGTTCATCAGCACTTGGGTCGCCCGGTTCGGCGCCCCATCTGACACTTCCTCCGACCGGGGGCCTCAGTTCACGTTGGAGCTCTGGAACGCTGTCGCCCGAGGCCTCGGGTTGAGACTCCACCGCACCACCCTCAGGCTAACAGACTGTGCGAACGGTTTCATCGCTCCATGAAGGCCGCGCTCCGGGCCAGCCTCCGGGACGACAGTTGGATCGACAGACTCCCATGGGTTCTGCTGGGACTCAGGACCCCCCCCAAGGAGGACCTCCGGTTCTTGTCCGCCGAGCTCGCCTACAGACAGCCGCTGCGGGTTCCCAGGGGTTTCATCCCTAACGCAACGGAACCTTGGATCCGCAGCCCGTCAATGGTCCGACCTTCTGGACAACGCCAAGGTTTTCGCGCCGGTGCCCACGTCGCAGCACGGCCTCCCGCAGTCCCACGTTCTGCTCGACCTTCGTGCGGCGGAGTACGTTTTCGTCCGCCACGACGTCCACCGGGGACCTCTTCAACCACCCTACGATGGACCATTCCGCATCCTGGAAACCGGGGACAAGACCTTCGTAGTAGATGTTGGCGGTAAGCCGGACTGCATTTCCGTGGACCGTCTTAAGCCGGCCCACCTGGATCTGGACCGACCCGTTGAGTTGCCACAGCCCCCGAGGCGGGGTCGACCTCCGGTTTCTGCACCCGAGGTCCCTCCAACGAACCCCCCGGTCCCCGCCCCGGAATTGAGGAGCCGTTCCAACCGTGTGATCCGGCCCCCCCAACGACTGACATTGCCAGTGCTAGTGAATTCTGGGGGGACGTATGTGGCGGAGACCACATAGGGACAATAACACAATTCACAATGTATAGCCAATGTTGTTATATGTACGTACTTGGTTGGGTTATCGGGGCAGGGTCCCTTTAAGAGCGTCGGTCGCGTGATGACGTCATACGTCGGTAGCGTGATGACGTCATAGCCCTGCAACGAGGCTGAGACCCTCAGTCCTCATGGAGAGTGAATAAAGTAACACGCGTTTTGCCTTTGCTGCAACAAAAGTCTCAGAGCCTGTTGATTTCAAGCGACTCCAACAGAATAATCATAAACAGATTTTCTGTACTGGCATCACTTGGTGGTAGAGTTTAAGAGGATCTGCAGTCCCTCTGCATAAGCAGCCTTGATGGTGAAATGATGAAATCAATATCTAGGATTGCTGATCATTCAAAAAAAATGTGGGAAAACAAACGGTTGCAGAATTTTTATTTAAAAGGTTTGGGCGGAAGTTCCCATTTGAGCCTCTGAAAGGCCGAAAGCCTTTAATGTTCATAGATGTGCAGCTGATAATGCATAATTAAGGGAGACAATATTGAATTTGTATTCTGCAGTTCTTTGTGAAAATGGCAATTCCAGCTGAGTGGCACTGCTCAGCTCTCAATCAAAATGTCTAAGGCTTGACTATGATGTGAATTTCAGATCAAATTCCAAAATATTGAATTAGTTGGTAGATTCTGTTGAAACAGGCATTAAAACAATTGCTTTGTGCCAAAGAAATGAAAGGCTTGAGACCGTGAGATAATTTCAGTCAGGCATAGAGCCAGGTTGTTAGGGAGTGGGTGAGCCTAGAGATGGAGGAAATATTTGGGAGATGAATAATTGCTGATAGAACAGTCTTTGTTACTATAGCCACGTGTATGATTTGCGAGTGGAGATTCAGAGGTCTATTGGTCTCCTAACTATCATTTTCTGTTTTGTACTGTATTACCTTAAAACCCAAAAGGAATGTATGGTTTGATTGTAAAGTCATCTCACGTTGACTGAATGTGACCCAATTTGACGCAGAAACAAAGATTTTGCCAGTAACTACTATTCCATTTTTTGGTTGCCAGTGGAAGATATGAGTGGTGTTGGTGTGTAGTGAAACACTACTAATTGGATCTTGTAGGATATACGTAATGAAGGTAAACAGAGAATGATCATGAAAATGCAGCAGTGTTCTGGATGGCTTTCTGCCTGAAACACTGGGCTGAAAGGGCTTGAAGGATAAAGTCTACAAAACACTATTGATTGAATAGTCAGGAATATACCAGATCATTGATGCTGCTTGTTTCTAAACCATTTGCCTGACGTTCCTTAGTGCATGAAGTATTTGTATTTTGACAGAATGTGAATAATCATTATTGCTGATAAACTGGAGCCCTGCTAACATCAACAATAGATGAATTTATCAGACATTAAGTTAGTAGAGTGAAGTAGCAACTGTACAAATGTTGTCATTTATAATGTTTGGCTCATTCTGTGTTAATCTTAAATTGGCACTAATGATGGTTTTCAATCTTCCAGGATCAGTTAGTTAAGACACAAGCTTAGAGTATTGACCGTTTTGCCCTGTATTTCCTGCAGGTTCGATTGGGATCGTGTTTGATATCAGGCCAGCATCAGAACAGCAATGTCTGAAACCAATATTCAGGAAAAGTTCAAGGAAAAGGTAAGGGCTCAGCACAAATACTCAGCATTATATTTATAGGTTTAAGGGTATAAGAGAAAGGTTTACACTGTATATAACAAGTTGGGAATTCTTTATTTCAAATCCAGCATTTGGAATGTTATACCTATGGTCTACATATATTTTCACAATGATATTGTGACTGAGCCTTTCCTGTTGATAGATTTCTGTCAATAGTTGAGATTTTTGCAGTTTAATTCCAGAAACATAGAAACATAGAAGATAGGAGCAGGAGTAGGCCATTCGGCCCCTCGAGCCTGCTCCGCCATTCAATGTGATCATGGCTGATCATCCAAATTCAGTACCCTGTCCCTGCCTTCTCCCCATATCCCTTGATCCCTTTAGCCTTAAGAAATATATCCAACTCCTTCTTGAATATATTTAATGAATTGGCCTCTACTGCCTTCTGTGGTAGAGAATCCCACAGGTTCAGCACTCTCTGGGTGAAGAAATTCCTCCTCATCTCTGTCCTAAATGGCTTACCCCTTATCCTTAGACTGTGACCCCTGTTTCTAGACTCCCCGACCATCGGGAACATCCTTCCTGCATCTAGTCTGTCTAGTCCTGTTAGAATTTTATAAGTTTCAATGAGATCCCCTCTCATTCTTCTAAACTCCAGCGAGTACAAGCCCAATCGACCCAATCTCTCCTCATACGTCATTCCTGCCATCCCAGGTATCAGCCTGGTGAATCTTTGCTGTACTCCTTCCATGGCAAGAACATCCTTCCTCAGATAAGGCAACCAAAACTGCACACAATACTCAAGATGTGGTCTCACCAAGGCCCTGTACAACTGCAGCAAGACATCCTTGTTCCTGTACTCAAACCCTCTCGCTACGAAGGCCAACATACCATTTGCCTTCTTAACCGCCTGCTGCACCTGCATGCTTACCTTCAGCGACTGGTGCACAAGGACACCCAGGTCTAGTTGCACTCGCCCAGGTCTCGTTGTAGGTTTTGTATTCCAATCTGTGCCTATTTAAAGAAATAGTCCTTGATTTCCTAAGCATCGTTTGCATTAGTACCAAAGCACTGTGTCACAACACTGACTCATTGGTCCTGACGTTAACTCTCAGGACAGTTAAAATGAGGGCAGTGACATACCTCCTCTGATCCCGCTGCCTTCTCGCCCTGCTCCGATGTTAACCTGTTTTTTTTGAGCAGGCGACGGGACACCCGTGGGAAGACAGCGGGATCCTTCTTTATATAAAGGTCCGATGATGTCATCGGGACCCGACTGCAATATTAGTCGGAGGTCTGAGCGGAGAGCAGTGCCGGCTTCTCCGTCAGGCCTGTTAAATCTGTGAGTTGTTCAAGTAATTACTACTCAGACTTAATCAGTAACAATAAAACAGGTCTTTACTGGTTGGAGGTAGGGACTATACGTAGGTCTTTACTTCATGCCCACAGGCGGGAACTGAGGGGAGATCAGTACCCACAGTACTATTTATACCCCTATGGCCAGGAGTGGTACTGCGTATCACTACGCCCAACAAGTAGTGCAGTCCTGTCCATAGGTTCAAAGTAGCACACATATTACATACACAACATTCCTCCCTTCCTAGCTTTACAGTCATCTCCCCATTTAACATAACGTAATAACATATATACATATATAACTTCAGGTTTACATAACAGAATAACATAGATACATAGATAACTTCATGTCAAAACAGATCACAGATTCAGTCTCTGCGGAAAACAGTTCACAGATTCAATCTCTGTGGTGGAGTCGGTTCACGTTGCTGGAGTGACTCATTCAACAGTCCTTCCATGGATTTAACAGTTTGAACTTCCGAACTGAATTGGCTCCGTTCGGAGGGACCACGTGTGTGATCTGGTAGAGGTGATAATGGTTCAGATGGGTCATCTTCTGTTTTTACTTTTCCTTTTCTGCTTCTTGGAGACTCTCTGGGCTCCATTGTCAGCTGCCACAGCTGCCAGCTGCATGCGCAGTTCCTCCTTCTCTTCCTCCTGTTTCCGTCGTAGAGCCAGCTTCTCCCGATGTTCCGTAGACTTTTGGTGCTCCTCCATGATTTCTGTACTTTGGGAGTCGAAGTTACAAGCTGGGCAGGACAGGACATCGTAATATTCGGTGTCGTCCACCAGGTCATAGTAATATTCGGTGTCGTCCTGAGCTAGACCAGTGAGAGGGTCGTCTATTTCCTCCATACCCAGCTGGACGTTAGCCAGCTCTTGTTCCAAATCCAGACATCTTTCCTGAAGAGACTTCTTCATGTGTACCTCTGCATCCAGCTTTTTCTGGGCTTTCAGCAAGTCGTTTACTAGTGACCTCATTTGTGATTTTAATACTTCAACTTCCTTTGGAGATTGATTGATCGGACTATGCAATCCCTCTACCGGAGCAGCTGTTTCAGCGGTCTGTTGTTCTACGTTGACGTGAGTCAGCGTACTTTTGGCATCCAAGGGCTGCTCTGTTGCAGTCATCTCAGTCTGTGTTGCCACCTCAGCTCTTCCAATAACCTTTGAGAGCTCCGAACCCCTTTCGTTTGAATATTGAAGTTCGTGTTCAAGTTTTTCCCATTTCAGAGTCCTGTCCTTCAGCATATGCAGGAGTTGGCTGACCGTTAACTCCTCTGACATCAGACGTTTTGTGTGCTCCTGTTCCATTTTCTCCATCAGCTGCTTCTGTTGTCTTTCCAGATTCTCCAACTCTATATCAAAGAACTCTTTCGTTGCATTCAACTCTTGCTCACAACGGCGAAGCATTTGTTCTAATTGCTGTTGTAGTTTGAAATGGAGTTGAGTTCGAGCCCGGTGTCCCTCAGAAATGGGCACATCAGTAGACTTGCCAGACTCAGAATCCACAGTTAAACTATGTTGTTGTTGCTCAGTGGAATTCTGTGCTGAAACTTTGTCTTTTGCACCTGAGTTGGGCTTACCATCATCCGTTCCAGAGTCTGGGCCGACTATCTTCACCGAGTTCTCACTCGTTATTGTTTGTAGGAAATGCCAGTCCATATTCATTTTCCTAATCCACTCCCGTCCTAGTAGTGGAGGACCTCCTTCAGATATCACATATAAGTCCATTATTTGACTGTCTTCGCCCTTGTGGACCACTGCAACCTCTATTTTCCCGATGGGGTACACTCTTTGCCCCGTGTATGTTTCCAATATAATCCCCGTATCCTGTAGGGGAATATGTTGGAATAACTTTCCGTAATCTTTCTTATTTATGACCGTCAATGCCGATCCAGTGTCCAATTCCAGTTTTACTTGGACTCCTTCTATCTGAAGAGTGACCCAAATTGTCTGGAGGTCTGCACCCTTACCAGCGTTGAGTACTCTTAAGCTAGCCAGTTCATTACTGCTAGCGTCTGAATCGGACTCCTGTTCGGTCACCTTGTGTACCTTTGCGTATTTTCCTTGCGGTGACTTCTTGTTGCTGGTCTTCTTCGCTGACCTGCATACTCTAGCTATATGTCCAAGCCTACCACAAGTTCTACATTCTTGGTTTCTAAACCAACACTGGTTCTGATCATGCGTTGTCTTTCCACAACGATAACATTTGCCAGAACTCACACCCAATTTGTGTGCACTGAGCTCCGGTGACCGTAGCTGCATTACTGCCGTGCCTCTCGCTGCGGCTTCGTGTGCTGCTGCCATAGTGACCGCCTTCTCAAGCGTCAGCTCATTCTCCTCGAGCAGTCGCTTTTGTGTATCCTGTTTAAATAAACCACACACAAATTTGTCTCGAAGTGCCTCTGTCAGTCCCGTTCCAAACTGGCAATATTTCGCTAATTTACGCAATTCCAGCAAATAATCAGCATTGCTTTCATGCTGTAGCTGCCTTCTGTCGTAAAATTTAAATCGTTCCGCTAGCATCAGCGGCGTGGGGTTTAGATGATCTTTCAGGACAGTAACAATCTCATCGAACGTCTTATCCGCCGGTTCATCTGGTGATAACAGGTGTTTCAATTGCCCGTATGTCTTCGCACCCATTAAATTTAATAATGTTAGAGCTTTATCTTGGTCACAAATTTTATTGGCCTTACAATAATTTTTTACTCTTTCAACATATATGGCCCAATCTTCGAGGTCACTATCAAAGGTGCTAATATTCCCGTGTTTAGGCATTGTAGATTTGCAATTTCTCAGATTTTTTTTTTTTTTTTACTGCTATCCAAGATGGCGGCTTCCCGCTCTTGCCGTCGTCCTCCACCCACAAAATGGCGGTTTTCCCGCGCTTGGCGGTCTTCACCCGTCCCCCAACGCCGTCTCCCTTCAGCCCCCGAGTGCGGCCCTTATCTTCGCCGCGATCGCCCGAGTGCGGCCCTTATCAGCGGATGCGATCGCTGGATCGCGAAGCGGCTCTCGGCTCTTATCAGGAGATGCGATCGCTCCGTTGAAATGCCTCCCGCTCGAAGCGGCTCTCGAGCCCTATTCCTCCAGCTCCCCCAGCCCCGTTCGTGCGGCCAACGCGGTCGACTGCCTGTCGCGTCGCTGCCCGGCTCAGACAACGGCTTACCCACCACCAAGCTGGAGAAGAAGCTGACGGTCGCCGATGGAGGCTCCGAGGTCAGGATGTCTTCCAGTGGGGTGGAGAGGGTGGAAACCTCTCTGCAACGTCCTGGCTGTGGACGAAGCTGCCGTGGAGTGACTGCCGCAGGGTCCGAATCAGACTCGTCGCCAGTGTTAAATCTGTGAGTTGTTCAAGTAATTAATACTCAGACTTAATCAGTAACAATAAAACAGGTCTTTACTGGTTGGAGGTAGGGACTATACGTAGGTCTTTACTTCATGCCCACAGGCGGGAACTGAGGGGAGATCAGTACCCACAGTACTATTTATACCCCTATGGCCAGGAGTGGTACTGCGTATCACTACGCCCAACAAGTAGTGCAGTCCTGTCCATAGGTTCAAAGTAGCACACATATTACATACACAACAAGGCCAGACTTGCTGGGAGGTGGATCGTGGTGAGAAGAGGCCCAGGCAGCTAAGTTTTAAAATGTTATTTTAGGTTTCCTTGTGGGCCAGGAGTGCTCACAAGGAAGCCTTGGGCCTCCCTTGCCCCAGGCTCCCCCCTCCCACCAATCGCATCTAGAGGCCCCCTCACCACTGCCGAACTATTGCTATCGGTGCTGTAGGTACAGAGTCAGAGGTTGAACCTCAGACAGAACTATCTCCACAGCTCCTGGTTCTTTAACAGGAGAAGTTTCATATCTATTAAGCACACAGTACTAGGGTTTCACATGCTATATGGATGAATCAAATTGGATAAAAAATTTAAAATTCAGGTTAGTCCAGTGAGTCTTTATACACATCTACACATTACTGGTGCTCCACTTAAATTGAGATTGTTGAGCATGTAAATTGGAGAGGCATATGATTGGGGGGGGGGGGGGTGCAGCAAATGCTGCTGAGTTGCTTACTGTGAGATTACATACACAGGGAGTTTTATAAAATGTCAGTAAACTGCACCACAATACTTGTGCTGATGTAGATTCAAACTGTATGTTAATGGGAAAATCCTACTGCAGCGTGCACTGTTAGCTAGATTTTTTCCTGCACCCTTCAGCCTGAATATAATTTGCGCTGTAACTTGTTGGAAATGCAAGCTGGCGAGGGCAACGGGGCATCTGGGACCTTAGTGAATGGTGGGACCAACAGTCTACTCCTTAACCCTTAACAAATGAGATTTAAGGATTGAGAAAAAAACAGAGAAACGTTGGAGAAGGAGGGTGAATTAGAGACAAATCAGGAACAGAAAGAGAAATAAAGAGAGGGAAAGAAAGATCAGATTAATAGAGAGAGAGAGAAAAACAGATACAGAAATGTAAAGCAAGAAAAAAATGTAAAAATTTAAAATTTGACATTTTTAAAATTTCAAAGAAAAATTTACTACATGCAGGAATGAGACTCAGCGGTTTAAATTGTTCCATTTCTGGGCTGAAGGGGTTGGTTGGCATTGTATTAACAATTATCATGTTGTTAAAGGGTACTTACTGTTAATTATGTGCCTTAACATTCTGTGGTTTAATGGTCAATTAATGTGCAAATCCAGCAAGTTCTCAAAAATTACGGGGAGGCTAAGGATGAGATGCCATTTGTGTGAAGCAAATGGTGAAGCAATGTAAATCGACCAGCAAGTTCTGGAGATTCACAACTCATGGCGTATCTCTGAATCTCCTGAACTTGCTGGCCAATTTGCGCATTAATAGCGGCGTGTGTATGTGAATTTGCCGTTATTTTTCCAAGAAGATTTGCACATCATATCTTCCAATGTAAAGAGGTGTTAGCAGTGATGCGGGCTAGGGATCATTTGCAGTCCACTTCACCCCACCTGTGGCCCTCAGTAGGCTTCCTCTTCCGTGTGCCTTTGGCCTTTCATTCACAGGTTGTGGGATCTTGACTAAATTGAGCTTCAATGCTGTTCCAGTTCCTTTATTTGCTCTCGAACAAAAGAAAGCCAGCAAATGCTCATTGGAGACAGGGCTATTGCAGCTTCCACACAGGTATTGAAAGGATTCTATTAAAATAGAGCTTTTTAATGTAACTATTTGTCCTACAGTTTGTTTTACTTCCTTTTCCTGTGGGACGTGTCTGGCCTCCATTTGGCAATGGCCCATGATAACATGATTGAAATGAAGAGTTCAGGGCCAGCAGTACCCTTCACAGCCTCGCCAATCAAAAAGGGCTGGACTTTGACGTTACTGGTGAGGAGGTCTTGGCTCTGTTGGAGCCAGAATTATATACAGGGGGCATCACGATAACCTGCACTCAGAGGATTCCTCAGTGACTGCTGCAAGGGCACATCACATCACTAAAGTCTTCTCTTCTGTGTAACACAGTCTACCTTTGACATCACCACCTTACCTCCTTCTTCCTCACTTTCAAATAAAGGGACATTCCCTCAATCCACGACATATCCTACATCATGACTACACAGCAGCCCTCTTTGTTCCTATGTGACCATGCCAGTAATCATTACTCAACTGAACATGGCTGCATCAAATAAATGCGCCATTTCCTGTATGACTCTAACCTACATGAATAACAAAGCACTGCATCTATAGTGAGCCCAGGCCAACCTCATCTTTCCTAACACCATGCTTCCTCTGGGTGGTTACATGCGCCTTTCTTTCACTTATTCAAATGTTTCCCCTAGGTGCAACCTAAGGGTCAGTATCACCACAGGCGGTTGGATGCTCATGCTCTACAAAAGCATCATGTGACTGAGGTGGCCCTCCTCTCATGGCATCTGGCTACTGGCAGGGGGCCATCGCTGGTTGTATCTCTGGAGCTTGTTCCTGGGCAGCTTGGTGTCACCTCCTACATTCCACTAGTAGGGTGCTCCGAGAAGGAAGCCTGCAGGCTTGGCACATGCTGCTGCTCTGACAGATGGCAGTATCAGGCAGGTGGACTCCAGCCGTTGCCATCCGACAGGGCTCTGGATCTGTATTCCCACTGATCACCTGGATGGCTGGTCTAATGACAGCTTTCAGATCCTGAAAGCCTTGAGAGGCAGCAATGTGCAACGCTGCCATCCTGGTCTGGGAGCCAGTATGCAGGGTGCTATCTATGCTCTACCTTATTGCAACAGAGCTGGAGTTTGTGTCTCGCTGGAGGTGGAGGCACAGACTGGTCACTGGCTGTTTCTAAGGTAGGGGTCTGCTGCACGTTCCAGTGAAGGTGTCACATGCCCCACTGGTGTCTGCAATGAATAAAAAGCTTCCCTAATGTTGTTGCAATTGAGAGTTGTAGACTCGAGAGTCACATCTGTCAGTTCCTGTACATCCTTGGCGATTGACCTCTGTTATGTATTGTGTGTTCTATTGTGTGTTCTCCCCCCACCTGTGGTGGCGCTGTCACAGGAGATAAATGGTTGGGTATTCTCTCGGTTAAGTTTAGCTCTCTTTGTTTGGAACTTGCCAGAACTTTCTTTCCTTCCAATAAAGCACTTCATGTTTGAATCTCTGAGTTCTGAGTCCTAAATTGTGTCTAGGTAGAAAGGTACCGACACAACAAGTGGCAACGAGGAGCGGATGAATCTGCGTACGTTACGGGTGCAGTGAGTAAACAGAAAATTTAATTTGAAACGTGAGATGGCTACTATATTAGGAAACATCGGTGATTTTGATGAAAATGTGGAGCAATGGAGCGCATATACGGAACGTTTTGACTATTTTGTATTGGCGAATGCGGTGGCAAATGAAAAGGTCGTGCCTACCTTTTTGAGTGTAATCGGGCCGAAGACTTTCAATTTACTTCGCAGCCTCGTGCAGCCAGATAAGCCAGGAACTAAAACATATAAGCAACTAGTGGAAATTCTTGGAGCACATTTTTCACCAAAACCTCTGGTTATGGCTGAGAGATTTAGATTTCACAAACGGAATCAAGAGGAGGGGGAATCAATGACGATGTTTATTGCTGCTTTAAAAAGGTTGTCGGAACACTGCCAGTTCAAGGAGGTGCTGAATGACACCATTAGAGACAGACTTGTGTGTGGTCTGCAAAATGCAGCCACACTGAAGCGCCTTCTTACTGAGGACAACCTTACTCTTGAAAAGGCCATTGAAGTTAGTGTCTCCATGGAGATGGCGGAAAAGGAGGCTCACCAGTTGAGTTCAACAGGGAGAGTTCACAAGGTGTCGTCTGAGCCTAAAGGTGCGCGGAACGGCACATGTTACCGTTGTGGGAAAACGGGCCATCACGCTAATGACTGCTGGTGTACGGAGCTGGAATGCCGAAATTGTGGCAAAAAGGGTCACATTGAACGCGCCTGTAGAGGTAAAAAAAGAACAGACAGAGCTGGGAAGCATGCAAGCAAAATGTCTGTATTTGGACAAGAGAGGAAAAAGAGTGTTCATTCAGTGCAGTATGATGGAACAAGCAAAACAGAGGGGAGCGACACCTCTGAGGAGGAAGAGGTGCATATACTGACGGTTGCAGGTGGTTCAAACGGCTACTGGGTGTCACCACTGGTGGAGGGACAATCAGTGCGGATGGAGGTGGACACAGGCGCGGCTGTGTCCCTTGTTTCAGACACTGTCTACAACAAAATGCTAAAGCATCTTACCCTTCAGCCAACAAACATTGTGCTAAAGACATATACCAGCGAACCTGTGGCCATGAGAGGCGCCATTGAGGTGACAGTTAAATTGAACGGACAGACTGCAAAACTGCCACTATATGTGGTAAAGGGAAATTACCCATCACTACTGGGACGCGCGTGGCTAGAGAAAATCACGCTGGACTGGCCTGCAGTCCGCATGATGTCAAAAGGGGAGTCAGGTCTGACTGCAGTGTTAAACAAACATGCAGAACTCTTCAATGGGGAACTTGGGAGCATGAAAAAGATCAGCGTGAGACTGGACATTAAACCTGACAGCAAGCCGAAGTTTCACAAAGCCCGACCTGTACCCTATGCAATTAGGCCAAAAGTTGAGGCTAACTTGGAGGCCTTCGTCGAGAATGGAGTCCTGGAGCCTGTGAGCGTGAGCAAATGGGCCACACCCATTGTTCCTGCCCTGAAAAAGGATGGATCTGTTCAAATCTGCGGGGATTTTAAAGTGACTATTAACCCGGTGCTGTCTGTGGAACAGTACCCTTTTCCCCTCATTGATGATCTTTTTACGGGCCTGGCCGGAGGGCAAAAGTTCAGCAAAATAGACTTATGCCAGGCTTATCTACAAATGCATGTCGATGACAAATCAAAGGAGCTGCTGACAATTGTGACACACAAGGGGCTATACAGGTACTGCCGCCTTCCGTTTGGAATTACGTCGGCCCCTGCTCTATTCCAAAGGGCAATGGATCAGATTTTGAGTGGACTGCCAGGAGTCCAATGCTACCTGGACGACATCCTTGTCACTGGGACAAATGAGGAGGATCATCTTCTGAACTTGGATGCGACACTACAACGACTGAAAGAGTACGGACTCAGAGTTCGTAAAGACAAATGTGAATTCTTTCAGTCTTCAGTTGAGTACCTGGGGCATGTGATTGACGCTACTGGCCTGCATAAGGCGCCGCCAAAGGTCAAGGCGATCGTGGAGGCCCCAGCACCCCAGAATGTGAGCCAGTTACGTTCATTTCTGGGGCTACTTAACTACTATGGGAAGTTTATTCCAGACTTAGCAACATTGCTGAAGCCATTACATCAGTTGCTATGTCAAGGCAAAACATGGAAATGGACTGAACTGTGCAATGAAGCTTTCGCCCAAGCAAAGAAAGCATTGCTGAATTCGGAGGTCCTGACACACTTTGACCCAAAGCTACCCGTGCAGCTAGCATGTGATGCATCACCATATGGTGTGGGAGCAGTCATATCCCACATCATGCCTTCGGGTGAAGAGAAACCTATCGCCTTCGCATCACGCACCTTGAACAAGGCCGAGAGTAACTATGCGCAGATCGAGCGCGAGGCCTTGGGAATCGTTTTTGGAATTCGAAAATTTCATCAGTACCTGTTTGGGAGAAGGTTCACACTCCTGACAGACCACCGTCCATTGGCTTCAATCTTCGGGCCCCACACCGGAATTCCGTCTCTCGCTGCAAGCAGGATGCAAAGGTGGGCTTCACTGTTGTCAGGACACACATACGACATCAAATATCGCAAATCAGACTTGCACGGCAACGCAGACGGTCTCTCGAGGCTACCCTTGCCTGTTACTCCCCCAGAGCCTCGTCAGATTGACATCTTCTACTTTAGACAAGTGGAGGGAGCACCTGTCACTGCAGTTCAGGTGCGAAGGTACACCCGCAACGATCCAGTCCTGTCTGAGGTAATGGACGATGTCATTCGAGGGAGAGCAATAGGAGATTCTCCTAGTTTGAAACCTTACGTTTCAAAAAGAAATGAGCTCTCCGTCCAGGCAGGTTGTCTTCTTTGGGGACGCCGTGTCATCATTCCGCCACCTCTGAGGGAACCTATACTGCAACAACTTCATACAGGCCACAGTGGAATGGTTCGGATGAAGGAAATGGCAAGAAGCTACTTCTGGTGGCCAGGTCTCGATGGGAATATTGAGGAGAAAGCTAAAACATGTTCCCCATGTCAAAGGGTCCGGAATGTTCCACAGCTGGCAACCCTACACCCCTGGGATTGGCCTGCAGAAGTGTGGCAGCGAGTACATGTGGACTTCGCCGGTCCTTTCGAAGGGAAGATGTTTATGGTGGTTGTGGACGCTCGTAGCAAGTGGCCGGAGGTCGCTGTGATGAGGTCTACCATGGCAGAGAAAACAATTGAGAAACTTGGTGAGATGTTCAGCCGTTATGGCTCACCGGAACAACTCGTAAGTGACAATGGTCCACAATTTGTATCACAGGAGTTTGCAACCTTCCTGCATGTGAATGGTGTCCAACACATCAGGTCTGCGCCCTATCATCCCTCTACTAACGGCCAGGCAGAAAGGTTCGTGCAAACTTTGAAGCATGCCTCGAAGGCATCGCAAGGTCAGGGCTCAATCCACCAACGTCTGAACAGCTTCCTGTTGTCCTACAGGAACGAGCCGCATGCCACAACCAAAACTTCCCCCGCTTCGCTCATGATGAAGAGGCAGTTGCGGACAAGTTTTGACTTACTCAAACCTCCAAGGGCAGAGCAGGTTGTCCATCGTCAACAACAAGCTCAAGTTGAAAAGAGAGAGAAAAGAGCCAAGGAGAGACGGTTTCATCCGGGAGAGCATGTCCTAGCTCGAAACTACAACACTGGACCGAAATGGGTTCCTGCTATGGTGATCGTGCAGACGGGCCCTGTGTCTTACACGGTTGAGACTGCTGAGGACGTCGTCTGGAGAAGACACACAGATCAACTGTTGCTAGGAGCAGAGACAGCCACAGAGGCTCCAACGGCTGGTTGGCCTGAACTGTTTCCGAATGATACCGCAAACCAGCATCCTTTGCCACAGTGCTCTTCTCCAACACAGGAAGTCAAAGAGACTGTTCCACCTGTGCAAACTCCTGACTTTCAACTGACACAGGCACCTTCTCCATCCAGGCCTGTGTCAATGCCTACTGCTGTGGAAGCCAGCGATGACCGCCGGTATCCTGTCAGAGAGCGGCGGCCTCCAAGATGCTTGGATCTGTAGGCTTAGTGACTTACCCACAAGACTGGGGCAGAATAAACCCCAGGGTAAAGTCAGGGTTTGAGGCAGTCTACCTCTACCCTAGGTTAGTTGAGTGTATTGAAAGTAACTTACCTATTGAGGAATAATGTGGACCTTCCATTTAAGAGGGGAGGAAATGTTATGTATTGTGTGTTCTCATAGAGTCATAGAGTCATAGAGTTATACAGCATGGATAGAGGCCCTTCGGCCCATCGTGTCCGCGCCGGCCATCAAGCCCTGTCTGATCTAATCCCATATTCCAGCATTTGGTCCGTAGCCTTGTATGCTATGGCATTTCAAGTGCTCATCCAAATGCTTCTTAAATGTTGTGAGGGTTCCTGCCTCCACAACCCTTTCAGGCAGTGAGTTCCAGACTCCAACCACCCTCTGGGTGAAAAAGTTCTTCCTCAAATCCCCTCTAAACCTCCTGCCCTTTACCTTGAATCTATGCCCCCTAGTTATTGACCCCTCTACTAAGGGAAAAAGCTCCTCAGCATCCATCCTATCTATGCCCCTCATAATTTTGTACACCTCAATCATGTCCCCCCTAAGCCTCCTCTGCTCCAAGGAAAACAAACCCAATCTGCCCAGTCTCTCTTCATAGCTGAAGCGCTCCAGCCCCGGTAACATCCTGGTGAACCTCCTCTGCACCCTCTCCAACGCGATCACATCCTTCCTGTAGTGTGGCGACCAGAACTGCACACAGTATTCCAGCTGTGGCCTAACCAGTGTTTTATACAGTTCCATCATAACCTCCTTGCTCTTATATTCAATGCCACGGCTAATGAAGGCAAGTATCCCATATGCCTTTTTTACCACCTTATCCACCTGTTCCGCCGCCTTCAGGGATCTGTGTACTTGCACACCCAGATCCTTCTGACCCTCCGTCTTGCCTAGGGTCTTACCATTCATTGTGTATTCCCTTGCCTTGTTAGTCCCCCCAAAGTGCATCACCTCGCACTTTTCCGGGTTAAATTCCATTTGCCACTGTTCCGCCCATCTGACCAACCCATCTATATCGTCCTGCAGACTGAGGCTACCCTCCTCGCTATTTACCACCCTACCAATTTTTGTATCCTCCGCGAACTTACTGATCATACCTTTTACATTCATATCCAAGTCATTAATGTAGACCACAAACAGCAAGGGACCCAGCACCGATCCCTGTGGCACCCCACTGGCCACAGGCTTCCAGTCACAAAAACAACGTTCGACCATCACCCTCTGCCTTCTGTCACTAAGCCAGTTTTGTATCCAATGTGCCAAGGCACCCTGGATTCCATGGGCTCTTACCTTCTTGACCAGTCTCCTGTGCGGGACTTTATCGAAGGCCTTACTGAAATCCATATATACCACATCTACTGCGTTACCCTCATCCACACACCTAGTCACCCCCTCAAAAAATTCAATCAAATTAGTCAGACATGATCTTCCCTTGACAAAGCCATGTTGACTATCCCTGATTAATCCTTGCCTCTCCAAGTGGAGACAAATTTTGTCCCTCAGAATTTTTTCCAATAATTTTCCTACCACTGATGTTAGGCTCACTGGCCTGTAGTTCCCCGGTTTTCCCTACTTCCCTTCTTGAATAATGGTACTACATTAGCGGTTCTCCAGTCCTCTGGCACATCCCCTGTGGCCAGAGAGGTCCTGAATATATGTGTTAGAGCCCCCGCAATCTCTTCCTTTGCCTCACACAGCAGCCTGGGATACATTTCATCCGGGCCTGGGGATTTATCCATTTTTAGGCCAGCTAAAACCGCCAATACCTCCTCCCTCTCGATGTGAATATGTTCGAGCATATCACAGACCCCCCGCCCTATTTCTATGTCTACATCGTCCTTCTCCATAGTGAAAACAGATGCAAAAAATTCATTTAGAACCCCTCCTACATCTTCCGGCTCCACACACAGATTGCCACTTTTGTCCCTAATGGGCCCTATTTTTTCCCTAGTTATCCTCTTACCCTTAATATACTTATAAAACATTTTAAGATTTTCCTTTATTTTGCTCGCCAGTGTTATTTCATGGCCCCTCCTTGATCTCCTAATTTCTTTTTTAAGTATCCCCCTGCACTTTTTGTACTCCTCTAGGGCTTCCTCCGTCTTTAGCCTTTTGTATCTGCCAAAAGCCCTCCTTTTTTTCCTAATCCATTCTCGTATATCCCCTGACATCCAAGGTTCCCTGTGGTTTTTGGAACCACCCTTGACCTTTACGGGAACATGTTGCCATTGTATGATCCCAATCTCCCTTCTGAAAGCCTCCCATTGCTCTGATGCGGATTTTCCTACAAGTAGCTGATCCCAGTCCATTTTGGCCAGATCCTGCCTTATCCTATTAAAATCGGCCTTCCCCCAATTTAGAACCTTTATTTCCGGCCCATCCCTGTCCTTTTCCATGACCACCTTAAATCTTACCATATTATGGTCACTGTCACCAAAGTGCTCGCCTACTAGCACTTTTTCCACTTGGCCGGCCACATTCCCTAGAATTAGGTCCAGTACCGCCCCCTCTCTTGTAGGACTTTCTACATGCTGGCTCAAAAAGCTCTCCTGGATGCACTTTAAGAATTCTACACCCTCTGAGCCTTTCACACTCTGACTATCCCAGTTAATATTGGGGAAGTTGAAATCCCCCATTATTATTACCCTATTATTTGCACATTCCTCTGAGATTTGCCTACATATCTGTTCCTCTATCTCCCCCTGACTGTTTGGAGGCCGATAGTACACTCCCAGCAAAGTGCTTGCCCCCTTTTTGTTTTTAAGCTCCACCCATATGGCCTCATTAGAGGAACCTGCTAATATATCATCCCTCCTTACTGCAGTAATTGACTCCTTAATTAATATTGCGACACCCCCTCCTCTTATACCTCCCCCTCTGTCTCGCCTGAAGATTCTGTACCCCGGAATATTGAGCTGCCAGTCTTGCCCCTCCCTCAACCATGTCTCCGTGATAGCAGCAATATCATACTCCCATGTGTTTATCAACACCTTCAGTTAGTCCACCTTACTTGCAAGACTCCTTGCATTAAAATAGATGCCATCCAGCCTTGCCCTTATATATTTGCCCTGTCTACCAAGCTGACTTGTTTTTTTCTCTATAATTGGCAGCACATCACCCCCTATTTCAGCTCCCCTCTGTATCCCATCCCCCTGCCAAGTTAGTTTAAACCCCCCCCAACAGTGCTAGCAAACCTCCCCGCAAGGATATTTGTCCCGCTCTGGTTCAGGTGCAACCCGTCCGACTTGTACAAGTCCCACCTTTCCCAGAAGCAGGCCCAGTGATCCAGGAAAGTAAAACCCTCCCCCCTACACCAACTCTTTAGCCACGCATTCATCTGCTCTATCCTCCCATTCCTATACTCACTAGCACGTGGCACTGGGAGTAATCCAGAGATTACAACCTTTGAGGTCCTGCTCTTTAATCTGTTACCTAGCTCCCTAAATTCTTGATGCAGGACCTCATCCCCCTTCCTACCTATGTCGTTGGTCCCAATGTGGACCACGACCTCTGCCTGCTCACCCTCCCCCTTAAGAATGCCCTGTAGCCACTCAGTGACATCCCTGACCCTGGCCCCAGGGAGGCAACAAACCATCCTGGAGTCACGTTTGCGGCCACAGAAACGCCTATCTGTTCCCCTTACGATAGAATCCCCTACCACTATTGCTCTCCCACTCTTTTTCCTCCCTTCCTGAGCAGCAGAAGCGTCCCTGGTGCCAGGAAGCTGGCTGCTGCTGCCTTCCCCTGGTGAGTCATCCCCCTCAACAGTATCCAACTTGGTATACCTGTTTGAAAGGGGGATGTTCGCAGGGGTTCCCTGCACTACCTGCCTTCCTTTGTTGCTCCACCTGATGGTCACCCCCCTGTGCTGCCCTACCCTGAGGCGTGAACAACTCGCTAAACGTGCTGTCCACGACCCTCTCAGCATCGCGCATGCTCCAAAATTCATCCACCCGCAGCTCGAGCGCCGCAATGCGGTCTACAAGTAGCTGCAGCTGGATGCATTTCCCGCACACATGGTCGTCACGGACACTGGTAGCGTCCCTGACTTCCCACATGGAGCAAGAGGAGCAGAACACGGGTCTGAACTCTCCTGCCATGACTTACTCCTTTAATTAATTAAAAAATTTATTCAATACCCCAGTTACAGGTATACTCTAGGGCGCTTTATTTACCAACTATCCCCACTACACCACAGAAATTTAACACCACAGAATTCAAGCTTGTATTGAAAAGAGAGAAATACTCACCAACCAATCACTTACCTGCTCCCTGGTGACGTCACACTTGGATTACTTTTTACCTCTCTCCTGGAACCTGGATTGGTATGCCTCTGACTGCTCCCTTTTAAGCCTTCAAGCTCTCCCGCCTCGGGCTGCTCCCGCGCAGGTCCGCTGCTTCTCCGGTCTCGGGGCTGTGGGCCTCGGTGCCTCTGACTGCTCCCTTTTAAGCCTTCAAGCTCTCCCGCCTCGGGCTGCTCCCGCGCAGGTCCGCTGCTTCTCCGGTCTCGGGGCTGTGGGCCTCGGTGCCTCTGACTGCTCCCTTTTAAGCCTTCAAGCTCTCCCGCCTCGGGCTGCTCCCGCGCAGGTCCGCTGCTTCTCCGGTCTCGGGGCTGTGGGCCTCAGTGCCTCTGACTGCTCCCTTTTAAGCCTTCAAGCCCTCCCGCCTCGGGCTGCTCTATTGTGTGTTCTCCTCCCACCTGTGGTGGCGCTGTCACAGGAGATAAATGGTTGGGTATTCTCTCGGTTAAGTTTAGCTCTCTTTGTTCGGAACTTGCCAGAACTTCCTTTCCTTCCAATAAAGCACTTCAGGTTTGAATCTCTGAGTTCTGAGTCCTAAATTGTGTCTAGGTAGAAAGGTACCGACACAACAACCTCAGAGCCTGTATGTAGGTGCAATATTGCTTGAATATCCTTCTTTTCAGACAAGTACTTATGAATTCTGGGTTCCACAACTCCATGAGGGCTAGAAATTCGGCTCCTTCGCGCCTGCCATTAGCGCCTGGGGGTGCGGAAAAAGCACCTCCCGAGAAATTCGGCAGGGTGTTGCTGAGGTGCTACCCGATAGCACTGTGCCCCTGCCAGTAGCGCCTGGGCCACTGCGCCAGCGGCGATGACGTCATCGCCGTGCGCCGCAACCCCTTAGTACCCCTTATCGCCCTGCAGCAGAAATTCGGCTGCGCCCCCGAGGCTGCCGCGGGCGGTGTCAGTGCCAGCCTCGCGAGTCACGAACCAGGCCGACTTCCGCTTGCAGGGCAGTATTTAAAGGGGAGGTGTGGCCACGACCCGTGCCGCCATTTTCTTTTTTTGGCTGTGGCGTGGTGCTGGCCACAATCGCGCAGCCCGGCACCGCGTCCCAGTGCCGGGCTGTGGCTGCGGCACCACGCCGCCCTGGTGGCCTATTTGGGGCCATCGGAGGCCCTGCAGAGTGCACAATAGCCCTCCCTTTTAACTGAAGGGGCAGGGGCATTGAAACAATTGCGCCCCGACATCGCCTCGGTTACCGCCCCTCCAGGAAGTGGACGTCTGAGATTGCACTCCACTTCCTGTGTGGGGCGATAAGCCGAATTTAGCGGCTGGGGTGTTAGAAACGGGGCGTAACTGAATTTTGCGCCCAGACTATCTATTCCATGTGTCGGGCTTTTAAGTGATTATTAATCAAGTGGCAAAATGATGCTGTTCTTTGGAGCACTGTTGTAATGGGGAACACAGAATGAACCTCCCAGTCAGGGGCACAGAATGTTACTAAGCAGGGAACAGGCATAGAATCGTAGAAACCTTTTATAGAAATTTCAACACAGAAGGAAGTTACTTGATCCATCATGCCTGTTCTGGTGCTAGTTCTTCAACTGGAGCGATCTAAACTAATCCCATTTACCTTCCCTTTTCCTTTTATATTCTTTATTTTTATTGATGCTACAGTCTCTGCTTTATGATTCTCATACAGAGAAGGGAAACTAGATGGGGAGCTACCAGTGGGCTACTCTCATGTACTTTTAATGGTCAGAGACCAGGCCAGCCATACCTGCCTCTCAGGTGCATGAGGCCTAGGAGACAAAAGTAAGGGGTAAAAAAAAGGGCATGTGTAACCATGTAAAGCTTCATCAAAAAAGAGGAGTGTTACTTATTTATTAATGAACCTGTTCCCTATTCCAGATCACTGCTGTTCGAACTGTGGTTCCAAACAGAAGCAACAATGAAATTGTCCTGGTGCTACAACACTTCGATAACAATGTGAACAAGGCAGTGCAGGCCTTCATGGATGGTAAAAAAAATTGCTTCTGCCCTTGCTGCCATTGTAAATAGGTTTGACAACACCCTCAAACATTCAGCTCTGTGGTTCACCATAAACTCTTCCTAAGATGTACTGCACGCTGATCCCATCCACTGCTTCATTCATGGGACTGTTTCAGAATATAAAGCTGAACCATGTTAGTCTGGTAACAAGATGTTACAGATGGTTTCTTTGATGCCTGATGCCAAAGGGGGTGAAATTCCCCTTTTAATGGAAAAAGCGGGAACAGCTCATTTCTTCTGAGATTAATGACCCACTAAGGAAATGTTTTTTTCAAACATCAGCAGTTTTCACAATTTTGTTAACAGATCATCAATTATGGAGTAAAAGCAGTCACTTTTTTTTTAAAGTGGATTTTCAGGACCACATAGGCCCCATTATCACTGAGTAATGGACATTAAAAGGGGAAAGAGTTTATGTCATAGAATTAGTGACAGCAAGGTCCCAACATTCCATAAGCATGGGGTTGCTTTTCATCTTACACCAATGAAACCCGACTTTAATTCTCCACTACCACCCTTGATTTCCTAACATTCACCCTGATGCCAGGATGCCTGTCCAACAGTCCAGTGTGAATGAGTCAGGAATTATTTGCAGCTCACCGTTGGCAAGCTTGAAGTCATCCCGTTGGCCCTCGCCAGAAACTCTGTGCTTTACCCCAACCCCCTTCCCGATGTCCACTCAAGTTCAACCAGACAGTATGCAACCTTGGTGTCCCGCTTGACCCTGAGCTTAGCTTCAAACCCAAAGTAAACTATGACCATCTGCACCAAAACTGCTTACTTCTACCTCAAACATAACTTAGTCCATCCCTACCTCATGCCACTGAAATGCTTTTCCATGCCTTTGCTACTTCTGGATTCTACTTTCCTCATGCCCTCTTTGCTGGCATCCCAAGCTCCACCTTCCATAAAGTCCAACTCTTCCAGAACGCTGGTGCCTGCATCCTATGCCACACAAAATGCCACTCCACACCTCACCAATCTCCATGAACTCTCCACCCCTCTACACATCGATTTTAAGATTCTCATCCTTGTCCTCAAATCCCTCCATGGTCTCGCACCTCTGTATGTCTGTAACCTTATCCAACCCTACGTCCCTGCCAGCACCCTCTGCACATGCTTCCCAACCCCGCCCCCACTCTACTATCAGTGGCAGGGCTCTCTGCCATCTTTCCCCCACGCTCAGGTACTCCCTAAACCTCTTTATTTCGCCAAATCTCTTTGCACTTTCAAAAGCCTTTTTAAAACCTAGCTCTGACCTCACTTTTGGTCACCTCCGCCAAACCTCCCCCTCCTGCTCCTGCTAGGCTCTGACACTGAACTGTGAAGTGCCTGAGGACCTTTCACTATGTTAAAGGCACTGTATCAATGCAAGTTGTTCTGTTAATATGGTTATACAGTCATTTTTAAATCACACGGGCATTTTGCAGAGAATTATTCTAAGAGAATCCTGCTATATCCTGCACAAGCTCATTATTATGTTTTACACTCAGGAGAGTGGAGGTACGCTTTTTGACATTGGGTGTGAAACAAATGAGTATTAGACTCAAAGTAATTTGTACAAGCTCATTTAATGGTGAGAACTCTCAAAGGTCTAATTATGTAATGTAGGACTATGTTAACAGACATATGCATCATGTAGAGGGAGCCGAGTCTGGGAGGTAATGCTGTAATTCACATGCTAAGCACCTCGTTGAGAGGTACAAAATGAATGGCTCGGAATTTCCTCAGAGCTGCTCCCATTCCACCGCCGTAACTTTGCCGGAAATGCGGTAGAAACGCCATTGAGACGTGTAAACGGGATTTCCACTGCACTTCCGGCAAAGTTACAGCGGCAGAGCAGGAGCAGCTCTGAGGAAATTCCCGACCAATGAGTTGGAACGAATACTGCTGAATAAACAAAGGGATAGGGATTCTGTAATGAGAATGCTTTCTCTCTAATTTTATTGAAACCCTGTTCTGCACGCACAATACCAGTCATTTTAGTTAATCGATAAAGGAAACTGTCATTAGGTAATGTTGAAGTTCCCTTCTTGATGTTTTCTTTTCTGTTCTTGGTCAGGCAGTGCAGTGGAGGTTTTGAAAGAATGGAACGTGCCAGGTAAAAAGAAGGTAAGCTTGAGAAGCCTTATTTTCAAATGTGCAATACTAAATTGTATTATTTTGTTGGCAATATGAATAATCTAACAATTATTTCACCTAGCACAATAAGAAAAGGAAAAGAAAACCAAAACAGCCAAATGGCCAAGTGAAGGAAGAGAAGGAGAGGCCTGACAGACTGGAAGAGAATGCGGATCTCCCCCTATCCAAAGGTGGGCTGAACGGGTACCATGCCAACGGCTCTGCAAATGATGATTCCTCAGTAGACTCTCTCAGTGAGAGAATGGAGACCGTTTCCAACGATGAGAAGGCAGCAGTAAACCTGGAGTTACATCGGCTGCACGCACCAGAAAAAGCAGGTCAGCTCCCGACATTGTTTTATCTGTTAAACTTAACAGGAAAGTACAAAATAAAAAATAAAAATGCTGGGCAACATCTGAGAGAAAGAATTGTTAACATTTCAGGTGTGATCCTTCAGTGCTAATTTTGATCAAAGTCTCCAGTAGAAATGTTGATCTATTTTTTCTGTCGTACACTGTGTTCTGAACAGGACAATATGGGGGTGAAAGTGGTCTTAGGTAGTAGCCCAAAATGAGCGATAATGAATTGGCAGCTGGTTTTACATTGAAGTCAATTGAAAGGAAAATCGGGCAAATTGTGAGATGGGCTGCCAATTGGCTATCACCTATTTGATGCCATTGTCCAAGACTAATTTCACCCCCGGTCACACTGGACTGCTTGTGTTCTGTAGCTTCTCACTGAACCCTGGTCACAGATTTAATTGTCCCTTCCCTCTGGTGATAAAACAGATGATCTCTGTCCAGTGTTTTCCCCACTGCAACATGCCAGGAACTCCCATGGTGTAACCTGCGGCTCGAGCAAACTGTGCCATCGTGCTGGCCTCTGTTGCATTTGCACGAGAATGGATTTCTGTAAATAAGAATTGAAATACTGCTTTTACCTTAAATATTCATGTATAATACACATGCCACATCTCCAAATTCCCAAATGTTTGGGTGTGTGATGTACACAGATACTCAAACGAACGACTCGGGAACTGGTACTGGCAATACATGAATTAAACTGGTACAACCACAACATCAAGTGGCAGTAACTGTCATAACAAACAGAAAATTCATGGAAAAATGGTAAAATAAATTAAGCTTTTCCACCACACTCTAGTTCCTAGAGTGCACATGGTCAGTTAATTTAACAGTTTTCAACCAACAAAGGTGTGTGTAAGTATTATATATGGATATTAGATTTTTCTGTTAATATATGGCTCAGAGTGTGCTGGGGGTTGTATCATGTCATACACACGGGGTCATATTATAATCTACCTCTGTTTAGGAAGCCAGCATTGAAATTGTTAACTTCAACCTTTTTCCAGTTGGTCTCACTCCCGAAGAGGAGAAACTGCCTTTGGAGCCAATACCTCAGCCTGTTACTCAAAAACGTCAGACCACCAGACCAACAACAAACAAGCCAAAACCAAGAGCATTGTCTGGTTCCCATTCCACTGCTCCACAGTCTCCAACAACACCAGGAGACCCAGTATCAAACAAGAAAAGAGGTAAAAGGGTAACTTCTTGTAATGTCACAAGGACTTTGTACAGCTTCAATATGGCAGTTGCCCCTCCTCCCTTTTAACACTAAGTGAAACTTTATTTGGTAACTGTTTAAAATATACTAGAGCTAAAATGTTACGGTCAGTTTATGGCCGCTTTTGGCGCCATTGTTTTGAGTTTACTTGGCGGGTAAATGATGACACGGACTGGTTGGGCCAAATGGCCTGTTTCTGTGTTATACCTTCTATGCATTTCTATGTAACTGAAAGCCATATGTTGTCTTGTGTCCTTGTAGGATAAAGACATGTATAGTTGGGGATACATTTCAAACTTTTCCTCTCTTTCCAGTATCACAATATCAGCAATTTACCTCTTCCTATGTCAATTAAGGTCACAGTAGCCGTACTCGTCTGTCTCATTCTTTGTTTTTTTGATCGTTCCAACAATAAACCCAACACACGGATCTCACAGACCGAGAAGCCTGTTAACTTGTTCCCGATTTCAATCATGTTGCCACATGCAGGGATTCAGGATGAACCAGGGGTTCTTCCCCCGAAACACTGTTCAGCTGGAACCAGAGGCTGCTCCTGCCTGCTTACCAGCACCCAACCAGCAGGCCCCATTGATTAATACCCGCACACACATCTTATAACTATCCTCTTGGCCAGGGACGTTACATGAGCAAGAAAGAGTAAAGGAAAAGAATTTAAGTACTGTAAGGAGAAAGTTGTTAATTGCAGGCTCAGTAAGATGATTAATGGGATACGAAGTTGCATCAACTTCTCTTTTTCTTACTGCAACTCCTTGCTGACAGTCATTAGGACAACCCTTTTCCCAACAAACAATAACTCAGCAGCTACTGGAGATGGAAGGTTTGGGAATTTTAAATTTGACAATGTTATTAGTAGAAGCAATTCCAGTATATCCCAGTACATCCCACTCAGCCCCCGCGCATGTTCATAAGCTATAGACATGATTAATCTGCTGTCCTCATGCATTGCTGTAAATTATGGACACAGTTACTTGGCAGTTTTTCAATTAATTACCTTCCGATTCCAAGCAGAATGAAGGTACTGCACTCCGCAGACAATATTATTGTCATTTATTACGGGGTTTTTATTTGTTCATTTCAATAATGGTATTTGGGAAAGCTGACCGGCTTTTAAAATACCTCCTAGCGATTGCAGAGCGACAAAAAAACATAGGCTCCAAGTCGTGCCCGCTGGTGCCCTCCAACGCTGACCCCACTGGGGTCAGTGGCAGGGCAGCTGATCTGCACGAGGCAGGTGGGCACAGACACTACTGCAGGCACCCCAAGAAGCCAGAGAACCCAGTGCCTGCACACCATCTGGGGGATGGGGTGTTGCATAGCATAGAAACATAGAAGATAGGAGCAGGAGTAGGCCATTTGGCCCCTCGAGCCTGCTCCGCCATTCAATGAGATCATGGCTGATCATCCAAATTCAGTACCCTGTCCCTGCCTTCTCCCCATATCCCTTGATCCCTTTAGCCTTAAGAAATATATCTAACTCCTTCTTGAATATATTTAATGAATTGGCCTCCACTGCCTTCTGTGGTAAGGAATTCCACAGGTTCACCACTCTCTGAGTGAAGAAATTCCTCCTCATCTCTGTCCTAAATGGCTTACCCCTTATCCTTAGACTGTGATCCCTGGTTCTGGACTCCCCGGCCATCGGGAACATCCTTCCTGCATCTAGTCTGTCTAGTCCTGTTAGAATTTTATAAGTTTCAATGAGATCCCCTCTCATTCTTCTAAACTCCAGCGAGAATAAGCCCAATTGACCCAATCTCTCCTCATACGTCATTCCTGCCATCCCAGGTATCAGCCTGGTGAATCTTTGCTGCACTCCCTCCATGGCAAGAACATCCTTCCTCAGATAAGGCGACCAAAACTGCACACAATACTCAAGGTGTGGTCTCACCAAGGCCCTGTGCAACTGCAGCAAGCCATCCTTGCTCCTGTGCTCGAATCCTCTCGCTACGAAGGCCAACATACCATTTGCCTTCTTAACCGCCTGCTGCACCTGCATGCTTACCTTCAGCGACTGGTGCACAAGGACACCCAGGTCTCGTTGTACTTCCTCTTCTCCCAATCTACTGCCGTTCAGATAATAATCTGCCTTCCTGTTTTTGCCACCAAAGTGAATAACCGCGCATTCATCCACATTATACTGCATCTGCCATGCTTCTGCCCAATCACCCAACCTGTCCAAATCATACTGGAGTTTCTCGGCAACCTCCTCACTGCACACACGCCCACCCAGCTTTGTGTCGTCTGCAAACTTGGAGATATTACATCTAGTTCCCTTGTCTAGATCATTTATATATATTGTGAATAGCTGGGGTCCTAGGACCGATCCATGCGGTACCCCACTATTCAGTGCCTGCCACTCGGAAAAAGAGCCGTTTATTCCAACTCTTTGCTTCCTGTCTGCCAACCAGTTCTCTATCCAAGCCAGTACCTTGCCCCCAATCCCATGTGCCTTAACTTTACACGCTAATCTCTTATGCGGGACCTTATCGAAAGCCTTCTGAAAGTCCAAATACACCACATCCACTGGTTCTCCCTTATCTATTCTACCAGTTACATCCTCA
The DNA here is from genome assembly GCF_052327205.1 of Somniosus microcephalus. Lineage (NCBI taxonomy): Eukaryota > Metazoa > Chordata > Chondrichthyes > Squaliformes > Somniosidae > Somniosus > Somniosus microcephalus. The sequence goes on along the minus strand of NC_140990.1, from coordinate 211,218,897 downwards.
AAAAATTCCAGTAGATTAGTCAAGCACGATTTACCTTTTGTAAATCCATGTTGACTTTGTTCAATCCTGTCACTGTTTTCCAAGTGCTCTGCTATTACATCTTTTATAATGGACTCTAGCATTTTCCCCACTACCGATGTCAGGCTTACTGGTCTATATTTCCCCGTTTTCTCTCTGCCACCTTTTTTGAATAGTGGGGTAACATTAGCTACCCTCCAATCCATGGGAACTGTTCCAGAGTCTATAGAATTTGGAAGATGACCAGCAATGCATCTACTATTTCTAGGGCCACTTCCTTAAGTACCCTAGGATGTAGATTATCAGGCCCTGGGGATTTATCGGCCTTCAATCCCGTCAATTTCCCTAACACCATTTCCCTACAAATACTGATTTCTTTCAGTTCCTCCCTCTCAGTAGACCCTATGTTCCCCGGCATCTCTGGGAGGTTATTTGCGTTCTCCTTTGTGAAGACAGAACCAAAGTATGTATTTAATTGGTCTGCCATTTCTTTGTTCCCCATTATAAATTCCCCTGATTCTGACTGCAAGGGACCTACGCTTGACTTCACCAATCTTTTTCTCTTCACATATCTATAAAAGCTTTTACAGTCAGTTTTTATGTTCCCTGAAAGCTTACTCTCATACCCTATTGTCCCCCTCTTAATTAATCCCCTTGTCCTCCTTTGCTGAATCCTAAACTGCTCCCAATCCTCAGGTTTACTGCTTTTTCTGGCCAATTTATCTGTCCTCTCCTTGGATCTTATACTATCCCTAATTTCCCTTGTTAGCCACGGTTGAGTCACCTTTTTTGTTTTATTTTTATGCCAAACAGGGATGAACAAATTCTGTAGTTCATCCATGCGATCTTTGAATGTTTGCCATTGCCTATCCACCATCAACCCTTTGAGTAACATTCCCCAATCGATCCTACCCAACTCGCGCCTCAGACCAACGTAGTTTCCTTTATTTAAATTCAGGACCCTAGTCTCTGAGTCAACTATTTCATTCTCCATCTTAATGAAGAATTCTATCACATTATGATCACTCCGACCGAAGGGGCCTCGCACAACAAGATTGCTAATTAATCCCTTCTCATTACATAATACCCAGTCTAAGATGGTCTGATCTCTAGTTGGTTCCTCGACATATTGGTCCAGGAAACCATCCCGTATACACTCCAGGAATTCCTCCTCCACAGTATTGCTACTAATTTGGTTAGCCCAATCTATATGTAGATTAAAGTCACCCATGATAACTGCTGTGCCCTTATTGCACGCATCTCTAATTTCCCATTTAATGCCATCCCCAACCTCCGCATTACTGTTTGGAAGTCTGTATACCACTCCCACTAACGTTTTCTGCCCCTTGGTATTTCTCAGTTCTACCCATACAGATTCCACATCATCAGAGCTAATATCCTTCCTTTCAATTGTGTTAATCCCCTGTTTAACCAGCAATGCTGCCCCACCTCCTTTTCCTTTTTGCCTATCTTTCCTGAATATTGAATACCCCTGGATGTTGAGTTCCCAGCCTTGGTCACCCTGGAGCCATGTTTCTGTAATCCCAATCATATCATATCCGTTTACCTCTATTTGCGCAGCTAATTCATTCATCTTATTATGAATGCTCCGCGCATTAAGACACAAGGGGGGAGAAATTCAGTTGGTAGCACCAGCGATTAGCGCCTAAAGAGGCCGAGAAGTGTGGCGTTAGCCAATTTTTGGACGGGCGCAGTGAACCCAGCGCCTCTTGCCATATTGAGTGGGTTTTAGCGCTGGCGCTAAATCTTAGCGCCCGCTCGCGGGCGCAGGCAGATCATGATGTCATTTCAGTGTGCAACGCCTTTTTGGTGCCCCGGACCGGAAATTCAGTGGTGTGCCCCTTCGTTCCGCCTGGCGCTAATAAGGACAGTTTACTGGAATGCTCTCCAGTCGCTCTCGGGCTTAGGGGGGCGCTCTTTAAAGGGGACTGCACTGGTATAAAAGCGGCAGCCATTTTGGGAGCTCAACTTCTTTGAGATTTTCACAGAGTTGCAGAGTTGCACTCTGAGAGCCATATCACTAGTGACCCAGCGCTGTCAGAGGACCTTCAGCCTTCAGACCATCACCCTGCTGCTGGTGAGCGTTTACACCCTGTATAATTTCTTGTTACCTATTATTATGGGGGCTGCTTTGGAGGGGAACGTCCCGCTGCTTGACCATCTGGAAAGGGCACAGAGACGGAGGGAGAGAGGGCCAGGAATGGCCAGACGGAGGAGGGCCAACAGACGTCGCCACACCAGACCTTACGCTGCCAGGGTATTCAGGCAGCAGTTCTCTTACCTCAACATGTCGGAGGAGCAGTGTCTTAGGAGGCTGCGATTCAGAAAGGAGGTGGTGACTGAGCTGTGCCACCTGCTTCAGGCAGATCTTCAGCCGCAGATAAGGTGCAGGACCTCTCTGTCGGTGGCTGTCAAGATTACAGTAGCACTGAATTTCTATGCGACCAGCTCCTTTCAGGCAGCAACTGGGGACATTGCCAACATCTCCCAGTTTGCGGTGCATAGCTGCATCCAGCAAGTAACAGAGGCCCTGTTTAAAAGGCGGCGGCAGTACATCTCCTTCACTGCGACACCGGAGAAGCAGTGGGAGCGCGCAGAGGGCTTCGCGGCAATAGCCGACTTCCCCATGGTGCAGGGCGCCATTGACTGCACGCACGTGGCTTTGCGGGCGTTTGTTTTGAATCCTGAGGACTTCCGCAACCGAAAGGGGTTCCACTCCTTGAATGTGCAGCTGGTCTGTGACCACCGGCAGCTGATCCTCGCGGTCAATGCTCAGTTCCCAGGCAGCAGCCACGACGCATTCATCCTGCGCCAGACTTCAGTAGCAGACCTTTTCGAGGCCCCGGCTCACCCAGAAGGCTGGCTTCTCGGTGACAAGGGCTATCCTCTGTGCCCATGGCTGATGACCCCGCTCCGTTCGCCCAGCACCCCTGCAGAAGAGCACTACAACGTCAGCCATCAGGCGATGAGGAACATTGTGGAGCACACAATCGGCGTACTGAAGCAACGGTTCCGCTGTTTGGACCATTCGGGAGGCGCCTTGTAGTCCTCACCAGAGCGAGTCTCCCACTTCGTCGTTGTCTGCTGCATGCTCCATAACCTCGCCACCCTGCGCACCCAGCCAATGCCAGCAGACATTGAAGGACCAGCGGAGGAGGAGCAGGAGGAGGAGGAGTAGGAGGAGGAGGAGGACCAAGACGGGAGGGTCCCAGAAACTGGAAGGGCCGTCCGTCAGAGACTGATAAGGAGTCAGTTCTAGGCCCCTCTCACGGAATGCTTGGTGCCAATCGAAGACCAGGATTGGAACCATTCGGATAACCCAAAGCTTATGAAGGCCAGTATGAATGTAAATAGCAGACATGGCCAATGTCAATAAAATAATTTGTTTATTTTGAAAACTGTGCTTCCTTCCAACATGGCAAAGCAATGGCACCGGAAAGCTTAACTAACAAACTAACACATAAGTGACTCGCACATCCGGGAGACTATCCAAAACATTACTAACATTCAGACCAAGTGACTCGCACACCCAGGAGACTATCCAAAACATTACTAACATTCAGACCAAGTGACTTGCACACCCGGGAGACTATCCAAAACATTACTAACATTCAGACCAAGTGACTCGCACACCCGGGAGATTATCCAAAACATTACTAACATTCAGACCAAGTGACTCGCACACCCGGGAGGCTATCCAAAACATTACTAACATTCAGACCAAGTGACTCGCACACCCGGGAGATTATCCAAAACATTACTAACATTCAGACCAAGTGACTCGCACACCCGGGAGGCTATCCAAAACATTACTAACATTCAGACCAAGTGACTCGCACACCCGGGAGACTATCCAAAACATTACTAACATTCAGACCAAGTGACTCGCACACCCGGGAAACTATCCAAAACATTACTAACATTCAGACCAAGTGACTCGCACATCCGGGAGACTATCCAAAACATTACTAACATTCAGACCAGCATCCACGGCCTTGATTTCTAGAAATAAGACGTCTCAGCAGCACCTTCTACTCTTTTCCCTTTGATGGTGATCTACTTCTCTTGCGAGAACGGCCCCTTCCCTCCCTGCAGCTCCTCCGTAATGGGACCCCAGTGGCTGCATGAAGGCTGGGGGACGCCTGCTGACTGTCCGAAAGCGCAGATGCCCCTGAGGGACGGCCTGGACGGACTCTGGGCTTGGAGGGCCCGGACGCTGACTGCTCCAACTGGGCATGGGTGGAAGCAATCTGTCCTGCAGGTGATGGCAGCTGCAGTGGAGATGTGCCAGCGGTGGCATCAGGAATGCTGACATCCTGAGAGCGGACACCTGCTCCGTGGTCGGCTGACACACTGGCACTCTGACGGGGCAGCACCGCAGCATGCGAACCAATCGGCTGGTCCACAGATTGCTGGCCTGCTGTGGTGCTGCAAGGGCCCCAGGTAATCCTGCCTGATCCATCGAGGGTGGCAGCGGTCAGTGCTTGCGTGGCCTCAATCTGTCTCTGCAAGAGGCCAGAGAGTGACTACATGGCAGCACTCAGCACTTGCGTGGCAGGTGCCAGTGCTTCGGTGAAGCCCTGGACAGTCCTTTCCAGTGCTTCGGTCAAGCCCTGGACAGTCCTTTCCAGTGCTTCGGTCAAGCCCTGGACAGTCCTTTCCAGTGATGTACCGAAGCCCTGGACAGTCCTTTCCAGTGATGTACCGAAGCCCTGGGCACTCCTTTCCTGTGCTGCCCCGAAGCCCTGGGCACTCCTTTCCTGTGCTGCCCCAAAGCCCTGGGCACTCCTTTCCTGTGCTGCCCCGAAGTCTTGTACACTCCTCGCCTGTGCTGCCCCGAAGTCTTGCACACTCTTTGCCAGTGTCTCGATGGATTCAGGCATCCTTGCCACTGCAGCCATCAGCTCAGTGTGCCTGAGCTGAGCCTGGGCGCTCATTTCTGCGAGGGAACGCACCTCTTCTGCGCTCTGTGCAGCAGTCATCGTGGCCTGACTCGCCCTCCGGGGAGACGGCTCCCAAGCTTCCCTACCCCCCTTGCGTTGCTGGAGCCCGCTGGTTCCTGCAACTGGTTCCTCCTCAGAGCCATCCCCCCCGCTCCCCTCCAGGGAAGCACTATCCCCAGTCTGCAGATGGGCTGGCTCGCCTGAGGGTGGTATGGATGGTTCGGCTTCCTCCTGCTTGTTGCCTCTGGAGTCAGTGTCCCTGGCAGCTTGATGGCCCGGCTCCCGAGCTGGTGATGCAGCATCTGAAAGCAGGGTGGTTGAAGAGTGGCTTTAGCGAAAGGACAGGGTGGCAGCAAGGGATACAAGAGTGCGGCAATGCTCTGACATGGGTCCAGAGTGAAAAAGCATGCTGGTGGGGGGAACAAGTGGAAGGAGACAGATCAAAAAGGTGATGACCTTACCATCGCTGTGCACAATGGGGTTGGCAGCTCCAGTGGTGACAGGACCACTCATCCGGCCTCCAACAATCTGGTGGACTCTTTCCTCCAGGTCCGTCAGTGTCTGCAGCTGAGGAGGGCCTCCTCCGGTACGAATCTGTTCCCTCCGGTTCCTGACCAGCTTGGCCTGCAGGAGAAAGGATGGGAAGTGATGAAACATGCTGCCCTGAGTTGTCATCTCATGCCCCCCATGGTAGAACAGCCCTTACAGTATGCCCTGAGTTGTCATCTCATGCCCCCCATGGCGGAACAGCCCTTACAGTGTGCCCTGAGTTGTCATCTCATGCCCCCCATGGTGGAACAGCCCTTACAGTATGCCCTGAGTTGTCATCTCATGCCCCCCATGGTGGAACAGCCCTTACAGTATGCCTGTGGTAAACCACTGTTATACCTGTCTGTATGTGTATGTGTATTCCACTAGGTACAGGTCTGGACATGCCTCGGCTGACTCCTCCCACTATTCCAGGTATATAAGTGACTACCTCCCAGTCCCTTAGTATTCTGGACGGATCGACAACTCGAGACAAGACCTTCATTCTTTAGTTAATAAAAGCCTGGTTGTTACTCGCTTAACCTCAGTCTTTCGAGTAATTGATGGCGCATCAATGCCCTGAGTTGAATGTGCGTGTGCGTTCCCAGAAAGGGCCATGGGTGCTGGCTGACAGATGGCCATTGGGGCATCGCGCACCCTCTGGTCATAAAGTCAGGTGCAGATGGAGGGATGAAGAAGATTGCCAAAAAGCCACTCACCCTAACGACCCGAGTGAGATCGTTGAACTTCTTCCTGCATTGCACAGGAGTCCTGGGCGCCACGCTGCTGGATTTGACTATTTGCGAAACATCCCTCCAAGCTCTGCGGTACTCGTTCTGATGAGGCCTCCTGCCATAGTCAGGGTACAGCACTGCTCGCCGGCGCTCCACTGCGCCAACCAAAGCATCCAATGCCCTCAGTAAAGCGCTCCGCTCTCTGCCTCACCCTCTCCATCTGGTCAAAGTTTGTAATGCCACAGAATGCACAGCGCCGATTTTGAGGCCTACAGGGCGATGAGTGTGGCTGCTGATCCTAGATGACCCGCCCCTTTAAGAGCTGGCCGGCGCCAGCATGTCTCATGGTCATCGATTATTGACAGCACCTGCGCTGCGCCCGGCCGCCCAGATATTGAGTAGCGCCGCCAGGTTAGCGCCTTAGGAGTCCCGTGCAGCGCCTGATTTAACGCCGCAATCACCTTTAGGGGCGATGCAACCCAATATCGCTCGAGGTGGCGCTAAGTTGCGCCTGGCGATAGAATTTGCGCACCGCCAATTCTAGCACCCCAAGTGGGGCTATACCCAATTTCACCCCCAAGGCCTTGAGGCTTGTTTTTTTTTAACACTTTTACACCTTTTAGAATGATTATTTACTGTGGCCATGTTTGATTTAAACCCTTGATTTCTCTGACTGCCACCTTTGTTTTTCTCCTTCCTGTCTTTTGCTTCTATCCTTGTTTCCCTTTCCTCTGTCTCCCTGCTCAGGTTCCCAACCCCCTGCCATTTTAGTTTAAATCTTCCCCCAGAGCACTAGCAAACACTCCCCCTAGGACATCGGTCCCGGTCCTGCCCAGGTGCAAACCGTCCGGTTTGTACTGGTCCCACCTCCCCCAGAACCGGTTCCAATGTCCCAGGAATTTGAATCCCTCCCCCTTGCACCATTCCCCTAGCCACGTAGTCATCTGAAATATCTTTCTATTTTTACTCTGACTGGCACGTGGCACTGGTAGCAATCCTGAGATTACTACCTTTGAGGTCCTGTTTTTTAATTTACCTCCTAACTCCCTATATTCAGCTTTTAGGACCTCATCCCATTTTTTGCCTATATCGTTGGTACCTATATGCACCACGACAACTGGCTGTTCATCCTCACCTTCCAAAATGTTCTGCAGCCGTTCTGAGACATCCTTGACCCTTGCACCAGGGAGGCAGCATACCATCCTGGAGTCACACTTGCGGCCGCAGAAACGCCTATCTATTCCCCTTACAATAGAATCCCCTATTACTATAGCTCTCCCATTCTTTTTCCTCCCGTCCTGTGCAGCAGAGCCACCCACGGTGCCAGGAAGTTGGCTGCTGCTGCCTTCCCCTGATAAGCCATCCTCCCCAACAATATCCAAAGTAGTATATCTGTTTGAGAGGGGGTTGGTCACAGGGGACCCCTGCACTACCTGCCTGCGCCTACTACTCTGCCGGATGGTCACCCATTCTCTTCCTGCCTGTGCAGCCTTTACCTGCGGTGTGACCAACTCCCTAAACGTGTTATTCACGACATCCTCAGCATCACGAATGCTCCAGTATGTATCCACTCGCAGCTCCAGCGCCGCAATGCGGTCTGTTAGTAGCTGCAGCTGGAAACACTTCCCGCACACATGGTCGTCAGGGACACAGGAAGTGTCCCTGATTTCCCACATAGCACAGAAGGAGCATGCCACGGGGCCGAGCTGTCCTGCCATGACTTACCCTTTAATTAATTCAAATTAAATCAAATCAATCCCACCAATTACACTACAATTAAATGATATACTGAAGGGCCCTTGTTTACCAGCAGTCCCCGCTACACCACAGACACCTTAGAAAGTATAAACCACAAAATTAAATTTGGAAGAAAGCGAGAAAGAGAGAAATACTCACCAACCAATCACTTACCTGCTTTCTGGTGACGTCACACTTCGATTACTTTTTACTTCTCTCTCTTTTCTCACAGTGAGTTCAGGCCCCTCTCCGACCGCGCTCTTTATTTACCAGCCTCTGCTCCGGGTCCCGGCTAGGTCCGCTCCTCCTCGGCTGCTCACAGTGAGTTCAGGCCCCTCTCCGACCGCGCTCTTTATTTACTGGCCTCTGCTCCGGTTCCCAGCTAGGTCCGCTCCTCCTCGGCTGCTCACTTCATGCCCCTCGACTTCAGACCTCAGCAATGTTCTCTTAGCCCCCTCCATTGGTCTTCAGCCAGGGTTACGGTGGGAGTCTGGCAGAAGCCCCAAGGAAATTCAGGTCCATGTTTGCATGGGCATTGCAGGTGGAAATGCATTTCGCTACTACTTCTAATTTAACCAGTCAGGAATATTGGCCCAGAAATTCGTGTCGGGGGCTTCCCGCGGGTGCAAGCCCCCGACCTACACTTACCTAGCGCGCCGACAGTTGAAGCCTGGGCCTGCGTGGATTTCCTGTCTGTGGCCCGGTTCAGCTCCCGGCGCGCTGTGCTTGCGTGACCCAGCGGCGTACTTAGTGCGATGCGTCGGCTGGGATCACATGAGCACTGGACAACCAATCGGAGGATGCAAAAGTTCATTCATGAGTTTGACAGTAAGAACTGTCAAACTCATGAAAACTCCGGGCGCCCAAAACAGTACTTAAACATGAAATAAAATTTTAAAAAACATCACACTATTTAAATGAACTATAAATAACTTTAAATAACTGTTTTAAACAATAAATTAAATTTTTGAAAAAAATAATTTTATAAAAAATCGGGGCTAAAAATACACTTACCTTACTGTAAAGTCTTTAAAAATAATAAACCTGTGGAAAAAAAATTCTAATTCTAATTATTAGACCGCTTACCTTTTCAAATTAAGTCCTTACGTCTGCTTTTTTCAAGTGTAAAAAGTGGAGGCCTTCACGCACGGGCAAACCTGGAAAAAAAAGGAAGTTCAACGCACACCCGCAGACTCCTGCACGCACACGTTCAACCTCTGAACCCCTTGGTTCAGAGGATCGGAAATGCCGGTTTCCCGCGCATGCGTAGTGCATGTAAGATTCCGGCACTTCCATCGGGTTCACGCGTGAGTACTCCGTCCGTATTCACGCGTTGGGACCCGAATTTCTGGGCCAATGATAACAACAGGTCCTTACCATACCACCCTGACTTTAGTAATGTGTGAAGAAAATGTCAGGCAGGATCAGATTAGATTCCTTTACATAACGCTCAATAAATTAATCCGTAAGCATGTAGTTACAAATTATATATATTTTTTTTTAATTCACTTATGAGATGTGGGCATCGCTGGCAAGGCCAGCATTTATTGCCCATCCCTGGTTGCCCTTGAGAAGGTGGTGGTGAGCCACCTTCTTGAACCGCTGCAGTCCGTGCGGTGAAGGTACTCCCACAGTGCTGTTGGGAGGGAGTTCCAGGATTTTGACCCAGCGACGATGCAGGAACGGTGATATATTCCCAAGTCAGGATGGTGTGTGACTTGGAGGAGAACTTAGAGGTGGTGGTGTTCCCATGCGCCTGCTGCCCTTGTCCTTCTAGGTGATAGAAGTCGAGGGTTTGGGAGGTGCTGCTGAAGAAGCCTTGGCGAGTTGCTGCAGTGCATCTTGTAGATGGTGCACACTGCAGCCACAGTACGCCGGTGGTGGAGGGAGTGAATGTTTAAGGTGGTGGATGGGGTGCCAATCAAGTGGGCTGCTTTGTCCTGGGTGGTGTCGAGCTTCTTGAGTGTTATTGGAGCTGCACTCATCCAGGCAAGTGGAGAGTATTCCATCACACACCTTACTTGTACCTTGTAGATGGTGGAAAGGCTTTGTGGAATCAGGAGGTGAGATACTCGCCGCAGAATACCTAGCCTCTGACCTGCTCTTGTTGCCACAGTATTTATGTGGCTGGTCCAGTTAAGTTTCTACATGGTGTTACAATTAAGGCCATCTCCCAACTTTCTTCACAGTAAATTGCAGTTTCCATATGCAGACCTGTGTTTCCTGTGATCCGGAACATACACCCTTATACATGCGGTGAATGGAAATGGTTGGTGCGCCACAGGATTGCCACTTACCCTTATACACTGATATACAAGTTGTACAAGCTGCCCAATATGCACTCCTGTGCACTCTGAATGGTGGAAAACACCATGCCATCAGACCATACCCTTCAGGCCAACACTAGTTATTGAATTTATTAACAAGAATTATAATTACATAGAAGCAAATGGATTTATGCAAAATAGTCAATAATACAATGCTTGACTTACACACTACCGCCTTGAAATTAATAAAGCAGCCACAATCGTGAGAGTCCTTTTCAGAATCCTTTAACTGAGTCTTTGAAGACACTAATGTGGACGTCCTTCTGCCCACAGAATCCCATCTGACCACCACCACAATGTGTAAATAAATGGTGGAAGCAAATGAACTGCAGAATAGGGAAAGCCAGCCACACATAGAGTAGAACAAGCAGGCTTTCGACAGCCAGGTCAAAGCAATGCTTTCATATTAGGCTGCTTCTCTGAAGACCCAGCTTCATTGTTAACAGGCAGGGGAGCAGTTTATTTCAGGCCTGAAAATAAAGCCAATTAGAATTTTCTTCCCATATGACACTCCCTTAAAGCTTGTGACAATTACAGGCACTGAGCTAAACTACTTCCACAGTGGCACCATTGTAGAGCTCCATTATTTTCTGATTCCAAAAATAATAGTTCATTGATTATTCTGTTGTTAATTTAGGTCCATTTTGGATGGTGTTTTTGGCCATTGAACTTCCAAAACTTTTAACAAAGATTGATAGTTATTGGCTCTGGGATCAAGATAAAGTGAGTTGAAGTGTTCAAGCACACCTTGGTATAGCACTGGCCCATGTGTTCTAGCACACCTTGGTATAGCACTGGCCCAGGTGTTCTAGTACACCTTGGTATAGCACTGGCCCATGTGTTCAAGCACACCTTGGTATAGCACTGGCCCATGTGTTCTAGCACACCTTGGTATAGCACTGGCCCATGTGTTCTAGCACACCTTGGTATAGCACTGGCCCATGTGTTCTAGCACACCTTGGTATAGCACTGGCCCATATGTTCTAGCACACCTTGGTATAGCACTGGTCCATGTGTTCTAGCACACCTTGGTATAGCACTGGTCCATGTGTTCTAGCACACCTTGGTATAGCACTGGCCCATGTGTTCTAGCACACCTTGGTATAGCACTGGCCCAGGTGTTCTAGCACACCGTGGTATAGCATTGGCCCATGTGTTCTAGCACACCTTGGTATAGCACTGGCCCATATGTTCTAGCACACCTTGGTATAGCACTGGCCCAGGTGTTCTAGCACACCTTGGTATAGCACTGGCCCAGGTGTTCTAGCACACCTTGGTATAGCATTGGCCTATATGTTCTAGCACACCTTAGTATAGCACTGGCCCAGGTGTTCTAGCACACCTTGGTATAGCACTGGCCCATGTGTTCTAGCACAACTGGTGTAACATTGGCCCAGGTGCCCTGACCATAGTTTAAATTCTTCACATTGTTGAGTAACTATTGTGGATGTTTACCCCATTAAGTCTGTGTTGTGTATATTGGGGACCCAAATCTACCCAATTCACCAACAGCAACTTGCATTTATATAGCGGCTTAAAGTAGAAAATGTCCCTTTACAGGAGGGTGGAGAGAAACTAAACGAATAAATGGATAAAGGAACAGGCACTGTCATATTAAAACCAAGTGATCTGAGGTTGCCTGTTTTTCAGCTACGAATGAAGCAGTGGGGGAAATCATCTCACCTGGTTAAATGGTTAAAGACATACTGGAAATATTAACTGAAGGGGACATCTGCTTAAAAAATGAAGAATAATTTGAATGTTTCCAATAAGATGTGGGGTTCCTTTGGGAGTTATAAAAACCCCGCGACACATTCTGAAAGCAGCGAGTGAAATCCCAGCTTGCACCGAGCAGCTGTTTATCTCTGGAAGCTGCTGTTCATCCTCCGCGCTTTGCTTAATTCGCTGTGCACTTCTCTTTCAGTTGCACTTTGAAGAAATATATATTTAATTCCATCACACTTGTTGTTCATCAGGAGCTGCCCACACTGAATGAGAATTCTCTGCATTAATGTTTATTGAAAAGTACTGAACTCAACGATTTCACTGCAGATACCCGAGGACAGCACAGCCAGCTCTTTGCGAACAGTTAAACCTGATGTTGAAAAAGTTGTCAAACTGTAGTTAACCCTCCTGGGTGCATTTAACATTTATTTATTTATTTCACACCTCCCGAGGACTTAGCTGTGCAGCCCGGGAATGTACCGGATTCGAACCGCGATCTGTGCTGAGTTCTCTAATGTCAGCTGGGGCGGCAGTAGGAATGCCAGAACTGGCCCTGGGTTGGGGAGTGCAAAATTGGCAAAGGTTCCCACCCTTGATTGCTATTCACCAACCTCTGGCATGAGTCCACGTGTGTGGACGCCAGGTGAAAACAGGATCAGGTTCAGGCGCGATGCTTTCCCAGGTTGAACAGCCGGCTGACTCTCGGAGTGGATTTAGATGACAGGTTTAGTGCCGGATGCAAAGTTGTTTTGGCGTTACAGCTGCCGCTAAACTTGTGGAGTGTAAATTGGGTTTCAAGCCCTTCAAGTGAAGCTGAGTGAGACCAAGTCCCCCGGGAATCCTCACTCCTTGGCTCTGGTATCGGGTTGGGCCCTGACTCTAGATTTCGGCTGCACTCACATTGTAACTGCAGAATCTGTGAGAAGCTTCACACTGATGCTGCCGTTGAAGTGTAAATGCACCGTCACTGTAAAGGCCTTCACACGAATAAAGACCACTTGGGCATGGAACTGGAAGGAGCCCGGTTCCTGTGGAACTCTACTCCGGCTGGAAGTCAATGATTTCAGGAGAGCAGGGGAAAAGAAGGGAGGGCAGAAAACAAATGAAAAGTTCCCCTCACACTGAGCGCAGTTATACTGTAGCCAGTGCGAAGATTTGGTTGGCTCTCCCCTCAAGGTGAAGGTGGTCTCCGGAAGCTTGCCTGAATTTGACTTGTGACCTTGCACTGCTGTGATGCCACACTATTGATGTCAGTGCAAAGCTGAGACAACTTCCGGCCACATAATGGATGCCATATAACTGTTCTATAGCAAAAAATGGGGTCATATATATTATATATATTTAAGATAGTCACTAATAACATAGATGTCTTTAAGGGGAAGCTAGATAAACACATGAGGGAGAAAGGAACAGAACCTAATGCTGATGGGGTGAGATGAAGTAGGATCGGAGGAGGCTCGTGTGGAGCATAAACACCGGCATGGACCTGTTGGGCTGAAAGACCTGTTTCTGTGCTGTAAATTCTATGTAATTCTATGTAAATGGTATGGCACCCTCCCTACGTGTATAGTTTTGATACATTAAAAGAATATAAATATTTTGAACCGAGCAGGAGTTACTTTCCACGTGGCTAAAGACGTATTAGGAGAGATTTTGTTGGGTCTGTGCCTGAGTAGGGTCTGAAATAGGTGGGGGGCGTCTGAAATCAGGGGGGGGGGGCTCGAGAGTGGGGGGGAACAGAAGGAGACTGGGGAATCAAGGAGAAACTGGGGAATGGGGGCTCGAGGAGATGGAGACTGGGGAATGGGGACACAGGGGAGCAGGAGTCTGGGGAATGGGGGCTCGGGGAGCAGGAGTCTGGGGAATGGGGGCTCGGGGCAAGAGAGACTGGGGAATGGGGGCTCAGGGCAAGAGAGACTGGGGAATGGGGGCACAGGGGAGCAGGAGTCTGGGGAATGGGGGCTCGGGGAGCAGGAGTCTGGGGAATGGGGGCTCGGGGCAAGAGAGACTGGGAAATGGGGGCGAGAGAGACTGGGGAATGGGGGACTAAGGGCAAGAGGGACTGGGGAATGGGGGGCTCAGGGAGAGATGGCGAATTAGGGGATGGGAGGTCGTGGGAGAGAAGGGACATTAGGGCTCAAGCGAGTGGGGGGGATAGGTTGGGGGTGAGTATGGGGGCCAGCATCTCCCACACAACCAGCAACAGCAGCAGCAAGATGGTGAGAATGAGCAGCACAAAGAGAGGAGCAGCCAGTAAAGGGGTGAGTGAAACTCGGAGGCCTTGCTGTGGGTAAATAGTAAAGGGTTATTTCCATTGGTGGGCTAATGGGGAACTAGGAAACGGAAAACAAGGATTCTCACTGGAAGAAACAAGGGGGAAGGAGGAAGAAGAACTGAAGACTATTAGACTGTGGGATATATCAGCACATGTGGCTATTGAGGTACAGACTAAAACTTCATTTAAAAGGGAATGGGATATATATTTGGAAAGGAGGAATATAAAAAGATCTTTGCGGAGGGGCATGGGGTTACAATAGAAAGCGCAAGCACATGGACCGGGGGCCGAATGGCCTCCTCCTGTGCTGTAATTTCTATAATTCTATGAAAACACACCTTTATTGAGTCTGAGCTCAGGGAGTGGTTTATAAATGTTGGTGCTGAGCTGAGTTCAGGACAATGTGCCCTGTGAGAAGTGTCCCAAACACAGAGCCCGCTGCCCTTCGATCTCTCTGTTTGGTTCAGATTGGTCTGTACCTTCTGGTTTTGAAGTGTGAAGTCCAAGTACAGATCAGCTCTGACTGAGGCTCCCAGTTCAGAGTGTCACCTTCACACGGAACCAGAGTCCAGGGAGATAAGGAAAGAGATCGGGCCTGTTAAAAGTGGCCTCGACTGGGAGTCTGACCACACCTTGTGCAGTGCAGGGGGATTCTGCCTATGGTTTCAGGGTAAATATCAGCACGTTATAGGATTACTACTAGTTACAGGCAGGATATCGGGGCATTACACTTATTATTATAGACTATCAGTGAGTTATTGTTGCTTATGAGAAAGAAAGACTTGCATTCTTGCATTTATATAGCACCTTTCACAACCACCGGACATCCCAAAGCGCTCTACAGCCAATGAAGTACTTTTTGAAGTGTAGTCACTATTGTAATGTAGGAAATACGGCAGCCAATTTGTGCACAGCAAGCTCCCACAAACAGTACTGTGGATAATGACCAGATAATCTGTTTTAGTGATGTTGAATGAGGGATAAATATTGGCCAGGACACCGGGGATAACTCCTCTGCTCTTCTTCGAAATAGTCTCCTGGGATCTTTTAGGTCCACCTGAGAAAGCACTGGAGTGTTGGCCTAAGTTTTTTCACTCATGTGCCTGGAGTGGGACTTGAACCCACAACCTTCTGATTCAGAGGCGAGGGTGCTATCCACTGACCAATGGCTGACAAGGGGAATATGAGTGATACCACTTTACTATTAGTTATCAGTGCAACTTCAGTGAGTTACCATTAGTTACCAGTGGAATCAAAGTTCCTTCCACCTCTGGTTTCCCCTCTGCAAATCGCTCACCCACCTTCTGATTCCCCACCCCTCCAGTCTCCCCTCTTCCTCGGTCTTCCCTCTTCCTCGCCCTCGGTCTTCCCTCTTCCCCGCCCTCGGTCTCCCCTCTTGCCCGCCCCCCCAGTCTCCCCTCTTCCCGCCCCTGGTCTCCCCTCTTCCCCGCCCCTGGTCTCCCCTCTTCCCGCCCCTGGTCTCCCCTCTTCCCCGCCCCTGGTCTCCCCTCTTCCCCGCCCTCGGTCTCCCCTCTTCCCCACCCTCGGTCTCCCCTCTTCCCGCCCCTGGTCTCCCCTCTTCCCGCCCCTGGTCTCCCCTCTTCCCCGCCCCTGGTCTCCCCTCTTCCCCGCCCTTGGCCTCCCCTCTTCCCCGCCCTCAGTCTCCCCTCTTCCCCGCCCTCGGCCTCCCCTCTTCCCCGCCCTCGGCCTCCCCTCTTCCCCGCCCTCGGCCTCCCCTCTTCCCCGCCCTCGGTCTCCCCTCTTCCCCGCCCTCGGCCTCCCCTCTTCCCCGCCCTCGGTCTCCCCGCTTTCGGTCTCCCCTCTTCCCCGCTTTCGGTCTCCCCTCTTCCCCGCCCTCAGTCTCCCCTCTTCCCCGCCCTCGGCCTCCCCTCTTCCCCGCCCTCGGCCTCCCCTCTTCCCCGCCCTCGGTCTCCCCTCTTCCCCGCCCTCGGCCTCCCCTCTTCCCCGCCCTCGGTCTCCCCGCTTTCGGTCTCCCCTCTTCCCCGCCCTCGGTCTCCCCTCTTCCCCACCCTCGTTCTCCCCTCTTCTCCACCCCCCCCCAGTCTCCCCTCTTCCCGTCCCCCAGTCTCCCCTCTTCCCCGCCCCCGGTCTCCCCTCTTTCCCTCTTTCCCACCCCCCCAGTCTCCCCTCTTCCCGCCCTCGGTCTCCCCTCTTCCCCACCCCCCCAGTCTCCCCTCTTCCTCGCCCTCGGTCTCCCCTCTTCCCCGCCCTCGGTCTCCCCTCTTCCCCGCCCTTGATCTCCCCTCTTCCCCGCCCCCAGTCTCCCCTCTTCCCCGCCCCCCCCAGTCTCCCCTCTTCCCGCCCTCAGTCTCCCCTCTTCCCCGCCCTGGGTCTCCCTTCTTCCCCGCCCTCGGTCTCCCCTCTTCCCGCCCTCGGCCTCCCCTCTTCCCCGCCCCCGGTCTCCCCTCTTCCTCGCCCCCTGTGTCCCCTCTTACCCGCCCTCAGTCTCCCCTCTTCCCCGCCCCCGGTCTCCCCTCTTCCTTGCCCCCTGTGTCCCCTCTTACCCGCCCCCGGTCTCCCCTCTTACCTGCCCCCGGTCTCCCCTCTTCCTCGCCCCCGGTCTCCCCTCTTCCTCGCCCCCTGTGTCCCCTCTTACCCGCCCCCGGTCTCCCCTCTTACCTGCCCCCGGTCTCCCCTCTTCCTCGCCCCCGGTCTCCCCTCTTCCTCGCCCCCTGTGTCCCCTCTTACCCGCCCTCAGTCTCCCCTCTTCCCCGCCCCCGGTCTCCCCTCTTCCTCGCCCCCTGTGTCCCCTCTTACCCGCCCCCGGTCTCCCCTCTTACCTGCCCCCGGTCTCCCCTCTTCCTCGCCCCTGGTCTCCCCTCTTCCTCGCCCCCTGTGTCCCCTCTTCCCCGCCCCCTGTGTCCCCTCTTCCCCGCCCCCTGTGTCCCCTCTTCCCCGCCCCCTGTGTCCCTTCTTCCCCGCCCCTTGTGTCCCTTCTCCCCCGCCCTCAGTCTCCCCTCTTCCCAGCACTCGGTCTCCCCTCTTCACCTGCTCATGGATGGCCTCCTGGTTCTTGGAACTTGTCACACAATGGCTGCTGGCCCAAAGTCACGAGCAAACATACTCAACTACAGCCGACCCAACCTTTATAAGGTAAATGCAGTAACATTTGTAGAAGTTATGTGAACAGATGTCACATGATTGGGCATCACATGGTCAGAATGTCACGTGATCAAAACTCCAGGATTGCCCCCAACCAGAGTTGGCAACCTGAGTGAAGGCTCATGTGGAGCATAAACACCGGCATAGACCAGTTGGGCCGAATGGCTTGTTTCTGTGCTGTACATTCTGTTGAATTCTATGTAAATGGTTGCGTGGTGAAGAAAAGGAGGGTCGAGTAAATCTTCTGAACGGGATTTTGTGGAGGGAATAAAACTCTGCATTTATTGGAAAATAATAGTATTGTCCCAGGCTCTGAAGCCTGCTCCATACTGATGAATGATTGCTGGAAAAATGGACCCAATGATCTCAGCTTAGCTTATGCTGTAGAATAATTCTACCCCTAGGCCATAAGACTCATGAACGTATAATTTATTATTATTTATTACTGTTGTTTTATTTATTATTACTGTATTTCTATTAGTATTTTATCATTGTTATGCCATATTTATTCCAATGTTGGGAGGACTCGTAAAAATCATTGTGCAGTACACACGTCTGCTGCATATATGACAAATAAAAATTGAATTGAATTGAACTGAATTGAACGTTGCTGACCACCTCCAGATGTGACTCGGCAGCCATCAGTTTTACAGGGCCCATTGAGCAAAGCCGTTCACAGTGAAAGGTCCTCAAAGAAATAGCTGTTACTAAATAATGCCAAAACCCTGAGTGCAGCTGCAGAGTCCAGAGCCAAGAGTTTTATGAAATACTGAGGGGGAAGCGAAACCAAGAGATTAGTTGCTAACTTTCGAACTCAGCATGCAGCCCAGATAATATCCTTCTGAGTATTTATTGTGCTTGTTCCTTTTCTTAAAGGAACACTTGTGGTCAAGAATTTTGAGCTTGCAAGCCAGAATGTAAATGAGAAGCTCTGCGGAGAGGGTGGCAAAGTGACCATACCCGTGTGGGTCTGTTAAATAATTCACATAATAATCAACTTTTCGAATAGCTTCAAAATGTAAATGTGAAAACTTATAGGGATTTATCTGGATATCATTACTTTAAACAAAACTCAAAATGCCATGCAGAGATGTCTGGTTTGCAAAGCAGAAATTCTTGGCAAGATACTTTAACTGCTGCATTAAGTTTGCAGCACTAAGAGAGCTGTATAGTGGGGTTGTGTATTGGAGTTACCTCACATTGTACCCTGGTACAGAAACCGGGCCCTTCGTTGTAAGACAACAATCCGCTCTCACACACCCCCTACTGGCAGGTGGTAGAATGGCGCTGGCAGGGACCATGGAGACCACAGAAAGGAGGGGGAATGAATTAATAAATGAATGCAAACAAATCAAAGTTTGTCAGTGGGGAATGGATTTTTTTTAAAGAAATTGAATACCTATGGAGAAAGTGCTTTTACATTATTATCCAGTTGATTAAATAAATATGATTTTTGATTCTCCCATTCTGTTACATTAATTGAACCAATGGGATGGTTTGTTACAGATCGGTGCCTGCCCATCCAGCCCAGTATGCTATGTAAACAGTCACATGGTTCAGTACAGTCACATGGTTCAGTATAACCGAAACAAAGTGGCAGCTCCAGGCTAAATTTACTTCAAAGTAGTTTTCCCGAGTTAAATAAAAGCACAAAATATTACAAAGAGGAATCTTGGTATTTGGGCTGCAACACTGCATTGTGGACAGATATCACTGGTATGTAAAAAGAAGTATAGTAATTAAAGCCAAAGTGAAACAAGTTGTTTTAAAATGGGCTGATCGCTATGGAATTACTAAATGTACAATGTATACCTTAATTTTAACTGAAGGCCATTATTAAGTTTAACTTCAGGGAGGCTACTACTTGATGGACTGAATAAGAAAACCTTCCTCTCACCTCTGAATCCAAGCCAGACTTGCGATACAAATTTCCTCCTGATGACGGTTATCAGTACAGTTGTTGAAATTATCTGTTAACATAGAAACATAGAAGATAGGAGCAGGAGTAGGCCATTCAGCCCTTCGAGCCTGCTCCGCCATTCAGTGAGATCATGGCTGATCATCCAAATTCAGTACCCTGTCCCTGCCTTCTCCCCATATCCCTTGATCCCTTTAGCCTCAAGAAATATATCCAACTCTTTCTTGAATATATTTAATGAACTGGCCTCCACCGCCCTCTGTGGCAGAGAATTCCACAGGTTCACCACTCTCTGGGTGAAGAAATTCCTCCTCATTTCAGTCCTAAATGGCTTACCCCTTATCCTTAGACTATGACCACTGGTTCTGGACTCCCCGGCCATCCGAAACATCCTTCCTGCATCTAGTCTGTCCAGACCTGACAGCATTTTATAGGTTTCGATGAGATCCCCTCTCAATCTTCTAAACTCCAGTGAGTATAAGCCCAATCGACACAATCTCTCCTCCTACGTCATTCCTGCCATCCCAGGTATCAGCCTGGTGAATCTTCGCTGCACTCCCTCCATGGCAAGAACGTCCTTCCTCAGGTAAGGTGACCAAAACTGCACACAATGCTCAAGGTGCGGTCTCACCAAGGCCCTGTACAACTGTAGCAAGACATCCTTGTTCCTGTACTCGAACCCTTTTGCTACGAAGGCTAACATACCATTTGCCTTCTTAACCGCCTGCTGCACCTGCATGCTTACCTTCAGCGACTGGTGCACAATAACACCCAGGTCTCTTTGCACTTCCCCTTCTCCCAATCTATTGCCATTCAAATAATAATCTGCCTTCCTGTTTTTGCCACCAAAGTGGATAACCTCACATTTATCCACATTATAGTGCATTTGCCATGTTTCTGCCCAATCACCCAACCTGTCCAAATCGTGCTGGAGTTTCACGACATCCTCCTCACAGCTTACCCTCCCACCCAGCTTTGTGTCGTCTGCAAATTTGGAGATATTACATCCAATTCCCTCGTCCAGATCATTAATATATATTGTGAACAGCTGGGGTCCTAGGACCGATCCTTGCGGTACCCCACTAGTCACTGCCTGCCACTCGGAAAACGACCCGTTTATTCCAACTCTTTGCTTTCTGTCCGCCAACCAGTTCTCTATCCAAGTCAATACCTTTCCCCCAATCCCATGTGCCTTAATTTTGCACGCTAATCTCTTATGTGGGACCTTATCGAAAGCCTTCTGAAAGTCCAAATACACCACATCCACTGGTTCTCCCTTATCTATTTTACCAGTTACATCCTCAAAAAATTCCAGTAGATTAGTCAAGCATGATTTACCTTTTGTAAATCCATGTTGACTTTGTCCGATCCTGTCACTGCTTTCCAAGTGCTCTGCCATTACATCTTTTATAATACTCTAGCATTTTCCCCACTACCGATGTCAGGCTTACCGGTCTATAATTCCCCGCATTTTCTCTACCACCTTTTTTGAATAGTGGGGTAACATTAGCTACCCTCCAATCCAAGGGTATTGTTCCAGAGTCTATCGAGTTCTGGAAGATGACCAGCAATGCATCTACTATTTCTAGGGCCACTTCCTTAAGTACTCTTGGATGTAGATTATCAGGCCCTGGGGATTTATCGGCCTTCAGTCCTATCAATTTTCCTAACACCATTTCCCTACAAATACTGATTTCTTTCAGTTCCACCCTTTCATTAGACCCTATGTTCCCCGGCATCTCTGGGAGGTTATTTGTGTTCTCCTTTGTGAAGACAGAACCAAAATATGTATTTATTTGGTCTGCCATTTCTTTGTTCCCCATTATAAATTCCCCTGATTCTGACTGCAAGGGACCTACGCTTGACTTCACCAATCTTTTTCTCTTCACATATCTATAAAACCTTTTACAGTCAGTTTTTATGTTGCCTGATAGCTTACTCTCATATTCTATTTTCCCTTTCTTAATTAATCCCTTTGTCCTCCTTTGTTGAATCCTAAACTGCTCCCAATCCTCAGGATTATTGCTTTTTCTGGCCAATTTATATGTCCTCTCCTTGGATCTTATTCTATCCCTAATTTCCCTTGTTAGCCACGGTTGAGTCACCTTTTTTGTTTTATTTTTATGCCAAACTTGGATGAACAAATTCTGTAGCTCATCCATTCGGTCTTTGAATGTTTGCCATTGCCTATCCACCGTCAACCCTTTGAGTGCCATTCCCCAATCAATCCTACCCAACTCGCTCCTCAGACCATCGTAGTTTCCTTTATTTAAATTGAGGACCCTTGTCTCTGAGTCAACTACTTCATTCTCCATCTTAATGAAGAATTCGATCATATTATGATCGTTCCGACCCAAGGGGCCTCGTACAACAAGATTGCTAATTAATCCTTTCTCGTTACATGGTACCCAGTCTAAGATGGCCTGATCTCTGGTTGGTTCCTCGACATATTGGTCCAGGAAACCATCCCGTAAACACTCCAGGAATTCCTCCTCCACAGTATTGTTACTAATTTGGTTGGCCCAATCTATATGTAGATTAAAGTCAATCATGATGACTGCTGTGCCCTTATTGCACGCTTCTTTAATTTCCCTTTTAATGCCATCCCCAACCTCCGCCTTACTGTTTGGAGGTCTATATACCACTCCCACTAATGTTTTTTTCCCCTTAGTATTTCTCAATTCTACCCATACAGATTCCACATCATCAGAGCTAATATCCTTCATTACAATTGTGTTAATCCCTTCTTTAACCAGTAATGCTACCCCACCTCCCTTTCCTTTTTGCCTATCTTTCCTGAATATCGAATACCCCTGGATGTTGAGTTCCCAGTCTTGGCCATCCTTGAGCCATGTTTCCGTAATCCCAACCAAATCATAATCGTTTACCTCTATTTGCGCAGCCAATTCATCCACCTTATTACAAATGCTCCTCGCATTAAGACACAAAGCCTTCAGGCTTGTTTTTTTAACGCTCTTAGACCTATTAGAATTATTATTTACTGTGGCCATGTTTGATTTAAACTGTTGATTTCTCTGACTGCCACTTTTGTTTTTCTCCTTCCTATCTTTTGCTGTTATCCCTGTTTTCCTTTCCTCTGTCTCCCTGCTCAGGTTCCCAACCCCCTGCCATTTTAGTTTAAACCCCCCCAAATAGTGCTAGCAACCCTCTCCGCAAGGATATATGTCCCGCTCTGGTTCAGGTGCAACCCGTCCGACTTGTACAAGTCCCACCTTCCCCAGAAGCAGGCCCAGTGAGCCAGGAAACTAAAGCCCTCCCTCCTGCACCAACTCTTTAGCCACGCATTCTTCTGCTCTATCCTCCTATTCCTATACTCACTAGCACGTGGCACCGGGAGTAATCCAGAGATTACAACCTTTGAGGTCCTACTCTTTAATCTGCTACCTAGCTCCCTAAGTTCTTGCTGCAGGACCTCATCCCTCTTCCTATCTATGTCACTGGTCCCAATGTGAACCATGACCTCTGCCTGTTCACCCTCCCCCTTCAGAATGCCCTGCAGCCGTTCAGTGACATCCTTGACCCTGGCACCAGGGAGGCAACAAACCATCCTGGAGTCACGTCTACAGCCACAGAAACGCCTATCTGTTCCCCTTACGATAGAATCCCCTACCACTATTGCTCGCCCACTCTTTTTCCTCCCTTCCTGAGCAGCAGAAGCACCCCTGGTGTCAGGAAGTTGTCTGCTGCTGCCTTCCCCTGGTGAGTCATCCCCCTCAACAGTATCCAATTTGAAAGGGGGATGGCCACAGGGGTCCCCTGCACTACCTGCCTGCTTCTATTGCTCCGCCTGGTGGTCACCCATTTCCCTTCTGCCTGTGCAGCCCTACCCTGCGGCGTGACCAACTCATCAATCGTGTAATCCATGACCCTCTCAGCATCGTGAATGCTCCACAACCTATCCATCCGCAGCTCCAGCGCCTCAATACGGCCCGTTAGTAGCTGCAGCTGGATGCATTTCTGGCACACATGGTCGTCAGGGACACTGGCAGCGTCCCTGAATTCCCACATAGAGCAAGAGGAGCATAACACAGGATTGGGCTCTCCTGGCATGACTTACCCCTTTAATTAATTTAAATTAATTCAATACCACCAGTTAAAGATATACTCTAGGGCACTTATTTACCAACTGTCCCCACTATACCACAGAGACCCAAGAAAATATAAACCACAGAATTTAAGCTTGTAATGAAAAGGTATTTGGGCTGCAACACTGCATTGTGGACAGATATCACTGGTATGTAAAAAGAAGTATTGTAATTAAAGCCAAAGTGAAACAAGTTGTTTTAAAATGGGCTGATCGCTATGGAATTACTAAATGTACAATGTATACCTTAATTTTAACTGAAGGCCATTATTAAGTTTAACTTCAGGGAGGCTACTACTTGATGGACTGAATAAGAAAACCTTCCTCTCACCTCTGAATCCAAGCCAGACTTGTGATACAAATTTCCTCCTGATGACGGTTATCAGTACAGTTGTTCAATAAAAAAAATTAATTACTCTCACTTGCATCGATGCAGTTACCCTGATAATTAAAGGGCTGTTCATGTGCCTGCTCAGAATGGTGGCCAATGCTAGTGTGGAGAGTTACACTCACTGTAATCCTGCAGTCACGCTGGCTGGTTATGGACGCAATTTATAATTACCCTGCAAAATAGGAAAGATATTATTAAACTACCTAATGATGATACTGAAGTTTGTGTTTCTCAAAATAGGTACGAGCATTGAAAAATCGGTGAAAGACCTGCAGCGATGCACCGTCTCGTTGGTCAGATACCAACTCCTGATCAAAGAGGAAATGGATGCTTCTGTAAAGAAGATCAAGGCTACCTTTGCAGAGTTGCAGGCCTGGTAAGGGATTCTAAATCTAATACGTGACAGAGGAAAAGTTTACAATTTTAATAAGGATATTTTTCAAGAATTTGTTTCATAAAAGACATTGGGGTGAAATTCAGTACGTTAGCGCCCCCAGTTAACGCCTGGCAGGGGCGCTAATGGGGTGCTCAGGTAGTAGCACCGCGATGGGGCGAATCCCGCGCCGCACGGCAAATTCGCCGGCCCCACATAACAGTTAGTGCCTCGGTCCCTTTCGCCATGCAGATTGTGATGTCAGTGAGCGGGTAACGCTCACTGGGCGCCTGATCTGCAAAGCCGACAGCGCCAGGGAGTGGAGGCGTGAATCAGCCAGCTGGCGGGCCGCTACTTAAAGGGATGCGCCCCAGCTGTCAAGGAATTTCCGTTCCAAAGGTCAGTTATGAGTGGCAGAGAGCGCAGGATGTATCTGCGGCCAAATAAAGGCTGCTTTGTCCCCGGAGTGTCGCGGCCCGTCAAATGACTTTGTATTTCATCCCACAGCAGATCACCGTTCTGCACTCCCCGAATCACTGGGGGGCTGGTGTGCAGACTCCAGTGACCCTGCCCTTTAATGGCTGGAAGTCGCCTGCGCCAATGCTCACTTCCGATTACACAACATCTCATATTCATTATCGCTTGGAGCCTAACGCCACTCACCTATGCCATTAGCACCTGATTTAGCGCCGCCCTGCATTCTTTGAGTGCTGTGACTGAATTTTAGCGGGCAGCGAGATTGATTAGCGCCTGGCGCGAAACCTCCAACTTCTCAAATGTTAGTGCCCCTTCCTGGGCGCTACTGAATTTCTCCCCCATTATCTTCCACCATTGCTGCAATTTAATAGCCACAGATTTAGCAGTTAATGACATTACATAGTTATTTTATTAATACTATCAGCTTCTGGAACGCAGTGAGTAATCATACTATTGGAATCCAGGAGTTCGCAGTGTCTCAGCAAGTTGATCCAGTTAAATTGTTGAGCCATCCAGATTGGAAAGTCCCAGGTTTGAACACCCCAGCTGGGATGAAATTAGGGGTGCAACCACCTTGGTGCCCCTACGATAGGGAGGGGGAAATTCGGCTACTGTTGATCACTGTCCAGTAAGCCACAGTGTGTGTTCATATCAGGATATGACAAGCTGGGGTTTGGCTGTGGTCATCTCCATGGTCGAATAGCACACTGACACTCACTACCAAGGCTACTTGGCTGAGGTAGTTGAGAGCGACCAGCATTTGTAGAGTGGTATCCCTGCAGAAGGTAACATCCTCATGAGAGGAGAGATGGGGAGAAAACTTGGCAAAAAAGATCAGTTATTTGTACACTTTAAAGATGTAAAAAAAGCACTTAATACAATTTAACTACAATGTGTGATATGGAAACAAATTAACAATTTGAGCTTTTGTTGAACCAGATTAATGGTGTGAGTCTAGGAGGTGTGGTAGAGCAAAGAGATGTAGGTGTCCATGTGCACAAATTACTAAAAGCTAGTGCACAGATCTAAAAAGTAATCAAAAAGGCTCATGAAATGTTGGCCTTTATCTCAAGGGGGATGGAATTCAGAAGTAAGGAAGTGATGCTTCGGTCAAACTCCAACTGGAGCACTGCGTTCAGTTCTGGGCACCGTACCTCAGGAAGGATCTATTGGCTTTGGAGAAGGTACATTGCAGATTCACCAGAATGATACTGGGACTGAAACAGTTACATTACGAGGACAGGTTGCATAAACTTATATTCCTTGAGTTAAGCAGATTGAAGGGTGATCTAATCGTGGTCTTTACAATGATAAAGGGATTTGATAGGGTAGACACAGAGAAAGATTTCCTCTGGTGGGGGAAGCCAGAACCAAAGGGCATAAACTTAAAATTAGAGCTAGCACAGTTAGGAAATGAGGAAACACTTTTTCACACACAAGTTAGTAGAAATGTGGAACTTGCTCCTCCAAAAGTTTGTGGATGCTGGAGGTCAGTTGAAATTTTCAAGACTGAGATCGATAGATTTTTGTTAGGTAAAGGTATCAAGGAATATGGAGCAAAGGCTGTTGAATTGCAGAACAGGCTCGATGGACTGAATCGCCTACTCCTGTTTCTGTGCTTCTAGTTCCTTTGAGAAATGAGAAATCAACACAAAATTTTTCAATGGCTGTGAGGTTTAAATGCCCATTAACTTTCTGCAGTTACCTCGCCATCTTCTGTGGTCTCTGTACTCCCATGGTCTCAATCACCGGCAAGGCTATCTCTGACCACGTCCTTGTATCTCTCACCACCCACAATTCCCTACCCACTTGCAATTGCCTTTCCTCTGGAACTTCCAAACTCCCACTGCCTGGCTTTTGTCATGCCATTCACCATGATACCTCCACAGCTGTTAATTTGCTCAACCATTCCCTCACCTCATAGGAACATAGGGCTGAATTTTTACTTTGAAGATAGTGCAGGTTTGTGAGTGGGTGGGCTGTTAAAAGCGCTGAAATGTGCGTCGGGAAGCTGGCTTCAACCTGCTACCTTCTGCCTATAACTGGGGCGAGTCAGGCAGCGTGCCAGGGACCCGCTTGGAAGAGGCAGGTGACCTAATTAAAGCGGTTTAGAGCTCATTAAGAGGCTATTAACAGCCTTCTTTACTTGATGTTGCAGCTTTTACTGGCTGTCGACAGGATTCCCGGGCTTGCTTAACCTCGCAAGTGAAAGTAAGGTGAGAGCAGAGTGGCCACTGTGGGAGTTGAACAATTGACAGTTAAAATAAATCACAAATACTCACATCTCACACCTGCTTCCTTGCCTAAGGGAAAGGCTCTTGCTGACACCACTTGTGCTAAGAGTTTGCTTTCGGGAATTTGCAGGCGAATTCTACAACTTTGGAAGTCACTCTCACTATATTGGAGGATTGTGCCTCTGATCTCCACTTTACCTGGAATATATCAGATCAGCATGGGTGCCGCTTATGCTGTTTCACCTTGGACCTCATGAGGACCAAGATGAGCCCCAGCAGCAACAACACCAACAGGAGCAGCAGCCTTCTCCTCACCAACCTGCCGCTCCACAGGACAGAGGGGATGAGCACAGGGGTGTAACTCGCAGGAGGCGATACCCCCAACACAGGGTATATAGGCAGAGGATCAGCTTCCTGGACATGACTGAACAGCAGTGCCTTAGGCGGCTCAGGCTATCGCCTCAGGTCGTGGCAGACATTTGTAGCCTGCTGGAAGAAGACCTGCTGCCAAGTGAACCTGGTGGACACACATTAACAGTGGCTTTCAAAGTCACCACCGCCCTCAGGCTCCTTCTAGGGATCTGCAGGAGACATTTGCAGGATCTTGCAGTTGGCTGCCAACAAATGCATCACCCAGGTGACCAATGCCATGTTTGACAAGTCAGGCACTTATGTACACTTTGCCACTGATGAAGCCAGTCAGCCTGAACAGGCGTTCAGCTTTGCGGCTCCGGCTGGCTTCCCACAGGTGCAGGGCATCATCGACGGCATCATCGACTGCACAATGTGGTCATCAAGGCACCCCCACATCACCCAGGAGTGTTCGTGAACCATAAGGGCTTCCACTCCCTCAATGTGCAGTTCGTCAGCAACCATAAAAAGATCACCATGCATGTGTGTGCTAGATTCTAGGGAGCTGTCATGACTCATTCATCCTGCGCCAGTCCACCCTCCCTCAGCTTTTCGCACTCTCGTCCAGACTTACCGGCTGGCTGCTTGGACACAAGGGAAGACATGGCTGATGACACCCTTGAGGAGACCAAGCAATGAAGCCGAAGAACGCTACAATCAAAGCCACATGACGACGAGATGTGTCATAGAGCAAGCAATCAGGATGCTGAAGATGCGATTCAGATGCCTGGACAGATCTGGAGGAGCCCTTCAATACGCACCAGCCAGGGTCTCCAGAATGATCATCGTATGCTGTGCTCTGCACAACACAGCGCAGCAGCGAGGATTGGAGATGCAGGAAGAGCAAGGCCTCTTCAGAGGAGGAGGAAAATGAGGTAGGAACGGGAGGAACACGAGGAGGACGAGGAGGAATCTGAAGTGGACATGGCACCAGCAGTGGTGCATATTGCTGCCCAGGAGGCCCGGGATGGCCTCATAATGGCCTGATTTAATTAAGTTGCACCAGAGCACCCACATGGAACCCAGATGCTGAACCAACTTCCCCCCCCAACCCCCAACGCCACAAAGCAGTCCTAAAATGACCAAACCATCCCTGTCATATGCACTCACAGCTCGAGGTTAAGTAATGTCTTACAATTCACTCCAACTGACAAGGCCATTTGCCAGGCAGCAGGCAAAAATTGACCGGAGAGGAAAGTGGTGCAAAGAAATAGTTTAATGTCACTCATAACTTTAACAGAAATGTAACCATTTTATAACACACCCATGTGTATACCCTTGTGTGTCTACAATGGTGTCTTCTTTCTTTTTCTACAACTCCTACACCGTGCAACCCTTGTGGCTTCAGCAGAGGTAGAGGCAGGCTGCTCATTACCCTGCTGTGGCTGCTTTGACACTTTTGGCGGACGTCCTCTGGGTTTTGGAACTTGTGAGGGCCCCGCCAAAGACTGCTCCTCCTGCGGCAGGAGCAGACTCGGCCATCGGGATCCGAGGCAGCATATGGGGCTCTGACTGAGAGGGGACAACGGGGGAGAAGTGTGAGCGCTTTGAGCAGAGCCCCCACTTCCATGTCCCCGCTCACCATCATCCCTCTCATGGCCTACCTGCATTTCCCTGCTAGCAAGGAGCTGGAGAGCACCTTGCTGCACATCAGTGGGGCGATGAACGGCCAACTCTAGGTTTCTATCCATCCTGGATATGGCTGCAATCAGAGTCTGCAAGCTGTTGTTCACAGCAAGCATGCACTCGTTCGACTGGCACATTTGATGCTCCATGCAGGTGGCCACCTTTCCATGGAAGAGCACATCGTAGCCATCGCGTGCGATATCGTGCTGCTTATGTTCTAGATGGACTCCTCCATTCTCCCTACAATTGAGCACATTGCAGCTGGAAAAGCTGCCAGAGCCTCCTGTATTTTTTGCTGCTCCTCAAGAATCATCCTGTTTGTCGATGGCCCTTGAGGTTCAGCACCTGTATCCAGCTGAGCATTGCTTGGAGCGTCCTGCCCCCTCCGACGAGGATTTGCCACTGCTGTCCCTGCCTCCACCATCTGCTCTTGCTCACATGTGATCTGTGAGACACCAGATGACAACACTACTCCCTCTTACTGGACCCACCGACGTGTGTGTATCTGTGCTGGTGCTGGGTGTGCATGGGTTGTGCGACAGTATACCCTCAGAGACTGCGAACTCCTCTGAGGAGCCGTCTTCCTCCTCTGGCTGGACAGTGCGGGGGGGGGGTGGGGCACTTGATGGGTATGTGAGTGAGTAAAGACATGAATTGGAACTGTTCTAATATGTTTTAATTTACCATTATGCACATGATCATATTTCACTGGCTGATGACATCAAGTCACCATGAGTGACTGTTGTATGTCATGTGGCTGCATGATATTTAATTCTGTCACCAGGTTGCTGGGAGGTCCTCCTCTCTCCAGCTCCCACCGCCAGTAGCTCCGCAATGCAGCTCAGTTCCAGGGCCTGCTCTTCTGCTGAAGTCAGCGGTGTGGTGATTTGTGGGTCTCCACCGGTTCACTGCTTCTTCCACGTGTTCTGCGCTCTCTTCTCCTGCAAGGAGGGAAACCAGAGACCTTTGAGTGAGAGAAATGGAATGAGTGTAAGGGATGGATGGGCAATATCTGTTGAGAGTGACAATGAGGGAGAGGCATAACATTGTACTAAAATGGGGGGGGGGGCGGGTGACTGTCAGTGGTGGATGGTCAGATGGGGATGTGAGTAAGGGCAAAGACAGTGAGGGATGGGTGCACCTGCAAAGTAGGTTGGTGTGAGGAATGACGTGCAGGAGTAGACTTGGGAAGGCAGTGAGGGGGTTGGGGTGACAGGCACATCAGGACGTAGGGCAATGTGTCATTTTACTCACCTTTCCTGACCTCATGAGGTTGTTAAAATGTTTCCTACACTGGATCCATGCCCTTTGAACAATTCTCCTGCTGCTCTCCTGCACTCTCCAGCCATGCATTTTTTGTCAGTGACGCTGGCCTCTTCCTCCCATCAGCAGGGTAGAGGATGTCCCTGTGGGCCCTGGCTCCTTGGAGTAATATCTCCAAGGAGGCATCACTAAATCTCTGGGCTGTCTTCTGCCTTTGACTCTGCATAATTAAGATTTAGTATTGTCGAAGTGTTGTAGCGCAAACAGTTCCTCTCTGTCACAATCTGGCTTCCACCTCCACCAGCCTTCAACTGACATCTGTGCATTGCTCCTTTAAATAGCTCAGCTGAAGTAGAGCCATCAGTGATGTCATCGGACCCGCTCCAGTTAATTGGTCGGGAATCCTGGAAGTCTGATTCAATTGCAGTGGCTTCATTAAAAAGCCTCTCCAATTTCTGGGTTCCTGACACGATCCACAGCCCCCCACACCCATCACGGCTCCAAGATAAAAATTCAGTCCATAGGAACAGGAGTAGGCCATTTAAACCCTTGAGCCAGCTCCGCCATTCAATGAGATCATAGCTGATCTGCAACCTAACTCCATATATCCGCCTTTATCCCATATCCTTTAATACATTTGGTTAAAAATGAGTTAAACCGTCTGTACAGCAATGCACACAGTGTCCGTAATAAAACAGGGGAGCTGGAGGCAATCATGCGTTGCATAGTAGGGATTACTGAGACATAACTACAGAAAAGTCAGGATTGGGAATTAAATATTCCAGGGTATAACATATTTAGAAAAGATAGAGAGGGAAAAAGGGGAGGTGGAGTAGCTGTACTTATTAGGAATAACCTAATGGCAGTAGAAAAAGTGATGCAGCTATCAGCAAGACAAAAATAGAATCCATATGGATAGAAATAGAAGATAATAAAGGATCAATCACACTAATAGGCGTCATCTACGTACCACCTAATAGTGGAAGGGAGATGGAGGAAGAAATATACAGACAGTTTAGGGAAATTAGTAAAAAAACAGAATAATAATCATGGGAGATTTCAGCTACCCCAATATTAATTGGACAGAAGAAGTAGGTAAAGGGGATAAAGGAATGGAATTCCTACAATGTCTACAGGACTCCTTTCTAAACCAATATTTAAAAAGCCCAACAAGGGAGGATTCATTATTAGATCTAATAATGGGGAATGAACCAGAGCAGATAAGAGAAGTAAAAGTAGGGGAACATCTAGGAAATAGTGACCATAATATAATACGCTTTAAGATGGTAATTGAGAAGGACGTAAGCACAATGAAAACCAGGTTAATAGATTGGAGAAAAGCTGATTTTGAGGGGCTGAGAATAGAACTTGGGAAAATAAAATGGGCAACAATATTGGCAAACAATGATGTAGAACAGCAATGGGAAACATTTTAAACGGCGTTCAACAGAGTGCAGGAACATTATATTCTACTAAAAGAAAAGAACAAATTAAACACTAATGAGACTCCATGGATGAATAAAGCCATAAGGGAACAATTGAGGGTAAGGAAAGAGGTATACATTAAGTAGGTAAATGTAGGTCCTTTACAGTCAGAGATGGGAGAATTTATAATGGGGAATGAGGAAATGGCTTCACAAAAAACCTCCCAGAAATACGAGAAAACCAAGGGTGTGGCGAGAATGAGGAACTTAAAGAAATTATTATTAGTAAAAAAAACCAGTACTAGCAAAATTAATGGGACTAAAAGTCGATAAATCCCAAGGACCAGATGACCTACATCCTAGGGATTTGAAAGAGGTGTCCATTGGGATAGTGGACGCATTGGTTGTCATCTTCCAAAATTCTATAGATTCTGGAACGGTTCCTGCAGATTGGAGGATAGCAAATGTAACCCCGCTATTTAAGAAAGGAGGGAGAGAGAAAACGGGGAACTACAGACCTGTTAGCCTCACATCAGTAGTTGGGAAAATGCTGGAATCTATTATAAAGGATGCAATAACTGGGCACTTAGGACAGAAAGCAGAGAGCAGGAGTAAAGGATAGCTATTCACAGTGGCAGAAGGTGGGTAGTGGTGTTCCACAAGGATCAGTGCTGGGACCACTGCTGTTCACAATTTATATTAATGATTTAGACTTTGGAATCAAAAACACAATTTCTAAATTTGCAGATGACACCAAATTGGGGCGGGGGGATAGTTAATACTGAGGAGGACTGCAACAAATTACAGGAGGACATTAATAAACTTGCAGAATGGACATATAATTGACAAATGAAGCTCAACACAGATAAATGTGAGGTTGTGGCATACCGACCACAGAAAGGACACAATCTGCTTTTCGGTCCGTAGACTATAAATCAGGCGTCATGCCTTTAAGAAGGATCACACCTTTAAGAAACTCGATCTGCACATAGTTAAGCCCAGAGCGGGGGAGGAGCAGTCGAAGCTGTGGACTGATGAAAGGCAGTCATGCTTGGTGTAGGCTCTGACGCCATTTTGTGTTCAACATGCAGTCTCAAGAATTAAACCTTTTCTGTTGAACCTCTCCGAGTTCAGTATTTTTTGCTAGGAGTACGTAGACTCCTACATTGGTGACCCCGACGCTCAGGACGACTCCTAAGCGTAACCATGGCTGACACAAACGCAGTTTCTGTGAAGCTGCCGGAGTTCTGGGAGAACCTAGCCACCGCCTGGTTCCTTCAAGCCAAATCGCAATTCCGACTCCGCGGCATCACTGCCGACGCAACGATGTACGACTACCTCCTCGCCTCCCTGGGCAGCTCCACAATCATGAAAGTCTGGACAACACTACAAAACCCTTCGGAGGAAGGCAAGTACGCACATCTCAAGGCCGTGCTCCTTAAAAAATTCACAGCCTCCCAATTTTTGCGCAACTGCCACCTCCTCGACCGCCCGGGCCTCGGTGACTCCACGCCGTCAGACTTGCTCTCACACATGCTTGCTCTGACCGACGAGAAGCCGCCCGGCTCCCTCTTCCGCACGCTCTTTATCCGCCAACTACCTCCCAGCATCCGCCCGGCGATCGTGGCGTCCAGCCTCACGGACCTCGAGGTCCTGGCCGACGAAGCCGATAAGCTCCTGTCCACCGGCTCCAACCACGCCGTCACCCCCGACCTGGCCTCCGTAGCGTCGGCGCGCGCTCCACCCTCTATCGCGCGGCCACACAGCTCGGCCACGAGGCCCCCCAGGCCCCCACGTCCCCCAAGCCCTCCGACTCAGGGCTACTGCTACTTTCATACCCGGTTTGGCGCACGGGCACGCCGCTGCAGCCATCCCTGCACGTTTCCAACCGCCCCCACATCGGCCTACACGATGGCCGTGGGGCAAGCAGGCGCGCTGCTGTACGTTACGGACAGCGCCTCCGGACGCCGTTTCCTATGCGACACGGGCGCGCAGCGCAGCATCATCCCCGCGTCCGCCCTCGAGATCCAGCGAGGCGGCCGCGGCCCTGCGCTGGTTGCCGCCAACGGCATCGACATCCGGACATACGGCACCTGCACCGTCACCATCGACCTCGCAGGCCGCCGCTACCACTGGGAGTTTATCACCACCAAGGTGCTCTCCCCACTCCTCGGTGCGGATTTCCTGTGCGCCCACGGCCTGTTGGTCGACATGCCTCGGCGCCGCCTCGTGGACATGAACACCATGTCACCTATCCCGGGCGCCATGGCACCCCCCCCAACCCGCCGAAATGGTGTGGCAGTGCCGCGCCCGCTCAACGGATGACTACTCAGCACTCCTGGCTGAGTTCCCAGCCCTCACCAACCCGACCTTCTCCGCGAAAGTTGCTAAGCACGGGGTAGAACACTTCATCCCCACCACAGGCCCACCGGTGTATGCCCACGCCCACAGGCTGGACCCGGCCAAGCTGGAGATCGCGCGGGCCGAGTTCGCCACATTGGAACAGCTCGGCATCATCCGCCGCTCCAACAGCCCCTGGGCCTCCCCACTCCACATCGTCACCAAACCCGACGGGGGATGGCGCCCCTGCGGGGACTACCGGCGCCTAAACGACGCCACCACGCCGGATCGGTACCCCATACCGCACATTCAAGACTTCTCGGCTAGACTGGCCGGCCGCTCAGTCTTCTCCAAAGTCGACCTGGTGCGCGGTTACCATCAGGTGCCAGTCCACCCCACGGACGTTCCCAAGACGGCCATAATCACCCCTTTTGGGCTATTCGAGTTCCTCCGAATGCCCTTCGGCCTCAAAAACACGGCCCAGGCCTTCCAGCGGCTCATGGACTCGGTCCTCCGGGACCTGAAGTTCCTCTTTGTCTACCTGGATGACATCCTGGTAGCTAGTTCCTCCAAGCAGGAACACATCGAGCACCTCCGCACCCTGTTCCAGCGGCTCAGTGAGCACGGGCTCATCATCAGCCCAGCCAAGTGCCAATTCAGCCTCAGCAGGATCGAATTCCTCGGCCACCACATCACGCAGGACGGAGCCATTCCCCTGCCCGCCAAGGTGCAAGCCGTCCAGCAGTTCCCCCGGCCTACCACCATCAAAGGCCTCCAGGAGTTCTTGGGGATGATCAACTTTTACAACCACTTCATTCCCGGAGCGGCCTCCCTCATGCGGCCCCTATACGAAGCCCTCCGGAGTAAGAAAGACAGAATGGCGATCGAGTGGTCGGCGGACATGTTGACCGCTTTCGACTCGACCAAAACGGCGCTCGCCGACGCCACCATGCTCGCTCACCCACAGCCCAATGCCAGGGTGGCCCTCACCACGGACGCCTCCGACCATGCGGTCGGCGCCGTGTATGAACAGTGGGTCGACGGGGCCTGGTAACCGCTGGCCTTTTTCAGCCGCCAACTGCGCCCCCCGGAGGCCAAATAAAGTGCCTTTGACCACGAGCTCCTCGCACTGTACCTGGCAGTGCGCCATTTTAGATTTCTTCTGGAGGGTCGCCCCTGCACCGCGTTTGTCGACCACAAACCCCTGACATTCGCGATTGCGAAATCTGCAGACCCGTGGTCAGCCAGGCAACAACGCCAGCTCGCCGCGGTGTCCGAATTCACCACGGACATCCGGCACGTCTCCGGTCGAGACAACGTGGTGGCCGACTGCCTATCCCGCCCCGCCATCCACGGCGCCCACCTGGCAGTGGACTATGCTCAACTGGCAGCGGAGCAACGCACCGACCCCGATCTGCTGTCCGCGCCCACAACCGTCCCAGGGCTGCGACTGACCGACGTCGCCTGCGGCCCGTCCGCCGTCACAGTCAAATGCGACACCTCCTTGGCGCAACCCCGCCCCGTAGTCCCGGCGTCCTGGTGAAAACGGGTGTTCGACATCGTCCACGGCCTCTCACACCCCGGCACCCGCGCGTCCATTAGACTGGTGGCCAACCGATTTGTCTGGCTCGGCCTGCGCAAAGATGTGCGCGTCTGCTCCAGATCCTGCATAGCTTGCCAGCGTGCCAAAATCCACCAGCACGTCAAAGCCCCACTCGAGGAGTTCACCTTGCCAGAAAGAAGGTTTGACCACGTCCACATCGACCTCGTCGGCCCCCTGCCGCCATCACAAGGTCACACGCACCTGCTGACAATCGTGGACCATACCACCCGCTGGCCCGAGGCCATTCCACTGACGTCCACCACCACCGCTGACATCGCGATGGCGTTCATCGGTACCTGGGTCGCTCGGTTCGGCGTCCCCTCCGACATGATGTCGGATAGAGGCCCGCAGTTCACCTCTGATCTGTGGGCCGCCATCGCCCGAAACCTCGGGGTGGCTGTTCACCGCACCACGGCTTACCACCCCCAAGCCAACGGACTGTGCGAGCGATTCCACAGGTCCATGAAGGCGTCCCTCCGCGCCAGCCTCGAGGACGAGGCTTGGATCGACCGCCTCCCGTGGGTGCTACTTGGCCCACGCTCCGCGGTCAAGGAAGACCTGCAAGCCTCGGCGGCGGAACTCATGTACGGCCAGCCGCTGCGCGTACCCGGAGAGTTCCTGCCCACCGCCACGACCCCCTGGTTGGCTGACCAGCAACGCCGCGCTTTCGCCAACCGAGCACAACAGTTCGCTCCGGTACCCACCGGCTGGCACGGCGAACCAGCAACCCGCGTACCACCTAGGCTGCACATGGCCAAATTTGTTTTTGTGCGCCATGACGCCCACCGAGGACCTCTACGGCCCGCATACGATGGACCCTACAAGATACTCCAGACGGGGAACAAATTCTTCCTCCTCGAAGTGGGCGGCAGAACTGACAAGGTGTCGGTCGACCGGCTCAAGCTGGCGCACCTAGAGCCCGACGAACCCGTTCAAGTGGGCCAACCCCCACCGTGGGGCAGACCGCCTAAGAGCCCGACGCGTCCGACCGCCCCGCTCCCGACACCAACCGCCAAGAGCCGTTCCGGCCGTGCCATCAAGCCGCCACGCCAGTTCGTACACTCCCTACTAGTGGATTCTGGGGGGAGCTGTGTGGCGTACCGACCACAGAAAGGACACAATCCGCTTTTCGGTCCGTAGACTATAAGTCAGGCGTCATGCCTTTAAGAAGGATCACACCTTTAAGAAACTCGAACTGCAACATAGTTAAGCCCAGAGCGGGGGAGGAGCAGTCGAAACTATGGACTGATGAAAGGCAGTCATGCTTGGTGTAGGCTCTGACGCCATTTTGTGTTCAACATGCAGTCTCAAGAATTAAACCTTTTCTGTTGAACCTCTCCGAGTTCAGTATTTTTTGCTAGGAGTACGTAGACTCCTACAAGGTATTACATTTTGGTAGGAATAATAGGGAGGTCACTTATTACTTGGAGAGTGCGAGTCTGGGTCGGGTAGAGGAACAAAGGGATCTCGGAGTACTAATACACAAATCACTAAAAAGTTGTGACACAGGTTAGCAAGGCCATAAATAAAGCAAACTAAGCACTAGGGTTTATTTCTAGAAGGATAGAATTGAAAAGTAAGGAAGTTATGCTAAACATTTATCGAACCTTGGTTAGACCACACAAGAGTACTGCATACAGTTCTGGTCGCCATATTATAAAAAGGATATAGAGGCACTGGAGAGGGTGCAGAGAAGATTTACAAGGATGATACCAGAAATGCGAGGGTATATAGCTATCAGGAAAGGATGAAGAGGCTGGGTCTCTTTTCTTTTTGAAAAAAGAAGGCTGAGGGGTGACCGAATAGAGGTCTTTAAAATTATGAAAGGTTTTGATAGAGTGGATACAGAGAGAATGTTTCCACTTGTGGGGAAGAGCATAACTAGAGGCCATCAATATAAGATAGTCACCAAGAAATCAAATAGGGAATTCAGAAGAAACTTCTTTACCCAAAGAGTGGTGAGAATGTGGATCTCGCTACCACAGGGAGTGGTTGAGGCGAATAATATAGATGTATTTAAGGGGAGGCTGGATAAGCTTATGAGAGAGGAGGGAATAGAGGGTTATGCTGATAGATTTAGATGAGGAAAGACAGGAGGAGGCTCGAGTGGAGCATAAACACCGGCAGGGACAGGTTGGGCCAAATGGCCTGTTTCTGTGCCGTATATCCTATGTAACAAAAATCTATCATGCTCAGATTTAAATTAACAATTGATCTAGCATCAATTGCTGTTTCTGGAAAAGAATGCCAAACTTCTCCCACCCTTTGTGTGAAGAAGTATTTCCTAACTTCACTCCTGAAAGGCCTGGCTCTAATTTTTAGGCTATGCCCCCTAGTCAAAGATTCCCCAACCAGCAGAAATAGTTTCTCTCTATCTCCTCTATCAGTTCTCCTTAATATCTTGAAAACTTCGATCAAATCACCCCTTAAGCATCTAAATTGCAGGGAATACAACCCTAGTTTGTGTAATCTCGCCTCGTAATTTAACCCTTGGAGTCCGGGTAGCATTCTGGTAAATCTAAGCTGCACTCCCTCCAAGGCCAATATATCCTTCCTAAGGTGTGGTGCCCAGAACTGCTCACAGTACTCCAGGTGTGGTCTAACCAGGGCTTTGTATAGCTGTAGCATGACTTATATCCCCTTGTATGCTAGTCCTCTAGATATAAAGGCCAGTATACCAGTAGCCTTTTTCATTATTTTCTGTACCTGTCCATGACATTTTAATGATCTTTGTACATGGACCCCCAATTCTCTTTGGACCTCCACTGTTACTAACTTTTCACCATTTAGAAAATACACTGTTCTATCCATTATAGTTCCAAAGTGGATGACCTCACATTTGCCTACATTGAAATCCATTTGCCACAGTTTTGCCCATTCACTTAAACTATTAATATCTCTTTGTAATTTTATGCTTCCATCTACACTGCTTACAATGCTGAATGAAGTTCAGGCAGACAGAAGCAGCTGGCCAGCATCAAAGCAAGGCTCACCAGCAAACAGGAAAGTCGTGGTGAGGGTGTTTTGGGAGTTCTCACGGGAGGGAAGAGGGTGGGGTGGGGTGGGGAGTCTGGGGCAGGGCAGGTAGTAACTTTCCTTGTGGGGCTGGATAAGCACCCAGCTCCTCCTGGCCCTGCAAAGGAATGATTTTCGTTTACCATTCTCACCTCTGAGTTAGCAGGTCGTGGGTTCAAATCCCACTCCAGGGACTTCAACACAAAATCTGGACTGACACTTCAGTGCAGTACTGAGGGAGTGCTGCACTGTCGGAGGTGCCGTCTTTCAGATGAGAAGTTAAAACGATGCCCCGTCTGCCCTCTGAGGTGGACATAAAAGATCCCATGGCACTACTTCAAAGCAGAGCAGGGGAGTTCTCCCTGGTGTCCTGGAAAATATTTATCCCTCAATCAACATCACTGAAAAAGATTGTCTGGTCATTATCACATCGTTGTCTGTGGGACCTTGCTGTGCACAAATTAGCTGCTGCATTTCCTACATTACAAGTGACTACACTTCAAAAGTACTTAATTGTCTGTAAAGTGCTTTGGGACGTCCTGAGGTCATGAAAGGCATTGTACAAATACAAATTCTTTCTTTATTTCTTACCTTAGAGGGCCTATTCGTCCTTCCCAACAGCTGCCGACCTGCTTTCACCTGGAGTGAAAGTCTCAGGGACTTCCACACTTAAAGGGTTAAAGTGCAATCGGGGGTCCCGTTTGTAGTGTATGTACCTTTAAGGGTGTGGTAAACCACTGTTTGTATTCCACTGTGTACATGCCTGGACATGCCTCGGCTGACTCCTCCCACAAGTCCTAGTATAAAGGTGACTGCTCCCCAGCCCTTTGTATTTCTGGACCGGTCGACCACTCGAGGCAGACCTTCATTCTTTTGTTAATAAAAGCCTTTAGTTACTCTCTTAACTCTCAGTCTTTTATGAGTAATTGATAGCGCATCAATTTTATTAACAAAATTTTTATAATGGAGAAGATCCTCACACCAGCATGCCTGGACTTAGATCATCGGGAGGCGGACTCATCCACCAAGTTTACTCACTGGCTTAAGTGTTTCGAAAAATTCCTGACCGCCTCCGCAGCAATCAAATCGGACGAGGACAAACTGGATGTCCTGACCTCCAAAGTGAACCACCGAGTGTACTCGGTCATCCAAGACGCGACCTCGTACGCGGACGCTATCAAGCTCCTCAAGGACCAGTACACGCGCCCAGTGAACGAAGTGTACGCCAGGCACCTTCTGGGGAGTCGTAAACAACAACCTGGGGAATCGACCGTGGAATACCTTCAGGCACTGTCTGTGCTTGGCCGGGCCTGTGGTTGTAAGGATGTAAAGGCCGCCGTGTACACAGAGGAACTTATCCGGGACGCTTTTGTAGCGGGCCACAGATCCAATTACACCCGACAGCGACTGTTGGAGCAGAGTGACCTCGACCTCAACAAGGCCTCTGAACTCGCACTATCATTGGATGCAGCCTACCGGGGCATGGATGCCTACTCCTCTGCACCGTGGACGCCGCGGGGAATGACAGCCTGGGACACGGTAGGACCGCCTCATAGCGCCGTGCCACCCCAGCCACACCCCAGCAATGACCCAACTACCGCAGCAGTGTCCCAAGGCCAGACAGCAGTGCCCCAAGGCCAGAAATGCTACTTCTGTGGCCAGGCAAAACACCCCAGAGCGCGCTGCCCGGCGAAAAACGCGATCTGCTCGGGCTGCGGGAAGAAGGGACACTACACTAACGTCTGCAGGGCCAAAGCCACCCCGAACCCCAGCAGCGCCGCGTGTGGGCCATGCGGGCCGCCATCTTGGGCCTCCCCGGCCATGTACGAACCACCGGTACAGCAGCCATTTTGGACGCCTCCAGCCACATGGGGATCATGGACGCCGCCATCTTGGATGACAGCCGGAACGCAGCAGGCCCCCAACACCGCCTCATCTGATACCCGCAGCGACACACCGACCCCTACGCTGGCATCCGTTACACTGGACGAAGCGAGACCGCACCAGCTGGCCAGTTCCACAATGGACATTAAGGTAAATGGCCACGATACAATCTGCCTTTTTGACTCTGGGAGCACGGAGAGCTTCATCCACCCCGACACGGTGCGGCGTTGCTCTCTCCCAGTCCTGCCTGTGCACCAGCGGATTTCTATGGCCTCCGAGTCCCAGTCGGCGGACATCGGCGGCTACTGCGTAGTGACACTCGTAGTAGACGGGACCATGTACGATCATTTTAAACTTCTGGTCCTGCCCGACCTCTGCGCTGCCGTCCTGCTGGGGTTAGATTTTCAGTGCCACCTTAAAAGTGTTACGATGGCGTATGGTGGACCCCTACCCCCACTCACAGTCCGCAGCCAGCAGCTCCCAAATTGCCCGCCGCGCACCAGGTGCAACCTCTCCACACTCAGAGTCACCCCCCCCCCAACTGTTTGCTAACCTCACCCCCGACTGTAAGCCCATCGCCACAAAGAGCAGGCGATACAGTGCCGGGGACAGGGTTTTCATTAAAACCGAAGTGGAGCGGCTCCTGAAGGAAGGGATTATTGAGGGCAGCACCAGCCCCTGGTGAGCCCAGGTTGTGGTCGTTAAGACCGGCGAGAAGCAGTGCCTGGTCATCGACTACAGCCAGACAATAAATCGCTACACCCTGCTGGACGCCTACCCACTCCCCCGCATAGCTGATATGGTCAACCAGATCGCGCAGTACCGCGTCTTCTTGACCATTGACCTGAAATCAGCGTACCACCAGCTCCCTATCCGCCCTGAGGACCGCCAGTATACTGCCTTTGAGGCAAACGGCCGCCTCTACCACTTCCTTAGGGTTCCCTTTGGCGTCACCAACGGGGTCTCCGTCTTCCAAAGGGAGATGGACCGGATGGTAGATCAAAATGCGTTGCAGGCCACTTTCCCATTTCTGGACAATGTGACCATCTGCGGCCGTGACTTGCAGGACCATGACGCAAACCTCGAAAAATTCCTCCGCACCGCCCAACTCCTGAACCTGACATATAACAAGGAGAAGTGCATATTCCGCACAAACCGCCTCGCCATCCTTGACTGTGTTGTGGAACACGGAGTCATCGGCCCCGACCCCGACTGGATGCGTCCCCTTATGGAACTCCCACTGCCCCACTGCCTCAAGGCCCTGAAGAGGTGCCTAGGGTTTTTCTCCTATTATGCCCAGTGGGTCCCCTACTATGCAGACAAGGCCCATCCGCTGATCAAGTCCACCTCTTTTCCCTTGACGGCAGAGGCCCGCTTAGCCTTCCACCGTATCAAGGAAGACATTGCCAAAGCCACCATGCACGCAGTGGACGAATCCATCCCCTTCCAGGTGGAAAGCGACGCGTCCGACTTTGCCCTGGCCGCTACCCTCAATCAGGCGGGGAGACCCGTGGCCTTCTTTTCACGAACCCTCCAAGGCCCGGAGACCAGACACTCCGCTGTTGAGAAGGAGGCCCAGGCGATTGTGGAGGCTGTGCGTCATTGGAGGCACTACCTGGCCGGAAAACGATTTACCCTGCTCACTGACCAACGTTCAGTTGCTTTCATGTTTAACAACAAGCAGAGGGGCAAAATCAAAAATGACAAGATCTTGAGGTGGAGAATCGAACTTTCCACCTACAATTACGAGATCTTGTACCGGCCCGGGAAGCTCAATGAACCCCCGGATGCGCTATCGCGTGG
The DNA here is from genome assembly GCF_052327205.1 of Somniosus microcephalus. Classification (NCBI taxonomy): domain Eukaryota; kingdom Metazoa; phylum Chordata; class Chondrichthyes; order Squaliformes; family Somniosidae; genus Somniosus; species Somniosus microcephalus. The sequence continues at coordinate 211,176,599 of NC_140990.1, read as the reverse complement.
CACCTGCGCCAGCGCGCAGATCGATAGACTGCGGGCCCTCCACAATGACCTCTGCCACCCGGGGGTCACCAGGTTCTTCCACTTCATCAAGGCCCGCAACCTGCCTTACTCTATTGAGGAGGTCAGGACCATGACCAGGAACTGCCAAGTCTGCGCTGAGTGCAAACCGCACTTTTATAGACCAGACAGGGCCCACCTGATAAAAGCCACTCGCCCCTTCGAGCGCCTGAGCGTTGATTTTAAAGGGCCTCTCCCCTCCTCCGACCGCAATGTGTACTTCCTCAATATTATTGATGAGTACTCCCGTTTCCCGTTCGCCATCCCCTGCCCGGACATGACCAGTGCCACGGTCATTAAATGTCTGAACGACCTCTTCACCCTGTTCGGTTTCCCCAGCTATATCCATAGCGACCGGGGCTCATCGTTTATGAGCGACGAACTCCGTCAGTACCTGCTAACTAGGGGTATTGCCACAAGCAGGACCACCAGTTACAACCCCCGGGGGAACGGACAGGTGGAAAGAGAAAATGCGACAGTTTGGAAGGCCGCCCTGCTAGCCTTAAAGTCTAGGGGCCTTCCAACCTCCCGCTGGCAGGATGTGCTCCGCGATGCGCTCCACTCTATTCGGTCACTGCTCTGCACTGCCACTAACGCCACCCCTCATGAGAAAATGTTTGTCTTCCCAAGGAAGTCCACATCGGGGACATCGCTACCGCCATGGCTGACATCCCCAGGGCCGGTCCTACTGAGAAGGCACGTGAGGACCCATAAAACGGACCCCCTGGTCGAGAGGGTCGACCTCCTCCACGCCAACCCCCAGTATGCTTACATTGCATACCCGGACGGGCGGGAGGACACAGTCTCCATAAGAGACCTTGCACCCTCGGGGGCTGCAGTAACCCACTACTCACTACCACCCCCCCCACGAACCGATATCCAGCCCCAGCAGACGGCAGGCCTGGGCCCCGCGACCCGCTCGACATCTACGAGGACGACACGCCTGTGCCACAGCCCACGCAGGACTCGACACTGGAAGCTCCACTACCCCTGCCGTCGCCACGCCGATCACAGCGGCAGACAAGACCTCCGGAGAGACTCCAATACACTAACTTTTAATACACTTCACCCCGCCGGACTCAATTTTAAACAAGGGGTGAATGTGGTAAACCACTGTTTGTATTCCACTGTGTACATGCCTGGACATGCCTCGGCTGACTCCTCCCACAAGTCCTAGTATAAAGGTGACTGCTCCCCAGCCCTTTGTATTTCTGGACCGGTCGACCACTCGAGGCAGACCTTCATTCTTTTGTTAATAAAAGCCTTTAGTTACTCTCTTAACTCTCAGTCTTTTATGAGTAATTGATAGCGCATCAAAGGGGAGAACTATTTTTACAGCTCCTGTATACTGTAGTACCGGCAGTGACCACACCTGCATATAAACCCGGAGTAGGGATCTGTACGTTTAGTTTTAGAGTAACTCTCATCCAGTAAAGACCTGTAGATTGCTCCCTGCAGTCTCGTGTCTAGTTATTGAAGGACACACAACATCAAAATACACGGATCTAACATTGGCGACGAGAAGATTCAAACCTACCTGCAACTCTGCATCACCTCCCAGGGATTCGCTCCTGGAGAAAAGAAAAAAAAAGAAGGCCGAGTCTAGAAGCACGGGCGTCGACCATCCAGCGGAGACTTGCGCATCGCAGGGGAGGCTGTTGAGAGCTGGGCTTGGTTCTCCAGTCACGGCGGTCCAGCGAAACGGGCTGGCAACAGGTACGGCGCAGACCCTTCCCGGACAGCGGCGGCTAGAGCCGACCGACGGCACAGAAAAGGCCGAGCAGCGTCAATGGGAGAAGAGAGAGGGTAGAGCGCACAGGGCGCAGCCGGTGTTCAGGACCGAGCGGCGTCGACGGGAGAAGAGAGAGGGTAGAGCACACAGGGCGCAGCCGGTGTTCAGGACCGAACGGCGTCGACGGGAGAAGAGAGAGAGGCACGAAGGAAAACGCGCAGAGCGCAGCCGGTGTTCAAGGGACAAGCAGTGTCAGTGGGGAAGAAAGGGAAACGCGCAGAGCGCAGCCGGTGTTCAAGGGCCGAGCAGCCGCAGCGGAGAAGAAGGGAGAGCGCGGGAAACGCCATTTTGAGCCACAGCAGAGAAGAAGGGAGAGCGCGGGAAAATGCCATTTTGAGCCGCAGCGGAGAAGAAGGGAGAGCGCGGGAAAACGCCATTTTGAGCCAGTCTAACCACACCCAGGGATGCCGAAGAGTGGCAGTATCACAGCGTTCGACAATGAAGTCGAAGATTGGACGACATATGTCGAACGCATAGAAGTGTACTGCAAGGTGAATGAAGTGCCAGATGAGAGGAAAGCGCTGGTATTGTTGAATTCAATGGGTGCAAAAACGTATGGCTTACTGCGAAACCTAGTAACCCCAGAGAAGCCAGTGGAAAAGGATTTTGGAAACATAGTGTCAATCCTACAGGACCACTTAAACCCCACACTGCTGCTGATAGCAGAAAGATTTAAGTTTCACAAAAGGAACCAGCATAAAGATGAAAGTAATGCTGAGTATTTAACGGAACTGCGCAAGCTATCGAAACACTGCCAGTTTGGAACGGGACTAGCAGATGCTTTAAGGGACAAGTTTGTGTGTGGGCTTCAAAGTGAAGGAACCCAGAAACGGCTTCTATCAGAAAAGGATCTTATGCTGGACAAGGCTTTCAGCATGGCAGTATCACACGAAGCAGCCGCACGGGGCGCTGCAGAGATACAACGGAGACTGCAAGAATATGGCACAAATGAAATGTCATACGGAACAGTGAAGTGCTATCACTGCAGCAGAACAACACACAACCATAATGATTGTTGGTTCAAGGACAAAGTGTGCAGACAGTGTGGAAAAGTAGGACACATAGCAAGAGTCTGCAGGTCGGGAAAGAAAACCAGCAGCAAGAAATCTCCACAGGAGAAGTACAAGAAGGTACTTCAGGTGACGGAGAGTAGTTCAGACGAACAGAAAAGTGATACAGACTCCGGAAGCAAGGAGCTGGGTTGTCTGAAACTACATAAGGTGATCAAAATGGAGGATCACCAAACTATCTGGGTCACGCTCAAGATAGCTGGAGTCCAAGTGAAAATGGAATTGGACACAGGATCAGCCCTAACAGTCATAAACCGAAGGGACTACAAGCGGCTATTCTCACATATACCCTTGAGAGATACAGAGATTGCCTTGAAGACGTACACAGGGCAAAAAGTCTACCCCAAAGGAAAAATAAGGGTGAACGTGATATACAACGGCAAGGAAACACCAAAAATGGACTTATATGTATTGCCAGATGGAGGACCACCCCTACTAGGACGTGAATGGATCCGGAAGACACAGCTAGATTGGCATTCCATACAAGCACTGACTGTAGATGCCAAAAAGGATGACGACGCCACACCTGGACGACTGTCAAAAATGCTAACTGACGCACAAGAAGTGTTCCAGGAGGGACTTGGAACACTAAAAGGCATAACAGCGATGATCAAAATAGAGGAAAATGCAAGCCCAAAGTTTTTTAAGGCCAGACCGGTGCCTTATGCGATCCGCCCAGCCGCCGAAGCAGAGCTGGAAGGTTTGGAACGTTCAGGAGTACTGTCCAAAGTGGACTGGAGCGAGTGGGCTACACCCATCGTTCCTGTAATGAAGAGGTCATTGAGTAATACGCCTGGGGAACCAAAGAAGGTTCGCATCCGTGGGGACTTTAAGGTGACAGTGAACCCAGTCCTTCACACGGTACAAATACAATATCCGCTTCCGTGGATTGAAGATATTTTCGCCTCGCTATCTGGAGGGAAACGCTTCACTAGATTGATCTGGCCCAGGCGTACCTGCAAATGGAGGTAGAAGAAGCCTCGAAACAGTACTTCACGATCAACACTCATAAAGGTCTCTACCAATACAACCGGCTGGTGTTCGGGGTAGCATCAGTTCCGGCTATTTGGCAAAGGGCAATGGATCAAGTCCTGCAAGGGATTCCAGGGACCCAGTGTTATTTGGACGACATCCCGGTCACGGGCGAAAATGACAGTGATCGCCTTGCCAACCTGGAGCAGCTGTGCTCACTAGATTAAAGGAATATGGGCTCCGAGCAAATCGCCACAAATGCGAGTTTTTCCAGAAGCAGATCTCGTATTGTGGCCACGTTATTGATGAAGAGGGGTTACATAAGTCCCCTGAAAAGATTGCGGCAGTAGTCAAGGCTCCAGCACCGGAAAATGTGTCACAGCTGAGGTCGTTCCTCGGGCTGGTGAACTACTACCATAAGTTCTTGCCGAATTTGTCTACAGTACTACACCTACTGAACACCCTACTGCAAACGGGGGTACCATGGAAGTGGAATGATGAATGTAAATGAGCTTTCCAGAAGTGCAAAGAATTGATCACGTCAAAAGAGGTGTTGGCTCATTTCAACCCAGCACTACCAATTCGGTTGGCGTGTGATGCATCACCCTATGGCATTGGAGCGGTGCTGTCGCACAAGTTCCCGGATGGCTCGGAGAGGCCGGTAGCCTTTGCGTCTCGGTCACTAACCTCAGCCGAGCGTAACTACGCCCAGATTGACAGGGAGGCCCTCAGCCTAGTGTGGGGAGTGAAAAATTTCAACCACTATCTGCACGGGCAGAAGTTCACCTTGCTGACTGACCATCAACCACTTGTCTCCATCTTTAATCCAAAGAATGGCGTTCCGGTGATGACTGCGCAACGGCTACAAAGATGGTCCCTTTTTCTAGGGACGAACCAATATGAAATCGAGTACAAGGGCACAAAACAGCATGGAAACGCTGATGGGCTATCACGCCTGCCACTGCCAACTGCGGAGGAAGCACCAGCAGTGGACCCTGTCGAAATATTTTATTCGACTATAATTGAACGCTTGCCAGTAACTAACACTGATATAGAGAAGGAGACCCGAAATGACCCGACACTGTCTCGGGTATATGACTTGACGGTGAAGGGATGGCCAACACATGGCGACTCACTGTTGCCAGCATTCTCATCCAGAAGAGAACAGCTGTCAGTATGCCAGGGGACCTTGATGTGTGGATCCCGAGTGGTAATTCCACCCAAGTTAAGGGAGAGAGTGCTAAATGAGCTTCACGAAGGCCATCTGGGAGGGGTGAAAATGAAAAGCCTTGCTAGGGCTTATGTGTGGTGGCCAGGGATCGATCAGCAAATTGAGGACTTGACAAAGAGCTGCTCAGGATGCCAGAAGGTCCAAAATGCACCACCACATGCCCCTCTACACCCATGGGAGTGGCCCTCATCTCCATGGCAATGGGTGCATATTGATTTTGCTGGTCCATTCATGGACTCAATGTTTTTAATAGCCGTGGATGCGCACTCGAAATGGCCTGAGGTGATCAAAATGTCGTCCACCACCACGGAGAAAACTATTGCAGTCCTCCGGACCATATTTGCCAGGAACGGCTTGCCAGAGCAGATTTGCTCTGATAACGGACCACAGTTTGTGTCCGAAGAGTTTCGAAGATTCATGAAAAGGAATGGGGTAAGGCATTACACATCCGCCCCGTATCATCCAGCCACAAATGGATTGGCTGAGAGGTTCGTACAAACCTTTAAGAAAGCAGTAAGGGCCATGTGCGATGACGACATTCCACTGCAGCATAAGGTGGACAATTTCCTGTTAGCCTACAGAAATGCGACACATGCAGTCACCAACCAGACCCCGGCCATGATGTTCTTTAACCGAAGGTTGAGATCTCGTCTGGATTTGCTCAGACCAAATGCACGAAGAGATGTTGAGAATAAGCAATTCCAGCACATTATTGAGAAGCCGACAAGGAGCTTCAATGTAGGGCAACCAGTTTTGGCCCGCGACTACCGAACAGAGAAATGGCAACCAGGAACGATATGCACACGGCAGGGGCCACTAATGTACACAGTGGATGTTGGGGAGAACATTGTGAGATGCCATGTCAACCAGATCCTAGAGTCACAGGAACGAGTCAACCCCATGTCTCGCGCACCTGGTGATGAACCCGACGTACAAGTAGCATCTACCCCAGAAACAGTAGCATCGGAAGCTGATGAACCAACTGATGACAGGGGGCCTCCGCACCAAGAGCAAGACACTCAGGAAAGGCGCTATCCAGAAAGGATCAGGAAGCCGCCCCAAAGACTGAATTTATAAATGGACTATTTTCAGTTAATGTGCATGTTAAAAGTGTTAATTGTTAAATGAATGTTATGGTACTGTTAATCTAAAAGGGGAGGAATTGTAGTGTATGTACCTTTAAGGGGAGAACTACTTTTTACAGCTCCTGTATACTGTAGTACCGGCAGTGACCACACCTGTATATAAACCCTGAGTAGGGATCTGTACGTTTAGTTTTAGAGTAACTCTCATCCAGTAAACACCTGTTGATTGTTCCCTGCAGTCTCGTGTCTAGTTATTGAAGGACACACAACATCAAAATACACGGATCTAACACCGTTGACTTTAATAGGACCCTGATTTGCATAGATTTATGAGGCTCCCGCCCGCTTCCAGCGGACGCCTCAGCCTCCCAGCTGCAGTGAGCAGTTAAAATGGTGGCCAGCGGCAGCGGGCGTTAAGTCACAATGCTCCATTTTGAAGGCCCCCTGGCCCTGTTCATGCCGGGTGCTGTGGGTTAAAACCGACCCCTTAGTCTTTAAATGCACCTGAGTGTAGGCTTAACCTTAAGTGGAGGCCTCTGTTGGCTTTGCTGGCTCTTTCAATAATAATAGGGGAAAACGGACTGCTTTTGTTTGGATGAGGTGTCATTTTCTCAGCAATAAAGTTGTAAACAGAACATCTGGAGGTTCACAGACACCTTTTAAAGAAAGAACTTGCATTTATATATTGCCTTTCACAACCTCGGGACATTCCAAAGTGTTTCGTGGCCAGTGAAGAGCTTTTAACGTGTAGTCACAATTATAATGTAGGGAAAACATGGCAGCCAGTCTGCGCACGGGAAGATTTCACAAACCACAGTGAGATAAATGACCAGATAATCTGTTTTAGTGAAGTTGGTTGAGTGAGGAGAGATGGAGTAGACTAGGCCTATATTCGCTAGAGTTTAGAATAATGAGAGGTGATCTCATTGAAACATACACAATTCTTACAGGGCTTGACAGGGTAGATGCAGGGAGGATGTTTCCCCTGGCTGGGGAGTCTAGAAGCAGGGGTCACAGTCTCAGAATAAGGGGTCGGCCATTTAGGACTGAGGTGAGGAGAAATTCCTTCACTCAGAGGGTGGTGAATCTTTGGAATTCTCTACCCCAGAGGGCTGTGGAGGCTCAGTCATTGAGTATATTCAACAAAGAAAGACTTGCATTTATATAGCGCCTTTCACGACCACCAGACGTCTCAAAGCGCTTTACAGCCACTGAAGTACTTTTGAAGTGGAGTCACTGTTGCAATGTAGGAAATCAAGACAGAGGTCGATAGATTTTTGGATATGAGGGGAATCAAGGGATATGGGGATCGGGCGGGAAAGTGGAGTTGAGGTAGGAGATCAGCCATGATCTTATTGAATGGCAGAGCAGGCTCGAGGGGCTGAATGGCCTACTCCTGCTCCTATTTCTTATGTTCTTATAAATATTGTCCAAGACATCAGCAGAACTCCCCTGCTCTTCTTTGACTACAGACATGGGATCTTTTATGTTGACTTGAGATGGCAGATGAGTTTCGGTTTAAAATCCCTTCCAAATGACCACTCCGACAGTGCAGCACTCCCTCACGACCGCACTGAAGTGTCAGCCTAGATTATAGACTTCAGTCTCTGGAGTGAGACTGAAACCCTCGACCTTCGTACTCAAAGGCGAGATTGCTACCACTGAGCCAAGGTTGCAACCATTTTATAAACTTTAGCAGTCTATGTATGGAAAAATAATGATTCCATCATTAAGGGGTCACATCTATGGGGACGACTGTGCTAGATTTCTAAAAGCTTGATCCATACTCTGAAGTCATCTTCTATCTTAATATAACAATACTGAAGATTATATGGTCTAAAATTTCTGCCCCAAGCAAATGCGCAATTGCGACATAATGCCAATTTTCAGCGTGAAAGTTCGAATAAGTTTGAGCGTAAGTGACTTACGGCCATTCTTACACTACGGCTGAATCTCCTCGATCTTTTATGCTGGTTCATTGAGACCTGTGCCCAGGCCCTTCGTGGTTCATTAATGTGGCTCCGCCCCCATGGGAAAGAGCGGAAAACACAAATTTCCTGCGATTACGAGTCTAAGTATACAACCAAAATATTAGGTGCACAGGGACCCTTAGAAACATAGAAACATAGAAGATAGGAGCAGGAGTAGGCCATTCGGCCCCTCGAGCCTCCTCCGCCATTCAATGCGATCATGGCTGATCATCCAAGTTCAGTACCCGGTCCCTGCTTTCTCCCCATACCCCTTGATCCCTTTAGCCTTAAGAAATATATCCAACTCCTTCTTGAATATATTTAATGAATTGGCCTCTACTGCCTTCTGTGGTAGAGAATTCCACAGGTTCACCACTCTCTGGGAGAAGAAATTCCTCCTCATTTCTGTCCTAAATGGCCTACCCCTTATCCTTAGACTGTGACCCCTGGTTCTGGATTCCCCGACCATTGGGAACATCCTCCCTGCATCTAGTCTGTCCAGTCCTGCCAGAATTTTATAAGTTTCAATGAGATCCCCTCTCATTCTTCTAAACTCCAGCGAGTACAAGCCCAATCGACCTAATCTCTCCTTATACGTCATTCCTGCCATCCCAGGTATCAGCCTGGTGAATCTTCGCTGAACTCCTTCCATGGCAAGAATATCCTTCCTCAGATAAGGCAACCAAAACGGCACACAATACTCAAGATGTGGTCTCACCAAGGTCCTGTACAACTGCAGCAAGACATCCTTGTTCTTGTACTCAAACCCTCTCGCTATGAAGGCCAATATACCATTTGCCTTCTTAACCGTCTACTGCACCTGCATGCTTACCTTCAGCGATTGGTGCACAAGGACACCCAGGTCTCGTTGCACTTCCCCTTCTCCCAATCTATTGACGTTCAGATAATAATCTGCCTTCCTGTTTTTGACACCAAAGTGGATAACCTCACATTTATCCACGTTATATTGCATCTGCTATGCTTCTGCCCAATCACCCAACCTGTCCAAATCATCCTGTAGTTTCTCAGCATCCTCCTCACAGCACACACGCCCACCTAGCTTTGTGGTCGTCTGCAAATTTAGAGATATTACATCTAGTTCCCTTGTCTAGATCATTAATATATATTGTGAATAGCTGGGGTCCAAGGACCGATCCCTGCGGTACCCCACGAGTCACTGCCTGCCACTCGGAAAAAGACCCGTTTATTCCAACTCTTTGCTTTCTGTCTGCCAACCAGTTCTCTATCCAAGTCAATACCTTGCCCCCAATTCCATGTGCCTTAACTTTACACGCTAATCTCTTATGTGGGACCTTATCGAAAGCCTTCTGAAAGTCCAAATACACCACATCCACTTGTTCTCCCTTACCTATTTTACCAGTTACATCCTCAAAAAATTCCAGTAGATTAGTCAAGCACGATTTACCTTTTGTAAATCCATGTTGACTTTGTCCGATCCTGTCACTGTTTTCCAAGTGCTCTGCTGTTACATCTTTTATAATGGACTCTAGCATTTTCCCCACTACCAATGTCAGGCTTACCGGTCTGTAATTCCCCGCTTTCTCTCTACCACCTTTTTTGAATAGTGGGGTAACATTAGCTACCCTCCAATCCATGGGTACTGTTCCAGATTCCATCGAATGACCTGGTCTCAGTGTAAATCAGCTCTGCGCAATAATCACTTATGTAGATTATGACAAAAATTAACATTCAGGTTTCAGGCAAACTTGTGCTTGATCAAACTTTCAGTACGAAACCATAAAAGTTGTTTTTTTTTAATCATTCTTGGTTCACCTCTAGTTTTATATAAATTGTGTACAAAATAATTCGAAGAAAAGTAAAAAAATAAATCAATGATGTAACTTGAAGGGTGCTCTGCTATCATGGCAGCTGCATAAATAACTTTATGTAAGATTTTATACTGAATGCTACGAAGTAGAAGTGAAATCCTTCAGGCTCTGACAGGCTAGTGTGAATCTCTCCCACCGTTTGTTGTTATCAGCGCTTCAATTTTTAAAAATTTATTCATGGAATGTGGGCATCGCTGGCAAGGCCAGCATTTTTTTGCCCCTCCGTAGTTGTCCTTGAGAAGGTGGTGGTGAACCGCCACCTTGAACCGCTGCAGTCCGTGTGGCGAAGGTACTCCCACCGTGCTGTTGGGTAGGGAGTTCCAGGATTTTGACCCAGCGACGATGAATTCAAGGAATCTACAGAGCTACAGAGTAAAATATGAAACACAACGTCCAATGGCTCATCGGTGCAGCACAATGGTGCACTGGCCACCTGCTTTACAGCATGGTGGGACATGGATTCCTGCCCGCATAAGGAAAAAGTGAAAGCAGGAGTGCAAGTCAAGCCAGTGTATTCTCAATTCTACAGCTGCATGGCAGAGTAGTCTCAAGTATATGAAGTTTCATAAAAATTCAATACAGAATACCCTTCTTGCTCTAATTCTCAACCCACAAGACACTTGATCTAAGCAGATAAGCATCTATGAGCAAGAACACTGATTTGTCTTGGAGTCAATTAAGGAGTGAGAAAGATCGACCTGCAGTTTCCACAGCTCGATTGTTGCATTCAACAAATACAAGTGTATTGTATTATTTAGCGATGTTTAATGAAATAATTGTGTGTTTTGTGTAGTTCACTGCATGTTTATTTTACCATTCACATTTACACATATTAACATCACAAAGGGGAAGATATATAAACTTGTAATAGATATGAGAGATCACTGTCTAGTAATAAAAGCTACAATATTGCTTCATAACCTTCAAAATGTGCCGTTTTAAACATCTTTCTAATAAAAAAAACGACTTGCATTTATAAAGCACCTTTCATGACCTCAGGACGTCCCAAAGCATTTTACAGACAGTGAAGTACTTTTTGAAGTGCAGTCACTGTTGTAATGTAGGAAACGTGGCCACCAATTTGCGCACAGCAAGCTCCCACAAACAGCAATGTGATAATGACCAGATAATCTGTTTTAGTGATGTTGATTGAGGGATAATTATCAGCCAGGTCAATTTATTTATCTATTTTCTTGCTTTTAAGAACATAAGAAATAGGAGCAGGAGTACGCCAAACGGCCCCTCGAGCCTGCTCCGCTATTCAATAAGATCATGGCTGATCATCGACCTCAACTCTACTTTCCCGCCCGATCTCCATGATTCCCCTAGAGTCCAAAGATCTATCTATCTCAGCCTTGAATATACTCAAAGACTCAGCATCCACAGCCCTCTGGGGCAGAGAATTCCAAAGATTCACAACCCTCTGAGTAAAGAAATTCCTCCTTATCTCAGTCTTAAATGGCTGACCCCTTATCCTAAGACTATGCCCCATAGTTCTAGACACTCCAGCCAGGGGAAACAACCTCTTGGCATCAACCCTGTCAATCCCCTTCAGAATCTTGTATGTTTCAATGAAGTTTATTATTATCTGAAAATGTGGTGCTTGTAGTAAGCTTTTTAATGCTTAAAGTAATGGTTTCCCAGGGCTTAAGGTTTGTCTACTTTGTACCCAGCAGTATAGTCAAGCATTAAATCATTCTTTATTCAGACGTAGATCCAGAGTCTGAAGATGGTTGTAGTTGTTGGAGGTCAATGATCTCAGCCCCAGGGCATCACTGCAGGAGTTCCTCACGGCAGTGTCCTAGACCCAACCACCTTTAGCTGCTTCATCAATGACCTTTCTTCCATCATAAGGTCAGAAGTGGGGATGTTCGCTGATGATTGCACAGTGTTCAGTTCCATTCGCAACTTCTCAGATAATGAAGCAGTCCATGCCCGAATGCAGCAAGACCTGGACAACATTCAGGCTTGGGCTGAGAAGTGGCAGGTAACATTCGCACCACAAAAGTGCCAGGCAATGACTATCTCCAACAAGCGAGAGTCTAACCACCGCCCCTTAAGAACATAAGAACATAAGAAATAGGAGCAGGAGTAGGCCAATTGGCCTCTCGAGCCTGCTCCACCATTCAATAAGATCATGGCTGATCTGATCCTAACCTCAAATCTTCTATCACTCTGCATCCACCCGAACCCATGTGATCTCCCGGGAGAGGTGAAAAACCAGATGAAGACCCAATGGCCAATTTGGGAGAAAAAAATCTGGGAAATTCCTCTCCGACCCATCTAGGCGATCGAAATTCTTCCAGGAGATCACTGTCCCTATATTTTCTACAGTACTTACCTTCTGTAAAGGCGATCTCCACCCCAGCCAGGAACAGGAATAAAACCATCTCCTGAAATCTAACACAGAATTAGAACACAGTAGGAGCAGAACCAGGCTACACGGCCCCTGGGCCCACTCCACTACCCACAGGGCCATGACCATTCCGAACCTAGGCTCATGTCCAATTTCCTGTCCGCTCCCCGTAACCCTTAATTCCCTTTACTTCTAGGAAACTATTTCTGTTTTAAATTTATTTAATGATGTAGCTTCCACAGCCTTCTGGGGCAGCAAATTCCACAAAACCACCACCCTCTGAGTGAAGAAGTTTCTCATCTCAGTTTTGAAAGAGCAGCCCCTTATTTTAAGATTATGCCCCCTAGTTCTAGTTTCACCCTTCATTGGGAACATCCTCACCGCATCCACTCGATCAAGCCCCTTCACAATCTTATATGTTTCAATAAGATCGCCTCTCATTCTTCTGAACTCCAATGAGTAGAGTCCCAATCTACTCAACCTCTCCTCATATGGCCACCCCCTCATCCCCGGGATTAACTGAGTGAACCTTTTTTGTACTGACTCGAGAGCAAGTATGTCTTTTCTTAAGTATGGACACCAAAACTGTATGCAGTATTCCAGGTGCAGTCTCACCAATACCTTGTACAACTGCAGCAATACCTCCCTGTTTTTATATTCTATCCCCCTAGCAATAAAAGCCAACATTCCATTGGCCTTCTTGATCACTTGCTGCACCTGCATACTAACTTTTTGAGTTTCGTGCACCAGGACCCCCAGATCCCTTTGTAAGAACATAAGAACATAAGAAATAGGAGCAGGAGTAGGCCAATCGGCCCCTCGAGCCTGCTCCACCATTCAATAAGATCATGGCTGATCTGATCCTAACCTCAAATCTTCCATCACTCTGCATCCACCCGAACCCATGTGATCTCCCGGGAGAGGCGAAAAACCAGATAAAGACCCAATGGCCAATTTGGGAGAAAAAATCTGGGAAATTCCTCTCCGACCCATCTAGGCGGTCGAAATTCTTCCAGGAGGTCACTCTGTCCCTATATTTTCTACAGTACTTACCTTCTGTAAAGGCGATCTCCACCCCAGCCAGGAACAGGAATAAAACCATCTCCCGAAATCTAACACAGAATTAGAACACAGTAGGAGCAGAACCAGGCTACACAGCCCCTGGGCCCACTCCACTACCCACAGGGCCATGACCATTCCGAACCTAGACTCATGTCCAATTTCCTGCCCGCTCCCCGTAACCCTTAATTCCCTTTACTTCTAGGAAACTATCTATTTCTGTTTTAAATTTATTTAATGATGTAGCTTCCACAGCTTTCTGGGGCAGCAAATTCCACAAACCTACCACCCTCTGAATGAAGAAGTTTCTCCTCATCTCAGTTTTGAAAGAGCAGCCCCTTATTCTAAGATTATGCCCTAGTTCTAGTTTCACCCTTCATTGGGAACATCCTCACCGCATCCACCCGATCAAGCCCCTTCACAATCTTATATGTTTCAATAAGATCGCCTCTCATTCTTCTGAACTCCAATGAGTAGAGTCCCAATCTACTCAACCTCTCCTCATATGACCACCCCCTCATCCCCGGGATTAACCGAGTGAACCTTCTTTGTACTGACTCGAGAGCAAGTATGTCTTTTCTTAAGTATGGACACCAAAACTGTATGCAGTATTACAGGTGCGGTCTCACCAATACCTTGTACAACTGCAGCAATACCTCCCTGTTTTTATATTCCATCCCCCTAGCAATAAAAGCCAACATTCCATTGGCCTTCTTGATCACTTGCAGCACCTGCACACTAACTTTTTGAGTTTCGTGCACCAGGACCCCCAGATCCCTTTGTACTACAGTACTTTCCAGTTTCTTGCCATTAAGATAATAACTTGCTCTATGATTTTTCCTGCCAAAGTGCATAACCTCACACTTTCCAGTATTGTATTCCATCTGCCAAATCTCTGCCCACTTACTTAGGCTGTCTATGTCCCTTTGCAGGTTTTTTATGTCCTCCTCACTCACTACTTTCCGTCCCATCTTTGTATCATCTGCAAACTTTGATAAGTTACACTCGGTCCCCTCCTCCAAATCGTTAATATAGATTGTAAAGAGTTGGGGACCCAGCACTGACCCCTGCGGAACACCACTAGTTACTGGTTGCCAATCTGAGAACGAACCATTTATCCCAACTCTCTGCTTTCTGTTAGAGAGCCAATCCTCCACCCACGCCAGAATATTACCCCCAATCCCATGATTTTTTATCTTGAGCAGTAATCTTTTGTGTGGCACCTTGTCAAATGCCTTTTGGAAGTCTAAATACACTACGTCCACTGGTTCCCCTTTATCCACCCTGTATGTTACATCCTCAAAAAACTCAAGCAAATTTGTCAAACATGACTTCCCCTTCATGAAACCATGCTGAGTTTGTCCTATTAAATTATGTTTATCCAAATGTCCCGTTACTGTCTCCTTAATAATGGACTCTAACATTTTACCAACCACAGATGTTAGGCTAACAGGTCTATAGTTTCCAGCCTACTGCCTACTACCCTTTTTAAATAAGGGTGTTACATTAGCAGTTTTCCAATCTGCCGGGACCTTTGCTGAGTCCAGTGAGTTTTGGAAAATTATTACCAATGCATCCACTACAATCCCTACCGCCACTTCCCTCAAGACCCTAGGATGCAAGCCATCAGGTCCAGGGGATTTATCCGCCTTGAGTCCCATTATTTTACCAAGTACCACTTCCTTAGTGATTTTAATCGTATTTAGTTCCTCCCCCGCTAGATCCCCCTGTTTGTCCAGTGTTGGGATATTCTTAGTGTCCTCTACTGTAAAGACTGATATAAAATAATTGTTCAGTGTTTTTGCCATCTCCATGTTTCCCACCATTAATTTCCCGGTCTCATCCTCTAAGGGACCAACATTTACTTTAGCCACCCTTTTTCTTATTATACAACTATAGAAATTTTTGCTGTCTGTTTTTATATTTTTTGCTAGTTTACTTTCATAATCTATCTTCCCTTTCTTAATCAATCTTTTAGTTATTTTTTGCTGTCTTTTAAAGACTTCCCAATCTTCCATCCTCCCACTAGATTTGGCTACCTTATATGCCCTTGTTTTTAGTCGGATACTATCCTTAATTACTTTACTTAGCCACGGATGGCTATCTTTTCTTTTACACCCTTTTTTCCTCAGTGGAATATATATTTTTTGGAAGTTGTAAAATAACTCCTTAAATGTACACCACTGATCATGTACCGTCTTACCCTTTAATCTATTTTCCCAGTCCACTCTAATCAATTCCGCTCTCATACCTTCATAGTCTCCTTTATTCAAGCTCAGCACGCTTGTTTAAGATCCAACCTTCTCACCCTCTAATTGAATATGGAATTCAACCAGGTTATGGTCACTCATTCCAAGGGGATCCTTTACTAGGACATTTTTAATTAATCCTGTCTCATTACACAGGACCAAATCTAAGGTTGCTTGCCCCCTGGTCGGTTCAGTTACATACTGCTCAAGAAACCCATCCCTAATACACTCAATGAACTCATCCTCAAGGCTGCTCTGCCCAATTTGATTTGTCCAGTTAATATGATAATTAAAATCCCCCATAATGATAGCTGTTCCCTTATTACAAGCCTCAACTATTTCCTGATTAATACTCCGTCCAACAGAGTTGCAACTGTTCGGAGGCCTATAGACTACACCCACTAGTGTTTTTTTCCCCTTATTATTCCTTATCTCCACCCAAACTGTTTCACTATCCTGCTCCTTTGACCCAATATCATTTCTCTGTATTATAGTGATTCCTTCCTTTATTAACATAGCCACCCCACCTCCTCTCCCTTCCTGCCTGTCCTTCCTGATTGTTAAATAACCTGGTATGTTTAATTCCCAGTCATGGTCACCCTGCAGCCATGTTTCTGTAATGGCCACAAGATCATACCCATATGTCGTTATATGTGCCATTAACTCATTCATTTTGTTACGAATGCTACGTGCATTCAGATAAAAAACTTTCAAATATGTTTTGTAACACTTAGTTCCTGTTTTTTCCCTTTTTAGTACTTGACCTTTTACTCCATACCTTCTGTCCCTTCCTGACACGTTCTGTTTTTTAATTCCCCCACTGCTACCTAAGTCTATGACCTTCTCTGTTGTCATTTCTATTATTTGCTCTCTAGAAACCTCCCCCCCCACTAATTAGTTTAAAGCCCTCTCTACAGCCCTAGTTATATGATTCGCCAGGACTCTAGTCCCAGCACTGGCCAAGTGGAATCCGTCCCAACGGAACAGCTCCCTCCTGTCCCAGTACTGGTGCCAGTGTCCCAAGAAGCAAAACCCATTTCTCCCACACCAGTCTTGGAGCCACGCATTTAACTCTTTAATTTTATTTATCCTAGCCAAATTCGCTCGTGGCTCAGGTAATAACCCAGAGATTATTACATTTGAGGTTCTGTTTTTTAATTTGACCCCTAGCTGCTCATACACCTTTAACAGAACCGTCTTCCTTGTCCTATCTACGTCGTTTGTACCAACATGGACCACGACAACTGGATCCTCCCCCTCCCACTCCAAGTTTCTTTCCAGCCCAGAAGAGATGTCCTTAACCCTGGCACCGGGCAGGCAACACAGCCTTCGGGACTCCCGCTCTTGACTGCAGAGAACCCTATCTATCCCCCTAATGATACTATCCCCTACCACTACAACATTTCTTTTTACTCCCTCCACTTGAATGGCCCCCTGTACCACGGTGCTGTGGCCAGGTTGCTCATCCTCCCTGCAGTCCCCGCTCCCGCCCTCACAGGGAGTAAGAACCTCGATCCTGCTGGACAAGAGCAAGGGCTGCGTCTCCTTCAAAACTACATCCTGGATCCCTGTACCTTGAGTTCCTCTAGCAGCAAACACTTTTCACAGATGTAATCACCGTGAGCCTCAATGGGGTCCACCAGCTCCCACATCTCGCAACAGTAACACATCACCTGCTCCATTCTATATAATTAATTAAATTTCTTATTATTAGTTATGAAGACCCTGCCCGGATATAGATGATAATATCACACCACTATTCAATAGGACTTACCAACCTAAAGGTATAAAAGAGAAGAGAAGGAAGAAAACCAACCAATCAGCTGATCACCAACCTCCTCCTTGAATACTGTCTGTGGGGCCTGTTTGGTTGACTCGTCTTGCTGCTCCGCCTCCGCAGTGCTGCCTAAGCCTGGGAGTGGGGGGAAAAACAGAGCAAAAAACACACCCTCACCTCCCACTTGCCCGAACTCTCGCACGCACCAAAACTCCAGCAGCACTCAATGCACAAAGCACTCCGTGCACAGCACTAGCCCCTCCCCTTTTATACCTGGATTCTACTTCCGGTTTAAACTGCCCAATAGTTTAATATACCCTTAAAAAATTTAACTTACTTCAAATAATTGACTTCTTAACACACTAAAATTCACAAAATACACTTAAATGATTTTTCTCCCACTTACCAAAACTCCAGCAGCACTCAATGCACAAAGCACTTAACATTCAATGGCATTCGCATCGCTGAATCCCCCACCATCAACATCCTGGGGGTCACCATTGACCAGAAACTTAACTGGACCAGCCATATAAATACTGTGGCAACAAGAGCAGGTCAGAGGCTGGGTATTCTGCAGCGAATGTCTCACCTCCTGACTCCCCAAAGCCTTTCCACCATCTACAGGGCACAAGTAAGGAGTGTGATGGAATACTCTCCATTTGCCTGCATGAGTGCAGCTCCAACAACACTCAAGAAGCTCGACATCATCCAGAACAAAGCAGTCCGCTTGATTGGCACCCCATCCACCACCTTAAACATTCACTCCCTGCACCACTGGTGCTCTGTGGCTGCAGTGTGTACCATCTACAAGATGCACTGCAGCAACTCGCCAAGGCTTCTTTGGCAGCACCTCCCAAACACGCGACCTCAACCACCTAGAAGGACAAGAGCAGCAGGCACATGGGAACACCACCACCTCCAATTCCCCTCCAAGTTACACACTACCCTGATGAACCTTGGCACTTGACACTTGTATGCTGAGATTGATGTGTGTGGATATTCTGCCGAAAGGTGTCCGGTCTCAGCTTGTGGCAGAAGTTCAAAATACAATGGCCTAGAAATTCAGTTGTTAGCGCCAGCCGCTAGCGCCTTAAGAGGGCGAGAAGTGGGGCGCGAAGGGGCTAGCGCCCGGGCGTGGCGCGATCTGCACCTCTCGCAAACTTCAGTCAAGAATTAGCGGCGGCGCAAAACCGCAGCACCCGCTCAGGTGCGCGCGCAGATCCTGATGTCATTTCATGGTGCAACGCCCTTGGTGCGCCCTGAACCGGAACTTCAGTGGCGCCCCCCTTCTGTGCACCTGGCGCTCCCAGCGACTGGTTGAGTGGAACGGTTCCCAGTCGCTGTGGGGCACGGGGGGTGCTATTTAAAGGGGACTCTTCCTGCATTCTTTGTGGCAGCCATTTTGTTCCACTCCTTCTGTGTGAGAGAGTTTTGGAGAGAGGCAAAGGGAGAGAGCTTTCTGCTTTGACTCAACGCTCGCACAGGTACTTCTGGCTTCAGGCCAGAGCATTGCAGTTGGATTTAACTTTCAGTGCCATAGCCTTGAGTCGCCACATATAATGGGGGCTGCATTGGGTGGAAATGTTGGGTTTCTCCATTGCATTGAAAGGGCTCAGAGACGCCAAGAGAGAGTGCCAATCATGGCCAGATGGAGGAGGGCCAACAGGCATCGGCACAGGAGGCCTTACCCACCCAGGGTATACCGCCAGCAGTTCTCATACCTCAACATGTCTGAGGAGCAGTGTATTCGGAGGCTGCGATTCAGAAGGGAGGTGGTCACTGAGATCTGCCACCTGCTTCAGAGAGATCTGCGGCCACAGCTGAGGAGCAGGACGTCGCTGTCGGTGGCAGTGAAGGTGACAGTGGCTCTCAACTTCCAAGCCACCGGCTCCTTCCAATCCTCTACTGGGGACATTGCCAATGTCTCCCAGTTCGCGGTGCATTGCTGCATCCGCCAGGTGACGAATGCCCTCTTCAGAAGGAGACGTCAGTACATTTCCTTCCCCATGACCCCGGACAAGCAGCAAGAGCGCGCAATGGGATTTGCAAGAATAGCGGGCTTCCCCATGGTCCAGGGCGCTATTGACTGCATGCATGTGGCTTTGCGGGCACCTCTAGAGAATGCCGAGGATTACCGCAAGCGGAAGGGCTATCATTCACTGAAAGTCCAGTTGGTGTGTGACCACAGGCAGCTCATACGAGCTGTCAATGCCCGCTTTCCAGGCAGCAGCCACGACACCTTCATCCTGCGCCAGACTTCTGTGGCAGACATTTTCAAAGCCCCGGCTCACCCAGGAGGCTGGCTTATCGGAGACAAGGGCTATCCTTTGTGCACCTGGCTGATGACCCCGCTCCGTGCGCCCACCACCCCTGCTGAAGAACGATACAATGACAGCCATCAAGCGACCAGGAACATCATTGAGCACACAATCGGCGTGCTGAAGCAACGGTTCCGCTGTCTGGACCATTCCGGGGGAGCCCTACAGTACTCGCGAGTATCCCATTTCGTTTAGTGTGCTGCATGCTGCACAACCTGGCTATCCTCAGGACTCAGCCACTGCCAGCAGACATTGGAGGACCACCAGAGGAGGAGGAGGAGGAGCACCAAGACGGGAGGGAGGCACAAAGTGCAAGGGCCGTCCGTCAGTGGCTTATTGCAAGTCGGTTCTAGGCCCCCTCTCAGGGAATGGCTTGTGCCATTGAAAGAACATGAATGGAGCCATTCCGCAAATCCACAGCTGGTCAAGGCAACAAATAGTTCAAAGTGCAAACATGGACAATCTGAATAAAGACCATTTTTTATTTGACAAACTCTGTGCCCTTCCCGCATGACAAACAAATACAGAGAAACCCCCCCAAAAACAATCAGACACATAACTGGCTCTCACAACCTGGAGAAAATGAAAAAAACAGTTAAACAAAAATGACCATGATCCTCGACCTTCATATAAAAAAAATCACATTCTCGGCCTTCATATAAAAAAAAAACATTTTGGCACACCTTCTACTTTTTCGCCTGTGAGGGTGATCCGCCTCGCTTGCGCAATTGGTCCCTTCCCGCCCTGCAGCTCCTCCTTAATGGGACCCCAGTGGCTGCAGCAAGGCTGGAGGATGGCTGCTGAGCATCAGATGGTGAGTCGGCAGATGCCCTTGGGGGACAGCCTGAACCAGCTCTGGGCCTGGAGGGCCCGGCTGTTGACTGCTCCAACTCTGCTTGGGCGGCAGCAGTCTGTCCTACGGGTGGTGGCAGCTGCAGTGGAGGAGTGACAGTGTTGGCAGCAGGAATGCTGCCAACCTGACAGAGCACAGGCACTCCCTGGTCGGCCGATACACTGGCACTTGCACGGGCCAGCACTGAAGCATGCGCAGCAATCTGCTGAAGCACAGCCTGCTGGGCTGCTATGGTGCGGCGAGGGCCCTGGTGATTCCTGGCTGATCCAGCGAGGGTGGCAGCAGTTAGTGCCCGTGTGGCCCTGATCTGTGTCTGCATCAGACCAGCCAGTGAATGCATGGCACGACTAAGCACTTGGCTGGAAGCCGCACGTGATGCAGCGAAGTCCTGCTGACTTCTAGCCTGTGCTGCCCCAAAGTCCTGCAGACTCCTGGCCTGTGCTGCCCCGAAGTCCTGCAGACTCCTGGCCTGTGCTGCACTGAATTCCTGCAGACTCCTGGCCTGTGCTGCCCCGAATTCCTGAACACTCCTTGCCAGTGACTCTATGGAGTCAGGCATCCTTGCCACTGCAGCCATGAGCTCAGTGTGCCTGCGCTCAGCCTGGGCGCCCATTTCACCAAGGAGCCGCACCTCCTCTGCGCTCACCGTAGCAGGACTGGAGGCCGCACTCGCCCTCCGGGGAGAAGGCCGCCGAGCTTCCCCACCCCTCCCGCGTTGCTGCAGCCCGCTGGGCCTCAGAGCTTCACCCTCATCAGACCCTTCCCCCCTGCTCCCCTCCAGGGAAGACGTGTCCCCATCATGGCCATGGGCTGCCTCGGCTGAGGGTGGCACAGATGGGCCGGCTTCCTCTTCCTCCTCCTCGAATTCTGAATCAGATACAGTGCCAGCTTGAGGGCCCGCCTCCTCACCTGGCAATTCAGCATCTGAAAGCAGGGAGGCACAAGAGTTGCTTTAGATTGAGGACAGGGCAGCAGCGAGGGAGGCATGAGTGCTGCTATGCACTGCATTGGTTCGAGAGTGGCAAAGGATGCTGGTGTGAGGCACAAGTGGAAAGAGAGAGGTCAAAAAGGTGATGACCTTACCATTGCTGTCCAGAACGGGGTCGGCATCTCCAGTGGCGATGGGGCTAATCAGCCAGCCTCTCATAATCCGCTCAAGTCGCTGCCCCAGGTCGCTGAGCTCTTTAAGGTCAGGACGGCCTCCCCCGGTTCGTAGCTGCTGCCTGCGATTGTGGGCCAGCTTGCCCTGCAAGAGAAAGGACGGCCTCTGAGTACAGTGTCAAGCCCTGATCTTGCCTGCACTGCCTCCCATGGTGGAATAGCCCTGACAGTGTCAAGCCCTGATCTTGCCTGCACTGCCTCCCATGGTGGAATAGCCCTGACAGTGTGTAAAGTGGTGAATGTGCATGTGATTTTCATGAGAGTCCCATAGCTGTTGGATGAGGGCTGGGCATTGGGGCTTTCAGGGCCCTTTGGCCGTAAAGTGAGGTGCACATGCAGGGATGAAGAGGATACTGGAAAGGGTACTCACCCTGACAACCCGAGTGAGGTCGTTGAACTTTTTTCTGCAATGCGTGGGTGTCCTGAGGACCAAGCTGCTGGAGGTCACCCTGTTTGCCACCTCCCTCCAGGCTTTTCTGTACTCGCTGGGCAGCGGCCTCCTGCCACTGTCAGGGAACAGGACAGGTCGCCTGCGCTCCACTGTGCCAACCAGAAGCTTCAGGGCACCCTCGCTGAAGTGCTGCGCTCACTCCCTGGCCTTCTCCATAGTTGTGGGCGTTGCAATCTTGAAGCAGCTCTGTTTAGGCCTGGATTCAGGGCTGCAGTGTGCAGGGCGTGGAAGCAAAACAAATCGACCCTCCCCCTTCAAGAGCTGACCGCCGCCAGCGTGTCTGCCTTCAATCAACAACTCGCCGCACCTGCACTGCGCCCGCCTTCGGTGGTAGCGCCTCGGCTCGCCAGCTTAGCGCCTTATGATAGTCGTGCACCGTCTGCTTTAGCGCAGCAGCAACCTCTTGGGGCGATGCAACTCAATTTCGGCGAAGGTGGCGCTAAGTTGCGCCGGGCGCTAAATTTAGCGAACGCCCGGCTGTAGCGCCCCAAACGTGGCTATACTGAATTTCTAGGTCAATGAGTCACACAAAGGTTGTTTCCAGTCCTTCTAAA
Organism: Somniosus microcephalus; assembly: GCF_052327205.1. Classification (NCBI taxonomy): domain Eukaryota; kingdom Metazoa; phylum Chordata; class Chondrichthyes; order Squaliformes; family Somniosidae; genus Somniosus; species Somniosus microcephalus. Next base: position 211,153,794 of record NC_140990.1, on the reverse strand, counting down.
TGCTTTGATGCTCTGTGAGTTGAAATTTAAAATTATAGCAATGAATCAGTCAACATGATAATGTTATTAGGAGAAGAGTATGATGCATGCCAGCAAGTAATGGACCCCGAGACATTTTCTAAATGGGGAGGCTGAAATTACTTTAAAAAAATTAATTCATGGAATGTGGGTGCCGCTGGCAAGGCCAGCATTTATTGCCCATCCCTAATTGCCCTTAAAAGGTGGTGGTGAGCCACATTCTTGAACCGCTGCAGTCCATCTTCTTTATAACAGTTTGGTACAACTGAATGACTTGCTAGGCCATTTCAGAGGACAGTTAAGAGTCAATCACATTCCTCTGTGTCTTGAGACACATATAGGCCAGACCGGGTAAGGACAGCAGATTCCCTTCCCTAAAGGACATTAGTGAACCAGATGGGTTTTTACAACAATCCGGTAGTTTCATAGTCACCATTACTGATTCTAGCTTTTTATTCCAGATTTATTTAATTAACTGAATTTAAATTCCCCAGCTGCCGTAGTGGGATTTGAACTCACATCTCCGGATCATTAGTCCAGGCCTCTGGATTAGTAGCCCAGTAACATAAACACGATGCTACCATACTTGCTACATTAGGAAGTTCATCAAAGTGCAAATTACAGTTTTTTGGAATGGTAGTATATGATTTTTTGGAAGAGATTGAAAAGATAAATTAACTGGGTTTCTCCTGCATCTGCCAAAAGGTTAAATAAGCAAAATTGTTTCTCTAAAGTAGAAACAAATCCACATTTATTATTGAATAAAACAATATCACGTGGATCAATTTTGTGTTTTGTTTAAATTAGATTATTAAAAAAAGATGTGCGACAAAACTGAACAATGACAAACACAGCCTTACACCAGGTGATGAAGCATTTAATCACGGGCATCTCTCATACTGCGCATCAGGTCGAGGTACATACAGGGAGATGGGGTGGTGAGCACTGGGTTTAAGAACAGGATGAGGCAGGCAGACTTGTCGAGCTGATTTTTGCACAGTACCTGCTGATCAGCATTTTAACCATAAAGTAAGGTGTACCTGGGGCAGGTTCGGAGAAACGTGATCATCTGGAAGTAAAATCATGCCACTGAGCATGCATTCTTCTTCATTCGGCCAGATATTTTTCTTTAATAAAGTCATTTTGATGTAACACCGATTATATTCTTACTCTTTGTTTTGCACTGTCTCAGAGCACAAGTTGGAAAAGTATCAGAAGGGTGGATGTAATCGTGGGGCTGGGGAGCATTTAAACAAGGTCTCTAAGGTTCCTTTACAAATTGATACAAAATCATTTGACCAGGGGTGAATTAGAAAAGACCAGCAGGTAAAGGCTTGCTGCCCTACACATTTCCGATGTCTGGCGTTCGGGATGGAAATATGTGTAGCTAGACTGTACACTCCTAATTAGAATGGTGCATTTTGTCTATTTGTATTCAATTCAAATAAAACCCCTGTCGGAGCAGTGAAATCTATTGTATGAGACTGATTTATAGGTTATATTTAAACTTGGGTGTAAATTGGCATTGGCAAATTGGGCGTGATGCCGGGCATAAATTTCAGCATAACTTGTCGATTATGCTGCCATAGGAAATTCACAAAAACGAAATACATGAGAATTCAAGGCTGAAATGAAAACCGAAAATATCAGAAATACACAGCAGGTCTTTCAGCATCTGAAGAGAGAAAAGGCAGGGTACTATTTTAGGTAATGAACAAGAACTCAAGAACTGTCAAAGTGACACAGGGGTTCAATTATAACCCGACCCGTCTGGCGGAACCCAGGCAGGTGGGCAGTTAAAAACTGACCCGTTCCAAGAGCAGGTCAGAGGCTGGGTATTCTGCGGCGAGTGTCTCACCTCCTGACTCCCCAAAGCCTTTCCACCATCTACAAGGCACAAGTAAGGAGTGTGATGGAATACTCTCCACTTGCCTGGATGAGTGCAGCTCCAACAACACTCAAGAAGCTCGACACCATCCAGGACAAAGCAGCCGCTTGTTTGGCACCCCATCCACCACCTTAAACATTCACTCCCTCCACCACCAGCGTACCGTGGCTGAAGTGTGTACCATCTACAAGATGCACTGCAGCAACTTGCCAAGGCTTCTTCAGCAGCACCTCCCAAACCCACGACCCCTACCACCTAGAAGGACAAGGGCAGCAGGCGCATGGGAACACCACCACCTCCAAGTTCTCCTCTAAGTCACACACCATCCTGACTTGGAAATATATCGCCGATCCTTCATCGTCGCTGGGTCAAAATCCTGGAACTCCCTCCCTAACAGCACTGTGGGAGTACCTTCACCACACGGACTGCAGCAGTTCAAGAAGGCGGCTCACCACCACCTTCTCAAGGGCAACTAGGGATGGGCAATAAATGCTGCCCTTGCCAGCGACGCCCACATCCCATAAACGAATTAAAAAAAAACTCAACCATTTCAAACTATTTTGGATTTTAACCTGCAGGGGTTGTGCAGGTGGATGATATGCCCATCTAAAGCAGGCGGAGGCCTCATGAACTTATACAAGTTGGGGTCCTATTACATCAATGAGACCCCAACTGTGTTTTAACTGGGTGGAGAAACCGCCACAACTTTTCCGCCAGGTCAAAGCAGGTCTACAGACAGAAGAGGCCCGCCAAAATAAATAGAAAACTTTCCTTTGTAAAGCCAGGAGGTGCTGGAGTATTTTATTACAAGCTGCCTTTCCATCTGTATAATCCACTCAAAACAATATGAGGCTGAGCAACATAGAGGATAATGCCCCTCTGTGCTCCTACAGTGACTCACTGAGTAAATGAACCGTATGGTATGACACTGAGATACTAAATTCAGAGTCTGGTCTAAACATTCCCAAATCGCTTTCCCCACTCCAGACATTTGATGGGATAGCATCTAAAATGCCAAGTGATTCTGAAGTAGCACCTTCTAGCTCTATTACCTTTGATGTTTAGTCTCAGGATAGCAGCACTCCAACTAGCTTGACACCAAGGTGAGAAGTGGTGGGTCAGGAACATAAGAATTGAGTGCAGCAAGTGTACCTGCATGAACTGTTTTCCCCATTTATATTCATCACCTGGTGGTGCTGGCCATGCAGAAACAGCCCTACATGTTTAGAGGCACAGCACAGGGGGCAACGAACCCAATGGCAACTCACAAGACCCATAAAGAAGTGCGCCTCTGATGCTGTCTCCAGTCCATTTACATGTGAGTGCGCTTCAAGCAGTGGGCAGACCATAAGTCAGTGGTCGACAGTACTCCATCAAGCTAAAGGGGTATAAATCTGATGATCCTGAGTTGTGCGTAAAGCCCAGCTACTACAGAGTTTTCATTGATGGCACGGGCATGACTGGCCGAATGGCCTCCCTCAGTGCTGTAGAACCCTGTGATTGGTTTGGACATTTATTGTGCCCAAAGCCAATTCAGTTTTCCACAGGCATACACACAACGGACCACTGACCATCGATTGTTCTATAGAGTGTATGAAATTCTTACAATGGTCAAATCAAAAGCCAAGTGTTCACATATTAATGGACACATTGAGAAGAGTGCTAGGGAGGAAGAATTCCTCCGTCCACTATTTGTAGCAAAACTATAAATGGAAGTATTCCCTCGAGTAGAGAAGATTAATGGGTGATCTAATTGAGGTGTTTAAGATGATTAATAGGCTAGATAGAGAAAGTATTTCCTCTGGTGGGGGAGTCCAGAACCAGGGGGACATAACCTTCAACTTCGAGCTCCGATGTTGAGGGGTGGTATCTGGAAGCAGTTCTTCACACAAGGGATAGTGGAAATCTGGAACCTGCTCCCCGAAAAACTGCTGAGGCTAAGTCCATAAAAAAATTCAAAACTGAGATCGATAGATTTTTGTTAGGTAAGCTTATTAAGGGAAATGGAACCAAGGCGGGTAAATGGAGTTGAGGTATAAGGGGTAAGCCATTTAAGACTGATATGAGGAAGAACTTCTTCACTCAGAGGGTTGTGAATCTTTGGAATTCTCTGCCCCAGAGAGCAGTGAATGCTGAGTCTTTGAGTATATTCAAGGCTGAGATAGATAGATTTTGGACTCTAGGCGAATCAAGGGATATGGAGATCGGGCGGGAAAGTGGAGCTGAGGTCGATGATCAGCCGTGATCTTATTGAATGGAGGAGCAGGCTCGAGGGGCCGCATGGCTCACTCCTGCTCTTATTTCTTATGTTCTAGGTACAAATCAGCCATGATCTAATTGAATAGTGGAACGGGCTCGAGGGGCTGAATGGCCTACAACTGTTCCTATGTTCACTTCTGGCCAAATGATTTTGTACCAATTTATAAAGTATAAAGAATGAGTTACCATTTATGACAAATAGCAGGCAGGAAATCTCTCCTCTAATCTTCAGTTTGCTTTGCAGACGGTTTCTGACGATCAGTACATTCAGCAATTTTTTCACTATTGGTCACTGAAGATAGCTGACATCGAGGAATTGGATTGCAAATCCATACGGCAGTCATTCTGTGATTCTAACAAAAGCACTTGGCAGGGTTGAAAAGTGCCCAAAGCAAAATATGTGCAAAGTAGTCTTTACTATTGAGTGTCCTGTTTGTACTGGCCTTTATTGCAGACATTTCAAAGACAGACAACTGAATGTTTTCAGATTCTGTATTTTTTGGCTGCTTTTATTATCTGTGAGTCACCTGGTGCGAGTTGAGAGACTTGTACAAATTTATTGGCAGTTTCTTACATGAGTTTACTAAGAGATCAAGCTTTGCTCAGCTTGTGATATTGAATGTGAATCATTTTCCCCAAAGATACTATAGGAGTACAGGAAACTTTCTGGTATCCGGCACGGACGGGACCGACGTGTTGCTGGTTCATCAACAATTCCGGATAACCGAACGCTATAGTAAAAGATATGGAGCTCAGAGCTCCGTATAAAGCAACAAACCCTGTTGCTTAGCAACAGCTTCAAAACAATCGGCACAAGTTGTAAACGTCTCTGTAGCTTAGCAACAGCTTCAGCTACACCCTTGCACAGCAACAAATGGAGTAAAAAAAGTGACTAAAAGTAAAAAATGTTACCTGAACCGACTCCTGAATTTTGCCGGTGGATAGAGCGTTCCGGTTATTTAGGGGCCGGTTAATCGAAAGTTTCCTATATAAGAAATCATCACATAGCTGCTGGACTGAAAGCAATGTTATAGAAGCGGAGCGACCTATGCTAGGTCTGACTGGAAAACAGAACTTTGTAAAATTATTAAAACTCAAAGAAGTGGCCAAGTGATATAATAATAATCAAAGAAAGGAACAGTGGGAAAATTCCTTTCCTAATTCAGGAGCACTGAGGCTGATAGTAGCATCCAAAAGGCATCCCAGCTAACTCAGCATAGTCCAGACTTTGCTGGCCTCTATAGCTCAGCTATTCACTCGAGTATCTCAGAGAAATAATGCTGATGATGATTTTGTAAGAAAAACTATAGGCGACTGCCGTGCTATACCAGCAGTATAATGGGAGAGCGTGGTTGCTGTGACACCTGATTCCAAAATGGCAATTCTGACAGTGTTAAAGACTAATAGGTTAAATCAAAGCTCGTTTTTTTTTTAAAAGAGCTACTGTAAATTAAAAATATTTTGAGATTGCTTAGATAATGTCTCGACACCAAATTAATAAAGTTCTTCAATTCCGGTGTAAAGCTCCTTTAACAATGATTGGGGTAAAACAAATGAGCACATTGAAGATACAGTTGTATCATAGTGAGCTTGGTTCTGGTGTGCAGTGATGCAAAAGTGATAGTATAACTCCAAACTCGGGTCTCAGTCTGACTGTGGAACGCAGTGGTGTGAGACTCCCTTAGTGAGGCACTCCCGTACTTCTTGGGTTTGATGCCACATACATATAACTCCAGTGTACTGTCAGGTCAGATTTTAAAAGTGCTTGGGGAAGGGGTGGGGTCTGTTAGACCTCCTGAGCATTTTGTAAACTTAATCTTTCTGAATGTTTTGAGAGTGTAGGCACTGTAATCTGTGCTCTCAACATAATCATAGATTACAGATCGAGAGCAGAGCATTGCACATGTGTTTTAGCAGGTCTCTCCTGGCGATCAGAGTGCAGTTTTCTTATATGGCACCTTTCATGTCTTCAGGACATCCTGAAGCACTTCACAACTAAAAAAATATTTTTGAAGTGTAGTCATTGTTCGGTAGGCAATCACAGCAGCCAATTTGTGCATGGCAAGGTCCCACAAACAGCAAAATAGATGATTGTCCAGATAATCTGTTTTGGTTGGTTGAGGGATAAATATTGGCTGGGATATGGGAAGAAATTCCTCCTCCTCTTCGTATAGTACTGTGGAAACTTTTACTTCTACCTGAACAGGTTTAACGTTCCATCTGAAAGACAGACCCTCCAACAATGGAGACTCCACTCAAGTATCAGCCTTGATTACATGCTCGGGCCCTGGCGTGGGTCTTGAATCCACAATCATCAGACTCAAAGGTAGAGTGCTGCCACTGAGCAAAACTGACACAGTGATAATATGGGTCTTGTCAGCTACAAACTATTCACTGCAGCTACAGGTCTCAAACCAGTACGATACTACCCCAGCCTAAGATGCGTGCCTAGGCACCAACTACTGGACTTTATGTGCAAACACATGGGATAACAGGAGCTATGCAAATCCACAAAGCAAAGTGTACTGTGACCAAGTCGCATTAAAGAAACGCTTAGGCCCTCTACAGAGCTCCATTGATTTTGGTATGTTAAGTGTTATAAGAACATAACATAAGAATTAGGAACAGGAGTAGGCCATTCAGCCTTCACTCCTGCTCCATCATTCAATAAGATCCTGGCTGAGTCCCTTGATTCCCTTAGTATCCAAAAATCTATTGATTTCTGTCCTGAATATACTCAACGACTGAGCCTCTGCAGCCCTCTGGGGTAGAGAATTCCAAAGATTCACTACCCTCTGGAGTGAAGTAATTTCTCCTCACCTCAGTCCTAAATAGCCGACCCCTTATTCTGAGACAGTGACCCTTGGTTCTAGACTCCTCAGCCAGGGGAAACATCCTCCCTGCATCTACCCTTTCAAGCCCCTTAAGAATTTTATATATTTCAATGAGATCACCTCTCATTCTTCTAAACTCTAGAGAATATATGTGATGTGGAGATGCCGGAGTTGGACTGGGGTGGACAAATGTGAGAAGTCACACAACACCAGGTTATAGTCCAACAGCTTTATTTGAAATCACAAGCTTTCGGAACGCTGCTCCTTCATCAGGTGAAGTAAAGAGATGCATATAGACACAGCATATATAGTCACAGAACAGTGCCAGATGATTACAGGTAATCTTTCTAACTGCCCTTTATCACACCTCGGCAGAGAGATAATCACAGCAATCAAAGGTGTGAATGGTGTCCAAACAGGTCAGTCAGAAAAACATTACATCAAAGAACAATGAGGTGGGGTCACAAGGGGTCAAATGTTGCAGCTGCTGGGGTCTGTATGAAAAACAAAGAAGAACAAGCAAAATACAATATAAAAAAAAAAAATTTTTTTGCTGGAAATCACAGCAGGTCCGGCCGCACCTGTGTAGAGAGAACAAGCCAACGACGACTCAAGTCTGGATGACTCTACGTCAGGTGGGTTACATGTAGCGTGACATGAACCCAAGATCCCGGTTGAGGCCGTCCTCATGAGTGCGGAACTTGGCTATCAGTTTCTGCTCGACAATTTTGCGTTGTCGCGTATCTCGAAGGCCGCCTTGGAGAATGCTTACCCAAAGATCGGAGGCTGAATGTCCTTGACTGCTGAAGTGTTCCCCAACTGGGAGGGAACACTCCTGCCTGGCGATTGTTGTGCGGTGTCCGTTCATCCGTTGTCGCAGTGTCTGCATGGTCTCGCCGATGTACCATGCTCCGGGGCATCCTTTCCTGCAACGTATGAGGTAGACAACGTTGGCCGAGTCACATGAGTATGTACCATGTACCTGGTGGGTGGTGTCCTCACGTGTGATGATGGTATCTGTGTTGATGATCTGGCATGTCTTGCAGAGGTTGCCGTGGCAGGGTTGTGTGGTGTCGTGGTCGCTGTTCTCCTGAAAGCTGGGTAATTTGCTGCGAACGATGGACTGTTTGAGGTTAGGCGGCTGTTTGAAGGCGAGTAGTGGAGGGGTGGGGATGGCCTTAGCGAGGTGTTTGTCGTCATCGATGACATGTTGAAGGCTGCGAAGAACATGGCGTAGTTTCTCCACTCCGGGGAAGTACTGGACGACGAAGGGTACTCTGTTGGTTATGTCCCGTGTTTGTCTTCTGAGGAGGTCTATGCAATTTTTCGCTGTGGCCCGTCGGAACTGTCGATCGATGAGTCGAGCGTCATATCCCGTTCTTACGAGGGCGTCTTTCAGCGTCTGTAGGTGTCCATCGCGTTCCTCCTCGTCTGAGCAGATCCTGTGTATTCGCAGGACTTGTCCATAGGGGATGGCTTCTTTAACGTGGTTAGGGTGGAAGCTGGAGAAGTGGAGCATTGTGAGGTTGTCCGTGGGCTTGCGGTAGAGTGAAGTGCTGAGGTGTCCGTCTTTGATGGAGATTCGTGTGTCCAAGAATGAAACCGATTCTGAGTAGTCCATGGTGAGTTTGATGGTGGGATGGAACTTGTTGATGTTATTGTGTAGTCTTTTCAGTGATTCTTCGCCGTGGGTCCATAGGAAGAAAATGTCGTCGATGTATCTGGTGTATAGCGTTGGTTGGAGGTCCTGTGCAGCGAAGAAGTCTTGCTCGAACTTGTGCATGAAGATGTTGGCGTATTGGGGTGCGAGTTTGGTCCCCATGGCTGTTCCGTGTGTTTGGGTAAAGAACTGGTTGTCGAAGGTGAAGACATTGTGGTCAAGGATGAAGCGGATGAGTTGTAGGGTGGCGCCTGGAGATTGGCTGTTGTTGGTGTTGAGTACTGAGGCTGTCGCAGTGATGCCGTCATCGTGGGGGATACTGGTGTAGAGTGCCGAGACATCCATCGTGGCGAGGAGTGTTCCTGGTTCAACTGGTCCATGGGTGCTGAGTTTCTGTAAGAATTCTGTAGTGTCGCAACAGAAGCTGGGGGTTCCCTGTATGATGGGTTTCAGGATGCCCTCGACGTACCCAGAGAGGTTCTCACACAGGGTTCCGTTGCCTGATACGACAGGACGTCCGGGTGTGTTGGCTTTGTGTATCTTTGGGAGGCAGTAGAAGTCTCCCACACGGGGAGTACGTGGGATGAGAGCGCGTAGGATGCTTTGAAGTTCTGGATCGAAGGTCTTGATCAGTCTGTTGAGTTGGCGGGTGTGTTCTTTGGTCAGATCTGCGGGTAACTGTCTGTGGTGTTCCTGGTTGTCCAGTTGTTGGTCTGCTTCTTTGCAATAGTCCATTCTGTTCTGTATGACGATGGCTCCTACTTTGTCTGCTGGTTTGATGACGATGTTGCGGTTGGTCTTGAGAGCGTGGATGGCGTTGCGTTGTGCTCGGTTGACATTCTGGACTGTCTTGTGAGTGCGGCTGATGAATCTGGCGTTGATGCATCTCCTGACAGCTTGAGCATACATGTCAAGCTTAGGGCAGCGACCCTCTGGAGGGGTCCAATTTGACTCTTTCTTCTTCGGTTGCTGCACTGCAGATCCCTCTGTCTGCTGTTCTGGATCATTGATTGTCTCATTGGGTTCGCTGCTGACATCTTGAGATTTGTGGAAGAATTCCCGGAACCTCATTCTCCTGATGAATTCCTCTGTGTCTGCCGCGAGACTGATGGGGTCCATTTTGGTGGTGGGGCATAAATTGAGCCCTCGGCTGAGAACTTCGATTTCGTCTGGTTGAAGGGTGTGGTCAGACAAGTTGATGATGGACTTCCCTGTGGTTTCAACTGTGGTACCGGGGGAGGCTTGGTTGCTGCTGGTGGTGATGCCGAGTTTCTCAAGCTTCCTGTTCTTGGTGTGCATGTAGGTAGCGTAGTTCCGTTGCCTCGTCTGTTTGGCGGTGTCTCGTAGCTGGTCTGCTGTGTCCTGAGCACAGGCTGAGAACATGGACTCTATCTTGGTTTTGAGGTTGTGGCGTCTGCTGTAGAACTGGTGTACGAGATGGTTGAGGAGTGTGCGAGAGGTACGACGGCAGAGTCTCTCAGCGTAGTCTGTGTTGTAGGCCGACTTGAGTGGGTTCGTGATCCGTAGTCCTTTCGGGATCTTGTCTGCTTTCTTGCATCTCTGTAGAGACTTGATGTCTGTGTCGATATGCACGATCTTCTTGGAGATCCTCGCCACTTTGAGCCGGCAGTTTGTGGTGTCGATAGTAGCCATGATGTGGAGATGCCGGTGTTGGACTGGGGTGGACAAATGTGAGAAGTCACACAACACCAGGTTATAGTCCAACAGCTTTATTTGAAATCACAAGCTTTCGGAGTGCTGCTCCTTCGTCAGGTGAAGTGAAGAGATGCATATAGACACAGCATATATAGTCACAGAACACTGCTGTGTTCTGTGACTGTATATGCTGTGTCTATATGCATCTCTTGACTTCACCTGACGAAGGAGCAGTGCTCCGAAAACTTGTGATTTCAAATAAAGCTGTTGGACTATAACCTGGTGTTGTGTGACTTCTCACTAGAGAATATAGGCCTAGTCTACACAACCTCTCCTCATAGAACAATCCCCCCATCCCAGGAACCAGTCTGGTAAATGTTTCTCCACATGACATAACTGTCTGTAGCTCATCCAGTTTCCTGATTCTCCCAATAGATGCTCATTTACTAGAACAAAAAAATATGGAAAATGGAAGAAATAATTTACTGTGCTGAAAAAAGTAATCCTTTATTAATTTGAGTTGCCTATATAGTAAGGCAAAGCAGAATGTATTTATATGATCATACTCGGTGTCATGGGATGTTATGCTTGAGGTATGCTGGGGGGTCGCGGGCGGGGGAGGTGTGAGTAGGGGAAGAAAGAACCTAAGAGGGTTAGTAATAGCTCTGAACTTAGGGGGAGGCCTCCAGCTTCAGCTTCCCCCACTTCAACTATCTACTCCATGGCAATGATTTTCAGTGTGGCCTCTTCAAATACACTCCACCTTTTGGTGTTATGAGGCTGTTATGCGCAACCTTCTCTAACAAGCAGAGAAGCCCTGTTGAGATGGTGCAAGTGTGAGGAGTGCATAAAGAAACACACAAATATCCACCCTGGAGCCTGCTGTGAGGGTGAGTAAACGCACATGCATCATACAGCTATATTTTGCCAGAGGGATTTTTATGGATGAGGCCTTTTTTTAAGTGTTAAAACTTTCAGATAAAGTTGCAGCTGCAACTTATGCCCTGCTGCAGAATAGACATGCTTGCTATGCATTCAAGGGTTGTAAGATAGTCTGAGTGGGAGGAAATACTTGGTGGCATGCCCCCTTTGGTATAAGGTAATGGTGGTAACCGTACTTTGACGGATATGATCAGGTCTGCAAACTTTTCCCATCTTTGGAGCCAGGTACTCTGGATGATAGACACAGCATTGACACAGAACACAGTGTAGTGTATGTACCTTGAAGAAGGAACTATATTCTGCAGCCCCTGTATACTGCAGTACCAGTAGTGACCACCCCTGTATATAAGCCTGTGTAGTAACTTTGTATAGCAGTTCCAGTTTTGTCTCCATTCAGTAAACACCTGTTATAACCAACTTCTGCAGTCCGTGTCTCAATTACACACGGACGTTACGCACAGCATCCTCCCGGGCTTCTCTCCTGTGGGGAGGGTGTCCTGGAGCATAGGAAAAGAAGTAATCGTCCCATGTCGCACTTCTTTCAGCAGCACCTCCATTGTTGAATCTGGCAGCCTGGTTGTCCTGATGTAACCCTGCTCCTTTCTCACACTATATAGTGCCAAACAAGTGTTGCAGAACTTTTTTTCTGGACCAAAACGTATTCCTTTTTGAAATACCCGCAGTTGCGTTGGATATCTCACCTCATAACCAAGCAGCCCCAAATGACTGGCAGATCACTATGACCTCTCGCCATGTGTAATGAGGCCTGATTTCAGAAATCTTCACCAGGGTCAGCCATGCATGGTTTGGGTGGTTTCAATGTTCCTGCTCTTTCCACGCTTGGATTGGAAAATCTACGCTATGGGGTATGGCCTAACTTAAAGTGATAAGCAGGTAGGTTAAAGTGACAATAACGTGTTCAGGCTGCACTAGTGACAGAATATGGGGAAATGTTCCATTGACCTCAGTGCATTCACGGTACTGCGGGTGGACATTTAACCCACAGGCTACATATGCTTTGTCCTATAACAAGGATTACTGTTATAAGGCTGCGATTATTAAACAGATACATAAAGAAAGAAAGACTTGCATTTATATAGCGCCTTTTACGACCGCCAGACGACTCAAAGCGCTTTACAGCCAATGAAGTACTTTTTTTTGGAGTGTAGTCACTGTTGTAATTTGGGAAACGCGGCAGCCAATTTGCGCACAGCAAGCTCCCACAAACAGCAATGTGATAATGACCAGATAATCTGTTTTTGTTATGTTGATTGAGGGATGAATATTGGCCAGGACACTGGGGATAATCCCCCTGCTCTTCTTCGAAATAGTGCCATGGGATCTTTTACATCCACCAGAGAGAGCAGACGGGGCCTCGGTTTAATGTCTCATCCGAAAGACGGCACCTCCGACAGTGCAGCACTCCCTCAGCACTGCACTGGAGTAACAGCTTAGCTCTATGTGCTCGAAGTCCCTGGAGTGGGACTTGAACCCACAACCTTCTGACTCAGAGGCAAGTGTGCTACCCACTGAGCCACAGCTGACACAAGGGTAGATTTTCTGAGTCTTCATCCAGCGCCAGTGCATATTGGAAAATCACAAGCACGTTCTGATGCGTTCTGCCGAGGACTCGGACTCTGAGAATTCACCTTATCCAATCCCGGTAGTAGTCAGCATGTACAGCATTCAGTAAAACCTGTGCAAAAAGCAGACCCAGACGTTGTAAATGTCGGAATAACCACACCTTTACAATCTTCTTGGTAGTGAAAAGCGAGTTGTGACATTTTCCATGGATTATTTCCAGTGAGACATTTTTGTTCTCCACAGCAGTAACTACACTGCCATATATTTGAAGGAATCCCTCCAGAATTGCAAAAGGCATGTATTTTACATGGCTCCATTTCTAAGACTGCTTTTTTAAGAACAGGTCATTTATCACATGCTGAGATCCATAGTGCAGACTTGTTCAGGACAGACTGGGCCCGGGCAGTGCAAGTGTGGGAGGTTTGGAGGGTTGGGGGGGAAGATTTCCTCTGTGGACTATGTCTGGTGAAATTGTGTAACTGTTCTTTGTTACACAAGACATTCTTCACTTGTGGTCATTTTGCACACTGTGTGTAGGTTTGTACTTCCGATAATGACTTAAAAACGTCACCACATTTCAAACAAACTTCACAAAACCATTATTCTCCTCAGTTGCTAAATCCCTTTTGAGAACAGGAATACTGGGAATTGTGCAGCTGTGTGTGTGTGTCTCTCAGTGCCAACTTGCACTTCCACAATGACTTCAAAACCCCTTTTTGGTTTTGAACAGTGAAAACCTTATCCACTTTCAAAATACCTTTTCCTTTCATGCACCATATGATGGTGGGGGAGGGGTGGGAATCCCAGTACAAATACAGTCCCCGACGCATACAGCGGGCAAGTTTGAGCTAACGCGATTTGCCTGCTATACGCGGTGGGCGGTAAAACCATCTGATTGAAGCTGCCCGAAGTCCCCACTTTGCAACTGTGTCCTCTAGTTGTCAACAGTGCGAACGGCTGACTGAAGCTGCTTGAAGGGCTGACTTTGTCTGAAATCAGCGGGGCTTTCAAAATGGTGAGTACTGAACTGGCATGGAATAGCCAGCACACTTAATGGGGCAGAAATTCATTATAGCCCAAGAGTGGGCGCTAACTTTGGCAAAGTTTGAGATTTAGCGCCAGGCGCTAATGAATCTCGCTTCACACAAAATTCAGTGTCTTCGCTCAAAGAAAGGATGGGAGCGCTAAATCAAGCGCTAATGACCTAGTTCAGTGGCGTTAGACTCAAAGCGCTAAGCAGTTTCAGGTGCAGCCTAATCGCAGGTCATCATTGCCACAGGCTCTTTCCAGTTCTTAAAGGGAAGGTTCAATCATGCTGCAGAACCTCATTCTCAGCATTGCTGATTCTGCAGCTGTCTCAGCAAGCAGCAGAAGGCCAAGCAGAAGGAACCGGATCACTGAAGGAGGTGTCATTATGGCAGATCAACGGCCCAGGGAGAGAGCTCGCAGATTCTGTGACCAGGCATTGGAGGCCTTGGTCTTCGCTGTGGAGCGACGGAGGGCGGTGCTGTACCCAGCAAGCGGCAGGAGGCCCTCGCCACAAGTCTCCCGCACCATGTGGAGGGAGGTAGTGCAGCACGTCTCGGGCAGCACTGTGGTCCCCAGGACCTACACACAGTGCAGGAAGAAATTTAACGACCTCACTCGGGTGGTCAGGGTGGGTCAATGCCTCAACAAATGCTACATACCACCGTCTGAACCACAGTCTGCACACACTGCCCAAAGCACCACAGCCCCAGCACTCACCTACCAACAATCTCTACCTACCGACACTCACACCCACATCTCACGCCTTGCACACAATGATAGCTATTCAACTATGGCAGGCACGTCTCTCAAACACATTGCTCCACACTCACTCACACATTTTCCTTTCTCTTGCAGGCCAATGTCGCTCACAACGGTGGGGAGCATGAACACATAGGCGGGGGACAAGCCGATACCCAACCACTGTCTGCGCTGGAGAACCGAGTGCTGCAGATTATTGGGCGCTAGGTGGTGGGCGCCATGGCCGCCGGTGACGTTGACCCCCTTGAGGACAACAACGGTATGTTCATCCCTACTCTTTCTTCTCACATCCCACTTCCCCCTCACCCCACAAGCCTTTCCCACTTTCCACCTAATCATGCTGTATGCATGCCTTTCTCTTTTCCTGCCCCCCTCCCCTCAACTTAACCTGACTCTTGTGCCTTTATGCTTTCAGATAATGAGCAAGCAGCTGAACAGCCTGTCCCTGAGGGCACCGTAGAGAGTGAGGTGGAAGAAGAGGAGGATGAAGAAGACACCGCATCACTGCATGTCTCACCCGCAGGCACCAGCTCAGATACTGGCACTACATGTTCTCCAGAGGCTAGTATAGTAGCGGGATCCGCACAGGGTGATGCACCGGGGACGAGTGAGCTGCAGCAAGGCCAGGGGGAAAGGGTAGCTCGGGAGTCAGCTCCCCGGAGGGCGAGTTCACGTGTAAGTTCTGCTGCACAAGAGAAAGATGAGGACATCGATGGGGAGCCCTTTATAAGACGGGTGATGGGCATGCACACGGAGATGATAGGTGCAATGGCAAGGGTGCCTGAGAGCCTCTCGGCAATGATAAGGAGCGTGGAGGAGTCCACCTCCAACATTGCACAAAGCTCTGCGCACACCACGGAGCCCATCATTTCCAGTTTACAAAGGATGGTGGACTCCCAGAGAGACCATGGCAACCCAGACCTCATGCCGCGTGTGATGGGTGATGTCGCAGCTGCCATTGCAGCACAGGCGGAAGCCACACAACGTCTTAGTGCTATAATGCAGTCTATGCTTGGTGCCATCGATTCTTAGACTGCTCTCATACAGTCTCAGCTTGATGCAACACAAGCTCTGACTGCTGCCATCGTGACTGGGTCGACCGCCGTCCACCAGGACTTTCACAGTGTCACAGCAGGCCAGCAATCTGTGCTCCAGCAGATTGCTAGGGATGCTGAGGTGCTGCCCTGGGGGAGTGGCAGTGGGTCAATGGAGCAGGAATGGAGACAGCATTCCTGCTCCCACCACTGGCACTCCGCAATTACCCTTGTCGTTGCCTGTCATCCAGCCAGCCTAGACTGCTGCTGCCCATGCTGAGGTGGTGTAGTCTACAGCCGGGCCTTCCAGGCCCAGAGCTGGTCGAGGGCGTCCCGCAAGGCCATCTGTAGTCTCTGGCACCGACACTCAGCAGCCTTCCACCAGCCCTGCTGCAGCCACTGGGCCAATACTTCGTAGGAGCACTAGAGTAGGCAAAGGCACAGTAACGAGAGGCACTAAGGGATTGCACAAGGGTGAATAGCGTTGTAAATATGTTCACTGATTATTGATAGATTTATTAATTGGCTTTGGATGATTTTGTGGTGTCTCATTTCAGCTTTGCGCTGTGATATGGCCTGTGACAGGGATGGAATGATGGGGATGTGGTGAGCAATGACGATCTGGGGTTTAATTTATTGGACCCACAGTCTGATGAGACGGTCACGGAACGCCCTTCCGGAAGGCCAGTTGAGTAGTTGCCTCCTCCCTCGCTCCTGTTTCTCCGCCTCCACCTCCTCCTCCTTCTGCTCGTCTTCCTCTTCGTCCTCCTCCTCCTCTCCCATCTCCCTCCTCCTGAGGTGGTCCCTGCTGGCAAGAGCTGGGCCCTCATGATGGGCAAATTGTGGAGCATGCAGCAGACGACGATGAAATGGGACACCCGCTCAGTCGCGCACTGGAGGGCTCCTCCCGAGTGGTCAAGGCAGCAGAACCATTGCTTGAGCACCCTGATGGTCTGCTCGATGACGTTCCTGGTGGCAGCATGGCTCTCATTATGAGTGCTGGGCAGGAGTGCTGGGGTTGCGGAGGGGAGTCATGAGCTAGGTGAAGAACGGATAGCCCTTGTCTCCAACCAGCCAGCTGCGAGCTTGATGTGGTGACTGGAAGAGTGCTGGCACACCGGTCTGGCACAGGGTAGAGGCATCATGGCTGCTGCCAGGATAGTGGGCATTCACATTGAGGATTTGCTGTCTGTGGTCGCACACCAACTGCACAGTAAGTGAGTGGTAGCCTTTGCGGTTACGGAAGAGCTCAGGATTGTTATGTGGTGCCCGCAAAGCCACGTGGGTGCAGTCAGTGGTGCCCTGCACCTTGGGGAAGCCCGCTATCCTGGCAAAGTCACATGCACATTCAGCCTGCTTCTCTCTGGTGATGGGTAGGGAAATGTAGTCCCTTCTCCTACTGTAGAGAGCTTCTGTGACCTCCTGGATGCAGCAGTGGACGGCGAACTGCAAAATGTTCACTATATCTCCTGTTGCAGACTGGAAGGAGCTGCTGTCGAAGAAATTGAGGGCGACAGTGAACTTGACTGGCACCGAGAGAGCCGTGGTCGCCCTGATCTGAGGCTCGAGGTCTGGTTGCAGGAGGTGTCGGATTTCGGCGACCACGTCCTTGCTGAAGCGGAGCCTTCTAATACACTGCTCCTCACTTAATTGGATATAGGAGAAGTGCTCTCGGAATACCCTCAGAGGGTAAAGCCTCCTGTTGAGAGCCCTCATGGCCCAACTCTTCCCTCTGGCCACATCTTGCAAGCTTTCTCATTGCCTCCGCTCCCTCCACTGTAGATCCTGGAGGGTGAGGTCGACTGCCAGTACAGCCCCCATTAATGTAACGATGTGTAACACTTTGAAATTTTGTCAGAATAAATGTTACAACATTTTAGTAGCCACAACACTCCTGATACTAAAAAACCTTTAAATGACTGAATTGAACTCTTGCACAATCGTAAACTGGCAAGGAAGCAGTGAAACAGCACTAACCTGACAGCTGCGACTCATCCCTTTAAATATCGCCCCTGGAGCCGCCATCCGCCTGCTTCATGCCTCCTCTTCCTGTCGTTTTTGGGGCGAGGCTCTAAGGCAAGGGCCGATAATCAGTTTGGCAGATCGGGTGCTCAGTGAGTGTTGCACACTCACTGACATCACAATCTGCCTGGCGCTAAAGACCCAGGCACTAACTGTTAGCAGCAGCACTAACGGGCGATTGGATTTGACGTGCGGCGCTGGATTCACCTCATCCTGCCACTACCTCATTAGTGCTCCATCAGTGCCCCTGCCAGGCACTAACGGGAGGTGCTAACCAACTGAATTTCTCTCCCAATATGTTTTAAGCGGCACCTTTGTAATTGACGCCTGTGGTGATGGTAAGTGCCCAGCCTAAGTGCGGACATTGTGATTGTTGGGGACTGTACTTTAAATCTGAAACAAAAGCAGAAATTCTGGAAATACACAGCAAGTCTGCCAGCTCTTGTAAAGGTTAAAGACAGGTTAATGCTTCGGGTAGGCACCCTTTGTCAGAACTGGACAGGGGCCTACACCTGAAATGTTAACCAACTTTTCTATTCAGATGCTGATCAACCTTCTGTTTATTTCCAGCATTCCTATTTTTATCCCAGTAAGTGCCCAACTCTGATTGTTGTAAAGTAGAATTGGTGAAATACACAATATTCCTCAGTTCTTAATTGGTTTTATGTTTTTTGCAATGGCAAGGTCTCTTGTGCTAATTAACATACTCATCAACTGTCCCATTTTAATTGGGACACTCTGGCATGAAACAGCAATGAGGAAAGCACCTGTGGCTCATAAGTCTCCAAAGCCAGCTGATTTGCTCGTTCTACAGAAGAACAGACTCCTGCGCCAAACACCAACCTAGATTCCAATACACTGTAGGTTGTGACTTATATGTAAATAATGGGACTGCACTGCTGTTCTCCAAGAATTAGCTGAACTTTACAGATGATCTTTCTCTTCTCAAACACTGGGCTCCTTTCACAACCATGCACATTGGGAACTCTATCTGCAGTGATCCACAAAAACTCACTACATCAGTAGCCCCTTGATTAGATTTGAACCAAAGTTCATGAGTCATGCCCTCTCACTCATCGGCGTGCTGGGTATAGTTTGAGGTTGAAGTCCCCTTGCTTTCCCCCATTCCCTTCTTGTTCATTAAACTTTAATGTTAACACCTCAAACATCCCCACTTTGAATTTGTTATTGCCAGTTGTAACTATTTACAAATGTAACCCTTTTGTATAATTCTCAGACAATCCGAACATGAATTTTGTTGATACATATTTAATGTAGGCACAGTGGGGGGAATTTTAACCTTATAAAATGGGTGGGTTTGGAGCGTGAGGTTAGTTAAATTGTTAAAAATCGGATTCCCGACCTGAACCCGCTTCCAAACCGCCCACTTCCGGTTTTGACAGGGGGCGGGCGACCAACCCATAATGAGGCTGGAAGCCTCTTTTTTAACCTCCATTTTGTTTTTAACTGCATGTGGACGGGTTTCACACAATTCGTGAAACCTGGCAGTTAAAGCGAGGCGGGGACTGCTGGATCCAGGAGGTAAGTGGCTTTATACCTACTTCCTGGATCCAGGGTCCCTGCCTAACCCAGCCCCCGCGACCGGAGACCCCCCCACAAGGCCTCTGATCACCACCACAGGCATTCTGCCCCCCAGCGATGATGCTGAGTCGGGCCACGATCCTCCCTCCCTCCCATCCCCCCAACAATCCTCTGGTGCACGGCCACAATCTTCTCCCCACGATCCTCCGGTGACCGGCCTCGACCTTCCCTTCACCAACCCCCCCCAATCATCCGACCCCAATCCTCTTAAACCCCCCTCCCCCCTCTGCCCAACTCCCACCACCACCGCCCCCCCCCCCCAACCATTTAACGGCCCGGCCTGACCTCCGATCCTCTATCTGACCACCCCCCCCCAACCATTTAACGGCCCGGCCTGACCCCTGATCCTCTATCTGACCTTCCCCCCCCCCAACATTTAATGGCCTGGCCTGACTCCTGATCCTCTATCTGACCCCCCACCCTCCCAACATTTAATGGCCCGGCCTGACCCCCGATCCGCTATCTGACCCCCCCACCCCCGCAACATTTAATGGCCCGGCCTGACCCCTGATCCTCTATCTGACCTTCCCGCCCCAACATTTAATGGCCTGGCCTGACTCCCGATCCTCTATCTGACCCCCCCCACCCCCCCAACATTTAATGGCCCGGCCTGACCCCCGATCCTCTATCTGACCCCCCCATCCCCCCAACATTTAATGGCCCGGCCTGACCCCCGATCCTCTATCTGAGCCCCCACCACCCCCCACCATTTAATGGCCCGGCCTGACCCCCGATCCTCTATCTGACCTCCCCCCCACCGCCCCCCCAACCATTTAATGGCCCGGTCTGACCCCTGATCCTCTATCTGACCTTCCCCCCCCGCCACCCCCCCCACCATTTAACGGCCCGGCCTGACCCCTGATCCTCTATCTGACCCCCACCCCCCCCCACCATTTAATGGCCCGGCCTGACCCCCGATCCTCTATCTGACTCCCCCCACCCCAGCATTCAATGGCCCGCCCCCCACGCAAACCCTCCCTTCCTCCTCTGTGCGTCTGCAGGCCAACCGCCCGCAGCCAGCCTGTCTCTCAGTCTGGCTGGCTGCGGGCGGGAAACTGAGGCCTCGCATGAAAATCAGGCCATGCCGTTAAAGTCCTCCTGGATTTCCCGACCGCCTCGGAGACTCCCCGCCCCCAACCCGCCTTCACCCTTAAAACTCCGGCCAGTGTGTGTGTTGTTGACGTGAAATGTTCAAGCATTAAGTTTAACATTAGAGCATTCTAAATCCTTAAATGGTTTAATTTTTAAAGTTATTTACATCTTGTCCTGTTACTTTCACCCCCAAAAGCCCACATGAACAGTAAGATGAATTTCAAGTGTCCATTGTGCCTCTTTCCTACATTTAAGAATATGTTAATCAGCTGTTCGTTATATAGACCAGAAAGTTCCCAGCTTTGATTCCCTGCCTGTCTGAGATAGTGTATCTAAGCTGGGGTGACAGTGGGGCACTGTGTTTAGCCTCAGTGCCTTTGAATTAAAGAGGGAAGAATTGGCCATGGTTCCTGTTCCAGAACATGATCCAGAAACCGCTGCTGGGTGTATGTGAGCGCTCACTGAATGAGGACAAGATTAGGTTCTGATATGATGCCTCACTACAGTCAGATAGCCTGCCTACACTCACCTCTATGGCTGACATGTGAATATTGACCACTTTACTGTGATAGGGACCCATGGGTGAAGCCTCAGAGGGCGCCTGGCATCCGTGGATCCCTTTCACAGGAAAGAATCAATCCCTTCAGGAGAGCTAAGCAGAGAAAATTGCTGAGGAAAAGAATAGACTGTTAAATCCATTAGCTACATTCTTGTGAAAGTAATTAGTAGATTCAAACTTTTGGCCTGTTCTCACCCCCCCCCTTTGCACTCTTGGGCTTGCTCAGTTTAGTCTGTAGTCTTATATAAATGGCCGTGCCAACTTTGGTGCAGTTTTCATATGAAAACTGTGGTTCTATTTCAGATACTGATCAACATGCTGTGTATTTCCAGCTTTTTATGTTTTTAGGTTTGAATTTATAGTTTGTACATTCATGTAACCATCGGCAACAGGGGTACTAAAAACTTTCCTTGTTATGTGTCACTTAGTTATATGTGTTGCCCACATATAAACAATTACTGTACAAAGCCTCAATTCAGGGAATGATTTATTGAGCACACTACTTTTGACAGTCACTGCCCATTTATTGGTGCAAAAGGACTGCTTCCCCATTGGTGGATAAATCCTAAAGCTGTCATTGAAGAAGCAACCCTTTCCAAACCATCAGGCCTATGAAATTCAAACACAGTAAAACAGTAGCACCAGAAGTATAAGTGTGCAAAATTCATCACAAGGAAAAGAAATGTTGACATGGAGTCACTGCAGCATCATGGGCTGGATTGCCAAGGCTTGTGGGCTCCAAGTGGCCCGTCAGTCATAGTAGTCACACCAGAGTAATACAAGAACTCCATTTGGATGCAACAAAAGGCTTTCATTTCCAAAAATTCCACAATCATCTGTCTTAAGGCCGACATGTGTTCTCAAGTAAAAATCTTGAGCACACAGAAGAGACCTGCTGACTTTCCAGTTTGACAGATGTTCACGTTTTTTAAAGTATGTGTGTGCGTGGCGGGTAGACCACTGGATCCCAGCACTTGTATCAGACCATTTTCCGATGACACTTTGGTCAGTACACATGGCATTTGAATGGAAGCCTGTATTTCTGTTGGGAGAAATTGATTCCAAATTGTACGCTTCTGTACCTGAATTGGAAAAAGTCAATTAAATGACAAGAATTTCCTAGTTTTCCCAAAGATTACATTTCCTATGAATCTCAGTGCACTTTATTCAAATTACACAGGTGGAGGATAAATACCAACATGGACTGGTTGGGCCGAATTGCCTATTTCCGTGAGGCAATTTCTATGTAAATGTTTGCTCCTCTGATGAGCTTTTTTTCTACATAGCTACAATTAAATTGAAGAATTCTTTTGAGTATCTTAAAGCAGTCAGTTTTTCATTTAACTTCATGCTTGAACTGATTTTTTTTTGCAAGCAGCTTTTCATAAATCCCTACGACAGGAATCTCTGGTATCTGCAGAATGCAAAGGGCTCATTCAGAACTGCCAAGGGTGAGAAACATCCAAAGCAAAGATAGAGATTGGGGTCGGAAGAACATGAACAGTATTCAAGAAATAATGTTTACATAGCTTCAGAAAACTCCTGGAAGATCCCAGTATGGTTTATGTCTGTTTCTCCAGCCTTTCCTCTATCTCCTTCTGTCTCTTTTACTGTCTGTCCTGGTTCCTCTCTCTGGCTTCCTGTACTCAGTATTCATTTGGGCTTCAGGGGTGACCGGAGCGAGCTTGAATTCCTGCATCTTAAATTTGACACTGAATGCCACAAATTCTCATGCTGAAAGGTCAAATAAATAGCCCAAGGAATAGGAATGTAACAGCAGGATGGTAAAGGGTAATTGTCTGAGGGTGGGTCTGAGGTCAAGAGAGTGAATGGGATGTGCTGCATCACATATCATATTTGACTTTAAACCTAAGCCCTAATTCACTGCAGATAAATGTTGTGTTACACTGCCTGGAGACTCAGTGGATGAATGCACTGTCCAATGTTGGGTTACTAACCCTCCCAGATTGTCCTGGAGTCTCTAGGAATGAAAGATTAATGTCCTGGGCACTGCTGCGAGCAACCCGGGAGAAATAAAATCATAGGTGTATAAAAAAAATGTTTTTTTTTCATTTTCTTTGAACACTTTTATTTATGATTCATAAAAATATTGGAGATGGGAATAAAAGGATGTTTGAACATAAGAAATAGGAGCAGGAGTAGGCCATTTGGCCCTTCGAACCTGCTCCGCCATTCAATAAGATCATGGCTGATCTTCTGCCTCAACTCCACTTTCCTGCACTATCCCCATATCCCTTGATTCCCTTAATATTCAAAAATCTATCGACCCCGCCACGCAGTTATTATCAGGGCCAGCATTTCACGTCAATGACCTTTCATCAGAACTGGAAGATGAAAGTGATGAACAGCTTTTAAGCATGTACAGAACTAGGAAGAAGGGGACAGGAAGGGAACAGAAAAGACAGAGGTCAATGATAAGGTGGAGGGCAGGAGTAATTAAATGACAAAAGGGATGGTGCAAGGCAAAAGGAGGTAATGGGTCAAGTGTAGAAACAAAAGATGGGTCCAGAGGAGGTGTAAATGGTCACTGCAGAATAGCAGAGGGGAAGGGAAACATGGAAAATTTATCAATTTGGCTTTGGGATTCCTCTGCATTTGTGGGAATATTGTTGGGAGCCTGTCGTGCATAGTGACCACCGACCCAGGAAAAAGAGTTGGGCTGAGGTGGATTTGCAGGTGCAGGCGGAACTCCCACCTCGCTGGAGCCCTGCCCTAAAGAGGAGAATCCAGATCCTAAATTAGAGATGGATCCCTATTTACATAGTACTGCATAGTATTTACAGCACAAAAGCAAGCCATTCGGCCCAACAGGTCCATGCCGGTGTTTATGTTCCACACAAGCCTCCTCCCACCCATCTTCATCTAACCCTATCTGCATAACCTTCCAGTCCTTTCTCCCGCATGTGTTTATCCAGCTTCCCTTTAAATGCATCTATACTATTCGCCTCAACTACTCCATGTGATAGCTAGTTCCACATTCTAACCACTCTCTGGGTAAAGAAGTTTCTCCTGAATTCTCTATTGGATTTATTTGTGACTATCTTATAATTATGACCCCTAGTTCTGGTCTCACCCTATCAAACTCTTTCATAATCTTGAAGACCTTTATCAAGTCACCCTGTTATGTCTGACATTTGGTGATAGGTACTCGATTGCCTTGGCCTGAGCACATGGAGTTTGATAGTGCTGTGATCATTGTATTGTGTATAGGTATTCGATTGCTTGTGCCTGGAAGTGTGTGTGTGTGTGTGTGTGGCAGCCATATTAAAAGCAGTATGAACTGAACTCACTGACGGTCTCTGGATTATCTTTGCAAACGCAAGACACCCTTCTAGAGAAAAGAGCTCCAGCCTGTTCAGTCTTTCTTGATAGGTATAACCTCTGACTTCTTGTATGATTCAAGTGAATCTTTTTGGAACCTTCTCCACTGCACTTAGAAAATAATAATAGGATTGGGCAGAGTCAACATGGATTTATGAAAGGGAAATTTTGTTTGACAAATCTGTTAGAGTTTTTTGAGGTTGTAACTAGCAGAATAGATAAAGGCGAACCAGTGGATGTGGTGTATTTGGATTTTCAGAAGGCATTCAATAAGGTGCCACACAAGAGGTTATTAAACAAAAATAGGTCTCATGGGATTGGGGGTAATATACTAGCATGGATTGAGGATTGGTTAACGAACAGAAAACAGAGAGTAGGAATAAACAGGTCATTTTCGGGTTGGCAGGCTGTAACTAGTGGGGTACCGCAAGGATCAGTGCTTGGGCCTCAGCTAGTTACAATTTATATTAATGATTTGGATGAGGGGACCAAATGTAATATATCCAAGTTAGTTGCCGATACAAAGCTAGGTGAGAATGTAAGTTGTGAGGAGGATGCAAGGATGCTTCATGGGGATATAGACAGGCTAAGTGAGTGGGCAAGAACATGGCAAATGGAATATAATGTGGAGAAATGTGAAGTTATCCACTTTGGTAGGAAAAATAGAAAAGCAGAGTATTTCCTAAATGGTGAAAGATTGGGAAATGTTGGTGTTCAGAGGGACCTGGGTGTCCTGGTACACGAATCACTGAAAGTTAATATGCAGGTACAGCAAGCAATTAGGAAAGCAAATGGTATGTTGGCCTTTGTTACACGAGGATTTGAGTATAAGAGTAAAGACATCTTACTGTAATTATATAGGGCCCTGGTGAGACCACACCTGGAGTATTGTGTACAGTTTTGGTCTCCTTACCTAAGGAAGGATATACTTGCCATAGAGGGAGTGCAACGAAGGTTCACCAGACTGGTTCCTGGGATGGGGGGATTGTCCTATGAGGAGAGATTGAGTAGACTAGGCCTATATTCTCTGGAGTTTAGAAGAATGAGAGGTGATCTCATTGAAACATACAAATTTCTTACAGGGCTTGACAGGGTAGATGCAGGGAGGATATTTCCCCTGGCTGAGGAGTCAAGAACCAGGGGTCACAGTCTCAGAATAAGGGGTCAGCCATTTAGGACTGAGATGAGGAGAAATTTCTTCACTCAGAGGGTGGTGAATCTTTGGAATTCTCTACCCCAGAGGGCTGTGGAGGCTCAGTCGTTGAGTATATTTAAGACAGAAATCGATAGATTTTTGAATATTAAGGGAATCAAGGGATATGGGGATAGTGCAGGAAAGTGGTGATGAGGTAAAAGATCAGCCATGATCATATTGAATGGCGGAGCAGGCTCGAGGGGCCAAATGGCCTACTCCTGCTCCTATTTCTTATGTTCTTATTTCTTATGTTCTTATGCCTCTATATCCTTTTTATAATATGGAGACCATAACTGTTCACAGTACTCCAAGTGTGGTCTAATCAAGGTTCTATACAAGTTTAACAACATTTCTGTAACAGGAACATTCCCCAGTTTTTTGAGTTTCTTTTCACCACTTTCCTTGCTGTTTTCAGATTTTACAGTAATCTGTGAAACTTCTGCAGGAGAGAGAATGGTGTTAGTTGGACTGGAGGGCTGGTCTGTTATGTCTGCACACTGAGTTACAGTGCTGCATTAGAGTTACTCTAGCACATGAAGTTTGATAGTGCTGTTATCGTTATATTATGTCTGACATTGCTAGCACATGAAGTTTGATAGTGCTGTTATCGTTATATTATGTCTGACATTGGTGATAGGTACTCGATTGCCTTGGCCTGTAAGAGTTAGTTGGATCGGCCATTAAAACGACACGAGTTGCTTTCTACATGCTGTCATTGAGTCATCCTTGCAAACGCAACATTTGGCGACGAGGATGGCTGAAATCTCTCTTCCACCACCTCCTCCCTTCCTTGCACTACCCGGTGAGCCCCCGATCCCATGGGTTCACTGGTTAAAGTCCTTTGAAACCTACCTCATCGCTCTCGGACTAGAAAATGTGAGTGCAGCATGGAAAAAGGCACTGTTATCCTATTGCTTGGGAGCGGAGGGCCAGCGTGTTCTTGGGACATTATGGACAGCAGACTCAATACAAACATATGATGAGGCTGTGGCTCTGTTAAGCACACACTTCTCTGCCCCTCAAAGCGCCCTCCTCCGGCGATTCATTTTTAGACAGCGTCACCAACTTCCCGGCGAGTCTGTGCATCAGTATGTGGCTAATTTGAGGGGGTTAGCTAGCTCGTGCAAGTTCGGTGCACTATAAGATGAGATGGTGCGTGATCAGCTAATAGAGCACACCAACAACGTGAGAGTGCGTGAAAGACTGCTACTCAAGTCCAACGATCTGTTGTTGTCGCAGGCAGTTAACATTGCCTTTCAAGTGGAGCCTGCAGCCGAATGTGCAGCGAAACTAGCAAGACATCCAGTGAGCGGCTTCTCCAGCGCCCCCTTCCACTCTGAACTCTCACACACGGCTCAGCCACAGACACCCAGTGACAGCGCCCTCGGCCCCGACAGCTCTGACAGTGTAATGCTCGCGCAACGGCAGCAACGCACGCTACCGCGGCAACAGTGTGGAAACTGTGGATCTCGTTCACATGCTACCAGAGCACAGAATTTCCCCACACGCGGCCAAGCCTGTCGCAATTGTGGAAAACAAAATCACTTTGCAAATGTCTGCCGCTCTGCCCCTGTTGCTACAAATGAACACTCTCAGTCCTCAAGCACTATAATTCACAACGTGAGCTCTGGGTCAGTAGTGGCTTTCAAGTCATGCACAATTAACCTGAATGATGTGTGCATTCCTCTGTTGTTGGATACCGGTGCCAGTGTCTCACTGCTGAATGTGGACACATTCAAACATTTTTTCAGCTCCCTGCCACTCTCTGCGCCCTCCACTGCCCTCTGCGGGTATGGTAGTTTGAAAATTGAACTAGTGGGCTCAGTCAACCTCACTGTATGCTATGGAACAAAAGTTTTGCCAGATTTTTGTTTTCATGTGGCACGCCAAGGAGCTAACCTGATGGGACTGGATCTTTTCACTGACCTGGGTTTTTCTCTCTTGGACACCGGCGGGTCTGCGATTCTGCACGTCGCCTCACCGTGGCGCCAAACATGGCCAGCACTCTTCGAGGGTCTGGGCTGCCTGACTGCCTTCACCCACCAGCCCATGGTTGACTCCACCGTTACCCCTGTCATTCAGCCACTGCACCGCATCCCGGTTGCTCTCCGTGACAGGGTCACAGCTGAACTAAAGCAGCTACTGGAAGCTGGCATCATCGAACCAGTTGATGCCTCCCCATGGGTCTCCAACCTGGTGGTCGCAAAGAAAAAGTCAGGTGGTCTACGCGTCTGTGTCGCTCTTCGAGCAGTGAATAAGGCCATAATCCCTGACAAATATCCACTGCCCACGTCAGAGGAACTCACAGCGCAGTTCTATGGCTCCATCCTGTTCTCGAAACTGGACCTTCGACAGGGCTATCTACAGGTTCCCCTCCACCCCAGCAGCAGGGACCTCACTGCTTTTGTGACACATGCTGGCGTCTTTCAGTACACCAGGATGCCATTTGGACTTAGCTCGGCACCCAGCTGCTTCCAAAAGGTGATGTCCACTGTGCTCGCGGGCATTCCTGGGGTGGCCATCTACCTGGATGACATCGTCGTGCACGGGCCCTCGACCTCCACTCACGACGAACGCCTTCACAGAGTTTTCACGGCTCTAGCAAAAACACAAGCTCACACTGAATGGTGAAAAGTGTGTCTTTGCGGTTTCAGAGATCGAGTTTGTGGGGTTTCAGTTGTTGGCTGATGGTATATCCTCACTCCAGTCAAACGTGGATGCCATTCACAGCATCCCAGAACCCAGCTCTGCAGCATAGGTTGCCTCCTTCCTTGGCATGACTGGGTACTACCTGAAGTTTTTGCCCCAGTACTCAGCCACCACAGCCCCACTGCGCCAGCTCCTGGGTGTGGTCACAAGCCTGTACGGAAGCTGTACGTCTCCTCAAATCGCAGCTCACGTCGCCTCCAGTGTTGGCTCACTTTGACGTCGCCAGCCCCACCCTCGTCACCTGCGACGCGTCCGCTGCAGCTGTGGGGGCAGTGTTATCGCAGATAGAGAAGGGAGTGGAGAAACCAATCGCCTTTGCCTCCCGAGCCCTTAGCCCCACTGAACAGAAGTCCTCAGTAGGCGAGCGTGAGGCGCTGGCGTGCGTCTGGGCATGTGAGCGGTGGCACCTGTACACGTATGGCCGTGCCTTCACCCTGCGAACCGATCATCAGGCTCTCACTGCCCTGCTGTCGACATTCGGCACGGGCCACAGACCACTGCGTCTACACCGCTGGTCTGACCACCTCCGCCAATACAATTTCAGTCTCCAGTTCACGCCAGGATGTGACAATGTTGTTGCAGATCTGCTCTCCCGCACTGTCTCTGCCCCAGTCCCACTCGTTGGTTTTGAACATGTGGAACAGGATATCATACAGATGCTGCACACGCTTCTCCAAACCACAGTCTCTCTCCAGGAGCTCAAAGAGGCCTCTGAACAGGATCCGGCCCTCTCCCAGCTGTGCACCTTCATCAGAGATGGCTGGCCTCGCAAGGTGCCTGAGGAACTGTCTGCCTACTCCAGAGTTAAAGAGGAGCTCTCCTGCTGGAATGACTCCTGTGTTGCACGTGGGCTCTGCACTGTGGTCCCAAGTGCCCTTCGTGCGCGTGTTTTATCCATGGCGCACGAGGGCCACTTGGGCATAGTGAAGCTCAAACAACGATGCCGAGACCTAGTGTGGTGGCCGGGTATCGACAGGGAAATTGAGGCCCTGGTCAAGGACTGTGCAGCCTGCCTTGTAAGTGGCACGACTGGCCACCAAGCTCCTCCACCCCTGCAACCCCTTGCCTGGCCCTCAGCCCTGGGAGCACCTGCAGCTGGACGTCTGCAGGGAGATCCATGGTGTCCCCCACCATCAACGGTTCCTAGTGGTGACCTATGACCTGCACTCAAAATGGCCAGAGGTCACTGCCGTGGGCTCCGTCACCTCTCGGGTCTTCATCGATATCCTTGAGTCCCTCTTCTCCCGCTGGGGGCATCCAAAGGCCATCACCACAGACAATGGCCCCCAAATGGTCTCTTTGGAACTCTCCTCCTACCTTGAGAGCAAGGGCATCCGTCACATACCACCCCGAGTCAAATGGGGGGTGGAGCGTTTTAACCAGACACTGAAAAATGGCCTCAGAGCACACCTATCCCAGGGGTGTGCGTTTGACAAGGCCCTCCTCCACACACTGCTGCACTACAGAGCCTCCCAGCATTCCACTACAGGGGTCTCACCCGCATCCCTCATGCTAGGCCGTGAGCTCATGCTGCCCCTTGGCAGGCTCCGCCCCTCGCTAGCTCAG
This sequence comes from Somniosus microcephalus, assembly GCF_052327205.1. NCBI lineage: Eukaryota > Metazoa > Chordata > Chondrichthyes > Squaliformes > Somniosidae > Somniosus > Somniosus microcephalus. The sequence continues at coordinate 211,124,044 of NC_140990.1, read as the reverse complement.
AGCCCTGCTCCACCGGCTCAAGCCACAGTCGCCAGACAGCAGGAGAAGATGAAACTCTGCTTCGACCAGTCGAAGAGGGCCAAGGCGCCCAACATCTCAGTCTCCGATTGGGTCAGAGTCCGCAGGCCTCACCGCAACAATAAGATGGCCTCATTCTGGTCCTCCCCTCTCCAAATCAGCCGCCAACTTGGACCAGCCACTTTCTGCCTCACTGACGGCTCTCGGTGGCATGCCAGCCGCCTTCGGAATGTGCCAGCACCCCCTGATGCAGGATTACACGGATCTAACCCCCAAGCCTTACCCCCAGAGTGGCGGGATGCACATGTGGCTCAGCCAGCCAACCCTCAAGCAGATATTGTGCCTCAGCCACAACCTCACCAGTCCCCACCTCGGCTTGCTCCTCCCCAGTCCCCACCTCGGCCTGCTCTTCACCAGCCCCCATCTCGGCCTGTTGTACACGTTCTCGCCCTGGCCACCTACAGGACTTTGTCACTACATTTCATGTTTGAAATTCTGTGAGGGGGAGGAAATGTTATGACTGCACACTGAGTTACAGTGCTGCATTAGAGTTACTCCAGCACATGAAGTTTGATAGTGCTGTTATCGTTATATTATGTCTGACATTGGTGATAGGTACTCGATTGCCTTGGCCTGTAAGAGTTAGTTAGATCGGCCATTAAAACAATACGAGTTGATTTCTACATGCTGTCATTGAGTCATCCTTGCAAACGCAACATGGTCGTTACTTGGCCTGTACCCTCCTCCAGTCATGCCAGCTCTTATCAACAGTAAATGGTCCGTTTATGTGAAAAAATCTGTCAAAAAGTTAAAAATATTAAAATTGGTGCCTGCGGAAAAATTGGACTAGATTTCTTGAAAAAGCAGGAAGTGAAATGAGATCATTCGGGTTTGAAATAAAATTACTATTGCTGGACCAGATATTAAGTTGTGCTCTCAATAAATCATTATTTGCAGTAAACTTCTGTACATCCTGTTAAGGTCATATTCTTACACAATGGATTCATTAATTTGGCTCAGTTTTAGGAGAGAATTTGGAGCTATCAGTTCAACACTAGATTCATGATTTCCCTGAGTTTTGAAGCCATTTCATTTGAATATACTCCAGAACCTCCATTATCCAGACTTCAATTATCCCCCTTCCCAATTATCTGCCAGAATTTCCATGTGACAAATCCTTGCATGAGATGACATTTACTGCACAGTCTGCTAAAACCAGTCTCCTCCTGTTTGATATAAATAAGCTACACAGCACAAGTAGGATTGCATTTAGTTAATATTTGTATTGTATTTGTCTCCACCCTGTGCCTAGGAAGCATAGTGCTGTACCAGAAGTGAAAAGCCAAAATGTGAGCTCTCTTGAGTATTCACCAATTACCATCACCAGCTAGGGGAGTCTCCCCATTATTATGGCAGATAAAGGAGGTTCCACTGAGTGTGACTACCAGCAAGTTATAACTAATTCCATCAAATGTGTCTGTCCATTTTTTCATCCATGAGAATAAAGTTTGAGTGGTTCTCAGTGTTAGCACAGCCCAAGACTGACAAACTTCTCTAACATTTTCCAGTTCTGGCAAGGTGCACAGCTGCACCCAGGCTCACCCATGACTCCCTCCATACGCTTATGGAGGGAGTCACAGCACGCAGGGAGGTTCTCTCCTCTTCCAATGGGAGGAAGAGACCTCCCCAGGAGACCAACGCAGCCTGGTTGTACATTGCACAGGAGGGCACAAGCAGGGATGTTGTCAGGAGGGCCAGGCTGCAGTGGCGCAAACCTTTCAATGATCTCAGTAGATCCTTACTCACACCAACTTACCTTGTACCTCCACCCATCCCTCTCTATCTATATGATCACTTCCCCATCTCAATAGCCACCCCTCACACTCACCCTCATCCTAGTCCAATCATACCAACTAACAACACACAAGGGTAGGCACTTGTGTGCTTTAGTCATAGTTCATGTGACGTTTCTGTTAATGTGCTGTCAAACTTTGAAATCTTTATTTTCAACACTTTGCTTTCTTGGACAGATTTGTGTGCACCTTTGGAAGTGGCTTAGTGAGTTGCAGTGAATGGTGAGACATAACGGTACCCCCCACAATGTTGATGAGTGTGAAAGGAATGGCTTGGGCGTTGTAGGGATGCTTTATAGTGTTGGCGTGGAGTGGTGCCAACCTGGCGCATCATGTGGTAGCCAGGGTGTACAGCATCAAGTGAAGTAAGCCTGGCCATGGTGAGGCCATCCCTGGCATCCCGGGCAACAATGTCGTCGGGTGCTGATGCCCTGGTCCTGTGCAGCATCACATGATTTGGTGGTGTTGTTGGTGCTGCTGGTGTACCTGGTGATGTTGGTGTTGGGGCTGATCGTGGTCAGATTCTGAGTACCAAGGTGAGGGAGTATAAAGTGTACCCATGCTGATGGAATAGATGGCAGGTGAAGTAGAGATGACAGAAGCAATCTATCAATGGTGGGAGAGGTAATAAGGTCAGACTGCATGGAGACTTATGTAAAGACTTGCAGCATCCTGAATCTGTAGTGGAAATGCAGTTTAGAGATGCTAGTGCTTAAGGGAAGATATCTGAATCAGCTGAGAGCTTTGACTTGATATTTGAAGCTGTCAACTCATCAACTGATTCAACGGCCACTGACCTCCCACCTCAGCTTCACAGACGAGGTCTAGGCACAGCGGGAAACCGGTGGGAGGCCTGTGAAAGTTAAAAAGCTGGGAAAAAAGCATTTTTCAGTGGCTGTAAACAAGCCACTAATGATTTGAATTGGGTCCCCTACTGCAGCCTGTCGGGTCTACTCAGCGCTGGCAGACCCAATTTCGGGAAATGCAGGTGTGCACGTTTTGACAGCGGGTTCCCGACCTGCTGTCAATCATTTAAAATTTCACAGCTGACCCGCCACCAAATGGGTCCGCTGAGCGCCGGTTAAATCTGTTTCTCTCTCCAGAGATGCTGCCTGACCTGCTGAGTATTTCCAGCATTTTCTGTTTTTATTTCTGGCATTTTATGTTTTTATGCCAGATATTTATTGTTCAGTATAACATAGAATATATTTTTTCAAAGAAGTTGATTTTTAATCTTCAGAATTACAGCCCAGAAGGTAACAAATCAGAATGTCTAGGTCCTATGCTCTGGAATTCCCTTCCTAAACCTCTCTGCCTTTCTATCTATCTCTCCTCCTTTAAGACTTCTTAAAACCTACCTATGTGTCTTAATGTCTCCTTTTTTGGCTCAGTGTCAATTTCTGTCTGATTACGCTCCTGTGAAACGCCTCTGGATGTTTTACTATGTTAAAAGCACTATATAATTGCAAGTTGTTGCTGTACGCAACGAGCAGACTGAGTTTGGTAAGTGCAAGGGAAGTTGATTTTTAACCTTTAGCATCATGAATCCATAAACATTTACAGCCCTGAAGGAGGCCATTCAGCCATCATGTCTGTGCCAGCTCTTTGCAGGAGCAATGTAAAATTAATCCTACTTCTCCATTCTTTCTCCATACCTCTGTATCTACCTCTTGCCTGAGCCATTGTGATAAAGCAATTCATGCGCTTTCACAGGCATGTGCTCCAGCACACCCAATTTATCCATATTCACTATGCCCAGGCAATTCAGGGCACCCGGGTGTAGACCCAAGAAAATCTCCCCCCTCTTCTACTGTTTCAGCTATACAGTTCAACATTCTATTGATGCAATCAAATCTTCATTTATTTTTGCTGGTGTTGTATGATAAAACAATCTGGGCAGCTTGCAGTTATTTTTACTGGAGGACTTCCACCCAGCATTTTTTATGTATTTTCTGATGCAATTATACTGAAGTTCTTCCAGTGCAAAATTATAACATTAAGTTGGCAATCAGGTGTATTTATTAAAATGTTATACCTTATCTACCAGAAAGAAGTCACTTGACCCACACAAACGGCATTGATCCCACTCCGCACAGGAAGCTACCAGCAGAAAATGGCAGTGTAACGCAATGCAGAGCAGAAATCATATTCAACAAGCAAATTAAAAGTTCAGATGAAGAGATTTAGGAAATAAAAGGCTATATTTCTGGGTCCAAAAAAAATAACCTCTGGAAGATAAGGCCCTCAAAGTGTTTAAATGCTACCGAGGATTGTTGCAAGCATTTTTGTGAGGTGTGATAAAGAAGCTGGGTGGCCAGTGGTTTGTTCAAGGAAAAAAGTCTTAAATTGGAACAAATTAACCTGATGCCCCAGGAGGTTGCTGACAACTGTGATCTGCAGGGGCAGCCCTGCAAGCTGTAACGTACACTTCTGGGCACTTTTCCACGCTGTGGGACACTGAGCAGAAACCCTGGACAATAACATGGGAAGTGTTACGATACCATTCCTGTGTTATTTACATAAAATTGAAATGACCCTGGCCTATTTCAGGTGGGAGTTTCCCACCCACACCAGGGTTTCCTCAGAAAATGTGTATCAGGCACAAAGAGGGCAGAGACCCAGAAATAAGAGGCATTGAGGTTGAGGAATATTGCTACCTACATGTGACGAACGAGACTCCGCGATAGAGAAGATACCTTCATTGAGGATTCCTCCCAAAGTTCCAGACAGTTAATTCTGCTGCCTTTAGAAAGAGACAATGTAAATACATTCAGAGAAGTTTCTTTTACAGAAAATTATTAGCTGTTTATCTTATTTAAATTCAGGTTAAACTATAGACATATATATATTTGCAAATATTGATACTGCAGTGGTTTGTTTAGTTGTATGTGTTTTACTTGGAAAAAGTAATCTCTGCAAGATTTATGATTGATGTTTTAAACTTAAAAGTTATTTAGTGCCGTACACACCAGCATGGCATCTTCAGCAGAGGAGAGAACTGGGAAAGGCAGAGCAAGTAACTTGAAAGGCAGAAACCCTCACCACATTTAAAAAGTGCTTGGCTGTGCACTTGAAGTGCCGTAACCTACGGACCAAGAGCTGGATAGTGGGATTAGGCTGGATAACTCTTTGTCGGCCGGCGTGGACATGATGGGCTGAAATGGCCTCCTTCCATGCTGTAAATTTCTATGATTCTAAAACTTCATTTAACTTTTAATCAATTTACAATACAGATTTTTTTGCTTTGGATATTTTCTATACTACTGAAGTAAAAAGATTGCATCCAACGCTTCCTTACAGATGAGCTCTCAGTCTAGCAATGTAACTCTCATATCTACAATTTCTGAAATTATCTGCAATATATCCCTGATTTATACTGGTGGTTTGGATTGTACAAGATCACAAGTATAAAAAATTTGTTACATCCTTAAATTTTAATGTGCATATTTTTCAAAGGGAACAATCTCTGATTGGCGGGTGGCGACAAGCGGTGTTCCCCAGGGATCTGTACTGAGGTCTCAGCTTTTCACCATATATATTAATGACTTGGATGAAGGAATAGAGAGTTGCATATTCAAGTTTGCAGATGACACTAAGTTAGGTGGCACAATAAGTTGCGTAAATGGGAGCAGGATGTTACAACGGTTCAGTCCAGATTCACCAGAATGATACTGGGGCTGAGAGGGTTACATTATGAGGACAGATTGCATAAACTTTATTTCCTTGAAGTTAGAAGGCTGAGTCATAGAGTCATAGAGTTTTACAGCACAGAAAGAGGCCCTTCGGCCCATCGTGTCTGCGCCGCCCAGCCATCCCTGTCCAGTCTAATCCCATTTTCCAGCATTTGGTCCATAGCCTTGTATGCAATGGCATTTCAAGTGCTCATCCAAATGCTTCTTGAATGTTGTGAGGGTTCCTGCCTCTACCACCCTTTCAGGCATTGAGTTCCACATTCCAACCACCCTCTGGGTGAAAAAGTTCCTCCTCAAATCCCCTCTAAATCTCCTGCCCCTTACCCTGAATCTATGCCCCCTTGTTATTGACCCCCCTACTAAGGGGAAAAGTTCCTCTTTGTCTACCCTATCTATGCCCCTCATCATTTTATACACCTCAATCAGGTCCCCCCTCAGCCTTCTTTGCTCCAAGGAAAACAACCCCAGCCTGTCCAGCCTCTCTTCATAGCTGAGGCGCTCCATCCCAGGTAACATCCTGGTGAATCTTCTCTGCACCCTCTCCAAAGCAATCACATCCTTCCTATAGTGAGGCGACCAGAACTGCACACAGTACTCCAGCTGTGGCCTCACCAGCGTTTTGTACAGCTCCATCATAACCTCCCTGCTCTTATATTCTATGCCTCGGCTAATGAAGGCAAGTATCCCATATGCCTTTTTAACCACCTTATCTACCTGTTCCGCTGCCTTCAGGGATCTATGTACATGTACACCAAGGTCCCTCTGACCCTCTGTACTTCCTAGGGTCCTACCACTCATTGTGTATTCCCTTGCCTTATTTGTCCGTCCAAAATGAGGGATGATCTAATTGAGGTGTTTAAAATGAAAAAGCGATTCAATTAAGTAGCTACAGAGAAATTATTTCCTCTGATGCGGGAATTCAGAACAAGGGGGCAGAATCCGAAAATTAGAGCTAGGCCAGTTAACACAATGGATAGTTGCAATCTGGAACTCTCCCCCCAAAAGGCTGTGGATGCTGAGACAATTGAAATTTTCAAGACTGAGATCAATAGATTTTTGTTAGTTAAGGGTTTCAAGGGATATGGATCAAAGGCGGGTAAATGGAGTTGAAGTCGACCTCATGGCGGAACAGGGTCAAGGGGCTGAATAGCCTACTCCAATTGCTATGGTCCGAGTAATGCAGTTAAATAATTGCACTGAGGTCTATGGTAGGAAATTTTAGTCTACAACAGTGCAGGAAACTGGCATTAGTTGACTGCTATAATTATTTATTATTGAAAAGTGAGATTGTAAAATGCTTTCATTTACAAATCTAAGTTCTTTCAATATTACAGGCGGTGCATTTATTAATGCTGGTCTAATCGAGCTTTATTTCCACACCTTGCTGAATCCTATAGCTACACTGGAAGACTGCATCGTGTCTACAGTTGTTTGGATCCATGCCCTCTACATAAAGTGACGACTCTTTACATGGTGCCAAGAACATTTTGTGCTGAAATGTCAAATTGGCTAAAGGATTTCCTGGTTTTCTGCCTGACAGAAATCAAAGGCAGAATTTATCAGCGTCTGGGAAATAGCCTTCCAATTTTTAAATCTAGTTCAGGATCTTTTAAGATCAATTATCCTTCTAATGATTGCTGTGTTTTTAATTCTTTCTCCAGATGAGAGCAGGTACCTTTTCACTGCTACCAGATGCCTCTAATGCGCAGTAATACTCTACAACATTTAGAGAGCTAAAAAGCGAGAAAGATCGGCATAAATTTAAGGTCATCGACAAAAGGACAAAGGGAGAGGTTAAGAGTTTTTTTTTACATAGAGGGTCGTTGGGACATGGAATGCCCTGTCATAAACGGTGATGAAAGCAGAATCCATAATAGCCTTTAAAAGGGAAATGGAGAAACATTTGAAAAAAGAAAATTAAAAGGATGCCAGGAAAGGATAGGGAAATAGGACCAAGTGGATAGCTCTTTCAGAGAGCTGGCACAGGTGCTCCTCCTATACTGTGAAAAGTTGATTTATAAAGCCTCCAGTCATGTCTGGTGCTAGAAAATCAATGTTAGTATCTCTCGTCAACAAATTGTATTTAAGGTCAATTTTTAATATCTTAAACGTTCAAATGATCTGTATTTCACTTATTGAAGAATGCCCTCTTCACTGACTGTGGCCATTTTGGACACTATCTGTTTCACTTTGGTACTGATCAGCAGAGAGCAGAGTGCTGTCGTCGAAAGAGTTCCCACTATGTCAGCTATTATTGTTTTTCCCAATAAAGAAATATAATCCTACGCAGTAATGGATGAAAAGGTGTGTGGTTATGGTGGCATGAAAGCAGGGCTCTTGTGGAGATTATTTTTAATAGGTTACAACTACAACTTTATTGAAACATTCTGTTGTTTAGTTTAGAAATTAAATGAAAATAATGAGCAAAGCTCGCTATTTACTTTCAGCACTGGCTACATAAAACATTTTAGGCAGACATAGTTTACACATCCAGATGTATACTCAGCACATTCTCTCAGGCAGGCTGGACAGGCTGAAGCAACCCCTACCGCATACGTCTGCACAACTTCACCTTCAAAAGCCAAGGTTGCATTCAGATACTAGCTTTGCTTCTGATGAAAATTCATTGACAAAAATGAGCAAGCATTGCCTCCTCAGAAGTAAGGGGAAGAAACTGTCTTCTATTTTAGAAATCAGACTTTTCATATTTGGAAATCTCTGAACAGCCTGTTGAAAAAAACACTGTCTGTTTCGATTCTGTGAAGAGTAGCACTCATACTATAAAGGCAATTTGCAGACAGCTCTAATATCCTTCTCTTTAACATTCCAGCATCATGGATCGGGAGGTCGCATTGATGACAGAAATGGATAAAGTCAAAAAGGAAGCCAGTAAGTAATAGACAGAGGTTCCTTTATCACAGCTGGTTGAATGAAGCCTGTAAAACCTGTTTTAAGATCCTGTTTTCCCTGTGCCAGTTCTATCATCAGATGTTCAACTCTTTGAGCATTCATAAAAAAGACTTGCATTTATATAGCGCCTTTCACAACCTCAGGATGTCCCAAAGCGCTTTACAGCCAATGAAGTACTATTGAAGCATCATCACTGTTGTAATGTAAGAAATAAGCAGCATCACTACTCAAATGCGAACGTTGCCCGTTGAGATTTGACATCAGCAGTATGTCCTTGACCGGTTCAGTATTCAAGTGTTCTGAGCGGTAACTGAATTATTCCAATAGCAGGTTGCACTATCTGTGGCAGCATCACCCTGTGCATGAAACCTTTCCTATTCATGTTGGTGAGGTTTTTATCCTAATTTTTCAATTCCTATCGAGCATTAATATGTTTGGCCAGTCTTGCGGTTGGGGAGGCCTCTGGATTACTAGTCCAGTAACATAAGCACTGTGCTACCATTCCTCTCCCAAAAACTGGCCACGCCCCCAGGTCAAAATTGCGAGATTCCACATATTGTGGTGGTTCGGGAAGGCTCATTTTCTTAGGCTCACAGGCACTAGTAGGCACATTTTAAACGTTTTTTCATATCAAAAATATTTAATTTACTAAGAAGCTGACTAGTGTACACCAGTGAAACTATTAAATGGCTCAATATAGTATTTTAAAGTAATTTTCAGTCTAACATCAGTGGTGGGAAAACTACTAGAGACCATTGTCAAGGACAAAATTAATTCTCACTTGGAGAAGCATGGGTTAATAAGGGACAGCCAGCACAGATTTGTTAAAGGCAAATCGTGTCTGACTAACCCGATTGAGTTTTTCGATGAAGTAACAGAGAGGATTGATGGAGGTAGTGCAGCAGATGTTGTATATATGATATAGATTTTCAAAAGACATTTGATAAAGTACCTCACAACAGACTTATTCGGAAAATAGAAGCACTTGGTATTAAAGGGATGGTGGTAACTTGGGTATGAAATTGACTAAGAGATAGGAGGCAGAGAGTAATGGTGAACGGATGTTTTTCTGACTAGAGAGAAGTATGCAGTGGGGTCCCCCAGGACCATTGCTTTTCTTGTTATATATAAATGCCCTGGACTTTGGTATAGGGGGTCCAATTTCAAAGTTTGCGGATGATACAAAACTTGGCAACGTAGTAAATAGTGAGCATGATAGTAGCAGACTTCAGGAGGACAGACTGGTGAAATGGACAGATACATGGCAGATGCAATTTAATGTGAATAAGTGTGAAGTGATGCACTATGGGAGAAACAACATGAAGCGGCAGTATAATCTAAATTCTAAATGGTACTATTTTGAGTGGGATGCAAGAACAGAGGGATCTGGGTTGCATAGTCACAAATCTTGAGAAGGCGGTTAAGAAAGCATATGGGATATTTGGCTTGTAAATAGAGGCATTGAGTACAAAAACAAGGAAGTCATGCTAAACCTTTACAAATCTCTGGTTAGATGTCAGCTGGTGTATTGTGTACAATTCTGGGCACCACACTTTAGGAAGGATGTCAAGGCCCTGGAGCGAGTACAGAGGAGGTTTGCCAAAAAAATTTTGACAGATGAATTGTCATCGTTTGACAGCTCTGTGAAGCTGTCAAACACTGACAGTCTCTGTTGTTTGATGAGTTCTTGTATTCAAGACTCTTCAAACCTCTTTTGTGAGCAGAAATTAGATGGCTGTTACATCAGAGAATGCAGCAGCCATCTGTCATCTCTGCCGGTGAGATGTGAGACTCTCCGCACCCCAACTGTTGAAGCCTGCAGGAAGAAACAAAGGTAAGTAAAGATTTTCTATCACTTTTTACTCACCTCACACACTTACCTCTCCACACTTGCACCCATCACTTACTCCACAGCGCACGTTTGGACCCCTCCGACCCCCGCAGATCTACTTCTCGCCTCGGTGACCCTGGCGGGGTTTCCCGACGTCTGGAAGCCCGCACCTCTGCTGGAAAAATGTGGATAATCCTCTTAACTGCCTGTTAACTACCTGTGGCTGTAATCCCCTTCCCGCCTCCAGGAGACAGGACCCGGCACGGGTCGGCTATCCACCTCCTGGGAAGATGGCACGGAGGTGGGTTGGGGGCGGGATGGGTACCCGCCCCCAGATTCTGCCATTTTCCTGGCAGTCCCGCCTCCAAACCCACCTCCCCAGGGCTGGCAAGATCGCACCCAAAGAGTCTGCAAAGGGATATAGATTGGTTAAGTGAGTGGGCTAAAATTTGACAGATGGAGTATAATGTGGGAAAATGTGAGGTTATCCACTTTGATAGGAAGAATAGAAAAGCAAAATATTATTTAAATGGAGAGACTACAGAATGTTGCGGTATAGAGGGATCTGGGTGTCCTCGTACATGAAACACAAAAAGTTAGCATGCAAGTATAGCAAGTAACTAGGAAGGCAAATGGCATGTTGGCCTTTATTGCAAAGGGGATGGAGTATAAAAGTAGGTAAGTATTACTACAGCTGTACAGGCGGTTGGTGAGACCACACCTTGAGTACTGCGTACAGTTTTGGTCTCCTTATTTAAAAAAGGATATACTTGCATTGGAGGCAGTTCAGAGAAGGTTCACGAGGTTGATTGCTGGGATGAAGGGGTTGTCATTTGAGGAAAGGTTGAGCAGGTTGAGCCTATACTCATTGGAGTTTAGAAGAATGAGAGGTGATCTAATTGAAACATAAAAGATTATGAGGGGGCTTGACAGGGTAAAAGCTGAGAAGGTGTTTCCCCTCGTGGGAAAATCTAGAACTAGGGGGCATAGTTTCAGAATAAGGGGTCGCCCATTTAAGACAGAGATGAGGAGGAATTTCTTTTCCCAGAGGGTCCTGAATTCTTGGAATTCTCTACCCCAGAGAGCTGTGGAGACTGAGTCATTGAACATATTCAAGGCTGAGATAGACAGATTTTTGAACTACAGGGGAGTCAAGGGTTATGAGGAACAGGCAGAAAAGTGGAGTTCAGGCCAAGATCAGATCAGCCATGATCTTATTGAATGGCGGAGCAGGCTCGAGGGGCCAAACAGCCTACTCCTGCTCCTATTTCTTATGTTATGTTCCATTATACTGTGGCGGAGACCACATAGGGACAATAACACAATTCACAATGTATAGCCAATGTTGTTATATGTACCTAAACACAATTCACTATGTATAGCCAATGTTGTTATATGTACGTACTGGGTTGGGTTATCAGGGCAGGGTCCCTTTAAGAGCGTCGGTAGCGTGATGACGTCATAGCCGTGCAATGAGGCTGAGACCCTCTGTCCTCATGGAGAGTGAATAAAGTAACACGCGTTTTGCCTTTGCTGCAACAAAAGTCTCAGAGCCTGTTGATTTCTAGCGACTCCAACATTGGTGACCCCGCTGCTCTTTTGGACGATTCCAAAGACCTCTTCCGAAATGGCGACGAACGACGTTTCCATCAAATTACCCGAGTTTTGGGAACGACAGGCTGCCGCTTGGTTCGCCCAGGCCGAGGCTCAATTTGCACTCCGGGACATCACCGCAGACGACACGAGGTACTATTACATCGTCTCTGCTCTCGGCAGCTCCACCGCGGCCAGAGTCATGAGCCTGCTCGAGAACCCCCCGGAGATCAACAAATTCGAAACGCTGAAAACACACCTCTTAGAAATTTTTGGACTCACCGAAGCCGAGTGTGCACGCCGGCTTCTCTCTCTACCCGGGCTTGGCGACTCCAAGCCCTCAGAGCTGATGGACCACATGCTGGCCCTCCTGGGCACACACAGGCCGTGCTTCCTCTTCAAGGAACTGTTCCTTCAACAGCTGCCAGGTCAGGTACGGTCGGCTTTAGCCAACTCTTCCAGTACCGATTTCCGCGACCTGGCCAAGGAGGCCGACAAATTTTTCTCTGCCGGGCAACAGTACTGTGTGGCCACACGGAGCCCTGCCCCCACTGATACAGCCCAACGGCGGCAGCTCCCAAGCCTCTGCTTCTACCACGCACAGTTCGGCCCCAAAGCCAGGAAGTGCCGGCCCCCGTGCAGTTTTCCCGCGTCGAAACAAACGAAAGACCACTCGTCAGCTGCTATGGCTGTCGGCCGTTCAGGCAGTTTGTTATTTATTATGGACACCGACTCCGGACGTCGTTTTCTTTGCTACACAGGTGCCCAGGTGAGCGTCCTGCCCGCGTCAACCACAGACATGCAAGGGGGGACCACGGCCCCGTCCTCGAAGCCGCCAATGGCAGTTCCATCCGCACCTTCGGGAAACGGAGCGTGGTGCTTTGTTTTGGCGGGCAGCGGTTCACCTGGGACTTTGTCACGGCAAAAGTGTCCACCCCCCTTCTCGGCGGGGACTTCCTCTGCGCCAATGGCCTTTTGGTGGACGTCAAGAACCGACGTCTCATCAACGCTGAGACTTTCAGCTCGCTCCCGTGTTCCCTCAGCGGGTCCAACACGACGAAGTTGTCCAGCGCACTCTCGGCCTCCGACGAGATTTCCCGCCTCCTCGCCGAGTTCCCGGACCTCACGAAGCCCATGTTCTCGTCCGCCGCCACCAAACACGGGGTAGAACACCACATCTCGACCACCGGTCCAGCCGTCTACGCCCGCACTCGGCGCCTCGACCCGGGGAAACTCGACATTGCTAAAGCCGAGTTCGACACCATGGAGCGCCTCGGCATCACCCGCCGGTCGAACAGTCCGTGGGCCTCGTCCCTCCACATCGCTCCGAAACCAGGCGGCGATTACCGGCGCCTCAACGACGCTACGACCCCCGACCGCTACCCGATTCCACACATCCAGGACTTTTCCGCCCGCCTGGCCGGGAAAGTGGTATTCTCGAAAGTGGACCTCGTCCGGGGTTACCACCAGGTCCCTGTCCGGCCGCAGGACATCCCGAAAACCGCGGTGATCACCCCGTTCGGGCTGTTCGAATTCCTTCGCATGCCATTCGGCCTCAAAAACGCCGCCCAGGCTTTTCAACGCCTAATGGACACCGTGTTACAGGACCTGACATTCCTGTTCGTATACCTGGACGACATCCTCATCGCCAGCGCCTCCAGGACGGAGCATGTGTCGCACCTGCGGACTCTCTTCCATCGCCTCAGCCAGCACAGCCTAATCGTCAACCCGGCCACGTGTCAGTTCGGGCTGTCCTCGATCGACTTTCTCGGGCACCGCATCACGAAGGACGGGGCGGTGCCACTGCCATCGAAAGTGGAGGCCGTGATGGACTTCCCGCGACCCCTCACCGTGAAGGCCCTGCAGGAGTTTTTGGGCATGGTGAACTTTTACCATCGCTTCGTCCCCCAAGCAGCCCAGCTTATGCGGCCCCTTTACGAGGCCCTCAAAGGCAAGCCTGACAAGCTCGCCGTCGACTGGTCCGAGTAGATGGCAAATTCTTTCACGGACATGAAAAGGGCCCTGGCTAACGCAACCATGCTGGCGCATCCGTTACCTGATGCGCCGATCGCTCTCACCACCGACGCCTCGGACTATGCGGTCGGTGCCGTCCACAAACAGTGGGTCAATGGCACCTGGCAGCCGCTCGCCTTCTTCAGCCGGCAGCTCCGCCCCAACGAGTGGAAGTACAGCGCCTTCGATTGCGAGCTTCTCGGCCTCTACCTCGCCGTCCGACACTTCCGTTTCCTACTGGAGGCTCGCCCGTTCACCGTGTTCGTGGACCACAAACCGTTGACCTTCGCCATGGCGAAAGCTTCCGAGCCGTGGTCGGCCCGTCAGCAACGCCAGCTGGCCTTCATCTCAGAGTTTACAACGGACATCCAGCATGTGGCTGGGAAAGACAACCCCGTCGCCGACTGTCTCTCCTGAGCCGTCGCCAGCGCCGTACACCTCGGCATCGACTACACCCGCATGGCGGCCAACCAGACCTCTGACCCGGACGTCCAGGCCTACAGAACGGCGGTCACGGGCCTTCAACTAGCAGACGTCGCGTTCGACGATGCCGGCACCACACTCCTGTGCGACGTCTCCGTTGGGCAGCCACGTCCCGGCGTGTCTGACGGGTGGAGACGGCAAGTTTTATACGCCGTCCGTAATCTTTCCCACCCGGGCAGGAAGCCGTCACAGAAGCTGGTGGCGGCTAAGTTCGTCTGACACGGGCTCAGGAAAGACGTTCACGACTGGGCCAGCACCTGCGTGGTATACCAATGCTCAAAAGTGCATCGCCATACTAAGGCCCCGTTGGCGCATTTCGCGGTGCCCGAGAGGCGGTTCGACCATGTTAACGTGGACCTAGTGGGGCCCCTGCCGCCCTCCCGCGGGTTCACCCACCTTCTCACAATGGTCAACAGAACCACCCGATGGCCGGAAGCCGTCCCGCTGTCTTCAACGGCGTCCGCCGATGTGGCTCGGGCGTTCATCAGCACTTGGATCGCCCGGTTCGGCACCCCATCTGACATTTCCTCCGACCGGGGGCCCCAGTTCACGTCGGAGCTCTGGAACGCTGTCGCCCGAGGCCTCGGGTTGAGACTCCACCGCACCACAGCATACCACCCTCAGGCTAACGGACTGTGCAAACGGTTTCATCGCTCCATGAAAGCCGCGCTCCGGGCCAGCCTCCGAGACAACAGTTGGATCGACAGACTCCCGTGGGTCATGCTGGGACTCAGGACCGCCCCCAAGGAGGACCTCCAGTCCTCATCCGCCGAGCTCGTCTACGGACAGCCGCTTCTGGTTCCTGGGGATTTCGTCCCCAACACAATAGAACCTTGGTCCGCAGCCTGTCAGCGGTCTGACCTTCTGGACAATGCCAAGGTTTTCGTGCCGGTGCCCACGTCGCAGCACGGCCTCCCGCTGTCCCACGTTCCACTCGACCTTCGTGCGGCGGAGTACGTTTTCGTCCACTACGACGCCCACTGGTGCCCTCTTCAGCCACCCTACGATGGACCATTCCGCGTCCTGGAAACCGGGGACAAGACCTTCGTAGTGGATGTCGGCGGTAAACCGGACTGCATTTCCGTGGACCGTCTTAAGCCGGCCCACCTGGATCTGGACCAACCCGTTGAGTTGGCACAGCCCCCGAGGCGGGGCCGACCTCTGGTTTCTGCACCCTCAGTCCACCACCGAGCGCCCGAGGTTCCTCCGACGAACCCCCCGGTCCCCGCCCCGGAATTGAGGAGCCGTTCCGACCGTGTGATCCGGCCCCCCTAACAGCTGACATTGCCAGTGCTAGTGAATTCTGGGGGGACGTATGTGGCGGAGGCCACATAGGGACAATAACACAATTCACAATGTATAGCCAATGTTGTTATATGTACGTACTGGGTTGGGTTATCGGGGCAGGGTCCCTTTAAGAGCGTCGGTAGCGTGATGACGTCATGCGTCGGAAGCGTGATGACATCATAGCCCTGCAACAAGGCTGAGGACCTCAGTCCTCATGGAGAGTGAAGAAAGTAACACGCGTTTTGCCTTTGCTGCAACAAAAGTCTCAGAGCCTGTTGATTTCTAGCGACTCCAACAATACTACCTGATTACGCCAGTTCATGGAAGATTTTACGTTTCTAATTATGCAAATGAATTTTAGCGGAAACTTGAAACCTAACCAGTGCAATTGGGACGCATTTTCCCGATTGCCCCCAAATTATAAACTCTACCCTGTGTCTTTTATGGAGATATTTCAGGTATAAGTTCGTCGGCGCCCAAACCAGGAAGCCCGAGGCTGGCCGAACATTGGGCCTCAGGCCTCATTACTATTCACTGGGCCTTAGGCCTCATTACTATTCACTGGGCGAGCTGCTGACAACTCTCATGCCTCCACAGGTAGCGCGCCCATTTGAGACAAGCATCCTGATGGTAAGTCCTGGGAGGGGGCGTGTGGAGCAGTAATGGGGGATGTGATCCATATACCGTGGTGACAGGGAGCACGTCTGCTCCTCCTGGCTCTGCAGCCATGATTATTCTGTAGTTAAAAAAAACACTTACCTTTTGATGGTGGTCGCCTTGCGATCACTTAATTATCTGGAGTGAAGCAGGACAGGCTCCTGCTCCATTCTCTGATAGCGAGGGGTCTAAACCAGGCACTAGGCCCTATCAGGAACACCTGAAAAATCACCTGACTGAATATCAGATCGGATGTCTTTCCCGGTGTCTTTTGGGAGCAGCACGTTGGACCATAAAATTGGCCCTTGCTGGGCCGTAAAACGGGTGCAAGTATGTCCAATTCCTACCCCTTTATGTTTTGTGTGTGCATTTGGAAGCTATACATAATGTGGCACATCAGAAATTTTAAGAGAGAGGGGCGACTGTATCACCATGATGTTAAACTATGGAAAATGGATTTACTGAGACATTTTGTACCTCAGCACTTTTACACTCATTGGTTTGTCAAGTGTCTTAAAGAGTTGCTTATTTAGAGCAGATGAATCCCTCATTCATTAGTTTTGCTTTCTTAAACAAATGGACAAATAAGCATTCCAGCTGCTTGATTAGATGCTGCTGCAGAAACACACTGGCGCCATCATGCTGTGTCCTTAGTTGACCTGACTCAGTTTTTACAGTTCTCTGGCACCACTGTCCACATTTTTCTCTGCCTTCCAAGTCTTCTGGCACTAAACTACATTTTCCTTAAATAGATTTTGCACGAACCAGAGGTTCAATCTCCTCTGTTTGAATGCACAAATTAGTTGTGTTTTTAAAAAAAATCATCTTTTTAACAGTTCAAATGTACATAAAGGCCTTGAAATTGGACAAGGCCTGAAAACTGCCGCGGGGATTGTGATACACAATCAACCCGCGCCATTCCTTCCGATGCAACAGCACGCAAACTTCGTGCTGCCTGCTAATTTAAATAATAGTAGCGTGCAGCCCAATGCTGAACGCGCTGCTGAGTAGCCGCACGCCTCAGCTGGGGGCCCAAGTTCTTGTGAGGATAGCACCACTTAAAGCTAGCCTGCACTATTTAAAGGCAGCCTGCACCTCTTAAAGGGAGGTGCATTCTGGCTGCAGCACATGCTGGAAGTGGCTGGGGAACAGAATCTGAGCAGGAAAAACACTAAGTAATGGCACAACAGGGCAGAGAGTGTGCTCCAAGGTCCTGTGACGCAGCACTGGACGCCTTAGTACAGGAGGAAGACAGGAGGAAAGAGGCCCTGTATTCACAGGGGGCCAGGAGGCCATCCAGAGAAACTCTGAGAAGGCAATGGGAGCAGATAGCCGTCGGAGTCAATGCCAGTAGTGTAGCCCTGAGGACCTGAATGCAGTGTTACAAGAAGTTTAATGACCACAATCGTGTGTTCAAGGTCAGTGAATTCATCTTCAAATGCCATATTCTTACAACTGAACCACTAGGCTCAGACACTGCTCAATTCACCACCGCAGCTTCACTCACCTACCAACAATCTCTATCAATCACGACTCATACCTCACATTCATAGCTTCACCTCACCCTTGCACACTTAGCACTGCTGCAAGCCTCACACCCACATCTCACAGTTTTCACACACTGCCAGCTATTCAACCATGACAGGGACATCACCCAAACACATTGCACCACACTCACTGACACACTTCCCTCTCTCTTGCAGGACAAGGTGGCTCATAACTGGAGGCAGCAGGGGCTACCTGCTGGGAGACGGGCATTCCTGCATGACCATACCCTTATGGAGGAGACAGTGCTGGAGATTATTGGAGCGGCCATTGCTCAGCCTGTGGCCAACGGTGGGGCTGAAACAATCCAAGGTGACGGTATCCTCATACCTAATCCTCCTTCTCACATCCCACTTCCCCCTCATCCCACAACCTCTTCTGATTTACAAGCTGCAGATGGTGTAAACATGCACCTCTTGCTTTCCCCCCATCCCCTCACCGCAACCCTACCCTTGTGCCTTTCTCCTTTCAGATACCCAAGAACTGCAACCTGGCCAGACAGTGGTGGAGGAGCAGGAACTGGAAGAGGAAGAAGGCAGTGATGCTGAAGACACGCCACCGTCACTCGAATTCACACTCGCAGCCACCAGCTCAGATACAGACAGTGCATGCAAATTAGATAGGATAAAGGCGGGATCTGCACTTGGTGAGTCACGGAGCATGAGTGGCCTGCACCCAGGGCAGGGAAAAAGGGTAGCACAGGTGCCAGCTCGCCGGAGGGCGAGGTCACCCATGAATTCTGCTGCAGAGGACTCCGATGAGGACTTCGATGGGGCGGTCTTCAGAAGAATGCTGATGGATATGCACAATGAAATGTTTGGTGCATTGGCAGGCCTGCCAGAAAGCCTGAGTGCAATGTCAAGGAGCATGGAGGAGTCCAGCACCAACCTTGGACAGAGCTTTGCGCAGAGCTTGGAGACCATCCTTTCCAGCACGGAAGTGGTGGACAACTCCATTAGCGCACTTGTGGACCCAACCATGATGAAGCATCTGATGGCCAATGTCTCAGCTTCCATTGCAGCACAAGCAGAAGCCACCTAATGTCTGAGTGCTGCAGTGGAAGCTCAGACTGAAGTCTTGCAAGGTCAGCTTGATGCCACGCAAGCTCAGACTGCTGTCATCATGACTGTGGTTACTAGTGTGGAAAGGGGCTTGCAGGGTGTCACTGCAGTCCAGCAATCTGTCCTCCAACAGATTACTAGGATTACTGAGGTGCCGCCCTGGGGGAGTGGCAGTGGCTCCATGGAGCATGAACCTGCTGTCCTCTCTCAGGATGACAGCATTCATCCTCCCACCACTGCCACTCGGCTAGCGCCCTTATCGTTCCTGTCGGCCAGCCAGCCCAGACTGCTGCCGCCCATGCCGAGGTAGTGCAATATACAGCTGGGCCTTCTAGGCCCAGAGCTACTCGAGGTTACCCTCCAAAGCCATCTGCAGTCTCCCCAACTGAAAGTCAGCAGCCTTCCACCAGCCATGCTGCAGCCACTGGGATAGCACTGCATATGAGCACTAATACAGGCAAAGGCACACAGCAGACAGGCACTAAGGGAATGCGCAAGGGTGATTAGTTGACTTTGGTACGTAGTATTGGATGGTTTGATTTATAAATTTGGTTTGGAATGTTTATTTTGTGGTGGCTTTTATTGTAGCATTGTGACCAAGAGGACACTGTGATGGTCAGTAATAGAGGGATGGTAAGGTGTCGAACTGTTGGTGAATGGGGAATTGGGGTTGCGTTCACTCGTACTGCAGTTGAATGAGCCAATCACAGACAGCCCGGCCAGAAAGGGGCTGTCTTGGTTGCCTCCTCCCTTCCTCCTCCATCTCTTCCTCCTCCTCCTCAACTCTTCATTGTGGCAAAGGCTGTGCCATCATGATGGCGAGGTTGTGGAGCATGCAGCAGACAATACCGAATCTTGAGACGCGCTCTGGTGAGTACTGCAGGGCTCCTCCAGAGTGGTCCAGGCAATGGAAGCGTTGGTTAAGCACGCCAATGGTCTGCTTTATCAGATTCCATGTGGCAGAATGGCTTTCGTTATATGCATGCTGCCCACGTGTGCTTGGATTGCGCACCGAAGTCATGAGCCAGGTGGTCAGCGGATAGCCCTTGTTGCCCAGTAGCCACTTTTTGGCTTGTCATTGTGGCTCAAATGCAGATGGTACAGCGGACTGCCGCAGAATGAAGGCATCATGACTGCTACCAGGATACTGAGCATTGACCTGCATGATGCGCTGAGTATGGTCACACACCAGCTGGACACTGACGGTGTGGAATGCCTTTTGGTTGTGATACGCCTCCGAATTCACACTTGGTGCCCACAAAGCAACGTGTGTGCAGTCAATGGCACCCTGCACCATGGGGATGCCTGCCATCCTGACGAAGCTGCATGCTCGCTTCGCCTGCTTCCCTCTGGCAAGACCGAATGAAATGTATTCACTCCTCTTTGCATACAGAGCCTCAATGACCTCCCTTATGCAACAGTGCACTGCAAACTGGGAGATGTTGGAAATATTGCCTGCTCCAGCCTGGAAGGCGCCCGATGCATAAGAATTCCTGGGCATGCTCACATTCACAGCCACTGGCAATGCCATCATCGCCCTTCTCTGAGGCTACAGTTCTGCCTGCAACAGGTGGCAGATTTCAGTGAGCACCTCCTTAGAATCATCGAAATTTATAGCACCGAAGGAGGCCATTTGACCCAACGTGTCTGTGCCAGCCTAATCCCACTTTCCAGCTCTTGGTCCGTAGCCCTGTAGGTTATGGCATTCAAGTGCATATCCAAGTACTTTTTAAATGTGATGAGCGTTTCTGCCTCTACCACCCTTTCGGGCAGTGAGTTCCAGACCCCCACCACCCTCTGGGTGAAAAACATTCTCCTTAACTCCCCTCTAATCCTTCTACCAATTACTTTCAATCGATGCCCCCTGGTATTGTCTCCTCTGCTAAGGTAAATAGGTCCTTCCTATCCACTTTGTCTAGGCCCCTCATAACTTTATACACCTCAATCAAGTCTCCCCTCATCCTCCTCTGTTCCAAAGAAAACAACCCCAGCCTATCCCATCTTTCCTCATAGCTAAAATTCTCTAGTACTGGCAACATCCTCGTAAATCTCCTCTGTGCCCTCTCTAGTGCAATCACATCCTTCCTGTAATGTGGTGACCAGAACTGTACACAGTGGCCTAACTAGTGTTTTATACAGTTCAAGCATAACCTCCCTGCTCTTATATTCTAAACCTCAGCTAATAAAGGAAAGTATCCCGTATGCCTTCTTAACCACCTTATCTACCTGCCCTGCTACCTTCAGGGATCTGTGGGCGTGCACTCCAAGGTCCCTCTGTTCCTCTACACTTCTCAGTATCCTACCATTTATTGTGTATTCCCTTGCCTTGTTAGCCCTCCCCAAACACATTACCTCACACTTCTCCTGATTGAATTCCATTTTCCACTTTTCTGCCCACCTGACCAGTCCATTGATATCTTCCAGCAGTCTACAGGCTTTCTTCCTCATTATCAACCACATTGCTAATTTTTGTATCATCTGCAATCATGCCTCCTACATTGAAGTCTAAATCATTGATGTATACCACAAAAACCAAGAGATCTAGTACTGAGCCCTGTGGCACCCCACTGGAAATCCTTGCTGAAATCCATGTAGACTACATCAAATGCACTTCCGTCATCAACCCTCCTTGTTAACTCCTCAGAAAATTCAATCAAGTTAGTCAGACATGACCTTCCCTTAACATATCCATGCTGACTGTCCTTGATTAATCTGCGCCTTTCAAAATGACGATTTATCCTGTCCCTCAGAATTTTTTCCAACAATTTGCGCACCACCGAGGTTAGGCTGACTGGCCTGTAATTACTCGGCCTATCCCTTTCTCCCTATATTAAGGTGCCACATAAAAGGTTGCTACATATGATAAGGGCTCATGGGTTGGGGTAATATATTAGCATGGATTCAGGATTGGTTAATGGACAGAAAACAGAGAGTAGGGATAAATGTGTCGTTTTCCAGTTGGCAGGCTGTAACGAGTGGGGTGCTACAAGGATCAGTGCTTGGGCCTCCGCTATTTACAATCGATATTAATGAATTAGATGAAGGGACCGAGTGTAATGTATCCAAGTTGCTGATGATACAAAGCTAGGTGGGAAAGTAAGCTGTGAGGAGGACACAAAAAGCCATCAAAGGGATATAGACAGTTTAAGTTAGTGTGTAATAAGATGGCAGATGGAGTATAATGTGGGGAAATGTGAGGTTATTCAATTTGGTAGGAAGAATAGAAAAACAGAATCTTTTTTAAATGGTGAGAAACTATTAAATGTTGGTGTTCAGAGAGATTTAGGTGTCCTCGTACAGGAAACACAGAGCGTTAGCATGCAGGTATAGCAAGTAATTAGAAAGGCAAATGGCCTTTATTGCAAGGGGGGGTTGGAGTATAAGAGTAAGGAAGTCTTACTACAATTGTACAGGGCCTTGGTGAGACCACACCTGGAGTACTGTGCACAGTTTTGGTCTCCTTATCTGAGGAAGGACATACATGCCTTAAAGGCAGTGCAATGAAGGTTCACTAGATTGATCCCTGGGATGAGAGGGTTGTCCTATGAGGAGAGATTGAGTAGATTGGGCCTATAAGAAATAATGTAAGAAAGAAAGAAACAAAGAAGTACTTTTTTGAAGTGTAGTCACTGTTGTAATGTAGGAAACGTGGCAGCCAATCTGCGCACAGCAAGAGCCCACAAACAGCAATGTGATAATGACCAGATAATCTGTTTTTAGTGATTTTGGTTGAGGGATAAATATTGGCCAGGTCACCGGGGATAACTCCCCTGCTCTTCTTCGAAATATTGCTACAGGATCTTTTACGTCCACCTGAGTGAGCAGACGGGGCCTCGGTTTAACATCTCATCCGAAAGACGGCACCTCCAACGGTGCAGCACTCCCTCAGTACTGCACTGGGTGTCAGCCTAGATTTTTGTGCTCAAGTCCCTGGAGTGGGACTCGAACCCACAACTCAATGTTTTGACAGTTCCCCATGTGTTGATTTTCTGGCACACAGTGGAAAGAAGGATGATTCAATTCGGGGAGGGGAAAGTGTGCATAAGCTATGATTCTCCTGTCCATTTTCAACTGGTTTCCCCAAGAGGGAATTATAAGGTAAGGAGATAGGTGGCAGGCAAATGTAAAATTAATAGTTCATTTGCATCCTTCCACCTTTTGGCTGTCTTGCTGGTGGAAACCTCAAAAGAATGCTCCATTCTATCTAAATCCAATACAATGCAAATAGCACAGATTAACTGAAACAGAAATGTATAAAGAAGTAGAAATAATAAATGGAGAAAAGGGGATTAGAAGAATGAGAGGTGATCTCATTGAAACATATAAGATTCTGAGGGGGATTGACAGGGTAGATGCTGAGAGGTTGCTTTCCCTGGCAGGAGAGTCTAGAACTGGGGGGCATATTCTCAGGATAAGGAGTCAGCTATTTAAGACAGAGATGAGGAGGAATTTCTTCACTCAGAGGGTTGTGAATCTTTGGAATTCTCTATCCCAAAGGGCTGTGGAAACCGAGTGGTTAAGTATATTTAAGGCTGAGATAAATAGATTTTTGGACTCTAAGGGAATCAAGGGAAATGGGGATCGAGCGGGAAAGTGGAGTCGAGGTTGAAGATCAGCCATGATCTTATTGAATGGCGGAGCAGGCTCAAGGGGCCTACTCCTGCTCCTAATTCTTATGTTATTATGTTAATACTTATCCCTCAACCAACATCACTAAAACATCTGGTCATTATCACATTGCTGTTTGTGGGACCTTGCTGTGCGCAAATTGGCTGCCGCGTTTCCCACAATACAACAGTGACTCCACTTCAAAAGTACTCCATTGGCTGTAAAGCGCTTTGAGACGTTCGGTGGTCATGAAAGGCATTCTATAAATACAAGTCTTTCTTTTCTTATAACATGAATGCAGTTGATGATCTCTTTAAATAGCACGGATGGGGGCTCCTTCCTGCTGCTGAATGCATGATCAGCCTTGCGTATTTAAGAGAGGGCGCTAGCTGGAACGTTGAGATTGAAAATGGCAGTGCTGGCATCAAATCAGCATTACACGCTGATTGATGTCACGATCTGCGTACTCTGCATACTTCTGGCACACGCTCCGAGTGCCCGTGCTACCCAAAATGGTGTCCGGTGTGCCCAATACCAGAAGTGTGCGGCACAGAGTGGATGCCATTTTGGACCTAAAACAGCACCCATAGCGCCAAAAAAACAAGTGTTTAGTGGCCAAAGTGTTACATTCTGTTATATAGCAAGGTGTTGCATAAAAGCAGATTAGGTAACTCAAATCCACTTCTCAGGTCTACTCGAGATCAGCATCATATTTCATTATAACGTATCACATTCAAATCTCCCTTTGTCCTACCGTTAGGTAGGCATTGTGCCCTCTGAAGTCATGATCGTTTTTGAAAGACGCTGTACTTACGGGAAATGTGGAGACTCAGATCATGCTTAGCAGCAGGATCACACTTACACTTTGTTCATTCAGTCAAAGGAATGTGCTTCATCCTCTAACTCTCTAGAAGACCATTAATCCTGGAGACAGCTCCGGGAAAATGTATTCAGGTGCAGCTAGTTATTTAAACTGCAGCTCTATGAGTAGACTCTAACAGAACACACAAAGTCAAGCACAACTGTTCTATTGTGCCAACTGTATCAAGGCATGTTTAAACGTGTGTTTAATCAAAATAACTTTCAATGTCAGATTGCTTTGAGCTTTTTGAGTTTACCTCCACCTTTGATGTCCTTGTCCCCAGCAAAACCTTCTCGGTCTCCCATACTGGACCTTCTCCCTGGCATAGCCCCCATCTGCACTTTCTCAAGTCCAAGGCACACAGATATCCATCCATCACTAGATCCGATTCAAACATGCCATGCTTTATTGGACCTTACTCTCCACGGCTAAAACCATCCCACTATTTTAGGATCATCCTGGAGGGCATAAATAAGCCCGGGCTCCTTTCTTTACCAACAATTGCTTTCTTAAACCCCTCTGCCCTGCCCACTCCACCCCCACCTCTTATAAAAACAAGTTTTTTGTCACCAAGGTAGAGACCATTCATTCAGTTGCCTCTGACGGCGACAGGGAGAGGAGGCATCAAGCAGGCGGATGCCAGCTCCAGGGGCATTACTTAAAGGGATCATAAGTAAGCTGTCATGTTATTGCTGTTTCATTGCTTCCTTGTCAGTTTCACATTGTGCAACAGTCTAATTCAGTCATTTAAAGGTTGTTTAGTATCAGGAGTGTTGTGGCTACTAACAATTAGTTACATTTATTCTCACAACATATCAAAGTGCTACACTTGGTTACATTAATGGGGGCTGTACTGGCAGTCGACCTCGCCCTCCAGGATCTATGGCAGAGGGAACGGAGGCAGCAAGAAAGATTGGAACATGTGCCCAGAGGGAGGAGAAGGGCCATGAGGGCTCTCAACAGGAGGCCTTACCCTCCGAGGGTACTCTGAGAGCACTTCTCCTACCTCCAATTAAGAAAGGAGGTGGCCACAGAACTCTTCCACCTCCTGAAACCAGACATCGAGTCTCAGATCAGGGTGACCACGACTCTCTCAGTGGCAGTCAAGGTCACCGTCGGCCTCAATTTCTTCGCCAATGGATCCTTCTAGTCTGTAACAGGAGATATAGCAAACATCTCGCAGTTTGCCGTCCATCACTGCATCGCGGAGGTCATAGAGGCTCTCTACAGTAGGAGAAGGGACTACATTTCCTTCCCCATCACCAGAGAGAAGCAGGATGAACATGCATGTGGCTTTGCCAGGATAGCGGAATTCCCCATGGTGCAGGGCACCATTGACTGCACCCACGTAGCTTTGCGGGCAGTGCATAACAATCCTGAGGTCCTCCGTATCCGCAAAGGCTACAACTCACTTAATGTGCAGTTAGTGTGCGACCACAGACAGCGAATCCTCAATGTGAATGCCCGCTATCCTGGCAGCAGCCACAATGCCTTCATCCTACGCTAGACCAGTGTGCCAGCACTCTTCCAGCAACCACATCAAGTTCACGGCTGGCTGGTTGGAGACAAGGGCTATCCGCTCTCCACCTGGCTCATGACTCCTCTCTGCAACTCCAACACTCCTGCCCAGCACTCATATAATGAGAGCCAAGCTGCCACCAGGAACATCATCGAGCAGAACATTGGGGTACTCAAGCAATGGTTCCGCTGCCTTGACTGCTCAGGAGGAGCCCTCCAGTGCTCGGCTGAGCGGGTGTCCCATTTCGTCGTGGTCTGCTGCATGCTCCACAACTTGGCCATCATGAGAGCCCAGCTATTGCCACCAGGAATTGCGGGACCACCTCAGGAGGAGGAAGAGGGAGCGGGAGAGGAGGATGAGGAGGAAGAAGAAGACAAGGAAGTGGAGGAGGAGGAGGAGGAACGGGAGCGAGGGAGGAGGCAGCCACTCAATCAGCGATCCGGAAGTACGTGACCGCCTCATCAGACTGTGGTTCGAATGAATTAAACCCCAGATCCCCGTTGCTCACCACATCCCCATCATTCCATCCCTGTCACAGGCCATATCACAGCGCAAAGCTGAAATGAGACACACCATAAAATAAGGCAAACTGAATTGATAAATTTATCAATAATCAGTGAACACATATTTACAGCAACATTATTACCTATTCACCCTTGTACAATCCCTTAGTACCTGTCATTACTGTGCCTTTGCCTACTCTAGTGCTCCTATGAAGTGTTGGCCCAGTGACTGTAGCACGGTGGGTGGAAGGCTGCTGAGTGTCTGTGCGGGAGACTTCAGAGAGCCTTGCAGGGCGGCCTCAAACAGCTCTGGGCCTGGAAGGCCCTGCTGTAGACTACATCACCTCAGCATGGCTGGCTGGATGACAGGCAGCGACAAAGACAATGGCGGAGTGCCAGTGATGGGAGCAGGAATGCTGTCATCCTGAGAGAGGACAGCAGGTTCCTGCTCCACTGACCCACTGCCACTCCTCCGGGGCAGCACCTCAGCATCCCTAGCAATCTGTCGGAGCACAGATTGCTGGCCTGCTGTGACACTGTGAAAGCCCCGGTCGACGGTGGTAGACCCAGCCACGGTGGCAGCAGTCAGAGCTTGCGTTGCATCAAGCTGAGACTGCATGACTGCTGTCTGAGATTGAATGTCACCAATCATAGACTGCATTAGAGCACTAAGACATTGCGTCGTTTCCACCTGTTCTGCAATGGAAGCTGCCAGATCGGCCATCGCACACGGCATCAGGTCTGGGTCACCACGGTCTCTCTGGGAGTCTACCATCCTTTGCAGACTGGAAATGATGGGCTACATAGTGTGCACAGAGCTCTGTGCAATGTTTTTTAAATTTGTTTCTGGGATGTGAGCGTCGCTGGCAATGCCAGCATTTATTGCCTATCCCTAATTGCCCTTGAGAAGGTGGTGGGGATCTGCCTTCTTGAACCGCTGCAGGCCGTGTGGTGAAGGTACTCCCACAGTGCTGTTAGGGAGGGAGTTCTAGGATTTTGACCCAGCGACGATGAAGGATCGGCGATAAACTTCTAAGTCAGGATGGTGCGTGACTTGGAGGGGAACTTGGATGTGGTGGTGTTCCCATGCTCCTGGTGCCCTGTCCTTCTAGGTGGAAGAGGTCACGGGTTTGGGAGGTACAGTCGAAGAAGCCTTGGTGAGTTGCTGCAGTGCATCTTGTAGATGGTACACACTGCAGCCACGTTACGCCGGTGGTGGAGGGAGTGAATGTTTAAGGTGCCAATCAAAGGAAAGGAACGACTGAAGATGTTACCGTCCTCCAGATAGTACTTTTAATAATTTGAACTAGACTGTAACCGTCTGGATATTATGAGGGTCCGGAATACCCCCCAGAATTCTGCAACTCCTTACAAAAGAGTGTACAGAATTGTGGGTTCGCAAGTTTATACAGAATTACTCTTTGAGACAATTCTAAAAATATATAGTTTTATTTAAGAGCCGACATTCAGTTAACATCTGTTGAATCAGTCACAACATTAACAATTCAAAATACAATTAGCTTACATTTCTTATTTCTCAGAGATCCTTATTCTCAAATCTTTACTTCGTTACATCTCTTATTTCTTACTTATTTCTAAATCCAGAACATCCACCAAAATCAATCACTTTGACTTCCCGAGACTCATAGTTAAAGACTTACAGAGATGTCTCTGAAGAGTTGAGAAACGCTTTGCCCGTTCAGCGAGTTCTGCCTTTCTGTTGAAAAGGTCTATGTTTTATACTCTTTTGGCAGTGGTTTCTTCTTTGATATTCTCTGCTGATGTCAGCTAATTGTCTTTATTGATACCTCTGTTTGAATGCTTTCTATCTTACTATCAATTCAACTATTGCATGCATAATTATTTCTCTACCTTTAGGTGTTCCAAAAACCATCATAAAAACAATGACAGCTATGGTTTCTGTTTAATGCCATTCTTATCGAAGATTCTTCATTCAATTCTTAATATTGGCTTTACTGGTTTTTAGCAGACATTGTGACTCTGTGCTGCTCCAAGTTCAATACAAACACAATGCAATTGCTTGGTGTCTCTATTGAAGTCATATCTTCAAAGTGTCCTTGTTGGTATCATATTTACTATATCTATATTAAAGACACTTTGACCAGAGTGTTTCCTGCATTTCTAGCTATCTCAATGGGTTGCATATTTAATCTTATGGTTCCTGTCTCCCAAGTTTAACATAAAACTATTTGACCAGCAGGTGTTTCTTTTATTTGATGTCATGTTTTCAAAGGCACTTGCCTCTTTTAATGTTTCTATTTCTATTTCACATGTTAGCTCTTAACACTTTAAACTGGGTCTTCTCATTGTGTTCGTTGCAAACCATAGACCTTTCGGAAGCACCAATGGTTTGCTTCAATCTTTCATTGTTTTAGTATATTTAACGAATTCCCATTTCAAAGCTTGTTTATAACTTTGTTATCAACTGATCTTTATCTCAGGAGCCTGTGTTCTGTTTGCAGCCTGTGTCTCCGAGGCTTTCCAGACTTTTAAACCCAGTATATCATGTATTAATAATATCAGAATTCTGTTCATGGTATCGTGTATTTCTCTGAATCATGGCTATTCCTTCAAAATCGGCCCAAGCCTGAACGTAGTCCAGGTCTTGTTCCGTGCAGGCATGGTCTGCTTCATTATCTGAGGAGTTGTGAATGGCACTGAACACTGTGCAGTCATCTGCAAACATCCCCATTTCTGGCCTTATGTTGGAGGGAAGGTCATTGATGAAGCAGCTGAAGATGGTTGGGCCTAGGACACTGCCCTGAGGAACTCCTGCAACGATGTCATAGGGCTGTGATGATTGACCTTCAATCACCACAACCATCTTCCTTTGTGCTAGGTGTGGTAAACCACTGTTATACCTGTCTGTATGTGTATGTGTATTCCACTAGGTACAGGTCTGGACATGCCTCGGCTGACTCCTCCCACTATTCCAGGTATATAAGTTACTACCTCCCAGTCCCTTAGTATTCTGGACGGGTCGACCACTCGAGACTAGACCTTCATTCTTTAGTTAATAAAAGCCTGGTTGTTACTCGCTTAACCTCAGTCTTTTGAGTAATTGATGGCGCATCAATTTTATTAACTAAATTTTTTATAATGGAGAAGATCCTCACACCAGCATGCCTGGACCTGGACAGTCGGGAAGCGGACGCTTCCACCAAGTTTGCTCACTGGCTCATGTGCTTCGAGGCATTCCTGACTGCCTCCACTGCGGTCGTAACGGATGCGAACAAACTGTCTGTCCTGATCTCCAAGGTGAACCACCGAGTGTACTCAGTCATCCGGGACGCGACCTCGTACACAGCCGCCCTCCAGCTCTTCAAGACCCAGTACACGCGCCCTGTGAACGAAGTTTACGCCAGGCACCTCCTGGGGAGTCGCAAGCAACAACCTGGGGAATCGACTGAGGAATACCTCCAAGCACTGTCCGTGCTTGGCCGGGCCTGTGGGTGTAAGGCGGTAACGCCCACTAAGTACATGGAGGAACTGATCCGGGATGCCTTCGTAGCGGGCCACAGGTCCAACTACACCCGACAGCGACTGCTGGAGCAGAGTGACCTCACCCTCGACAAAGCCTCCGAAATCGCACTAACGCTGGACGCAGCCTACCGGGGCATGGATGCCTACTCCTCTGCACCATGGACGCCGCGGGGAACGACAACCTGGGACACGGTAGGACAGCCCCATAGCACCGTGCCACCCCAGCCACAGCCCAACAATGGCCCAACCACCGCAGCAGTGTCCCAAAGTCAGACAGCAGTATCCCAAGGCCAGAAATGCTACTTCTGTGGCCAGGCCAAACACCCCAGAGCGCGCTGCCTGGCGAAGAATGCGACCTGCTCGGGCTGCGGGAAAAAGGGACACTACGCTAGCGTCTGCAAGGCCAAAGCCACCTCGAACGCCAGCAGCGCCGCGTGTGGGCCGTGCGAGCCGCCATCTTGGGCCCCCAACAGCGCCGCGTGTGGGCTGTGCGGGTCGCCATCTTGGGCCTCCCCAGCCATGTGTGGACCACCGCAGCAGCAGCCATCTTGGACGACTCCAGCCACATGGGAATCATGGACGCCGCCATCTTGGACACCAGCCGGGACGCAGCAGGCCGCCAACCCCCCCCCCATCTGATACCCGCAGCGACACACCGACCCCTACGCTGGCCTCTGTTACGCTGGACCAAACGAGACCGCACCAACTAGCTCGGTCCAAAATGGACGTTAAGGTAAACGGCCATGCAATAAACTGCCTTTTTGACTCCGGGAGCACAGAGAGTTTCAACCACCCCGACACGGTGCGGCGTTGCTCTCTCCCAGTCCTGCCTGCGCACCAGCGGATTTCTATGGCCGCTGAGTCCCAGTCAGCGGACATTGGCGGCTACTGCGTGGTGACACTAGTAGTAGACGGGACTGTGTTCAATAATTTTAAACTCCTGGTCCTGCCCCAACTTTGCGCTGCCGTTCTACTGGGGTTGGATTTCCAGTGCCACCTCAAAAGCAAGCGTTACGATGGCGTACGGTGGCCCCCTCCCCCCACTCACAGTCCGCAGCCAGCAGCCTCCAAATTGCCCGCCACGCACCAGATGCAACCTCTCCACACTCAGAGTCCCACCCCCCCCACTGTTTGCTAACCTCACCCCCGACTGTAAGCCCATCGCCACAAAGAGCAGGCGATACAGCGCCGGGGACAGGGTTTTCATCAAAACCGAAGTGGAGCGGCTCCTGAAGGAGGGGATTATTGAGGGCAGCTCCAGCCCCTGGCGAGCCCAGGTTGTGGTCGTTAAGACCGGCGAGAAACAGCGCCTGGTCATCGACTACAGCCAAACAATAAACCGCTACACCCTGCTGGACGCCTACCCACTCCCCCGCATAGCTGACATGGTCAACCAGATCGCGCAGCACCGCGTCTTTTCGACCATTGACCTGAAATCAGCGTACCACCAGCTCCCCATCCGCCCCGAAGACTGCCAGTATACTGCTTTTGAGGCAAACGGCCGCCTCCATCACTTCCTTAGGGTTCCCTTTGGCGTTACCAACGGGGTCTCCGTCTTCCAAAGGGAGATGGACTGGATGGTCGATCAAAACGCGCTGCAGGCCACCTTCCCTTACCTAGACAATGTGACCATCTGCGGCCATGACTTGCAGGACCATGACGCAAACCTCGAGAAATTCCTCCGCACCGCCCAACTCCTGAACCTGACATATAACAAGGAGAAGTGCATATTCCGCACAGACCGCCTCGCCATCCTTAGCTGTGTTGTGGAACACGGGGTCATCGGTCCCGACCCGGACCGGATGCGTCCCCTTATGGAACTCCCACTGCTCCACTGCCTAAAAGCTCTGAAGAGGTGCCTAGGGTTTTTTTCCTACTATGCCCAATGGGTCCCCTACTATGCAGACAAAGCCCGTCCGCTGATCAAATCCACCTCTTTTCCCCTGATGGCAGAGGCCCGCTCGGCCTTCCACCGTATCAAGGAGGACATTGCCAAAGCCACCATGCACGCAATGGACGAATCCATCCCCTTCCAGGTGGAAAGCGATGCGTCCGACTTCGCTCTGGCCGCCACCCTTAATCAGGCGGGGAGACCTGTGGCATTCTTCTCATGAACCCTCCAGGGCCCGGAGACCAGACACTCCGCGGTCGAGAAGGAGGCCCAGGCTATTGTGGAGGCTGTGCGTCATTGGAGGCACTACCTGGCCAGAAAACGATTTACCCTGCTCACTGACCAGCGTTCAGTTGCTTTTATGTTCAACAACAAGCAGAGGGGCAAAATCAAAAATGACAAGATCTTGAGGTGGAGAATCGAACTTTCCACCTACAATTACGAGATCTTGTACCGGCCTGGGAAGCTCAATGAACTTCATCAAGGCCCGCAACCTGCCTTACTCCATTGAGGAGGTCAGGACCATGACCAAGAACTGCCAAGTCTGCGCTGAGTGCAAACCGCACTTTTATAGACCAGACAGAGCCCACCTGATAAAAGCCACTCGCCCTTTCGAACGCCTGAGCGTCGATTTTAAAGGGCCTCTCCCCTCCTCTGACCGCAATGTGTACTTCCTCAACATCATTGACGAGTACTCCCGTTTCCCATTCGCTATCCCCTGCCCGGACATGACCAGTGCCACGGTCATTAAATGTCTGAACAGCCTCTTCACCCTGTTCGGTTTCCCCAGCTATATCCATAGCGACCGGGGCTCATCGTTTATGAGCGACGAACTCCGCCAGTACCTGCTCGCTAGGGGTATAGCCACAAGCAGGACCACCAGTTACAACCCCCGGGGGAACGGACAGGTGGAAAGAGAGAATGTAACAGTTTGGAAGGCCGCCCTACTAGCCTTAAAGTCTAGGGGCCTCCCGACCTCCCGCTGGCAGGAGGTGCTCCCCGATGCGCTCCACTCGATTCGGTCACTGCTCTGCACTGCCACCAATGCCACCCCTCACGAGAAAATGTTTGTCTTCCCAAGGAAATCCACATCGGGGTCAGCGTTACCGCCATGGCTGACGTCCCCAGGGCCGGTACTACTGAGAAGACACGTGAGGACCAATAAAACAGACCCCCTGGTCGAGAGGGTCGACGTCCTCCACGCCAACCCCCAGTACACTTACATTACGTACCCGGACGGGCGGGAGGACATAGTCTCCATACGAGACCTCGCACCCTCGGGGGCCGCTGTAACCCACTACCCATTACCACCCCCCCCCACGACACCCTCGGGGACCGCTGTAACCCACTACCCATTACCACCCCCCCCCCCAACGACCCGATATCCAACCCCAGCAGCCGGCTCGCCTTGGACCGTCACCCACGAGGACTACACTCCAGTGCCCCAGCCTACACGGGACGCGACGCCGGAAGCTGCACCACCCCTGCCATCGCCACGTCGATCACAGCGGCAGACAAGACCTCCGGAGAGACTCCAATACACGAACTTTTAAATACACTTCACCCCGCCGGACTCATTTTTAAACAAGGGGTGAATGTGGTAAACCACTGTTATACCTGTCTGTATGTGTATGTGTATTCCACTAGGTACAGGTCTGGACATGCCTCGGCTGACTAGTATGACTCCCGATGCCCATTGATTTCACTTTTACTAGGGCTCTTTCATGCCACACTCAGTCTTGATGTCAAGGGCAGTCACTCTCACCTCACCTCTGGAGTTCAGCACCTTTGTCCATGTTTGGACCAAGGCTGTAATGAGGTCGGGAGCAGAGTGGTCTTGGCGGAACCCAAACTGGGTATCAGTGTGTAGGTTATACGTGAGTAAGTGCCGCTTGAGAGCACTGTCGATGACACTTTCCATCACTTTGCTGATGATTGAGTTTAGACTGATAGGGCGGTAATTGGACGGATTGGATTTGTCCTGCTTTTTCTGGACATACCTGGGCAGTTTTCCACATTGTGGGATAGATGCCAGTGTTGTAGCTGTACTGGAACAGCTTGGCCAGAGGCGCAGCTCGTTCTGGAGCACAAGTCTTCAGCACAATAGCCGAGATATTGTCGGGGCCCATAGCCTTTGCTGTATCCAGTGCGCTCAGCCATTTCTTGATATCACATGGAGTGAATCGAATTGGCTGAAGACTGGCTTCTGTGATGGTGGGAACCTCAGGAGTAGGCCGATATGGATCATCCACTCGGCACTTCTAGCTGAAAATGGTTGCAAACGCTTCAGCCTTGTCTTTTGCACTCACGTGCTGGGCTCCACCATCATTGAAGATGGGGATATTCATGGAGCCTCATCCTCCCGTTAGTTGTTTAATGGTCCACCACCATTCACGACTGGATGTGACAGGACTGCAGCGCTTTGATCTGACCCGTTGATTGTGGGATCGCTTAGCCCTGTCTATAGCATGCTGCTTCTGCTTTTTAGCATGCATGTAGTCCTGTGTTGCAGCTTCCCCAGGTTGGCACCTCATTTTTAGTTATGCCTGGTGTTGCTCCTGGCATGCTCTTCTACACTGCTTATTGAACCAAGGTTGGTCCCCTGGCTTGATGGTAATGGTAGAGTGAGGGATATGCTGGGCCATGAGGTTACAGATTGTGGTGGAATACAATTCTGCTGCTGCTGATGGCCCACAGCGCCTCATGGATGCCCAGTTTTGAGTTGCTAGATCTGTTCTGAATCTATCCCATTTAGCACGGTGGTAGTGCCACACAACACGATGGATGGTGTCCTCAGTGTGAAGATGGGACTTCGTCTCCACAATGATTGTGCGGTGGTGATTGCTACCAATAATGACATGGACAGATGCATCTGCGACAGGTAGATTGGTGAGGACGAGGTCAAGTAGGTTTTTCCCTCGTGTTGGTTCTCTCACCACCTGTCGCAACAGTCTTGGTTCAATGTGCATAGAGTAATATTTAATCCCAGTTAAAAAGATTTTTTCAATGCTGATGTTGTAATGAGAGTTGGTGTTTGGGCTGAGGGCTGAGGCCAAGTGGCAGGACTTGAGCTGAGAGCTAGTATTTGACTTAGGGTGTGGGTGTCGGTGTGGTGATGTGCCTTCAATAACCACAAAACTAGAAGTTATAGACTTTAACAAGTTGGCTTTTAATCACTAAGGTCAGAGCTAACATCTCAACACACTGACTGGCTCGCAGGAATGAGTCATACAGATCCTGGGATCTTTATGTAAGAGAAGTCAGGGGTGGAGCCAAGAGCCAAGACCTGGAACCTTCCAGGTTAGTCAGGAAAGAGGAAGTGAAACTATACACCGTGTGGGGGAGGGTAATATACATGAGTGCAAAACGAATACAGGCAAGAACGAATACAGGCAAGACAAACAGATTTCATTACATTCACCCCTTCTTTAGATTTAGTCCATCGGGGTGATGTTTCTTAAAAGTTGGTATAAGTGAGTCTGTCAGGAGGCTTTGCGGTTCTCAGTGATCGGCGCAAAGCCGGTTGGGGTGCCTCTAGGGGAGCGGATTCTGGTTCCTCCGCTGTCCGGGCCTCCGCAGTGTCTTCCAGGTTATCTGCAGTGTCCTCCAGGTTAAAGTTGGGTATTGATACCTCTGGGCGTCCTGTCTCTTTGTAGTGTAGGTCTTCCTCGGGTAGTCTCTCATCGTTCTCTCCGCTCCCCGAGGGAGCGAGGTCTTTTATGGAAACAGTGTCCTCTCGCCCGTCAGAGTATTCGATATAGGCGTACTGAGGGTTTGCATGGAGGAGCTGTACCTTTTCCACAAGGGGGTCCGTTTTATGGCCTCTCACGTGCTTCCGCAATAGTACTGTCCCCGGAGACGTCAGCCACGCGGGTAGAGATATGCCCGAGGTCGATTTCCAGGGGAAAACGAACATTTTTTCATGAGGGGTAGCGTTAGTGGCTGTACATAACAGAGACCTTATGGAGTGGAGCACGTCTGGGAGGACTTCCTGCCAGCGGGAGGTCGGAAGGCCTTTTGACTTTAAGGCTAATGTGACAGCCTTCCAAACAGTAGCATTCTCCCTTTCCACTTGCCCATTACCCCGGGGGTTGTAGCTAGTGGTTCTGCTAGTGGCTATCCCCTTTGAGAGCAAGAACTGGCACAGTTCGTCACTCATAAATGACGTCCCCCTATCGCTGTGTATGTAGTTCGGCATGCCAAACATGCAGAATAGATTACCGAGACACTTGATGACCGTGGCACTGGTCATGTCTGGGCAGGGAATGGCGAAGGGGAAGCGGGAATATTCATCGATGATATTGAGGAAGTATACGTTACGGTCGGCAGAGGGAAGGGGTCCCTTGAAGTCCAGACTTAGGCAAGAACATCCTTCCTCAGCTAAGGTGACAAAAACTGCACACAGTACTCAAGGTGTGGTCTCACCAAGGCCCTGTACAACTGCAGCAAGACATCCTTGTTCCTGTACTCGAACCCTCTCGCTACGAAGGTCAACATACCATTTGCCTTCTTAACCACCTGCTGCACCTGCATGCTTACGTTCAGCGACTGGTGCACAAGGACACCCAGGTCTCATTGCACTTCCCCTTCTCCCAATCTATTGCCATTCAGATAATAATCTGCCTTCCTGTTTTTGCCACCAAAGTGGATAACCTCACATTTATCCACATTATACTGCATCTGCCATGCTTCTGCCCAATCACCTAACCTGTCCAAATCATACTGGAGTTTCTCGGCATCCTCCTCACAGCACACACGCCCACCCAGCTTTGTATCGTCTGCAAACTTGGAGATATTACATCTAGTTCCCTCGTCTAGATCATTTATATATATTGTGAATAGCTGGGGTCCCAGGACCAGTCCCTGCAGTACCCCACTAGTCAGTGCCTGCCAATTGGAAAAAGAGCCGTTTTTTCCAACTCTTTGCTTCCTGTCTGCCAACCAGTTCTCTATCCAAGACAGTACCTTACCCTCAATCCCGTGTGCTTTAACTTTGCACGCTAATCTCTTATGCGGGACCTTATCGAAAGCCTTCTGAAAGTCCAAATACACCACATCCACTGGTTCTCCCTTATCTATTCTACCAGTTACATCCTCAAAAAATTCCAGTAGATTAGTCAAGCCAAATTTACCTTTGGTAAATCCATGTTGACTTTGTCCGATCCTGTCACTGTTTTCCAAGTGCTCTGCTATTACATCTTTTATAATGGACTCTAGCATTTTCCCCACTACCGATGTCAGACTTACCAGTCTATAATTCCCCGTTTTCTCTCTACCACCTTTTTTAAATAGTGGGGTAACATTAGCTACCCTCCAATCCATGGGAACTGTTCCAGAGTCTATAGAGTTTTGGCAGATGACCAGCAATGCATCTACTATTTCTAGGGCCACTTCCTTAAGTACCCTAGGATGTAGATTATCAGGCCCTGGGAATTTATCGGCCTTCAATCCCGTCAATTGCCCCAACACCATTTCCCTACAAATACTGATTTCATTCAATTCCTCCCTCTCATTAGACCCTATGTTCCCCAACACCTCTGGGAGGTTATTTGTGTCCTCCTTTGTGAAGACAGAACCAAAGTATGTATTTAATTGGTCTGCCATTTCTTTGTTCCCCATTATAAATTCCCCTGATTCTGACTGGTTGCTTCCTTTTGCCACCGAGCCAGCAACCCATACTTTTCAGTATCGAAGGGATTGGATCATCAGTGAGAAGATAACTTTTATAAGGTGCAATGGTGCATGCATTTCATGATGCATTTATGAAATCATAAATGACTCTTTCCTGTAGCATTTAACATGGTAAGTCAGAAGGTATGCTGTTTTATAAGTTCAAGAGTATTATTGGATGTAATGTAAGATATATATTTTTGCCCCATGGGAATAAAGTGAATGTTGCCTCAAAACAAATAAATGAATGTAAAAAAAGATTAAATTCTATATAGAAATTTAAATTAAGTAGGCATAAAATAAAGTGTATATATAGAAAGATTTTTACATAACTCTGCGGCTTTAAGAGTAACAGGTATGTCTATTAAAGATAAATTAATTAATTAAAAATAGATTAAGTTGCACATTAAAGTATTTATATGTAATTGATATATGGTATTTGATTTAATTCATACATAGTGTCTATTTTTTATTGAATTTGCTTATGGGATGGGCTCAAAGGCACACAAGCTGGGGGAGGATGAGTACCTCCTCTTAATAAATTCCACTTTAGCTATTGCTGCTTACCAGAGGGATCAGCATCCTTGGAGAGATACGGATTGCCTCAATCCTGACAAGGTACTGAGTGCAGCATATCTGACAAAGAACACACCAACCCAGGGCTCTCCATTGGCTCAGGGATAGACCATCTATGAGCACTCTGGAGCTGCTCAGCACCAACCAGTTGGCAATGGCGTCAATAGTCACCTTGGAAGTAATCAGTGCGGCACTAATTACTCTGTTACTGTCAACATTGTTGGCTTTGAAACCTTCACAAGTAACAACTAGCTGAATCAGCTTTGAAATCCTCAGCACTTTACTAAAGTAGAAGCCTATGGATGAAGTTTCACTAAACATATCTTCTGTTTTGTTATGGTAAGTCTTCCGTTGTTTTTCTCCCCATTCTTTAGTCTCACTAGACCATGCACAGATGTGACCAAGAGGGCAGTCCAAAAACCTACTCTTAAACTATACATATACTGCTCTGAGCCAGCAGCTAAGACATGCATGAGACTGATCCAGAACTGTCTCCCTGAGTCTTCCCTCAATCCCTGTGGGCAACATCTGGCCTCCACTTCCACACAATGAAATGACTGAAACCAAGGATGCCGTGATACTGCACATTAGGGTGATAGTGCTGTATTCTAACATTTTAAATAAGTTCTTATAATTTTCAAATAATTTATACTACAGCGATCAGTGTCATTAAGTATTAGCTTGGATAGTGTACTAAAAAAAATTATCATCACAAATGTGAGGATTTTAAAGACCTGTCTTCCTGTGGCCCATTTAGTTTGCTTTTGGGTTCTTGATTTATTGCTTTAAGCCCTCCTGAATGCTGTATTTCCATCCTTACAATGTGATTAATTATTATAGAGGAATGGTAGCAAAGTGGTTATGTTACTGGACTAGTAATCCAGAGGCCTGGACTAATGATCCAGAGAGATGAGTTCAAATCCCACCTGGGGAATTTAAATCCAGTTAATTAAATAAAATCTGGAATAAAAAGCTAGTATCAGTAAACCATGAAACTATCCGATTGTCGTAAAAACCCATCTGGTTCACTAATGTCCTGCAGGGAAGGAAATCTGCCGTCATTACCTGTTCTGGCCTATATGTGACTCCATCCCACAGCAGTGTGGTTGACTCTTAACTGCGCTCTGAAATGGCATAGCAAGTCACTCAGTTGTAACAAACCGCTACGAAAAGCATTAAGAAGAATAAAACTGGACGGACCACCTGGCACCGACTTCGGACACGAAAATGACACATTCAGCCCAGCCCTCCTCGCTAACATCTGGGGACTTTTGCCTAAATTGGGAGAGCTGTCCCACAGACTAGTCAAGCAACAGCCTGACACAGTCATACTCACAGAATCATACCTTTCAGCCAATGTCCCAGACTCCTCCATCACCATCCCTGGGTATGTCCTGTCCCACCGGCAGGACAGACCCACCAAAGGTGGTGGCACAGTGGTATATAGTCGGGAAGGAGTGGCCCTGGGAGTCCTCAACATTGACTCGGGACCCCATGAAGTCTCATGGCTTCAGGTCAAGCATGGGCAAGGAAACCTCCTGCTGATTACCACCTACCACCTACCACCCTCCCTCAGCTGATGAATCAATACTCCTCCATGTTGAACACCACTTGGAAGAAACGCTGAGTGTAGCAAGCATCCATCACCAAGAGTGGCTTGGTAGCACCACTACTGACTGAGCTGGCCGAGTCCTGAAGGATATAGCTGCCAGACTGGGCCTGCAGCAGGTGGTGAGAGAACCAACACGAGGGAAAAACATACTTGACCTTGTCCTCACCAATTTACCTGTCACAGATGCATCTGTCCATGACAGCACTGGTAGCAGTGACCTCCGCACAGTCCTTGTGGAGACCAAGTCCCATCTTCATGCTGAGGACACCCTCCATCATGTTGTGTGGCACTACCACCGTGCTAAATGGGATAGATTCAGAACAGATCTAGCAGCTCAAAAATGGGCATCCATGAGGTGTTGTAGGCCATCAGCAGCAGCAGAACTGTATTCCACCACAATCTGTAACCTCATGGCCCGGCATATCTCTCACTCTAGCATTACCTTCAAGCCAGGGGACCATCCCTGGTTCAAAGAGGAGTGCCATCCCTGGTTCAAAGAGGAATGCAGAAAAGCATGCCAGGAGCAGCACCAGGCGTATCTAAAAATGAGGTGTTAACCTGGGGAAGCTGCAACACAGGACTACATGCATGCTAACCAGGGGAAGCAGCATGCTATAGACAGAGCTAAGTGATCCCACAATCAACAGATCAGATCAAAGCTCTGCAGTCCTGCCACATCCAGTCGTGAATGGTAGTGGACAATTAAACAACTGATGAGAGGAGGAGGCTCCGCAAGTGCAAAAGACAAGGCTGAAGCGTTTGCAACAATCTTCAGCCAGAAGTGCCGAGTGGATGATCCATATTGGCTTCCACCTGAGGTCGGCACCATCACAGAAGCCACTCTTCAGCCAATTCGATTCACTTCACGTGATATCAAGAAACGGCTGAGCGCACTGGATACAGCAAAGGCTGTGGGCCCTGACAACATCCTGGCTGTCATGCTGAAGACTTGTGCTCCAGAACTAGCCACGCCTCTAGCCAAGCTGTTATAGCTGCAACACTGGCATCTACCTGACAATGTGGAAAACTGCCCAGGTATGTCCTGTCCACAAAAAGCAGGACAAATCCAATCTGGCCAATTACCTCCCCATCAGTCTACACTCAATCATCAGCAAAGTGATGGAAGGTGTTGTCGACAGTGCTATCAAGCGGCAATTACTCACCAACAACCTTCTCACCGATGCTCAGTTTGGATCACACCAGGAACACTCGGCTCCAGACCTCATTACAGCCTTGGTCCAAACATGTGTGAAAGAACTGAATTCCAGAGGTGAGGTGAAAGTAACTGCCCTAGACATCAAGGCAGCATTTGACCGAGTGTGACATCCAGGAGCCCTAGTAAAATTGAAGTCAATGCGAATCGGGGGGAAAACTCTCCACTGGCTGGAGCCATACCTAGCACAAAGAAAGATGGTTGTGGTTGTTGGAGGTCAATTATCTCAGCCCCAGGACATCGCTGCAGGAGTTCCTAAGTGTCCTCGGCCCAACCATCTTCAGCTGCTTCATCAATGACCTTCCTTCCATCATAAGGTCAGATGTGGGGATGTTCGCTGATGATTGCACAGTGTTCAGTTCCATTCGCAACTCCTCAGATAATGAAGCCGTCCGTGCCCGCATGCAGCAAGACCCGGACAATATTCAGGCTTGGGCTGACAAATGGCAAGTAACATTCGTGCCACACAAGTGCCAGGCAATGACTATCTCCAATAAGCAAGAGTCTAACTATCAGCCTTGACATTCAACGGGATTACCATTGTCGAATCCTCCACCATCAACATCCTGGGGGTCACCATTGACCAGAAACTTAACTGGACCAGCCACATAAGTACTGTGGCTCCAAGAGTAGGTCAGAGGCTGGATATTCTGCAGCGAGTGTCTCGCCTCCTGACTCCCAAAGCCTTTCCACCATCTACAAGGCACAAGTCAGGAGTGTGATGGAATACTCTCCACTTGCTTGGATGAGTGCAGCTCCAACAACACTCAAGATGCTCGACACCATCCAGGACAAAGCAGCCCGCTTGATTGACACCTCATCCATCACCTTAAACATTCACTGACTCCATCACAGGTATACCGTGGCTGCAGTGTATACCATCTACAAGATGCACTGCAGCAACTCGCCAAGGCTTCTTCGGCAGCACCTCCCAAACCCGCAACTTCTACCATCCAGAAGGACAAGCACAGCAGGCGCATGGGAACACCATCACATCCAAGTTCCCCTCCAAGTCACACACTATCCTGACTTAGAAGTATCTAGCCGTTCCTTCATCGTCGCTGGGTCAAAATCCTGGAATTCCCTCCCTAAGAGCACTATGGGAGTACCTTCACCCCCACGACCTGGCTCCAGTGCCCAAAGAAGCTTCTTGACCTCAGACCACTGGTCAAGGTCAGTGAATGCATTTTCAAAATCTGTCTCCTACCAACTGCACCACTGGCCTCGCACACTTTTCAATGCACCCACTCCCCCCCGCCCCCATCACTCACCTACCAACAATCTGTACCAAACACTCAGTCCTGAAAAGCCTGGAGACAAATCATTTTGTTGAATTAGTGGCTTTGCTAAAAGAACATTTCAACCCTAAGCCTAGTGAGATTGTACAGCGGTTCAAGTTTAATTCAAGGAACAGGAAAGAGGAAGAGAGCGTAATGGACTATGTAGTGGTGTTGCATAAATTAGCACAAGATTGCAATTATGGGAACAACCTGAAGGAAATGCTGCGAGATAGACTAGTTTGCGGAATTATGGACAACCGAATGCAACGTAGATTATTATCCGAGACTGGGCTTACTTATGAAAAAGCATTGGAACATGCTCAAGCCATAGAGACAGCAAACCGAGATGTAAAAGAAATACAGGGTTCAAACAGGGCTAATGCTACGCAAGTTGCAGATCAGGTTGTTGTGCACAAGTTGAACATGCATCAGAAACCACAACGTGAGCATGTGAAGGCATGTTATAGATGCAAGGGCGACCACCTGGCGAGTGAATGCCGGTTTCTGGAGGAAAAGTGCTACAAGTGTGGGAAACAAGGACACATAAAACGAGCTTGCAGGGCGAAATCACCTGTGGAGGAATCCAAACCAAAAGGGGCAGGACAGCAAAACCAAGGGAGAGAAGTGAAAAAACATGGAGCACACCACATCAGCGGGGAAGCTGAGGAAGAAGAGGACATGTTCATAATGTATAGCATGTTAGAGAACATTCCAAAAGTGGCTCCTATCACATTGCAACTGACAGTAAATGACTCTAAGGTGAACTTTGAAGTGGATACAGGGTGCGGCGTGACCATAATGAACAAGGCAGAGTACTCAAAATTGTGGAACCGTGCAAAAGTTCCAGAGTTAAAGCCTTGCTCCCTGCATCTTAAAACATATACAGGTGAACAAGTAGCGACATTAGGTTCAGCTAAGGTAACTGTGCAACACAGGGACACAGTGGAACAGCTACCTGTAGTTATAGTATCGGGTACTGGACCAAACCTGTTAGGTCGGGGCTGGATAAAAGAACTTAAATTAGACTGGGGAGCAGTACATCAAATAGATGCGGGCAAACAGTTGACTTTGCAAGAAGTGTTGAGTGAACATGAGAGTGTGTTCAAGGAGGAACTTGGCACATTTAATGGCCCCCCCAGCTAAGATTTATGTAGACAAGGAGGCACCGCCAAGGTTTTTTAAACAACGACCTGTGCCTTATGCCATGAAGCCAAAGGTAGAGGCTGAGCTTGACCGTCTATTGAGAGAGAACATACTGGAGCCGGTGAAATGTTCGGAATGGGCAGCTCCCATAGTACCTGTGTTAAAACCGGACAATTCGGTAAGACTCTGTGGAGACTATAAATTGACTGTCAATCGGGTGTCCAAACTAGAGCAGTATCCTATTCCCAAAACAAAGGATCTCTTTGCAAACCTGGCTGGAGGAAAGAAATTCACAAAGTTGGATATGAGTCATGCCTACTTGCAGATTACACTGGATGACGAATCAAAGAAGTATGTCACCATAAATACACACAAGGGCTTGTTTACGTATAACTGCTTACCGTTTGGTGTCTCATCTAGTCCAGCTATCTTCCAGAGGACAATCGAAGGTGTACTGCAAGGGAGTCCACATGTTTCCATCTATCTGGATGACATTCTGATGACGGGAAGAACTGACCAGGAGCATCTGAGCACTCTGAGAGAGGTACTAAAGAGATTGGAGAGGTCAGGGTTCCAGCTCAAGAGGAGTAAGTGCACTTTCTTGGGGAATGAGTCAGTGTTCCTGGGACACAGAGTGGACGCCACCGGGCTCCATCCACTCAAGGAGAAGGTACAAGCACTGCAGGACGCCCCTGCTCCTACAAATGTGGCTGAGTTAAAAGCTTACCTGGGACTGCTGAACTATTATAACAGGTTTTTACCAAACTTGTCGACTGTGTTAGCATCTCTTCACAAACTACTGCGCAAGGAGACACAGTGGCAGTGGGGAGAGGAGCAGGGGGTTTCATTTGAACAGTCCAAGAAACTGATGCTGTCGTCGGATGTGCTGGTTCACTACAATGCAGAGAAAGACATCATTCTCTCTTGTGATGCTTCACCTTACGGGGTGGGGCAATTCTTTCACACTGCATGGAAGATGGAACTGAAAGACCAATAGGGTTTATGTCCCGAACTCTAACACCAGCGGAAAAAAACTATTCCCAGTTAGACAAAGAGGGGTTAGCAGTAATGTTTGAGTTACAGAGGTTCCACAAGTACATATATGGCAGGAAGTTCACCATATGCACCGATCATAAACCTCTTCTCTCTCTTTTCAACGAAATGAAAGCAGTTCCACAGATGGTGTCACCCCAGATCCAGAAGTAGGCAGTGACGTTGAGGGCTTATGAGTATGTCATCGTCTACAAGGCGGAAAAGTACCATGGGAACACAAATGCCTTGAGCCGTCTTCCACTGCCAGGCACACCTATCCGTGCAGCTCCAGAGGACAGAGTTTTG
Organism: Somniosus microcephalus; assembly: GCF_052327205.1. Taxonomy (NCBI): domain Eukaryota; kingdom Metazoa; phylum Chordata; class Chondrichthyes; order Squaliformes; family Somniosidae; genus Somniosus; species Somniosus microcephalus. Next base: position 211,079,382 of record NC_140990.1, on the reverse strand, counting down.
ATGTTGGAGGACACTGACATGGCACTTGTGACTGCAGAGCAAGTAAGAACATGGACAGGTAAAGATCCAGTACTGTCTAGAGTTCGAGAATATGTGGTGAGGGGATGGCCACAGCATCCGGAAGGGGCTGACTTCACACCCTACAGTGTCAGGAAAACAGAGCTGAGTGTGCAGGATGGTTGTGTGTTGTGGGGAGCACGAGTGATTATTCCACGGCCAGCATGACAGTCTATCCTAGAGCAACTATATCAGTGTCATCCTGGGGTCTCGCGTATGAAAGCCTTGGCTAGGAGTTACTTGTGGTGGCCAAAGCTAGATGAGGAGATAGAAAATCTAGTCAAGACATGCAGCACTTGTCAGGAACACCGGAACGCACCAACAGCGGCTCCTCTCCACCCCTGGGAGTGGCCGGATAAACCATGGAGAAGATTGCACTTAGATTATGCGGGTCCATTCATGGGGAAGATGTTCCTCATAATCATTGATGCACATTCCAAATGGATGGATGTTTATCCTGTAAATTCTGCTTCCGCCACTACTACTATAGACTGCCTGCGTCGGAGCTTCAGTAATCAAGGGCTACCGGAAATCATGGTGAGTGACAATGCCACTTGTTTTGTGAGTACAGAGACAAAAGAGTTCTTGAGAAAAAATGGCATAGTGCAGGTGACCTCGGCTCCATATCATCTGTCCTCGAATGGACTTGCGGAGAGAGCCGTACAAACATTTAAGGAGATGATGAAAAAAAGTGCAGAAGGGAGTTTAGCAGCCAAAGTGTCCACGGGTTCTGTTCAGCTACAGAATAACACCTCAATCCACCACAGGACTCTCTCCTGCTGAGATGTTATTAGGTCGTAGACTGCACTCCACTCTTGGCCTTGTCCACCCAAACCTAAAAAGGAAAATGGAAAACAGACAAAACAAACAAAAAGAGAACCATGACAAAAGAACAAAGAGCCGAAGTTTTGGAGAAGGAGATGCGATCCTTACCAAGAATTTCAGTTATGGACCAAAGTGGATTCCTGGCTTCATAGACTCAATGACAGGTCCAGTATCATACAAGGTCATGTTGGGAGATGGTAGGGTAGTACGCAGACATGTAGATCAGATACTTCCCAGACAAGGGGAAATTGAAATGAAGGTTCCAGATGCAATGACTGAAGACAGGGTTGCCCCCAGTTATCCAAGTGCATCTATGGTGCCACCACCAGGGACAGAGATAATTCCACAGGAACCTATCCGTCAAGAGGAAACCATCGTTGCAGAGTCAGATACTCTGAGCACTGCTCAGGAGCAGCTGGTGGCTTCACCACAAACAAGCAGGGACTTTACTGTCAGACGTTCACAAAGGTGCTCGCAAGCCACCAGAGAGATTGATACTGAACTGTTAGATTCGTCAAGTATGGAACATGATGAATGGAGACTCCTTATGTGACCCTCAGGAATGGTTGTTTGTTAAGAAATTCATACTGAAATCTTAAGGGGGGAGGGATATAGTAATCTGGGATGTTATGATTAAGGTTATCCACCAGGTGGTGCTGTAGCCAATGCTGCTACTAAGGTCAGAGGTTTGCTTCCTGTTAAGGTCAGAAGTTTGCTTCCTGTATAGGTCAGCACAAGGTGGAATGCCAGGATGCTGATGCAGGCTGTCTGTAAACGTGTTTCCCAGTTGTTAATAAAGTACTCGTGTTAATTCTACGATATCGCCTCTTTGAGTCCTTGTTCCACTTAATGGATTTATCACAGAATGGTTAGGCATCTTTTAACTGAGTAGATACACATTCGATGCTGAGGAAGATACTGGGTTATGGGGAGGAAGCAGGTCAGCGGGATCAGTTTTGGAGTGTTGTTGTATGGAACCGGCACAGATATAATGGGCCAAATTATCTCCTTCTATGGTTCTACAGAAGAGATTAGCTACATGAAATAGAGAACATATAGAAAAGCTGTAACAAGTGCCAAACACACAAGACCATAGCTGTGGAATGCACTGAACGTGTCTGTATCAAATATAGAAGACGCATATGTAAAATAAAATCTAGGAATGCGCGGCAGGTTAGTAAGCAACAGAGAGTGAGAGAGAGGTTTAACTGAACACAAAGGACATGTCTGAATTGCCCTGGCATCTGTTATAATCTCTCATTGTAATAAACAATTGCTCTGTTCGTAATAGACGTTGTCTTGTAATCACTTAAGGAGTTCAACTCTGGACGAGAAAGACCACTTTGCCATGGTCGTGAGTGTGTAATAATGAGGTTTAACGGCATATGCCACTTGGCTGTAATTCTTGCATTTTTTTAAAGCTGTGGTAGAGATTTGGCAATGTGCTCTTCTTAGGATTATATAGTGGAAGGTTTGGACAATTATTCTTGAAATTATTATTATAATCTTTTTTCATTTCCCTCTCAGTACTGCATTGTTTTACAGATTGTTAGGAACACACCACAGTCTCATAATCGTCTACAACGATTTCCCTTAAGGCAGGAAAATGTGAGACTTACTGCACAGATAACCAAGTAATCTACTAAATGAATTCAACATCAAAGTGTGCCAGAAGACTTAAATGGAAATTAGTGAATCGTATATTAGGAACAGATAACAGAAAAAAAATCTTTATTCAAGAGTGATAGATGTTTGCAATAGTCCAACAAGCAAGGCAATAAAGGCAAAACATTGAGTTATTCAAAAAACAATTAGATGTCGTGATGGAGAGTTAAAGAATTGGTCGGGGTGGGGGGTGGGGGTAATCTTCAATGGGGTCAAATGACTTCTTCTCAACTTTTGACTTTTCTAACATTCTCATACTAACCCAACGACCCTGAATTGAATGATTCGCGGATGCATTTGCTGATGTGTCCCAGCTGTAGTAGTTTGAGTACTAATTCACTGACACATGTGGTCCCAATAAACATTTGAACGCTTTCCACAATAATAGAGACATTTCTGCCCACATCACAGAGGGGTGCATCTTATAAAATGGTGTAAATTGGGAGTCAGACCTAAAATGAGTTGCAAACCCAGAGCCGTCTGAAGAACAAAGCTTGGTGTTTGTACTCTTATGAACATGCACGCAGAGGCTGTTACATTTGTTTAATGTTTGAACAGAATTATTTCAATCTCTTTCCCTATTAATCAATATTTTTTTAAACTGTCGAGGGATTTTTGGCATTGATATTTCTGTGGAAACCTGGAAGAAATCCCAATTGTGTTGTGGATTGCACAAACAAATTTCATGTCGTTCTTAAAATTTCATTTGGTAGGTAAGATTTAGTGTTCTAAGTATTCAGTCAAATAACAAAATACATCATACAAGCAGCTAGAATTCAGTGTTTAACTAAGTGCTTATACCGGTGAAAGAGTTACGTCTGCTATTGACAAATGGATTTCAGGTTCCACAGCTGTTCACGGGATCTTGCTGGAGGACCAGTAGACAGATGTGAGCCCCGCTCAAGCTCCTCTTGCTATCTAACTTCCTTAGGGATGATTTTGTTACAGAACAACAGAAATGTCTTGTTCTGAGAGCGTATCGAAGCATCTATTTGCCGTAATTTGAGCCAGATTTTGCAGTAGCAGGGCAGCAAACAGCCTTTGCCGTTAGTGAGACTTGCCCTGCACTCTTCAGCTCCAAACTTTTTGCGCACAAGGTGCTGAAAATGCGAGCTGATAATGGTGCAGTGAGAGAAACATGGGGGGTAATTTTAACTTGCCAACCTGCTGGGAGCTGGGGGTGGGGGTCCGCTCGCGCGCAATAAGCCTGTCAGTGGCTTTTTAACCCAGCCACTGCATCAGCATATGACTTCCGGGTTTCCCGACCAATTGGGTTGAGCGGGCGTGATGATGACCCACATTGAATCGATTTCTACTCCAGTAATTGAAGGGATACTGCAAAGATGATATTTGATGGATTCTGGAGTTGGGAGTAGAATACAAGTAATTGACAGAATGGAGTCCAGACATTCAAAGTCTGCGCCTCGTTTTAGTGACGCCTCCCTGGATGTGCTCCTGGGTGCTGTAAGGGCCCGTGTTCCCTACTGATGGGAGGAAGAAGCCTGCCAATGAAACCAAGAAGGCATGGCTGGAGGTTGCTCAAGAGGAGCTGGAGTGTGGTGCCACGCTCCTGGATTCAATGTCGAAAGTGGTTTAATGACCTAAACAGGGCAAGAAAGTTGAGTATAGTGGCACATTCAACTACATCCTGATGTGTGTATCACGCCAGCCCCCTCATTCTGCCTTCTCAAGCAAACTCCAGCACATCACTCCTCAGACTAACTTACCGCGCGGGTATACCCATCCCTCTCTGTCTATGCACTTCCTCACATCTGCATCTGTCCATCCACCACTGACACTCACCCTCATCCTTATGGAATGTCATGCCTCTCCCTTATAGTCACACTCAACAAATGTTCTCCATTCATCTGTTCAACACATGTCATTACTGTCACTCATAGGTCTCTTTCCCTCCTTGCAGGATAAGAGTGCACAGAACACCAGTGAGAGGCAGAGAACCGAAGGTGGCCCTCCAGCCATCTCACAAATGACAGCTGTAAAGGAGGATGTGCTGGACATCAGTGGAGTCTCGGCATTCCTGGTCGTCGGAGATGGGGGCCTCCCAGATGCCTGGTGACAATTAAATATCAGACAGCCACATGGCATACAACACTCACTCATGTTGACTTGATGTCAGCAGCGAGTGAAATATGATCATGTGCATAATGATCACCTAAAACATTCTTACCTTGACAGTTCTAATTCACGTCTTACAGGGCCTTCAAGCATCCCGCATGAGGTGGTGCAGGAGGATGAGGAAGACTCCTCAGATGAGGTCACTCACTCTGAGGATGCACCATCACAGGACTCATGCAGACCATGCACCAGCTCAGATACTCACACTTCAGTGGGACCAGTAAGGGAGATGGGTTTTCACCTGGTGACTCTCACATCATAAGTGAGCAAGAGCAGATGGTGACGACAGGGACAGCAGTGGTGAATCTGCGTCGGAGGCCGTAAGATGCTCCAAGCTCTGCTCAGCTGGATGCAGATGCTGAACCTTGGAGGCCGTCGACAAAGTGGACACCTCTGGAGCAGCAGCAGAGAATGTGTGATGTACTGGCAGGCTTTCCAGTTGCGCTGTGCACACTTGCAGAGAGATTGGAGGAGTCCGTCTCAAGCATGAGTGGCATGATGTCACAGGCCTTTGCGATGATGTCTTCATCCATGGAAAGAGTGGGCTCCTGCATGGAGCATCAAATGTGGCAATCAAACGAGTGGCCTCCTGCGAGCTGTACCTCTCTGCTCATCCCCTCTCTCCTATTGAGCGGCAGGCCTGTGAGGAGCAGGCTGGTGGTGCTGTTCCTGCTGGCACTGTTGATGCTGATGGTCATCTTGGTCCTCATCTGAGGTCCAAAGTAAAACAGCATAAGCAGCAACCATGCTGATCTGGTAGACCAGAGCTCCAAAGTGGAGATCAGATGTACAAACCTCTAATGCTGTGAAAGTAACCTCCCAGCACAAGTACTGTGAACAAAGCCTTTCACACAATCAGGCAAGAAAGCTGCTGTGAAGTTTCAGTACTAATTGGAATCTTTCCCTGCCATGTCTTTGGTCCCCTCAATTGCCGCTGTGTTCTCGCATTGCATTCACTGGCAAGTTCCAGGAAGCCCGGGAAACCCATGCACCCACAGTTAAATCCCTAAACTCATGTTAATATTGCTGTTAATAAGCGATTGGCATATTGAAATTGACAACCTGCCTCTCCCAAGGGGGGTTCTCGCACGCAGCCTAACTCGCTGCAGTTAAATGCGGAAGTCGGCGGGTTGGAGCTGGCTTCCCGATGCGCTGTCAATTTCCATACTTTTAACCCCCCACCCGCTCCCAAACCCATGCACTCCTGCTAGTAAAAATTCACTTAAGGGCATCTGGGACCTTAGTGAACAGGGAAACCAACAGGGTACCTCCTTAACCAATCAGATTGAAGGATTGGGGAAATAAACACAGGAAGGACTGAGAAGGAGGGTAAATTAAAGGGGATGAATTCAATGTCAAATCAGGTACAGAAAGAGAAATAAAGAGAGGGATAGGAAGTTTGGATTAAAAAGAAAGAAAGACTTGCATTTATATAACACCTTTCACAATCTCAGGACATCCCAAGGCACTCTACAGCCAATGAAATACTATTGAAGTGTCGTCATTGTTGTAATATAGGAAATGAGAGAGAGAGAAAAAAGAGCCAGAAAGGAAAAGTAAGAAAAAACATTTTAATTTATAATTTGACCTTTTTAAAATCTCCCAGAAAAATTCAAAACCTGAAGAAATGAGACTCCAGTTAATTTTCAGTGCCAGAGAGGTTGATTGGCAGTAACGAACAATTATCACATTGTTAAAGGGGTACCTACGCTACTAATTATTAGCCCTAAATATCTACAGCGGGTTTAATTTGTATCTACCACGCAAATATCGCAACTTCATGACGTTCAATGTATGCCTGTGGTGAGGCAGACAGCGAAATGCTGTTCTTGCGAAGCTAACAGCGGGGCGGCACAACTCGGACAAAAACTTTTGGATATTGGCATTTAAACACGCATCTGCTCCTTGCTTGAAGTTGCTGTACCATTTGCGCATAATAATAAATAAATTTTGACTGCAAATTCTGGCCCAATGATTTCAGAACGGTTAACGAAAATGATTGTAAGAGTTAAGGTAGTCCTGGAAAGAGTTAGCTGTCATCTTTGATTTGTGTCGCTGTTAAGACATCCACTAATTTTGGTCTGCTGTTAAGAGATAGGCAAAATAGAGTGAATTACTGATTGATTGTTCTAGAGACACAGTGTGAAGCATGTCCCACAGGCTATATACTGCTCAAAAGTCATCAGGATTTGTTAATTCATGTTATGTTTCTGTTACGTTTCTCAGTGGAGATCCTGGATGCAAGACAGAGGAGAGCTGAGAAGCTGAAGAGATTGACAGATATGGCCATCCAGATGTCAGAATCACAGCTTGCTGAACTTAGAGCAGAGATTAAGGTCAGTGACAGAAAGGGCCCCCACAGAGATGGGCAACAAACACATGCCTCGCTGAAGTGCAGTTGAATGCATCATTCTGACAAGGGAGAACTTAATTCTGCTCAATGGATTTCTCCCCCATCCTTGCTGAATGCTTTGATGTCACTGCTCTCTTATACATCTGTTTATGTAACTCTGAGCACACGTTACTGCTGTTAACATCGCAGGATCCAGTTCACTCACAAAAATCATCCAAAATCCTGCAAGTTTATTAGTGGCCTGAACCTGCTTTTTTAGTCTATTAGCACAAGCTGCCACGTGGTGTACATCCATACTTGTCAACACTGATGACCCAAATTTTGGAGTAGTGGGGGAGGTGGGGATTAAGATTGGCAGGTCAGGGTACGGTGCGAGGGGGGTGGGGGAACTGAAAAAGTAACATGCCGGGGATGACACTGGGCAGGACAATAACCGATCTATCTGGGAGGCATGGGGTCAGACACAACAGGTTGTGATGAAACTGATTGGCTGAGCGCTGAAGAACTAGTGACTTTTTTCATATTGCATAAAGTTGTTATTTTTTAAAAACTGTCTTTAAAAATGTGAAGCATGCAATTCTGAAATCAGCACATAGCTCAATGAAATTAGGATTTGGGGTGCAGGAACATGAAATCAGAACAGACCTGAAAAGATCAGTTACATATGCTGCCATTTCTAGTGTCTCAAATGGTACTGATTGTGCAGCAGAATACAATGAACGCAAAAGCCTGACCTGTTCAAACCATACTGCTTGACTGATAAAGGTAAAAGAAAATGGTGGGGGTAATTTTCAACTGCTGGCCGTCTGTTTCTTGCCTGAAAAATGGGTGACCGGCAGACGAAAATCAGGTGGCACCTCGGCCACTCCTTTGACGCCCAAGGCTAAGCCTTTAAATGAACAGCCGACACTCCCGCACAAAACAAACAAGAGGCTGTCTAAATATGAAAATCAGGAACCTACGCTGGATGTAGGACTCCGGTTGTGGAGCGTGCACTGGGCATGCTCGACCCAGTTGTCCCAGCTACTCAGCAGCCGAACCAGTGGAACTTGAAGGGACCACTGCAGGCTGTGCAGGAAAAGGGCAGTTTTTTAAAAAAGAGTTTTGTGGGACCTTACACACTGTCCCTCTCCCCCCACCACCCCACCAGCCTGGAACTGGTATCCCACCCCCCAACAGGCCCAATCTGCTGGCCCGCTCCATGTAAATGTTGGTCAAGTTTCAGCCTTCGAAAACTGCAGTGAACTGCAGCAGAGCATCTTTTCAGCGCCTGCAGCTTGGCCAGCTGAATTCAAATAAGGCTCGAAGCTAAAAATGGGCACCATAGACACCCGCCCACTTCGCGCCCATTTTGGAAGAAGGTTGAAAAATCTCCCCTGGTGTTTCAATGTGAGTTTTATACTTGTTTTAAACCCTGGCTCCCTGTAGATCATGCTGTATTTCTTTATAGCATTCCTGCATGAGTTATTCCATGGCTGTTGAAAGCTCAATCCCCATGACATTATTTGAAAATGTTTTTGCTGGTGCACAGTCATAACCGTAACAGTTTTTGTGAGCAAACTTGTTTCCTGCCAAATGAGATTTCACGCCAAGGTTGTAAGCTAAGTATATGGAAGCACTGGCCTCTGACTGCTTGCAAATTTCCAAATATTTTCTGTCCCACATCATCCACAAAATGTGGTTTTCTGCATTATTTAAATTATGATTACTGTAAGACAAGATTAGAACACTATCACAAAGGACTTGGTGATTAACCAAGACATAAGTCACACTGGTTTATTATAGGAACTTCGAACAACTGGTGCAGTAGCAAAAGAGTGCAGTATAGTAGCAGGGAGCTGTACAGTCCAGTGCAGCTATATAGCACTATAGTGCTCCTTGAGACTATACAGCTCTGTCCTGTATGTCTCCTTGCATTTTGTTTTTCATTCTTGGGATGAGGGCATTCCTGGCAAGGCTGGAATTTATTGCCCGTCCCTAGTGGCTCTGAGTTTGATACAACTGAGTGGCTTGTGAGGCCACTTCTGAGTGCAGTTAATAGTCAACCACATTGGTAAGGAACTGGAGTCGCTTATAGGCTGTATTGATTTGTATGTGGGTTCAATGACGACACATTCATGAAAGAGAATGACTTTTTATCTAAAGTATGTTCAACTCAGTTAACAGCATTAAAGGAGACACCATCTTAGAGATCCATCTAAAACGAAACCAAAACTAAACTGCTTGTCTCTCACATGCCCTCTGCTGGTCAGGCATAAATAATCAATCAGGCAAATATGCTGGTAAGGCATAAATAATCAAACAGGCAAATACCATCACTATTTGCTGATATCATTACATCTCCCTTTCTTAAAACAAAAGTATTTTACTTTTATCTAACAACATGTTTTCTTTGTATTACTCTGCATTTTAACTGTAACCTTTAATGAACTTACATTATCATTATCATGATCAAGGTTTTTTAACCTTGTTTTGTGTGTTCACATGAAATATGTAAATACCTAGAACTTGAAGAGAGAATAAGATAACATTACTTCCTTCGATAACAATAGTCCTTAAATTTGCTCAATGAGTCTCTTAGGAGGCTTCACACGTCTTGAGGATTTTCTGATTGATTGTCCTTGAATCTGAGTTGTTGCCTCAGATGATGATTTCTCAGCTGTGTGATCAGGTTGTTCAACAGTATCAGTCTTTTGACCTGCTGTGTGATCGGGTTGTTCAACAGTATCAGTCTTTTGACCTGCTGTGGCTGGTCCCATGAGAAGATCCTGACGATTTCTTCGCAGAACAGCACCCTCATCTGTCTGAATGGTGTATGATCTTGGTTGAACTTCACTCAGGACAGTTCCCTTCTGAGTCCATATGTTTGTTTTGTCTTTGAACCTTACTTGGTCACCAGTGTGGAGTTCAGGTAGGTTTTGTGTTCCTCTGTCATAGTAGTACTTTTGCTTTTCTTTCTGTTGTTCTTTGAACTTCCTCACTTTCTCCCCCTCTTTTGTTTTCAGGAGGTTCTCCGGGATGGGTAGGTTTGACCTTAGCAGACGTCCCATAAGGAGTTGGGCTGGTGACATACCACACTCGAGCGGCGTTGTGCGGTATACAAGCATGCTCTGGTAGAAGTCAGTTCCACTGTCTTTTGCCTTGTACATCAGTCTTTTCACTGTCTGGACCGATTTTTTCACTAGTCCATTGGACTGTGGAAAGTGAGGACTTAACGTTGTGTGGACAAAGTCCCACTCTTTGGCAAAGTGTCGGAAACTTGCATTGTAAAACTGGGGTCCGTTGTCTGTGAAGACCTCGCTTGCCACGCCATGTCTGGAGAATATGGCTTTCATACATCTTATCACAGCATCTGCAGTGGTGGTGTACAGTCTACAAACCTCTGGATACAGGGAGTAATAGTCTGTGACTACAAGATAGTCCTTCCCTTGACATACGAATAGGTCAGCGTCTACCTTCTGGCAAGGTCTGTCTGGCGCTGGGTGTGATTTTAGTGGTTCTACCGGATTGCTTGCTCGATATTTCAGGCATATTGTGCAGTTTGACACCTCATTTGTCACATCTTGGTTGATTCGTGGCCAGTACATCACCTCTCATGCTCTTTTCTTACACTTTTCGATTCCCAGATGTCCTCCATGGATCCTTTTTAGCACCTCTTTTCTCAGACTCTTTGGGATAACTATTTTACTTCCTTTGTAGATGATGTCTTCGACCACTGATAGTTCCGCCCTGCAGTTCCAGTACTCTGCCATGTCAGGTGAGCAGTCTTGCTTCATGTTAGGCCATCCATCCAAGATGCTTTTCCTCAGTCGTCTCATTGTTTCATCTTTGTTTGTCTCAGTCTTTATGAGCTCCATTTTTGCATCTGCTATGGGCAGTGCACTTGTGATCATGTCCACGTAGGCATTCACTTTTTCATCCATTTTGGTGTTTGCGGGCTCACTTGGGTCAACAGCTCTGGACAACGTGTCTGCTGTATACATCAGCTTACCCGGTGTGTACGCAACATTCAGTGTATAGCGTTGCAGCCTGATCATCATTCTTTGTATTCTAAGCAGACAGCTATTTAGTGGCTTTTGGAACAATGCAATCAAGGGCTTATGGTCAGTCTCTACACTGATTGCTTGTCCTGCCACAAACTGGTGAAATCTTTCACAGGCGTATGTGATGCTGAGCAGCTCCTTTTCTATTTGAGCATATCGCGCCTCCGCGTCTGTCATTGAGTGCGATGCATATGCAATAGGTTGCCAGTAGTCATATTTTTGCAGAAGAACGGCACCGAGCCCACTCTGTGATGCATCTGATGATATCTTGATGGGTCATAAAACCTCATAACTGGTTCCTCTGTGAGCAGTTTCTTCAGATCGCTCCATGACTTCTCATGCTCATGATTCCATTCCCATTCTATGTTCTTTTCAGTTAGTCTTCTCAGTGGCGCCATCTTTTCTGAGAGGTTGGATATGAATTTCCCCATGTAGTTGATCATTCCATTAAACTTCTGCACGTCCTTTTTGCATTGTGGCTTTGGCATATTCTCAATGGCGGACTCCTTTCTGGGATCTGGTCTGATGCCCTCACTGCTAAGGGTATCTCCCACGAATGTCAGTTCTGTCACCCCGAGCTGGCATTTCTCTCTATTCAGCTTCAGGTTTGTTTTCCTTGTTGCTTCCAGCACTTTTTTCAGTCTCTCGTCATGCTCAGTTCTCGTGGTTCCCCATACTATGATGTCATCCACTGATGTATCAACTCCCTCCAGGTGCTCATAGATCATATGGATAGTTTTGTGATACACTTCAGGAGCTGAGGCAATGCCAAATGGTAACCTTAGGAATCTGTATCTGCCAAATGGACTGTTGAACGTGCACAGTCTTGAACTTGCCTCGTCCAATTTCATCTGCCAAAATCCTGATGATGCATCTAACTTGCTGGAATACCTTGCATTTGCAAACTGTGACATGATTTCCTCACATGTAGGAAGCTTGAAGTGCTCTCTCTTTATTGCTCTGTTCAGATCTCTTGGATCCAGGCAAATTCTGAGCTTTCCATTCTTTTTGTCCACAACGATGAGGGAACTCACCCACTCAGTTGGCTCATCTATCTTCTGAATCACGTTCAGGCTTTCCATCCTGTCCAACTCTGCCTTCAGTTGCTTTTGAAGAGCAAACGGAACTTTTCTGCATGGATGTATGACCGTTGGCATATTTTTATCTACTCTGATCGTGTGTTCTCCTGGAAGGCAGCCTAGACCCTGAAATAGGTCGTTGTACTCTTTCATGAGTTCATCATAGACTGTCTCTCCTTCGCTTTCCACAATGAGGACTCTCTTTACCAGGTTCAGTCTCTCACAGGCTTTTAAACCTAGTATGGCTTGCACATCCTTTGGCACCATGATTAATGCTAGCATGTGCTCTCTGTCCTTGTGTGTTACTTTGACAATGCATCTTCCTTTCACTGGTATATCAGTACCTGAGTATCCTGTCACTTTCACTTTTATTCCATGTATCTTTGGTCTGGGTCTAATTTTCTTAAAATCAGTCTCTGATATCACATTAACTTGTGCTCCAGTATCCAATTTAAATGGAATATGTATGTCATTCACTTTTAGTGTCAACATCCAATCTCTGTTTTCTTCTTTGTTTTCAGACACAACATCTACATAGAACTCCTCTATCTCGCTTTCATCTACTGTATGGACCTTGCTTTGTTGCGCTTGGTTCTTGCAGCAACGGGCATAATGGTTGTTTTTGTTGCAACTATTGCATGTTTTACCATATGCTGGACACTTTTTTGGTGTATGCTGTGTACCGCATCGACTACATGACTTTCGATTGCCCCTTTCATTTTTGTTCGCTGGCCACGCCTCTTTTTTCACATTGGCGCTCTTTTTGTTAAACGGTTTGTGTCCGTTCTTTCTCACTGCATCCACGTTGCAGCTACTCTCACTGAACAGCTCCTTTGCCTGCGACTTCACAGTCTCTGTAGCCCTACACAGTGCTATGGCTTTTCCCAGGTCTAGATTTTGCTCTCTTAGCAGTCTTTCCCTTAGACCATTATCTGGAATACCACACACCAGTCTGTCTTTTATCAGCGAGTCTGTCAGTCCCCCAAATTCACATGTTTTGCTTCGGTTTCTCAGTTCAGTCACATACTGATCAATATTCTCTCCCGTTTTCTGTACACATGTGAAAAATCTGTGCCTCTCAAACGTCACATTCCGTTTAGGTATACAGTAGGCCTCAAACTGTTCCATTATTTTATCCAGCTTCATTTTGTCTCCATCAGCAGCGAATGTGAAGTTATTATACACCTCCAGCGCTTCATCACCCACGACATGTAAGAACACTGACGCTTTCATTTTATCACATTTCTCGTCAGCTCCGATTGCCGCTAAATACAACTCCAAACGTTGTTTGAACCTCCTCCAATTTTCAGCTACATTACCTGTCAACTGAAGCTTCGCCGGTGGGTGTAATCCTACCATTTTTTCACTTCGTTAGCTATTCTCCAATGGTAAGTAATGATGTTCGCTTTTGGCTTGCTAATATGTGGAGAGCTGATTTAACTTCAGATTTTTCCTCTTCATCTCTTTCAATCCCACTTCTGACACCATGTATTGATTTGTATGTGGGTTCAATGACGACACATTCATGAAAGAGAATGACTTTTTATCTAAAGTATGTTCAATTCAGTTAACAGCATTACAGGAGACACCATCTTAGAGATCCATCTAAAACGAAACCAAAACTAAACTGCCTGTCTCTCACATGCCCTCTGCTGGTCAGGCATAAATAATCAATCAGGCAAATATGCTGGTAAGGCATAAATAATCAAACAGGCAAATACCATCACTATTTGCTGATATCATTACATAGGCCAGACTGGGTAAGGGTTACAGGGTGCTGAAAGCAGGGGTAGGGTGTGAGGAACGGCGGTAGAGTGTGTGGAATGGTGGTAGAGTGTGTGGAACGGCGGTAGAGTGTGAGGAATGGTGGTGGAGTGTGAGGAATGGTGGTAGAGTGTGTGGAACGGTGGTAGAGTGTGTGGAACGGTGGTAGAGTGTGTGGAACGGTGGTAGAGTGTGTGGAACGGTGGTAGAGTGTGTGGAATGGTGGTAGAGTGTGTGGAACGGTGGTAGAGTGTGTGGAATGGTGGTAGAGTGTGTGGAACGGCGGTAGAGTGTGTGGAACGGTGGTAGAGTGTGTGGAACGGTGGTAGAGTGTGTGGAACGGTGGTAGAGTGTGAGGAACGGTGGTAGAGTGTGTGGAACGGTGGTAGAGTGTGTGGAACGGTGGTAGAGTGTGTGGAACGGTGGTAGAGAGTGTGGAACGGTGGGAGACTTTGTGGAACGGTGGTAGAGTGTGTGGAACGGTGGTAGAGTGTGTGGAACGGTGGTAGAGTGTGAGGAACGGTGGTAGAGTGTGAGGAACGGTGGTAGAGTGTGTGGAACGGTGGTAGAGTGTGTGGAACGGTGGTAGAGTGTGTGGAACGGTGGTAGAGTGTGTGGAACGGTGGTAGAGTGTGAGGAATGGTGGTAGAGTGTGTGGAACGGTGGTAGAGTGTGAGGAACGGTGGTAGAGTGTGAGGAACGGTGGTAGAGTGTGTGGAACGGTGGTAGAGTGTGTGGAACGGTGGTAGAGTGTGTGGAACGGTGGTAGAGTGTGTTGAACGGTGGTAGAGTGTGTGGAACGGTGGTAGAGTGTGTGGAACAGCGGTAGAGTGTGAGGAACGGTGGTAGAGTGTGTGGAACGGCGGTAGAGTGTGAGGAACGGCGGTAGAGTGTGTGGAACGGTGGTAGAGTGTGAGGAACGGTGGTAGAGTGTGAGGAACGGTGGTAGAGTGTGTGGAACGGTGGTAGGGTGTGAGGAACGGTGGTAGAGTGTGAGGAACGGTGGTAGAGTGTGAGGAACGGCGGTAGAGTGTGAGGAACGGCGGTAGAGTGTGACGAACGGCGGTAGAGTGTGAGGAACGGTGGTAGAGTGGGAGGAACGGTGGTAGAGTGTGTGGAACGGTGGTAGGGTGTGAGGAACGGTGGTAGAGTGTGAGGAACGGTGGTAGAGTGTGTGGAACGGCGGTAGAGTGTGAGGAACGGCGGTAGAGTGTGTGGAACGGTGGTAGAGTGTGTGGAACGGTGGTAGAGTGTGTGGAACGGTGGTAGAGTGTGTGGAACGGTGGTAGAGTGTGAGGAATGGTGGTAGAGTGTGAGGAACGGGAGTAGAGTGTGTGGAACGGTGGTAGAGTGTGTGGAACGGTGGTAGAGTGTGTGGAACGGTGGTAGAGTGTGTGGAACGGTGGTAGAGTGTGTGGAACGGTGGTAGAGTGTGTGGAACGGTGGTAGAGTGTGTGGAACAGCGGTAGAGTGTGAGGAACGGTGGTAGAGTGTGTGGAACGGTGGTAGAGTGTGAGGAACCGTGGTAGAGTGTGTGGAATGGTGGAAGAGTGTGTGGAACAGTGGTAGAGTGTGAGGAACGGTGGTAGAGTGTGTGGAACGGTGGTAGAGTGTGTGGAACGGTGGTAGAGTGTGTGGAACGGTGGTAGAGTGTGTGGAACGGTGGTAGAGTGTGTGGAACGGCGGTAGAGTGTGAGGAACGGTGGTAGAGTGTGAGGAACGGTGGTAGAGTGTGTGGAACGGTGGTAGAGTGTGTGGAACGGCGGTAGAGTGTGAGGAATGGTGGGAGAGTGTGAGGAACGGTGGTAGAGTGTGTGGAACGGTGGTAGAGTGTGTGGAACGGTGGTAGAGTGTGTGGAACGGTGGTAGAGTGTGTGGAACGGCGGTAGAGTGTGTGGAACGGTGGTAGAGTGTGTGGAACGGTGGGAGAGTGTGTGGAACGGTGGTAGAGTGTGTGGAACGGTGGTAGAGTGTGTGGAACGGTGGTAGAGTGTGTCGAACGGTGGTAGAGTGTGAGGAACGGTGGTAGAGTGTGTGGAACAGCGGTAGAGTGTGTGGAACAGCGGTAGAGTGTGTGGAACGGCGGTAGAGTGTGTGGAACGGTGGTAGAGTGTGAGGAACGGTGGTAGAGTGTGTGGAACGGTGGTAGAGTGTGAGGAACGGCGGTAGAGCGTGTGGAACGGTGGTAGAGTGTGTGGAACGGCGGTAGAGTGTGAGGAAAGGTGGTGGAGTGTGAGGAATGGTGGTAGAGTGTGTGGAACAGCGGGAGAGTGTGAGGAACGGTGGTAGAGTGTGTGGAACGGTGGTAGAGTGTGAGGAACGGTGGTAGAGTGTGTGGAACGGCGGTAGAGTGTAAGGAACGGCGGTAGAGTGTGTGGAACGGTGGTAGAGTGTGAGGAACAGTGGTAGAGTGTGAGGAACGGTGGTAGAGTGTGTGGAACGGTGGTAGGGTGTGAGGAACGGTGGTAGAGAGTGAGGAACTGTGGTAGAGTGTGAGGAACGGCGGTAGAGTGTGAGGAACGGTGGTAGAGTGTGACGAACGGCGGTAGAGTGTGAGGAACGGTGGTAGAGTGGGAGGAACGGTGGTAGAGTGTGTGGAACGGTGGTAGGGTGTGAGGAACGGTGGTAGAGTGTGAGGAACGGTGGTAGAGTGTGTGGAACGGCGGTAGAGTGTGAGGAACGGTGGTAGAGTGTGTGGAACGGTGGTAGAGTGTGTGGAACGGTGGTAGAGTGTGTGGAACGGTGGTAGAGCATGTGGAACGGTGGTAGAGCGTGTGGAACGGTGGTAGAGTGTGAGGAACGGTGGTAGAGTGTGAGGAACGGGAGTAGAGTGTGTGGAACGGTGGTAGAGTGTGTGGAACGGTGGTAGAGTGTGTGGAACGGTGGTAGAGTGTGTGGAACGGTGGTAGAGTGTGTGGAACGGTGGTAGAGTGTGTGGAACGGTGGTAGAGTGTGTGGAACGGTGGTAGAGTGTGTGGAACAGCGGTAGAGTGTGAGGAACGGTGGTAGAGTGTGTGGAACGGTGGTAGAGTGTGAGGAACCGTGGTAGAGTGTGTGGAATGGTGGTAGAGTGTGTGGAACAGTGGTAGAGTGTGAGGAACGGTGGTAGAGTGTGTGGAACGGTGGTAGAGTGTGTGGAACGGTGGTAGAGTGTGTGGAACGGTGGTAGAGTGTGTGGAACGGTGGTAGAGTGTGTGGAACGGCGGTAGAGTGTGAGGAACGGTGGTAGAGTGTGAGGAACGGTGGTAGAGTGTGTGGAACGGTGGTAGAGTGTGTGGAACGGCGGTAGAGTGTGAGGAATAGTGGGAGAGTGTGAGGAACGGTGGTAGAGTGTGAGGAACGGTGGTAGAGTGTGTGGAACGGTGGTAGAGTGTGAGGAACGGTGGTAGAGTGTGTGGAATGGTGGTAGAGTGTGTAGAACGGTGGTAGAGTGTGTGGAACTGTGGTAGAGTGTGAGGAACGGTGGTAGAGTGTGAGGAACGGTGGTAGAGTGTGTGGAACGGTGGTAGAGTGTGTGGAACGGTGGTAGAGTGTGTGGAACGGTGGAAGAGTGTGAGGAACGGTGGTAGAGTGTGAGGAACGGTGGTAGAGTGTGAGGAACGGTGGTAGAGTGTGTGGAACGGTGGTAGAGTGTGTGGAACGGTGGTAGAGTGTGTGGAACGGTGGAAGAGTGTGAGGAACGGTGGTAGAGTGTGTGGAACGGTGGTAGAGTGTGTGGAACGGTGGAAGAGTGTGAGGAACGGTGGTAGAATGTGTGGAACGGTGGTAGAGTGTGTGGAACGGTGGTAGAGTGTGAGGAACGGTGGTAGAGTGTGAGGAACGGTGGTAAAGTGTGTGGAACGGTGGTAGAGTGTGTGGAACGGTGGTAGAGTGTGTGGAACGGTGGTAGAGTGTGTGGAACGGTGGTAGAGTGTGAGGAACGGTGGTAGAGTGTGTGGAACGGTGGTAAAGTGTGTGGAGCGGTGGTAGAGTGTGTGGAATGGTGGTAGAGTGTGTGGAACGGTGGTAGAGTGTGTGGAACAGCGGTAGAGTGTGAGGAACGGTGGTAGAGTGTGTGGAACGGCGGTAGAGTGTGAGGAACGGCGGTAGAGTGTGTGGAACGGTGGTAGAGTGTGAGGAACGGTGGTAGAGTGTGAGGAACAGTGGTAGAGTGTGTGGAACGGTGGTAGAGTGTGAGGAACGGTGGTAGAGTGTGAGGAACAGTGGTAGAGTGTGTGGAACGGTGGTAGAGTGTGTGGAACGGCGGTAGAGTGTGTGGAACGGCGGTAGAGTGTGTGGAACGGCGGTAGAGTGTGTGGAACGGTGGTAGAGTGTGTGGAACGGTGGTAGAGTGTGAGGAACGGTGGTAGAGTGTGTGGAACGGTGGTAGAGTGTGTGGAACGGTGGTAGAGTGTGTGGAACAGTGGTAGAGTGTGAGGAACGGTGGTAGAGTGTGTGGAACGGTGGTAGAGTGTGTGGAACGGTGGTAGAGTGTGTGGAACGGCGGTAGAGTGTGTGGAACGGTGGTAGAGTGTGTGGAACGGTGGTAGAGTGTGTGGAACGGCGGTAGAGTGTGTGGAACGGTGGTAGAGTGTGTGGAACGGTGGTAGAATGTGTCGAACGGTGGTAGAGTGTGTGGAACGGTGGTAGAGTGTGTGGAACGGTGGTAGAGTGTGTGGAACGGTGGTAGAGTGTGTGGAACGGTGGTAGAATGTGTCGAACGGTGGTAGAGTGTGAGGAACGGTGGTAGAGTGTGTGGAACAGCGGTAGAGTGTGTGGAACAGCGGTAGAGTGTGTGGAACGGCGGTCGAGTGTGTGGAACGGCGGTAGAGTGTGAGGAACGGTGGTAGTGTGTCTGGAACGGTGGTAGAGTGTGAGGAACGGCGGTAGAGTGTGTGGAACGGTGGTAGAGTGTGTGGAACGGTGGTAGGGTGTGAGGAACGGTGGTAGAGTGTGAGGAACGGTGGTAGAGTGTGTGGAACGGTGGTAGAGTGTGAGGAACGGTGGTAGAGTGTGTGGAACGGTGGTAGAGTGTGTAGAACGGTGGTAGAGTGTGTGGAACGGTGGTAGAGTGTGAGGAACGGTGGTAGAGTGTGAGGAACGGTGGTAGAGTGTGTGGAACGGTGGTAGAGTGTGTGGAACGGTGGTAGAGTGTGTGGAACGGTGGAAGAGTGTGAGGAACGGTGGTAGAGTGTGTGGAACGGTGGTAGAGTGTGTGGAACGGTGGAAGAGTGTGAGGAACGGTGGTAGAATGTGTGGAACGGTGGTAGAGTGTGTGGAACGGTGGTAGAGTGTGAGGAACGGTGGTAGAGTGTGAGGAACGGTGGTAGAGTGTGTGGAACGGTGGTAGAGTGTGTGGAACGGTGGTAGAGTATGTGGAACGGTGGTAGAGTGTGTGGAACGGTGGTAGAGTGTGAGGAACGGTGGTAGAGTGTGTGGAACGGTGGTAGAGTGTGTGGAACGGTGGGAGAGTGTGTGGAACGGTGGTAGAGTGTGTGGAACAGCGGTAGAGTGTGAGGAACGGTGGTAGAGTGTGTGGAACGGCGGTAGAGTGTGAGGAACGGCGGTAGAGTGTGTGGAACGGCGGTAGAGTGTGAGGAACGGTGGTAGAGTGTGAGGAACAGTGGTAGAGTGTGTGGAACGGTGGTAGAGTGTGTGGAACGGCGGTAGAGTGTGTGGAACGGCGGTAGAGTGTGTGGAACGGCGGTAGAGTGTGTGGAACGGTGGTAGAGTGTGAGGAATGGTGGTAGAGTGTGTGGAACGGTGGTAGAGTGTGTGGAACGGTGGTAGAGTGTGAGGAACGGCGGTAGAGTGTGTGGAACGGTGGTAGAGTGTGTGGAACGGTGGTAGGGTGTGAGGAACGGTGGTAGAGTGTGAGGAACGGTGGTAGAGTGTGTGGAACGGTGGTAGAGTGTGAGGAACGGTGGTAGAGTGTGTGGAACGGTGGTAGAGTGTGTAGAACGGTGGTAGAGTGTGTGGAACAGTGGTAGAGTGTGAGGAACGGTGGTAGAGTGTGTGGAACGGTGGTAGAGTGTGTGGAACGGTGGTAGGGTGTGTGGAACGGTGGTAGAGTGTGTGGAACGGTGGAAGAGTGTGAGGAACGATGGTAGAGTGTGTGGAAGGGTGGTAGAGTGTGTGGAACGGTGGAAGAGTGTGAGGAACGGTGGAAGAGTGTGTGGAACGGTGGTAGAGTGTGTGGAACGGTGGTAGAGTGTGAGGAACGGTGGTAGAGTGTGTGGAACGGTGGTAGAGTGTGTGGAACGGTGGTAGAGTGTGTGGAACGGTGGTAGAGTGTGTGGAACGGCGGTAGAGTGTGAGGAACGGTGGTAGAGTGTGTGGAACGGCGGTAGAGTGTGAGGAACGGCGGTAGAGTGTGTGGAACGGTGGTAGAGTGTGAGGAACGGTGGTAGACTGTGAGGAACGGTGGTAGAGTGTGTGGAACGGTGGTAGGGTATGAGGAACGGTGGTAGAGTGTGAGGAACGGTGGTAGAGTGTGAGGAACGGCGGTAGAGTGTGAGGAACGGTGGTAGAGTGTGTGGAACGGTGGTAGAGTGTGTGGAACGGTGGTAGAGTGTGTGGAACGGTGGTAGAGTGTGTGGAACGGTGGTAGAGTGTGTGGAACGGTGGTAGAGTGTGAGGAACGGTGGTAGAGTGTGAGGAACGGTAGTAGAGTGTGTGGAACGGTGGTTGAGTGTGTGGAACGGTGGTAGAGTGTGTGGAACGGTGGTAGAGTGTGTGGAACGGTGGTAGAGTGTGTGGAACGGTGGTAGAGTGTGTGGAACGGTGGTAGAGTGTGTGGAACAGCGGTAGAGTGTGAGGAACGGTGGTAGAGTGTGTGGAACGGTGGTAGAGTGTGAGGAACCGTGGTAGAGTGTGTGGAATGGTGGTAGAGTGTGTGGAACAGTGGTAGAGTGTGAGGAACGGTGGTAGAGTGTGTGGAACGGTGGTAGAGTGTGTGGAACGGTGGTAGAGAGTGTGGAACGGTGGTAGAGTGTGTGGAACGGCGGTAGAGTGTGAGGAACGGTGGTAGAGTGTGAGGAACGGTGGTAGAGTGTGTGCAACGGTGGTAGAGTGTGTGGAACGGTGGTAGAGTGTGAGGAATGGTGGTAGAGTGTGAGGAACGGTGGTAGAGTGTGTGGAACGGTGGTAGAGTGTGTGGAACGGTGGTAGAGTGTGTGGAACAGCGGTAGAGTGTGTGGAACGGTGGTAGAGTGTGTGGAACGGTGGGAGAGTGTGTGGAACGGTGGTAGAGTGTGTGGAACGGTGGTAGAGTGTGTGGAACGGTGGTAGAGTGTGTCGAACGGTGGTAGAGTGTGAGGAACGGTGGTAGAGTGTGTGGAACGGCGGTAGAGTGTGTGGAACGGCGGTAGAGTGTGAGGAACGGTGGTAGAGTGTGAGGAACGGTGGTAGAGTGTGTGGAACGGTGGTAGAGTGTGAGGAACGGTGGTAGAGTGTGAGGAACGGTGGTAGAGTGTGAGGAACGGTGGTAGAGTGTGAGGAACGGTGGTAAAGTGTGTGGAACGGTGGTAGAGTGTGAGGAACGGTGGTGGAGTGTGAGGAACGGTGGTAGAGTGTGTGGAACGGTGGTAGAGTGTGTGGAACGGTGGTAGAGTGTGAGGAACGGTGGTAGAGTGTGAGGAACGGTGGTAGAGTGTGAGGAACGGTGGTAGAGTGTGAGGAACGGTGGTAAAGTGTGTGGAACGGTGGTAGAGTGTGAGGAACGGTGGTGGAGTGTGAGGAACGGTGGTAGAGTGTGTGGAACGGTGGTAGAGTGTGTGGAACGGCGGTAGAGTGTGAGGAACGGCGGTAGACTGTGTGGAACGGCGGTAGAGTGTGTGGAACGGCGGTAGAGTGTGTGGAACGGTGGTAGAGTGTGTGGAACGGTGGTAGAGTGTGAGGAACGGTGGTAGAGTGTGAGGAACGGTGGTAGAGTGTGTGGAACGGTGGTAGAGTGTGTGGAACGGTGGTAGAGTGTGTGGAACGGTGGTAGAGTGTGTGGAACGGTGGTAGAGTGTGTGGAACGGCGGTAGAGTGTGAGGAACGGTGGTAGAGTCTGTGGAACGGTGGTAGAGTGTGTGGAACGGCGGTAGAGTGTGAGGAACGGTGGTAGAGTGTGAGGAACGGTGGTAGAGTCTGTGGAACGGTGGTAGAGTGTGTGGAACGGCGGTAGAGTGTGTGGAACGGCGGTAGAGTGTGTGGAACGGCGGTAGATTGTGTGGAACGGTGGTAGAGTGCGTGGAACGGCGGTAGAGTGTGTGGAACAGCGGTAGAGTGTGAGGAACGGTGGTAGAGTGTGAGGAACGGTGGTAGAGTGTGTGGAACGGTGGTAGAGTGTGTGGAACGGTGGTAGAGTGTGAGGAACGGTGGTAGAGTGTGAGGAACGGTGGTAGAGTGTGTGGAACGGTGGTAGCGTGTGAGGAACGGTGGTAGAGTGTGAGGAACGGTGGTAGAGTGTGAGGAACGGTGGTAAAGTGTGTGGAACGGTGGTAGAGTGTGAGGAACGGTGGTGGAGTGTGAGGAACGGTGGTAGAGTGTGTGGAACGGTGGTAGAGTGTGTGGAACGGTGGTAGAGTGTGTGGAACGGCGGTAGAGTGTGAGGAACGGTGGTAGAGTGTGTGGAACGGTGGTAGAGTGTGAGGAACGGTGGTAGAGTGTGAGGAACGGTGGTAGAGTGTGTGGAACGGTGGTAGAGTGTGTGGAACGGTGGTAGAGTGTGTGGAACGGCGGGAGAGTGTGAGGAACGGCGGTAGAGTGTGTGGAACGGCGGTAGAGTGTGTGGAACGGCGGTAGAGTGTGTGGAACGGTGGTAGAGTGTGTGGAACGGTGGTAGAGTGTGAGGAACGGTGGTAGAGTGTGAGGAACGGTGGTAGAGTGTGTGGAACGGTGGTAGAGTGTGTGGAACGGTGGTAGAGTGTGTGGAACGGTGGTAGAGTGTGTGGAACGGTGGTAGAGTGTGTGGAACGGTGGTAGAGTGTGAGGAACGGTGGTAGAGTCTGTGGAACGGTGGTAGAGTGTGTGGAACGGCGGTAGAGTGTGAGGAACGGTGGTAGAGTGTGTGGAACAGCGGTCGAGTGTGTGGAACGGTGGTAGAGTGTGTGGAACGGTGGTAGAGTGTGTGGAACGGTGGTAGAGTGTGTGGAACGGTGGTAGAGTGTGTGGAACGGTGGTAAAGTGTGTGGAACGGTGGTAGAGTGTGTGGAACAGCGGTAGAGTGTGAGGAACGGTGGTAGAGTGTGTGGAACGGCGGTAGAGTGTGAGGAACGGCGGTAGAGTGTGTGGAACGGTGGTAGAGTGTGAGGAACGGTGGTAGAGTGTGAGGAACGGTGGTAGAGTGTGTGGAACGGTGGTAGAGTGTGTGGAACAGCGGTAGAGTGTATGGAACGGCGGTAGAGTGTGTGGAACGGCGGTAGAGTGTGTGGAACGGTGGTACAGTGTGAGGAACGGTGGTAGAGTGTGTGGAACGGTGGTAGAGTGTGAGGAACGGTGGTAGAGTGTGTGGAACGGTGGTAGAGTGTGTGGAACGGTGGTAGGGTGTGAGGAACGGTGGTAGAGTGTGAGGAACGGTGGTAGAGTGTGTGGAACGGTGGTAGAGTGTGAGGAACGGTGGTAGAGTGTGTGGAACGGTGGTAGAGTGTGTAGAACGGTGGTAGAGTGTGTGGAACGGTGGTAGAGTGTGAGGAACGGTGGTAGAGTGTGTGGAACGGTGGTAGAGTGTGTGGAACGGTGGTAGAGTGTGTGGAACGGTGGTAGAGTGTGTGGAACGGTGGAAGAGTGTGAGGAACGGTGGTAGAGTGTGTGGAACGGTGGTAGTGTGTGTGGAACGGTGGAAGAGTGTGAGGAACGGTGGTAGAGTGTGTGGAACGGTGGTAGAGTGTGTGGAACGGTGGTAGAGTGTGAGGAACGGTGGTAGAGTGTGTGGAACGGTGGTAGAGTGTGTGGAACGGTGGTAGAGTGTGTGGAACGGTGGTAGAGTGTGTGGAACGGTGGTAGAGTGTGTGGAACTGCGGTAGAGTGTGAGGAACAGTGGTAGAGTGTGTGGAACGGCGGTAGAGTGTGAGGAACGGCGGTAGAGTGTGTGGAACGGTGGTAGAGTGTGAGGAACGGTGGTAGAGTGTGAGGAACAGTGGTAGAGTGTGTGGAACGGTGGTAGAGTGTGTGGAACGGTGGTAGAGTGTGTGGAACGGTGGTAGAGTGTGTGGAACGGCGGTAGAGTGTGTGGAACGGCGGTAGAGTGTGTGGAACGGCGGTAGAGTGTGTGGAACGGTGGTAGAGTGTGAGGAATGGTGGTAGAGTGTGTGGAACGGTGGTAGAGTGTGAGGAACGGCGGTAGAGTGTGTGGAACGGTGGTAGAGTGTGTGGAACGGTGGTAGGGTGTGAGGAACGGTGGTAGAGTGTGAGGAACGGTGGTAGAGTGTGTGGAATGGTGGTAGAGTGTGAGGAACGGTGGTAGAGTGTGTGGAACGGTGGTAGAGTGTGTAGAACGGTGGTAGAGTGTGTGGAACAGTGGTAGAGTGTGAGGAACGGTGGTAGAGTGTGTGGAACGGTGGTAGAGTGTGTGGAACGGTGGTAGAGTGTGTGGAACGGTGGTAGAGTGTGTGGAACGGTGGAAGAGTGTGAGGAACGGTGGTAGAGTGTGTGGAATGGTGGTAGAGTGTGTGGAACGGTGGAAGAGTGTGAGGAACGGTGGAAGAGTGTGTGGAACGGTGGTAGAGTGTGTGGAACGGTGGTAGAGTGTGAGGAACGGTGGTAGAGTGTGAGGAACGGTGGTAGAGTGTGTGGAACGGTGGTAGAGTGTGTGGAACGGTGGTAGAGTGTGTGGAACGGTGGTAGAGTGTGTGGAACGGTGGTAGAGTGTGAGGAACGGTGGTAGAGTGTGTGGAACGGTGGTAGAGTGTGTGGAACGGTGGTAGAGTGTGTGGAACGGTGGTAGAGTGTGAGGAACGGTGGTAGAGTGTGAGGAACGGTGGTAGAGTGTGTGGAACGGTGGTAGGGTGTGAGGAACGGTGGTAGAGAGTGAGGAACTGTGGTAGAGTGTGAGGAACGGCGGTAGAGTGTGAGGAACGGTGGTAGAGTGTGACGAACGGCGGTAGAGTGTGAGGAACGGTGGTAGAGTGGGAGGAACGGTGGTAGAGTGTGTGGAACAGTGGTAGGGTGTGAGGAACGGTGGTAGAGTGTGAGGAACGGTGGTAGAGTGTGTGGAACGGCGGTAGAGTGTGAGGAACGGTGGTAGAGTGTGTGGAACGGTGGTAGAGTGTGTGGAACGGTGGTAGAGTGTGTGGAACGGTGGGAGAGTGTGTGGAACGGTGGTAGAGTGTGAGGAACGGTGGTAGAGTGTGTGGAACGGTGGTAGAGTGTGTGGAACGGTGGGAGAGTGTGTGGAACGGTGGTAGAGTGTGTGGAACAGCGGTAGAGTGTGAGGAACGGTGGTAGAGTGTGTGGAACGGCGGTAGAGTGTGAGGAACGGCGGTAGAGTGTGTGGAACGGCGGTAGAGTGTGAGGAACGGTGGTAGAGTGTGAGGAACAGTGGTAGAGTGTGTGGAACGGTGGTAGAGTGTGTGGAACGGCGGTAGAGTGTGTGGAACGGCGGTAGAGTGTGTGGAACGGCGGTAGAGTGTGTGGAACGGTGGTAGAGTGTGAGGAATGGTGGTAGAGTGTGTGGAACGGTGGTAGAGTGTGTGGAACGGTGGTAGAGTGTGAGGAACGGCGGTAGAGTGTGTGGAACGGTGGTAGAGTGTGTGGAACGGTGGTAGGGTGTGAGGAACGGTGGTAGAGTGTGAGGAACGGTGGTAGAGTGTGTGGAACGGTGGTAGAGTGTGAGGAACGGTGGTAGAGTGTGTGGAACGGTGGTAGAGTGTGTAGAACGGTGGTAGAGTGTGTGGAACAGTGGTAGAGTGTGAGGAACGGTGGTAGAGTGTGTGGAACGGTGGTAGAGTGTGTGGAACGGTGGTAGGGTGTGTGGAACGGTGGTAGAGTGTGTGGAACGGTGGAAGAGTGTGAGGAACGATGGTAGAGTGTGTGGAAGGGTGGTAGAGTGTGTGGAACGGTGGAAGAGTGTGAGGAACGGTGGAAGAGTGTGTGGAACGGTGGTAGAGTGTGTGGAACGGTGGTAGAGTGTGAGGAACGGTGGTAGAGTGTGTGGAACGGTGGTAGAGTGTGTGGAACGGTGGTAGAGTGTGTGGAACGGTGGTAGAGTGTGTGGAACGGCGGTAGAGTGTGAGGAACGGTGGTAGAGTGTGTGGAACGGCGGTAGAGTGTGAGGAACGGCGGTAGAGTGTGTGGAACGGTGGTAGAGTGTGAGGAACGGTGGTAGACTGTGAGGAACGGTGGTAGAGTGTGTGGAACGGTGGTAGGGTATGAGGAACGGTGGTAGAGTGTGAGGAACGGTGGTAGAGTGTGAGGAACGGCGGTAGAGTGTGAGGAACGGTGGTAGAGTGTGTGGAACGGTGGTAGAGTGTGTGGAACGGTGGTAGAGTGTGTGGAACGGTGGTAGAGTGTGTGGAACGGTGGTAGAGTGTGTGGAACGGTGGTAGAGTGTGAGGAACGGTGGTAGAGTGTGAGGAACGGTAGTAGAGTGTGTGGAACGGTGGTTGAGTGTGTGGAACGGTGGTAGAGTGTGTGGAACGGTGGTAGAGTGTGTGGAACGGTGGTAGAGTGTGTGGAACGGTGGTAGAGTGTGTGGAACGGTGGTAGAGTGTGTGGAACAGCGGTAGAGTGTGAGGAACGGTGGTAGAGTGTGTGGAACGGTGGTAGAGTGTGAGGAACCGTGGTAGAGTGTGTGGAATGGTGGTAGAGTGTGTGGAACAGTGGTAGAGTGTGAGGAACGGTGGTAGAGTGTGTGGAACGGTGGTAGAGTGTGTGGAACGGTGGTAGAGAGTGTGGAACGGTGGTAGAGTGTGTGGAACGGCGGTAGAGTGTGAGGAACGGTGGTAGAGTGTGAGGAACGGTGGTAGAGTGTGTGCAACGGTGGTAGAGTGTGTGGAACGGTGGTAGAGTGTGAGGAATGGTGGTAGAGTGTGAGGAACGGTGGTAGAGTGTGTGGAACGGTGGTAGAGTGTGTGGAACAGCGGTAGAGTGTGTGGAACGGTGGTAGAGTGTGTGGAACGGTGGGAGAGTGTGTGGAACGGTGGTAGAGTGTGTGGAACGGTGGTAGAGTGTGTGGAACGGTGGTAGAGTGTGTCGAACGGTGGTAGAGTGTGAGGAACGGTGGTAGAGTGTGTGGAACAGCGGTAGAGTGTGTGGAACGGCGGTAGAGTGTGAGGAACGGTGGTAGAGTGTGAGGAACGGTGGTAGAGTGTGTGGAACGGTGGTAGAGTGTGAGGAACGGTGGTAGAGTGTGAGGAACGGTGGTAGAGTGTGAGGAACGGTGGTAGAGTGTGAGGAACGGTGGTAAAGTGTGTGGAACGGTGGTAGAGTGTGAGGAACGGTGGTGGAGTGTGAGGAACGGTGGTAGAGTGTGTGGAACGGTGGTAGAGTGTGTGGAACGGCGGTAGAGTGTGAGGAACGGCGGTAGACTGTGTGGAACGGCGGTAGAGTGTGTGGAACGGCGGTAGAGTGTGTGGAACGGTGGTAGAGTGTGTGGAACGGTGGTAGAGTGTGAGGAACGGTGGTAGAGTGTGAGGAACGGTGGTAGAGTGTGTGGAACGGTGGTAGAGTGTGTGGAACGGTGGTAGAGTGTGTGGAACGGTGGTAGAGTGTGTGGAACGGTGGTAGAGTGTGTGGAACGGCGGTAGAGTGTGAGGAACGGTGGTAGAGTCTGTGGAACGGTGGTAGAGTGTGTGGAACGGCGGTAGAGTGTGAGGAACGGTGGTAGAGTGTGAGGAACGGTGGTAGAGTCTGTGGAACGGTGGTAGAGTGTGTGGAACGGCGGTAGAGTGTGTGGAACGGCGGTAGAGTGTGTGGAACGGCGGTAGATTGTGTGGAACGGTGGTAGAGTGCGTGGAACGGCGGTAGAGTGTGTGGAACAGCGGTAGAGTGTGAGGAACGGTGGTAGAGTGTGAGGAACGGTGGTAGAGTGTGTGGAACGGTGGTAGAGTGTGTGGAACGGTGGTAGAGTGTGAGGAACGGTGGTAGAGTGTGAGGAACGGTGGTAGAGTGTGTGGAACGGTGGTAGCGTGTGAGGAACGGTGGTAGAGTGTGAGGAACGGTGGTAGAGTGTGAGGAACGGTGGTAAAGTGTGTGGAACGGTGGTAGAGTGTGAGGAACGGTGGTGGAGTGTGAGGAACGGTGGTAGAGTGTGTGGAACGGTGGTAGAGTGTGTGGAACGGTGGTAGAGTGTGTGGAACGGCGGTAGAGTGTGAGGAACGGTGGTAGAGTGTGTGGAACGGTGGTAGAGTGTGAGGAACGGTGGTAGAGTGTGAGGAACGGTGGTAGAGTGTGTGGAACGGTGGTAGAGTGTGTGGAACGGTGGTAGAGTGTGTGGAACGGCGGGAGAGTGTGAGGAACGGCGGTAGAGTGTGTGGAACGGCGGTAGAGTGTGTGGAACGGCGGTAGAGTGTGTGGAACGGCGGTAGAGTGTGTGGAACGGTGGTAGAGTGTGAGGAACGGTGGTAGAGTGTGAGGAACGGTGGTAGAGTGTGTGGAACGGTGGTAGAGTGTGTGGAACGGTGGTAGAGTGTGTGGAACGGTGGTAGAGTGTGTGGAACGGTGGTAGAGTGTGAGGAACGGTGGTAGAGTCTGTGGAACGGTGGTAGAGTGTGTGGAACGGCGGTAGAGTGTGAGGAACGGTGGTAGAGTGTGTGGAACAGCGGTCGAGTGTGTGGAACGGTGGTAGAGTGTGTGGAACGGTGGTAGAGTGTGTGGAACGGTGGTAGAGTGTGTGGAACGGTGGTAGAGTGTGTGGAACGGTGGTAAAGTGTGTGGAACGGTGGTAGAGTGTGTGGAACAGCGGTAGAGTGTGAGGAACGGTGGTAGAGTGTGTGGAACGGCGGTAGAGTGTGAGGAACGGCGGTAGAGTGTGTGGAACGGCGGTAGAGTGTGTGGAACGGTGGTAGAGTGTGAGGAACGGTGGTAGAGTGTGAGGAACGGTGGTAGAGTGTGTGGAACGGTGGTAGAGTGTGTGGAACAGCGGTAGAGTGTGTGGAACGGCGGTAGAGTGTGTGGAACGGCGGTAGAGTGTGTGGAACGGTGGTACAGTGTGAGGAACGGTGGTAGAGTGTGTGGAACGGTGGTAGAGTGTGAGGAACGGTGGTAGAGTGTGTGGAACGGTGGTAGAGTGTGTGGAACGGTGGTAGGGTGTGAGGAACGGTGGTAGAGTGTGAGGAACGGTGGTAGAGTGTGTGGAACGGTGGTAGAGTGTGAGGAACGGTGGTAGAGTGTGTGGAACGGTGGTAGAGTGTGTAGAACGGTGGTAGAGTGTGTGGAACGGTGGTAGAGTGTGAGGAACGGTGGTAGAGTGTGTGGAACGGTGGTAGAGTGTGTGGAACGGTGGTAGAGTGTGTGGAACGGTGGTAGAGTGTGTGGAACGGTGGTAGAGTGTGAGGAACGGTGGTAGAGTGTGTGGAACGGTGGTAGTGTGTGTGGAACGGTGGAAGAGTGTGAGGAACGGTGGTAGAGTGTGTGGAACGGTGGTAGAGTGTGTGGAACGGTGGTAGAGTGTGAGGAACGGTGGTAGAGTGTGTGGAACGGTGGTAGAGTGTGTGGAACGGTGGTAGAGTGTGTGGAACGGTGGTAGAGTGTGTGGAACGGTGGTAGAGTGTGTGGAACTGCGGTAGAGTGTGAGGAACAGTGGTAGAGTGTGTGGAACGGCGGTAGAGTGTGAGGAACGGCGGTAGAGTGTGTGGAACGGCGGTAGAGTGTGAGGAACGGTGGTAGAGTGTGAGGAACAGTGGTAGAGTGTGTGGAACGGTGGTAGAGTGTGTGGAACGGTGGTAGAGTGTGTGGAACGGCGGTAGAGTGTGTGGAACGGCGGTAGAGTGTGTGGAACGGCGGTAGAGTGTGTGGAACGGTGGTAGAGTGTGAGGAATGGTGGTAGAGTGTGTGGAACGGTGGTAGAGTGTGAGGAACGGCGGTAGAGTGTGTGGAACGGTGGTAGAGTGTGTGGAACGGTGGTAGGGTGTGAGGAACGGTGGTAGAGTGTGAGGAACGGTGGTAGAGTGTGTGGAATGGTGGTAGAGTGTGAGGAACGGTGGTAGAGTGTGTGGAACGGTGGTAGAGTGTGTAGAACGGTGGTAGAGTGTGTGGAACAGTGGTAGAGTGTGAGGAACGGTGGTAGAGTGTGTGGAACGGTGGTAGAGTGTGTGGAACGGTGGTAGAGTGTGTGGAACGGTGGTAGAGTGTGTGGAACGGTGGAAGAGTGTGAGGAACGGTGGTAGAGTGTGTGGAATGGTGGTAGAGTGTGTGGAACGGTGGAAGAGTGTGAGGAACGGTGGAAGAGTGTGTGGAACGGTGGTAGAGTGTGTGGAACGGTGGTAGAGTGTGAGGAACGGTGGTAGAGTGTGAGGAACGGTGGTAGAGTGTGTGGAACGGTGGTAGAGTGTGTGGAACGGTGGTAGAGTGTGTGGAACGGTGGTAGAGTGTGTGGAACGGTGGTAGAGTGTGAGGAACGGTGGTAGAGTGTGTGGAACGGTGGTAGAGTGTGTGGAACGGTGGTAGAGTGTGTGGAACGGTGGTAGAGTGTGAGGAACGGTGGTAGAGTGTGAGGAACGGTGGTAGAGTGTGTGGAACGGTGGTAGGGTGTGAGGAACGGTGGTAGAGAGTGAGGAACTGTGGTAGAGTGTGAGGAACGGCGGTAGAGTGTGAGGAACGGTGGTAGAGTGTGACGAACGGCGGTAGAGTGTGAGGAACGGTGGTAGAGTGGGAGGAACGGTGGTAGAGTGTGTGGAACGGTGGTAGGGTGTGAGGAACGGTGGTAGAGTGTGAGGAACGGTGGTAGAGTGTGTGGAACGGCGGTAGAGTGTGAGGAACGGTGGTAGAGTGTGTGGAACGGTGGTAGAGTGTGTGGAACGGTGGTAGAGTGTGTGGAACGGTGGTAGAGTGTGTGGAACGGTGGTAGAGCGTGTGGAACGGTGGTAGAGTGTGAGGAACGGTGGTAGAGTGTGAGGAACGGGAGTAGAGTGTGTGGAACGGTGGTAGAGTGTGTGGAACGGTGGTAGAGTGTGTGGAACGGTGGTAGAGTGTGTGGAACGGTGGTAGAGTGTGTGGAACGGTGGTAGAGTGTGTGGAACGGTGGTAGAGTGTGTGGAACGGTGGTAGAGTGTGTGGAACGGTGGTAGAGTGTGTGGAACAGCGGTAGAGTGTGAGGAACGGTGGTAGAGTGTGTGGAACGGTGGTAGAGTGTGAGGAACCGTGGTAGAGTGTGTGGAATGGTGGTAGAGTGTGTGGAACAGTGGTAGAGTGTGAGGAACGGTGGTAGAGTGTGTGGAACGGTGGTAGAGTGTGTGGAACGGTGGTAGAGTGTGTGGAACGGTGGTAGAGTGTGTGGAACGGTGGTAGAGTGTGTGGAACGGCGGTAGAGTGTGAGGAACGGTGGTAGAGTGTGAGGAACGGTGGTAGAGTGTGTGGAACGGTGGTAGAGTGTGTGGAACGGCGGTAGAGTGTGAGGAATGGTGGGAGAGTGTGAGGAACGGTGGTAGAGTGTGTGGAACGGTGGTAGAGTGTGTGGAACGGTGGTAGAGTGTGTGGAACGGTGGTAGAGTGTGTGGAACGGCGGTAGAGTGTGTGGAACGGCGGTAGAGTGTGTGGAACGGTGGGAGAGTGTGTGGAACGGTGGTAGAGTGTGTGGAACGGTGGTAGAGTGTGTGGAACGGTGGTAGAATGTGTCGAACGGTGGTAGAGTGTGAGGAACGGTGGTAGAGTGTGTGGAACAGCGGTAGAGTGTGTGGAACAGCGGTAGAGTGTGTGGAACGGCGGTCGAGTGTGTGGAACGGCGGTAGAGTGTGAGGAACGGTGGTAGTGTGTGTGGAACGGTGGTAGAGTGTGAGGAACGGCGGTAGAGTGTGTGGAACGGTGGTAGAGTGTGTGGAACGGTGGTAGGGTGTGAGGAACGGTGGTAGAGTGTGAGGAACGGTGGTAGAGTGTGTGGAACGGTGGTAGAGTGTGAGGAACGGTGGTAGAGTGTGTGGAACGGTGGTAGAGTGTGTAGAACGGTGGTAGAGTGTGTGGAACAGTGGTAGAGTGTGAGGAACGGTGGTAGAGTGTGAGGAACGGTGGTAGAGTGTGTGGAACGGTGGTAGAGTGTGTGGAACGGTGGTAGAGTGTGTGGAACGGTGGAAGAGTGTGAGGAACGGTGGTAGAGTGTGTGGAACGGTGGTAGAGTGTGTGGAACGGTGGAAGAGTGTGAGGAACGGTGGTAGAATGTGTGGAACGGTGGTAGAGTGTGTGGAACGGTGGTAGAGTGTGTGGAACAGCGGTAGAGTGTGAGGAACGGTGGTAGAGTGTGTGGAACGGCGGTAGAGTGTGAGGAACGGCGGTAGAGTGTGTGGAACGGCGGTAGAGTGTGAGGAACGGTGGTAGAGTGTGAGGAACAGTGGTAGAGTGTGTGGAACGGTGGTAGAGTGTGTGGAACGGCGGTAGAGTGTGTGGAACGGCGGTAGAGTGTGTGGAACGGCGGTAGAGTGTGTGGAACGGTGGTAGAGTGTGAGGAATGGTGGTAGAGTGTGTGGAACGGTGGTAGAGTGTGAGGAACGGCGGTAGAGTGTGTGGAACGGTGGTAGAGTGTGTGGAACGGTGGTAGGGTGTGAGGAACGGTGGTAGAGTGTGAGGAACGGTGGTAGAGTGTGTGGAACGGTGGTAGAGTGTGAGGAACGGTGGTAGAGTGTGTGGAACGGTGGTAGAGTGTGTAGAACGGTGGTAGAGTGTGTGGAACAGTGGTAGAGTGTGAGGAACGGTGGTAGAGTGTGTGGAACGGTGGTAGAGTGTGTGGAACGGTGGTAGGGTGTGTGGAACGGTGGTAGAGTGTGTGGAACGGTGGAAGAGTGTGAGGAACGGTGGTAGAGTGTGTGGAATGGTGGTAGAGTGTGTGGAACGGTGGAAGAGTGTGAGGAACGGTGGAAGAGTGTGTGGAACGGTGGTAGAGTGTGTGGAACGGTGGTAGAGTGTGAGGAACGGTGGTAGAGTGTGAGGAACGGTGGTAGAGTGTGTGGAACGGTGGTAGAGTGTGTGGAACGGTGGTAGAGTGTGTGGAACGGTGGTAGAGTGTGTGGAACGGTGGTAGAGTGTGAGGAACGGTGGTAGAGTGTGTGGAACGGTGGTAGAGTGTGTGGAACGGTGGTAGAGTGTGTGGAACGGTGGTAGAGTGTGTGGAACGGCGGTAGAGTGTGAGGAACGGCGGTAGAGTGTGTGGAACGGCGGTAGAGTGTGAGGAACGGCGGTAGAGTGTGTGGAACGGTGGTAGAGTGTGAGGAACGGTGGTAGACTGTGAGGAACGGTGGTAGAGTGTGTGGAACGGTGGTAGGGTATGAGGAACGGTGGTAGAGTGTGAGGAACGGTGGTAGAGTGTGAGGAACGGCGGTAGAGTGTGAGGAACGGTGGTAGAGTGTGTGGAACGGTGGTAGAGTGTGTGGAACGGTGGTAGAGTGTGTGGAACGGTGGTAGAGTGTGTGGAACGGTGGTAGAGTGTGTGGAACGGTGGTAGAGTGTGAGGAACGGTGGTAGAGTGTGAGGAACGGTAGTAGAGTGTGTGGAACGGTGGTTGAGTGTGTGGAACGGTGGTAGAGTGTGTGGAACGGTGGTAGAGTGTGTGGAACGGTGGTAGAGTGTGTGGAACGGTGGTAGAGTGTGTGGAACGGTGGTAGAGTGTGTGGAACAGCGGTAGAGTGTGAGGAACGGTGGTAGAGTGTGTGGAACGGTGGTAGAGTGTGAGGAACCGTGGTAGAGCGTGTGGAATGGTGGTAGAGTGTGTGGAACAGTGGTAGAGTGTGAGGAACGGTGGTAGAGTGTGTGGAACGGTGGTAGAGTGTGTGGAACGGTGGTAGAGTGTGTGGAACGGTGGTAGAGTGTGTGGAACGGCGGTAGAGTGTGAGGAACGGTGGTAGAGTGTGAGGAACGGTGGTAGAGTGTGTGCAACGGTGGTAGAGTGTGTGGAACGGTGGTAGAGTGTGTGGAACGGTGGTAGAGTGTGAGGAACCGTGGTAGAGCGTGTGGAATGGTGGTAGAGTGTGTGGAACAGTGGTAGAGTGTGAGGAACGGTGGTAGAGTGTGTGGAACGGTGGTAGAGTGTGTGGAACGGTGGTAGAGTGTGTGGAACGGTGGTAGAGTGTGTGGAACGGCGGTAGAGTGTGAGGAACGGTGGTAGAGTGTGAGGAACGGTGGTAGAGTGTGTGCAACGGTGGTAGAGTGTGTGGAACGGTGGTAGAGTGTGAGGAATGGTGGTAGAGTGTGAGGAACGGTGGTAGAGTGTGTGGAACGGTGGTAGAGTGTGTGGAACGGTGGTAGAGTGTGTGGAACAGCGGTAGAGTGTGTGGAACGGTGGTAGAGTGTGTGGAACGGTGGGAGAGTGTGTGGAACGGTGGTAGAGTGTGTGGAACGGTGGTAGAGTGTGTGGAACGGTGGTAGAGTGTGTCGAACGGTGGTAGAGTGTGAGGAACGGTGGTAGAGTGTGTGGAACAGCGGTAGAGTGTGTGGAACGGCGGTAGAGTGTGAGGAACGGTGGTAGAGTGTGAGGAACGGTGGTAGAGTGTGTGGAACGGTGGTAGAGTGTGAGGAACGGTGGTAGATTGTGAGGAACGGTGGTAGAGTGTGAGGAACGGTGGTAGAGTGTGAGGAACGGTGGTAAAGTGTGTGGAACGGTGGTAGAGTGTGAGGAACGGTGGTGGAGTGTGAGGAACGGTGGTAGAGTGTGTGGAACGGTGGTAGAGTGTGTGGAACGGCGGTAGAGTGTGAGGAACGGCGGTAGACTGTGTGGAACGGCGGTAGAGTGTGTGGAACGGCGGTAGAGTGTGTGGAACGGTGGTAGAGTGTGTGGAACGGTGGTAGAGTGTGAGGAACGGTGGTAGAGTGTGAGGAACGGTGGTAGAGTGTGTGGAACGGTGGTAGAGTGTGTGGAACGGTGGTAGAGTGTGTGGAACGGTGGTAGAGTGTGTGGAACGGTGGTAGAGTGTGTGGAACGGCGGTAGAGTGTGAGGAACGGTGGTAGAGTCTGTGGAACGGTGGTAGAGTGTGTGGAACGGCGGTAGAGTGTGAGGAACGGTGGTAGAGTGTGAGGAACGGTGGTAGAGTCTGTGGAACGGTGGTAGAGTGTGTGGAACGGCGGTAGAGTGTGTGGAACGGCGGTAGAGTGTGTGGAACGGCGGTAGATTGTGTGGAACGGTGGTAGAGTGCGTGGAACGGCGGTAGAGTGTGTGGAACAGCGGTAGAGTGTGAGGAACGGTGGTAGAGTGTGAGGAACGGTGGTAGAGTGTGTGGAACGGTGGTAGAGTGTGTGGAACGGTGGTAGAGTGTGAGGAACGGTGGTAGAGTGTGAGGAACGGTGGTAGAGTGTGTGGAACGGTGGTAGAGTGTGAGGAACGGTGGTAGAGTGTGAGGAACGGTGGTAGAGTGTGAGGAACGGTGGTAAAGTGTGTGGAACGGTGGTAGAGTGTGAGGAACGGTGGTGGAGTGTGAGGAACGGTGGTAGAGTGTGTGGAACGGTGGTAGAGTGTGTGGAACGGTGGTAGAGTGTGTGGAACGGCGGTAGAGTGTGAGGAACGGTGGTAGAGTGTGAGGAACGGTGGTAGAGTGTGTGGAACGGTGGTAGAGTGTGTGGAACGGTGGTAGAGTGTGTGGAACGGTGGTAGAGTGTGTGGAATGGCGGTAGAGTGTGTGGAATGGCGGTAGAGTGTGAGGAACGGCGGTAGAGTGTGTGGAACGGTGGTAGAGTGTGTGGAACGGCGGTAGAGTGTGTGGAACGGTGGTAGAGTGTGTGGAACGGTGGTAGAGTGTGAGGAACGGTGGTAGAGTGTGAGGAACGGTGGTAGAGTGTGTGGAACGGTGGTAGAGTGTGTGGAACGGTGGTAGAGTGTGTGGAACGGTGGTAGAGTGTGTGGAACGGTGGTAGAGTGTGTGGAACGGTGGTAGAGTGTGAGGAACGGTGGTAGAGTCTGTGGAACGGTGGTAGAGTGTGTGGAACGGCGGTAGAGTGTGAGGAACGGCGGTAGAGTGTGTGGAACGGCGGTCGAGTGTGTGGAACGGTGGTAGAGTGTGTGGAACAGCGGTAGAGTGTGTGGAACGGTGGTAGAGTGTGTGGAACGGTGGTAGAGTGTGTGGAACGGTGGTAAAGTGTGTGGAACGGTGGTAGAGTGTGTGGAACAGCGGTAGAGTGTGAGGAACGGAGGTAGAGTGTGTGGAACGGCGGTAGAGTGTGAGGAACGGCGGTAGAGTGTGTGGAACGGTGGTAGAGTGTGAGGAACGGTGGTAGAGTGTGAGGAACGGTGGTAGAGTGTGTGGAACGGCGGTAGAGTGTGTGGAACAGCGGTAGAGTGTATGGAACGGCGGTAGAGTGTGTGGAACGGCGGTAGAGTGTGTGGAACGGTGGTACAGTGTGAGGAACGGTGGTAGAGTGTGTGGAACGGCGGTAGAGTGTGAGGAACGGTGGTAGAGTGTGTGGAACGGTGGTAGAGTGTGTAGAACGGTGGTAGAGTGTGTGGAACGGTGGTAGAGTGTGAGGAATGGTGGTAGAGTGTGTGGAACGGTGGTAGAGTGTGTGGAACGGTGGTAGAGTGTGTGGAACGGTGGTAGAGTGTGTGGAACGGTGGAAGAGTGTGAGGAACGGTGGTAGAGTGTGTGGAACGGTGGTAGTGTGTGTGGAACGGTGGAAGAGTGTGAGGAACGGTGGTAGAGTGTGTGGAACGGTGGTAGAGTGTGTGGAACGGTGGTAGAGTGTGAGGAACGGTGGTAGAGTGTGAGGAACGGTGGTAGAGTGTGTGGAACGGTGGTAGAGTGTGTGGAACGGTGGTAGAGTGTGTGGAACGGTGGTAGAGTGTGTGGAACGGTGGTAGAGTGTGAGGAACGGTGGTAGAGTGTGTGGAACGGTGGTAGAGTGTGTGGAACGGTGGTAGAGTGTGTGGAACGGTGGTAGAGTGTGAGGAACGGTGGTAGAGTGTGTGGAACGGCGGTAGAGTGTGAGGAACGGCGGTAGAGTGTGTGGAACGGTGGTAGAGTGTGAGGAACGGTGGTAGAGTGTGAGGAACGGTGGTAGAGTGTGTGGAACGGTGGTAGGGTGTGAGGAACGGTGGTAGAGTGTGAGGAACGGTGGTAGAGTGTGAGGAACGGCGGTAGAGTGTGAGGAACGGCGGTAGAGTGTGTGGAACGGTGGTAGAGTGTGTGGAACGGTGGTAGAGTGTGTGGAACGGTGGTAGAGTGTGTGGAACGGTGGTAGAGTGTGTGGAACGGTGGTAGAATGTGAGGAACGGTGGTAGAGTGTGAGGAACGGTAGTAGAGTGTGTGGAACGGTGGTTGAGTGTGTGGAACGGTGGTAGAGTGTCTGGAACGGTGGTAGAGTGTGTGGAACGGTGGTAGAGTGTGTGGAACGGTGGTAGAGTGTGTGGAACGGTGGTAGAGTGTGTGGAACAGCGGGAGAGAGTGAGGAACGGTGGTAGAGTGTGTGGAACGGTGGTAGAATGTGAGGAACCGTGGTAGAGTGTGTGGAACGGTGGTAGAGTGTGTGGAACAGTGGTAGAGTGTGTGGAACGGTGGTAGAGTGTGTGGAACGGTGGTAGAGTGTGTGGAACGGTGGTAGAGTGTGTGGAACGGTGGTAGAGTGTGTGGAACGGCGGTAGAGTGTGAGGAACGGTGGTAGAGTGTGAGGAACGGTGGTAGAGTGTGTGGAACGGTGGTAGAGTGTGTGGAACGGTGGTAGAGTGTGAGGAATGGTGGTAGAGTGTGAGGAACGGTGGTAGAGTGTGAGGAACGGTGGTAGAGTGTGTGGATCGGTGGTAGAGTGTGTGGAACGGTGGTAGAGTGTGTGGAACGGCGGTAGAGTGTGTGGAACGGTGGTAGGGTGTGAGGAACGGTGGTAGAGTGTGAGGAACGGTGGTAGAGTGTGTGGAACGGTGGTAGAGTGTGTGGAACGGTGGTAGAGTGTGTAGAACGGTGGTAGAGTGTGTGGAACAGTGGTAGAGTGTGAGGAACGGTGGTAGAGTGTGTGGAACGGTGGTAGAGTGTGTGGAACGGTGGTAGTGTGTGGAACGGTGGTAGAGTGTGTGGAACGGTGGAAGAGTGTGAGGAACGGTGGTAGAGTGTGTGGAAAGGTGGTAGAGTGTGTGGAACGGTGGAAGAGTGTGAGGAACGGTGGTAGAGTGTGTGGAACGGTGGTAGAGTGTGTGGAACGGTGGTAGAGTGTGAGGAACGGTGGTAGAGTGTGAGGAACGGTGGTAGAGTGTGTGGAACGGTGGAAGAGTGTGAGGAACGGTGGTAGAGTGTGTGGAACGGTGGTAGAGTGTGTGGAACGGTGGTAGAGTGTGAGGAACGGTGGGAGAGTGTGAGGAACGGTGGTAGAGTGTGTGGAACGGTGGTAGAGTGTGTGGAACGGTGGTAGAGTGTGTGGAACAGTGGTAGAGTGTGAGGAACGGTGGTAGAGTGTGTGGAACGGTGGTAGAGTGTGTGGAACGGTGGTAGTGTGTGGAACGGTGGTAGAGTGTGTGGAACGGTGGAAGAGTGTGAGGAACGGTGGTAGAGTGTGTGGAAAGGTGGTAGAGTGTGTGGAACGGTGGAAGAGTGTGAGGAACGGTGGTAGAGTGTGTGGAACGGTGGTAGAGTGTGTGGAACGGTGGTAGAGTGTGAGGAACGGTGGTAGAGTGTGAGGAACGGTGGTAGAGTGTGTGGAACGGTGGAAGAGTGTGAGGAACGGTGGTAGAGTGTGTGGAACGGTGGTAGAGTGTGTGGAACGGTGGTAGAGTGTGAGGAACGGTGGGAGAGTGTGAGGAACGGTGGTAGAGTGTGTGGAACGGTGGTAGAGTGTGTGGAACGGTGGTAGAGTGTGTGGAACGGTGGTAGACTGTGTGGAACGGTGGTAGAGTGTGAGGAACGGTGGTAGAGTGTGTGGAACGGTAGTAGAGTGTGAGGAACGGTGGTAGAGTGTGTGGAACGGTGGTAGAGTGTGAGGAACGGTGGTAGAGTGTGTGGAACGGTGGTAGAGTGTGAGGAACGGTGGTAGAGTGTGAGGAACGGTGGTAGAGTGTGTGGAACGGCGGTAGAGTGTGTGGAACGGCGGTAGATTGTGTGGAACGGTGGTAGAGTGCGTGGAACGGCGGTAGAGTGTGTGGAACAGCGGTAGAGTGTGAGGAACGGTGGTAGAGTGTGAGGAACGGTGGGAGAGTGTGTGGAACGGTGCTAGAGTGTGTGGAACGGTGGTAGAGTGTGAGGAACGGTGGTAGAGTGTGAGGAACGGTGGTAGAGTGTGTGGAACGGTGGTAGAGTGTGAGGAACGGTGGTAGAGTGTGAGGAACGGTGGTAGAGTGTGAGGAACGGTGGTAGAGTGTGAGGAACGGTGGTAGAGTGTGAGGAACGGTGGTAGAGTGTGAGGAACGGTGGTAGAGTGTGTGGAACGGTGGTAGAGTGTGTGGAACGGTGGTAGAGTGTGTGGAACGGCGGTAGAGTGTGTGGAACGGTGGTAGAGTGTGTGGAACGGTGGTAGAGTGTGAGGAACGGTGGTAGAGTCTGTGGAACGGTGGTAGAGTGTGTGGAACGGCGGTAGAGTGTGAGGAACGGTGGTAGAGTGTGTGGAACAGCGGTCGAGTGTGTGGAACGGTGGTAGAGTGTGTGGAACAGCGGTAGAGTGTGTGGAACGGTGGTAGAGTGTGTGGAACGGTGGAAGAGTGTGAGGAACGGTGGTAGAGTGTGTGGAACGGTGGTAGAGTGTGTGGAACGGTGGTAGAGTGTGAGGAACGGTGGTAGAGTGTGAGGAACGGTGGTAGAGTGTGTGGAACGGTGGTAGAGTGTGTGGAACGGTGGTAGAGTGTGTGGAACGGTGGTAGAGTGTGTGGAACAGTGGTAGAGTGTGAGGAACGGTGGTAGAGTGTGTGGAACGGTGGTAGAGTGTGTGGAACGGTGGTAAAGTGTGTGGAACGGTG
The DNA here is from genome assembly GCF_052327205.1 of Somniosus microcephalus. Taxonomy (NCBI): domain Eukaryota; kingdom Metazoa; phylum Chordata; class Chondrichthyes; order Squaliformes; family Somniosidae; genus Somniosus; species Somniosus microcephalus. The sequence continues at coordinate 211,039,499 of NC_140990.1, read as the reverse complement.
GTAGAGTGTGTGGAACAGCGGTAGAGTGTGAGGAACGGCGGTAGAGTGTGTGGAACGGCGGTAGAGTGTGAGGAACGGCGGTAGAGTGTGTGGAACGGTGGTAGAGTGTGAGGAACGGTGGTAGAGTGTGAGGAACGGTGGTAGAGTGTGTGGAACGGTGGTAGAGTGTGCGGAACAGCGGTAGAGTGTGTGGAACGGCGGTAGAGTGTGTGGAACGGCGGTAGAGTGTGTGGAACGGTGGTACAGTGTGAGGAACGGTGGTAGAGTGTGTGGAACGGTGGTAGAGTGTGAGGAACAGCGGTAGAGTGTGTGGAACGGTGGTAGAGTGTGTGGAACGGTGGTAGGGTGTGAGGAACGGTGGTAGAGTGTGAGGAACGGTGGTAGAGTGTGTGGAACGGTGGTAGAGTGTGAGGAACGGTGGTAGAGTGTGTGGAACGGTGGTAGAGTGTGTAGAACGGTGGTAGAGTGTGTGGAACGGTGGTAGAGTGTGAGGAACGGTGGTAGAGTGTGTGGAACGGTGGTAGAGTGTGTGGAACGGTGGTAGAGTGTGTGGAACGGCGGTAGAGTGTGTGGAACGGCGGTAGAGTGTGTGGAACGGTGGTACAGTGTGAGGAACGGTGGTAGAGTGTGTGGAACGGTGGTAGAGTGTGAGGAACAGCGGTAGAGTGTGTGGAACGGTGGTAGAGTGTGTGGAACGGTGGTAGGGTGTGAGGAACGGTGGTAGAGTGTGAGGAACGGTGGTAGAGTGTGTGGAACGGTGGTAGAGTGTGAGGAACGGTGGTAGAGTGTGTGGAACGGTGGTAGAGTGTGTAGAATGGTGGTAGAGTGTGTGGAACGGTGGTAGAGTGTGAGGAACGGTGGTAGAGTGTGTGGAACGGTGGTAGAGTGTGTGGAACGGTGGTAGAGTGTGTGGAACGGTGGTAGAGTGTGTGGAACGGTGGAAGAGTGTGAGGAACGGTGGTAGAGTGTGTGGAACGGTGGTAGAGTGTGTGGAACGGTGGAAGAGTGTGAGGAACGGTGGTAGAGTGTGTGGAACGGTGGTAGAGTGTGAGGAACGGTGGTAGAGTGTGAGGAACGGTGGTAGAGTGTGTGGAACGGTGGTAGAGTGTGTGGAACGGTGGTAGAGTGTGTGGAACGGTGGTAGAGTGTGTGGAACGGTGGTAGAGTGTGAGGAACGGTGGTAGAGTGTGTGGAACGGTGGTAGAGTGTGTGGAACGGTGGTAGAGTGTGTGGAACGGTGGTAGAGTGTGAGGAACGGTGGTAGAGTGTGTGGAACGGCGGTAGAGTGTGAGGAACGGCGGTACAGTGTGTGGAACGGTGGTAGAGTGTGAGGAACGGCGGTAGAGTGTGAGGAACGGTGGTAGAGTGTGTGGAACGGTGGTAGGGTGTGAGGAACGGTGGTAGAGTGTGAGGAACGGTGGTAGAGTGTGAGGAACGGCGGTAGAGTGTGAGGAACGGTGGTAGAGTGTGTGGAACGGTGGTAGAGTGTGTGGAACGGTGGTAGAGTGTGTGGAACGGTGGTAGAGTGTGTGGAACGGTGGTAGAGTGTGAGGAACGGTGGTAGAGTGTGAGGAACGGTGGTAGAGTGTGTGGAACGGTGGTTGAGTGTGTGGAACGGTGGTAGAGTGTCTGGAACGGTGGTAGAGTGTGTGGAACGGTGGTAGAGTGTGTGGAACGGTGGTAGAGTGTGTGGAACGGTGGTAGAGTGTGTGGAACAGCGGTAGAGTGTGAGGAACGGTGGTAGAGTGTGTGGAACGGTGGTAGAGTGTGAGGAACCGTGGTAGAGTGTGTGGAATGGTGGTAGAGTGTGTGGAACAGTGGTAGAGTGTGAGGAACGGTGGTAGAGTGTGTGGAACGGTGGTAGAGTGTGTGGAACGGTGGTAGAGTGTGTGGAACGGTGGTAGAGTGTGTGGAACGGTGGTAGAGTGTGTGGAACGGTGGTAGAGTGTGTGGAACGGCGGTAGAGTGTGAGGAACGGCGGTAGAGTGTGAGGAACGGTGGTAGAGTGTGTGGAACGGTGGTAGAGTGTGTGGAACGGTGGTAGAGTGTGAGGAACGGTGGTAGAGTGTGAGGAACGGTGGTAGAGTGTGAGGAACGGTGGTAGAGTGTGTGGAACGGTGGTAGAGTGTGTGGAACGGTGGTAGAGTGTGTGGAACAGCGGTAGAGTGTGTGGAACGGTGGTAGAGTGTGTGGAACGGTGGGAGAGTGTGTGGAACGGTGGTAGAGTGTGTGGAACGGTGGTAGAGTGTGTCGAACGGTGGTAGAGTGTGTGGAACGGTGGTAGAGTGTGTGGAACGGTGGTAGAGTGTGTGGAACGGTAGTAGCGTGTGAGGAACGGTGGTAGAGTGTGTGGAACGGTGGTAGAGTGTGAGGAACGGTGGTAGAGTGTGTGGAACGGTGGTAGAGTGTGAGGAACGGTGGTAGAGTGTGAGGAACGGTGGTAGAGTGTGAGGAACGGTGGTAGAGTGTGTGGAACGGCGGTAGATTGTGTGGAACGGCGGTAGAGTGCGTGGAACGGCGGTAGAGTGTGTGGAACAGCGGTAGAGTGTGAGGAACGGTGGTCGAGTGTGAGGAACGGTGGTAGAGTGTGTGGAACGGTGGTAGAGTGTGTGGAACGGTGGTAGAGTGTGTGGAACGGTGGTGGAGTGTGAGGAACGGTGGTGGAGTGTGAGGAACGGTGGTAGAGTGTGTGGAACGGTGGTAGAGTGTGTGGAACGGTGGTAGAGTGTGTGGAACGGCGGTAGAGTGTGAGGAATGGTGGTAGAGTGTGTGGAACGGTGGTAGAGTGTGAGGAACGGTGGTAGAGTGTGAGGAACGGTGGTAGAGTGTGTGGAACGGTGGTAGAGTGTGTGGAACGGTGGTAGAGTGTGTGGAACGGCGGTAGAGTGTGAGGAACGGTGGTAGAGTGTGTGGAACGGCGGTAGAGTGTGTGGAACGGTGGTAGAGTGTGTGGAACGGTGGTAGAGTGTGTGGAACGGTGGTAGAGTGTGAGGAACGGTGGTAGAGTGTGAGGAACGGTGGTAGAGTGTGTGGAACGGTGGTAGAGTGTGTGGAACGGTGGTAGTGTGAGTGGAACGGTGGTAGAGTGTGTGGAACGGTGGTAGAGTGTGAGGAACGGTGGTAGAGTCTGTGGAACGGTGGTAGAGTGTGTGGAACGGCGGTCGAGTGTGAGGAACGGTGGTAGAGTGTGAGGAACGGTGGTAGAGTCTGTGGAACGGTGGTAGAGTGTGTGGAACGGCGGTAGAGTGTGTGGAACGGCGGTAGAGTGTGTGGAACGGCGGTAGATTGTGTGGAACGGTGGTAGAGTGCGTGGAACGGCGGTAGAGTGTGTGGAACAGCGGTAGAGTGTGAGGAACGGTGGTAGAGTGTGAGGAACGGTGGTAGAGTGTGTGGAACGGTGGTAGAGTGTGTGGAACGGTGGTAGAGTGTGAGGAACGGTGGTAGAGTGTGAGGAACGGTGGTAGAGTGTGAGGAACGGTGGTAGAGTGTGAGGAACGGTGGTAGAGTGTGAGGAACTGTAGTAGAGTGTGAGGAACGGTGGTAGAGTGTGAGGAACGGCGGTAGAGTGTGTGGAACGGTGGTAGAGTGTGTGGAACGGTGGTAGAGTGTGTGGAACGGCGGTAGAGTGTGAGGAACGGTGGTAGAGTGTGTGGAACGGTGGTCGAGTGTGTGGAACGGTGGTAGAGTGTGTGGAACGGTGGTAGGGTGTGAGGAACGGTGGTAGAGTGTGAGGAACGGTAGTAGAGTGTGTGGAACGGTGGTTGAGTGTGTGGAACGGTGGTAGAGTGTGTGGAACGGTGGTAGAGTGTGTGGAACGGTGGTAGAGTGTGTGGAACGGTGGTAGAGTGTGTGGAACGGTGGTAGAGTGTGTGGAACGGCGGTAGAGTGTGAGGAACGGTGGTAGAGTGTGAGGAACGGTGGTAGAGTGTGTGCAACGGTGGTAGAGTGTGTGGAACGGTGGTAGAGTGTGAGGAATGGTGGTAGAGTGTGAGGAACGGTGGTAGAGTGTGTGGAACGGTGGTAGAGTGTGTGGAACGGTGGTAGAGTGTGTGGAACAGCGGTAGAGTGTGTGGAACGGTGGTAGAGTGTGTGGAACGGTGGGAGAGTGTGTGGAACGGTGGTAGAGTGTGTGGAACGGTGGTAGAGTGTGTGGAACGGTGGTAGAGTGTGTCGAACGGTGGTAGAGTGTGAGGAACGGTGGTAGAGTGTGTGGAACAGCGGTAGAGTGTGTGGAACGGCGGTAGTGTGTGAGGAACGGTGGTAGAGTGTGAGGAACGGTGGTAGAGTGTGTGGAACGGTGGTAGAGTGTGAGGAACGGTGGTAGAGTGTGAGGAACGGTGGTAGAGTGTGTGGAACGGTGGTAGAGTGTGAGGAACGGTGGTGGAGTGTGAGGAACGGTGGTAGAGTGTGTGGAACGGTGGTAGAGTGTGTGGAACGGCGGTAGAGTGTGAGGAACGGCGGTAGAGTGTGTGGAACGGCGGTAGAGTGTGTGGAACGGCGGTAGAGTGTGTGGAACGGTGGTAGAGTGTGTGGAACGGTGGTAGAGTGTGAGGAACGGTGGTAGAGTGTGAGGAACGGTGGTAGAGTGTGTGGAACGGTGGTAGAGTGTGTGGAACGGTGGTAGAGTGTGTGGAACGGTGGTAGAGTGTGTGGAACGGTGGTAGAGTGTGTGGAACGGCGGTAGAGTGTGAGGAACGGCGGTAGAGTGTGAGGAACGGTGGTAGAGTCTGTGGAACAGTGGTAGAGTGTGTGGAACGGCGGTAGAGTGTGTGGAACGGCGGTAGAGTGTGTGGAACGGCGGTAGATTGTGTGGAACGGTGGTAGAGTGCGTGGAACGGCGGTAGAGTGTGTGGAACAGCGGTAGAGTGTGAGGAACGGTGGTAGAGTGTGAGGAACGGTGGTAGAGTGTGTGGAACGGTGGTAGAGTGTGTGGAACGGTGGTAGAGTGTGAGGAACGGTGGTAGAGTGTGAGGAACGGTGGTAGAGTGTGTGGAACGGTGGTAGAGTGTGAGGAACGGTGGTAGAGTGTGAGGAACGGTGGTAGAGTGTGAGGAACGGTGGTAAAGTGTGTGGAACGGTGGTAGAGTGTGAGGAACGGTGGTGGAGTGTGAGGAACGGTGGTAGAGTGTGTGGAACGGTGGTAGAGTGTGTGGAACGGTGGTAGAGTGTGTGGAACGGCGGTAGAGTGTGAGGAACGGTGGTAGAGTGTGTGGAACGGTGGTAGAGTGTGAGGAACGGTGGTAGAGTGTGAGGAACGGTGGTAGAGTGTGTGGAACGGTGGTAGAGTGTGTGGAACGGTGGTAGAGTGTGTGGAACGGCGGTAGAGTGTGAGGAACGGTGGTAGAGTGTGTGGAACGGCGGTAGAGTGTGTGGAACGGTGGTAGAGTGTGTGGAACGGTGGTAGAGTGTGTGGAACGGTGGTAGAGTGTGAGGAACGGTGGTAGAGTGTGAGGAACGGTGGTAGAGTGTGTGGAACGGTGGTAGAGTGTGTGGAACGGTGGTAGAGTGTGTGGAACGGTGGTAGAGTGTGTGGAACGGTGGTAGAGTGTGTGGAACGGTGGTAGAGTGTGTGGAACGGTGGTAGAGTGTGAGGAACGGTGGTAGAGTCTGTGGAACGGTGGTAGAGTGTGTGGAACGGCGGTAGAGTGTGAGGAACGGTGGTAGAGTGTGTGGAACAGCGGTCGAGTGTGTGGAACGGTGGTAGAGTGTGTGGAACAGCGGTAGAGTGTGTGGAACGGTGGTAGAGTGTGTGGAACGGTGGTAGAGTGTGTGGAACGGTGGTAAAGTGTGTGGAACGGTGGTAGAGTGTGTGGAACGGCGGTAGAGTGTGAGGAACGGTGGTAGAGTGTGTGGAACGGCGGTAGAGTGTGAGGAACGGCGGTAGAGTGTGTGGAACGGTGGTAGAGTGTGAGGAACGGTGGTAGAGTGTGAGGAACGGTGGTAGAGTGTGTGGAACGGTGGTAGAGTGTGTGGAACAGCGGTAGAGTGTATGGAACGGCGGTAGAGTGTGTGGAACGGCGGTAGAGTGTGTGGAACGGTGGTACAGTGTGAGGAACGGTGGTAGAGTGTGTGGAACGGTGGTAGAGTGTGAGGAACGGCGGTAGAGTGTGTGGAACGGTGGTAGAGTGTGTGGAACGGTGGTAGGGTGTGAGGAACGGTGGTAGAGTGTGAGGAACGGTGGTAGAGTGTGTGGAACGGTGGTAGAGTGTGAGGAACGGTGGTAGAGTGTGTGGAACGGTGGTAGAGTGTGTAGAACGGTGGTAGAGTGTGTGGAACGGTGGTAGAGTGTGAGGAACGGTGGTAGAGTGTGTGGAACGGTGGTAGAGTGTGTGGAACGGTGGTAGAGTGTGTGGAACGGTGGTAGAGTGTGTGGAACGGTGGAAGAGTTTGAGGAACGGTGGTAGAGTGTGTGGAACGGTGGTAGAGTGTGTGGAACGGTGGAAGAGTGTGAGGAACGGTGGTAGAGTGTGTGGAACGGTGGTAGAGTGTGTGGAACGGTGGTAGAGTGTGAGGAACGGTGGTAGAGTGTGAGGAACGGTGGTAGAGTGTGTGGAACGGTGGTAGAGTGTGTGGAACGGTGGTAGAGTGTGTGGAACGGTGGTAGAGTGTGTGGAACGGTGGTAGAGTGTGAGGAACGGTGGTAGAGTGTGTGGAACGGTGGTAGAGTGTGTGGAACGGTGGTAGAGTGTGAGGAACGGCGGTAGAGTGTGTGGAACGGCGGTAGAGTGTGAGGAACGGCGGTAGAGTGTGTGGAACGGTGGTAGAGTGTGAGGAACGGTGGTAGAGTGTGAGGAACGGTGGTAGGGTGTGTGGAACGGTGGTAGGGTGTGAGGAACGGTGGTAGAGTGTGAGGAACGGTGGTAGAGTGTGAGGAACGGCGGTAGAGTGTGAGGAACGGTGGTAGAGTGTGTGGAACGGTGGTAGAGTGTGTGGAACGGTGGTAGAGTGTGTGGAACGGTGGTAGAGTGTGTGGAACGGTGGTAGAGTGTGTGGAACGGTGGTCGAGTGTGAGGAACGGTGGTAGAGTGTGTGGAACGGTGGTAGAGTGTGAGGAACGGTGGTAGAGTGTGAGGAACGGTAGTAGAGTGTCTGGAAGGGTGGTAGAGTGTGTGGAACGGTGGTAGAGTGTGTGGAACGGTGGTAGAGTGTGTGGAACGGTGGTAGAGTGTGTGGAACAGCGGGAGAGAGTGAGGAACGGTGGTAGAGTGTCTGGAACGGTGGTAGAGTGTGAGGAACCGTGGTAGAGTGTGTGGAATGGTGGTAGAGTGTGTGGAACAGTGGTAGAGTGTGTGGAACGGTGGTAGAGTGTGTGGAACGGCGGTAGAGTGTGAGGAACGGTGGTAGAGTGTGTGGAACGGTGGTAGAGTGTGAGGAACGGTGGTAGAGTGTGAGGAACGGTGGTAGAGTGTGTGGAACGGTGGTAGAGTGTGTGGAACGGTGGTAGAGTGTGTGGAACGGCGGTAGAGTGTGAGGAACGGTGGTAGAGTGTGTGGAACGGCGGTAGAGTGTGTGGAACGGTGGTAGAGTGTGTGGAACGGTGGTAGAGTGTGTGGAACGGTGGTAGAGTGTGAGGAACGGTGGTAGAGTGTGAGGAACGGTGGTAGAGTGTGTGGAACGGTGGTAGAGTGTGTGGAACGGTGGTAGAGTGTGTGGAACGGTGGTAGAGTGTGTGGAACGGTGGTAGAGTGTGTGGAACGGTGGTAGAGTGTGAGGAACGGTGGTAGAGTCTGTGGAACGGTGGTAGAGTGTGTGGAACGGCGGTAGAGTGTGAGGAACGGTGGTAGAGTGTGTGGAACAGCGGTCGAGTGTGTGGAACGGTGGTAGAGTGTGTGGAACAGCGGTAGAGTGTGTGGAACGGTGGTAGAGTGTGTGGAACGGTGGTAGAGTGTGTGGAACGGTGGTAAAGTGTGTGGAACGGTGGTAGAGTGTGTGGAACGGCGGTAGAGTGTGAGGAACGGTGGTAGAGTGTGTGGAACGGCGGTAGAGTGTGAGGAACGGCGGTAGAGTGTGTGGAACGGTGGTAGAGTGTGAGGAACGGTGGTAGAGTGTGAGGAACGGTGGTAGAGTGTGTGGAACGGTGGTAGAGTGTGTGGAACAGCGGTAGAGTGTATGGAACGGCGGTAGAGTGTGTGGAACGGCGGTAGAGTGTGTGGAACGGTGGTACAGTGTGAGGAACGGTGGTAGAGTGTGTGGAACGGTGGTAGAGTGTGAGGAACGGCGGTAGAGTGTGTGGAACGGTGGTAGAGTGTGTGGAACGGTGGTAGGGTGTGAGGAACGGTGGTAGAGTGTGAGGAACGGTGGTAGAGTGTGTGGAACGGTGGTAGAGTGTGAGGAACGGTGGTAGAGTGTGTGGAACGGTGGTAGAGTGTGTAGAACGGTGGTAGAGTGTGTGGAACGGTGGTAGAGTGTGAGGAACGGTGGTAGAGTGTGTGGAACGGTGGTAGAGTGTGTGGAACGGTGGTAGAGTGTGTGGAACGGTGGTAGAGTGTGTGGAACGGTGGAAGAGTTTGAGGAACGGTGGTAGAGTGTGTGGAACGGTGGTAGAGTGTGTGGAACGGTGGAAGAGTGTGAGGAACGGTGGTAGAGTGTGTGGAACGGTGGTAGAGTGTGTGGAACGGTGGTAGAGTGTGAGGAACGGTGGTAGAGTGTGAGGAACGGTGGTAGAGTGTGTGGAACGGTGGTAGAGTGTGTGGAACGGTGGTAGAGTGTGTGGAACGGTGGTAGAGTGTGTGGAACGGTGGTAGAGTGTGAGGAACGGTGGTAGAGTGTGTGGAACGGTGGTAGAGTGTGTGGAACGGTGGTAGAGTGTGAGGAACGGCGGTAGAGTGTGTGGAACGGCGGTAGAGTGTGAGGAACGGCGGTAGAGTGTGTGGAACGGTGGTAGAGTGTGAGGAACGGTGGTAGAGTGTGAGGAACGGTGGTAGAGTGTGTGGAACGGTGGTAGGGTGTGAGGAACGGTGGTAGAGTGTGAGGAACGGTGGTAGAGTGTGAGGAACGGCGGTAGAGTGTGAGGAACGGTGGTAGAGTGTGTGGAACGGTGGTAGAGTGTGTGGAACGGTGGTAGAGTGTGTGGAACGGTGGTAGAGTGTGTGGAACGGTGGTAGAGTGTGTGGAACGGTGGTCGAGTGTGAGGAACGGTGGTAGAGTGTGTGGAACGGTGGTAGAGTGTGAGGAACGGTGGTAGAGTGTGAGGAACGGTAGTAGAGTGTCTGGAACGGTGGTAGAGTGTGTGGAACGGTGGTAGAGTGTGTGGAACGGTGGTAGAGTGTGTGGAACGGTGGTAGAGTGTGTGGAACAGCGGGAGAGAGTGAGGAACGGTGGTAGAGTGTCTGGAACGGTGGTAGAGTGTGAGGAACCGTGGTAGAGTGTGTGGAATGGTGGTAGAGTGTGTGGAACAGTGGTAGAGTGTGTGGAACGGTGGTAGAGTGTGTGGAACGGTGGTAGAGTGTGTGGAACGGTGGTAGAGTGTGTGGAACGGTGGTAGAGTGTGTGGAACGGCGGTAGAGTGTGAGGAACGGTGGTAGAGTGTGAGGAACGGTGGTAGAGTGTGTGGAACGGTGGTAGAGTGTGTGGAACGGTGGTAGAGTGTGAGGAATGGTGGTAGAGTGTGAGGAACGGTGGTAGAGTGTGAGGAACGGTGGTAGAGTGTGTGGATCGGTGGTAGAGTGTGTGGAACGGTGGTAGAGTGTGTGGAACGGCGGTAGAGTGTGTGGAACGGTGGTAGGGTGTGAGGAACGGTGGTAGAGTGTGAGGAACGGTGGTAGAGTGTGTGGAACGGTGGTAGAGTGTGAGGAACGGTGGTAGAGTGTGTGGAACGGTGGTAGAGTGTGTAGAACGGTGGTAGAGTGTGTGGAACAGTGGTAGAGTGTGAGGAACGGTGGTAGAGTGTGTGGAACGGTGGTAGAGTGTGTGGAACGGTGGTAGTGTGTGGAACGGTGGTAGAGTGTGTGGAACGGTGGAAGAGTGTGAGGAACGGTGGTAGAGTGCGTGGAAAGGTGGTAGAGTGCGTGGAACGGTGGAAGAGTGTGAGGAACGGTGGTAGAGTGTGTGGAACGGTGGTAGAGTGTGTGGAACGGTGGTAGAGTGTGAGGAACGGTGGTAGAGTGTGAGGAACGGTGGTAGAGTGTGTGGAACGGTGGTAGAGTGTGTGGAACGGTGGTAGAGTGTGTGGAACGGTGGTAGACTGTGTGGAACGGTGGTAGAGTGTGAGGAACGGTGGTAGAGTGTGTGGAACGGTAGTAGAGTGTGAGGAACGGTGGTAGAGTGTGTGGAACGGTGGTAGAGTGTGAGGAACGGTGGTCGAGTGTGTGGAACGGTGGTAGAGTGTGAGGAACGGTGGTAGAGTGTGAGGAACGGCGGTAGAGTGTGTGGAACGGCGGTAGAGTGTGTGGAACGGCGGTAGATTGTGTGGAACGGTGGTAGAGTGCGTGGAACGGCGGTAGAGTGTGTGGAACGGCGGTAGAGTGTGAGGAACGGTGGTAGAGTGTGAGGAACGGTGGTAGAGTGTGAGGAACGGTGGTAGAGTGTGTGGAACGGTGGTAGAGTGTGAGGAACGGTGGTAGAGTGTGAGGAACGGTGGTAGAGTGTGAGGAACGGTGGTAGAGTGTGAGGAACGGTGGTAGAGTGTGAGGAACGGTGGTAGAGTGTGAGGAACGGTGGTAGAGTGTGTGGAACGGTGGTAGAGTGTGTGGAACGGTGGTAGAGTGTGTGGAACGGCGGTAGAGTGTGTGGAACGGTGGTAGAGTCTGTGGAACGGTGGTAGAGTGTGAGGAACGGTGGTAGAGTCTGTGGAACGGTGGTAGAGTGTGTGGAACGGCGGTAGAGTGTGAGGAACGGTGGTAGAGTGTGTGGAACAGCGGTCGAGTGTGTGGAACGGCGGTAGAGTGTGTGGAACAGCGGTAGAGTGTGTGGAACGGTGGTAGAGTGTGTGGAACGGTGGAAGAGTGTGAGGAACGGTGGTAGAGTGTGTGGAACGGTGGTAGAGTGTGTGGAACGGTGGTAGAGTGTGAGGAACGGTGGTAGAGTGTGAGGAACGGTGGTAGAGTGTGTGGAACGGTGGTAGAGTGTGTGGAACGGTGGTAGAGTGTGTGGAACGGTGGTAGAGTGTGTGGAACGGTGGTAGAGTGTGTGGAACGGTGGTAGAGTGTGAGGAACGGTGGTAGAGTGTGTGGAACGGTGGTAGAGTGTGTGGAACGGTGGTAGAGTGTGCGGAACAGCGGTAGAGTGTGTGGAACGGCGGTAGAGTGTGTGGAACGGCGGTAGAGTGTGTGGAACGGTGGTACAGTGTGAGGAACGGTGGTAGAGTGTGTGGAACGGTGGTAGAGTGTGAGGAACGGCGGTAGAGTGTGTGGAACGGTGGTAGAGTGTGTGGAACGGTGGTAGGGTGTGAGGAACGGTGGTAGAGTGTGAGGAACGGTGGTAGAGTGTGTGGAACGGTGGTAGAGTGTGAGGAACGGTGGTAGAGTGTGTGGAACGGTGGTAGAGTGTGTAGAACGGTGGTAGAGTGTGTGGAACGGTGGTAGAGTGTGAGGAACGGTGGTAGAGTGTGTGGAACGGTGGTAGAGTGTGTGGAACGGTGGTAGAGTGTGTGGAACGGTGGTAGAGTGTGTGGAACGGTGGAAGAGTGTGAGGAACGGTGGTAGAGTGTGTGGAACGGTGGTAGAGTGTGTGGAACGGTGGAAGAGTGTGAGGAACGGTGGTAGAGTGTGTGGAACGGTGGTAGAGTGTGAGGAACGGTGGTAGAGTGTGAGGAACGGTGGTAGAGTGTGTGGAACGGTGGTAGAGTGTGTGGAACGGTGGTAGAGTGTGTGGAACGGTGGTAGAGTGTGTGGAACGGTGGTAGAGTGTGAGGAACGGTGGTAGAGTGTGTGGAACGGTGGTAGAGTGTGTGGAACGGTGGTAGAGTGTGTGGAACGGTGGTAGAGTGTGAGGAACGGTGGTAGAGTGTGTGGAACGGCGGTAGAGTGTGAGGAACGGCGGTAGAGTGTGTGGAACGGTGGTAGAGTGTGAGGAACGGTGGTAGAGTGTGAGGAACGGTGGTAGAGTGTGTGGAACGGTGGTAGGGTGTGAGGAACGGTGGTAGAGTGTGAGGAACGGTGGTAGAGTGTGAGGAACGGCGGTAGAGTGTGAGGAACGGCGGTAGAGTGTGTGGAACGGTGGTAGAGTGTGTGGAATGGTGGTAGAGTGTGTGGAACGGTGGTAGAGTGTGTGGAACGGTGGTAGAGTGTGTGGAACGGTGGTAGAGTGTGAGGAACGGTGGTAGAGTGTGAGGAACGGTAGTAGAGTGTGTGGAACGGTGGTTGAGTGTGTGGAACGGTGGTAGAGTGTCTGGAACGGTGGTAGAGTGTGTGGAACGGCGGTAGAGTGTGTGGAACGGTGGTAGAGTGTGTGCAACGGTGGTAGAGTGTGTGGAACGGTGGTAGAGTGTGAGGAACGGTGGTAGAGTGTGAGGAACGGTGGTAGAGTGTGTGGAACGGTGGTAGAGTGTGTGGAACGGTGGTAGAGTGTGTGGAACAGCGGTAGAGTGTGTGGAACGGTGGTAGAGTGTGTGGAACGGTGGGAGAGTGTGTGGAACGGTGGTAGAGTGTGTGGAACGGTGGTAGAGTGTGTGGAACGGTGGTAGAGTGTGTCGAACGGTGGTAGAGTGTGAGGAACGGTGGTAGAGTGTGTGGAACAGCGGTAGAGTGTGTGGAACGGCGGTAGTGTGTGAGGAACGGTGGTAGAGTGTGAGGAACGGTGGTAGAGTGTGAGGAACGGTGGTAGAGTGTGAGGAACGGTGGTAGAGTGTGAGGAACGGTGGTAGAGTGTGTGGAACGGTGGTAGAGTGTGAGGAACGGTGGTGGAGTGTGAGGAACGGTGGTAGAGTGTGTGGAACGGCGGTAGAGTGTGAGGAACGGCGGTAGAGTGTGTGGAACGGCGGTAGAGTGTGTGGAACGGCGGTAGAGTGTGTGGAACGGCGGTAGAGTGTGTGGAACGGTGGTAGAGTGTGTGGAACGGTGGTAGAGTGTGAGGAACGGTGGTAGAGTGTGAGGAACGGTGGTAGAGTGTGTGGAACGGTGGTAGAGTGTGTGGAACGGTGGTAGAGTGTGTGGAACGGTGGTAGAGTGTGTGGAACGGTGGTAGAGTGTGTGGAACGGCGGTAGAGTGTGAGGAACGGTGGTAGAGTCTGTGGAACGGTGGTAGAGTGTGTGGAACGGCGGTAGAGTGTGAGGAACGGTGGTAGAGTGTGAGGAACGGTGGTAGAGTCTGTGGAACAGTGGTAGAGTGTGTGGAACGGCGGTAGAGTGTGTGGAACGGCGGTAGAGTGTGTGGAACGGCGGTAGATTGTGTGGAACGGTGGTAGAGTGCGTGGAACGGCGGTAGAGTGTGTGGAACAGCGGTAGAGTGTGAGGAACGGTGGTAGAGTGTGAGGAACGGTGGTAGAGTGTGTGGAACGGTGGTAGAGTGTGTGGAACGGTGGTAGAGTGTGAGGAACGGTGGTAGAGTGTGAGGAACGGTGGTAGAGTGTGTGGAACGGTGGTAGAGTGTGAGGAACGGTGGTAGAGTGTGAGGAACGGTGGTAGAGTGTGAGGAACGGTGGTAAAGTGTGTGGAACGGTGGTAGAGTGTGAGGAACGGTGGTGGAGTGTGAGGAACGGTGGTAGAGTGTGTGGAACGGTGGTAGAGTGTGTGGAACGGTGGTAGAGTGTGTGGAACGGCGGTAGAGTGTGAGGAACGGTGGTAGAGTGTGTGGAACGGTGGTAGAGTGTGAGGAACGGTGGTAGAGTGTGAGGAACGGTGGTAGAGTGTGTGGAACGGTGGTAGAGTGTGTGGAACGGTGGTAGAGTGTGTGGAACGGCGGTAGAGTGTGAGGAACGGTGGTAGAGTGTGTGGAACGGCGGTAGAGTGTGTGGAACGGTGGTAGAGTGTGTGGAACGGTGGTAGAGTGTGTGGAACGGTGGTAGAGTGTGAGGAACGGTGGTAGAGTGTGAGGAACGGTGGTAGAGTGTGTGGAACGGTGGTAGAGTGTGTGGAACGGTGGTAGAGTGTGTGGAACGGTGGTAGAGTGTGTGGAACGGTGGTAGAGTGTGTGGAACGGTGGTAGAGTGTGAGGAACGGTGGTAGAGTCTGTGGAACGGTGGTAGAGTGTGTGGAACGGCGGTAGAGTGTGAGGAACGGTGGTAGAGTGTGTGGAACAGCGGTCGAGTGTGTGGAACGGTGGTAGAGTGTGTGGAACAGCGGTAGAGTGTGTGGAACGGTGGTAGAGTGTGTGGAACGGTGGTAGAGTGTGTGGAACGGTGGTAAAGTGTGTGGAACGGTGGTAGAGTGTGTGGAACGGCGGTAGAGTGTGAGGAACGGTGGTAGAGTGTGTGGAACGGCGGTAGAGTGTGAGGAACGGCGGTAGAGTGTGTGGAACGGTGGTAGAGTGTGAGGAACGGTGGTAGAGTGTGAGGAACGGTGGTAGAGTGTGTGGAACGGTGGTAGAGTGTGTGGAACAGCGGTAGAGTGTATGGAACGGCGGTAGAGTGTGTGGAACGGCGGTAGAGTGTGTGGAACGGTGGTACAGTGTGAGGAACGGTGGTAGAGTGTGTGGAACGGTGGTAGAGTGTGAGGAACGGCGGTAGAGTGTGTGGAACGGTGGTAGAGTGTGTGGAACGGTGGTAGGGTGTGAGGAACGGTGGTAGAGTGTGAGGAACGGTGGTAGAGTGTGTGGAACGGTGGTAGAGTGTGAGGAACGGTGGTAGAGTGTGTGGAACGGTGGTAGAGTGTGTAGAACGGTGGTAGAGTGTGTGGAACGGTGGTAGAGTGTGAGGAACGGTGGTAGAGTGTGTGGAACGGTGGTAGAGTGTGTGGAACGGTGGTAGAGTGTGTGGAACGGTGGTAGAGTGTGTGGAACGGTGGAAGAGTTTGAGGAACGGTGGTAGAGTGTGTGGAACGGTGGTAGAGTGTGTGGAACGGTGGAAGAGTGTGAGGAACGGTGGTAGAGTGTGTGGAACGGTGGTAGAGTGTGTGGAACGGTGGTAGAGTGTGAGGAACGGTGGTAGAGTGTGAGGAACGGTGGTAGAGTGTGTGGAACGGTGGTAGAGTGTGTGGAACGGTGGTAGAGTGTGTGGAACGGTGGTAGAGTGTGTGGAACGGTGGTAGAGTGTGAGGAACGGTGGTAGAGTGTGTGGAACGGTGGTAGAGTGTGTGGAACGGTGGTAGAGTGTGAGGAACGGCGGTAGAGTGTGTGGAACGGCGGTAGAGTGTGAGGAACGGCGGTAGAGTGTGTGGAACGGTGGTAGAGTGTGAGGAACGGTGGTAGAGTGTGAGGAACGGTGGTAGAGTGTGTGGAACGGTGGTAGGGTGTGAGGAACGGTGGTAGAGTGTGAGGAACGGTGGTAGAGTGTGAGGAACGGCGGTAGAGTGTGAGGAACGGTGGTAGAGTGTGTGGAACGGTGGTAGAGTGTGTGGAACGGTGGTAGAGTGTGTGGAACGGTGGTAGAGTGTGTGGAACGGTGGTAGAGTGTGTGGAACGGTGGTCGAGTGTGAGGAACGGTGGTAGAGTGTGTGGAACGGTGGTAGAGTGTGAGGAACGGTGGTAGAGTGTGAGGAACGGTAGTAGAGTGTCTGGAACGGTGGTAGAGTGTGTGGAACGGTGGTAGAGTGTGTGGAACGGTGGTAGAGTGTGTGGAACGGTGGTAGAGTGTGTGGAACAGCGGGAGAGAGTGAGGAACGGTGGTAGAGTGTCTGGAACGGTGGTAGAGTGTGAGGAACCGTGGTAGAGTGTGTGGAATGGTGGTAGAGTGTGTGGAACAGTGGTAGAGTGTGTGGAACGGTGGTAGAGTGTGTGGAACGGTGGTAGAGTGTGTGGAACGGTGGTAGAGTGTGTGGAACGGAGGTAGAGTGTGTGGAACGGCGGTAGAGTGTGAGGAACGGTGGTAGAGTGTGAGGAACGGTGGTAGAGTGTGTGGAACGGTGGTAGAGTGTGTGGAACGGTGGTAGAGTGTGAGGAATGGTGGTAGAGTGTGAGGAACGGTGGTAGAGTGTGAGGAACGGTGGTAGAGTGTGTGGATCGGTGGTAGAGTGTGTGGAACGGTGGTAGAGTGTGTGGAACGGCGGTAGAGTGTGTGGAACGGTGGTAGGGTGTGAGGAACGGTGGTAGAGTGTGAGGAACGGTGGTAGAGTGTGTGGAACGGTGGTAGAGTGTGAGGAACGGTGGTAGAGTGTGTGGAACGGTGGTAGAGTGTGTAGAACGGTGGTAGAGTGTGTGGAACAGTGGTAGAGTGTGAGGAACGGTGGTAGAGTGTGTGGAACGGTGGTAGAGTGTGTGGAACGGTGGTAGTGTGTGGAACGGTGGTAGAGTGTGTGGAACGGTGGAAGAGTGTGAGGAACGGTGGTAGAGTGTGTGGAAAGGTGGTAGAGTGCGTGGAACGGTGGAAGAGTGTGAGGAACGGTGGTAGAGTGTGTGGAACGGTGGTAGAGTGTGTGGAACGGTGGTAGAGTGTGAGGAACGGTGGTAGAGTGTGAGGAACGGTGGTAGAGTGTGTGGAACGGTGGTAGAGTGTGTGGAACGGTGGTAGAGTGTGTGGAACGGTGGTAGACTGTGTGGAACGGTGGTAGAGTGTGAGGAACGGTGGTAGAGTGTGTGGAACGGTAGTAGAGTGTGAGGAACGGTGGTAGAGTGTGTGGAACGGTGGTAGAGTGTGAGGAACGGTGGTCGAGTGTGTGGAACGGTGGTAGAGTGTGAGGAACGGTGGTAGAGTGTGAGGAACGGTGGTAGAGTGTGTGGAACGGCGGTAGAGTGTGTGGAACGGCGGTAGATTGTGTGGAACGGTGGTAGAGTGCGTGGAACGGCGGTAGAGTGTGTGGAACAGCGGTAGAGTGTGAGGAACGGTGGTAGAGTGTGAGGAACGGTGGTAGAGTGTGAGGAACGGTGGTAGAGTGTGTGGAACGGTGGTAGAGTGTGAGGAACGGTGGTAGAGTGTGAGGAACGGTGGTAGAGTGTGAGGAACGGTGGTAGAGTGTGAGGAACGGTGGTAGAGTGTGAGGAACGGTGGTAGAGTGTGTGGAACGGTGGTAGAGTGTGTGGAACGGTGGTAGAGTGTGTGGAACGGCGGTAGAGTGTGTGGAACGGTGGTAGAGTGTGTGGAACGGTGGTAGAGTGTGAGGAACGGTGGTAGAGTCTGTGGAACGGTGGTAGAGTGTGTGGAACGGCGGTAGAGTGTGAGGAACGGTGGTAGAGTGTGTGGAACAGCGGTCGAGTGTGTGGAACGGTGGTAGAGTGTGTGGAACAGCGGTAGAGTGTGTGGAACGGTGGTAGAGTGTGTGGAACGGTGGAAGAGTGTGAGGAACGGTGGTAGAGTGTGTGGAACGGTGGTAGAGTGTGTGGAACGGTGGTAGAGTGTGAGGAACGGTGGTAGAGTGTGAGGAACGGTGGTAGAGTGTGTGGAACGGTGGTAGAGTGTGTGGAACGGTGGTAGAGTGTGTGGAACGGTGGTAGAGTGTGTGGAACGGTGGTAGAGTGTGTGGAACGGTGGTAGAGTGTGAGGAACGGTGGTAGAGTGTGTGGAACGGTGGTAGAGTGTGTGGAACGGTGGTAGAGTGTGCGGAACAGCGGTAGAGTGTGTGGAACGGCGGTAGAGTGTGTGGAACGGCGGTAGAGTGTGTGGAACGGTGGTACAGTGTGAGGAACGGTGGTAGAGTGTGTGGAACGGTGGTAGAGTGTGAGGAACGGCGGTAGAGTGTGTGGAACGGTGGTAGAGTGTGTGGAACGGTGGTAGGGTGTGAGGAACGGTGGTAGAGTGTGAGGAACGGTGGTAGAGTGTGTGGAACGGTGGTAGAGTGTGAGGAACGGTGGTAGAGTGTGTGGAACGGTGGTAGAGTGTGTAGAACGGTGGTAGAGTGTGTGGAACGGTGGTAGAGTGTGAGGAACGGTGGTAGAGTGTGTGGAACGGTGGTAGAGTGTGTGGAACGGTGGTAGAGTGTGTGGAACGGTGGTAGAGTGTGTGGAACGGTGGAAGAGTGTGAGGAACGGTGGTAGAGTGTGTGGAACGGTGGTAGAGTGTGTGGAACGGTGGAAGAGTGTGAGGAACGGTGGTAGAGTGTGTGGAACGGTGGTAGAGTGTGAGGAACGGTGGTAGAGTGTGAGGAACGGTGGTAGAGTGTGTGGAACGGTGGTAGAGTGTGTGGAACGGTGGTAGAGTGTGTGGAACGGTGGTAGAGTGTGTGGAACGGTGGTAGAGTGTGAGGAACGGTGGTAGAGTGTGTGGAACGGTGGTAGAGTGTGTGGAACGGTGGTGGAGTGTGTGGAACGGTGGTGGAGTGTGAGGAACGGTGGTGGAGTGTGAGGAACGGTGGTAGAGTGTGTGGAACGGTGGTAGAGTGTGTGGAACGGTGGTAGAGTGTGTGGAACGGCGGTAGAGTGTGAGGAATGGTGGTAGAGTGTGTGGAACGGTGGTAGAGTGTGAGGAACGGTGGTAGAGTGTGAGGAACGGTGGTAGAGTGTGTGGAACGGTGGTAGAGTGTGTGGAACGGAGGTAGAGTGTGTGGAACGGCGGTAGAGTGTGAGGAACGGTGGTAGAGTGTGTGGAACGGCAGTAGAGTGTGTGGAACGGTGGTAGAGTGTGTGGAACGGTGGTAGACTGTGTGGAACGGTGGTAGAGTGTGAGGAACGGTGGTAGAGTGTGAGGAACGGTGGTAGAGTGTGTGGAACGGTGGTAGAGTGTGTGGAACGGTGGTAGTGTGAGTGGAACGGTGGTAGAGTGTGTGGAACGGTGGTAGAGTGTGAGGAACGGTGGTAGAGTCTGTGGAACGGTGGTAGAGTGTGTGGAACGGCGGTCGAGTGTGAGGAACGGTGGTAGAGTGTGAGGAACGGTGGTAGAGTCTGTGGAACGGTGGTAGAGTGTGTGGAACGGCGGTAGAGTGTGTGGAACGGCGGTAGAGTGTGTGGAACGGCGGTAGATTGTGTGGAACGGTGGTAGAGTGCGTGGAACGGCGGTAGAGTGTGTGGAACAGCGGTAGAGTGTGAGGAACGGTGGTAGAGTGTGAGGAACGGTGGTAGAGTGTGTGGAACGGTGGTAGAGTGTGTGGAACGGTGGTAGAGTGAGGAACGGTGGTAGAGTGTGAGGAACGGTGGTAGAGTGTGAGGAACGGTGGTAGAGTGTGAGGAACGGTGGTAGAGTGTGAGGAACGGTGGTAAAGTGTGTGGAACGGTGGTGGAGTGTGAGGAACGGTGGTGGAGTGTGAGGAACTGTAGTAGAGTGTGAGGAACGGTGGTAGAGTGTGAGGAACGGCGGTAGAGTGTGTGGAACGGCGGTAGAGTGTGTGGAACGGCGGTAGAGTGTGTGGAACGGCGGTAGAGTGTGTGGAACGGCGGTAGAGTGTGAGGAACGGTGGTAGAGTGTGTGGAACGGTGGTCGAGTGTGAGGAACGGTGGTAGAGTGTGAGGAACGGTGGTAGAGTGTGTGGAACGGTGGTAGAGTGTGTGGAACGGTGGTAGAGTGTGTGGAACGGCGGTAGAGTGTGAGGAACGGTGGTAGAGTGTGAGGAACGGTGGTAGAGTGTGTGGAACGGTGGTAGAGTGTGTGGAACGGTGGTAGAGTGTGTGGAACGGTGGTAGAGTGTGAGGAACGGTGGTAGAGTCTGTGGAACGGTGGTAGAGTGTGTGGAACGGTGGTAGAGTGTGTGGAACGGCGGTAGAGTGTGAGGAACGGTGGTAGAGTGTGTGGAACGGTGGTAGAGTGTGTGGAACGGTGGTAGAGTGTGTGGAACGGTGGTAGAGTGTGTGGAACGGCGGTAGAGTGTGTGGAACGGTGGTAGAGTGTGTGGAACGGTGGTAGAGTGTGAGGAACGGTGGTAGAGTCTGTGGAACGGTGGTAGAGTGTGTGGAACGGCGGTAGAGTGTGAGGAACGGTGGTAGAGTGTGTGGAACAGCGGTCGAGTGTGTGGAACGGTGGTAGAGTGTGTGGAACAGCGGTAGAGTGTGTGGAACGGTGGTAGAGTGTGTGGAACGGTGGAAGAGTGTGAGGAACGGTGGTAGAGTGTCTGGAACGGTGGTAGAGTGTGAGGAACCGTGGTAGAGTGTGTGGAATGGTGGTAGAGTGTGTGGAACAGTGGTAGAGTGTGTGGAACGGTGGTAGAGTGTGTGGAACGGTGGTAGAGTGTGTGGAACGGTGGTAGAGTGTGTGGAACGGAGGTAGAGTGTGTGGAACGGCGGTAGAGTGTGAGGAACGGTGGTAGAGTGTGAGGAACGGTGGTAGAGTGTGTGGAACGGTGGTAGAGTGTGTGGAACGGTGGTAGAGTGTGAGGAATGGTGGTAGAGTGTGAGGAACGGTGGTAGAGTGTGAGGAACGGTGGTAGAGTGTGTGGATCGGTGGTAGAGTGTGTGGAACGGTGGTAGAGTGTGTGGAACGGCGGTAGAGTGTGTGGAACGGTGGTAGGGTGTGAGGAACGGTGGTAGAGTGTGAGGAACGGTGGTAGAGTGTGTGGAACGGTGGTAGAGTGTGAGGAACGGTGGTAGAGTGTGTGGAACGGTGGTAGAGTGTGTAGAACGGTGGTAGAGTGTGTGGAACAGTGGTAGAGTGTGAGGAACGGTGGTAGAGTGTGTGGAACGGTGGTAGAGTGTGTGGAACGGTGGTAGTGTGTGGAACGGTGGTAGAGTGTGTGGAACGGTGGAAGAGTGTGAGGAACGGTGGTAGAGTGTGTGGAAAGGTGGTAGAGTGCGTGGAACGGTGGAAGAGTGTGAGGAACGGTGGTAGAGTGTGTGGAACGGTGGTAGAGTGTGTGGAACGGTGGTAGAGTGTGAGGAACGGTGGTAGAGTGTGAGGAACGGTGGTAGAGTGTGTGGAACGGTGGTAGAGTGTGTGGAACGGTGGTAGAGTGTGTGGAACGGTGGTAGACTGTGTGGAACGGTGGTAGAGTGTGAGGAACGGTGGTAGAGTGTGTGGAACGGTAGTAGAGTGTGAGGAACGGTGGTAGAGTGTGTGGAACGGTGGTAGAGTGTGAGGAACGGTGGTCGAGTGTGTGGAACGGTGGTAGAGTGTGAGGAACGGTGGTAGAGTGTGAGGAACGGTGGTAGAGTGTGTGGAACGGCGGTAGAGTGTGTGGAACGGCGGTAGATTGTGTGGAACGGTGGTAGAGTGCGTGGAACGGCGGTAGAGTGTGTGGAACAGCGGTAGAGTGTGAGGAACGGTGGTAGAGTGTGAGGAACGGTGGTAGAGTGTGAGGAACGGTGGTAGAGTGTGTGGAACGGTGGTAGAGTGTGAGGAACGGTGGTAGAGTGTGAGGAACGGTGGTAGAGTGTGAGGAACGGTGGTAGAGTGTGAGGAACGGTGGTAGAGTGTGAGGAACGGTGGTAGAGTGTGTGGAACGGTGGTAGAGTGTGTGGAACGGTGGTAGAGTGTGTGGAACGGCGGTAGAGTGTGTGGAACGGTGGTAGAGTGTGTGGAACGGTGGTAGAGTGTGAGGAACGGTGGTAGAGTCTGTGGAACGGTGGTAGAGTGTGTGGAACGGCGGTAGAGTGTGAGGAACGGTGGTAGAGTGTGTGGAACAGCGGTCGAGTGTGTGGAACGGTGGTAGAGTGTGTGGAACAGCGGTAGAGTGTGTGGAACGGTGGTAGAGTGTGTGGAACGGCGGTAGAGTGTGTGGAACGGCGGTAGAGTGTGTGGAACGGCGGTAGATTGTGTGGAACGGTGGTAGAGTGCGTGGAACGGCGGTAGAGTGTGTGGAACAGCGGTAGAGTGTGAGGAACGGTGGTAGAGTGTGAGGAACGGTGGTAGAGTGTGTGGAACGGTGGTAGAGTGTGTGGAACGGTGGTAGAGTGAGGAACGGTGGTAGAGTGTGAGGAACGGTGGTAGAGTGTGAGGAACGGTGGTAGAGTGTGAGGAACGGTGGTAGAGTGTGAGGAACGGTGGTAAAGTGTGTGGAACGGTGGTGGAGTGTGAGGAACGGTGGTGGAGTGTGAGGAACTGTAGTAGAGTGTGAGGAACGGTGGTAGAGTGTGAGGAACGGCGGTAGAGTGTGTGGAACGGCGGTAGAGTGTGTGGAACGGCGGTAGAGTGTGTGGAACGGTGGTAGAGTGTGTGGAACGGCGGTAGAGTGTGAGGAACGGTGGTAGAGTGTGTGGAACGGTGGTCGAGTGTGAGGAACGGTGGTAGAGTGTGAGGAACGGTGGTAGAGTGTGTGGAACGGTGGTAGAGTGTGTGGAACGGTGGTAGAGTGTGTGGAACGGCGGTAGAGTGTGAGGAACGGTGGTAGAGTGTGAGGAACGGTGGTAGAGTGTGTGGAACGGTGGTAGAGTGTGTGGAACGGTGGTAGAGTGTGTGGAACGGTGGTAGAGTGTGAGGAACGGTGGTAGAGTCTGTGGAACGGTGGTAGAGTGTGTGGAACGGTGGTAGAGTGTGTGGAACGGCGGTAGAGTGTGAGGAACGGTGGTAGAGTGTGTGGAACAGCGGTCGAGTGTGTGGAACGGTGGTAGAGTGTGTGGAACAGCGGTAGAGTGTGTGGAACGGCGGTAGAGTGTGTGGAACGGCGGTAGAGTGTGTGGAACGGTGGTAGAGTGTGTGGAACGGCGGTAGAGTGTGATGAACGGTGGTAGAGTGTGTGGAACGGTGGTAGAGTGTGAGGAACGGTGGTAGAGTGTGTGGAACGGTGGTAGAGTGTGTGGAACGGTGGTAGAGTGTGTGGAACGGTGGTAGAGTGTGTGGAACGGTGGTAGAGTGTGAGGAACGGTGGTAGAGTGTGTGGAACGGCGGTAGAGTGTGAGGAACGGTGGTAGAGTGTGTGGAACGGTGGTAGAGTGTGAGGAACGGTGGTAGAGTGTGAGGAACGGTGGTAGTGTGTGTGGAACGGCGGTAGAGTGTGTGGAACGGTGGTAGAGTGTGTGGAACGGTGGTAGAGTGTGAGGAACCGCGGTAGAGTGCGTGGAACGGCGGTAGAGTGTGTGGAACGGTGATAGAGTGTGTGGAACGGTGGTAGAGTGTGTGGAACAGTGGTAGAGTGTGAGGAACGGTGGTAGAGTGTGTGGAACGGTGGTAGAGTGTGAGGAACGGTGGTAGAGTGTGTGGAACGGTGGTAGAGTGTGTGGAACGGCGGTAGAGTGCGTGGAGCAGTGGTAGATTGTGTGGAACGGTGGTAGAGTGTGTGGAACGGTGGTAGAGTGCGTGGAGCAGTGGTGGAGTGTGTGGAACGGTGGTAGAGTGTGTGGAACGGCGGTAGAGTGTGAGGAACGGTGGTAGAGTGTGTGGAACGGTGGTAGAGTGCGTGGAGCAGTGGTAGAGTGTGTGGAACGGTGGTAGAGTGTGTGGAACGGTGGTAGAGTGTGTGGAACGGTGGTAGAGTGTGTGGAACGGCGGTAGAGTATGAGGAACGGTGGTAGAGTGTGTGGAACGGCGGTAGAGTGTGTGGAACGGCGGTAGAGTGTGTGGAACGGTGGTAGAGTGTGAGGAACAGCGGTAGAGTGTGTGGAACGGTGGTAGAGTGTGTGGAACGGCGGTAGAGTGTGTGGAACGGCGGTAGAGTGTGAGGAACGGTGGTAGAGTGTGTGGAACGGCTGTAGAGTGTGAGGAACGGCGGTAGAGTGTGTGGAACGGCGGTAGAGTGTGTGGAACGGCGGTAGAGTGCGTGGAACAGTGGTAGAGTGTGTGGAACGGTGGTAGAGTGTGTGGAGCAGTGGTAGAGTGTGTGGAGCAGTGGTAGAGTGTGAGGAACAGAGGTAGAGTGTGAGGAACGGTGGTAGAGTGTGAGGAACGGTGGTAGAGTGTGAGGAACGGTGGTAGAGTGTGAGGAACGGTGGTAGAGTGTGAGGAACGGTGGTAGAGTGTGAGGAACGGTGGTAGAGTGTGTGGAACGGTGGTAGAGTGTGTGGAGCAGTGGTGGAGTGTGTGGAACGGTGGTAGAGTGTGTGGAGCAGTGGTAGAGTGTGTGGTGCAGTGGTAGAGTGTGAGGAACAGAGGTAGAGTGTGAGGAACGGTGGTAGAGTGTGAGGAACGGTGGTAGAGTGTGTGGAACGGTGGTAGAGTGTGTGGAACGGTGGTAGAGTGTGTGGAACGGTGGTAGAGTGTGAGGAACGGTGGTAGAGTGTGTGGAACGGCGGTAGAGTGTGTGGAACGGTGGTAGAGTGTGAGGAACTGTAGTAGAGTGTGAGGAACAGAGGTAGAGTGTGAGGAACAGCGGTAGAGTGTGAGGAACTGTAGTAGAGTGTGAGGAACAGAGGTAGGGCGTGAGGAGCGTCGGTAGGGCGTGTGGAATGGCAGTAGGGCGTGAGGAATGGCGGTAGGGCGTGAGGAGCGGCGGAAAGGTGTGCGGAGCGGCGGGAGGGAGTGGGAGTGTGGAGCGGCGGGAGGGCGTGAGTAACGGCGGTAGGGCATGTGGAACGGCGGTAGGGCGTGAGGAGTGGCGGGAAGTGGTGCGGAGCAGTGGGAGGGAGTGTGGAGCGGCGGGAGGGCGTGAGGAACGGCGGTAGGGTGTCTGGAACGGCGGTAGGTCGTGAGGAACAGCGGTAGGGCGTGAGGAACGGCGGTAGGGCATGAGGAACGGCGGTAGGGCGTGAGGAGCGGCGGTAGGGCGTGAGGAGCGGCGGGAAGGGGTGCGGAGCGGTGGGAGGGAGTGCGGAGCGGCGGGAGGGTGTGCGGAGCGGCGGGAGGGTGTGCGGAGCGGCGGGAGCGGGTGTGGAGCAGCGCTCGGGTGCTGTAGGGTTGGTTTAAAAAACAAACTTTAGGGCCTAGAAATTCAGTATAGCCACTTTTGGGGCGGTAAAGTCGGGCGGTCGCTAAAGTTAGCGCCCGCCGGAAAGTGCAGGTCAGTTCGCCGAAATTCAGTAGATTTGGCCAAGAGTTTGGGCGAGCGCTGAAACTGGTGTTGCACTCCTATCTTTAGCCGATAAGCCGGCGGTGCGGACTGATAACGCCGAGGCCGGGCGCAGCGCAGGTGCGGTCATGTTTTGATTGACAGCAGACACCCTGACGCCGGCCAGCTCTTAAAGGGGGAAGGGTCAACTTGGTCTGCAGCCACGCCCTGGATAGTGGAGCCCTGCAGCTAGGCCTGAACACTGCTGGTGGACCCAAATAGCGCCTGAAGCCATGGAGAAGGCCCGTGAACAAGCGCAGCGCTTCTCCCAGCATGCTTTGAGGGTGCTGGTTAGGGGGTTGGAAAGGTACAAAGAGATCTTGTGCCCGGACAGTGGCAAGAAGGCTCCCAGGAGGCAGTACAGGAGAGCCTGGAGGAAAATCGCCCACAGGGTGTCAGTCAACAGCGATGTCCCCAGGACTGGTGACCAATGCCGCAAGAAGTATAACGACCTCACTCGGATGGTCAAGGTGAGTACCCTTTCCAGTGTCCTCCTCATCCTTGCATGTGCACCTCACATTATGGGCAAAGGGACCTCAAAGGCCTAATGGCCAGCCCTCCTCCCGCAGCTATGGCACTGGCATGATCCTCAATAGCACTTTCTGCACTTAACACACTGGCCAAGCTATTCGACCATGGGAGGCAGTGCACACAACAACAGGCCACCACACTGGCCAAGCTATTCGACCATGGGAGGCAGTGCACACAACAACAGGCCACCACACTGGCCAAGCTATTCCACCATGGGAGGCAGTGCACACAACAACAGGCCACCACAATGTACTTAGAGGCCGTCCTTTCTCTTGCAGGCCAAGATGGCCCGGAATTTGAAGAGCCAGAATGTCACCGGGGGAGGCCGTGCCCAGTTCCAGGAGCTCAGTGAGCTGGAGGAGAGCGTGGCTCGACTCATGCGTGGCCGGGTGACTGGCCCTGTTGCCATTGGAGATGCCGACCCTGTGCTGCGACCCAATGGTAAGGACATGACCGTTTGGACCTCTCTCGTTCCCCTAGCGCATCAGATCTACATCCTTTGCCACTGTCCGACCAATGCGCTGAATGCCACCACTCATGCCTCCCTCGCTGACGCCCTGTCCTCACTCTAAAGCTACTCTTGTGCCTTCCTGCTTTCAGCTGGTGAGGAGGAGGTCCTTGAAGCTGAGAGTGCCAGTCCCTCGGAAGAGGAGGACGACGAGGACCAACAGGAAGGCGGCACATCGGGAGAAGCCTCATCCGCGCCAGGGGATGGCAATGGAGGGGAGACGTCTTGCCTGGAGGAGAGCCAGGGGGAAGTGCTGCAGGGGGGTGTAGTTCCTGGGCCCAGTGGCGTCCAGGCACGTGGGAAGGGTCGGGCAGAACGGCGGCCTTCTCCCCAGAGGGGGCAAGTGTTGCAGGGGAGGCCAGTTCCTGGGCCTAGTGGCGTCCAGGCATGTGGGAAGGGTCGGGCAGAACGGCGGCCTTCTCCCCAGAGGGAGAGTCCGGCCTCCAGTCCGGAGACGGTCCTCGCCCAGGAGGTGCGCCTCCTAGATGAAATGTCCGCGGATTCTGAGCGCCACCACAAGGAGTTCATGGGGGTTGTGGGACAGTTGCCTCAGGCCATTGAGTCCCTGGCTCATAGTGTGGCCGCTTTCGGGGACTCACAGGCCAGGGGTGTCGAACAACTCGCGGCAGCACAGGCCAGGGGTGTCGACCAACTTGCGGCAGCACAGGACAGGGGTGTCCAGCAACTCGCGGCAGCACAGGACAGGGGTGTCCAGCAACTCGCGGCAGCGCAGGACGCGAGTCGCGAGTTCATGAGTGGTGCCGTGCAGACACTCACTGATCTGATGCGGGCACAGACCAGGGCAGTTCGGGCACTCACTTCTGCCACACTCGCTGTGTCGCGGAAGCATCGCCAGGGCACCCGCCGCCCTGCTGCAGCACAGCAGTCTGGCCTCCACCAGATTGCTGCGCTTGCTGCACTGCCAGCCCGGCCGAGTGCCAGTGTCTCTGGCGACCAGCGAGCGCCTGGCATCAGCCAGCTTGCCCCCATTGCTGCAGCCGCCACTGCAACTCCCCCAGCCAAGGTGCGACGAGCTGCTGCAGAGACTGATGCTGCCCAGCCACAGCTGCAGCAGTCAGCAGCCGGCCCCTCCAGGGCCGGTCCTCGTCTAGGCCGACCCCCAAGGGCATCTGCCATCACGCATTCTGCCCCTCAGGAGCCTTCCCCCAGCCTTGCAACACCCACAGGGCCCAGGTTGAGGCGGAGCAACAGGTCGGGCAGGGGCCGCACAAGGCTGCACAAGGACTCGCCCTCTCGGCACACCCAGTAGAGTGTGTTGGCAACGGTTTTTTTTATATGGGGTGTTTGTGTTGTGGGGGGGGCTTATTTTGGTAAGGCCGAGGATGAAGGCCAATTGGATGGGCAAGTTTTGTTATTCCTCCCCAGGTTGTGGGAGTGAGATATTTTTGTGACTGTTTTTTGGGGGTCTTGTCTGTTTTTCTGTTTCACGTGGGAAGGGCCCTGAGTTTGTTAAATAAAGCTTTTTATTTATTCAGCTTGTCCAGGTGTCATGTTTCCAGTGGTTGTTGCGTTAAGCGGCTGAGGGCTTGCGGAGCGGCTGCATTCAGGTGCGTTCATTGCCACAATCCATTCCCTGACAGGGGGCCTAGAAGTGTCGTTCAATAAGCCGCCGGCGGACGGCCCTTGGACCTTGTGGCTCCCTCCTGGGCTGGTACTCCTCCTCCTCCTCCTCATGGTCCTCCTGCGCGTCCTCCTGAGGTGGTGGTGCTACGTCAGGTGGCAGTGCCTGAGTCCTGCGGATAGCCAGGTTGTGCAGCATGCAGCAAACGACGACGAACTGGGAGACTCTATCCGGCGAATACTGTAGAGATCCGCCGGAGCGATCCAGGCAGCGGAACCGTTGCTTGAGGATGCCAATCGTTTGCTCTATGATGTTCCTTGTGGCTTGATGGCTTTCGTTGTATGCCTCCTCCGCAGGGGTCCTGGGCGCGCGGAGCGGGGTCATGAGCCATGTACACAAAGGGTAGCCCTTGTCCACAATAAGCCATCCCCTTGGTGGAGGCTGTGCCTCGAACATGTCAGCCACAGTAGTCTGGCGCAGGATAAATGCATCGTGGCTGCTTCCTGGAAAGCGGGCATTGACAGCTAGGATGCGCTGCCTGTGGTCACACACCAGCTGTACATTGAGGGAATGGTAGCCCTTCCGGTTGCGGTAATTCTCGGCATTGTCGATAGGTGCCCGCACAGCCACATGCGTGCAGTCAATGGCGCCCTGCACCATGGGGAAGTCCGCGATCCTGCCAAATCCGACTGCACGCTGCTCCTGCCTCTCTAGGGTCATGGGGAAGGAAATGAATTGGTGTCTCCTCGCGAAAAGGGCATCGGTG
Organism: Somniosus microcephalus; assembly: GCF_052327205.1. Taxonomy (NCBI): domain Eukaryota; kingdom Metazoa; phylum Chordata; class Chondrichthyes; order Squaliformes; family Somniosidae; genus Somniosus; species Somniosus microcephalus. The sequence goes on along the minus strand of NC_140990.1, from coordinate 211,011,309 downwards.
ACCTGCCGGATGCAGCGATGCGCGGCGAACTGGGAGATGTTCGCTATGTCCCCAGCAGCGGCTTGGAAGGAGCCGCTTGCATAAAAGTTCAGAGCCACCGTGACCTTCACTTCCACCTAGAGAGACGTCCTGCACATCAGCTGTGGGTGCAGATCTCTGTGAAGCAGCTGGCAGATCTCTGCAACCACCTCCCTTCTGAAGCACAGCCTCTTAACACAATGCGCGGCAGTCATGGTGAGATAGGACACCTGCTGCCGGTATTCCCTGAGTGGGTAAGGCCTACGTTGCCGACGCCTGATGGCCCCTCTGCGTCTAGGCATGGCTGGCCCTCTCACACAGCGTCTGCGAGCCCTTCGCACATAATGCTGGAACTGAGGGTTGGAACCCCATACAGCCCCCATAATAAACTTGCAAACAGTTAAATCACAATGATTCAAATTTCCAAGCTCTGGCCAGAAGCCAAAAATACCTCTCCTATGTTGTCCCAAATCAGTAAGCTCTGTTCCTTGGTCTCTGTCCAGAAATCCAAAGCACTGAAGTCATTGCAGCAAAATGGCTGGGCTTTATAGGTCAGTGTAAGTGCCCTTTAATTAGCGCTCCCCGAGGCCCACAGGGCCTCTGTTGCGTTCCACTTCACAGTTCTTAACAGCGCCACGCCCACATTGGCCGGGCGCCACTGAATTTCCGGTTTGGGGCGCACAAACAGCGTTGCACGACGAAATGACGTCATAAGCTGCGCGCGCAGCTGAGCGGGCGCAAACACTTTGCGCCGGCGCTAAATGTCAACTGAAGTTGGGCGTAGGCGCAGATCGTTCTGCGCCCGGGCGCTAAGTGCCTAGCGCTGCAAATCTACCCCTCTTATGGCGTTAGCGGCTGGCGAACGCAACTGAATTTCTAGGCCTAGATGTTTTGAATTTTGATTTTGTGCATTGCAAATGACAATGTTTTGACTTTAACTGCATTTTTATCTTTTCCTAACAGCAATTTGTAAGTGAACGCAAATATGATGAGGACCTGGGCAGGTCAGCACGATTTACTGGTAACACCAACAGCCTGCAGTCCCAAATCCAGCTGTTTGGAGAAGGTGAGGAAACAATCTAAGGTCAGAGTAACCTGAAAATGAGAGAACAAATACTGTAATATGATTTGAATGCAATATGAACTTGGAATTATGGGAAATAACATACTTTTTCCCAAAATGAGCAAATGAACCGATTATGGTAAACACTGTTGTGGAAGAGCTGAGGGATTTGCTGGGGAGCTGGACAGGTTCACAGGACATCAAAGACAGCACCTCAGCTTGATAAGGTTGTAAAAGACCTAATAGAATTCTAGGTTTTATCATAAGAGGTATAGAATGCAAAAGCCGAGAGATAATGATGAGCCTATATAAAAACTTAATAAGATCTCAGTAGAGTACTGTGTGCAGTTTTGGGCTCTGCATTATAGGAAGAATATTGAGGCTTTAGAGCGGGTACAGTGCAGATTCACTAGGATGTTGCTTGGTATGAGGAAGCACAAATACAAAGAAAGATTTGAAAATTCGAACAATGCAGATTGCCAGGTGATATGATTGAAGTGTTTAAAATAATGAAAAGATGGGGCAGAGTAGATAGAAGCAGGCAGTTTGCAATAGTTGAGGGGTGTAACAAGGGATCATAGATACAAGATTAAGTTTAAGAGATTTAGAACAAGGAGCAAGAGAAACCTCTTTACGTGGAATTATGAGGCTGTGGAATTCATTTCCAGAGTTAGTGGTTGAGGCAGAAACGATGTCAACAATCAAGATTAGATTAGAAAGGTGGATGAAGCAAAAGCGAATGAAGGGATATGGAAAAAGGGTGGATAAATGTGATTAGGTCCATTTGTTCAGGTAAAGGGTTAACGCAGATATGGGCTCGTTGGGCCAAATGGGCTGTTTTCTGTGTTGTAACTTCAATATATTTCTGTGGTACTTCTTTAATCTATGTGTAAAGGCGGACTACAATAGAGATATGTTATTTCAGATCTATTGCAACAGGAATGACAACCTTCACTTATATAGCACCTTTAATCTAATACAGTCAATGTAGAAAACCAGATGGTAACCTTGGACATGATTTATGAGATGTCCTCTTCAGGCTCTAAAGCTGGACCTTTACATCTTGTTTTTAAAAATCTTTTCTCTACACAGTTTCACATCCAAAGAATAACTACTCTACAAGATCACAGTGCATCTCCTCACTGACTCCATTACATCTGAATCCTCGAGGCAGTTCCAGTAATGTTCCTTCACTGCCATCCTCGCTTAGTGCATTGTCATCAGTTAGTCATAAAGTAATGAATCCTAAGGACAGTTCTAACTTTCAGAAGGTACCTGCAAACAGACAGGTAAGAATAGCACATTGCCATTGTTATTGCCATCTTGGTTTTCTACCAAATGTGAAAATGTCATTATAGTGCCTGTAAAAGGTGATTGAGTGCCACAGTGGGCTAGCACGTTGGCTTTTAGGACCTCAGTTTGAATCCAGCCCAGCATGATGAGATGAAAGCTTCCTGTCAGCTCATTGTAAAGATACGTTGTGAAATGACTTGAGCAGTCTCTATATAGTTCCTAGGGCTACAGCCTCTGAGCACAAAACTGTCCATAACTTGGTATTAAATTAGCCACCTCACTTAGTGACAGGATAACCTTCGGAGGAAATGGAAATATCTTGCTGGTTCTGAAATTGGGGCAAAAGCGCCTTGTTGGATCAGAGAACAAGGAGTTTTGCTTTCCAACTGCCCATGCTATCTTGACACTGGGGCCTAGAAATTCGGGCACGCCCATTTTTGGGCACACAGGGATCAATCACTGCCCCTGAATGGTGAGGCCCTAGAGGCCCCCGATCTTGGGCCTCATTTCCATCGAGCCACCGAGCATCCGAGAGCAACATGCACCTTGCGAATGAGGCACAATTAAAGATCCGGCTGCTGCTGGCGTCATAGAGGCCCTCAGGTAAGTGAGGAAGGGCAGGCGACCAGGAAGGGAGGGTGACCGGGTTGAGGGGGGAAAACGACTGAGTCAGGAAGTAGCAGCGGCGATTGACGGGGCGGGGGAGAGTGTTGCAGTCCTGTTCCACCCGGCTCCACGTTCAGAAAAGTATTTTTTAAAAGCTTACCTTGTTTTGTTGCAGCCTAGGAACCGCCTGTTAGGCCGCATGTAAATCTGGTTTTCCTGAGTGCAGCCTCAAGACAAACCAATCTTGCAGTGGAGCCTCAAAGAGATGTTAGGCCTCTTATTTGCATATACAAAGGGTCTAACGCCTGTTTCAGCTATGGGCATTGCTCACTACATGGCTGAATTCAGAGGCCTTGGTGTCCAAAGTAGAAAAATATTCTATCCTGAATATTGAGTACCACAAACAAAAGTAATTTTAAATCACCTAGACCACAAGGTAGGTTCAGATGAAAAAGGCCCTTCAGCCCATTTGATCGCATCCTTCCAGAATACCAAGCTACTGTCTTTCCTTTGCACCATCTAATTGTTTTTAATTAATCTAATTAAAAATTATACTCTTAATAAAAACTCAGTGGTGCATCTTGAGAATTAGTCACACTGGAACAGTGTGAGGTGAACCCCAATAACAGATTCTATAGTCATCAACTCTGATCATTATATTAATTGGAAAAGAATAATAAGGTAGCTATAGTACTGACATTGAATGACTTTACCTAGACCCATATCAAATCCTGGGGCTAGAAATTGGGCATCTTAGCGCCTCGTTATCGCCTCCGGGGGGGCGGACTTACTGACCGGCGAGAAGATCGACTCCCGCTATATTCGGCGGGAGGTTTGCGGCGGCACTATGGCGTTGCGCCCCGATCTCCTTTGCCCAGAGATCGTGACATCATTGCCGTGTGCATCGCCCCGGTAGCGCCCCGACCGGAACTTTGGTTCCGCTCCCTGCAGCATCGCCGGGCGAAAACACCGGCAGCTGCAGGAGGCGTTCATCGGGAGGCCGGGCGCTTCGGGGGCGATACTTAAAGGCGAGGTGGCCTGAGGTAAGTGGAATAAATTCTCAAATGCTCTTTGTTTTTTTTCCATTTTCTTTGTCAGCGTTTGATCAGCCCGGCACTCTGCTGCAGTGCATCGGGCTGGTTGGGCCGGATCGCGGCTGCCGTCGGGGAGCAGGTAAGTTTTTCTCTTGCAGAGCCTGCAGCGATGGCCCTTCCCTTTAAGGGAGGGAAGCAGCCTTCCAACACGGCAGCGCTGCACGGCCCAGTGTACAATGCTGCTCACCTACCACCCCGTCTGCTGCCTGTTGTGCTCCAGGAAGGAAGTGGAACGCTTGATTTAGCACGCCACTTCCTTCCTGGAGCGCAAAACCACATTTTTTAAAAGTTGAAAAACATTAGAGCCTGGCGCTAATTTTTTCAACTTTTAAAAGTTAGCGCCCCAAACGGGGCTATAATGAATTTCTCCCACTTGGTCTCTTATTCGCTAATCTTGCAACCATGACTTGCTCTAACAGGGTCTCACTACAGGGGAAGAAATGGAAAGCCTGATGCTTTAAGAAAGTAGGGAAGATTGTTTTGAACTCCCACTTATTATGCTTCCTAAGAATAAGGGTTCTCGAGAAAATTTCCACAATTGCCAAGATGTCCCCGGCCATGGAGATGACCCACCAGCACGTTAAAAGGATAACTGACACAATGGCCGCGATTTCGCCGACCGAGGCGGGTGCAGGGCGATGGCGTGGTCCCAGCCCACTGCCTACTGCAGCCCGCACTCTCCAAGTGATTTTACGTTAATAGGGCTTGTTAAGCCCATCCTGCGAGGTTCCCAGCCAATTAATAGGAAGCGGGTCTGATGACGTCATTCGATGACGCGTCATCAGCCAGTTTCCTTAAAGGGGCCATGTCCAAATTGATTTTGACAGTCCTGCTGTCAGTGTTCTACAGCATTGAGGTGCTGAAAACACTGACAAGCACTGCACAGAGGTGCACGGCTAAACCCCGGCTCTCTCATGACTCCCTCCATATGCTTATTGAGGGAGTCACAGCACGCAGGGAGGTTCTCTTCCCTTCCAATGGGCGGAAGAGACCTCCCAGGACACCAACACAGCCTGGTTGCACATTGCACAGAAGGGCACATGCAGGGATGTCGTCAGGAGGACCAGGCTGTAGTGACACAAACCTTTTAATGATCTCAGTAGATCATGAAACATTACTGCCAAGCCACACTCAACCTCATTCTGCTGTGCCACTCATCACATCCCCATCCCTCTGCCTTCCCTACCCTACTCCTGCACATCCTTACTCAGACCAACTTACCTTGCACCTCCATCCATCCCTCTCTATCTACATTATCACTTCCCCATCTCAGTAGCCACTCACCCTCATCCTAGTGAAATCATAACAACACACAAGGGTAGGCGTTTGGGTGTTTTATGCAATGTTCATGTAAAGTTTCTGTTAATGTGCTGTCAAACATTGAAATCTTTATTTTCAACACTTTACCTTATTGGACAGATCTGTGCTCACCTTTGGAAGTGGCTTAGTGAGTTGCAGTGAATGCTGAGACATAACTTCACCCCCCCCCACCCTCCCAATTGTGATGAGTGTGAAAGGAGTGGCTTGTAGGGATGCTTTATGGTGCTGGTGTGGGGTGGTGTCAACTTGGCGCATCATGTGGCAGCCAGGGTGTACAGCATCAAGTGAAGTAAATCTGGCCATGGTGAGGCCATCACTGGCCTCCCGGGCAGCAATATTGTCGAGTGCTGATGCCCTGTGACCTGTGCAGCATCAAGTGATTGCGGAGGTTGGTATTGTTGTTGGTGATGTTGGTGTTGGGGCTGATCGTGGAGGGATTCAGAGGACCAAGGTGAGATTTTTTTCAAGGGCAAGATGTTGCTGGAATAGATGGCAGCTGAAGTTCAGATGACAGAAGCGATCTGTCAATGGTGAGAGAGCTTGCTCCAAGGAGGTGACAGTGGATAGAGCGTTTACTCCAAACACTTCCAAACTGCATACAGCTCAAAAGTGTCTTCCAAGTCCTGAAGGCTCAAGCTTCTGACACTGGAAAGTGAACAGCTGTGAAATGGTAGTTTTTATACCACTTTTGCAGCTGTCACCTATTCACAGCAATGGGGAGACATAGAGAACCGACCTACTGTGTGATGGAATACTCTCCACTTGCCTGGATGAGTGCAGCTCCAACAACACTCAAGAAGCTCGGCACCATCCAGGACAAAGCAGCCCGCTTGATTGGCACCCCATCCACCACCTTAAACATTCACTCCCTCCACCACTGGCTGCAATGTGTACCATCTACAAGATGCACTGCAGCAACTCGCCAAGGTTTCTTCGGCAGCACCTCCCAAACCCGCGACCTCTTCCACCTAGAAGGACAAGGGCACCAGGCGCATGGGAACACCACCACCTCCAAGTTCCCCTCCAAGTCACACACCATCCTGACTTTGAAGTATATCGCCATTCTTTCATCATTGCTGGGTCAAAATCCTGGAACTCCCTCCCTAACTCCCGAAAGGAGTACCTTCACCACACGGACTGCAGCGGTTCAAGAAGGCGGCTCACCACCGCCTTCTCAAGGGCAATTAGGGATGGGCAATAAATGCTGGCCTTGCCAGCGATGCCCACATCCCATTAACGAATAAAAAACTTACCTGACGTGATCTCCGAACGACGTGAACCTCGTTAAAAAAGTGCTAAAATAGAAATAGGCTGGCAAAATTGTAGTTAACAAGTGTTTAAAAAGCATTTAACTATCTTAAATGCCTCCCCCACCACTTGGTGTCGAGTCTGTTCTAAAATTGCAGACCCGACACTTTGGAAACTTACACGGAAGCGGGTTCAGAGCGGGCTCCCAACCCGCTGTCAATCATTTCAATATTGACAGCGGACCCGTCTCCGAACCCGCACTCTGAGTGTCGGCAAAATCACGGCCGAAAATTTCAAATAACAATGCCCAGTTACACCATAAGTTCAGACAGAAGACTTGACGGTTTCATGAATTCAAACAGGAAGAGCCAATGGGCCTGTTATCTGTTAGATTTATTCATCTTATATTTTACACTTTACAATGTTTTATGAGCCAATCTCCCTACTTTCTTCATCTTTGCCAACTGAATTAGAACCCAGTCGCATTTTAAATCAAGCATAATAATTTTTGACCTTTTTTTCATCCTTTCTTGCAGAATTATCAACGTAATGGCCCATCTGGTCAAAAACGAGGATTCTACCCTAGAGCGCAAGTTCACAGGCTCAATGGAAGTAGTTTTCCTGGAAGATCAGATGATGGTAGGAACCGGAGCCGAAAGGGACCTCCCCAGGATGGCTATAAAAACCAGCATCAGACTAGCAAGTCTAGAGAACAGGGCTCATCGCATGATATAGACAAACCGCTACCAACAGATTCCAGTGCTACTGTACCGCTGGCTGAAATCAATTCCCAATTGGCACCCCCTGAACTAGCTACCACTATGTCTGTAGTCCTCAGTGACAGAGTTTCTCAGTATAGGTCATGCCCTATAAAGCAAGAGACATCTGTTGATACCAAAGTATTGTCTATACCTAGTAGAATGACTGTGGTAGCCTAATTTAATTGAGTACCATTCTTTGCAGTAGCAAATTCTTTCATAACTTACCTTTATGCAACTTCTGCCAGTTTAAGTCTTGAAAAATATTATTACTTTTTATATTTTCTTGCCTCAGATCAAGAAGCTCATGAAAATAGGCTTTTTTTTTGCTGAAAATTGCATTATTTTGCATTTGTTAAGCAGTGTTTTAAATGTTGCAATGTTAAAGCAATGAAGGTAAACTGCAACCATTTTACAGATATGAACAATGATCTTAAAAGAGGCTTCACATTTTTTGTGGGGGGTGGGGTGGTGTGGGGGTTTGGAGAGAAAGACCTTAAAGGGCTTGGATACCAATAAATAAAATCATTAAAACTTCAATGATTTAATGTCCAGGCCATTCCTGAACAATCTGTGATGCAATGCTATCTTTTGAAAATTATGCCCTCGCATCTTGTTTGTCAAACAACCAATAAAGTTTGTCAGGCATTTTTTTGATGAAGATTGCCCCTTAATAAAAAGTGACTTTATTGACATGATTGATTCTTAGCAATACTAACAGGCCATTTTGGAATCAGGACTCCAAGTAACAAAGCTAACTCATTGTGTAGTTGGTAAAGCACTGCAGCAACCTATGATTTCTTTGAAACTTGATAGAAAATGCTAAGATTAAGCATTCCAGTGATTACATTGTCAGAAGAAATATCATCTTCTGGTACGTAGCTCCTTTATGACTTCTAGCGTAAACATATCCCTTCTCCAATTCACTTTATCCTAGACAAGCTTTCAGAGACCAGAAGAGCAGCTCTGGATTGTGCCTATTGATCCAGTTCACTAATCCTGTAAAGGGTGCTCCCAGGAATGAATAGAGTGTTTTTATTATACTTCCAAGCATCACAACCAATGGTAGATACACTAGGACCATGGTGACTGCAATCAGAGCTACTGATGTGAAGCACTCATCTTCAGTGTTAGGCAAAAATTTTAATGTCACATTGTAGGAACAGAGGTTCCTATCAAAAAGACTGAGTTCGACTCAGGCAATTAAAACAATGAATTTTAATGAAACATAGAAACATAGAAACATAGAGATAGGAACAGGAGTAGGCCATTCGGCCCTTCGAGCCTGCTCCGCCATTCAATGAGATCATGGCTGATCTTCGTCTGAGATCATAGCTGATCTTACCAGTTCAGTACCCCGTCCCCGCCTTTTCTCCGTAACCCTTAATCCCCTTAGCCTTCAGAAATATATCCAATTCTCTCTTGAAAATATTTATTGAATTAGCCTTCACAGCCCTCTGTGGCAGGGAATTCCACAGGCTCACCACTCTTTGAGTGAAGAAATTCTTCCTCATCTCTGTTTTAAATGATTTGCCCGCTATTTTTAGACTGTGGCCCCTGGTTCTGTGCTCCCCGGCCATTGGAAACATTCTCTCTGAATTCAGCCTGTCCAGGCCTGCCATAATTTTATATGTTTCGATGAGATCCCCTCTCAATCTTCTAAACTCCAGTGAGTACAAGCCCAAACTATTTAATCTCTCTTCGTAGGTCATTCCCGCCATTCCAGGTATCAGCCTGGTGAATCGCCGTTGCACTCTTTCCATGGCAAGAACATCCTTCCGCAGATGGGGCGACCAAAACTGTACACAATACTCCAGATGCGGTCTCACCAGCACCTTGTACAGCTGTAGTAAGGTATCCCTATTCCTATACTCGAACCCCCTTGATATGAAGGCCAACATACCATTTGCCTTCTTAATCGCCTGTTGCACCTGCATGCTCTCCTTCAGTGACTGGTGCACAAGAACACCCAGGTCCCTCTGCACTTCCCCATCTCCCAATCTATTGCCATTTAGATAATAATCTACCCTCCTGTTTTTACCCCCAAAGTGGATAACCTCGCATTTATCCACATTATAGTGCATCTGCCACGTATCCGCCCATTCCCCCAACCTGTCCAAATCGCACTGTAGCCTCCTGACATCCTCATCAGAGCCCACCCCTCCTCCTAGTTTAGTGTCGTCAGCGAATTTGGAAATATTGCATCCAATTCCCTGATCCAGATCATTTATATATATTGTGAACAGCTGGGGTCCCAGGACAGATCCTTGCGGCACCCCGCTGGTCACTGCCTGCCACTCCGAAAATGAGCCGTTTATTCCAACTCTCTGTTTTCTATCCGCCAGCCAGTTCTCTATCCACGTTAATACTTTGCCCCCAATCCCATGAGCCTTAATTTTGCATGATAATCTTTTGTGTGGAACCTTATCGAAGGCTTTCTGGAAGTCAAGGTACACCACATCCACTGGCTCTCCCCCATCTATTTTACCAGTTACTTCCTCAAAAAATTCCAGCAGATTAGTCAAACACGATTTACCCTTTGTAAATCCATGTTGACTCTGTCCGATCCTTTCCCCATTTGTCAAGTGCTCCGCTATTTTATCCTTAATAATGGACTCTAGCATTTTGCCCACAACCGATGTAAGGCTTACTGGTCTATAATTCCCTGCTTTCTCTCTACCCCCCTTTTTAAATATTGGGGTAACATTAGCTACCCTCCAATCCACGGGTACTGTTCCCGAGTCAATGGAGTTCCGGAAGATGATCCTTAGAGCATCTGCTATCTCCAGGGCCACCTCCTTAAGTACCCTAGGATGTAGTTTATCAGGCCCCGGGGATTTGTCGGCCTTCAGTCCCCTCAACTTACCCAACACCATATCCCTAGAGATACTAATTTCTGTCAGCTCCTCCCTCTCATTAGTCCCTATGTTTGCCGATATTCCTGGGAGGTTATTTGTGTCCTCCTTTGTGAATACAGAACCAAAGTATGAGTTTAATTGGTCTGCCATTTCCTTATTCTCCATTATATATTCTCCCGAATCGGACTGCAAGGGACCGACTTGGGATTTTACCAGTCTTTTCCTCCTGATATACCGATAAAAGCTTTTGCAGTCTGTCTTTATGTTTGCTGCAAGTTTACTTTCGTATTCTATTTTCCCCTTCCTGATTAATCCCTTTGTCCTCTTTTGCTGTATCCTGTACTGCCCCCAATCTTCCGGTCTGGTGCTTTTTTTTGCCAGTTGATATGCCCTTTTTTTTTATTTTATGCTGTCCCTAATTTCCCTCGTTATCCACGGTTGAGTCACCTTTTTAGGTTTATTTTTATGCCAAACCGGTATAAACATGTTCTGGAATTCTTCCATTCTATCTTTGAATGCTTGCCATTGTCTCTCCACTGTCAATCCCCCCAGAAACACCACCCAATCAATCTTACCCAATTCCCGTCTCATACCCTCGTAATTCCCTTTATTTAAGTTCTGGACCTTAGTCTCTGATTCAATTTCCTCACTCTCCATCTCGACTGAGAGCTCGATCATATTATGATCGCTCTGACCCAAGGGGCCTCGTACAAGAAGATTGCTGATAAGTCCCTTCTCATTGCACAATACCCAGTCTAAAATGGCCTGATCTCGAGTCGGCTCCTCGACATATTGGTCCAGATAACCGTCCCGAAAACATTCCAGGAATTCCTCCTCCTCAGAATTTTTACTAATTTGGGTAGTCCAATCAATATGTAAATTAAAGTCACCCATGATGACAGCTGTGCTCTTATCGCACGCTTCTCTAATTTCCCTTTTTATGCCTTCCCTCACCTCCATATTACTATTTGGAGGCCTATATATCACACCCACTAACGTTTTCCTCCCCTTGCTATTTCTCATTTCTACCCATACAGATTCCGTTTCATCCGAGTTAATATCCTTCCTTTCCATTGCATTAATCCCCTCCTTTACCAGCAATGCTACCCCACCTCCCCTACCTTTTTGCCGATCCTTCCTAAATATTGTATATCCCTGGATGTTAAGTTCCCAGCCTTGCCCACCCTGCAGCCACGTTTCTGTAATCCCAATCAAATCATACTTGTTTACCTCTATTTCCACAACTAATTCATCCACCTTGTTCCTAATGCTTCTAGCATTAAGATACAAAGCCTTCAGGCTTGCTTTTTTCACACTCTCATTATGAATTAGTTTGGCCCTTTGTGTTTCTCTCCTTTGCTTATTGCTTCTCACCTTTCTACCATCTATTTCTGACTTCATATGACTTCCCTCTTTTCCACTACCTAGGTTCCCATCCCCCTGCCAAATTAGTTTAAATCCTCCCGAACCGCCCTAGAAAATATTACCCCGAGGACATCGGCTCCCTCACAGTTCAGGTGTAGACCGTCCCCTTGGTACAGGTCACTCCTCCCCAAGAACTGGTTCCAATGCCTCAAGAATTTAAATCCCTCTCCCTTGCACCACTGCTCAAGCCACGTATTTAGCTTATCTATCTTACTCTCTCTAAACTTATTAGCTCGTGGCACTGGTAGCAATCCAGAGATTACTACCTTTGAGGTCCTACTTTTCAATTTAGCTCCTAACTCCCTAAATTCAGCTTGTAGGACCTCCTCCCTCTTTTTACCTACATCGTTGGTACCTACATGTACCACGACAACTGGCTGATCCCCCTCCCCCTTCAGAATGCTCTGCACCCGCTCCGAGACATCCTTGACCCTTGCACCAGGGAGGCAACATACCATCTTGGAGTCTCGGTCTCGGCCACAGAAACTCCTATCTATCCCCCTTACAATTGAATCCCCTATCACTATAGCACTATCCCTCTTTTTCCCGCCCTTCTGTGCAGCAGAGCCAGTCATGGTGCCCTGAACCTGGCTGCTGGTGCCTTCCCCTGATAAGTCATCTCCCCCAAAAGTACCCAAAACGGTAAACCTGTTTTGGAGGGAGATGACCGCAGGTGACTCCTGCACTACCTTCCTGCCTTTACCCTGCCTTTTGGTCACCCATTTACTGTCTGAGCTAGCCTTTACCTGCGGTGTGACCAACTCACTGAATGTGCTATCCACAACATCCTCAGCATCGCGTATGCTCCAGAGTGAGTCCATTCGCAGCTCCAGCGCCGCCATGCCGCCATGCGGCAACTTAAACAAGTTTAAACTGGAAACTGCTAGAACACATCAATTACAGGTCTACTCCCCTTGAGGGCTCCACGAGGACTGATCCTCTGGTCAGAAGACTGACGTCATGACGTCATCACGTTCTTCCCGCCATTGGGGCATCACGTGACTAACGGCATGACGTCATCACGTTGAAACCGCGCTGTAAAGGTAACTAGACATTGTACAGTCAAACAGTGTAATTAAAGGTACAGGCACAGACAGTAACTACATTGCTGTTAAAGGAATTATGTACAACCGCTCTGAGTCCTTTGGTGGCTCCGCCACATGCGCCCCCCCAGAATTGTCTTTAACAGAAAAAGTGAGGCGAGGAGGAGGCCTGACAAGCCTGTCCAATCGACTTCGATACCCTGGTAGAGCAAGTTGACGAATGGTGGTCGAGTTGGCAGTCGGTTGTGGTTGAGCAGGCGCGGCGAGCGCGGTCGAGTTGGCAGGCGGCTTTGGTTGATCTGGTGCGGCGGCTGCGGGCGGTCGGCCACGTTTGGGTGGTTGAGCGACTACGACAGGGTGGTCCAGGTGAGCCGGCTTCAAGCGGTTCACCGAGATGTGATCCGGCTTCCCTCCGACATCGACCGAAAAGGATTTGTCTCCTGGTTCGATGACGCGGAAAGGACTAGTGTAAGGGGGCTTGAGCGGATCCCGGTGAGCGTCGTGGCGGATGAATACATACTCCGCATTCTTCAGTCCCGGTGGCACGTAGGAGTTCTGCAAACCATGACTGGACGTAGGTATCGGAGCGAAGCATCTGGCCGCTTCCTGGTGGCGAACTAGTTGCTGGGAGGCGGACCATGGCTCCGTGGGAGAAGGGAGGAAATCCCCTGGTACACGGAGTGGCTGGCCGTAGACGAGTTCAGCTGAAGACAATTGTAGGTCGTCTTTGGACGCCGTACGAAGACCCAAAAGGACCCATGGAAGTCTGTCCACCCATCCTGCACTTTGAAGACTGGCCCAAAGAGAGGCTTTAAGCGATCTGTGGAATCGCTTGCAAAGGCCATTTGCCTGTGGATGATAGGCGGTGGTGCGATGAAGTTTGGTGCCGAGCCCCTGAGCCACAGCGTTCCAAAGCTCCGAGGAAAATTGCGGCTGGCGGTCAGAAGAGATGTCCGCCAGTACCCCGAAATGGGCAACCCAATAGGAGATGAAAGCTCTAGTGACGTCTGCCGAAGTGGTGGAAACCAAAGGAATTGCCTCTGGCCACCTAGTGGTGCGGTCCACTATGGTGAGGAGATGAGTATAACCCTGAGAAGGCGGAGGCGGCCCCACGAGGTCCACATGCACGTGGTCGAAACTACGCTCCGGAACAGTGAACGCAGCCACTGGAGCCTTGACATGACGCTGGACTTTGGCCTTCTGGCATACAACGCAGGTATTAGCCCAGTCACGGACATCGATGTGCATACCTTTCCAGACGAACCTAGCCAACATAAGCCGTTGTGAAGCCTTCATCCCTGGGTGCGACAACCCGTGTATGGCATCAAAAACCTTCCGGTGCCATGCGACTGGCACAATAGGTCGAGGAAATCCCATGGAAACGTCGCAAAGGAGCATGGCACCTGCGGCCTGGAAGATGACGTCGGTCGCTTGGAAGCTAGAGGGAATGGTTCTATTTGATTGGACCTCCAAGTCCGAGGCCTGATCTGCAGCCATGAAGGCGTAGTCGATCCCCCGGTGCACCGCGTGGACCGTCGCACGGGAGAGGCAATCTGCCACCAGGTTGTCCTTACCAGACACATGTTGAATGTCCGTGGTAAATTCGGAAATGAACGTCAAGTGACATTGTTGACGAGTGGACCACGGTTCGGCGGTCTTGGCCATGGCGAACGTAAGGGGTTTGTGGTCGACAAAAGCCGTGAAGGGACGCCCCTCCAATAAAAACCGAAAATGGCGAATGGCGAGGAAAAGGGCCAGTAGCTCCCTATCGAAGGTGCTGTACTTTTTTTCATTCTTCCGTAGTTGACGGCTGAAAAACGCCAGCGGTTGCCACGTGCCGTTGACCCACTGTTCTTGCATTGCACCGATGGCGTAGTCTGACGCGTCGGTGGTAAGGGCGATTGTAGCACCTGGAAGTGGGTGCGCCAGCATGGTTGCGTTGGCCAAAGCGCTCTTGGTGTCGCCGAACGCCTGGACCATCTCGGCTGTCCAGCTGATTGGATCTTTACTGGACTTGCCCTTGAGGGCCCCGAACAAAGGTTGCATGAGTTGAGCCGCCTTAGGGACAAAACGGTGGTAGAAGTTGACCATCCCCAGGAACTCCTGCAAGACCTTGACTGTCGACGGCCGTGGGAAAGAGGTAACCGCTTCAACCTTCGTCGACAAAGGGACGGCGCCGTCCGATGTTATGCGATGTCCCAGGAAATCGATCTGTTGCCGGCCGAACTGGCACTTGGCCGGGTTGATGATTAAACCGTGTTGGCTGAGGCGCATAAAGAGGGAATGCAAATGGGAGATGTGCTCCTCCTTGCTGGCACTGGCGATGAGAATGTCATCAAGGTAGACGAAGGTGAAATGCAGGTCTCGAAGAACGGAGTCCATTAAACGCTGGAACGCCTGTGCTGCGTTCTTTAAGCCAAACGGCATCTGCAGGAACTCAAAGAGGCCAAAAGGGGTGATGACTGCGGTTTTTGGGACGTTTTGTGGGTGCACTGGAACCTGGTGATAGCCACCGACGAGGTCGACTTTAGAGAAGAAAGAATTTCCCGCCAAATGGGCCGAGAAATCCTGGATATGCAGGATTGGGTACCGATCCGGAGTGGTGGCGCCGGTAGTCACCGCATGGCTGCCAGCCGCCGCCTGGTTTCGGCACAATGTGGAGAGGAGAGGACCAGGGACTCTTGGATCGCCGAATGATCCCGAGCCGCTCCATCGTGTCGAACTCTGCCTTCGCAGCCGTGAGCTTGCCGGGTTCGAGCCTTCTAGCCCGCGCATAAACCGGGGAGCCAGTAGTGGTGATGTGATGTTCAACACCATGTTTCATCGCCGAAGAGGAGAAGGTGGGCCTTGTCAGCTCCGGAAACTCCCCGAGGAGCCGCGTGAAGTCATCCGGAGGAGTGAAAGCACAGACAATGAAGTGCACCACGGAGG
This sequence comes from Somniosus microcephalus, assembly GCF_052327205.1. Taxonomy (NCBI): domain Eukaryota; kingdom Metazoa; phylum Chordata; class Chondrichthyes; order Squaliformes; family Somniosidae; genus Somniosus; species Somniosus microcephalus. The sequence continues at coordinate 210,995,652 of NC_140990.1, read as the reverse complement.
TACCGTGGTAGCATGGAATCGAGTGGAAGGTGGCCGCGTTGATCAGCCGGCGGTGCCGGACATCGACAAGTAGGCTGTTGGCACACAGAAAATCCGTCCCTAGGATAGCCTGTGAGACTGTGGCTGTGACGAATTCCCAAAAGAAGCGCTGACCGCCGAAACAGACTTGGACCCGCCACTTTCGGAACGTTCAAATTGCTGCGCCATTAGCAGCTACGAGGGAAAAACCGAGGTTCCCAGTCTGCATGTCGAGCTTCGACGCAGGTAGAATGCTACATTGCGCCCCGGTGTCACAAAGAAAACGGCAGCCTGAGAGGGAATCGGTGATATAGAGGAGTTTCCCCGTAGAGCCGACGGCCATCGCCACCGCGGAACGCCCGTTAGACTTGGTCATCCGTTGCCAGGGACGCCGCCTGCGCTTTCTTGTTTTTTTTGGGGCGAAAAACTGCAGGGGGAACGGCAGCATCGTGCTTTCGTGCCAAAACGGGTGTGGTAGGAGCACCAGCCCGCTGTAGGAGAAGCCAGAACCGCGTCTGTGGGGGATGGGCGCCTCGTGGCTGCGCAGCACTGCTGGGTAACCGTGAAAATCTTATCGGCTTCGGCCGCAAGCTTGGCGCAGTCTGTACTGTCGGATCTGGCTAGGGCAGCCTGAACCTGTTCAGGCAGTTGATAGAGGAAAAGCTCCCGGAAGATGAAACATTCCGGTTCAGCACCCAAGAGCGTGAGCATTTGGCTCATGAGCTCGGACGGTTTGGAGTCCCCGAGGCCGGGCAGCGTGATGAGCTGGCGAGCGCGCTCCGACTTTGAGAGCCTGAAAACCTGAAGCAACCGCGCCTTAATTGCATCATACTTGCTGTCAGTAGGAGGACTACCGATGAGGCTGATGATCCGTGATGCAGTTGCGCTGTCGAGGGTGGAGACCACGAAATAATAACGGGTCTGATCCGCGTTGATGTTCCTAATGGCGAACTGGGCTTCAGCCTGGATAAACCAGGTGTCTAGTTGTTGCTCCCAGAACTGTGGCAGTTTCAGCGTGACGCCGTTCGTGTCCATGTCGAATCTTCCACGAAAATCGCTTGTAGAAGTCGGGGTCACCAATGTAGGAACGGAGGTTCCTATCAAAAAGACTGAGTTCGACTCAGGCAATTAAAATAATGAACTTTAATGAAACGCAACAAGTTTAAACTGGAAACTGCTAGAACACATCAATTACAGGTCTACTCTCCTTGAGGGCTGCACGAGGACTGATCCTCTGGTCAGAAGACTGATGTCATGACGTCATCACGTTCTTCCCGCCATTGGGGCATCACGTTGAAACCGCGCTGTAAAGGTAACTAGACATTGTACAGTCAAACAGTGTAATTAAAGGTACAGGCACAGACAGTAACTACGTTGCTGCTAAAGGAATTATGTACAACCGCTCTGAGTCCTTTGGTGGCTCCGCCACAACATCAAAAAATAAATTTGTTCTACAGTTGTGATAGAAGGCAAGCCTGCATTCCTTTGCCAAAATGAAACATAGCACGATAAATATTATTAGGTTATTTGAAGAATCCTGTAAGGGAATCGTTGTATATGCATATGCATCACATGTATAGCAAGCATACACACACGTTATTTGAGCACAGGTGTGGTGTCATGGTTTGTGCAGGCATTCTCCTAATGACAAAATGTTTTTTCATTCATTTTTTGGCTGTGGCACAGAAGCACAGTTGAAAACTGTGGCTGGTCAGTCAGGTACTTTCTCTAAATTACATCCTAATGTGGCTTTTGGTGCTAACAGATGTCAAAGCCACCATTTTGTTTGTAGCACAGGGGGAGAAAGTGGCAACATAACTTAAGATGTTGATCCATATTCGCCTCCTCATATTTTACTGTAAATCTCACCTTTCTCTTAATAATTGTAAACAAATGGGCAAAAGTCAGACCAGCTCCATGCGTATATTTAATCATTATTTAAAATCTTCTTGTGCTTATCTAAAAGTATCTGTGCAAGTGGTCCCCACCACCTGTTTGCTGAATAGCAGTTACTTTCGAGATTCTGCTCCAGGTCTCATAACTAGCACTAATCATACACTTGCACTGCAGCGAACACAAAAATACATCGACAAATGCTGGCTCCTTGTGCTGACTCTGGAAGCTAACTCCAAACTGTACAGAAAACCTGGCAGAAACATACTCAGGAATCATTGAAGACATGTGGATCGCGGTGATCATTTTGTTGGTTTATTGATTCCCATTTTAAGAAGATAATGGCCCAGATTTTCCGGGGCCTATGACCACAGACGCACAGCGTACACGGCCCTAAGTGCCCCGCAAGTTTCCGGATTTCCGCATGCGCTGCGCATACACGAAAACCCGGAACTTGCGATCTGTCAAGTTTCAGCCCTTGCCCAACTACTGCCCAGCGAATGCTCACAAAACACTTACACCTGGTAAAAACAGGTGTAGGGCCTTCTTTTATCAGTGTAAGGGTTTAAATAAATATTAAAGTACATTCTTAAAAATCATTTAAACATTCAAAAACCTTTAAAATTAGTTTAGGTTATTTGTGGCCCCTTTAAAAATGTTTAAATCTATTTTTCAAAAAATTAAATTTTTGTTTTAAATGCTTAATTAAATTGTATTTTAATTAATTTTAAACAGGGGGTGATTTATTTTTATTTAGGTTGTGTGAAAGTGTTTTTTATGTGATTCCTATTCGTGCTTATGGAGACTCCGTACGTAAATGGAATCCCCATAAGCATAATGGGAATCCCCCCATCTGATTGGTTGAGCCGGCCCACGTGATCCCAGGGACATTTGCGAACCGCGTGCGCCCCTGGGATTCGTGGGCCTTTACACAGGCGTACGCCTGCAGGCCCAGGACTGGAAGAGTCCGAAGATAGAGGTACCAGGTGTGTGCTTTTCTCGTGGGTCGGAGGCATTTGCCCGCGGGAAGCCTCCGACCACAATTTCAGGTCCAAAATACTTTCCTCAGTTTTTGAATTAGTAATCACAAATCTGCTGACATATTTTGAACTCTCCGCCAACTGTTAATATTTGAGCACAAAAGCAAAAATTGTTTTTGATTTGACCCATTGTTGTTATAGATGACGCATATTTAATTATTTTCTCACAAGAATAAATAGTGCCTTTGAATAGTACAGAGTCATTAAGTGAATGTTCAAAACAAATGGACCAAAGATTCTACAGGAGTCTCTAATTTGAACTGGGTGCCGATTGAAACATGTCATGTAATAGGAGTCGAATTCAGCTCAGTCTCATGGCCTGTCTTCGTAGCTACAGCTAGTGAATGCCAGAACATTTGTTACAATGCTGCTGCTTCATACCCTAGCCACTGTATGTTTACAAAGTGTCTATCTCATTACATTCTGAAATAAGTCTTCAGGTTCTTCTAGAACATGTCATGATTGCCACCCTAGGTGCTGTTTGTCCAACAATTCTTGTTTTCATTGGACTGGTGTGTTTATTTTGTACCTTATGTTTAATCTAGAATCCGAGTAGACCAATAGGGTATAATGTTAGCCTGCTCGTGTATCTGAATTGTGTTTGTTTTTGTTAGTCAAGGTGTGCAATAAATTGTGGGGGGTGGGCGGGAGTGTGCAGTGATCGAACTGAAGTCTTTGCCACTCAAAGAACTAATTCAGTGTATTGGATGAGATACTGGACACAGCTGAGATCTCATAGATTTAGTTCTGTCTGTCATGAAAAGTCAGTCTCATGTATTTGATCTCAGAACTCGTTTTACCTCTGAAAAGCTGCTGATAGCATTCAAAAGGTTTAGATTAACTGTATGGTCTAGTCAGGGTTTATTTTATGAAGCTTAAACAGAAAATGCTGTAAATGCAATGCAGGTTAATCTGCACCTGATAGAGAAAGAAAAAGAAGGATGGTTATCAATCTCACGTGCATTCTCAGTTTTTATGTCCAGTTTACATGTATTTTTTTTTCTGTTTTGTAATCAGTACTTGGTGTTTTTGCTGGTTTGGGAGTTGAAAACTAACCAAAGTGAAAATTCGTAAATGATCATTAATGGCCTATTTCAGGATGACAATGAATCTGAGCCTGAAATCTGTACTACTTTTCAGGCTTCAGTTGAAAAGAGACAATCTGACCTTTTGTCAATTTGACTGGATTTGTCTATTTTTAAAATCCTGTTTTGAAAAATCATAACTGAGCATGCTCAAACTGCTATCCGTGTGTATTTGTGGGTTTGTGCACTTTGGAAAAGTTTGTTTATTTCCCCCAGCACAGCTGAGCATGCTGGAAGTCAATGGCCTTGACATTATGATGTGCAGTATTGAGGCTTTGTATATAATTCCTCAGTCTGCTGTTTATCAGAGACATTAGCCCATGTAAAATAAATAGCGGCCAGAAAAATGTCACAAAAACTCATTAAACATTCACATCCTACTATTGCACAATGTGATTTTACAGCCCATGTCATTAAATGAAAGGGAAAAGAAACACTTTGTGGCATTGTAGATTATTTGGCCATCAGTTATATTACACTTTGGGGTAACCTCTTTTTTACATTTACTGTAAACTTTCTTATCTCAGTAGAAGCTGTCGATATTAATTTTGTTAATAACTACTTCCTTTTTAAACTGATATTTGATCGTACTGTGAGATGATTCCACCCTAGTTAAGAAAATCTAAATTTCAATAGTTGATTCACAAAACAAATAAATCAGCTAGCATACTGAAGGCCAGATTGCAATGACAGTTTGTCACCACCAGATGGAAGCCATTGCTTGTTTTTACTGTTGTGCCTTCTGGGATGGTTAGAACCATGGAACTCGGCTCATTCGCTGCAACAGTTGTACTCTTAACCCAATCCAGAGACTTTTGCTTTGTGAAGAAAATAGAACATTACTTTTTTATGTGACGCAAGTTTCTGTGGAAAATGTTATAGCAGAACTCAACAGTAGAAGCCAGCCACAGTAACCTAACCAGAACCCGCTGAATGGAGGCAAAGCAGTAGCATTCCCTGCTGTGGAACATATAATTGATAGAAGCTGGATTTCTGCACAATGCACCAGCACATGGTTCAATTTACAGTGGAGGATTTTGTAAGTAAACAGGGTAGGCTTAGTTAGTTAGCAGGTATTATCCTAATACTGATTGAATACATGTATTTCCAGATAGAATTAACTCACTCATTGGCTGGAATTTTAATCTGGAGGCAGGTCAGGAGTGGGGGGACTAGAAAGTGGTCGGGAGGGCCTGATTAGAAGATGGAGAGGCTGGCTGGCTGGCTACGGGCGGGTAGGCCTGCGGCACCAGGGTGTCCGATCGTGGTGGGTGGGTGAGGCAGGGACACTGCATTACGTCCTGGATCTAGCAGCTAGTGCCTTACTTTAGCTGCCGGGTTCCCTGAGATACCTGACCACCCAGAGTTAAATTTGAAATGGTGGTTAAATCTGAGGCACACAGCCTCATTATAATATTTAGATTAGCGACCCGTCTCCTGAGAGCGGGTTGGCCCCCTGTCCCCGTCCCGCCTCGGTTACAATCAGAAGTGGGCGGGTTGGGGTCAGGATTCAGTTTTTTTAACGTTTTAACCCCCCACCTGTTTTTTTGGGTTTAAATTTCCACCCCATTGTCAGTATTTGCCACATGACAATCCTTAGGATTTTCTGATGAGATATCTCTCATAACCCAACAGATATTCGTCAGTAAAATCCCAAGTGTAAAGAAAACTAAAATAGACCATTTACAGTCCTGCACATGCTCTTTGTAATCATATTAAAAGTCAATTTCTTTTCAGCAGAGTCCTGTTCCTATTTTATAACGAATAATATCACTGTATTGTCAGTCCTGTTTTACTGTTACCTTTATTTACCTGCATCTGTCAATTTGCAGCTATACTTTGCTGTAATCTTTGTGCTAGACCAATCACACACCAGTATTAGGCAGCAGTCACACTGTCACCTGATTGATAACTGAAATCTCCCTGAGTAACTGCAGCAAGTGCTGAAGAAATTACAAGCTGGAGCAACTTTAATGCTCAGCTTGAATGTTTATCCAGCCAAGAGTATATTAGGTTTGAATAAACCCTGTTTTTGTCATTCCCCATTTTAGGGCAAGTAAATGGAAAATGAGGATATCACTTGTCTGTATTTGAATAGTACGCTAGCTGTTCCCATCTGAATTATTGGAAGTTTTCAACCTCCCAGTCATGTTTCCATGACATACTGATGCTTGCCTGTAGATAATACGCTATTGCCTGTACTCTCGTGTGAAGTTACACACGTAGCTTTGCACAACAACGGTGACAAAATGACTCTTGTTGTGTTTATGAATATAAATAGCAACAATGATACTGTCATTTTAGTATGAAGTTAAGAGTCAAAGGGAATATCGTATCCTGTCATATTGCTGGTTCAACAATTAGTCCCAGTCATAATGTTCCAGTGAAAAGGGAACTCAGCAAGTTGTGAAAGGGCAGCACAGGCTGGATTTTTCACTCATTTGTAGTCAATAGGCAGAAAGTCTACAGAGTAATAATTAATCATTGCCAGACACAATCACTGAGACTCACAGAATTCACAAGTTTAGTCCTGATTAGAAACATAGAAACATAGAAGATAGGAGCAGGAGTAGGCCATTCGGCCCTTCGAGCCTGCTCCACCATTCAACGAGATCCTGGCTGATCATCCAAACCCTAGCACCCGGTCCCTACACCAACAGCCATCCCACCCAAGCCCTATCCCCGTAACCCCGTAACCCCACGTATTTAATCCCCCCTAACACTAAGGGTCAATTTTTATCATGGCCAATCAACCTAACCCGCACATCTTTGGACTGTGGGAGGAAACCGGAGCACCCGGAGGAAACCCACGCAAACACGGGGAAAATGTGCAAACTCCACACAGACAGATTAGGTCAACTGATATGAGCTATTCACTGTTGTACGTAAAACCATTAGGCAACATGATTATCTTCTCGTTCATCTTATTTATCCAGCTTAAATGTTTTTATATTTCTTATAAATACTAAATGATTATGCAACCCACTATGCTTCTAGCTTGGCTGCAACATTTACGATCCCATGAGTTGATTTGTGAAGTGATCATTGCACCCCTAGCAAGGACTGCAAAGAAACTGTCTTGAGGTCTGCCTGTAACCTTTCTTCAAATGTGTTCACTGATTAACTTTAGCTCAAAAGAAGAATTAAATAAATATTCATGTTTTATTGATTCTGAACCTTGTGTTGGAGTTTTCTGTTGTGTTTTGTTTTACAATGTAACAGGTAAAAAGAACTTTAAAGGTCTGAGCTATGAAGAGTGATTGTGTACATTGAGACTTTTCTCTCTTGAGAAGACTAAGGGGTAACTCGATGAAAGTTTTAAAAATTATGAATTGGTTTAATGCAATAGCAGGAATGGTCTTTATGGCAGGCCAATGGAGGAAATGCTGTGGAATGATTCAAGGTGAAAAATCCTTGAGTGCAGGAGGAGACATGTGTTTCTAAAGAAGAAAGAACTTACATTTATTTAGCAACTTGCACATCCTTAGAATGTCCCAAAGTGCTTCACAGCCAATTAATTACTTTTGAAGTGTAGTCACTTCTGTAGGCAAATGCAGCAGCCAATTTGTTCACAGCAAGATCTCACAAACAGCAATATGATAAAAGACCAATTAATCTCTTTTTGGTGGTGCTGGTTGAGGGATATATGTTGGCCAAGACAGCAGGAGAACTCCCCTGCTCTTTTTAATAGAGCCTCAGTTTAAAGTCTCATCCAAAAGATGGCACATCTGACGATGCATTGAACCTAGATTATGTCCTGGCGTGAGGTTTGAACTCACCACCTTCTGACTCAGAGGCAATAGTACTATCACTGAGCCAAGCGGACACTGTGTTATTTGTGAAACAGGTAGGTTTTTCTCTCATATATAGCATTCTAGAACCAAGGAAACACATTTTGGGATAAGGAAAATTAAAAGACATATAAGCAATTCGGATGAAATTCTATAGCCGAAGGATAGTCAACCAATGGAACAAACTGCTAGTGTAAGTAGTTGAACAGAAAACGTGAAGAGGTTTCAGAAAGGAAATAGACACGATTCTGGCATCAGAAAAGATTTGTAGTTGTTACATTTTATAATTGATATGGAGATATCTTACAGGAAAAAAGGGGATGATTGGATAGGCAGGCTAGATCGACCAATGCTCTTCTGCCTGAAGTATATTACCAAAGATGGAATGAAGGATGTCTTGTTTTGCACACTTTGTACAAAAATAATAAATTGCAGGACAACGGAGTATTACAGTTTAAACTCTTAATGAAAGCATTAGGTCTGATCTGACTCACAGCAGTACAGCACCGTGTGGACAAGATGGAGTCAGGACCCCCTGGGTCTTCTAAACAATAGCAGTCCTTACAGATGCCTGCAGGCCAATGACAACTCAGCATGTGATCACATGTGAATATAATAGGTATTCCTTACAGATGCCTGTGGGCCAATGATAAATCAATATGCAAATATTACATCCCCTTTCTTTTAAAAGTAAAATGTTATGCATTACTTTTGAACCTTTCTTCTACATAATGTTCTCAGTAGCATCAACATATAAGTAAACTCAACATTTAACTAGCACTGAAAACATCTCAACGTTTCAATAACGATGTACAGTTTTTTTAGGGCAGCGATCCGCCTACACCCTTTGACAGTTCACAAGTCAAGGAAAACTCTAGGCTTGACCTCTCGTCCCGACCTTGTGTGGTATGGAACTGAGCATGCTCCTGAATTGGTCAACAAATCAGGTTCAGGTTTAGGTTCAGGTAAGTATGATGTGTTTTGTGTATTGCTCTGTTCATCACACTCTGTTGAACTGATCCTCTCGTCGGAATGACGGGGTTGTTCCTTGGTGTTCAGGAGGTGCCTGCGATTGCGGCGGTACACCTGTCCTTCTGGGGTGTGGACGTGATATGATCGCTCAGTGTCAGCTGGCTGGATGATGACTGCTGGCTTCCAGTAGTTATGCTCCTGGATTCTGACAGATTCTCCATTGTGCAGTGGTGGCAGTAGTCTAGCTGACCTGTCATAGTATCTCTTTTGGTGTTGCTGTCTCTGCACACGTTTTGCATGCACTTGCTTGCAGCTGACGACCTGCCAGGGCATGTCTGGGATACGATGACATTTGATGGGCGGTGTTCTAGACAAATGGAACATTTTCCAACAATGTCCTCAATGTGTTTGCACATTCCGGGCCAAAACATAATGTCGCGTGCTCTTTGTTTGCATTTTTCCATGCCCATATGTCCAGCATGAATTTTTGTCAACATCTCTTCTCTGAGACTGGTAGGAATGATGATTTTCTCCCCTTTGAAGGCAATCCCATTGATTTGTGACAGTTCGTCTCTGTGGTTCCAGAATTCAGATATGCTCTGAGGGCATTTCCTCCTTTCCTCAGGCCATCCTTCATGTATGACTTTTCTCAGCAGTGTGAGTTGTGCATCTTTCTCTGTTTCTGCTCGGATCTCCTTCAGTTTTGAGTCACTCACAGGTAAGCTGTTGTACGCCATGTGCACCTGCACATCCATGCCTTCACTGAGGCTGCTGTCCTGGTAGCGAAGAGACTTTCTGGAGAGCGTGTCTGCGACAGGAATGTCTTTGCCTGGACGGTGAATGATTGTGAAGTCATACTTCTGTAGCTGAAGGATTATTCTCTGTAGCCTTGGTGGGGCTGCGGCTAGTGGTTTCCTCATGATTGACTCGAGGGGCTTGCGGTCAGCTTCCACAATGACTTGTCAGCCATAGACTTACTGGTGGAAACGCTTACATCCAAACAGGATTGCATATAGCTCTTTCTCGATTTGAGCATAGTTGATTTCACTGTCTGTGAGAGATCTGGAAGCATAGCCGATGGGCTTTCCTTCTTGCAGTAATACTGCGCCTAGTCCATACTTTGACGCGTCCACTTGTAGTCTGAGCTCTTTGTTGGGGTCGAAGTAGGCAAGAACTGGTCCTGGTTCTCTGGTGATTAGGTCTTTCATTTTCTGAAATGCTGTGTCATGTTGTTTGTCCCACAGGAACTCATTGGATTGTTTGAGCAACTGACGCATGGGTGCGTTGATTTCGGAGAGGCTCGGGGCAAACTTGGCTAAGTAGTTAACCATGCCTAGTACTGTCTCTAGCTCTGCACGGTTCTTCGGCGGCTCCATCTTCTTGATGGCGGAGATTTTCTCTGGATCTGGCTTAATGCCATCAGTTGAGAGGCGATGCCCAAAATAACTGATCTCGGTGGATCCGATTATGCTTTTCTCGGGGTTGAGCCGGATACCTTTCTCCCGTGATCTTTGTAGCATCGCACGGAGGTTCCCGTCATGTTCCTCTCTATTCCTGCCATAGATGAGGATGTCATCTATGATTGCGACGACTCCGTCGAGGCCTTCATAGGTTTCGTCGATCTTCCGCTGGAATTCATCCTGAGCTGAGATGAGACCAAATGGTAAACGCAGAAATCGGTAGCGTCCAAATGGTGTGTTGAACGTTGTTAGCTTAGATGACTCTTCCGTGAGCTTGATATTCCAGTATCCTGATCGTGCGTCCATTACACTGAAGTAACGTGCTCCCACTAGCTTGGGTGTGATGTCGTCTAGCGTTGGTAGAGGGTAGTGAGGGCGTTTGATAGCCTTGTTCAAATCTCTGGGGTCGAGACAGACTCTGAGCTTCTCAACCACTACTAACGCGTTGACCCACTCTGTCGGTTCTGTTTCCCGGACGATGATTTCTGTATTCTCCATGCTCTGCAGCTCCTCCTTCAGGCGACTACGTAGAGCAAGGGGTATCCTTCTCGGTGGGCAAACCACAGGGGTTGCTGCTGGGTCAAGGTGAATAGTGCATTCACCTGGGAATAGTCCGATTCCTTTGAAAACGTCAGCAAACTCCTCCATGATTGTCTGCTTATCACCTGGTGCTGTCAATGATAGCACTAGCTTGACAAGGTCCGTGTCTAAACATGCCTTTAGACCTAGCACTGGAGGTGCTTGAGTGTCAACAATGTAAAAGTTCAACATCATGTCGCTTTCTTTGTACTTGCATTTCATCACGCATGTGCCTTTTACAATGAGCTGCTCACCCCCATAGCCGGTCAGCCTGCATGAGGTGGGCTGTAGCTCACACTCATCCTTCAAGCTGTGATACTCACTCAGAGGAATTACATTAACCTGAGCTCCAGTGTCTAGTTTAAACTTAAGCTCTTTGCCCTGTTTTCCTATCTCAATATCGGCATAGGCTTGCTCAGTCTCTGAAATCTGTTTTTTCTGTGACACAGAATCAATAAACAATTCCTCTGCATTTGGCTCTCTATCTGGCATTTGGCTGTCACTCACTGTGTGTACTGCTTTTCCGAAAACAGTCTTGCAAACTTTAGCAAAGTGGTTCCGTTTACCACATTTAGTACATTGCCTTCCTTTGGCGGGGCATTGCACCTTTTCTCCATGCCAGTTGTTTCCACAATATCCACAGTTTTTGAAGCGTTTTATGTCTGTGTCGCCCATTTTTAGAACTCTCGCTGTTCTTTCTGTTCTGAAACACGCTCTCTGGGTGGTGTTCTTTGGTGTGTATCTATTAACTGCGTGCACTGTCTGTTCACTCGAGCTGTTCGTGGTGCCGGTTATGATTTTCAACTGTGCTTGGGCTATCTCGTGCGATCTAGCTATGTCCATAGCTTTGTCCAGCGTTAGCCTGGACCCAACATTCAAAAGTTTCTCTCTCACTTTAGCTGAATGTATTCCAAACACGATGCGGTCTCTGACCATCTCATCTTTATCTGCATATACACAGTCTTTTACCAGCAGTTTTAACTCAGTCACGAACTGTTCAAACGACTCACTAGCTCCTTGTACTTTCTCCTGAAACTTGTACCTAGCGAATATCATATTTGTCTTGGGCATCACATATGCTTCAAAATGGTCAAAATAACATTTCAGTACCTTTGCTTCATCCGCGGTGAGAGACCATGTGTTAAAAATGTCTCTCCCTTTTTCTTCGATCCACAGGAGAAGGTAGCTGCATTTTTCTTCCTCTCCTTTTCTTTTCAACGGACCCGAGAACATTAATTCCATGTTGTAGGAGTCTCTGCACGCCTAGCAAAGAATCTATAAACTCACTGGAAGTTAACAAACTGAGTTTAATGTATTAAAACTTTACAAAGCAAGAAAATGCAGGAGAAGCTCTAAACAGGTCTTTTCTCTATCACTCCACACGAGGACTGGCTGGCCACGCCCTCTACCTCTGACGTCATGACGTCATCACGTTTCCTGCCGTTGGGGACGTCACATGACCTACGTGATGACGTCATCGCGTCAGATCGCGATTTTGTCGATCTAGCTCTGTTTAACCAGAGCCAACATTGAAAGGTAATAAGCATGATTAAAGGCAATTATACAAGTCCCTGTGAGAGTCTGTTACTGGCTTTGCCACATACGCCCCCCCAGAATTGTCTTTAACGAAAAGAGTCAATCGCTGAGGAGGTCGGACAAGTCTGTTGGACCGACTCCTAAATTCCCGGAGGGGAAAACGCTGAGCAGGCAGCGAGCTGGCAGGTAACACGGCGCTGTCAGGTGTGGCGGCGGCTGGTGGCCGGCTGCGGCGCGGAGGCTGCACCAGCTCGATCGGTCGTTCGAGGTCCAGGTGCGCAGACTTGAGGCGATCGACAGAGATGTGATCTGGCTTGCCCCCGACGTCAGTCACGAAACTCTTGTCCCCTGTCTGCAAAACCTTGAAGGGCCTGGCATGAGGAGGTGCGAGCGGGGTATGATGGCCGTCTTGGTGCACAAACACGAACTTGGCTTTCGACAACTCCCCCGGGACGTTGGACAAAGGCAAACCGTGCTGTGAGGTCAGAACTGGGCGGAAACAGCAGGCCGCATCCCGGTGGGTCTCTCTTTGCCTGGCCGCGGACCATGGTCACGTAGGGGATGGCAGGAATTCACCCGGGACTCGAAGCGGTTGCCCGTAAACCATCTCCGCCGCCGCCGACTGGAGATCTTCCTTCGGCGCCGTGCGGAGTCCTAACATCACCCACGGCAGTTTGTCAACCCAGGATGCATCCAGCAGGCTGGGCCTGAGCGATGCCTTCAAGGAACGGTGGAACCACTCGCACAAGCCATTCGCTTGCGGGTGATAGGCCGTAGTGCGGTGGAGTTTAACGCCCAACACGGAAATCACCTCACTCCACAGTTCAGACGAAAATTGCGGCCCCCGATCCGACGAGATATCCGCAGGGACACCAAAACGGGCTACCCATGATGAAACGAAAGCTCGAGCAACATCCGCAGAGGTGGTGGACGTCATGGGGACCGCCTCCGGCCACCTCGTGGTGCGATCCACCATCGTCAAAAGGTACGTAAAGCCCCGGGAAGGTGGAAGCGGGCCCACTAAGTCGATGTGAATGTGATCAAATCGCCGCTCCGGAACCTCGAAGGTGGCGAGCGGGGCCCTGACATGCCGCTGCACCTTGGCCCGTTGGCAAACAACACAAGTGTTCGCCCAGTCTCTGACGTCTTTGCGTATTCCCCTCCATACGAATTTGGAGACCAGCAGCTTTTGCGATGCCCGCACTCCAGGATGCGATAAGCCGTGTATGGCGTCGAAAACCGCTCGGCGCCATTTAGACGGAACGATCGGACGGGGTGCACCCAGCGAAACATCGCAGAGCAGAGTAGTACCTGCGGAATGGAATGGCACATCCCTCGGCTGGAGGCTGGTTGGAACCGAACGAAAACCCTGGGTCTCCGGGTCGGCCGCTTGGTCAACCGCCATCTGTGTGTAGTCAATGCCCAATTGGACGGCGGCACGGGAGAGGCAATTGGCGACGATGTTGTCCTTACCGGCCACATGCCGGATGTTGGTGGTGAACTCCGATATGTATGTCAGCCGCTGTTGCTGCCGAGCCGACCATGGTTCCGCAGACTTGGCCATTGCGAACATCAATGGCTTGTGGTCAACAAACGCGATGAAGCGACGTCCTTCGAGGAGGAAACAAAAATGGCGGATGGCCAAAAACAAAGCCAACAGCTCTCGATCGAAAGTACTGTACCGGCGCTCATGCCGTTGTAGCTGGCGGCTAAAAAAGGCCAGAGGTTGCCACGCGCCATCGACCCACTGCTCCTGGATGGCCCCACCGCGTAGTCTGACGCGTCCGTCGTGAGGGCGATGGTGGCTCCCGGCAGGGGGTGTGCTAACATGGTCGCATTGGCGCGCGCAGCTTTCGTCTCCTCGAAGGCGCGATCCATGTCTTGCGACCATACCACTGGCTCCTTTCCCGTCGTGCCTCTGAGGGCCTCGTAGAGCGGACGCATGAGCTGTGCTGCCCTGGGGATGAAACGATGATAGAAGTTCACCATCCCCAGGAACTCCTGTAAGGCTTTCACGGATTTCGGTTTCGGGAACGCCGCGATTGCCTCCACCTTGACTCGAAGCGGCATTGCCCCAGTGGGGGTTATGCGGTGGCCCAGGAAATCGAGTTGCGCTAGGCCGAAACGGCATTTGTCCGGGTTAACGATGAGGCCGTGCTGCTGAAGCCGTCGGAAAAGGACCCAAAGGTGCGCGAGGTGTTCCTCCTTGGAGGTGCTGGCAACCAGGATATCATCCAAATAAACAAATAAAAAGTCAAGGTCCCGCAGGACTGAATCCATGAGGCGCTGAAACGCCTGCACCGCGTTCTTAAGCCCAAAGGGCATTCGCAGGAATTCAAAAAGCCCAAAGGGGGTAATTACCGCTGTCTTTTCGACATCTTGAGGGTGCACTGGCACCTGGTGGTAACCATGGACGAGGTCGATTTTCGAGAAGATGAATGTCCCTGCCAAATGGGCTGAGAAGTCCTGTATATGGGGAATGGGGTAGTGGTCGGGCGTCGTTGTCTCATTGAGGCGGCGATAATCACCACAGGGCCGCCATCCCCCGCCGGGCTTGGGGACGATGTGGAGCGGGGAGGACCAGGGGCTACTGGACCGACGGATGATCCCCATTTTCTCCATCACGGCGAACTCCGCCTTCGCTGCCACTAGCTTGCTGGGTTCTAAACGTCGCGCCCTGGCATAAACGGGAGAGACGGTAGTCGAAATATGATGCTCCACCCTATGCTTGATGGTCGGAGCTGAAAAGGTGGGCTTCGTCAGCTCGGGGAACTCCTCGAGGAGACCGGCGAAATCGTCAGGCTGTGGCTGCGCACATGAAATCGTGTGTGACGCAGACGTGCTGCGCGCCCCTGAAATATCGTCGAGTGTGGCGGCACGAACGAGGCGTCGATTTTTCACGTCCACCAAGAGGCCGTTGGCGCCCAAAAAGTCAGCACCCAACAGGGCCTGCGAGACTTGAGTGGTGACGAAATTCCAGGTGAAAAACTGTCCACCGAAACATACTTGGACGAGCCACGTTCCGCAAGTGCGGATCGAACCCCCATTGGCCGCTTGCATAGGGGGACCCCGTCCGCCGGAGCGAAGGTCGATGACCGAGGCGGGAAGTATGCTGCATTGCGCCCCCGTGTCGCATAGAAAACGACGGCCCGAGATGGAGTCGGTTAAGTAGGTGAGATTCCCGGAAGCGCCGATCGCCATCGTGGCCGCGGGGGAAGTACCAGGACCGGTGTGCTTGACTCGTGGCGGTCTATTCGACGGTCTGGTAACGAAACTGCACAGTGGGCGGCAGCAGCGAGCCTTCGGTCCGAAACGAGCATGGTAGTAGCAGTAACCGGTCATCGGAGGCGCCGTGGTCGGAGCCGGGGCCGGGCTCCTCGTGGCGGAGCATTGCGCGAGGGCGCAGTACTGTTGCCGGACCGCGTAAATCTTATCCGCCTCTTCGGCGAGCGCAACGCAGTCTGCGGTTTCTGCTCAGGCGAGGGCCGCCTGCACTTGCTCGGGGAGTTGAGTAAGGAACAGCTTGCGAAACAGAAAGCACTGGGGCTCGGACCCCAGGAGAGTCAGCATATGGCTCATAAGCTCCGAGGGTTTGGAGTCACCTAACCCTGGTAGCGTCAGTAAACGGCGAGCGCGCTCCGCTTTGGTAAGACCAAATACCTGCAGCAATCGTGTCTTGATGGCGACATACTTGTCAGCATTCGGGGGACTCTCCAGAAGGCTGATGATTCTCGACGCCATCGAGCTCTCGAGGGCGGAGACCACATGGAGATATCTGGTCTGGTCCTGTACGATGTTGCGGAGCTCAAATTGCACCTCGGCTTGCACAAACCAAGAGGCCGCCTGTTGTTCCCAGAATTGGTGGAGCTTCAAGGCCACTGCATTGGCCTCCATTACTGGCCCGTTCTCTGCGTTCACCGCGAAAAACGATCGCGAGGATTCGGGGTCACCAATGTAGGAGTCTCTGCACTCCTAGCAAAGAATCTATAAACTCACTGGAAGTTAACAAACTGAGTTTAATGTATTAAAACTTTACAAAACAAGAAAATGCAGGAGAAGCTCTAAACAGGTCTTTTCTCTGTCACTCCACACGAGGACTGGCTGGCCACACCCTCTACCTCTGATGTCATGACATCATCACGTTTCCCGCCATTAGGGACGTCACATGACCCACGTGATGACGTCATCGCGTCAGATCGCGATTTTGTCGATCTAGCTCTGTTTAACCAGAGCCAACATTGAAAGGTAATAAACATGATTAAAGGCAATTATACAAGTCCCTGTGAGGGTCTGTTAGTGGCTTTGCCACAACGTGTTGCTTGAACTTGCACCATTCTCTATGTAAGTTCAAGGATTCCCAATTCATTCGAGGTAAG
Source organism: Somniosus microcephalus (assembly GCF_052327205.1). Classification (NCBI taxonomy): domain Eukaryota; kingdom Metazoa; phylum Chordata; class Chondrichthyes; order Squaliformes; family Somniosidae; genus Somniosus; species Somniosus microcephalus. The sequence goes on along the minus strand of NC_140990.1, from coordinate 210,978,902 downwards.
GGAGCTCCAACGATGTCCATTTCAAATCCCTGTTCTGACACCATGACTTGTTTTGCACACTTTGTACAAAAATAATAAATTGCAGGACAACGGAGTATTACAGTTTAAACTCTTTCAATGAAAGCATTAGGTTTGATCTGACTCACAGCAGTACAGCACCATGTGGACAAGATGGAGTCAGGACCCCCTGGGTCTTCTAAACAATAGCAGTCCTTACAGATGCCTGCAGGCCAATGACAACTCAACATGTGATCACATGTGAATATAATAGGTATTCCTTACAGATGCCTGTGGGCCAATGATAAATCAATATGCAAATGTTACAAAGGATGCATGGCATGCTGATTCTCATTGCTTTAATCCTGAAGATGTTTGTGTATTTTGGATTTGAAAGCCACACTAACATTATTCACATGAAGTCAATGGTGTTGACAACTCTGGGAGCAATGACGAGTTACAGAGGAAATACTTTCAATCTGAGATACTCCTTCAGATCAACTCTAAATTAATGATTTAAATACCTGTTTAGAAGCAAGACGTTCTGGTTACCAAATCAAAAAAAAATAGCTTGACGGCCACAATGTCAGATTCTCCTGCTGGAAGAAACCCACTTGGATAGCTACACCTGGTTACTTGTTGCAAACTTTGGCAATGTTGTTATACTTTTATTCAACAGTCCATACAACATGGATTGAATCCATTCCAGATGGATTAAATAAAAGCCCTCTCTGATGGATGTTAAATGTCTTGAGCAGTTTGAAGTAGGATCTATCCAGTTTACAGTGGACATAACTCTGCAGCACAAACTTTTCCCAGATTCAGTACCAAGGGCATCAATTTGGATAATTCACTGCTAGAGGCTGTATGGCTAAATAAAGAAACCAAACAAGGCTCTGTTACCATATTGTCAGTGTAGTGTAGGCCAACAAATAGCACAAAAGAAATCAAGGATGAGATTTTTAAGACATTTAAAGGGATTTGCAATGGAAACAGAGTTGTAATTATCAGGGATGTTAACTAACTTAAAGTAGATTAGAATAAGACAAAAGTTTGTGGTCAAAATGAGGCACATGCATCCAGGATGGGCAGCAAGTGCATGGGAGCACCATCACCTGCAAGCTCCCCTCCAAGTCACACACCATCCTGACTTGGAAGTATATCGCCGTTCCTGCATCGGCGCTGTAAAGTCTGTGGGTTGTTTAGTTAATTAATACACAGACTACCAGAGTAACTTAAAACAGGACTTTACTATTCGAAGGTCAGGGCGAATCTGCCCAATAAATCCTGACACAACACTTATATACTGGTGTGGTCACCGTCGGTATTACAGTATACAGAAGCCAAACAAAGTAGTGCCACACCTAAAATAGTTCTCTTAAAGGTGAACGGTTACATACAATAGTTCTCTTAAAGGTAGACGGGTACATACACTACAATCCTCCCTTTTTAGCTTACAACATACTTATTCCCCATTAAACATAACATATAATCAACTTCATGTAAAACAATTCACAGATATAGTCTCTGCGGGAAACAGTTCACAGATTCAGTCTCTGCAGGAACAGTTCACAGATTCAGTCTCTGGTCTTGACTCGGTCCGAACAACATCTCTGTGGTGTAGCCGGTTCACATTTCTAGTGTGACTCATCCAATAGTCTTTCCCTTGGCTTAACAGCTTGAACTTCCGTCCTGCTGAACCAGCAGTGCTGACTTTTACAAACAGCTGGACTGCCTTGGTAATTTTTCCTACTTTCCAACTGATTTGGCCCCCTTCGTAGGGCCCACGTGCATGATCTGATAGAAGTGATAATGATTTAGATGGTTATCGTCTTCTGCTTCGTCTTTTTCTTTTCTGCTTCTTGGAGACTCTTGGGGCTCCTTTATCCGCTGCCAGCTGTAGCGCCACCATCTCCCTATGTTCCTTAGACTTTAAGTGCTTCATCCTGATTTCTGCACTTTGGGAGTTTTCATCACAAGCTGGGCAGACCAAGTCATCGTAATATTCCGTGTCACTCAACAGGTCATGGTAATATTCAGTGTCGTCCTGAGCTAGTCTAGCGAGAGGGCCTGCTACTTCTTCCTTACCCAACTGGACGTTAGCCGACTGTTGTTCCCTCCCTAGACATCTTTCCTGAAGAGACTTCTTCATGCGTTCATATTCATCCCACTCTTCCTGGGTTTCCTGACAATCCTTCACTAATGACCTCATTTGTGATTCCAATACTTCCCCTTCCATCGGGGATTGATTGATCGGGCTATTCAATCCTTCTACTGGAGCAGCTGTTTCAACATTCTGTAGTTCACATTGACGTGATTCAGCGTACTTTCGGCAGCCCCGTAAAATCTGTGTTGCAACCTCAACTATTCCCCAAACTTTTGAGAGCTCCGAACCCCTTCCCTTTGAAGATTGAAGCTCGTGTTCAAATGGTTCCCATTGCAGAGTCTTGTCGCTCAGCATATGAAGGAGTTGGCTGACCGTTAACTCTTCCACGGGGACCCTGTGGATCAGAGTCTTCTCCATTTCATCCACCTTTTCCTCCAATGCTTTCACCTTTTTTTCCTCTTGTACTTTGGCTTTAAGCGCTCGGAGAAGTTGCGCCTTGATGCTCTCTAGCTCATGTTCAGGGGCCATTCTTACAGTCTCTGTGTTTCTTACAGTTGCCTTTTCTTTCACTGAAAGAATTCCCAGTTGAATCTGTTCTTCAAGTTGTTGAACCTCGGTCATTGCCGCCTCATATTTGTCTTGGGTTTCCTTCAATATTTTTATGAGTTCTTGGACATCTTGACTTTCATGTTCTGCCATGTCTTTCACCTCTAATTTCTCATCTATGGATGGAACTTCTACCGATGAGTCTGTCTTGGCCTTGAGCTCATCAAGAATTTCCTGCAGCCTTTGGACTTCTTGCTCATGTTCAACCTTTAGTTGCTCATAAGCTTCCACTGAAACTAGCTTTTCGGAGGTTGCCGAGTTAACCCCCTCCAGGATTGTAGCCTGGGCCTGTTCATACTGTTCCTTCAACTTCTCAAACTCTGCTTGTAAGGCGTCGTAGAGAAGAACTGGAATAAAATCCTGGCTTCCTGAAGATTCCTCTTCATTTGCTTCTTTCTGCAAATATTCTAACTCCTGAACATCATAAGGGAGATGTGATCGGTGATTGGTCACGATGGCTCTATGGTCGCTCTCTGCTTGAGCTAGCTGCTTCTGTTGTCTTTCCAGATTCTCCCATTCGGTGTCATAGAACTTTTTCATTGTTTTCATCTCTTGTACGAGACGGTAACTCAATTGTTCTAATTGTTGTCGTAATTTGAAATAAAGTTGAGTCCGAGCTCGGTGTTCTTCTGTCATGGATATGTCCTTAAACTGAACAGACTCAGAATTCTCTGTCAAACTATGTTGTCGTTGTTCGGTGGAGATCTGTTCTGAAACTTTGTTCTTCTCTGGAGCATAAGCCTTTCTGCCTGCCTTCGTTTTTCCAACCTTAGTCGGCAAGTCCATTTTAGCCTTGTCTTTCACATTTGGGTTGGTCTTATCGTCATCCGATTCAGAATCTGAGCTGATTGTCTGCACCGAGTCCTCACTCGTTATGGCTTTTAGATAGTGCCATTCCATGTCTATTTTCTTGATCCACTCCCGTCCTAGAAGTGGTGGTCCTCCCTCAGGTAGTACGTATAAGTTCATTCTTGGGTGTTCTTTACCCCTATCTCTCACCTTGACTCTTATCTTTCCCATGGGGTATACTTTATGCCCCGTGTATGTCTGCAATACGAACTTGGTATCTCTTAAGGGTATATGTGAGAATAGCTGGTGGTAATCCCTTCGATTTATGACTGATAGAGCTGATCCAGCGTCCAACTCCATTTTCACTTGGACTCCAGCTATTTTTAGCATGACCCAGATAGTTTGTAGGTCAGCTTCCTTACTCACATTGTGAATTCTCAGACTACCCAGCTCCTGGCCGTTTGGGTCTGAGTCCGAATTCTGTTCGTCTGAACTCTTCTCAGCCACCTTGTGTACCTTGTTGTACTTTTCCTGTGATGGCTTCCTTTGGTTGTTGGTCTTCTTCCCTGACCGGCATACCTTAGCTATGTGACCCAGTTTGCCACATTTCCTACATTCTTGGTTCTTAAACCAGCATTGGTTCTGGTCGTGTGTTGTCTTCCCACAACGATAACATTTTGTTGTTGTCGAGGTAATTTGGTCCACACTGAGTGCCGCTGTCTTTAGCTGCACTTCCGCAGTTCCCTTCGTTGCGGCTTCGTGCGATGCTGCAATAAGGACAGCCCTGTCAAGTGTAAGGTCGTTCTCTTCGAGTAGTCGCTTTTGCGTTCCTTCCTTTGCCAATCCACACACGAACTTGTCTCGCAATGCCTCTGCCAGATTCCCTCCAAACTGGCAGTATTTCACTAGTCTACGCAGTTCGACCAAGTATTCTGCGTTGCTTTCGTCTTTCCGTTGCGTTCTCGCATAGAATTTGAATCGTTCCGCCAACATCAACGGTGTGGGGTTCAAGTGATCCTTCAGAACAGCCACAATATCATCGAAAGTCTGATCCGCCGGTTTAGCTGGTGATAGTAGATGCTTCAAGAGCCCGTATGTCTTCGCGCCCATCGAGTTTAGCAAGGTTATAGCTTTGTCATCTTCTTCTATTTTATTGGCCTCACAATAGATCTCAATGCGTTCCACATACGTGGCCCAGTCGTCTACCTCAGAATTAAAATCGTTGATGTTACCACGCTTAGGCATCTTCCTCTCTTCCTGATAAACACCACGAATTATTTCTTTAAAAATTTTTTTTTTTTTTTCAAGATGGCGGTTCCCGCGAAAATGGCGGTTTCCCGTGCTTATCTTCTCTCCCCGCCCACTTCAATGGCGGTTCCCTGCTTCTGTCTTCTTCCCCGCCTAATGGCGGCTTCCCGCGTTTCTTCCCTGGCGGGAGGGGTACACTTTCCCCACGGGCGACGGCCGCTGGCTTTCAGGTTCACAGCCTGCGCGTCGGCTTCAGTGCTTTCCCTTTTCTTGGCAGGGCAACCGGCGCTGGGTACACCCCATTGACGGCGAACAGTTTCAGCCGCTGGGCTGGCTCTCGCTCAGTTCCCCTTGCTCGGGCTCTGTCTCTCTCCCGCTCGCTCGGCTCTACCGGCGCTGGGTACACCCCGTTGACGGAGAACAGTTTCAGCCGCTGGACTGGCTCTCGCTCAGTCTCCCTTGCTCGGGCTCTGTCTCTCTCCCGCTCGCTCGGCTCTACCAGCGCTGGGTACACCCCGTTGACGGAGAACAGTTTCAGCCGCTGGACTGGCTCTCGCTCAGTCTCCCTTGGTTGGCTCTGCCTCTCCCGCTCGCTTGGCTCCCAATCGCGCCTCCCAGCCCTCTCGCAGTCCGGTGCTTCCCTCCCCGGCTGCGGCTGAGTTTATCTCTTCCCGCGCCTACATTCCCGGTCGCAGCGCTTCGTGGCTTCGGTCGCTGCCCGGCCTTTTTCGCCGGTCGCGGTCTAGCTGTCTCACGACGCCGTTGCGTCCCCCAGCCTGTCTGTACCGCGGCTTCCTTGCTCCACGCTGCCCCAGTCTCAGCGCCTCTGGACCCGACTTCTGTCCGGCTCCTTTCCCCCTCGACCGTGGTCGAGTGCACCGCCCTTATCCTCCGGTTATTCTTTTTACTTTCCCTTACTCACAGTCACCGTGGCCGCCTTGCTTCTCGTGCTGATCGGCTCACTCCTCACCGTGGCAGAAGGGACAGTCAGTGCCTGTTGCCGATGGAAGTCTTTGTCTCTAAATTCTTCCTCCTTTCTAGTTCTGCAGCCTCGAGTTTTCTCCCAGCAGAACGACGAGGGCGGTTGCCTTTTCTCGACGCTCGTTAACTGCTTCGGAAGTATTGTTGCCGCAGGGTATGATCGGACTCATCGCCACTGTAAAGTCTGTGGGTTGTTTGGTTAATTAATACACAGACTACCAGAGTAACTTAAAACAGGACTTTACTATTCGAAGGTCAGGGCGAATCTGCCCAATAAATCCTGACACAACACTTATAAACTGGTGTGGTCACCGTCAGTATTACAGTATACAGAAGCCAAACAAAGTAGTGCCACACCTAAAATAGTTCTCTTAAAGGTGAACGGTTACATACAATAGTTCTCTTAAAGGTAGACGGGTACATACACTACAGGCGCTGGGTCAAAATCCTGGAACTTCCTCCCTAACAGCACTGTGGGAGTACCTTCATCACACGGACTGCAGCAGTTCAAGAAGGCGGCTCACCGCCACCTTCTCAAGGGCAATTAGGGATGGGCAATAAATGCCGACTTTGTCAGCGATGCCCACATCCCATGAACGAATAAAAAAAAGATACCAAATTAGGTGTATGATAAACTGTGAGGATGGATGTAAGAGATTGTAAGAGGACATGAACAGATTCAGATTATTATTTGTTTGTATATATCTAATTGAATTGGAAGAATACTTTTAAAACGAGAGAAAGGGCAAAGAAATTGGATTAGAGTAGTCCTGATCAGTCCTTCCACCCTCCAATAAAGTACTTCTAACCACTGACCAACACTGATATACAATACACTGATTATTGCAGGGTCAGTAGCTACTATAACAACACCTTGCAGACAGTCATAAGTGATGTGATTTTTTAATGGCTTACATAACTGCCATGAAACAACATTATCACCTAGGAGTTAGCCCATGGTGCCTTCCTCAAATGATCCCTTCACTACTCTAGTGCTCCAGTGAGGTGCACCCCTCGTGGCTTCAGCATAGGTGGTGGAAGGCTATTGATGCTCAGATGAGGGCCCTTGAAATGCTTGTGGTCAGCAACCTCACAGAGATTGGGCCCAAGAGGACCCCACTACAGACTCCCACTTCTTGGCAGCAGACTACAGCTTCTCAGCTGCTGTCAAGGTGGTCTGGCCCTACTGGCTTCCTGGCACCGGGAGGTATTGGTTGAGGGGGTGGCGAGGAAGCAGACTTGCTGTCATCCTGAGAGAGGGCAACCTGTGCCTTTCTCATTCTGCCACTGCCACTCCGCCCGGCTGTGGCCTGTCACTCCCACTGATGTCTGGGAGACCAGAGTGTAGGAGATTGAAGCCGCTATCAATGAGTTCCCCCAGCCTTTCAAAAATGGCAAAGCAAGAGCCTGAATAACACCAGTTTGAGCTTTGGTCAAAGCTGCTAGAGCTGCTAAAATAGACTCCTGGATAGAGGGTCCAGCTGCAGCATCCATAGAAGTAACCACATGCTCCATGGTAGACTGCAGAGTGCTGATGCTTTGTGCCAGAAAGCCATTCAAGCTGGAAGCGGACTCCTCCATACTGCCAGTCATGGTGCATCAGCTCCTAGGTAGCTCCAGTGCCTTCAGCAGTTGCTGGCGCACATAGAAAATCTACCTTTTAAAGGCTGGGTTACTGAAGTTGGCAACTCTGTCCTCCGGCTGAGCTAGGACCCGAGCTTACACTCCGGCGAGCAGTTTCCTGGTCTATTCTTTGCACTAGCACCAGCTCCTGCTCACTTGTGCTGTGTGTTTCACCCTGCACAGACCCCTCTAACTCACTATCAGTCTTACCAGAGGTCCCGATTTCCATGCTGGTGCTTGGGAGGGTTGTCTCCCTCCAAGTCTTCTGCTGCAGGGTATAAGTCATTGGAAGGACCTAGAAAAAGGGGCAAGGACATGGTCCAGCATGACATGGAAAGGTTAGGCAGTACCAGATGATTGACAGCGCCATGCAGCACCAGATTGCCATGCTGCCTGTCTGTGTGATTGCTTCAGGAAAGAGAAAAGCTAAGAATAATAGGCAGATAGCCTGCTGTACGTGTCCTCCAGTCTCACCATTGTCGATGCTGTTCGTGCTGCCTGTGCCAAGGATCAGCAGAGCTTCCTCATCCAACTCGGTGAAGGAGAGGTGAGGCTGTCCCACCCCCAGCTCTGGTCCTCTCTCAGATGTTATGTGCCGGCGTATCCTGCAGAAAGAGTGGGAGTGAGTTAGTGTGTGGTTGTTGTAAAGGGTTGTGCAGATGTGTGAGGCAGCTTCATATAGTGTGCCTACCGAGAGAGAGAAGCAGCAAGTTGCAAGCAGAATGGGGAGATGGTCACTTGAAAGAATGTGGCTCCAGTGTAAATATGGAAGTAGTTAGCAGAGGAGTGAAAAGATTTGTTGGAGTTGTTAGCAGGTAAAAGCAGAATGCTGCTTGTGCCTGTTGTGTGGGCAGCAGCAGCAGGAGAGTGTGTGATTAGAATGAGAAGGAGAAATGGTGCAGTTGTGGCGACACGCCACCACTGGACATAATCCGCTCACGGCGGCACAGACAGTCTAAGCAGAAGCCCCCAGCCGGGGGCCCTTTCCTCCAGCAACTTGTTTCCCGCAGGGACAGGCTGCCGGGAGCACTTCCTGTCTGGGAAGTATTTAAGTGGATGCGCGGGCTTTAGCAGTTCCTGTTTTGCCATGAGGCTGAAATAAAAAGCTGTACTGTTTCACTGGCTCTGGTCTCGACTCCCACGTTTGCCGCGGTATCTCAACACAGTGTCCGCTTGTGCTTGGAGGAGAAGCAGATGTAGCAATAGGGAGAAGTACTGTGGTGACAGAAATAGATATAGCAAGACATCATATGCACCCTTGCTGTCTGGGTAAGGTCATTGAACTTTTTGTAGCACTGCACCTTCCTCCTGGAAATCATGCTTCTGCCACCTCCCGCCAGGTCTGCTGTAGTCTTTGCCCTGGCACCCTCCTGCCAACAGAGAGGAAAAGGACCAGTCACCAGACCCTCACCTGCTCCACCAAAACCTCCACCACTAAACCTTGGAGCTCTGGCATGGGATATCTCTCACCCCCAATCGCAAAATCGGCAAAACAATTTCAGCAGAATAAAATGACACCAGACTTTACAAGGTGCAAGCGCTCTTTAAGAACATAAGAACATAAGAAATAGGAGCAGAAGTAGGCCATACGGCCCCTCGGGCCTGCTCCGCCATTCAATAGGATCATGGCTGATCTGAATCTAGACTCACGTCCACTTCCCTGCCCTCTCCCCGTAACCCCTAATTCCCTTATCTGCTAGGAAAATGTCTATTGTTGAGATACCGCGGCAAACGTGGGAGCCGAGACCAGAGCTATTGAAAACACAACTGCTTTTATTCCAACCACATGACAAACAGGAACTAGAAAAGCCCGCGCATCCACTTAAATACTTCCCAGACAGGAAGTGCTCCCGGCAGCCTGTCCCTGCGGGAAACAAGTTGCTGGAGGAAAGGGCCCCCGGCTGGGGGCTTCTGCTTAGACTGTCTGTGCCGCCGTGAGCGGATTGTGTCCAGTGGTGGCGTGTCGCCACAGAGCTCCCCCCAAAATCCGCTTAGGAGGAGTGGACGAGTCGTGACAGTGGTCTAATGGTTCTGCCGCAGCGGCTCTGAGTGGTCGCCAGTCTGGTTGGTTGGGTCGGGCGGTTCGCCGCCGGCTGTGCTGGCTTGCCGGGGGGACGGCCTCTAGTTGGAGGCTGGGCCACGGGGACCTGTTCCCCTGGTTCTGTGTGAGCTGGTTTGAGCCGGTCGATGGAGACTGTCTCGACCCTGTCGCCGAGTCGCAGCTTGAAGACCTTGTCCCCGGTTTGTAGTACCTCGTACGGACCATCGTACGGGGGTCGCAGGGGCCCGCGGTGCGCGTCGTGTCGCACGAAGACGAAGTGCGCCTGCTGTAAATTTGGCGGGACGTGAGGTGCGAGTTCGCCGTGTCGGTTGACTGGAAGTGGGGCGAACTGCTGAGCAGAAGAGAAAGAGTCGAGCCGCTGCTGTTCGGCCGACCAAGGCTTGGTAGGCTCCGGAAGGAATTCGCCTGGGACGCGCAGCGGTTGTCCGTAGACTAACTCCGCTGCCGAGGACTGGAGGTCTTCCTTGACCGCGGTGCGTAGGCCGAGTAGCACCCACAGTAGGCGGTCAGTCCAGGTACTGTCCTGCAGGCCGGCGCGGAGTGAGGCCTTGAGTGACCTGTGGAAGCATTCACAAAGTCCGTTGGCCTGCGGGTGGTACGCCGTGGTGCGGTGGAGCGTCACCCCGAGGTTGCGTGCTGTGGCCGTCCAGAGTTCGGAGGTGAACTGGGCGCCTCTGTCGGAGGTTATGTCGGCTGGTACGCCGAACCTCACAACCCAGGTGTTAACGAACGCCCTGGCGATGTCGGCTGTGGTGGTGGAGGTCAGCGGCACTGCCTCAGGCCAGCGTGTGTAGCGGTCGACCATCGTGAGGAGATAAGTTTGGCCTTGCGATGGCAGCAGGGGACCGACGATGTCGACGTGTACGTGGTCGAAGCGGCGGCTGGGTACCTCGAAGTCTCCCAGGGGTGCTTTGGTGTGCAGCTGTACCTTAGCCTGCTGGCAGGCGAGGCAGGAGGTGGCCCAAGTCCGAACATCTCTGCTGAGGCCGCGCCAGACGAAGCGCTTGGAGAGGAGTTTGACGGATGCGCGAGAACCCGGGTGAGAGAGCCCGTGGAGCGCGTCGAAGACGCGGCGGCGCCAGGTCTCAGGGACGACTGGCCTGGGTTGGCCGAGTGAGACGTCGCACGTGACTGCCGTGGCTTCGGGCCCGTGCGCGGCCTTGGCTAGGCGTAGCCCTGGAAGGCTGGTAGCCGCCGAGAGGAGGTCTGGGTCCGTGAGCTGGGCCGCTGCTAGTTGTGCGTAGTCGACCGCGAGGTGATTCGCACAGACGGCGGGACGGGAAAGGCAGTCGGCGACCACGTTGTCTCTACCGGAGACGTGCTGAATGTCCGTAGTAAACTCGGAGACGGCCGCGAGCTGGCGTTGCTGCCTAGCGGACCAGGGTTCGGTGTGCTTGGCCATCGCGTATGTGAGTGGCTTGTGGTCCACATACGCGGTGAAGGGGCGGCCTTCCAGGAGGAACCTGAAATGGCGGACCGACAGGTGGAGTGCGAGAAGCTCGCGGTTGAAAGTGGAGTATTTGACCTCCGGGGGGCGCAGTTGGCGGCTGTAGAAGGCAAGTGGCTGCCACGCGCCATTGACCCACTGCTCGAACACGGCCCCGACCGCGTGGTCGGAGGCGTCGGTGGTGAGCGCGACCCGGGCATCGGCCCTCGGGTGCGCGAGCAGAGTGGCGTCGGCGAGCGCGTTTTTGGTGGCGTCAAAGGCGGCTGCCGTGTCAGTGGTCCAGGCTACGTCCATCTTGCCAGATTTTCCTCGGAGGGAGTCGTATAGGGGCTTCATGAGGGCTGCGGCTCTGGGGATGAACCTGTTGTAGAAGTTCACCATCCCGAGGAACTCCTGGAGGCCCTTGATGGTTGTGGGGCGGGGGAATTGCTGGACGGCCTGCACCTTGTTGGGCAGGGGGACGGCCCCAGCAGGGGTGATGTGGTGACCGAGAAAATCGATCTCGGTTAGGCCGAATTGGCACTTCGCCGGGCTGAGGATGAGCCCGTGTTGGGCTAGGCGCCCGAACAGGATGCGAAGGTGTTCGAGGTGTTCCTGTTTGGAGGAGCTGGCCACGAGAATGTCGTCTAGATAGACGAATAGGAAGTTCAGGTCCCGGAGGACTGAGTCCATAAGGCGCTGGAAAGCCTGTGCTGCATTCTTGAGGCCGAAGGGCATCCTCAGGAACTCGAACAGGCCGAATGGGGTGATGACGGCCGTTTTGGGGATGTCCGCGGGGTGTACGGGGTCTTGGTGGTAACCGCGCACCAGGTCGACTTTGGAAAAGACGGTTCGTCCGGCCAGTCGGGCCGAGAAGTCCTGGATGTGTGGCACCGGGTATCGATCGGGGGTGGTGGCGTCGTTGAGGCGGCGGTAGTCCCCGCAAGGGCGCCAGCCTCCGCCGGGCTTGGGGGCGATGTGGAGGGGCGAGGCCCAAGGGCTGCTGGAGCGGCGGATGATGCCGAGTTGTTCCATGTTGGTGAACTCGGCCCACGCGATTTCCAGCTTGGCCGGGTTGAGTCTGCGGGCGTGGGCAGAAACTGGGGGGCAGTGGTGGGGATATAGTGTTCCACACCGTGCTTGGCGGCTTTGGCCGAAAAGGTCGGGTTAGTGAGGGCGGGAAACTCAGCTAGGAGTGCCGAGTAGTCGTCCGTGGCTCTGGCGAGGCAGTAGGTCGTCAGGCCGGCCGAACGGGCCGGGGTAAAGGCACCGGGGATACATAGATACATAGAAGATAGGAGCAGGAGTAGGCCATTCGGCCCTTCGTGCCTGCTCCGCCATTCGATGAGATCATGGCTGATCCTTTAATTCAGTATCCCGTCCCCGCCTTCTCTCCGTAACCCTTAACCCCTTTTGCCCGTAGAAATATATCTAATTCCCTCTTAAATATATTTAATGAGCTGGCGTACACTGCCCTCTGTGGCAATGAGTTCCACAGGTTCACCACTCTCTGAGTGAAGAAATTCCCCCTCATCTCTGTCCTAAATGGTTTAGCCCTTATCCTTAAATTATGTCCTCTAGTTCTGTTCTCACCCGCCAAGGGAAACATTCCTTCTGCATCCAGTCTGTCTAGACCTGTCAGAATTTTATACACTTCTATGAGGTCCCCTCTCAATCTTCTAAACTCCAGTGTGTACATCCCTAAACTACATAGTCTCTCCTCATAGGTCATTCCCGCCATTCCTGGTATCAGCCTGGTGAATCGCCGCTGCACCCCCTCCATGGCAAGAACATCCTTCCTCAGATGAGGCGACCAAAACTGTACACAGTACTCGAGGTGTGGTCTCACCAGTGCCCTGTACAGCTGCAGCAAGGTATCCCTGTTCCTGTATTCTAACCCTTTTGCTATGAAGGCCAGCATACCGTTTGCCTTCTTGACCGCCTGTTGCACCTGCATGCTCGCCTTCAGTGACTGGTGTACAAGAACACCCAGGTCTCTCTGTACTTCCCCCTCTCCCAATCTATTGCCATTTAAATAATAATTTGCCCTCCCGTTCCTGCACCCAAGGTGGATAACTTCGCACTTGTCCACATTATAGTGCATCTGCCATTTATCCGCCCAATCGCCCAGTCTGTCCAAATCGCTCTGGAGCTTCCTGGTCTCTTCCTCTGAGCCCACCCCCCCTCCTAGTTTAGTGTCGTCTGCAAATTTGGAAATGCTGCATCCGACTCCCTGATCCAGGTCATTAATGTAAATTGTGAACAGCTGGGGGCCCAGGACAGATCCCTGTGGTACCCCACTTGTTACTGCCTGCCATTCAGAAAATGAGCCGTTTATTCCAACTCTCTGTTTTCTATCTGACAGCCAGTTCCCTATCCACGCCAAAACTTTCCCCTTTATCCCATGAGCCTCAATTTTCCATGCTAATCTTTTATGTGGGACCTTATCGAAGGCCTTTTGGAAGTCCAGGTACACCACATCTACTGGCTCTCCCCCATCTATTCTACCAGTTACTCCCTCAAAAAATTCCAATAGATTAGTCAAGCACGATTTACCCTTTGTAAATCCATGTTGACTCTGTCCTATCCTGTCCCCATTTGCTAAGTGCTCCGCTATTTCATCCTTAATGATGGACTCCAGCATTTTGCCCACAACTGATGTAAGGCTTACAGGTCTGTAATTACCTGCTTTTTCCCTACCCACGATGGGGGCCATAGTGTTGATGTCGACGAGGCGGTGCCTCGGAATGTCGACAAGGAGGCCGTGGGCGCGTAGGAAGTCGGCGCCGATGAGTGGGCAGAGGACCTTGGCTGTGAGGAACTCCCAGCGGTAGCGGCGGCGCACGAGGTCGAGCGTGACCATGCGGGTGCCATATGTGCGGATTTCAGAGCCGTTGGCTGCAGCCAGTGTGATACCCCGTGTGCCGCGTTGGATCTCGAGGGCGGAGGCGGGGGTGATGCTGTGCTGGGCCCCTGTGTCGCACAGAAATCGGCAGTTGGTTCTGTCGTCAGTGACGTACAGTAGGGGCTCCTTCTGCCCCGCGGCCATCGTGGGGGCCGGTGCGGGGGGGGGTTTGAAGGTACACGGTGGCGTGCAGCGTTGAGCCCTAGCGCCAAAACAGGTGTGGTAGTAGCAGTGACCCAGAGTGGTAGGGCGGTCGGGCCTAGCGGCCCGGGAAGACCGCGTGGTCGTTGCCGTGAGGTCGGGCGCGACGTCGCGAGCGGCCTGTGCAGAGAGCAGCCGGTCGGCCTCTTCGGCTATATCATTCAGGTCCGTGGAGTCAGACTCCACAATGAGCGGGCGGATGCTGGCGGGGAGCTGCCGAATGAAAAGCGTGCGATAAAGGGCGCCGGGGTTTTTGTCATCTGAGAGGGACAGCATGTGGGAAAGCAGGTCTGATGGTGAAGCGTCACCAAGGCCGGGGAGGTCCAGGAGTTGGCAGTGGCGCTGGTAAGAGGACGTTTGAAATTTTTCAAGTAGCGCAGCCTTCAGATGTTCGTACTTGCCCTCCGTTGGTGGATTCTGCAGCGCTGCCCAAACCTTGGGGACTGTAGCGTAGGTAAGCGAGGCGACGAGGTAGTCGTACTTCGTGGCGTCGACTGTAATGCCTTTCAGCCGGAATCTGGACTCGGCTTGAACGAACCAGGCTTCGGCGAGGTTCTCCCAAAAGTCTGGTAATTTAACCGTGACTGCGTTTGTATCCGCCATGCTAGCTTAGGATTCGTCCTGAGCGTCGGGGTCACCAGTGTTGAGATACCGCGGCAAACGTGGGAGTCGAGACCAGAGCTATTGAAAACACAACTGCTTTTATTCCAACCACATGACAAACAGGAACTAGAAAAGCCCACGCATCCACTTAAATACTTCCCAGACAGGAAGTGTTCCCGGCAGCCTGTCCCTGCGGGAAACAAGTTGCTGGAGGAAAGGGTCCCCGGCTGGGGGCTTCTGCTTAGACTGTCTGTGCCGCCGTGAGCGGATTATGTCCAGTGGTGGCGTGTCGCCACACTATCTCCATTTTAAATTTATTTAATGTTGCAGCTTCCACAGCTCTTTGGGGTAGCAAATTCCATAGATTTATTACCCTCTGAGTGAAGAAGTTTCTCCTCATCTCAGTTTTGAAAGGGCAGCCCCTTATTCTAAGATTATGCCCCCTAGTTCTAATCTCACCCATCAGTGGAAACATTCTCACCGCATCCACCCGATCAAGCCCCCTCACAATCTTATATGTTTCGATAAGATCGCCTCTCATTCTTCTGAACTCCAATGAGTAGAGTCCCAACCTACTCAACCTTTCCTCATACGTCAACCCCCTCATCTCTGGAATCAACCGAGTGACCCTTCTCTGAACCGCCTCAAGAGCAAGTATATCTTTTCTTAAATATGGAAACCAAAACTGCACGCAGTATTCCAGGTGTGGCCTCACCAATACCCTGTATAACTGCAGCAAGACTTCGCTGTTTTTATACTCCATCCCCCTTGCAATAAAAGCCAAGATTCCATTGGCTTTCCTGATCACCTGCTGCACCTGCATACTAACTTTTTGTGTTTCATGCACCAGGACCCCTAGATCCCTTTGTACTGTAGCACTTTGCAGTTTCTCTCCATTTAGATAATAACTTGCTCTTTGATTTTTTCTGCCAAAGTGCATAACCTCACACTTTCCAACATTATATTGCATCTGCCAAATCTCTGCCCACTCACTTAGCCTGTCTATGTCCTTTTGCAGGTTTTTTATGTCCTCCTCACTCACTGCTTTCCCTCCCATCTTTGTATCGTCGGCAAACTTGGATATGTTGCACTCGATCCCTTCCTCCAAATCGTTAATATAGATTGTAAAGAGTTGGGGTCCCAGCACTGACCCCTGCGGAACACCACTAGTTACTGATTGCCAGCCCGAGAATGAACCATTTATCCCAACTCTTTGTTTTCTGTTAGATAGCCAATCTTCCACCCATGCCAGTATATTACCCCCAATCCTGTGATTTTTTATCTTGATCAGTAATCTTTTGTGTGGAACCTTGTCAAATGCCTTTTGGAAGTCCAAATACACTACATCCACTGGTTCCCCTTTATCCACCCTGTATGTTACATCCTCAAAGAATTCGAGCAAATTTGTCAAACATGACTTCCCCTTCGTAAAACCATGCTGACTCTGTCCTATTAAATTATGTTTATCCAAATGCTCTGTTACTGTTTCCTTAATAATGGACTCCAACATTTTGCCAACCACAGATGTTAGGCTAACTGGTCTATAGTTTCCAGCTTTTTGTCTACTTCCCTTCTTAAATAAGGGTGTTACATTAGCAGTTTTCCAATCTGCCGGGACCTTTCCTGAGTCCAGGGAGTTCTGGAAAATGATCACCAATGCATCCACAATCCCTACCGCCACTTCTCTCAAGACCCTAGGATGTAGGCCATCAGGTCCGGGGGATTTATCCGCCTTAAGTCCCATTATTTTACTGAGTTCCATCTCCTTAGTGATTTTAATCGTGTTTAGCTCCTCCTCCCCCCCATTGCCCCCTGTTTGTCCAGTGTTGGGATATTTTTAGTGTCCTCTACTGTAAAGACTGATACAAAATATTTGTTCAGCGTCTTTGCCATCTCCATGTTCCCCACCACTAGTTTCCCAGTCCCATCCTCTAAGGGACTTTAGCCACCCTTTTTCTTTTTATGTAGCTGTAAAAACTCTTGCTATCTGTTTTTATATTTTTTGCTAGTTTACTTTCATAATCTATCTTCCCTTTCTTAATTAATCTTTTAGTTATTGTTTGCTGGCTTTTAAATGCTTCCCAATCTTCTATCCTCCCACTAGATTTGGCTAATTTATATGCCCTTGTTTTCAGTCGAATACTATCCTTTATTACTTTACTAAGACACGGATGGCTGTCTTTTCTTTTACTCCCCTTTTTCCTCAGTGGAATATATTTATCTTGAAAGATGTGAAATATCTCCTTGAATGTAGACCACTGCTCTTGTACCGTCTTACACTTTAATCTGTTTTCCCAGTCCACTTTAGTCAATTCTACTCTCATACCTTCATAGTCTCCTTTATTTAAGCTTAGTACGCTGGTTTGAGATCCAACTCTCTCACCCTCAAACTGAATTTGGAATTCAACCATATTATGGTCACTTATTCCAAGGGGATCCTTTACTAGGACATTTTTTATTAATCCTGTCTCATTACACAGGACCAGATCTAAGATTGCCTGCCCCCTGGTTGGTTCAGTTACATACTGCTCAAGGAAGCCATCCCTAATACACTCTATGAACTCTTCCTCAATGCTGCCATGCCCAATTTGATTAGTCCAGTCAATATGAAAGTTAAAATCCCCCATGATTATAGCTGTTCCCTTATTACAAGCCCCAACTATTTCCTGATTTATACTCCGACCAACAGAGTTGCAACTGTTAGGAGGCCTATAGACTACGCCCACTAGTGACTTTTTCCCCTTATTATTCCTTATCTCCACCCAAACTGTTTCACTATCCTGATCCTTTGACCCAATATCATTTCTGACTATTGCAGTGATTCCATCCTTGATTAACATAGCAACCCCACCTCCCTTTCCTTCCTGTCTGTCCTTCCTAATTGTCAAATACCCTTGTATGTTTAGTTCCCATTCATGATTATCTTGCAGCCATGTTTCCGTAATGGCCACCAGATCATACCCATGTGTAGTTATTTGCACCGTCAACTCGTCAATTTTGTTATGAATGCTGCGTGCAATCAGATAAAGAACTTTCAAATATGTTTTCTGACAATTTATTCCTGCTTTTACCCCTTTTACTACTTTACCTTTATCATTATACATTCTGTCCCTTCCTGACATGCTCTGGTTTTTAATTCCCCCACTGCTACCTTGCTCTATTGCCTTCTCCGCTGTCATTTTTATTTTTCGCTCTCTTAAAACCTTCCCCCCACTAATTAGTTTAAAGCCCTCTCTACAGCCCTAGCTATTCGATTCGCCAGGATTCTAGTCCCAGCACTGGCCAAGTGAAGTCCATCCCAACGGAACAGCTCTTTCCCGTCCCAGTACTGATGCCAGTGTCCCAGGAAGCAAAACCCATTTCTCCCACACCAGTCTTTGAGCCATGCTTTTAACTCTCTAATTTTGTTTACCCTAGCTAAATTTGCACATGGCTCAGGTAGTAATCCAGAGATTATTACCCTTGTGGTTCTGCTTTTTAATTTGGCCCCTAGCTGCTCAAACTCCCTCAGTAGCCCCATCGCAAATCCTGCCCTCCAATTGGACGAGCTGCCTGTCATCGGCTCCTCCCCCCCACCCCCCGCTCCACTCCTACTGCCCCCACCGCCCCCCATTGCTCGCCAAGAGGCTCAAATCAGGCTCAATCATCAAAAATAGTTTGAGCCTCACAGTGATGACATCGGGCAGACGGCCCGATTTCCCCACCCACCGCCCACTTGAAGTCTGTCTTAAGTCAAAATTGGCCCCCATGTATCCATAGGACATATTTGGTTAGCTCCAGTGAAATACAAAATATTGCTTGGACACTACTGGACAGTGTGCACTTAAAATCTGCCAAATTGATGGTGAGTGGCAGCTGCTGCCGATGCTTTATTATCTTTTGATAAATCTTAATGGGCCCAAAGCAGAAAACCATTAGAAGACATAATCTGACACAGCATTAAAAAGAGTTCAGTTTCATGTCCCTGATGGTCATTACTATTAGTCCTGTTTGGTAAGCTAATAAGATGACAAAGTGTTAGGAGATAACACAACCAGCTATCTCCATAAATATTGGCAAGATGTTGACGCTCAAAAACTGATAACAGTCGGCAAAGGAGGAGTCGATTATCTGAGCTGTGGACACAGCTGTCTAAAATGGATTATACATTGGGCAGAAGGGAAATTTCAACTGTTTACTCAAAGTGTTTGTAGAACATAAGAAAGATCCCTAAAGCAATCATTCTTGTGCTCTACAAACACTTTTGAGAAAGAAATGCAAAATATTACATGGCCATTACGGGACACTGTTGTTCTTGAAAGCTGTTAAATTAATGGCAGGGGGAAAATGTTTAATTTACTCAGTTTTATTGCTTCCACTCCAGAGAACTGGGATGAATATCATCGTAATAAAGGACTCGTATTTATATAGTGCCATATCACTTCCCTCAGTAATGTCTCAAAATGTTTCACATACAATGGATAACTTTGAAATATAGTAACTGTTGTTGTGCAGGCAAATGTGGCAGCCATTCTGCAAACATCAATGAGATGACTGACCAGTTAACATGTTATTTTTGACAGTAAGATTCAAAATTCAGATCATAGTTTATTGTAATCTATTGGTTTTCAGATATAAGTGGTAACTGCTGTTATTATTTTAACATTTGTCTGTCTGGCTATGTATCTGCCTTAATGGGTGAACTATATTCTAGACTGAGGACAATGTTTCAGCTGCCCCGAGCGCCTCCTGCTCCACAGACACACACAATACAAATAGGGAAAAAAATAGAAATGTTAACCACAAAATGTTAAAAAAGGAAACTGAGGTGGAGATAGCAAATATTACAGAGTTTATTTTAACACCGCATCACAAACCTACAAAAGTATAAATAATGGCCTAGAAATTCGGGTCCCCACGCGTGAGTACGCGCTGAGTACTCACACGTAGGCCCAACGAAAGTGTCGGTTTCGTGCTTGCACTGCACATGCGCGGGAAACCGGAACTTCCGTTCCCTTGAAAGAAGGGGTTCAGAGGTGGAACGCGTGCGCCGGAGAGGCAGCGCGTGCGCATTGAAATTACCTTTTTTTCCCAGGTTTTTCCGGGAGGGTAAGCTCCAGGAGTTACACATGTAAAAAGTAGGCGCAAGGCCTGCTTTTAACAAGGTAAGTGGTGAATTCATTAAAATTAAAACATTTTTTCCACAGGTTTATTATTTTTAAATACTTTAAAGAAAGGTAAGTTTATTTTTAGCCCCATTAGAAAATGTAATTAATTTTTTCAAAAATTTAAATTATTGTTTAAAATAGTTATTTTATATAATTTATAGTTATTTTAAAAATGTGATTAAAAAAAATGTATTTGAAGTTTTAGTGATGTTTTGGGGCTTATAGTATTTATGGTTTTGACAGCTCTTCCTGTCAATTTTATGAATGGGCATTCCCTGCTACCATTGGCTCTCCATGGCCCACGTGATCCCAGGGGATGCATCGAACTAACTGCGCCCCTGGGATATGCAAGCACTGCGCGCCGGCAGTTGGAGCAGGCCCAGGACCGGAATCCCACGCGGGCCCACAGCTCAACAGCCGGCACGCTAGGTAAGTGCAGGTCGGTGGCTTGCACCCGCGGGAAGCCCCCGACCTGAATTTCTGGGCCAATAATTCTAAAACAAACAAAAGGGAAGGGAGTAGAATAATAATCAGAAATTGTGCTTTAGGCACTACAGGTAAAGGGAAAAACTAAAAGATGTAAAGTAATTAAATCAGGAGAGAGAGATAAGAAATGTGTGAGAAAAAAACTAGAGTGAAGGACAGGTTAAGGTGTGTGGCCCAAATAAGCATTCTTTATGCAAACGCTCGGAGTATAGGGAACAAATTGAATGAACTACAGGCGCAAATTCAACTTAGGGGTTACAACATGGTAGCCATTACTGAGACATGGCTGCAAGGTGGTCAGGACTGGGAACTAAAAAATTATAGGGGGAAAAATTGCACCGCACCCCCTTTGGGGCGGTAATTTCGATGGGACACTACTTTTAGCGCCCCGAAATAATTAGCACCCCCGCGCCCGAAATTCACCGGTAGCGCCTCAAGAGGGAGGTGGGGCGCTACTGGAAGAGCCCCACCTCCCTCTTCGGGAGCTGCGAGTGAATATCGCAGTGGGCGCTGCGGCAGGTCGCGCCGTGGTACTGCAGGCCTTCCTCCCCTTATTAAAGGGGAGGGGACTAGTGCAGCGCGACCCGGAACCCAGCTGGCCACCAGGGATCGGAGTGTCGGCAAAAGAGCCCGGCACTCAAGAGAAGTGCCGAGCTCACGGAGCGCAGCCGGCACTCCACGGAGGGGCTGCACAGGAGGCCAGGGATGGCAACGGGGGCAGGTGCTGGCAGGCAGCCAGCAACATAAATGGCCGCCCAGCACCTCGCCTTTAATTAGCGCTGCCCTGGCCGCAGGTAGGCCCCCCTGACCCTGTCGGACATAGCGTCTGGCGGTAAGTCAGGGAGCGCTACCGAAGATTGCGGCCGGGGCACGAGCAAGGCGCTGCGCACGGTGATGACGGGCGCTAACGGGAGGCGCAAAGCAACCGAATCTTTAGGCTATAAAGTCTACAAGAAGGATAGGGAAACTGGTAGAGGGAGAGGAGTAGCCTTGGTGATTAAGGATGAAATTATTTAATGATGAGAGGATATAATGAGAGGTAAGCAGGGAGTGGAGATTCTATGAGTCGAATTAAAAAATAAAAAAGGAGCTGTGAAGTGGCAGAATGTATAAATGCAGAGATTAGACAAGCATGTAGTAAAGGCAGAGTAGTTTCAATGGGTGATTTTAACGTTCATATAGATTGGGACAAGCAGACTAGCTCGTGTCAGAAAGGTAGTGAATTTTTTAAGTGCGTTCAGGATACTTTGAAGAGTGTGTGGGTTTGCGAGTGGGTGGGCAGTTAAAAGCACTGAAATTGTCAGTGCATCAGGAAGCTGGTTTCAACCCGCTGGCTTCCACCTCTAACTCGGGCGTGTTAGGCAGCGTGCCAAAGACACGCTCGGGAGAGGTGGGCGACCTAGTTAAAGTAGTTGAGAGCTCGTTAAGAGGTTATTATCAGCCTTTTTAAGCTGATGTTGGAGCTTTTACTGGCCGTCCAAGGGATTCATGGGCTTGCTGAACCTCGCCAATGAAAGTAAGGCGAGAACACAGCAGCAATTGTGGGAGTTGAACAACTGATAGTTAAAAATAAATCACATACTCATACCTCACAGCTGTTTCCTTGCCTAAAGGAAAGGGTCTTGCTTACACCATTTTTGCTGAGAGTTTGCTTTCAGGAGTTTGCAGGTGACTTCTACAACTTTAGAAGTCATTCTCATGACACTGCAAGTCACTCTCATTACATTGTAGGATTGTGCCTCTGATCTTCACTTTACCTGGCATCTATCAGATCAGCATGGGTGCCGCTTATGCTGTTTCACCTTCGACCTCAGATTCGGACCAAGATGAGCATCAGCAGCAACAAGACCAGCAACAGCAGCAGCAGCAGCAGCAGCATTCTCCTCACCGACCTGCCGTTCCACAGGAAAGAGGGGCTCAGCACAGGGGTGCACCGCACCGGAGGCGATACCCCCAACACAGGGTATACAGGCAGAGGATGAGCTTCCTGGACATGATGGAGCAGCAGTGCTTCAGGAGGCTCAGGCTATCGCGCCAGGTCATGGCAGACAATTGTAGCTTGCTGGAAGAAGACCTGCTGCCCAGAGGACCTGGTGTACATGCCTTACCAGTGGCTGTCAAAGCCAACACTGCCCTCAACTTCTTCACCTCAAGCTCCTTCCAGGGATCTGCAGGAGACATTTGAAGGATCTCGCAGTTGGCCATCCACAAACGCATCACCCAGGTGACTGATGCCATGTTTGCCAAGTCAGGCACTTATGTACACTTTGCCACTGATGAAGCCAGGCAGCCTGAGCAGGTGCTCGGCTTTGTGGCTCTGGTTGGCTTCCCACAGGTGCAGGACATCATCGACTGCACACACATGCCCATCAAGGCACCCCATCATCACCCAGGAGTCTTCGTGATCCATAAGGGCTTTCACTCCCTCAATGTGCAGCTCATTTGCATCCACAACAAGATCATCATGCATGTGTGTGTCAGATTCCCATGGAGCTGTCATGAATCATTCATCCTGCACCAGTCTACCCTCCCTCAGCTCTTCGCACCTCCGACCAGACTTACCGGCTGGCTGCTTGGAGATGAGGGCTATCCGCTGAAGACATGGCTGATGACACCCTTGAGGAGGCCAAGCAATGAGGCAGAAGAACACTATAATCAAAGCCACATGACGACGAGATGTGTCATAGAGCAAGCAATTGGGATGCTGAACATACGATTCAGATGCCTGGACAGATCTGGAGGAGCCCTTCAATACGTACCAGCCAGGGTCTCCAGAATGATCATCATATGCTGCGCTCTGCACAACACAGCGCAGCAGTGAGGACTGGAGCTGCAGGAGGAGCAAGGCACAGAACGCAGAGCCTCTTCAGAGGAAGAGGAGAATGAGGTAGGAACAGGAGGAACACGAGGAGGAGGAGGAGGAACCTGAAGTGGACATGGCACCAGCAGTGGTGCATATTGCTGCCTGGGAGGCCCAGAATGGCCTCATAATGGCACGATTTAATTAAGTTGCACTAGTGCACCCATCTGTCTCCCAGATGCTGGGCCAATTTCCACCCCTGCATCCCCCCCACCACAAAGCAGTCCTAAAATGACCAAACCATTCCTGTCACACACACCCATTGCTCGAAGTTAAGTAATGTCTTACCATTCACTCCAACTGACAAGGCCATTTTCCAGGTCACAGGCAAAAATGGACAACATGGGAAAGTGGTGCAAAGAAATAAATTTATGTGGCTCATAACTTCAACAAAACTTAACCTTCTAACATTTTATAACACACCCATCTGTATCCCTTGCACATCTAAAATTATGTCCTTTTTCTTTTTCTGCTACTTCTATGACATGTAACCCTTGTGGCTTCAGCAGAGTCAGAGGCAGGCTGCTAACTTCCCTGCTCTGATTTCTTAGACTCTTTTGGCGGACGTTCTCTGGGTTTTGGAGCCTGTGAGGGCCCCGCCAAAGCCTGCTCCTCCTGCACCTGTGCAGGGACAGACTCGGCCATCGGAATCCGAGGCAGCATGTGGGGCTCTGACTGGAGGGGGGGGCGGGCAACAGGGGAGAATTGGGAGCGCTTTGAGTAGAGCCCCCACTTCCATGTCCCCTCTCACCATCATCCCTCTCATGGCCCACCTGCACTTCCCTGCTAGCAAGGAGCTGGAGAGCACCTTGCTGCACATCAGTGGGGCGATGAACGGCCAACTCTAGGTTTCTATCCATCCTGGATATGGCTGCAATCAGAGTCTGCAAGCTGTTGTTCACAGCAAGCATGCACTCGTTCGACTGGCACATTTGATGCTCCATGCAGGTGGCCACCTTTCCATGGACGAACACATTGTAGCCATCGCATGCGATATTGTGCTGCTTATGTTCCAGATGGACTCCTCCATTCTCCCTACAATCGAGCACATTGCAGCTGGAAAAGCTGCCAGAGCCTCCAGTATTTTTTGCTGCTCCTCAAGAATCATCCTGTTTGTCGATGGCCCTCGAGGTTCAGCACCTGTATCCAGCTGAGCATTGCTTGGAGCGTCCTGCACCTTCCAACGAGGATTCGCCACTGCTGTCCCTGTCTCCACCATCTGCTCTTGCTCACATGTGATCTGTGAGACACCAGATGACAACACTACTCCCTTTTACTGGACCCACCGACGTGTGTGTATCTGCGCTGGTGCTGGGTGTGCATGGGTTGTGCGACAGTATACCCTCAGAGACTGCGACCTCCTCTGAGGAGCCGTCTTCCTCCTCTGGCTGGACAGTGGAGGGGTGGGGGCAGTTGATGGGCCTGTGGGAGAGGAAAGACATGAATTGGAACTGTTATGATAAGAATGCTTTAAGTTACCATTATGCACATGATCATATTTCACTGGCTGCTGACATCAAGTCACCATGAGTGACTGTTATATGCCATGTGGCTGCATGATATTTAATTCTGTCACTACGTAGCTGGGAGGTCCTCCTCTCTCCATCTCCCACCGTGAGCAGCACCGCAACTCCACTGAGCTCCAGCGCCTCCTCCTCTGCTGCAGTCAAAGATGTTGTTACTGGAGGGCCAACTCTGGTTCGCTGCCTCTCCCGTGTGTTCTGTGCTCTCTTCTCCTGCAAGGAGGGAAACAAGAGACCTTTGAGTGAGGGCCATGCAATGAGGGTAAGGGATCTATGGGCTACATCTGTAGAGGGTGACTATGAGGGAGTGGTGTGACATTGTCAAATGGCCTCCTTCTGTGGAATTAATTTCTATGATTCTATGATTGCATTAGGATGAGGGTGAGTGTCAGTGGTGGATGGTCAGTTGGGGATGTGAGTAGGTGCATAGACAGTGAGGGATGTGTGCATCTGCAAGGTACGTTGGTGTGAGGAGTGATGTGGGAAGGCAGAGTGGGGGGTTGGGGTGACACGCACAGCAGGATGTAGGGCAATGTGGCATTGTACTCACCTTTCCTGACCTCATGAGGTCATTAAATCTCTTCCTGCATTGTATCCACGACCTGGGTACCACATTTCTACTGCTCACTTCTTCCACGATCTCCAGTCATGCCCTCTTGGTCTTAACTGCTGGCCTCTTCCTCCTGTCACCAGAGAAGAGGACCTCCCTGCGGGCCCGGACTCCCCGGAGCAGGATTTCCAGGGAGGCATCACTAAATCAAGGGGCAGCTTTTTGGCACTGAGCCTGCATTTTTGATTATCAATCTGTATAAATTTATATACCAACAACAAGCCTACTCTGTCAACAACGCACTGTCTCCCCCACCAACATCTCCTGCATCTCCACCAACCTTCAACTGCCATCTGTGCATTGCTCCTTTAAATAGCTGAGCTGAAATTGAGTCATCCGTGACATCATAAGACCCACTCCAGTTAATTGTTAATTGTTAAAAAGCCACTGCAAGACACACCGCTTCAACGTCCGGGTTCCTGATACGATCCACACCCACCCCCCCACCGCCCCACCCCCCCCACCCCCGCACCCATACTGATGGCAAGGTAAAAATTCAGCCCAATATGTCCTAGAGCCCACAAGGGGACAGGCCATATTAGATTTACTAATAAGTAATGAGCCAGATTTAGTTAACAGCCTAACGGTGCGTAAACATTTATCTAATAGTGATCATAATATGATCGAGTTCAACGTTCTGTTTGAAAAGGAGAAACGCAAAACAGCTATTAAAATTCTAGATTTAGGTAAGGCTGACTTCAATGGGATGAGACAGAGACTGTCCACAGTGAACTGGGCAAATCTGTTAATGGGTAAAACGGTCAGTGGGAGGTGTTCAAAAAATAACTTAACGTGATACAGAATTAATTTATATGCCTAAGAGGCAAGAGGTCCACTTGCCAGAAAAAAGCCATGAGCGACAGAAGACGTAAGGGACAACATAAAACTAAAAGAAAAAGCATACAAAAATGCAGAAAATAGCACAGATCTTGGTGACTGGGAGAGACTGGGAAAGAACAACAAAAGGTGGCAAAACAGATAGTAAGAGCTACAAAAAGGGTGTATGAAAAGAATATGCGAGGGATATTAAAATCAATACAACATTTTTTAACAATTATATTAGGAAAAAGAGGGTGGTCAGAAGCAATCTGAGCCCCTTGAAAACTGATAACGGTGATATTGGCCCGGATATTCCGATCACTACGGGTAGGAACGTGCTGTGTACCCACCCGTAGGGACATCGGAAATGCCAGTTTCAGGCATGCACAGCGCATGCGCTGAAAACTGGCATTTTCGATCTGTCAAGAATGCCCTTGACAGATCGGACGCCTGCCCTGGAGAAGGGCCTCTGCGGGTGGAGAGTTTCGCTTTCTGTAGAACCTCCGCCCACAGAAAACCCTTAGAAATCTTACGCCTGGTAAAAGCAAGCGTAAGGCCTGCTTTTACCAGGTTAAGAGTTGAAATTTTTTTTTTTTAAATTTCAGTCATTTATCATTTAAAAATACTTTAAAAAAAGGTAAGTTTATTTTTAGCCCCGTAAAAAACTTTAATTATTTTTTGCAAAAAATTAAATTTTTGTTTAAAATATTTAATTTATTGTAATTTCAACTAATTTTAATAATGTGATTAAAAAAAATTTAAAAAATGTTTTAAAGTGTTTTGGGGTGATCTCCATTCATATATTTGACAGGTCTATCTGTCAAGTGTATGAAGAGAGATTCCCTTCTTTGATTGGCTCCCCATGGCCCACATGATCCCAGGGATGCTTGCGAACTGCATGCGCCTCTGGGATACGTAGGCCTTGCGCACCTGGAGTTCGAGAGGCCCAGCATCGGAACTATATGCTCCTCGGGCGCCCACAGGTAAGTGAGTAGATTTTTTCCAGATCGGAGGCTTCCACACACGGGAAGCCTCCGATCGGAAAATATGGCCCATTGTAAATGAAAATAATGAAATGGTGGACATGTTGAATAATTACTTTGCATCAGTATTTACAGTAGAGGAAGAGGATAGCATCCCAATGAAACTAATTGAATTAGGGACGGAGACTCACCAAAATTAACATAAGCAAAATAACAATAATGAAGAAAATAATGGCACTAAAGAGTGACAAATCCCCAGGACCAGATGGTTTCCATCCCAGGGTTTTAAAGGAAATAGGTGAGAACAATGCAGATGCCCTAACTAATCTTCCAAAGTTCTCTCGATTCAGGAACCGTTCCTTTAGATTGGAAAATTTCACATATCACTCCGCTATTTAAAAAAGGTGAGAGAGGGAAACCAGGGAATTATGAACCAGTTAGCCTAACATCTGTTGTCGGAAAATTACTAGAGTCTATATTTAAGGATAGAGTGACTGAACACCTTGAAAATTTTCAGCTGACCAGAGAGAGCCAGCATGGACTTGTAAAGGGTTGGTCATACCTGACGAATGTGTTTGAATTTTTTGAAAAGGTGACTAAAGTAGTGGACAGGGGAATGTCTATTGATGTTATTTATATGGAGTTCCAGAAGGCATTTGATAAAGTCCCTCATAAGAGACTGTTAGCTAAAGTTGAAGCTCATGGAATTGAAGGCAAATTATTGACCTGGTTAGGAAATTGGCTGAGTAGCAGGAAACAAAGAGTAGGGATAATGGGCAGGTACTCTGATTGGCAGGATGTGGCGTCCCACAGGAATCTGTGTTGGAGCCTAAAATATTCACCCTATTTATTAATGACTTAGATGATGGAGTAGAGAGCATCGTATCCAAGTCTGCCAATGAGATAGGTGGCATTGTAAGCAGTGTAGATGGAAGCTAAAATTACAGAGGGATATTGATAGATTAAGTGAATGGGCAAAACTGTGGCAAATGGATTTCAATATAGGCAAGTGAGGTCATCCATTTTGGGCCTAAAAAGGATAGAGCAGATTACTAGCTAAATGGTGAAAAACTAAAAACAGTGGCGGTTCAAAGAAACTTGGGGGTCCATATACATAGATCATTAAAATGTCATGGACAGGTACAGAAAATAATCAAAAAGGCTAGTGGAGTGCTGGTCTTTATATCTAGAAAACTAGAATACAAGGGGTAGAAGTCATGCTGCAGCTATACAAAACCCTAGTTAGACCACACCTGGAGTACTGTGAGCAGTTTTGGGCACCACACCTTAGGAAGGATATATTGGCCTTGGAGGGAGTGCTGCGTAGATTCATCAGAATGATACCTGGACTCCAAGGCTTAAATTTAGAGGAGCGATTACACAAACTAAGATTGCATTCCCTGGAATTGAGAAGATTAAGGGATAATTTGATTGAAGTTTTCAAGATATTAAGGGGAACTGATTGGGTAGATAGAGAGAAATTATTTCTGCTGGTTGGGGAGTCTAGGACTAGGGGACAAGGCCTAAAAGTTAGAGCCAGGCC
The DNA here is from genome assembly GCF_052327205.1 of Somniosus microcephalus. Taxonomy (NCBI): domain Eukaryota; kingdom Metazoa; phylum Chordata; class Chondrichthyes; order Squaliformes; family Somniosidae; genus Somniosus; species Somniosus microcephalus. The sequence goes on along the minus strand of NC_140990.1, from coordinate 210,950,383 downwards.
TTTCAGGAGTGAAATTAGGAAACACTTTTACACATAAAGGGTGGTAGAAGTTTGGAACTCTCTTCCTCAAATGGCAGTTGATGCTGGGTCAATTGTTAATTTTAAATCTGAGAGTGATAGATTTTTGTTAACCAAAGGTATTAAGGGATATGAGGTAAAGACGGATATATGGAGTTAGGCCACAGATCAGCCACGATCTCATTGCATGGCAGAACAGGCTCAAGGGGTTAAATGGCCTCCTCCTGTTCCTATGTTCCTCACTGTAAATGCAATATAGATTATTTGATTGTACATGTCCTGGGACTGGGGCCAGATGCTGCACTGAACAATTTTCCAGAGCTCTTGAAGTATTCTGCAAAGCAGTAAAGCTTTTCAAATGCATCCTGTTTATACTTCACAAGGTGTCTGCTAAAATTGGGCTACTTCTTGATACTCTTTATTCGTGCTCTCCACAAAGAAAGTCTTGCATTTATATAGCGCCTTTCATGACGTCTGGACATCCCAAAGCACTTTACAGCCAATGAGGTACATAAGAACATAAGAAATAGGAGCAGGAGTAGGCCATTCGACCCTTCGAACCTGCTCTGCCATTCAATGAGATCATGGCTGATCTTCTGCCTCAACTCCATTCACCGGCACTATCACCATATCCCTTGATGCCTTTACTAGTCAGAAATCTATCGACTTCTGTTTTGAATATACCCAATGACTGAGTCTCCACAGCCATCTGGGGTAGAGAATTCCAAAGATTCACCACCCTCTGTGTGAAGAAATTTCTTTTCATCTCAGTCCTGAATGGCCTACCCTTTATCCTGAGGCTGTGGCCCCTGGTTCTAGACTCCCCATCCAAGAGAAACATTCTCCCAGCATTCACCCTATCAAGCCCTGTAATCATTTTGTATGCTTCAATGAGATCCCCTCTCATTCTTTTGAATTCAAGAGAATACAGGCCTAGTTTATTCAATCTCTTCTCATACGACAGTCCCACCATCCCAGGAATCAATCAAACATCTTTGTTGCACTCCCTCTATGGCAAGTATATCCTTCCTTAGGTAAGGAGACCAAAATTGTACACAGTACTCCAGGTGTGGTCTCACCAAGGCCTTATATAATTGGAGTAAGACTTCTTTACTCCTGTACTCAAATCCTCTTGTAATGAAGGCCAGCATACCATTTGCCTTCCTAATGGCTTGCTGCACCTGCACATTCACTTTCAGTGACTCATGTACAAGGACACCCAGGTCCCTTTGAGCATCTGCATGCCCCAATCTTTCACCATTTAGGAAATACTCTGCCTTTCTGTTTTTTCTACCAAAGTGGATAACTTCACATTTATCCACATTATATTCCATCTGCCATGTTCTCGCCCATTCACTGAGCCTGTCAAGATCCCCTTGAAGCCTCTTCACATCTTCTTCGCAACTGACACTGCCACCTAGCTTTGTATCATCAGCAAATTTGGAAATGTTACATTTAGTCCTTACTTTTGAAGTGTAGTCACTGTTGTAAAGTAGGAAATGCAGCAGCCAATTTGCACTCAGCAAGCTCCCATAAACAGCAATGTGATAATGACCAGATAATCAGTTTTAGTGATATTGCTTGAGGGATAAATATTGGCCAGGACACCAGGGAAAACTCTTCTGCTCTTCTTCGAAGTAGTGCCATGGAATGTTTTACATTTACCTGAGAGGGCAGATGGGTCCTTGGTTTAACGTCTCATCTGAAAGACGGCACCTCCGACAGTGCAGCGCTCCCTCAGTACTGCACTGGAGTGTCAGTCTAGATTATGTGCTCAAGTCTCTGGGGTGGGAATTGAACCCGCAACCTGCTGTCTCAGAAGTTGGGGTGCTGACAAAACCCAGCTTCCATTGGCAAGGCAACATTTCCTAACCTTACAAAGAAAGTATCTGGGATGGACTAAGACTTCAAGTGGAGCATGAAGGTCTCTTACAGTGGGAGACTGAGGGAGTAGAGCTAGCTCCTTTTATATTTATATTCATTTCATTTCAACGCTATCTCGTTAGAAGCTTCTGTGCTTTGCACTGCTTGTGGGTTTTGTATTTTATTCCTCTTTTTGTGGTTCTTAGCTCTTCACAGGAACACTACCAGCATCACAATGGCCACCTCCAGGAACCTGAAGGCAGGAGCCAGTGTGTGCTGCATGTACATTTTTAAGGCACAATCGGCATATTTAAAGTACCCCATTGCCATCTTGCAGAACACTAATAGAACCTGAAAAAAACACAGGTTTTTAAACAGACAATAAAATCTGACTTTAATGATTGTTGGACTTACTGCATGTGTAATCTTGAAGGCAAAGTAGCAACCACTGGGGTGAAAAATGAGAGAAACATGTTTCTCCTCCCCCCCTAGGTTTTGTTGTCATGGGTTATGTCTCCCTCTTCCCCCTACTCCAAATCCCAGAAATGCCCATAATATTCTCCCTCCCCAACTCTTTGCACATGCTTGCACCTCCGTTGTAGGGTGAAGTGTTGGAGAGGGGTAAGGTGCAGTTTTTGTGTCCTCTACCGTGATATGTTCTCATTTGTTGTGTTTGTCTGTAGCTGTGATCTTCAAGCCAGTCCCTGAGCTAGAGTTGTCACCTGGCTGAATTTGGAGCAAGCTTTTGGTTTAGCGGTAGCATTCCTGCCTCTGAGTCAAAAGGTGTGTAATTTAAACCCTGCTCCACAGTCCAGGCGAGTAGAGACTGGAACTCCGGCTCGAATTAATATCGAGCTGGGTACTCGCGTCCAGTGGGTGTGGGTCGCTTCCCCTCATCATATGGGTTGTGGGAGTCCATAAAACCCTCCTGCCGTATAAGACTAACCACCTGTACCTTGTGTGTGTGATGCTTCACATGGTTGAAGAGCTTTTATTTTGAGAAACAGTCTTTTGGTGTCTGATTAACCTTTCAGACACTCAGGATTATTTGCTCAAATGCTGGACTGTTGAGTTCTGGCAGGTTGTTGCTTTTGTATCTTCACACACTTCCCTTGGAGAATAGTGTGAAATAGTGGAAGGATTCGCAGACTGACTAACAGCCTGACAGGCTGTGACGTGAACACTCCTTCCGTGGCTGTAACCATCATTTTATGCTCCTCTGGGCTCACACTTCAAACACATCTCACAGCTCTTAAACCATGTGAAGCATCACACACACAACTATTCCTGATCCCTAATCCCCCAAGCCTATCCTCACTCACAAACTCCATATGGTCTCATCACACACATCCTCCTATAGTGGCCAAACATGCTGCACTCTAACCTTTCTAGCTTTATCATTGTAGGTTTCCAGGAGCAAGATTCACCTCAACCCCCTGGAGGAACTGGAAGGGGAGGGAGAGCCACCTCGCCAACCCAGGAAGAGGAGAAGGAAGAGAGCGAGGAAGAAGGTCTTCTTCTTCTCATCTTAGGCACTCCCTCGGAACCGAGGATGACTTGATTCCACATTAAAAATGAGTTCTCAGGTGACTGATGAGTCCAATGCGGGACCTACAGACTCTGTCACAGGTGGGGCAGACGGTGGTTGAAGGGGCGGGTGGGTGGGGTGCTTGGGTTGACGTGCGCTCCTTGCGCTGCCTGCGCTTGGCTTCCACTTGCTCCCGGCGAAGAGACTCGAGGTGTTTGGCGCCTTCCCGGATGCTTCTCCTCCACTTTGTGCGGTCTTGGGCCAGGGATTCCCAGGTGTCGGTGGGGATGTTACACTTTTTTAAGGAGGCTTTGAGGGTGTCCTTGAAGCGTTTCCTCTGCCCACCTGGGGCTCTCTCGCCGTGCCGGAGCTCCGAATAGAGCGCTTGTTTTGGGAGTCTCGTATCGGGCATGCGGACAATGTGACCCGTCCATCGGAGCTGATTGAGCGTGGTCAGAGCTTCAATGCTGGGGATGTTGGCCTGAGCAAGAACACTGACGTTGGTGCGCCTATCCTGTCAATGGATTTGCAGGATCTTGCGGAGGCAGCGTTGGTGGTACCTCTCCAGTGCTTTGAGGTGCCTGCTGTCCATGGTCCATGTCTCTGAGGCATACAGCAGGGCAGGTATCACTGCTGCCCTGTAGACCATGACCAGAGATGCCGTAATTGTGACCATCTTCAAGAAAGGTGACAAGTCCGATTGCAGTAATTACAGAGGAGTTTCCCTGCTATCTGCCACAGGGAAAGTCATAGCAAGAATCCTCCTCAATCGCCTTCTCCCAGTGGCCGAAGAGCTCCTCCCAGAGTCGCAATGCAGATTCCGCCCACTAAGGGGCACAATGGACATGATCTTCACCGCATGTCAATTACAAGAGAAATGCAGGCAACAGTACATGGCCTTCTTTGATCTCACAAAGGCCTTCGACACTGTCAACCATGAGGGATTATGGAGTGTCCTCCTCAAATTCGGCTGCCCTCAAAAGTTTGTCACTATCCTCCGCCTGCTTCACGACGACATGCAAGCTATGATCCTGACCAACGGTTCCACCACAGACCCAATTCACATACGAACCGGGGTCAAGCAAGGCTGTGTCATCGCACCAACACTCTTCTCAATCTTCCTTGCTGCAATGCTCCATCTCACCCTCAGTAAGCTCCCCACTGGAGTGGAGCTAATTTACAGAACAAACGGGAATCTGTTCAACCTCCGTCGCCTCCAGTCCAGATCCAAGGTCGTCCCATCCTCTGTCATCGAATTACAGTATGCAGACGATGCTTGCGTCTGCGCTCACTCGGAGGTCGAACTCCAAACCATCGTAAACACCTTCACCGAAGCATACGAGAGCATGGGCCTTACACTAAACATCCGTAAGACAAAGGTCCTCTACCAACCTGCCCCCGCCACACAGTGCTGCCCCCCGATTATCAAACTCCACGACAAGGCCTTGGACAACGTGGACCACTTTCCATACCTCGGGAGCCTACTGTCAACAAGGGCAGACGTCGACGACGAAGTCCAACACCGCCTTCAGTGTGCCAGTGCAGCCTTCGGTCGCCTGAGGAAGAGAGTGTTTGAAGACCAGGACCTCAAACCCGAGGAAGAAGGTACTGTGTCAATGGCTACCACTGTCGCAGTCACCAGCTCAGAGGCCGGCACCACACTTAACTTAGAGGCTAGGGTAGAACATGGATCCTCACAGTGGCACGCACTGGGTACCAGTGGGCATCAGCCATGCCAGATGGAAGGGACAGCACAGGTGCCACCTTGCCAGGGGGCAAGGTCGCATACTAGTTCTGCTGTAGAGAAGTCAGATGAGGACCTCACAGGGCCAAGCTTCAGAAGAAGGTTGATGGGTTTGACAAACCAAATGCTTTGTGCAACGGACAGCCTGCCTGAAAGTTTATGGGCCGTGGCTATGGGGATGGAGGAGTACGCCTCCAGCTTGGCCCGTGGCTTGATGAAGAGCCTGGAACCCATCCTCTCCAGTGTGGAGAGGCTGGACAATTCCAGCCAGTGACCTGTGGAGCCCGACATCATGCAGCGCCTGATGACTGGTGTCGCAGTTTCCACTGCAGTCGTGGCAGCTTGCATGGAACGACAAAGTGCTGCAATGGAAGCTCAGGCAGCTGCCCTGGTGGCTCTGGGCTCCGCGGTTGAAAGGGGCTTGTAGAGTATCTCAGCTGCCCAGAGATCTGTCCTCCAGATCATCACTGGGCGGGCTGAACAAACGTCCCGAGGTGGTGGCGTGGGAATCATGGAGCAGGAACTTACTGGCCTCTCTTCGGATGGCAGCATTCCTGTGCCCTCCCCGCACTCCACCATTGCCTTTGCAGTTGCCTGTCAGCCAGGCGGCCCAGACTGCTGAAGCCCATGCTGAGATGGTGCAGTCGGAGGCAGGGCCATCACGGACCACAGCCTCTCGAGGACATCGCAGGAGGAAATCTGAACTGCCCTCTTCAGATTCTCAGCAGCCATCCACCTTGCGTGCTGATGCCACTCGGGGTGCACTTTATAGAACCACCAGAGTAGGCAAGAGCACTTATAGGATAGCCACTAAGGATAAGCACCAGGGTGAATAGTTTAATATTTGTAAATGATGTTGGTTGGGTAATAAGGAAATGGCAGAGACATTAAACAAATACTTTGTATCTGTATTCACGGTAGAAGACACAAAAAACATTCCAGAAATAGTGGGGAACTAAGGGTCTAGTGAGAATGAGGAACTGAAAGAAATTAGAATTAGTAAAGAAATAGTACTGGTGAAATTAATGGGACTAAAAGCCGACAAATCCCCTGGACCTGATGGCCGACATCCTAGGAGTTTAAAAGAAGTGGCTGCAGAGACAGTGGATGCATTGGTTTTGATCTTCCAGAATTCCAGAATAGATTTTAGAATGGTCCCCGCGGATTGGAAGGTAGCAAATGTAGCCCGGCTATTCAAGAAAGGAGGGAGAGAGAAAACAGGGAACTATAGGCCAGTTAGCGTGACATCAGTAGTAGGGTAAATGCTAGAATTTAAGTGCCCTGGTAACAGGGCACTTAAAAAAATTATAGTATGATTGGACAGAGTCAACATGGATTTATGAAAGGGAAATCGTGTTTGACAAATCTGTTACAGTTTTTTGAGGTTATAACTATCAGGGTAGATAAGAGGGAACCAGTGGATGTAGTTTATTCGGATTTTCAAAAAGCATTCAATAAGGTGCCACACAAGAGGTTATTACACAAAATTAGGGCTCATAGCATTGGGGGTAATATATTAACATGAGTTGAGGATTGGTTAATGGACAGAAAACAGAGAGTAGGAATAACGGGTTGGCAGATTGTAACTAGTGGGGTGCCGCAAGGATCAGTGCTGGGGCCTCAGTTATTTACAATCTCTATCAATGACTTAGATGAAGGGACCGAGTGTAATGTATCCAAGTTTGCTGACGATACAAAGCTAGGTGGAAAAGTAAGCTGTGAGGAGGACACATAGAGCCTGCAAAGGGATATAAACAGGTTAAGTGAGTGGGCAATAAGATGGCAGATGAAGTATAATGTGGGGGAATGTGAGGTTATTCACTTTGGTAGGAAGAACGGGCCCAGAAATTCGGGTCGGGGGCTTCCCGCGGGTGCAAGCCCCCGACCTACACTTACCTAGCGCGCCGGCAGTTGACCTCTTGGCCTGCGTGGAATTCCTCTCCGAGGCCTGTCCCAGAGGCCGGCGCGCTATGCTGGCGTGTCCCAGGGGCGTAGTTAGTGTGAAGCGTCCCCTGGGATCACGTGAGCAACAGGCAGCCAATCGGAGCAGGGAATGCTCCATCCATAAGTCTTGACAGATAGACCTGTCAAAACGTATAAATGCTGAGGCTGTAAAACTGTACTTTACCTTCAAATAATTTTTTTTTAAATCACACTTTGTAAATAAACTATAAATGACATTAAATAACTATTTTAAACAAAAATTTAAATTTTTGAAAAAAATAATTTTATAAAAAAATGGGGCTAAAAATAAACTTACCTTGCTTTAAAGTATTTAAAAGTGAAAAACCTGTGGAAAAAATGTTTTAATTTTAAATAATTGACCACTTACCTTTGAAAATGAAGTCCTTACGGCTGCTTTTTACATTTCTAAAAAGTACAGACTCACCCGCACGTTAAAACCTGTAAAAAAAAGGAAGTTCAACGCGCACGCGCAGACTCCCGCGCGCACGCATTCAACCTCTGAACCCCTTGTTTCAGAGGATCGGAAGTGCCGGTTTCCTGCGCATGTGTAGTGCATGCAAGATTCCGGCACTTCGTCCGTACTCACGCGTTGGGACCCGAATTTCTGGGCCAGAATATTTTTTAAATGGTGAGAAACTATTAAATATTGGTGTTCAGAAAGATTTGTGTGTTCTAGTACAAGAAATACAGAGGGCAGGATTTTCATTGGGCCGTGGAGGCAGGATTGGAGGCGTGGGGGGGTTAAAATCCCGAAATCAGGGGTCTCGACATCATCCCGCCCCCAACCCACCTCCATGTCAGTTTCAAAAGGAGTCGGGTACCCGCCCCGCACTGGGACCCGCCTCCCCGAGGCGGGAAGGGGCTTAGTGCCAGTTAACTGCCTGTTAACAGGTAGTTAACAGGCAGTTTTCAACCTAATCCCTATTTTTAAAGTTGAAGTGTGGGATTCCCGATGGCTCCAAACCACGCAGGAGAGATTTCTAACTGAGTCTGTGGAGAAGGATTCATGTTAGAAGTAAGACTGGGCCAAGCTTTGTGCAACGGACAGCCTGCCTGAAAGTTTACGGGCCGTGGCTGGAATGTTTTTTGTGTCTTCTACCGTGAACACAGATACAAAGTATTTGTTTAACGTCTCTGCCATTTCCTTATTCCCCAACCAACAGCATTTACAAATATTAAACTATTCACCCTGGTGCTTACCCTTAGTGGCTATCCTATAAGTGCTCTTGCCTACTCTGGTGGCTCTATAAAGTGCACCCCGAGTGGCATCAGCACGCAAGGTGGATGGCTGCTGAGAATCTGAAGAGGGCAGTTCAGATGTCTTCAGATCAAAACCAATGCATCCACTATCTTTGCAGCCACTTCTTTTAAACTCCTAGGATATAAGCCATCAGGTCCAGGGGGTTTGTTGGCTTTTAGTCCCATTAATTTCACCAGTACTATTTCTTGACAGATGAAATTTCAGTCTGTGACATCACCTGTTGCCGGGTGGCCCTTAATTGGCCTGCTGAGCCCGCTAGGCGGGCTCAAAAAGGTCAATCAAGTTAAAATCACGTGGATTGGCCACATCTTGATGGAGGCGGGACAACAACCCCGAAAGTTGTAGTCCCGCTTCCATCACGTCCCCTGAATAAAAATCCAGCCCAGAGAGTTAGCATGCAGGTACAGCAAGCAATTAGGAAGGCAAATGGCATGTTGGCCTTTATTGCAAGGGGGTTGGAGTATAAGAGTAAGGAAGTCTTACTGCAATTATATAGGACCTTGGTGAGGCCACACCTGGAGTATTGTGCACAGTTTTGGTCTCCTTACCTAAGGAGGATATACTTGCCTTAGAGGGAGTGCAACAAAGGTTCACCAGTCTGATTTCTAGGATGGGGGGTTGTCCCATGAGGAGAGATTGAGTAGACTAGGCCAATATTCCCTAGAGTTTAAAAGAATGAGAGTTGATCTCATTGAAACATATTAAATTCTTACAGGGCTTGACAGGGTAGATGCTGGCGGATGTTTCCCCTGGCTGGGGAGTCTTGAACTAGAGGCCACAGCCTTGGAATGAGAGGTTGGCCATTTAGGACTAGGATGAGGAAAACTTTCTTCACTCAAAGGTTTGTGAATATTTGGAATTCATAACTCCAGAGAGCTGTGGATAGTCAGTCATATATGGTCAGTTGAGTATATTCAAGACAGAGATCGATAGATTTTTGGATACTAAGGGAATCAAGGGCTATGGGGATAGTGAAGGAAGTAGATAGTACAGATAGAGTTGAGGTAGAAGATTCAGCTATGATCTTATTGAATGGCCTACTCCTGCTCCTATTTCTTATGTTCTTATGTTGTGTCATGTTTTCATTGTTTGTGTTTGCTCTAAATAAAGAGTGATTATGGTAATTGGGTAGTGGTGGAATTGGTGGTCTTTTTTATTGTGTTCTTAGAAACATAGAAACATAGAAGATAGGAGCAGGAGTAGGCCATTCGGCCCTTCGAGCCTGCTCCACCATTCAATGAGATCATGGCTGATCATTCAAATTCAGTACCCTGTCCCTGCCTTCTCCCCATATCCCTTGATCCCTTTAGCCTTAAGAAATATATCCAACTCTTTCTTGAATATATTTAATGAACTGGCCTCCACCGCCCTCTGTGGCAGAGAATTCCACAGGTTCACCACTCTCTGGGTGAAGAAATTCCTCCTCATTTCAGTCCTAAATGGCTTACCCCTTATCCTTAGACTATGACCCCTGGTTCTGGACTCCCCGGCCATCAGAAACATCCTTCCTGCATCTAGTCTGTCCAGGCCTGACAGAATTTTATAGGTTTCGATGAGATCCCCTCTCAATCTTCTAAACTCCAATGAGTATAAGCCCAATCGACACAATCTCTCCTCATACGTCATTCCTGCCATCCCAGGTATCAGCCTGGTGAATCTTTGCTGCACTCCTTCCATGGCAAGAACGTCCTTCCTCAGGTAAGGCGACCAAAACTGCACACAATACTCAAGATGCAGTCTCACCAAGGCCCTGTACAACTGTAGCAAGACATTCTTGTTCCTGTACTCGAACCCTCTTGCTACGAAGGCCAACATACCATTTGCCTTCTTAACCGCCTGCTGCACCTGCATGCTTACCTTCAGCGACTGGTGCACAAGAACACCCAGGTCTCTTTGCACTTCCCCTTCTCCCAATCTATTGCCATTCAAATAATAATCTGCCTTCCTGTTTTTGCCACCAAAGTGGATAACCTCACATTTATCCACATTATAGTGCATTTGCCATGTTTCTGCCCAATCACCCAACCTGGCCAAATCGTACTGGAGTTTCACGACATCCTCCTCATAGCTTACTCTCCCACCCAGCTTTGTGTCATGTGCAAATTTGGAGATATTACATCCAATTCCCTCGTCCAGATCATTAATATATATTGTGAACAGCTGGGGTCCTAGGACCGATCCTTGTGGTACCCCACTAGTCACTGCCTGCCACTCGGAAAACGACCCGTTTATTCCAACTCTTTGCTTTCTGTCCGCCAACCAGTTCTCTATCTAAGTCAATACCTTGCCCCCAATCCCATGTGCCTTAATTTTGCATGCTAATCTCTTATGTGGGACCTTATCGAAAGCCTTCTGAAAGTCCAAGTACACCACATCCACTGGTTCTCCCTTATCTATTTTACCAGTTACATCCTCAAAAAATTCCAGTAGGTTAGTCAAGCATGATTTACCTCTCAGGTGCGGGCCATCCACCTGGAACCCTCTGGTGCTCCGTCTGATTCTCCTCATCTTCCTCCTCCTCAAACTCCTCCTCCTTCTCTTCCTCCTCCTCCCCTAGTGGCTCCTGAGCATGACACTCTGGCACAATTGCTTGTGGTAACGGCTGGTCTCTCATGATTGCTAAATTGTGGAGCATGCAGCAAGTCACCATGAATCTGGAGCCCTCCTCGCCCTCCTGCCCCTCTCTCCTCCAGTAGCTGGTGCTGCTCTGCCTGGCCTCATCTCCTCCTCCCATTCCTCCTCCAGACCAAGAGTGACCACTCGCAAGATCCCCATGACCAATCACATCCTTTCTCCTAGTGACTCCTATAAGGTCTCCAATAACATACAGTAGCACAGCACTCACTCTCTTTAGGTGAAGTCCTCAGAGAGAATTGTCAGAATAAATGTTGATAGAGTATTGGTGAAATCTTGGCAAAGTGTCCCAGAGTGTCTCAAAAGTCCTCTTCAAATGCAGTGTATTCAGTCGATCTCAATCAGCAAGTGAACAGTGAAAGTTGAGCATGTCTTTAAGTAGTGCTCGAAATCCTCAGCAATGACTTCGTCACTCTTGTTCAGCTGGTTGGTGTTCGGAGAGGTCAACAATTGCAGCACTAGCCAGCAAAATGCAGCCTACTTAATGAGTGTTAGGAGCCAATTTAATTGGTAATCAGAGGCTTACTCATCCTCGGTGTGGTTGTTCCTAGCGCATGTGTAAACTCCTTTACCAAGATGGCGTCCTGCGCTAAAGGCAGGCTAACCAGGCGTTGCAGCTCAAGGCCCTATCTTGGCCAACTTGGAGACTCTTTGCGCCTAAACTACTGGTGCTACAGTGGGGGAAATAGCCCCCAACAACTCTACTGCTGGATCACGGCTACTGGTTTGTGTTCGTCACACAAAAAAGCGACAGAATCTCAGAATGTGATTGCCAAAAAATAAATAAAACTCCTACAATCCCATGTCATAAAAATAGAATTTGGCTTATTGAGTCAAGATAAACTAAAGGTCCTAATCATGGTCACACTGGAGTCTTCTGGAGCCAGTGGAGGACACAAGAAGGCACAGAAGTTTCCTACTCTGGCTGCTAGGGGGCATGGTAGGCGGAGGTCTCACGTAATCCATTGGATTTGTGTAACTTTTGATCTGTGTACATTATACAAGAAAATAATGGCCTGGATTTGTGGTCAGCAGCGAAGTGACAGTGCTCGCCACTGACCTCGAAAAAAGCTGCCCACAAATATTTAGCGGGCTCTAAAGCACCAATTTCCTCTATTCCAATGTGACTTTGAATCTGACCCCATCTATAGGGGATCTGTGGCAACAGTAAAGTTGCCAGGCAGGCTGATCAGTCAATCGGATTGAAGAATTCTCACAGACAGCAAACCAGGAAGTAAAAAGCATGGATTATAATTCACATTTTAATCATTTTACAGAAAGCTAAATAAAGATTGGAACATACTCATGGGATTACGGTAGAATCTGAAATATCATAAACAGACTAAAAAAATAATAATTTTTATTTTCAAAATCATGGAATTTTTAATTGTTATTCTGAGGGAATGTCACTCCACAATTATAAAATTAGTTTTTCAGGGTCAAAGAGGTAGTTCAGCAGTAAATATGACTTAGTACACCATCAAAAACTCAATTACACCTCATTCAACGAGGCTTAATATTTTCAATGTTTTTTACAGCGCGAATGGTGCGTAAAAAGTTGAAGTTCACGTCAAATCACTGATTCTGTGCTGATTGCATCTGCAAAGACTGCAACAGCGCACCCTGTGGAGGAGCAGCTTATCACTGACAGCAACGTCAGGATTTCCACGTTTAACTGCGCATGTGTAGATGCTAGAAGTCGCTGTCATTTTTACACAGTAATCACAGCGAGCGCCAACAGTTTCACCATCACTACAACCGCAAATTCCGGGCCAATATTCCACTAAGTTTACATTCCCTCTGACTAAATGTTCTTTTAAAGGCAAACTTTTACCCATTGAACCTCAGCTATAAAAAGAAACTTGCAGTTATCAAGTGCCTTTCACAACCACTGGATGCCCCAAAGCACTTCACAGCCAATGACGTACTTTTTTTTTGTAGTGTAGTCACTGTTGTAAAGTAGGAAACACAGCAGCCAATTTGCACACAGCAAGCTTCCCCAAACAGCAATGTGATAATGACCAGATCATTTTTTTTTTAGTGATACCAGGTATAACTCCCTGCTCTGCTTTGAAATAGTGCCATGGGATCTTTTACACCTACCTGAGAGAGCAGACAGGCCCTCGGTTTAACATCCCATCTGAAAGACAATGCCTCCGACAGTGTAGCACTCCCTCAATACTGCACTGGTGTCAGCCGAGATTTTTGTACTACAAGTCTCTGGAGTGGGACTTGAACCCACAACCTTCTGACTCTAAAGGTGAGGGTGCTACCAACTGAGCCACAGCTGACATCGCAAAGTGTAAAAATTAGGGAGTATTTCCATGTAATCTTATAATTTTAATTTAAAAAGGCATACTACATATGCTGCACCCATGAAAGAAAGACTTGCATTTATAGAACGCCTTTCACGACCATTGGACATCTCAAAGCGCTTTACAGCCGATGAAGTACTTTTGAAGTGTAGTCACTGTTGTAATGTAAGAAACACGACAGCCAATTTGCGTACAGCAAGCTCCCACAAACAGTACTGTGATAATGACCAGTTAATCTGTTTTAGATGTTGATTGAGGGATAAATAGTGGCCTGTTGCGGAGACCACATAGGGACAGTAATGTGGTGGAGCCACTGAATGACTCTGGGCAACTGTACATAATTCCCTTTAACGATGTTCTAACACCAGCCTAAGTCTGTACCATTGTGTTAGACATTACTTCGTTTTGTATATAGTGTTTGTATGCACGGGGTGTGGCCCCTTTAAGAGCGCGGGTAAATGCGATGACATCATGTCGCAAACCACGTGACTGCCCAGGCAGTCCTCGTGGAAGCTCCATCTTGTACAGACCTGTTTTCGTGGTTCTCCTGTATCGATCTTAACAAACTGTTTAAATTCGTTTAGTTTTACATTAAAAGCCTGTTTGTTTGATCGCCTGAGTCGACCTCAGTTCTTAGTTAGGAATTTGTCAATTCCTACAGTAACACAATTCACTATGTATAGCCAATGTTGTTATCGCTCCACGCTATGTACGGAACTTAGTTGGGTTATCGGGGCAGGGTCGCTTTAAGAGTCGTCGATTGTGTGATGACGTCATAGCCCTGCGACAAGGCCGAGTCCCTGCGGAGAGTTAATAAAGCTAACACGCATTTTTCTTTGCTGCTACGAAAGTCTCGCAGTCTGTTGATTTCCAGCGACTCCTACAGGCCAAGACACAGGGGATAAGGGGGTTCCGCACCATGCTCAATGCTTTTTGCAGCATTTTTACTTCTACTGCGGATGTCAATAATTTTTCATAAATAAAAGGGAGTCCGCGGCGGGGACGCAGTGTCTCACTCCGGCCGCTAGGGGCCGGCGGTCTCCCGCACTCCGTTTCCCACAGGGAGGCGGCTGCTAGGGGCAGGCGGGTCTTCCGCACTCCGTTCCCCACACGGAGGCGGCGGCGCCGCACTCCGGCCGTTAGGGGCCGGCGGTCTCCCGCACTCCGTTCCCCACAGGGAGGCGGCGGCGCGGCCGCTAGGGGCAGGCGGGTCTTCCGCACTCCGTTCCCCACAGGGAGGCGCCGGCGGCGGCGGCAGTGCCGCACTCCGGCCGCTTAGGGCAGCAGCGGCAGGAGGTCCAGGCCCGGGTGGACTCGGTTCGGGGGCGGACGCGCCGCGGCTGCGCAGGGCTGTGGCCCTGTCATCGGTGTGCGCCTGGCTGGGAGAAAGGTGAGTGGGAGCGGGTTGGTGTCAGTGAGATTGAGGCGGAGGAGCGGGGGGAGCCGAGCCCGGCCTACCAGGGAAGGCGCGCCCCACCAGCCGGCCAGCGGTGCCTGCTCCTCCCCGGGATCGCGGAAATGAAGACCAACGGGAGTGAATTAGAGAGAGAATGACTGAGGAGCCCCCTCCCGGAGTGAATGAAGAGAGTCTACCCCACTGAAATACCTGGGATTTGATCGGTCCTGGTCAACATAAAGTGGCTTTGTTCAGAAAAAAAGGTTTCAGTCTGCTTATTAGCACCTCTGCTTATCGTTAACAGGTCCAGTTCATGCCCCATAAGGGTTGGAAGAGTGAGGATCCCAACCTCAATTTCAAAACTCCTTGGTCCCTGTAAATGGTCTGCACTCGTTACTGCAACTTATTATCAAAGCTGCCCTGCGTTTTGTGTTGCCTTTCATGGATTTCTATATGATCAGGACAGTGAGAAATCTATAAGCTGTGAACCGTTTACATGCAGTATGGAAAGCAGATGAGGATAATTCCTTCACACAAAGGGATGGTTCACTTTTTTAACAATAATACATTACAACTTGATTTTATATAGAGCCTTTAACATAGAAAAACATCCAAGGTGCTTCACAAAGGCATAATCAAAAATACTTCTACCGTGTGGAGGCTGAACACCAACTCTCTGACACCTCCTCTGACCTCCCCCTGGACCATGACTCCACTACCAAACATTAAGCCATTGTTTCCAAGACTGTCCCTGACCTCATCTCCTCTAGAGATCTTCCCTCCATGGCTATCAACCTCATAGTCCCCCAACCCCGCACAGCCCACTTCTATCTCCTTCCCAAGACCCACAAACAGGGCTGCCCTGGTAGACCCATCGTTTCAGCCTGTTGCCCCACGGAACTGATCTCGACTTTTTTTCTCTCCTTGTCCAGTCTCTTCCCACCTACATCCGTGACTCTTCCAACGCCCTCTGCCACTTTAAGTTTCCAGTTTCCAGGCCCCTACCGTCTCCTTTTCACTATGGACATCCAATCTCTCTACACTTCCATCCCCCACCAGGATGGCCTTAGGGCGCTCCGCTTCTTCCTTGAACAGAGGCCCAACCAGTCCCCATCCACCACCACCCTCCTCCGCCTGGCTGAACTTGTTCTCACATTGAACAACTTCCCCTTTGACTCCACTCACTTCCTCCAAATTAAAGATGTTGTTATGGGAACCCTCATGGGCCCTAGCTATGCCTGCCTTTTCGTGGGATATGTGGAACATTCTTTGTTCCAGTCCTACTGAGATCCCCTCCCTCACTTTTTTCAGTACATTGATGACTGTATTGGTGCCGTTTCCTGCTCTCGCCCTGAACTAGAAAATTTCATTCACTTTGTTTCCAATTTTCACCCTTCCCTCACCACATGATCCATCTCCGACTCTTCCCTTCCCTTCCTCGACTTCTCAGTCTCCATTTCTGGGGATAGGCTATTGACAAACATCCACTATAAGCCCACTGACTCCCACAGCTACCTGGACTACACTTCCTCCCGCCCTGCTTCCTGCAAGGACTCTTTCTTTCTCCCAGTTTCTCCATCTCCGTCACATCTGTTCTGACAATGCCAACTTCCATACTAGTGCGTCCGATATGTTTTCCTTTTTCCTCAACCGAGGATTCCCCTCTACTATGTTTGACATGGCACTCAACTGTGTACGTTCCATTTTCTGTACTTCTGCTCTCACCCCTTCCCCTCCCTCCCAGAACAAGATAGGGTTCCCCTTGTCCTCGCCTTTCACCCCTCTGCCATTTTCCGCCACTTCCAGCGTGATCCCACCACTAAACACATCTTCCCCTCCCGTTTCAGCATTCCGAAGGGACCATTCCCTCTGCAACACCCTGGTGCACTCAATCACCCCCAACAGCTCCTTCCCTCCCCATGGCACCTTCCCGTGCAAGCGCAGGAGATGCAACACCTGCCCTTTTACCTCCTCCCCACTGTCCAAGGCCCCAAACACTCCTTCCAGGTGAAACAGCGATTTACTTGTACTTCTGGCAATTTAGTATACTGTATTCGCTGCTCACGATGCGGTCTCTACATTGGGGAGACCAAACGCAGATTGGGTGACTGCTTTGTGCAACACCTCTGTTCATTCCGTAAGGGTGACCTCGAGCTTCTGGTCGCCTGTCACTTTAATTCTGTGCTCCACTCCACTCCCACTCTGACCTCGGCCTCTTACACTGTTCCAATGAAGCTCAACATAAGCTCGAGGAACAGCACCTGATTGTCTGATTAGGCACTTTACAGCCTTCTGGACTCAACATCGAGTTCAACAATTTCAGACCATAACTCCTGCCCCTATTTTTTCAGGCGGCAGCTGTTGATGATTCTGCCATCCACATTTACAACATTGAACCACTCCTGTCTTCCACTCTATCACAGACCGTCCCTTTTATTCTTTCCCTCCACCCCCTTGCTTTCCCTGCCTCTGCACCAGCTTAAAATCTGTTACACCGCTAACTTTTTCCAGCTCTGACAAAGGGTCACGGACCTGAAATGTTAACTCTGTTTTTCTCTCTCCATGGATGCTGCCTGACCAGCTGAATGTTTCCAGCGTTTTCTGTTATTATTTCAGATTTCCAGCATCCACAGTATTTTGCTACTGTATAATCAAAAATACCGTTGGATATTGCCAACTTGCTATATTTTTGTAATTACTAGAAATATGTTCAGGCTCGTAAGTAATGTTTAGGGCAGCAATCTAAATGCTGAGTAACATTTGAGTTATGTTAGTGACAACAAACTGTTTCTTAATTATATTTTTGCTTTCTGCAGTTAGAATTTCAGCGATGGAGTGATTGGTTGTTGCACACCATGGAGGCTTGTGAGGGGGAAGCTATTTCCGAGATCCTCAGATTGAATGTGGGAGGTTGTTTCTATACAGCCAGACGAAATTCCCTCTGTCGTTTTAAAGACTCAATGCTTAGTGCTATGTTTAGTGGACGATTTCCTTTGAAACTAGATGAATCAGGTAATGCGAGGGATGTAGTTGTCAATCATACTAATTCATGTGGCATACTTACTGACTTCCAATAGTTACTTTTCCTTGTTTACAAGCAAAACCCATTTCTTATTTTGGGGAGAATTAGAGAAGTTGTGTCGATGTAAATGAACCTCTGATTCATTATATGAAAATAGTCATGGGCAAATACTAAATAGTGTACAGGAGCACTTACTAACGTAGTTAAGTGAATATACCAGGATATTACCCTGTTTACACTACCAAGTTCATGGTAAGAACAACTTGATTATGTAAAAATATGTTTACTTTGATTCTTTTATGCTGCTGTGACTTTTGCCCATCCCAGTGCCTTACTTGTATAGTTACATGAGACAGCTTTCACTTCTCTAGAGGTATTCACCTATCATCCAGAAAATCCTTGTTATTTGGGTTATGAGGAGACTGGTGAATAGGATTCTGTTTGAAGGACATTTAGCTTCCAGAGTGCAGTTGTTTCTATACACTAGTTGGTCTGAAAACTACTGAGGTTGGTGATGAGTAAGCTTGATATGCTTGGACATCTAGAGCAGTAAGGTGGGCAGGCAAGTTGCCTTGTGATGGTCTTTCCACCATGCTGAAGGCTGGTGTCCATTGTATAGCTGCTGAGAAAGCTCTGAGAATCAGAACTGGCTGGCATTACCTGGAGGCTTGATATGAAAACAAGTGCTCATATATAGCCAAGGTTTCAGAACTTTTGCAAATTTGAGGTCCAGAAGAGGCAAGTAGCTGCTGCTGGAGCTCCGCACCTCCAACCGGTGGAACTAGTGTTCTGTGGGGCATGCCTTGTGTCCAAACTGGTTTGGACCTGCTTGATGGTGGAAGTTTGGAGCCAAACTAGCCCCCTGTGGCAGACTTGGTAATCCAGAGCCATACAGATCTGCAGTACCCCAGGGCACTGTTGATGATTGGCCATTCTGACTCACTCACTGATGGAACCTGCCACTGGAACTGGGACTCTTCTCACTCAACTCCAGTTAATGTTGCAGGCCAGTGCCCTAATGATTAGAGTGGGTCAGGCTGGAAAAGCAGTGGCAGCTTAGCAGTACTGTGACCTGGTAGACTGCAATTTCAGCTGGTCAAACTCCAGCAGTACCCCTTCTTACACTGGGGGGAGCGCTCTAAATTTTGGCACTGCTGACCTTTGTCCAATCTCTCTCGACTTGGGTAAGTTGAGTATCTCCCTGTGGGGGGAAGAGAGAGAGTGTGTGCACATTCCATATGGGAATAGGATTAAAAGAGTTTAGGTTTTATTTCCATAATGTGAATACTGCAAAGGTCAGTATTGAATTCAGTGTCTGCATCTGCTTTTGATAACTGTTCTTCAGTCATGTATCTAAAGGTTTTCAATAATTCAACCATAAAAAGGGTAGTTTTAGGGGCTTTTGAGAGTCCAGATTTCTCACTTAAATCTCTGTTATGAGGGTTGGTTTGGAGGGTTTTCTAACCTGGTGTTTAAAATAAACTTGCCCTCATGGAGTCTTCAAGCATTCCTGTGTTCTTTTAAATAAAATAAAATTACATCTTTTTAAACTTGTGGTATAAATAGAGGCTACTGAATGAGTAACTGAATGACCATGTTTATCTCATCAGAGTTATCCATATTTCTTCTGTCCTGAGGTGAAGACTACAGCACAGTTACCAATTGCATAGCCATTGTGTTAAATGCTGTTTTCTTTACAAGACAGTAAGAGCTTCTACAGGTATATAAAAAGGAATAGAGTAACTAAAGTAAACGTTGGTCCCTTAGAGGATGAGACTGGGGAATTAATAATGGGAAACCGGGAAATGGCAGAGACTTTCAACAAATATTTTGATTCGGTCTTCATGGTAGAAGACACTAAAAGCATCCCAATAATAATAGATAATCAAGGGGCTAGAGGGAGGGGGGGGAACTTAAAACAATCACTATCATTGGAGAAAAAGTACTAGGTAAACTTATGGGACTAAAGGTGGACAACTCCCCTGGACCTGATGGCCTGCATCCTAGAGTCTTAAAAGAAATGGCTGCAGAGATAGTGGGTGCATTGGTTGTAATCTACCAAAATTCCCTGGATTCTGGAGAGGTCCCAGCAGATTGGAAAAACGCAAATGTAACACTCTTATTCAAGAATGGAGGGAGACAGAAAGCAGGAAACTATAGACCAGTTAGCCTAACATCTGTCATTGGGAAAATGCTGGAGTCCATTATTAAAGAAGTAGTAGCAGGACATTTAGAAAATCATAATATAGTCAAGCAGAGTCAGCACGGTTTTATGAAAGAAAAATCTTGTTTGACAAATTTGCTAGAGTTCTTTGAGGATGTAACGAGCAGGGTGGATAAAGGGGAACCTGTAGATGTAGTGTATTTGAATTTCCAGAAGGCATTCGATAAGGTGCCACATAAAAGGTTACTACACAAGATAAGGGCTCATGGGGTTGAGGGTAATATATTAGCATGGATAGAGGATTGGCTAACTACAGGAAACTTTGGATTATCTGGAGGTTAACTGTCCGGAATGCTCGAGCCACCGGCAAAATTCAGGAGTCGGTTCAGTAATTTTTTTTTCTTTTCGTTGCTTTTTTTTCACCAGTCAGGCTCTGCAAGGTCTAGCTAAAGCTGTTGCTTAGCTACAGAGACGCTTGCAAGCTACGGCCGACTGTTTAGAAGCTGTTGCTAAGGGTTTGTTGCTAGATACGGAGCTCAAAAGCTTCCGTATGTTTTAACATTAGCGCTGGTTTGTCCGGCAGTTTTGATGGGACGGCAACAGCTCGGTCCCGTCGGTGCCGGATAGCACAGTTTCCTGTATCAGGAAACAGAGAGTCGGGATAAAAGTGTCATTTTCAGGTTGGCAAACTGTAACTAGTGAACTACCAGTGGAGATCAGTGCTAGGGCCTCAGCTGTTTACAATCTATATTAATGACTTGGATGAAGGGACCGAGTGTAATGTTGCTGATGATACAAAGATAGGTGGGAAAGCAAGTTGTGAAGATGGCACAAAGAATCTGCAAAGGGATATAGATAGGTTAGGTGAGTGGGCAATAAGATGGCAGATGGAATATAATGTGGGGAACTGTGAGGTTATTCACTTTGGTAGGAAAAATAAAAAAGCAAATTATTATTTAACTGGAGAGAGACTACAAAATGCTGCGGTACAGAGGGATCTGGGGGTCCTTGTACATGGAACACAAAAAGTTAGCATGCAGGTACAGCAAGTAATTAGGAAGGCAAATGGAATGTTGGCCTTTATTGCAAGGGGGATGGAGTATAAAAGTAGGGAAGTCTTGCTACAACTGTACAGGGCATTGGTGAGACCACACCTGGAGTACCGCATGCAGTTTTGGTCTCTTTATTTAAGGAGGGATATACTTGCATTGGAGGCAGTTCAGAGAAGGTTCACTAGGTTGATTCCTGAGAGGAGGGGGTTGTCTTATGAAGAAAGGTTGAGCAGGTTGGGCCTATACTCATTTTAGAAGAATGAGAGGTGATCTTATTGAAACATAAGATTCTGAGGGGGCTTGACAGGGTAGATGCAGAGAGGATGTTTCCCCTCGTGGGGAAATCTAGAACTAGGGGGCATTGTTTCAGAATAAGGGGTCACCCATTTAAAACGGAGATGAGGAGGAATTTCTTGTCTGAGGGTCATGAATCTTTGGAATTCTCTACCCCAGAGAGCTGTGGAGACTGGGTTGGAGGTGGAGATTTGAGGTGGAGATAGACAGATTTTTGAACGATAAGGTTAGTCAAGGGTTTTGGGGAGTGGGCAGAGGTGGAGTTGAGCCAAGGCCAGATCAGCCATGATCTTATTGAATGGCGGAGCAGGCACAAGGGGCTAAATGGCCTACTCCTGCTCCTGTTTTTTATGTTCTTTGCATGAGTCCATAAGTTAGTTTGTCCAGCAGTCAACAAATAGCACATGGAATAAATGCAATTTATCGAAATCTTTGCCTGCACCATTTGAGTAATTGAATTAAATAATCTAATGGAATTGCTCAAATGTTAACTTGAACCCACCATACTAAAAAAAAAGCTCAAAAGAATATAAAAGCAGCCTCCATTTAAAATTAATTGAAATGGCAAGGGGGCTTAATTAGACATCCACAGCACCAAGAATACATTGCCATTATTCTTAAATAACAAATTTTAGTCACTTCAATCAATAATAATGTTTGACTCTGTCCAATGTTGAACTTCCTAAACTTTGTCGAGTCATGTAGGAACAGGAGTTCAGATGCAAAAAAGAGGGATCCTGTTGCAAATACGAGATCCCACTCTGTTTCCTTTTCATTTGCATCTGTTCCAGTTGGAATTTGGACAGCAACACCTGCAAAGTGATGCAGTGACAGTGATTGCTTTCTCACAGAAGCTGGAGAATTTGTGGTATTCACATGTAAAGGTGATTGAATGTTGTGAATGTCACTTGAAAGTTTTCGGCACGGTGGCATAGTGGTTAGCACTGTTGCCTCACAGCACCAGGGACCCGGGTTCGAATCCGGCCTCGGGTGACTGTCTGTGTGGAGTTTGCACATTCTCCCCGTGTTTGCGTGGGTTTCCTCCGGGTGCTCCGGTTTCCTCCCACAGTCCAAAGATGTGCGGGTTAGGTTGATTGGCTATGATAAATTGACCCTTAGTGTTAGGGGGATTAAATACGTGGGGTTACGGGGATAGGGTGGGATATGTGTTGGTGTAGGGGTTACGGGGATCGGGTGGGATATGTGTCGGTGCAGGCTCGATGGGCCGAAATGGCCTCTATCTGCATTGTGGGGTTTCTGTGAATTTCTGTGAACTTGTGGTTTTAGGACAGAGTCTGCAGGCTGTTTGAAAAGTTAATCTTGTCCTCGTCTGCACCTTTTGGCTATCAGTTATTCTAAGCACGATCTTGATTGTAGCAACAGATTTATTTCTACTGATCAAAATGAAAGTGATGATGGGGACAAGAAGTGGCATAATTGTGGCCAGAAAGCCATTCTGTCTTAAAGCATTGTAACATATTTCTTAAAAGCACCATATAAGTGTCAAATTTGCTCACTTGTTATTCAGGAGTGTGTCTCAAACTCTCATAACCACCCCAAATGTGTAGTGTTTATTTCAGCACAACAACAACTTGTATTTATATAGCGCCTTTAATGTAGTAAAACGTCCCAAGGTGCTTCACAGGAGCGTTATCAAACAAAATTTGACACTGAGCCACATGAGATATTAGGGCAGATGACAGGTCAAAGAGGTAGGTTTTAAGGAGCATCTTAAAGGAGGAAAGAGGGTAGAGAGGTTCAGGGAGGGAATTCCAGATGTTAAGGCAGCTGAAGGCATGAACGCCAATGGTGGAGTGATTAAAATTGGGGATGTGCAAGAGGCCAGAATTGGAAGAACATAGACATCACAGAGGGTTGTAGGGCTGGAGGAGGTTACAGAGATAGGGATGAGGCTATAGAGGGATTTGAAAACAAGGTTGAGAATTTTTAAGTCGAGGCCTTGCTTAATCAGGAGCCAATGTAGGTCAGCGAGCACAGGGGTGGTGGGTGAACGGGACTTGGTGCGAGTTAGGACACGGGCAGCAGAGTTTTGGATGAGCACAAATTTATGGAGGGTGGAAGATAGGAGGTCAGCCAGGAGTGCTCTGGAATAGTCACGTCTAAAGGTAACAAAGGCATGGATGAGCGTTTCAGCAGCGAATGAGCCGAGGAGGGGCAGAGTCTGGTGATGTTACAGAGGTGGAAATAGGTGTTCTTAGTGATGGCACGGATATGTGGTTGGAAGCTCATCTCAGATTCGGATATGACACCAAGGTTGAGAACAGTCTGGTTCAGCCTCAGACAGTTGCCAGGGAGAGGGATGGAGTAGGTGGCTCGAGAACAGAGTTCGTGGTGCAGACTGAAGACAATGGCTTCGGTCTTCCGAATATTTAGTTGGAGGAAATTTCTGCTCATCCAGTACTGGATGTCGAACAAGCAGCCTGACAATTTAGAGACAGTGGAGGGGTCGAGAGAAGTGGTGGTGAGGTAGAACTGGGTGTCATCAGCGTACGTTTGGAAACTGACACTGTGTTTTTGGATGATGTTGTCCAGGGGCCAATACGTTAAATATATTCAAGAAGGAGTTGGATATATTTCTTAAGGCTAAAGGGATCAAGGGGTATGGGGAGAAAGCAGGGACCGGGTACTGAACTTGGATGATCAGCCATGATCGCATTGAATGGCGGAGCAGGCTCGAGGGGCCGAATGGCCTACTCCTGCTCCTATCTTCTATGTTTCTATGGGGCAGCATGTAGATGAGATATAGGAGGAGGCCAAGGATCGATCCTTGGGGAACACCAGAGGTAATGGTGCGGGAGTGGGAAGAGAAGCCATTGCTGGTGATTCTCTGGCTACGACTGGATAGATAAGCATCAAAACATTTGTGTGCAATAATATTTAAAAGATAAATATAATGTTCTCTGATCAGACTAATGGATGTTTTTGAAGAAGCTCTCTCATATAGATCCCCAAAAAAGTTGAATTGAACCATTCAAACTATATGAAACCCTATATTTTTGGGATACTCCCTTACAAAATACTACTTTTACCAAAAAAGCTTCTGTCATTTGTAGCAATTAATATTTTTTGCCTCATCATTGCAAAATGTTAGCAAATAATAGTCATTTAAACTATGTAATTTCCTGCTTAGAAAAATCATAACTGGAGTGCCATTCTCTTTATATTTGCTTGCCATTTCATTTTAGATGTGTCTTTTCCCTTCCCTTCAGTCTGAGCTACAGATTTCTCTTTGAGGCAGCTGATATGCTGCATTCTAAATAGCCAGCAGGAGACACCGCTTAAGAGGCAAGAGCTGGATAAAGCCAGATTCTCCTTTAACTGAGACAGAGCACCTTGCTTGTGTACAGTGTTACTGTGCAACAACCCACCTAAGAATGATACAATTTACCCGGCTGTGTCATGGGGTGAACTTGAGGTTTACTAGTTGGAAGATAAACTGCTTGTGATATCAACTGACCTCTTTGAATGTGTAATGTGAAGTTTACAGAGTCTAAAATCTAACCTTTTAATATAGGGGCTTGTCTTATTGACCGGGATGGCAAACTCTTCAAGTACCTCTTGGATTATCTGCACGGGGAGCTCTGCATCCCTGAGGAAGCGAGAACTCGTGTAGCATTACAGGAAGAGGCAGATTACTTTGGTATTCCCTATCCCTACAGTTTGACTGACCATTTATCCAGTGAGATGGAAAGACATTGCTCAAGATCTAATATTGAAATCAAAAAGGTTTGTAATGTTCATCTCAAAGTTATAGCGCTCAGGGATTTTACTCAGAAATTTGAAACCTGTGTTGTACTTCTACTTGAATATGCGATTTATTTTTCAAAAAGTGAAGCCTAGTGAAAATGGGGAAATAAACAAGAGGAGTGGGCTATATATTGTTTTGACGATTGACCGTAAAAGCTTTCTTTATGATCGTTTTGATTGATGATGAACAAGTCTTGCTAAATCAACAAGTTTAGCTGCACCTGTGACTGGGTTATTTTCATTCCTGTAATACAGTAATGTTGAAAAAAGTTAAATTTTATTGAGGTTGGAATATAACAAGTTAACTTATGTCAGACCAAACAATACCTTCCTCTGGCCCTATATACCATTATATTTTGGACCTTCCTCGACAGCTCTGCACGTTTATCCAGTGTCGGCCTTGGCTCAGTGGTAGCACTCTCGCCAGAATCAGAAGGATGTGGATTCAAGTCTCACGCCAAAGACTTTGGCGCATACTATAGGTTGATATTTCAGTGCAGTACTGAGGGAGTGCTGCACTGCCGGAAGTGTCGTCTTTCGGATGAGACATTAAACCGAAGCCCCATCTGCCCTCGGGTGGATATAAAAGATTCCATAGCACTATTCGAAGAAGCGCAGGGGAGGTCACCCCAGTGTCCTGGCCAATATTTATCCCTCGACTGCCATCACTAAAACAGATTATCTAGTCATTATCTCACTGTTGTTTGTGGGATCTTGCTGTGTGCAAAATTGACTACCATGTTTCCTACAGTACAGTAATTGTACTTCTAAAAAATACTTCATTGCCTGTAAAGATTGAGGTTGTGAAAGGCACTATGCAAATGCAAGTTTGTTCTTTCAGTGTGTAACTGAGCCATGCAGGCAATGAGAATCCAGATGTGATTCTCAGCTTCTGCTGAATTAACTGATCTCAGCCAGCAATAAGGACATTGGGTTAGGAAGGGGAAAACTGGCCAGAGTTCAGTTTGATTATTGGTATCCAGAAACCCCCACTGAAGGTGCACACGTGGCATCTAATGAGGGCAAGATTGACTGACCTTAGCTTTGATACTCTCTGTGGTCATAGAGGATTGTGGCACTTTGACTATTAAAGCTCATAGCTTGTGTCATCAGTGGGTACCTGGCACTCAAGGAACTGTACAGTAGGAGGGAGTCAGTGCCTTGGCGAAGGTAGAAAAGTGTTGAGAACCACTTTTCTACCTTCTCCAAAAAATACATTTTCCCTCGTAATTTGTGTTACCCAGAAGTGGAATCTGATTCTATTGTGTACAAGAACTATGATCTATTCATGTTGCATCCTTAACTACTAATTGAACTCATTACTGATACCACATGCAGCAATAAGCTATCACACCTGGTGCAACCCTGCCCTACTGCTCAGTGTCCTGTTCATTTCAGAATGGCCTTCATTATCAATTCACTAATGCCATGCAGTTACTATCATATGATGTGCATTGCAGTTACTTCCAAAATTATTCTAACGCCACAAATGACAGACATCTCTAAAAACAGGATCTAGATTTTTTTTGTGAGAGTAATTCATGGAGTGTTTTTTTAAGATTAGTTAACTTTAGTATGTTTTATCATAAGGTAGTGGCTACCCAGTGAGGAACAGGAGAATTCACCAGTGACTACTTGTAGGTTTCACTAATAGGTGGTATTGTTTCCTAAGACACCTGTTCCCTTCCTCACACTTTGACTTTATTGATGCTTGTTTGAATCAATCTCCTGGAGACAGGATTATAACTTTGCCCCCCCTGCACCTAATTTATCACAACAAAGGTGTTACTTTCTACCAGGTGCTTTTTTAGTCAGGGCAGTGGGATACTAGGGTAGAGCGCAATCGGCCGAACCACTGCAAAAGATGGGGAATTTTAAAACGTTAGTGGGTAACGCCCAAAATCACTTCCGTTCATGTTTACCGTGATCTTTTAATCTGGTTGAAGATTCAATTTGCCCGAAAAGGCTCCGCCCACGCTTAAATATATCAAGCAATACTCTTTAATGGAAAGAGAAAGAAAAGAAACGACTATGTTCTATTATGCTGCTCGATTGCGCTGGTTCATGGAAGATTTTACGTTTGTGATTATGCAAATGAATTTTTGCAGAAACTTGAACTGTCACCTAACCAACGCTATTTCAAGCGCATTTTGGGTGCAATTTCCCGATTGCACCCAGAGTGGAAACTCTTACCCCACTATCTACACAACTCACAACCACTTGCATTAAGTTATCAGGAGGCACAATTCAAGCAAGGTCGGTACAATTGTAACGTCTCGATCCCATATTTTGCGGTGGTATAGTTGGACTGAGGCTTACAATCCTTCCAGTATGCTGCTCTTGCAAGCTGCAGTCAACTGATATTTCACATGTGTTAATTTAACACGAGTGAAATTTCATTATGTGAGACTAAGAAAATTGCCAATGATGGCTGAATTTAAAAATTGTTGTTACACATCTCTTGATACTTGTCTGTATGAAGATAGTATCTGTAAAGCAGTTATTTCAATCGTTTCAAATAATAAGTGGTTTCTTTGTTATTCTACTTATTAAATATAGGCACTGACAGACATGTGTGACTCCTATGGTTTAATCTGCACAAAGCCCATGGTGTGGATCCTGCACTATCTCAATACTTGTGGTGCCAGCTGTGAGAGCAAGATCCTAGGTGTATTTGCATCAAAGACCGAGGGGATCGGAGCCATTGAAAAACAGCTGGGAGGCAGAATGAAAAGCAGAAGTATCTATAAGAGGTAAAAGTGGGTGATCTGGAAATCATTTACTATATAAGATGTAAAATTTGCCACTTTGCAGTGTATGCCATGTTCGATCTGTATTCTGTTTATTTTGTGTGAAACTGGGATTGGTAAACTATTATATTAATCAAAAGGGCACCAGATGAATCCTGCCTCCTTAATTACTTGTCAAAGAACCATTGAGGATTTACTGCCAATCTACGTCTAGGAACTACTAGATACCTAAATTTGGCTCGATTCAGATTGTATCAAACTCAGTCGTCTTGTTAAAAATTCTTCTCATATTAGCAAACATGTATCTTAATGGGTGACCCGTCAAAATATTTCTTGTTTTATTTGAAGATGTCATAATCGTGTGGGACAGGCACTGAATTGGCCAATCCAAAGTTATGGCTCCTGTAATTAAAAACGCTTAAAAAGTTGAGGAATTTTTGAAAATCGATTTATATCCTTTAGATAGAAAATGGAGGGAATACTATGAACAAAAATGACTCCTTTGTAGACCAGTGGGTTTTTTTTGAGTTAGTGAGCTTGTATTTTATTGCTTCAGTTTGAGTCCTTTTAATCTTTTCCTTTTGGAAGGATCTCCAGGATTCAGCAATGAAGCACAACGAGAAACATTTGCATGAGAAAAGCACTCATATTAATGAAACCTTCCCAATCCGGACACCAAACAGCTGAGAACGTTTGAATAGATGATCCTATCCTGCAGTTCCATTCTATTTACGTCCTGCCCCACTCACTATACATTCCTTCCTCCCCAAATTTATCAAACAGTCCCAAACACACTGGCCTCAGTCTGTGAGAGCAATCAATGCTTCAAATGCTCTCCTTAAACTGTGCTCTGCTGCTCTCTCTTGTTCATAAGGAGGTCGACATTTTCCTTCTTGATGGTCACTTATACCATCCTATATACCTGTAAGATAATACAGGAAACTTTGTGCTATCCGGCACCGACGGGACCGAGCTGTTGCCGTCCCATCAAAACTGCCGGACAAACCAGCGCTAATGTTGAAACATACGGAGATTTTGAGCACTAAACAGTCGGCCGTACCTTGCAAGCATCTCTATAGCTTAGCAACAGCTTCAGCGAGACCTTGCAGAGCCTGACTGGTGGAAAAAAAAAGCAACGAAAAGAAAAAAAACCTAACGAAACGGCTCCTGATTTTTGCTGGTGGCTCGAGCATTCCGGACAGTTAACCTCCGGATAAACCAAAGTTTCCTGTAAATAGATATACAGGGAAAAATATAACTATTTTTGCAGTTTATCATTTAAAACTTTTAATCTGTTGTTCAAGATGGCTGCTGGGCTGGCAGCTCCTTTCTGAGCTGCTCTTCTCTTCAACTCTATCCATGGCCATCCTTTGCCCTTTTCTTCCCCCAATCTCCTTTCTTCCATTGCTTAAGATACCTTGCCCTGATAGAGAAGGCATTTCCGCCCAAACTACAAGTTTAAAGCTCCCCCTGCAGAGCCCACCACCTCACTGAGCTCCTTCAACTGCCGGAACTCTGCTGAAACTTGACTTCCATCACTGGATTCCTCGCGAACAGGACTTTGTTGCTCTACTGACTACATGGTTTGACTCAGCGGCTGTAGCTCTCTGCTTTTCAGCCTCTTCAAGTCTTATGCTGCTGAATTCTTTTGTCAAGTTGGTTTCCGATTTCCTGGACTTCTCTGGACATCTAGACTACGTTTCTGCTTTGAACTGCACTAGATTGCACCACTATGTTTCTGCACTGGACTACACTAAGATTTACCTGCTGTGTCTCTATCTCTGCTGCTAAAAGATTGTTACCTTTTAAACTGCGGCTGTGTCTCTGCTGAACCGGTTCTACTGGTTTTTCAGCTCTGCTGGCTCCTAGCATTCTACCAGTTTTCAGCTTTGCTGGTCGCTGGCCTGTAGTTTTACTTTTTCTCCGCCACTTTGATCTACGGTGACCTCCAACTTGCGCCAATTTAGCCATCATTTTTCTGCACCGCTACCGACTTTCATTCCTACGGTAACCACCTCCACGCTCGAACTCTCTACCTTTCAAATAGCTTTTGGACTTCACGTGCCTGCTTTGGACAGTGGTTCGTCGATGCTCCGTGCCAGCCCCATCCTCCTTACATCGGCTTTGTCCTTCCATAGGACCTCTGACTTTGACCCTGGTCTCCCTACTCTTGTCTCCAACCTATTCCTTGCTACCAGGAAATATGTATCCCATTGATTACTACATAACCAGGCCTATGTAACCTGAGCTTTTCACCTGTGTCCATTCACATGCGCATTTTGACTGCTGCTCTGGACCCGAGCCATTCAATACTTTTACACTTTTTCCCACTCTTTTCCTTTTCTCTCTATCCCTCCCTGACCGCTCTCTCCTGTCATCATGCCTCCTTTCATCTCTCCTCTCTCGGATACTCTGCCCTCCCAAATCCCTACCCCAATCCTTCATTACTCTTCCACCTTCCTATTCTCCTGCCACTGTCCCAGGCTTGACCGCCTCTTAGATAAGCCTACAGCTTCCCTCTGTGCCTCTCTTGGCATCCTACGAAGGGTCCATCGAGGCACTCATCACTACCTCCTTATGAGCAGCAAACCCCAACTGTCCCATCCTACTCTGTCGCCAACATTCCTGCCCAGCATGCCCATTGGGGGCAAATCTTGCCAATCTCCTCCCCATCCAACTCATCCCACCCCCAGCGCTGAACCTGTGGACGCTGGCAGTGGAGCAGCCATCACCGATCCTCTCCGCATCTCCCTCCAGAATGTCCGTTCACTTGCAAACAAGGTCCTTGCCATTCGTGAGCTTATCGTGGATGATTGCATCGACATCATGGCCTTGATGGAAACTTGGTTGAGGGGTGATGACACCTTACCTTTAAATGAAGCCTCCCTGCCTGGCTATACCTTCCTCCACTTGCCCCGCTCAGGTCACTGTTGTGGCAGTGTGGCTCTCATCACCAAATCACACCTTGGTCTGTCCCCCTACTCTTCCGGCGCTTTTTCCTCCTTTGAGCACCTCACCTTATTCCACCCCCTCACCTGTCATTTAAAATTCTCGTTCTGTACCGCCCACCCAAGTGCCATAAAAATTTTATTACCGAGATATCTTCATTGCTTTCCTCCCTCAGCCTCTGCACTGAACGACTTCTCATCCGCGGTGATTTCAACCTCCATCTCCATTCATCATGCTCTCTCTCTGAGTTCACTAGCCTCCAATCCTCCCTTAATCTCTCCCTCCATGTAAACTCCCCAACCCATATTCGCGGCCACCCCCTCGACCTTGCCATCTCTCGTGGCCTCACTACTCCCATCGTGTCAATTGCAGATAAGGCCATCTCTGACCACTTCCTCGTATCGCTCTTCACCCACATCTTCCTTCCCCCACTTCCTTCTGTGTCTGCCCATGGAAAAAACTCTCTCCCAACTCTCTTACAACTGCACTTATGAAATCCCAAGGGGGGAAAATTTCAGTTGGTTGCGCCTCCCGTTAGCGCCTTAAGCGGGTGCCAAGTGGGGCGCAAAGCAACTAGCGCCCGGGCACGGCGATATCTGCGCCTCGCGCGAAATTAACTAGACATTTTGCGGCGGCGCTAAACACTACCACCACGCTCTCCTGTGCCGGCAGACCGTGACGTCAGTCGAGTGCGCAACGCCCCGGTAGCGCCCCGGACCGGATATTGAGTGGCGCCCCCTGCCTTACCGCCTGCCGCTAGCAACAACAGGTTGAGGGGAGCGTTCTGCAGTCAGAAAGGGACTGGGGGAGTGCGATTTAAAGGCGACCACTTCCTGCTTTTTTTTGTTGGTGACATTTTTGCACCACGCATTCTGAGAGAGAGAGAGAGAGAATTCTGGAGAGATTCAACGCTGTGTGAAGGAGTTTAGGGTACTGAGCAGCACTTTGCAGGTTCATTTTGATTTGCCCTTTGATGCGCTATCAATTCTAATAAGAGGCTGAGCAGAGTTCAGAACGACAGGCTTTTATTAACTACTGAATTGCACTTCAGACAGATCAGGACTATGCCTCTAGTGGACGACCGAATGCCTGGAGCTGCCATGCGGCCGTCCTTATACTCGGTAGCCGAGGGCGGAGTCAGCTGAGGCATAGTCAGACATAACAGTGAAACAAGAGTGAACGACAACAACAACAATAACAGCAACAAGTGAACACAGTGAACTACAGTGGTTTACCACATTCACCCCTCGTTTAAAATTAAGTCCGGCGGGGTGAATATCAAAAGTTCGAGTAGGCGAGTCTGTCGGGCGGCCTCGTTTGCCGTCGAGATCTTCGTGGCGACGGTTGCGATGTTACAGCTTCCAACGATGCGTCTTGAGCGGGGTCGGGCACCGGTGTATCGTCCCCTTTGGTGTTGGGTGGGCGAGTGGACTCCGGCTGGTCCTGGGGTCGCGGCATGCCGTCTACTGGGGTGGAATGGATAGGGGTGAGAATTTGGTCTACTGAATTTTGGGCCGTGTCGAAGGGGGTCGTGGTGGAGGGCAATGGTGACGGGTCAGTGGACCCCGAGGGTGCCAGATCTCTAATGGAGACTGTATCCTCCCGCCCGTCCGAGTATGCCACGTAGGCGTACTGGGGGTTGGCATGGAGGAGGTGAACCTTCTCTACCAGGGGAGCCGTTTTGTGGGACCTTACATGCTTCCTCAGCAGGACGGGCCCTGGGGACGTCAGCCAGTGTGGTAGTGAGGTACCGGATGTGGACCTCCGGGGAAAAACGAACATTCGCTCATGGGGGGTGGCGTTGGTGGCCGTACACAGCAGTGACCGGATGGAGTGGAGCGCATCAGGTAGGACATCCTGCCAACGGGAGGTCGGAAGGCCCCTAGATTTTAAGGCTAGGAGGGCCGCCTTCCAAACCGTCGCGTTTTCTCTTTCAACCTGTCCGTTCCCCCGGGGGTTGTAGCTGGTGGTCCGGCTTGAGGCAATACCTCTCATGAGCAGGTACTGACGGAGTTCGTCGCTCATGAAGGACGAGCCCCGGTCGCTATGAATATAGCTGGGAAAACCGAACAGAGCAAAGAGGTTGTGCAGGCATTTAATGACCGTAGCGGTGGTCGTGTCCGGGCAGGGGATGGCGAAAGGGAAACGGGAGTACTCATCAACTATGTTGAGGAAGTACACATTACGGTCAGAGGAGGGGAGGGGCCCATTAAAGTCGACACTCAGGCGCTCAAAAGGGCGGGTGGCCTTGATCAGGTTTGCTCTGTCAGGCGTATAGAAGCGCGGCTTGCACTCTGCACAGACTGGGCAGCTCCTGGTCATGGTCCTGACCTCCTCGATGGAGTAAGGCAGGTTGCGGCCTTTAATGAAATGGAAGAACCTGGTGACCCCCGGGTGGCAGAGGTCGTTGTGGAGGCCCCGTAGTCTATCGATCTGCGCGGTGGCGCATGTGCCTCGCGATAGAGCATCTGAGGGTTCGTTGAGTTTCCCGGGCCGGTACAAGATGTCGTAATTGTAGGTGGAAAGTTCAATTCTCCACCTCAAAATCTTGTCATTTTTGATTTTGCCCCTCTGCTTGTTGTTGAACATGAAAGCGACTGAACGTTGGTCAGTAAGCAGGGTAAATCGTTTTCCAGCCAGGTAGTGCCGCCAGTGGCGTGGCGCACCGCCTCCACAATGGCCTGGGCCTCTTTTTCCACAGAGGAGTGTCTGAGTTCGGAGCCCTGGAGGGTTCGTGAAAAAAAGGCCACGGGTCTTCCCGCCTGGTTAAGGGTAGTGGCCAGGGCAAAGTCGATGCATCGCTCTCCACCTGGAAGGGGATGGACTCGTCTACCGAGTGCATGGTGGCCTTGGCAATGTCGTCTTTTATACGGTGAAAGGCTGAGCGGGCCTCCGCCGTCAGGGGGAAGGAGGTGGACTTGATAAGTGGACGGGCTTTGTCCGCATAATGAGGGACCCACTGGGCGTAATAGGAAAAGAAGTCCAGGCACCTTTTGAGGGCCTTGAGACAGTGGGGCAGGGGAAGTTCCATCAATGGGCGCATCCGGTCAGGGTCAGGGCCGATGACTCCGTGTTCCACCACGCAACCAAGGATAGCGAGGCGGGCTGTGCGGAATATGCACTTTTCCTTGTTGTACGTGAGGTTTAGGAGTTGGGCCGTGCGAAGGAACTTATCAAGATTAGCGTCATGGTCCTGCAGGTCATGGCCGCAGATGGTCACGTTGTCCAGGTAGGGAAACGTGGCCTGTAACGCATTCTCGTCGACCATCCGGTCCATCTCCCTCTGGAAGACGGAGACACCGTTGGTGACGCCGAAAGGAACCCTGAGGAAGTGAAAAAGACGGCCGTTTGCCTCGAAAGCTGTGTACTGGCGGTCCTCGGGGCGGATAGGGATTTGGTGGTATGCTGCCTTGAGGTCAATGGTCGAGAAAACGCGATATTGCGCTATCTTATTAACCATGTCGGCTATGCGGGGGAGAGGGTATGCGTCCAACTGGGTGTACTTGTTGATAGTCTGGCTGTAGTCAATGACCAGGCGCTGCTTGTTGCCAGTCTTAACGACTACCACCTGAGCTCGCCAGGGGCTGGTACTATCCTCAATAATCCCCTCTTTCAGGAGCCGCGTCACCTCAGATCTTATGAAGGATCTGTCCCCGGTGCTGTATCGCCTGCTCTTTGTGGCGATAGGCTTGCAGTCGCGGGTGAGGTTGGCGAACGGGGGGGGGTGTGATTTTGAGGGTGGAGAGACTACAGGTGGGGCGCGGCGGGCAATTTAAAAACTGCTGGTTGCAGACAGTGAGCGGGGGAAGAGGTCCACCGTGTGTCAAGGTGACGCTCTTAAAGTGACAATGAAAGTCCAACCCCAGCAGAACGTCAGCGCAGAGATGTGGCAGGACGAATAGCTTTACATTTTTATAAACGGAGCCCTTCACCGAGAGGGTCACTACGCAGTAGCCGCCGACGTCTGCTGAGTGAGATTTTGAGGCCATGGAGATCCGATGGCGCGTTGGCCGGACCGAGAGGGAATAATGCCGTACCGTATTAGGGTGTATGAAGCTCTCCGTGCTCCCGGAATCAAAAAGGCAAGTTGTGGCGCGGCCATTTACCTGGATGTCCATCGTGGACCTGGCTAGCTGATGGGGTCTGGATTGATCCAGCGTGATGGAGGCCGCTGTGGAGTCGGGAGCGTCGCTGTAGAACCCCGGTGAGGCGGCGGTGGGTGAGTCGGGGGCCCGTTGGCAAAATGGCGGACAAAATGGCGTCGGAGAAGAAGGACAAAATGGCGGCGCCCATGACGATCCCGATCCCCACGAGGCTGGAGGAAGGCAAGATGGCCGCTCCCACGAATCGCACGCGGCGCTGCTGGAGGTAGGGGTCTTCTGACTTCTGCAGACGCCAGCGTAGTGTCCCTTCTTACCGCAGGCAGAGCAGACCGCGTTTTTCGCCGGGCAGCGCGCCCTGGGGTGTTTGGTTTGGCCACAGAAATAACATTTCTGGCTCGGGCGGGACATCGCTGCAGCAGTTGAGGCCGGGGCCCGTGGCGGCGCCGCGTCCCAAGATGGCGGCGGCTGCGGCATCCATGAGGCGGCCGCGCGGTCCGGGGAGTAGGCCTCCATGTTCCGGTGGGCTACGTCCAACGAAAGGGTGAGTGAAATCGCCTTCTTCAGGTCGAGCTTGCTACTTTCCAGCAGTCGCTGCCGTGTGTGAGTGGACCTGAGGCCCGCAACGAGGGCGTCACGGATGAGCTCCTCCGTATGTTCCGTGGCTGATACTTGCTTACATTCGCAGGCTCGGCCGAGTTCCTTCAGCGCCCGTATGTATGCTTCTGTGGGTTCCCCGGGCTGTTGTTTGCGAGACCCCAGGAGATGTCTTGCGTAAACATAGTTGACCGGGCGTGCGTATTGCTCCTTCAAAATGTCGATAGCCCCCTGGTAGCTCGTAGCGTCCCGGATAAGGGCAAAAGCTCGGTGGTTTACTTTAGAATTCAGCACCCTGAGCTTGTCGGCGTCGGTGGCGACGGTCTCGCCGGATGCAGCCAGAAAGGACTCAAAACAGTTCAGCCAGTGTGAGAACTTAGCAGTCGAGTCCGGTTCTTGCGGGTCGAGTTCCAGGCACTTGATCTTAAGTATCTGCAGCATCGTTATTATTATTTTTTTTTTTTCAGTAGTTAATAAAATTGATGCGCTATCAATTCTAATAAGAGGCTGAGCAGAGTTCAGAACGACAGGCTTTTATTAACTACTGAATTGCACTTCAGACAGATCAGGACTATGCCTCTAGTGGACGACCGAATGCCTGGAGCTGCCATGCGGCCGTCCTTATACTCGGTAGCCGAGGGCGGAGTCAGCTGAGGCATAGTCGGACATAACAGTGAAACAAGAGTGAACGACAACAACAACAACAACAGCAACAAGTGAACACAGTGAACTACAGTGGTTTACCACACCCTTGTATCGATTTAGAAGAGACTCTGGGGGCTGCACTCTGAGCTCTTTTCCTGGGTCTCTCCATTGTTCTTTCCAGCAGATTTGATGTACAGGTCTCTCCAGGCCGAGATTCAAGGCTGCAATGAACAGGATGTGGATGGAGAGCAAGATCGACCCTCCCCTTTAAGAACTGGCCGGTGCCAGTGTGTCTGTGTTCCATTGCTGACTGACATCACATGAGCTTCACCCGCCCTCTGAGGTAGCGCCTCGCTCCTCGGCCTTAGCGCCTTAAGACAGATGTGAAGCGCCTGATTTAGCGCTCCAATCACCTCCAGGGGCGATAAAAGCCAAGTTTGTTGTCGGAGGCGATAATTAGCGCCAGGCGCAAAACTTTGCGCACCGCCAATAATTGCGCCCCAAATGGGGTGATAACGAATTTTTTCCCCCAACTGTCCAGCCTCTGGCCCTCCATTCACCATGACATTTCTGCAGCTACCAATCTGCTCAACCACACCCTCACCACCACCTTTGATGCCCTAGTCCCTATTAAAACAATTACTCTCTCTCACCCCTCCCGATCCCCCTGGTAAAGCCTTCATCTTCGCTCCCTTAAGTCCAAGGGATGCAGACTTGAACGGATCTGGCGGACAACTGGTTTAGCCATTCACCGCCAGATCTGGTTGGATCACATAAAGCATTATCGGATCCTGCTCTAGTCTGCGAAAATTGCTCACTATTCCAGAATCATTCTGGAATGCAAAGATAAACCCTGGCTTCTATTCTCCACTATTAATGGTCTTCTTAAACCCCTCTCCCCAGTCTCCTCCACCCTCACCTCCGACAACAAGTATGAGGAGCTCATGGACTTCTTTGTCTCTAAGATTGAGACCATCCGTTCAGCTGCCTCTGCCATTTCCTTTTCTTCCCCATGCCCGCCGGGCCAAACTTCTTCTAAAATTCCCCCCTGCCCTAGCCCTGAACTCACGTCTTTCTCCAGTTTCTCTCCGATCTCCCCTCATGACCCCTCCGGGCTCACCTTGTCCATGAGACCCACTTCCTGCTCCCACAAAACTGCTGACCACCCAACTTCCTTTTCTGGCTCCCATGTTAGCTGACATCGTTAACGGTTCTCTCTCCTCATCCCCCTCTCCTTCAAATCTGCCATCATCGCCCATCTCCTCAAAAAGCCAGGCCTTGACCCCTCTGTCCTTGCAAACTACTGCCCCATCTCCAAATCCTTGAACGTGTTGTTGCCTCCCAAATCCGTGCCCATCTTTCCCGCAACTCCATGTTTGAATCCCTCCAATCAAGTTTCCGCCCTTGCCACAATACCGAAAAGGCTCTCATCAAAGTCACAAATGACATTCTTTGTAACTGTGACAAAGGTAAACTGTCCCTCCTCGTCCTTCTTGACTTGTCTGCAGCCTTTGACACGGTTGACCACTCCATCCTTCTCCAACACCTCTCCATCGTCGTCCAGCTTGGTGGGACTGCACTCGCCTGGTTCCATTCTTATCTATCTAATCATAGCCAGAGAGTCACTGCAACGGCTTCTCTTACGCTCTGCATCGTTACCTCTGGTGTCCCCCAAGGATCTATCCTTGACCCCCCTCCTATTTCTCATCTGCATGCTGCCTCTTGGTGACATCATCTGAAAACAGTCAGTTTCCACATGTTTGCAGACGACACCTAGCTCTACCTCACCACCGCTTCTCTCGACCCCTCCACGGTCTTTAAATTGTCAGACTGCTTGTCCGACATCCAGTTCTGGATGAGCAGAAATTTTCTCCAATTAAATATTGGGAAGACCGAAGCCATTGTTTTCGGTCCCCGCCACAAACTCCATTCCCTAGCCACTGACTCCATCCCTCTCCCGAACATCTGTCTGAGGCTGAACCACACTGTTCGCAACCTTAGTGTCATATTTGACCCTGAAATGAACTTCCGACCACATATCCGCAGCATAACTAAGATTGCCTATTTCCACCTCCGTAACATCGCCCTTCTCTGTCCTTGCCTCAGCTCATCCGCTGCTGAAACCCTCATCCATGCCTTTGTTACCTCTAGACTTGACTATTCCAACACACTCCTAGCTGGCCTCCCACATTCTACTCTACGTAAAAGTTGAGGTCATCCAAAACTCGGCTGCCCGTGTCCTAACTCGCACCAAGTCCTGTTCACCCATCAGCCCTGTGCTTGCTGACCTACATTGGCTCCCGGTTAAGCAACGCCTCGATTTCAAATTCTTATCCTTGGTTTCAAAACTCTCCATGCCTCGCCCCTCCCTATCTCTGTAATCTCCTTCAGCCCCACAACCCCCCAAGATATCTACGCTCCTCTAATTCTGCCCTCTTGCGCATCCCTGATTATAATCGCTCAAACATTGGTCGTGCCTTCTGTTACCTAGGCTCTAAGCTCTGGAATTCCCTGCCTCAACCTCTCCGCCTCTCTTTCCTCCTTTAAGACGCTCCTTAGAACCTACCTCTTTGACCAAGCTTTTGGTCACCTGCCCTAATTTCTCCTTATGTGGCTCGGTGTCAAATTTTTTGTCTTAAAATACTCCTGTGCAGCGCCTTGGGACGTTTTACTATGTTAAAGGCGCTGTATAAATACAAGTTGTTGTTATTGTGGCTGTTCTGAGTTGCACACTAGATGTCCAGGTGCTCTCCTGCATTAATGTTGCTTCATATTTCTGTGTTTTTTGTCTCTCTCATTTGCAGGGAAGCTGGAAACAATTTACAATACATCTGGAGCTATTACTCAGCTGGTGAGCTGAAGAAAATGATGGATGCTTTTGACTCCTGGGAGGGACGAGGTACTTACCCTTCATGTCAACATTAAAACATTTAAAACTTTGGAGGTGAGCTGTAAAGCTCAGATATATGTTGCCGTGCTTTGGGTTGTCACTAATATCACCAGCCAGCTGCATCATTAGTAGATGTGTTTCTTGTACTCTTAGTTCCTATGTTGGATACTTATTATAGTGTAGTACTGCCAGTAGTCCTGGGTAAAGAGACAACTTTTCACAAACAAATGCCAAAGGGAAGGAGATCTCAGCTATCGACTGCCAGACAAATTCCAGGACGCTCTGTGGCAGAGTGAGAACTTTGAGATCAAGCATAGGAGCTTATGTTAAACTTTAAAATGCCACAAGTTGTGGTGCATATTGAACTACTGCTTTGATCAGTTTTCTGATCTTTATTGCAGTGCAGCACTTTTCACAGCCTCACACCATAGTCGGGACAGGGGATGGTTTTAAATGTTAAGATCCAGTTTCAATCTATTCTGTTAAATGGAACTGTTGCAAACAAACTGTCAAGGAAACAGTTACAAAGAGCGCAGAATACATACAGCATTGTTGTTTGGGTTAATTAGAAAGATGGATTAAGTAAAGGGCATTCAGCTCTCGGCCTCTTTTTAAAGACCTTGTTTGCACAATCTGCTTTTTTGTGGACTTCACCCAACCCATTTAAGGCGCTAAAGAAGAGTTACACCAATTGTCTTCGACCCCTCCTTCAAGGTAAATCGAGCAACACGCCAGAAAACCTATCTGACCCTTTCATCTGTTACATTCCATTGCATGTTCCAGCAGCTTGCATTTCTCAGAATATTCAATCATTTCTATCTGAACTTCTCTTTCCTTCCTGCAGTCTCACTTCTAACCAGATATTCATCCTGTTTTTAAAGGTCTGAATTGATGGAGCATCAGATGTTTTATCTGCGAGTCTGTTTTGTGCAGAATAACTGCATTGTTCTGTGTACAAAATTCATGCCTTCTCTAAATCTTCGAAAGTAGATGAACTTGTGTAAAAGTACCCACTTCAATCAAAAGCACATTATAATATGGTTGTCTTGGAGTTTACTGTGAACAATTGATTCCAGCTGTTACACAAAGCATTCACTTTTCTCATTGTGCCGCACTGTGACAGGCCTGAGTTGAGATATGGTGTACTACAGCGGATAGGAAGAACTGCCCTGTTTTAAATGAGAGGGATGTGGTGCATTATTGATCATTTGCCAAGTACAAGCATTGATCACACAAGTAGAGAACAAGACAGCTCTTATCAGAGTGCAGCTGTGGTATTGTATCTCGCTTTCAAACTACAATGCACTTTAAAAAATGATAGTAAGATTTCTGTAGCTGGCTTTGTAATTCAAAATTTTAGAAATGGTTTGAACCGTTGATCCTAAACTCTCAAGCATGAATCAAAGTGGGAGAGATAAGTGTAGAGAATGGAAGGTGCTCTTATACTAACAGTGCGTAAGATCAATTATCTTGATAACTTTTCATACTTCACGGAGGCAGTGGAATTAAAATCAGATGACACTGAGGAGGAACAGTTTGCAGTCAGGTCACTGGAATCAATCTGCTCCATGATATAATTTGCACATACAATAATATTTCTATTTAATAATTCTTATAATTTTGAATCCTGTATGAACAAAATACACAATGAAAGTAGTCTGTATCCTGTTCATTGCATTTGAGCATAATTAATTTGTGACTTAGTGATAGGTCTTCATCTTGTATCTTTATCTTCTGTAGCATGCAGATACAATGCCTTATTTTACCTGCAGGTGTCAGTTATTGGAGAGTGCCTCAAGAGTTGATCGAATGTTGGACTCTTGAAGGCCGACCTCTGCAAGGCAGCCAAGAGAAGGTGGCACCAATTCAGAAGCGGTAGGTGCTTTGTTTCATCATGTGTTGTGGCTCTTAATTCCTGTGTTGCTCAGTTTATGCATAATAGAACATGGGCTTTCAAACTGGGGTTCCTGGACTGTGGGGAGTCAGTTGGAGGATCCCAGGGGTCCACAGGTTAATCTTCTATTTTTATATTTGCTGACTTACTAGTACATTATTTCTGTTGCTGTATACTAATAAACTGCTTTTCTACAATGATAGAATTGTTTCTATGGGTAGCTGATGCTGTCTTTCAGAATTTACTACAGAGGGTCTTGGGCATACTGGTATATGCAGCAGGGTTCCCCAGAACAGGAAAGTTTGAAAACCACGAATATGGAAAGACTGGCTCCTCTTTAATTAATTAGAGTGATTCTAAGTTTAACCATTACAAAAATCAATGAGGAGAGGTCCCCTTCGGAAAAAGTGTTACCTAATAAGTTGTTGTTTTATGCCTTTGTTGCTCTCTAAATACATGGAGTCCACTTAAGATATATAAATCTATATATATTTCTTTAAGCGTTTCTTTTTCCCTTAGCCAGTTGTTCCCCAGCTGGGAATATGACCAGCTTCCAACTTTTATCAGTGCTGCTCCTGAGCAGGCCATAAGGCATGTCAGCGAGTGGGTGACTCACCCTACAATTTTTTCCTCTTCTGCAGGGGGAAGCTTTGACCTTGATTTGATCCAGTAACATGGGGAATAGATTAGAAACTAGCTACATGGGAATTTATGGACACAGCTTGGAGCTTTGCCACTCCTTGTGTCAGGACATTTGTGCCAAACCTGAGGCAGATGCAGTAATTCTCTGTTGATGGATATGCTAAGAAAATGAATAATTTCATCACTGATTCC
The DNA here is from genome assembly GCF_052327205.1 of Somniosus microcephalus. NCBI lineage: Eukaryota > Metazoa > Chordata > Chondrichthyes > Squaliformes > Somniosidae > Somniosus > Somniosus microcephalus. The sequence continues at coordinate 210,908,700 of NC_140990.1, read as the reverse complement.
ATAGTACAAATCCATTGCAGGAAATGAATCTAACATGGAAATCATAAAAAAAGACTTGCATTTATATAGCGCCTTTCACGACCACCAGATGTCCCAAAGTGCTTTACAGCCAATGAAGTACTTTTGAAGTGTAGTCACTGTTGTAATGAACGCGGCAGCCAATATGAGCACAGCAAGCTCCCACAAACAGCAATGCGATAATGACCAGATGATCTGTTTTAGTGATGTTGATTGAAAGATAAATATAGGCCAGGACACCGGGGATAACTCCCCTGCTCTTCTTCAAAATAGTACCATGGGATTTTTTACGTCCACCTGAGGGAGCAGACGGAGCCTCGGTTTAACGTCTCATCCGAAAGGCGACACCTCCGACAGTGCAGCACTTCCTCAGTACTGCACTGGAGTGTCAGCCTAGATTTTTGAGCTTAAATCTTTGGAGTGGGACTTCCTACCCACAACCTTCTGCTAATAACCGAGCCACAGCTGACACACAGTCACTTTGCTGATATTCTCCTCGCTTTCATTCCATGAATCGTCTAAAGGAGGAATATTCTCTGTTTTGTAAAATTTACTATTACGCATTCACTGGAGTTTATTTGCAGTAATTAGATCGCTAAGTGTATAATGAAAAATAACAAAAAGGACATCAGTACTCAAAGGATTAACTTCCCTTTTTATGGTTTCAATCAGTTACTAATGGATCAGATTTACTAGTAGTTTTTCTGTTTTTAATCTTTACATTAAGTCTAAGTTTTATGTATCTTCCAGACACAATGTTGATGTCAATGAAGCAGAAATAGAAACTCCCAAAAAGAACCTGAAACCCGTAGAGTTCTCGGGCCCATCCACCAGCACCCGCATTAAAGTGAAGAATTCTGGATTGGTCAAACTATCAACTCCAGGCAATGCTTCAAAGACGGCGCCAAATTCCTTGGTTCATCTCAAAACTGCAGCCCTAAAGAGAGTAAGCACCGGGGAGTTTGTGAATCACAGGACAGCATCTTCCAGTGTCACAGGGTCTGTTTCTGGATCAGGTGCCCAAACATCTCAACCTGTCAAATCCCAGAATGCTGGAAGTGCCATAGAGTCTTGTTGCACTGCAGCAGTCAAGGTGCCAGAAAAGAAGGTAATAGTGAATCGAGTGATCAAATTGAAAAGGAAGCCACCTTCTACGACAGTCGTAACGCCAGCAGATCCTACTAAAAGTGAAAGAGACATGCATACGGTCACTTCAGATGTACAACCAAGTACTTCAGAAAACCCTCACGCCTCCAGTACTCTGAATTCAATGGCAGACTATCTAGAGGACATATGTGGAAGTGGTAGAAAAAAGGATGAGAATGGTTAAATGACCAGTGGTTTGGAGGGGAGGGGAGGGGATGAGGCTGTTGAAGTGGTTTGGTAGGACTGTGTATTTGAATCCTGTTGATGCATAGCCTAATTTCCCAAGAAATGTTATCATTAGATCAGGATTTCAATAGAGTTGCTTAGGTAAAAATGGAAAATTTGTCCTTTCACTGGTAGCTCAACAGGTTTATCCAGTGCATAACACAGACCAAGGAGGTCCCAGATTTGATCTCTGATCTGCTTAATTGACCTGTTTGGGTGGTGGTAGGGGTGCTACATTTGGATTGAGTGCCTCTGGGTAAGGAAGGGAAAATCTGCCAAGCCCCTCTCTCCTGATCATTATCCATCATCCCTGCTGGAACTGCGTGTGTGTGGACACCAGGACTAGGTTTGGCTATGATTTCTTCATCTCCTGTATTTGTACTCAAGTCGCCTGCCAATTCTCACCATCAGGGCTCACAAATAATGGCCACTTGAGCAAGAAACCAGAGAGCCACCGCTGTCTGTGGAGTAAACAGCTTCAAGAAAATAAGAAGGGAAGAAATTGGTAAAAAAAAAAATTCAAATGACTACTCTGTATTAATTGTATCTCAACTCATTTAGTTACTTGTGTCGCAACTGAATTTAAATGCAAACATGGTACTTTAATACACACTGGATTGCATCTACCAAAATATTCCACTTTTACTTGGGTTGTGCACCACCTACTTAGAACTAGTTGAGCATATCTTAAAGTTGACAACCTCGAGGCATACGACAGAATGACACTACGTAGACAGTCTCTGCTCCCAAACACTTGCAGCTGAAGGTTTAGTCACAGAGCCCTCATGCTCTCCTTTATAAAAAAAAATAGTTTGATCTGCCTCTCTGCATTCATGCCAGGTCAGAAAATCCAGCTTTACTGTCGAACATAGATCTGAATTGAACCCATTTAGCAGCAGCAACATAAATGGACTATTGTGTTGTAAAGTGAGAGTGCTGCTGATTGCAGCATCCGTGCAATGGAGAAACCAGCAACAAAATTAACTTCAAAGCAACAGTGGGTATGATCGAATCGTAGTAATGGACTATGCCGTTACTGTACTGGAGAATAGAGGAAAAGGTCGATTGATGAACTGCACCTTCACACAGCCCTCCCCACTTCAGTTCCTGGTCTAGTGGAAGCATTTTGCCATAACTTGTACAATGTTTTACATGAAGTTTTTGTGTGTTGAGAGAGAGAGATGGCCAACATGTTGGACAAACAATATATAGAGCATGAGGTTTTAAGTTTAATTGTCCTTTGATTTCACTTGCCACACCCTTCAAACCCCCCCTCCCTTCCCATTTTGAGTTGCTAATCTTGCCCATGCCATCTAGTGTGGCCCAGAATGGGACTGCAGTCTTTCTTCTCAAGCCAGGGTACTGGTTGTACATTACCAGTTTGAGTGTGGGGTTGCCTGTAATCTGGGAATCGGTGGCCCGCCTGGTTTCTGATTGGGAGAAGGATATGCTGGTGAGAGGCAGATTTTGGAATGGACCTTTTTTATTGTTGTGATAATAAAAAATACAATGATATTAAGATAGAGTAAAACACATTTGGGCATTTTTTTCAGGTGTGAAATGAAAACTTTTATTACCTACTGTCAAACCGAAGACCAAAAGCAGCAATTTTGTTCAATTTTTCTTTTTGTATTTGGTTCGTTGAGGTTTCACGCTACTGCTCAGGTCAGGTGTGCATTTCAGTGTAACTGCCGCGTGTGTGGTGGTGTGATTGATAGCCTGGAAAGGAATCCATTTGCTCCAGTATTTGCTGTTGCCTATTCAGGTTTCAATAATAAATCTGTTTTTATTCATAAGATTTTGTTGGTTGAGTTTTATGCAAAAATCTCATGTTCTGACAGTACAACATGAACTAGGAAACATTTTATTTTGGGATCAAGGCCCTACATTTAGGGATTATGCCTGGAACAGAAAATTTGTATGATTAGGTCAAGTGATTTGTTATTGCTCAGGAAGTGGCATTTTCAGTGCCTCCAGGGCTTAATTTAAAATCGCAGAACTTGGGTGGCAAGTCATGTACACTGTGTAGAAGCTCATGGGTTGTTGTACTGTGGCAAAACGCTTGCCCTACTTATAATGGGAGTGAGTGAGAAGTGATTCGATACATTGGAGTTTTGTGCTCGAGTCAGGCACATGTTTACCTGGAGCAAGCTTTGACTGATGTGTAGGTTTTTAATGTAAAACTTTTATTGGCTACAGTTTTATATTTAGAATTTGTATGCTCCATACCTGAAAGGTCAACTGTTTGTTTTTCTTGAAAATAAAATATGATTTTGCTTGTTTTTAAAGTTCGATGGTTTTCCTACATCTTGGTTTGTATGATCCATATTCCAATTATCAATGTTGTCCTAAGGGTGTATTCAGTGTAGTGGTACTAATAAACTATAGATCAAATAATTCATGCTTAAGGAAATACACTTTAATGTTGTCTGATACACTTCTGTGATGCTATCACTTCATCCTAACCTTAGTATCTCCTTCCCAATAACTAGCAATCTGGGGGACAGCAATGCAAACAAAACTCACTTGTGCACAGTTGATTCAAAGTAACAAAAATCAAACACAAAAGTGCTTAGAAACCAGCTAAATCAAATCAGATAATAAAGCTACTGTTGATAAATAAACATCCTGCCATGTCACAATAGCCAGAGAGCACACTTCACACTCTTTGAGGACCAACTAAAGACTTTACATTCAGCCCAGTTATTGCTGCTCGCAAGTGATCTAGGTGCTGCATCAGCGTAATCCATCCCACATTAAATAGACCACTGTACTCCTTTGCAAAAATATATGCATTTTTAAAATATATGCATTATATAGCACCAAATTACTGATTACCCATCCCCAATTTTTAAATCTTCTCCTCTTGAAATCATTGACTTCCTGGTGGTTTGGTTCCACAAGTGCTTTCTGGTACATCACCCAAGTGGTCAGTCTTAATATTTGAGCCGAGACATTTGAGTGTCAGCAGGCTATTTGAGTGGAGGGGATTACTGGTGATTTAACAACTTTACACAGAGGCCAAGAGAGGCAGTGGGAGCATTCGAAAGAGTTGGGTAAGTACCTGGAGAAACATTTGATGAGATCGTGGGATATATTTCATACACACTGGTAGCAGCCAGATGGACTGCAGTGATCTTTTTTGGTCCTGTATGTTCCTATGTAATCCAATTCCATCCTCACCTGAGATCCATGCAAATGTTCTTTCCAGCTGGAGTCATTGAATAGGGATAGTGATCAGGCTGACTGATTTCCTTTCTCCTTACTTCCTGAGGCATTAAGATCAGTCTTGGTCCCCTTCTGTTTTTTTTACTTGTTCATGTGATGTGGGCAACACTGGCAAGGCCAGCATTTATTGCCCTTGTGAAGTTGGTGGTGAGCCGTCTTAGACCGCTGCAGTCCATGTGGTGAAGGTACTCCCACAGTGCTGTTAGGTCGGGAGTTCCAGGATTTTGACCCAGGGATGATGAAGGAACGGTGATATATTTCCAAATCAGGATGGTGTGCGACTTGGAGGGGAACTCGGAGGTGATGGTGTTCCCATGCACCTGCTGCCCTTGTCCTAGGTAGAGGTCACAGGTTTGGGAGGTACTGTTGAAGAAGCCTTGGCGAGTTGCTGCAGTGCATCTTGTAGATGGTACACACTGCAGCCACAGTGTGCTGGTGGTGGAGGGAGTGAAAGTTTAAGTTGGTGGATGGGGTGCCAATCAGTCGGGCTGCTTTGGCCTGGATGGTGTCGAGCTTCTTGAGTGTTGTTGGAGCTGCACTCATCCAGGCAAGTGGAGATTATTCCAGCACACTCCTGACTTGTACCTTGTAGATGGTGGAAAGGCTTTGTGGAGTCGAGGTGAGACACTCGCTGCAGAATACCCAGCCTCTGGCCTGCTCTTGCAGCCACAGTATTTATGTGGCTGGTTCAATTAAGTTTCTGATCAATGGTGACCCCCCCCCCCCCTGCCCCCAGGATGATGATGGGGATTTGGCGATGGTAATGCTGTTGAATGTCAAGGGGCGGTGGTTAGACTCTCGTTTGTTGGAGATGGTCCTTGTGTGGCGCGAATGTTACCTGCCACTTATCAGCCCAAGCCTGAATGTCATCCGGTTCTTGCTGCATGCAGGCATGGACTGCTTCATTATCTGAGGAATTGCGAATGGAACTGAACACTGTGCAATCATCAGCAAACATCCCTACTTCTGACCTTATGTTGGAGAGAAGGTCATTGATGAAGCAGCTGAAGATGGTTGGGCCTAGGCGACTGCCCTGAGAAACTCCTGCAGTGATGTCCTGGGGCTGAGATGATTGGCCTCCAACAACCACAACTCTCTTCCTTTGTGCTAGGTATGACTCCAGCCAGTGGAGAGTTTTCCCGATTCCCATTAACTTCAATTTCACAAGGGCTCCTTGATGCCACACTCAGTCAAATGCTGCCTTGATGTCAAGGGCAGTCTCGCCTCACCTTTGGAATTCAGCTCTTTTGTCCATGTTTGATTCAGCTATTTTGTCCATGTTTGGACCAAGGCTGTAATGAGGCCTGGAGCCGAGTAGACCTGGCAGAACCCAAACTGAGCATCGGTAAGCAGTTTATTGGTGAGTAAGTGCCGCTTGATAGCACTGTTGATGACACCTTCCAGCACTTTGCCGATGATTGAGATTAGACTGATGGGGTGGTAATTGGCCGGATTGGATTTGTGCTGCTTTTTGTGGATTGGATTTGTCCTGCTGTTCTACAAATTGAACCTGGGATCTTCTTGGTCTGTGTGACTCCGTATCAGACCACAGGGTGCACATTGAGCCAGCAAAGGAGTTAGCATTGATTTTTCTGGCACTCTGTGCCATTGATCTTTTTGTTTCTCTTACCTATTTTGAAATTCTGATGTTTTTTCATTCGTGTTTGCTCTGTTTTCATTCACTTTCTTCAACTGTATTTTTTGTTTTTAAACTAGCATTTTCTACTCTTCATTCAAAGACTCTGTTCTTCTCTTGCACTAATTGTTGTGATATGATGGTGGGGTTGGGGAAAGGAACCAAGTTCTTTTTTCACCAGGTGGCAAAGTTAAAATGGGCTGACTGACCGCCCTCATGTCCAGTTCTGGTCACTGAGACATAAAGCTTAGAGTAGTTCAAAGAAGAGCTACAAGAGCCTTCGTATCAGAGGACTGAGGAAAAACCAGGGAAGCTAAAGGAAGCAGTTGAGAGGTGAACCTTATAGAGGTATAGAAATGAGTAAACAGTACAGAGAAAGTAATCCAGAACACTATTTCAAATTAAATTTAAGATTACTGTCAACAGGTTCTTCACAAGAGTGATCAACACATGGAATGGACTTCAGGTTAACAGTGCAGGTTAGAAACCTTGGAATCATTTAGATTGATTGGATGCTGTGCTTCTTGCTCGATTGGTGAGCTAGGATAGGACAAATAGCTTTCCTCATCAGTATTTCTTTTATTAGTGTCTCCCTATTTTTACAGGCTGCAACATTAAACTGTTCATGTAGTATCTGATTCCAGCTACTGGGTGCCACAGCACAGAAACAACAGTATTTTGCAGCGATGCACGACTCCACCATGTTCTGGCGTTTATAGTCTGAACACGGTGCAATCCAGCACGTTTCAATCCGAAAGACTTGCAGCACCGCCCAGTGGCGCAAGTTGGTGCCACGCGTTCAGCCTTTGAAACCAAAATATTTTATTCTGGGAGAATTCTAGATATTTCAAACATTTTTTTAAAAGTTCTAACTAGTCACGATTGACTCTTCATTTTTGTAGCTGTAAAGTCTGTGGGTTGTGCAGTTAATTACGACACAGACTTCAGGAGTAACATACAACAGGACTTTACTATTCGAAGGTCAGGGCGAATCTGCCCAATAAGTCATGCCACAGCACTTATATACCGGTGTGGTCACCGTCGGTATTACCGTATACAGAAGCCAAACAAGTAGTGCCACACCTAAAATAGTTCTCTTAAAGGTGAACGGTTACATACATAGTCTCTTAAAGGTAGACGGCTACATACACTACAATCCTCCCTTTTTAGCTTACAACATACGTATTTCCCATTAAACATACATTATAACATATATACAACTTTATGCAAGACAGTTCACAGATTCAGTCTCTCTGGAGGTTTCCGGACTCTGTCCGGATAACGCCTCAGTGGTGTCGTCATTCCTGGCGGGGTAGTAGGTGCTTCTGACAAAGTCGATTCGGCTTGAAAGACAGTGTCAGGTTCCTCTGATTCCAGTATTACCAGATCGGAGGTAGGTGTTCTGGGTATCTCGGTTTCAACAGTAACCGGGTAAGGTGGTGAAGTAGGTTGGCCAGTTGTGGCTGACCCTATGATCTGGTCAACATGGCGCCTTATTATACTGTCCCCAAGATCCACCGTATACATCAACGGCCCTAGCCTTTTTCCAATAGTTCCAGGCTGCCATTTCTCGGTACGGTAGTCCCGGGCCAAAACTTGTTGACCTATCTGAAAAGATCTAGTGGCCCTTTCATTCATGCCCTGGAATTGCCGGTTCTCTACGTCCCTTCTGACGTTTGGCTTGAGCAAATCCAGCCGGCATCTTGGTCGTCTATTAAAAAACATCATGGCGGGAGTTTGATTTGTGACCGCATGTGTTGCATTCCTGTACGCCAACAAGAAGCTATCCACCTTATGTTGTAAATTAATGTCTTCATTACCCATGGCCTTGATGGCCTTCTTGAAGGTCTGGACAAACCTTTCAGCCAATCCATTGGAGGCGGGATGGTATGGGGCTGACGTGTAGTGCTTAACCCCATTGCTCTTTAAGAATTTCTTGAATTCTTCGGACACAAATTGCGGTCCATTATCAGAACAGATCTGTTCCGGCAGGCCATTCCTAGCAAACATAGTCCTTAACACTGTGATGGTTTTTTCCGTGGTGGTGGTGGTCATCTTTATTACCTCCGGCCACTTGGAGTGTGCATCCACCGCTATTAGGAACATTGAGTCCATAAATGGACCAGCAAAGTCGATGTGTACCCTTTGCCAAGGAGATGAGGGCCACTCCCATGGATGCAGCAGAGCCTGTGGTGGCGCGTTCTGAACCTTCTGACATCCTAGGCAGTTCTTAGTGATTTCTTCGATGTCTACATCGATGCCTGGCCACCATACAAACGCTCTTGCTAGGTTCTTCATCTTCACTCCACCCAGATGTCCCTCGTGCAGCTCCTTTAACACCTTCTTTTGAAGTTTGGGTGGAATCACCACTCTAGATCCACACATCAGGGTTCCTCTACACACTGACAGCTGTTCTTTCCTCTGTGAAAATGCTTGCAGTGTTGGTTCGCCCTGTGCTGGCCATCCCTCCACCGTTAAATCATAGACTCGTGAAAGAGTCGGGTCATTTCTTGTTTCGTTTTCGATCATCGAATTTGTTATTGGTAGACACTCCACTATGGATGAGTGGAACATCTCTACCGGGTCCAATGTAGTCGCTTCTTCTACTATCGGCAATGGCAAGCGCGATAACCCATCAGCATTTCCATGCTGTTTGGACCTTTTGTATTCGATGTCATATTGGTGTGCCCCAAGTAACACGGACCACCTTTGTGCTGTCATGGTGGAAACGGCCTTGTTTGGGTTGAATATGGACACCAACGGCTGGTGGTCTGTCAGTAATGTGAACTTCTTACCTTGCAGGTAATGATTGAATTTCTTCACGCCCCACACAAGGCTGAGGGCCTCCCTATCTATTTGAGCATAATTTCGCTCCACGGCGGTCAATGATCGGGACGCGAATGCCACTGGCCTTTCCGAGCCATTTGGTAACTTGTGTGAAAGTACTGCTCCAATTCCATAAGGGGAAGCATCACAAGCTAGACGAAGGGGTAACGTTGGGTTGAAATGAGCCAACACTTCTTCAGAGGTAATCAACTCCTTGCTTCTGCAAAAAGCCTTTTTACATTCCTCACTCCACTTCCATGGTATTTCCTTCTGCAACAGAGCATTCAGCGGATGCAGCACCGTGGATAGATTTGGCAGAAACTTGTGATAATTAATCAACCCCAAGAATGATCTTAACTGTGATACGTTTTCTGGAGCGGGGGCCTTCACGACAGTTTCTATCTTGTCAGGTGACTTATGCAGCCCCTCTCGGTCAATGACATGACCGCAGTACGAGATCCGTTTTTGGAAAAACTCACACTTCTTGCGATTAACTCGAAGGCCATATTCCTTCAACCTGGTGAGCACCAGTTTCAAATTTGTGAGGTGTTCTTCCTCGTCTTCTCCCGTAATTAGGATATCGTCTAAGTAGCGCTGCGTGCTTGGAATTCCTTGTAATACCTGCTCCATGGCCCTCTGCCAAATTGCTGGAGCCGAAGCTACCCCAAAAACCAGTCTATTATAACGATACAATCCTCTGTGTGTGTTGATGGTGAGGTACTGGCGTGACTCTTCCTCGACTTCCATTTGTAAGTATGCCTGAGCCAGGTCTATCTTGGTGAAGTGTTTCCCTCCAGCCAACGAAGCAAAGATATCTTCAATCCGCGGAAGCGGGTATTGTACCGTGTGAAGCACCGGATTCACTGTGATCTTGAAGTCTCCGCAGATGCGGACCTTCCCCGGTCCCCCTGGCTTATTACTTGGTGAAGACTTCATGACGGGAACAATGGGCGTGGCCCACTCACTCCAGTCCACTTTTGACAGTACCCCTGATCGTTCAAGTTCTTTCAGTTCTGCCTCCACAGCTGGTCGTATCGCATAAGGTACCGATCTGGCTTTGAAAAATTTTGGGCTTGCAGGTTCTGCAATCTTAACCTTTGCTTTAATTCCTCGCAGTGTTCCCAGTCCTTGCTGGAATACCTCTTTAGCTTCGTCCAATATTCTGGACAACCGTTCAGGTTTGACATCTTCCTTTCCGGAATCCACCGTCATGGTGTTTAGTGAATGCCAGTCTATCTTTATTTTCCGGATCCACTCCCGTCCCAGAAGTGGTGGACCTCCCTCAGGCAACACATACAGGTCCATCCTTTGGTAATCTTTATCCTTGTATCTCACCTTGACTTCTATCTTTCCGATGGGGAATACTTTGTGCCCCGTGTATGTCTGTAGTACTAGTTCCGTATCCCGTAGTGAAATATGCTTGAATAACTTTTTATAGTCATGCTTATTCATGACCGTCAGCGCCGATCCGGTGTCCACTTCCATTTTCACTTGGACTTTTGCAATCTGTAGTGTGATCCAGATAGTTTGTCAGTCAGCTTCATTACTCACATTGTGAACTCTCAAACTATCCAGTCCTTTGCAGTTGGAGTGTGAGTCCGACTTCTGTTCCTCCGGACTCTTCCTAGTCACCTCATGTACCTTTCTGTACCACTTTTGTGGTGACTCATTATTGTTGGTTTTCTTCCCTGACCCGGCATACCTTAGCTATGTGACCAAGCTTGCCACATTTCCTACATTCTTGGTTTTTAAACCAGCATTGGTTCTGGTCGTGTGTTGTCTTTCCACAGCGATAGCATTTCGTTGTACCCGAAGTAATTTGTTGTACCCTGAGTGCCGCTGCCTTTAGCTGCATTTCCGCAGTTCCTTTCACTGCGGTTTCGCTTGATGCTGCGATAAGGACAGCCTTATCAAGTGGAAGATCGTTCTCTTCAAGCAGTCGTTTTTGTGTTTCTTCCTTCAACATTCCGCACACGAATTTGTCTCTCAGTGCCTCTTCCAGGTTGTCCCTAAACTGACAGTCTTTCGCTAGCCTCCGCAGTTCAACCAAGTATTCCGCGTTGCTTTCGTCTTTCCGTTGCGTTCTCGCATAGAATTTGAATCGTTCAGCCAACATCAACGGTGTAGGGTTCAAGTGGTCCTTCAGGACAGCCACAATATCATCGAAAGTCTGATCCGCCGGTTTAGCTGGTGCTAGTAGATGCTTCAAGAGCCCGTATGTCTTTGCGCCCATCGAGTTCAGCAAGGTTATAGCTTTGTCATCTTCTTCTATTTTATTGGCCTCACAATAGATCTCAATGCGTTCCACGTACGTGGCCCAGTCTTCTACTTCGGAATTAAAATCGTTGATGTTACCACGCTTAGGCATCTTCCTCTCTTTGGGAACAACACAAGTATTTCTTTAAATTATTATTTCTTTTTTTTTCTAAGATGGCGGTTTTCCCGCGAAAATGGCGGTTTCCCGCTCTTATCTTCTCTCCCCGCCCACTTCAATGGCGGTTTCCCGCTTCTGTCTTCTTCCCCGCCTAATGGCGGCTTCCCGCGTTTCTTCCCTGGCGGGAGGGGTACACTTTCCCCACGGGCGATGGCCGCTGGCTTTCAGGTTCACAGCCTGCGCGTCGGCTTCAAGGCTTTCCCCTTTTTAAAAAAATTTTATGGCAGGGCGACCGGCTCTGGGTACCCCGTTGACGGCGAACAGGTTCAGCCGCTGGGCTGGCTCTCGCACAGTTCCCCTTGCTCGGCTCTGTCTCTCTCCCGCTCGCTCGGCTCTACCGGCGCTGGGTACACCCCATTGACGGAGGACAGTTCAGCCGCTGGACTGGCTCTCGCACAGTTCCCCTTGCTCGGCTCTGCCTCTCTCCCGCTCGCTCGGCTCTATCGGCGCTGGTTACACCCCGTTGACGGAGGACAGTTCAGCCGCTGGACTGGCTCTCGCGCAGTCTCTCTTGGTCGGCTCTGCCTCTCCCGCTCGCTTGGACCCCAATCGCGCCTCCCAGCCCTCTCGCAGTCCGGTGCTTCTCTCCCCGGCTGCGGCTGAGTTTCTCTCTTCCGCGCCTACGCTCCCGGTCGCAGCGCTTCGTGGCTTCGGTCACCGCCCGGCTTTTCCCGCCGGTCGCGGTCTCTCATGACGCCGTTGGACCCGACTTTTTGTCCGGCTCCTTTTCCCCCTCGACCGTGGTCGAGTGCCCAGCCCTTATCCTCCGGCTATTCTTTTCACTTTCCCTTACTCACAGTCACCGTGGCAGAAGGGACAGTCAGTGCCTGTTGCTGATGGAAGTTTTTGTCGCTAAAGTCTTCCTCCTTTCTATTGCTGCAGCCTTGAGTTTTCTCCCAGCCGAATGACGAGGGCGGTTGCCTCTTTTCGACGCTCTTTCGTTGCTTTGAAATTATTGTTGCCGCAGGGTACGATCGGACTCGTCGCCACTGTAAAGTCTGTGGGTTGTGCAGTTAATTACGACACAGACTTCAGGAGTAACATACAACAGGACTTTACTATTCGAAGGTCAGGGCGAATCTGCCCAATAAGTCATGCCACAGCACTTATATACCGGTGTGGTCACCGTCGGTATTACCGTATACAGAAGCCAAACAAGTCGTGCCACACCTAAAATAGTTCTCTTAAAGGTGAACGGTTACATACATAGTCTCTTAAAGGTAGACGGTTACATACACTACAGTAGCATTCGAAAATAAACACTGAGTAAACAGCGGGATGGTGCTGTCAATAATATGGGAATCATTTATCCCACAGTAACAGTAGCTCGGGGTAAGAGCAGACACCGCAATGCTGGAGATCATATACTCTCTAGTGTTGAAGTGCATTCCCTCTGATGCAAAGCACAGAGCAGCTGGAATGTTGCTGCCAGCCCAGGCCCACGTGCTCCTTTAACCTCCACGCATGTGTACAAACACTCACTAAGCACAGCATCCAATCAATCTAAGTGATTCCAGGGTTTCTAACCAGCACTGTTAACCAAAATACTGCGGATGCTGGAAATCTAAACTAAAAACAGAAAATGTTGGAAATACTCAGCAGGTCAGGCAGTATCTGTGGAGAGAGAAACAGAGTTAATGTTTCAGGTCGATGACCCTTCGTCAGAACTGGAAAAAGTTGGAGATGGAACAAGTTTTTAAGCCAGTGTAGGGGCAGAGAGAGGAGGGAGGGGAGGAAAGAACAAAAGGGAAGATCTGTGATAGGATGGAAGGCAGGAGAGATTAAGAGACAAAAGGGATGATGGTGCAAGGCAAAAGGAGATGGTAATGGGACAAGTTAAGAAACAAAGGATGTGTGTAGATGAAGTGTAAAGGGCACTGGCAGGATCATCAACAGCTGCCATGGGAGAGAAAAAAAATGACAGGGGCAGAGGTTATCATGTGAAATTGTTGAACTTGATGTTGAGTCCAGAAGGCTGTAAAGTACCTAATGGAAAGATGAGGTGTGAACATCTTATGTTGAGCTTCATTGGAACAGTGTGAGAGGCCAAGGACGGTGAGGTCAGAGTGGGAGTGGAGCGGAGAAAGTGACAGGCGACCGGAAGCTCGGGGTCACCCTTACGGACTGAACGGAGGTGGGTCGCAAAGCGGTCACCCAATCTGTGTTTGGTCTCCCCAATGTAGAGGAGACCGCATCGTGGGCAGCGAATACAGTATACTAGATTGCAAGAAGTACAAGTAAATCGCTGTTTCACCTGGAAGAAGTGTTTGGGGCCCTGGACAGTGGGAAGGGAGGAGGTAAAAGGGCTGGTGTTGCATCTCCTGCGCTTGCACAGGAAGATGCCGGGGGGAGGGGTGTTTTAGGAGTGGACCAGGGTGTCACGGAGGGAGCGGTCCCTGCGAAATGCTGAAAGAGGTGGTGAGGGGAAGATGTGTTTGGTGGTGGGATCACGTTGGAGGTGGCGGAAATGGCGGATGATCCGTTGAATGTTGAATTCAGGCTGCGAATAATGCCGAATTTGGGCTGCGAATAATGCCGAATTCAGGATGCGAATAATGTTGAATTCAGGCTGCAAATAATGTTGAATTTGGGCTGTGAATAATGCCGAATTCGGGCTGCGAATAATGCCGAATTTGGGCTGTGAATAATGCTGGATTCTGATTGCGAATAATGCCAAATTCGGGCTGCGAATAATGTTGAATTCAGGCTGCGAATAATGCCGAATTCAGGCTGCGAATAATGTTAAATTCGGGCTGTGAATAATGCCGAATTTGGGCTGCGAATAATGCTGAATTCAGGCTGCGAATAATGCTGAATTCGGCCTGCGAATAATGCTGAATTCGGCCTGCGAATAATGCTGAATTCGGGCTGCGAATAATGCTGAATTCGGGCTGCGAATAATGTTGAATTCGGGCTGTGAATAATGCCGAATTTGGGCTGCGAATAATGTTGAATTCGGGCTGTGAATAATGTTGAATTCAGGCTGCGAATAATGTTGAATTCGGGCTGTGAATAATGTTGAATTCGGGCTGTGAATAATGCCGAATTTGGGCTGCGAATAATGCTGAATTCAGGCTGCGAATAATGCTGAATTCGGCCTGCGAATAATGCTGAATTCGGCCTGCGAATAATGCTGAATTCGGGCTGCGAATAATGCTGAATTCGGGCTGCGAATAATGCTGAATTCGGGCTGCGAATAATGTTGAATTCGGGCTGTGAATAATGCCGAATTTGGGCTGCGAATAATGCTGAATTCAGGCTGCGAATAATGCTGAATTCGGCCTGCGAATAATGCTGAATTCGGCCTGTGAATAATGCTGAATTCGGCCTGCGAATAATGCTGAATTCTGATTGCAAATAATGCTGAATTCGGCCTGCGAATAATGCTGAATTCTGATTGTGAATAATGCTGAATTCGGGCTGCGAATAATGTTGAATTTGGGCTGTGAATAATGCCGAATTTGGGCTGCGAATAATGCTGAATTCGGGCTGCGAATAATGCTGAATTCGGCCTGTGAATAATGCTGAATTCGGCCTGCGAATAATGCTGAATTCTGATTGCGAATAATGCTGAATTCGGCATGCGAATAATGCTGAATTCTGATTGCGAATAATGCTGAATTCTGATTGCGAATAATGCTGAATTTGGGCTGCGAATATTGTTGAATTTGGGCTGCAAATAATGCTGAATTTGGGCTGCGAATATTGTTGAATTCGGGCTGCACATAATGTTGAATTCTGATTGCGATTAATGCTGAATTTAGGCTGCGAATATTGTTGAATTCGGGCTGCGAATAATTCTGAATTCGGGCTGTGAATAATGCTGAATTCAGCCTGTGAATAATGCTGAATTCAGGCTGCAAATAATGCTGAATTCGGGCTGCGAATAATGCTGAAAGTCTGGAGAAACAATTGGCATATATGACAGTGTGGTGTTCAGGTGCAGTAGAGAGTCATTCTGAGATGTTTCTGCTGCTGTCATTGAGCATGCTCTATATATTTACACTTTGCACATTCCTGTGTCTTGACATGTACACAATTTCTGCGGACAGGATGCTATGGTCATTAATTGTTTCTGAGGTGTTCCTGTACCGTGATTTGTTAGTTTCTTTTCAATGGTTAATGTTTTCAAGCAGCAATCTGATTTCTGAATTCACCCTTCAGCATTGTCCTGGAGTCTCCAGGAATCAAAGATTAATCTCCAGGACACTGCTGTGAGCAACCCAGGGGAAAAATCAACGGGGCTTAAAAAAAAATGGTTTCATTTTCATTTTCTTTGAACACTTTTGTTTATTGGGTCTAAAAATATTGGAGATGAGTTTAAAAAAAATAGCTGTTTGACTGACGGTCAAGGATCATCCAATCAAGTCTGTTTCTTTTCCAATTGGCGTGGGTTGGCAGTGCCCTGTGAGGATGGCTGTGTGGGGCGTGAGCACAAGAAGGGCGGTTGGAGGCAGAAGTCATTGATGAGACCTCAAGCAACACGTTTAACCAGAGTTGGCAACCATACATATGACCTGTGGCTCAGTTTCCTTTTGTTGATGAGTTCATGCTTATCGTCAAATAAGAAATGCATCATCAGTATTGATCCCAGCATGCCTGTGACATACAAGCCAACCTACCAAACTTCAAAAAGCTGACAACTCAAAAATAGTCCTGAATAAGGGCCTATGACTAGGGATCATTAAAATCAAGTTTTACTGATTTCCACAGATTCTTTTGGGCGGTGAATTGGTAAAAAATGGATTTCCTTCTGAATTTGAGAAAAAAGCCCCAAAATTTCCCATTGTTTTCACACCAAAATTTGGGTCTGGAGATACATGCACATTGCTGCAGCACGCACTCATGTTTTAATTCAATCTCAGGATGTGGGCATCGCTGGCATTTGTTGCCCATCCCTAGCTGCCATGAGAAGGTGGTGGACCGCCTTCTTGAACCATTGCAATCATAGCGGTATTTTAATACCATTGAGGCCTTGCTAGCTCACTTCAGAGGGCAGTTAAAAGTTAACCACATTGGTGTGGTATTGAAGTCACAACTAGGGCAGACCAGGTAAGAATGGCAGGTTTCCTTTCCTAAAGGTCATCAGTGAACCAAGGAATTTATTTTACTAAAAGCAATATCACAACTGTTCTCTTGTGCATAATCTCCAACAATTTCTATTATATCATCATCATGGTGGCAAGTAAGTGTCTAGGAGTTAAGTGAAAGTTCAATGGTGAGCCACATAAAAAAGTGATATCCATTAACTATGTAAATAATTATGGGATTTTATTTAGCCTGACTATATTTTTAAAAGCTTTGCTTGTTTTAGCGATTGAGAGGCTGGCTGACTTCAGGCCGGGAAGCCAATGGTACAAGACAGCAGCAGCTGGACAGTCCCTGGTAATTGAGAAGATCAGTGGTTGGTGGAGGGGCCTCGGAGCACAGCAGCAAGGGGTGGAGGGAGACTGGATCACTGGGTGGGGGGAAGAGTGCGGATCGCGGGGTGTTCTGGAGATCATGGGAGGGGTTTAGAGATCGTGGGGGGAGAGATTGCAGCAGGTTTGCTTAAGGGGCCAAAGGAAGCACTTCTGCAATACTGGAAAAGCACTTTCCTGCTGGATCTTGCAGCCCCCGCCTTCCTTTAGCTGCCGTGTTTCTTGAACCCTGGGAAACCCGTCCCGCAGCCATTAAATGCTGTCAAAATCTGAGGCATGGAGCCTCATCAACATATTCAAATCATTGATCCATCTCTCCGCAGCGGGTTGCTTGGCGAACCCCCAAACCCACAACGGTTAAACTGGAAGTTGGCATGCTCGCAGTGGGTTGGGGGTCAGGTTTCACAGTTTTACCAATTTAACCCCCCATGATCCTTTCCCACCCATAGCCGGTTGGGGGGGGGGAGGATAAAGTTACCCCCAATGTCTATTTCAGCCTGGAGTAGTCTGCAAATTGGAAACTGCTTTTTCAATACAATGGGTTCATAAAGCTCACAGTATTATCTTCAGGGAACCTTTCCTAGACAAACTGTCTTAAAGGGATTGAGTAGTAATTATTGTGAATAACAGACTCTTGGCACTAAATAGAAAAAAAGAATTAGGGTTTCCTTTCAGTGTCCTTTCTACGGCAAAAATAAACCACTATCAGGCTTACAGGAAATGTTCTGAAATCAGTGCAGGATTTAAGATGAGATGCCATTAATGCTTTTCACAAAGCTCTTTAAAACACGACAATAAATCTATCGTTCCATAGAAAAGTGCTCTGTAGGATATGATAGACCAATTATTCTCTTGCAGGAAGCAAGCACAGCAACAACAACAAAAAACCCAAGTGGAGCATTATTTTTTGATCATTGCACACAGTTGAAACTGTTTTGGTTCTTTCAAGGCAGTTTCATTCTCTTTTGTCTGGTCATCTAGGTCGACTCAGCCTTGTGTGATGTGGAGTTAAACATTCCCATGTAGGAAAGTGAAAAATCACATCAGTAAAGCTTCACTGAAAATATCAGAATGGGCTTCACATTGAATTTGTAATATTTTAATTTTAATTGGATTGCTTTGGGGAGATTGTACTGTCTGTGTGCATGTACGTCTTTTATAAAAGCAGAATAAAAAACAAACTATAGAGAGGCTACATGGAGATTGCATTTTTCGCACCCTGCTTTCTGCACTCACTGTACCACTACTTTTAACCAGCTTTCCCTAGCTATGTATTCAAGCAACACGTGTAGAATACCTATGTAGCATGTAGAACAAGGTGTAATAACTGCAGAAAATCTTAAAGCAACAGTATTAATGTCCTGGATATTAGAGATTACAGTGACCCTTTCACCGGGTGAAAAGTGTTAAGCCAGAAAGTTATATTTTCATATTTAAACTGTAACAATTTTCTTGTCACTGATGCAAGGATCTTTGATCTGAAAGCTTTTGTGCTGTGGTTCCTGCTTTGATCCAACGTATGTAGATTCTGCATTCGTCCAGATTTATATTACTATCATTGCTGGACAAAGCACTTTGAAAGATTTATATTGGTGTAGCTTGCTTCCAGAACCAGGGGTCACAGTCTAAGGATAAGGGGTAGGCCATTTAGGACTGAAATGAGGAGAAATTTCTTCCACAGGTTCACCACTCTCTGGGTGAACTCTCTACCACAGAAGGCGGTAGAGGCCAATTCATTAAATATATTCAAGAAGGAGTTGGATATATTTCTTAAGGCTAAAGGGATCAAGGGGTATGGGGAGAAAGCAGGGACCGGATACTGAATTTGGATGATCAGCCATGATCGCATTGAATAGCAGAGCAGGCTCAAGGGGCTGAATGGCCTACTCCTGCTCCTATCTTCTATGTTAAGAAAGCATTTGTAGTGTCCGTGTGTAGATAAAGACACTGAAGACAGGAGTTGGTTCATAGGTATTTACTAAGCAAGTCTGGGGGGGGTTCTAAAGGATATACACAATACACAGGCTTATATAGCCCAAGTGGCAATTACCGGCATTACGCACACCTGGGGCTCTTAAAGGCACATACACCACAATTGCTCTTAAAGGCACATACACCACAATTCCTCCCCTTCTAGCTAACTAGTACATCATATTTTAAGTAATTATTAATTACATGTTATATGCAAAATAATATACATTGCTGTATTAATTAATTATAAGTTAGTCTCTCAGGAGGCTTCCTGACTCGGTCCGGATAACGCCTTGGGGGTGTAGTAGTTTCTGGTGGTGTAGTAGGTTCTTCTGGCAAGGCTGATTCGGCTTGAAGGCCAGTGTCGGGTTCATCGGGTTCCAGTATCACCGGATCGGAGGTAGATATGGGTATCTCTACTTCATCGTTAGATGTATAGCGTGGCGGTGTAGGTTGTCCCTTTTCGGATGACTTGATGATTTGGTCCGCATGGCGCCTTATTATGCTTTCTCCGATGTCCACGGTATACATCAGTGGTCCTAGTCGTGTGCAGATAGTTCCAGGCTGCCATTTCTCGGTACGGTAGTCCCGGGCCAAAACCGGTTGGCCTATCTGGAAGGCCCTAGTTGGCCTTTCATTCATGCCCTGAAACTGCCGGTTCTCCACGTCCCTTCGGATGTTGGGCTTGACCAAATCCAGCCGGCATCTTAGGTTTCTATTGTAGAACATCATGGCGGGAGTTTGGTTTGTAACCATATGTGTGGCATTCCTATAGGCAAATAAGAAGTTATCCACCTTGTGCTGAAGTTTTATGTCTTCATTACCCATGGCCTTTATGGCCTTCTTAAAGGTCTGGACAAACCTTTCAGCCAAGCCATTGGTGGCGGGATGGTATGGGGCGGACGTGTAGTGCTTTACCCCATTGTTCTTTAAGAACTTTCTGAATTCTTCGGACACAAATTGCGGTCCATTATCAGAACATATCTGTTCCGGCAGCCCATTCCTGGCAAATATGGTCCTCAATACTGTGATGGTTTTTTCCGTGGTGGTGGAGGACATCTTTATTACCTCCGGCCACTTGGAGTGTGCATCAACTGCGATTAAGAACATTGAGTCCATAAATGGACCAGCAAAGTCGATGTGCACCCTTTGCCAGGGAGATGAGGGCCACTCCCATGGATGTAGAGGGGCCTGTGGCGGAGCATTTTGGACCTTCTGGCATCCTAGGCAGCTCTTGGTCATGTCTTCGATGTCTCCATCGATACCTGGCCACCATACAAACGCCCTAGCTAGGTTCTTCATTTTCACTCCACCCAGATGCCCCTCGTGAAGCTCCTTTAGCACTTTATCCTGGAGTTTGGGTGGAATCACCACTCTGGAGCCACACATCAAGGTTCCTCGGCACACTGACAGCTGTTCTCTTCTTTGTGAGAATGCTGGCAACAGTGGTTCGCCATGTGCTGGCCATCCCTTCATTGTTAAATCGTAGACCCGTGAGAGAGTAGGGTCATTTCTGGTCTCCCTTTCAATGGCAGAATTTGTCACCGGTAGACATTCCACTATGGTAGAGTGGAATATCTCTACTGGGTCTACTGTAGGTGCCTCTTCTATCGTTGGCAACGGCAGGCGTGATAAACCGTCAGCATTCCCATGCTGTTTTGACCCTTTGTATTCAATGTTGTATTGGTGTGCCCCTAGAAAAAGGGACCACCTCTAGTCTTTGTGCCGTCATAATGGGGACACCTTTCTTAGGGTTGAATATGGAGATGAGGGGTTGATGGTCAGTCAGCAAGGTAAATTTTTGTCCGTGTAGGTAATGGTTGAATTTCTTCACTCCCCATACCAGGCTGAGTGCTTCCCTGTCTATCTGGGAATAGTTACGCTCAGCTGAGTTCAATGAGCGTGACGCAAAAGCTATCGGCCGTTCCGAGCCATCAGGGAATCTATGGGACAATACCGCTCCTATGCCGTAAGGGGATGCATCGCACGCCAGTCTGATTGGTAGTGATGGGTTGTAATGAGCCAAAACTTTCTCGGATGTGATTAAGTCTTTACATTTATGGAAGGCACGTTTACAGTCTTCGTTCCATTTCCAAATCACTCCTGTGTGTAGAAGATCATTAAGAGGGTGTAGAATAGTTGATAAGTTCGGTAAAAATTTATGATAGTAATTTATTAATCCCAGGAATGACCTCAATTGTGAAACATTTTCAGGTGCTGGGGCTTTTATAACTGCTTCAATTTTTTCAGGTGACTTATGCAACCCTTCCTTATTAATTATGTGGCCACAATATGATATCTGATTTTGGAAAAATTCGCACTTGGGGCGATTTGCTCGTAGGCCCCGTTCTTTCAGCCTAGTGAGCACCTGCTCCAAATTGGCAAGGTGCTCGTTGTCGTTTTCTCCTGTTATAAGGATGTCGTCTAGGTAACACTGAGTCCCCGGAATCCCTTGCAGGACTTGCTCCATAGCTCTTTGCCAGATAGCTGGAGCTGATGCTACTCCAAAAACCAATCGATTGTACTGGTACAGGCCTTTGTGTGTGTTTATTGTGAGATACTTTTTAGAGGTCTCCTCAACCTCCATCTGTAGATATGCCTGTGCCAAGTCAATTTTTGTGAAACGTTTTCCTCCGGATAGGGAGGCGAAAATATCTTCTATCCTCGGAAGAGGATACTGTACCGTGTGAAGGACCGGGTTTACAGTCACCTTAAAGTCCCCACAGATGCGAATTTTTCTCTGTTCCTCAGAGTTATTTTTCAATGCTTTTTTCATGACTGGAACGATGGGTGTTGCCCATTCGCTCCAATCTATTTTGGATAATACGCCTGCCTTTTCCAAATTCTCCAGCTCTGCCTCGACTGCCGGACGTATTGCGTATGGCACCGGTCTTGCCTTAAAAAATTTTGGAATTGCTGCATCTTCCACTTTTATTGAGGCGGTGATGCCTTTCAAGGTTCCTAGTTTCTCTTGAAATACTGCTTTGGCGTTGGCCAAGATGTCTTTTAATCGTTCAGGTATGATGTCATCATTGTTTTTTTCCTTACTGGTCACCGTCAGTGCCTGAATGGAGTGCCAGTCTAAACGTATCTTCCTTATCCATTCACGTCCCAACAACGGTGGACCACCATCTTGTAGAATGTATAAATACAACTTTTGTATTTCTTTGCCGTTGTATACCACAGGCACCTTTATTTTTCCTTTGGGGTATACTTTCTGCCCCGTATATGTTTTTAAGATAATGGATGTGTCTTTTAGAGGTATATGCGAAAATAGCCTCTCATAATCTTGTCGATTTATTACGGTTAGAGCTGATCCTGTATCTAGCTCCATTTTAACTGGGGACCCTGCTATTATGAGGGTAACCCAAATGGTCTGGTAATCTTCATTGGCAATTACATTATGTAATTTGAGAGAGCTTAGTCTCTTGTTCCCGGAGTCGCTATCGCTCTTCTGGTCTTTGGAGCTACTGTCCGTCATCATTTGTACCTTTCTGTGCTTTTCCTTATTGATTCTTTCCCCGTTAGTGGATTTTTTATTTTCAGATCGGCATACACGTGGAATGTGTCCCATCTTTCCGCATCGCCTGCATGCTTTTTCTTTGAACCAGCAATCCCTCTGGTCATGGTTGGATCTGCTGCAGCAATAACATCTCTCGAAACCCCGTGTCATTTCATGGGTGCCGAAGTCCTGTGGCCTTTGCTGTATCTTTGCCGCTCCTATTGCACTGAAAGCCTTGTCCAGTGTTAAATCTTTTCCAGAAGATACCTTTTTTTGTGTTTCTACACTTAGGGGATCGCAGATGAATTTGTCTTGCAAAGAATCTGCCAGTCCTGCCTCGAATTGGCAGTGTAGGGTATCAACAATCTCCTCAAAATTCTTGTCCATCGGTTCGGCTGGAGTGATTAAGTTGCGTAACAGCTTGTATGTTTCTGCGCCCATTAGATCCAGAAGCACTGAAGCTTTTTTTTCATCTTCTATTCCATTTGCGGTGCAAAACACCTCCACTCTTTCTACATATGTGGTCCAATCCTCTATCTTGTTATCAAAAACATCAATATTGCCAAAGTTAGGCTCTGTTTCGTTATCAAAAGCATCAATATTGCCAGACTTAGGCATTTCAAAAAAGATATGGCGCTTCCCGCGCTTTTTTTTTCTCTCTGTAGCAACGATATGGCGCTCCCTGCGCTTTCCCGCCGCTGCTACCGATAACAACGCTGTTTTACTGTGGTTTCCGTTTATTCACTGTTGGAGACTCGTTCCCGACGGAGGTCTAAACGTTGACCTGCTTGCCGCGCCGGCCGTCTCCCGAGTGCACCCTCCCAGTCCGTTATTGCTTGCCTCCAATTTTGCTGCCTGTCTCAGCTGTAGAGCCCGCCGCTGGAGCCCCAGCCTGACGCCCAGGAAGGATTAGCGCAGTACCTGCCACCAGCTTGGCCAGCTGGTGAAACCACAGTTTCTATAACTTCCTTGAGTCTTCTGGACGCTGGAGGAATCGATGTCCTTGAGGTGCTGCCGAATTGCAGGTAAGTCCGTTTCCACTTCGTCGCCACTGTAGTGTCCGTGTGTAGATAAAGACACTAAAGACAGGAGTTGGTTCATAGGTATTTACTAAGCAAGTCTGGGGGGGGTTCTAAAGGATATACACAATACACAGGCTTATATAGCCCAAGTGGCAATTACCGGCATTACGCGCACCTGGGGCTCTTAAAGGCACATACACCACAATTGCTCTTAAAGGCACATACACCACAGCATTAACACTTTTTGATTACTTTAGCATCCTACATCTTTTGCATAGTGAATTTGCCTTCTAATTTGCTTTCTATAGTTAATACAATATTAAGGGGATAAAGTACTTACAGATTCACTGTATATTTCTTTTGAAAATGATTTTGATTTCCATTTTTAACTTGGTCCACTGTAATATAGCTATTACAGTTTGCATTTATGCATCACCTTTAATGCAGTAATTGTACCGAGGCGCTTCACAAGAATAGGGACAGATGTTGAGCTGTAGTAGGAGAAGGGTTAGAGGAGACAACTGAAGATTTGTGTTAGAGGTAGGTTTTGAGGAGACTCCTGAAGGTGGTAAGTCAGATAGTAAGGCGCTAGGAAGAGAGTTCCAGAGTGTGAGGGCAAGATGACCGAAGGATTTGCCATCAATGGTGAATGGAGGGAGGAGTGGGTGCAAAGATGCCTGGAGTCAAGAGTGGAGGGTACACACTGGCACCTAAGGTTGAAAGAGATTGCAAAGGTAGAGTGGGGTGAGGCCATAGAGGAATTTTTAAATAAGGATAAGGATTTTGAATTGAATGTGTTGGGAGATTGGGAGCCAATGAAGATTGGCAATGACCAGATGATAGAGGAGTGGGACTTTTTGCAGGATAGCATGAGAGTAACAGAGTTGGAATTTATAGACGGTGGAGCAGGGAAAATGTTAGAGAGCATTGGAGGAGTTGAGCCTGGAGGTGAGGACGGCATGTATGAAGGTTACAGCAGTGTTGGGAGTGAGGTAAAGGAAAATGATGTAGCAGAGGTGGAAATTGATGGTCTTGGAGACTGAGAGGATGTAGGGTTTGGAATTAAGCTTGGGTGATAAAAGATTGCAATGTTGCACATATTGGGTTCAGTGAGTGAAAGCTAGTAAGAAGGATGGAAACGGGGCTCGGATAGAGAGTTTTTGGCAGCAGCAGTGAGACCAATGTGGATTAGGTAGCAACATCAGAACAACATTGTTATGCCAGACATTTAAAAACTAGTACAAAGGAAAGTGGGAGCCACAGTGGCCTTTCACCTCTTGAACCTTGGTTTAATCCAGCCATTTGACCGCTGGCTCTGAAATGAGTTTGGGCTGTCTAACTCCAGTTCCTAGTGGGTATGAGTATACAGCACAAAACCGGCCATAAATTGGCACTGATCGGCAATCTCATTCAGAATCTCACAGGATTGCTGGTGTGGGAAATGGAAAAATATCACAGTGGTGCAGTAGGAGATGCTTTTCTGAGGTTTGGACTGAGGCACATTGTTGTGGCAGAGTAGAGGGAGCTTTACTCTGCATCTGGCTGTGCTATGCCTGGCCTGCATTTGCTTCATACCCACACCGGGTGCCTGGGATAGGAAGAGTTTCATTCCCCAGCACTAAAATACCTCACCTTGATGAGTACAAAAAAAAGTAATAAAAAGAAAATGGTAAATAAAATATAAGTACCCGCTGAAGGACTGCCTCAACTGGCATTTTGAATTAACCTTGGACCAAGCTGATACTATATCTTTTCATGGGAAAACAGCAAAGTATATTCAGAGACAAGTGTAACAGGAACAGGTGTCTCACCGGGTCTTATCCTATTGATCCTAATGGTTCCTGTGAGCATAGAAGGACTTGAAGAAATTGTACAGGTGGGCACTAGTGGGTAAAGTACAGATTTCCAGTAGCCAGGACTAAGGGTTTGCAGCTTTCATGGAAAAATGAATAGAAGGCCCGAAATGCAATCCCCAAAACACTGGTAAAATTCTGGAAATTCACTGTAATAAACATGAAATTGACTTATTTGGTCAGCAGTAAATCAGTGGCCTTATTTATAAGGGGATAGAATCACACAAATTGATCCCTAAAGCACTGGTAAAAAATCTCTAGTAACAGAAAAAGAATTTCACTTAAATTCAATCACCATAGAAACAGTGCCTGTGCCCATATACAAATACATGTTCACCAACCCTGCTTTAGTCAGTGATGGTTAACTCGAGTTAAACTTCTGCATATAGGAGACAGAATTTTAGATGATGTCATTGGCCAGGGCAGAGTTCAATCGGTAGCAGCAGCGGTGCGAGAGACTCTGGTGCTGGAACTGTGTGTGAAGGTTGTGGCTCGGTATTGAAGACTGAGGTGAAATTACAGCAATTCTTGTATTCTTGGCCTAGGCACTAACAATTCTTGTGCTATTTTAGGCATAATCATACCTGATCACTCGGCAATGTCCGTTCGATGTTGCCGAGGGTTGATTTTGGTATGGAATAGGCTATGCTCACTGAGTCCACTGATCGGAATGTTTTTGCAATCTACTGAGTCCAGGAGCGAGAAGGGGTTTCCCTACCGGCGGCCAGATTGGCTACAATATTGTATCACTGAGTAGATATAGGCTTCGTAGAAAACTGAACAAACTAATGGTGATAAATGGGATTGGGCTTTTTTTTTAACGATTCACGATCACCAAATTAAGGAATTGAACGTTTGCAACCGAAGTAGGTATACAAGGTCTGTGGAGTAGTTGCTGGGTGGGTAAAACCATGGTTAATCTTTCTCAGCAGGCTTGCTCTTTTGAATGCTGAAGACGACATTGCGCTTCCACTGTCCAGCTCCACCTGTGTCTGCCCTCCGTCATTCAATTACTACCTATCTTTCAGACGGGTTCTGTAGAGGATCATGTCGTCAACAAAGATAATAACATCGCTTTTGATGATATCTGCCATGCCATTACTGAAACTGAGAAACAGATTGGAGTTTTGACATTTGTTGCAGTATTGCCAGATATGACACATCTTGACTATCCTGACCAGCCCTATTCTAACGGATAATAACACCTAATGATCAGTTATAGAGTATTATTGATTGCAGCTGTGGAGAAGACAACAGGCCAGTCTGTCTTGCCTCTACCACTTCCTAAAGAGGAAGGCAGAAAGCAGCAAGGGATGAGATTTTTTTTAAAAAGGAAGAGTTCATCCAGACCTCAAAAAAAGAAGGCTGTGGCGGAGACCACATAGGGACAATAACACAATTCACAATGTATAGCCAATGTGGTTATATGTACGTAAACACAATTCACTATGTATAGCCAATGTTGTTATATGTACGTACTTGGTTGGGTTATCGGGGCAGGGTCCCTTTAAGAGCATCGGTAGCGTGATGACGTCATGCGTCGGTAGCGTGATGACGTCATAGCCCTGCAATGAGGCTGAGAACCTGAGTCCTCATGGAGAGTGAATAAAGTAACACGCGTTTTGCCTTTACTGCAACAGAAGTCTCAGCCTGTTGATTTCTAGCGACTCCAACGTTGGTGACCCCGCTGCTCTTTTGGACGATTTCAAACACCGCATCCGAAATGGCGACGAACGCCGTTTCCATCAAATTACCCGAGTTTTGGGAACGACAGGCTGTCGCTTGGTTCTCCCAGGCCGAGGCTCAATTTGCACTCCGGGACATCACCGCGGACGACACGAGGTACTACTACGTCGTCTCTGCTCTCGGCAGCTCCACCGCGGCCAGAGTCGTGAGCCTGCTCGAGAACCCCCCGGAGCTCAACAAATTCGAAACGCTGAAAACGCACCTCTTAGAAACTTTTGGACTCACCGAAGCTGAGCGCGCATGCCGGCTACTCTCTCTACCCGGGCTTGGCGACTCCAAGCCCTCGGAGCTGATGGACAACATGCTGGCCCTCCTGGGCACACACAGGCCGTGCTTCCTCTTCAAGGAACTGTTCCTTCAACAGCTGCCAGGTCAGGTACGGTCGGCTTTAGCCAACTCTTCCATTACCGATTTCCGCGACCTGGCCAAGGAGGCCGACAAATTTTTCACCGCCGGGCAACAGTACTGCACGGCCACACGGAGCCCTGCCCCCACCGATACAGCCGAATGGCGGCAGCCCCCAAGCCTCTGCTTCTACCACGCGCAGTTCGGCCCCAAAGCCAGGAAGTGCCGGCCCCGTGCAGTTTTCCCGCATCGAAACAAATGAAAGACCACTCGTTGGCAGCTATGGCTGTCGGCCGTTCAGGCAGTTTGTTATTTATTACGGACACCGACTCCAGACGTAGTTTTCTTTGCGACACGGGTGCCCAGGTGAGCGTCCTGCCCGCGTCAACCATAGACATGCAAGGGGGGAACCACGGCCCTGTCCTCGAAGCCGCCAACGGCAGTTCCATCCGCACCTTTGGGAAACGGAGCGTGGCGCTTTGTTTTGGCGGGCAGCGGTTCACCTGGGACTTTGTCACGGCAAAAGTGTCCACCCCCCTTCTCGGCGCTGACTTCCTCTGCGCCAATGGCCTTTTGGTGGACGTCAAGAGCCGACGTCTCATCAACGCTGACGCTTTCAGCTTGCTCCCGTGTTCCCTCAGCGGGTCCAGCACGACGAAGTTGTCCAGCGCACTCTCATCCTCCGATGAGTTTTCCCGCCTCCTCGCCGAGTTCCTGGACCTCACGAAGCCCACGTTCTCGTCCGCCGCCACCAAACACGGGGTAGAACACCACATCTCGACCACCGGTCTGCCTGTCTATGCCCGCGCTCGGCGCCTCGACCCGGGGAAACTCGCCATCGCTAAAGCCGAGTTCGACACTATGGAGCGCCTCGGCATCATCCGCCGGTCGAACAGTCCGTGGGCCTCGCCCCTCCACATCACTCCGAAACCAGGTGGCGGGTGGCGCCCGTGCGGCGATTACCGGCGCCTCAACGACGCTACGACCCCCGACCGCTACCCGATTCCACACATCCAGGACTTTTCTGCCCGCCTGGCCGGGAAAGTGGTATTCTCGAAAGTGGACCTCGTCTGGGGTTACCACCAGGTCCCTGTCCGGCCGCAGGATGTCCCGAAAACCGCAGTGATCACCCCGTTCGGGCTGTTCGAATTCCTCCGCATGCTATTCGGCCTGAAAAACGCCGCCCAGGCTTTTCAACGCTTAATGGACACCGTGTTACGGGACCTGACATTCCTGTTCGTATATCTGGATGACATCCTCATCGCCAGCGCCTCCAGGACGGAGCATGTGTCGCACCTTTGGACTCTCTTCCAACGCCTCAGCCAGCACGGCCTAATCGTCAACCCGGCCAAGTGCCAGTTCGGGCTGTCCTCGATCGACTTTCTCGGGCACCACATCACGAAGGACGCCATCGAAAGTGGAGGCCGTGATGGACTTCCCGCGACCCCTCACCGTGAAGGCCTTCCCGCGACCCCTCACCATGAAGGCCCTGCAGGAGTTTTTGGGCATGGTGAACTTTTACCATCACTTCGTCCCCCGAGCAGCCCAGCTTATGCGGCCCCTTTACGAGGCCCTCAAAGGCAAGCCCGACAAGCTCGCCATTGACTGGTCCGAGGAGATGGCCACTTCTTTCACGGACACGAAAAGGGCCCTGGCTAATGCGACCATGCTGGCGCATCCGTTACCCTGATGCGCTGATCGCTCTCACCACCGACGCCTCGGACTATGCAGTCGGCGCCGTCCACGAACAGTGGGTCAATGGCTCCTGGCAGCCGCTCGCCTTCTTCAGCCGGCAGCTCCGCCCCAACGAGCGGAAGTACAGCACCTTCGATCGCGAGCTTCTCGGTCTCTACCTCGCTGTCCGACACTTCCATTTCCTACTGGAGGCTCGCCCGTTCACAGTGTTCGTGGACCACAAACCATTGACCTTAACCATGGCCAAAGCTTCCGAGCCGTGATCGGCCCGTCAGCAATGCCAGCTGGCCTTCATCTCAGGAGTTTCCAATGGACATCCAGCATGTGGCTGGGAAAGACAACCCCGTCGCCGACTGTCTCTCCCGAGCCGTCACCAGTGCCGTACACCTCGGCATCGACTACACCCGCATGGCGGCCGACCAGGCCTCCGACCCGGACGTCCAGGCCTACAGGACGGCGGTCATGGGCCTTCAACTAGCAGATGTCGCGTTTGATGATGCCGGCACCACACTCCTGTGCGACGTCTCCGTTGGGCAGCCACGTCCCGTCGTGCCCAACGGGTGGAGACGGCAAGTTTTCGACGCCGTCCATAATCTTTCCCACCCGGGCAGGAAGCCGTCACAGAAGCTGGTGGCGGCTAAGTTCGTCTGGCACGGGCTCAGGAAGGACGATCGCGACTGGGCCAGCACCTGCGTGGTATACCAATGCTCAAAAGTGCATCGCCATACTAAGGCCCCATTGGTGCCTTTCGCGGTGCCCAAGAGGCGGTTCAGCCATGTTAACGTGGACCTGGTGGGGCCCCTGCTGCCCTCCCGCGGGTTCACCCACCTCCTCACAATGGTCGACAGAACCACCCGATGGCCGGAAGCCGTCCCGCTGTCTTCAACGTCGTCCGCCGATGTGGCTCGGGCGTTCATCAGCACTTGGGTCGCCCGGTTCGGCGCCCCATCTGACATTTCCTCTGACCTGGGGCCCCAGTTCACGTCGGAGCTCTGGAACGCTGTCGCCCGAAGCCTCGGGTTGAGACTGCACCGCACCACAGCATACCACCCTCAGGCTAACAGACTGTGTGAACGGTTTCATCGCTCCATGGAGGCCGCGCTCCGGGCCAGCCTCCGGGACGACATTTGGATCGACAGACTCCCGTGGGTCATGCTGGGACTCAGGACTGCCCCCAAGGAGGACCTCCAGTCCTCGTCCGCCGAGCTCGTCTACGGACAGCTGCTGCGGGTTCCCGGGGATTTCGTCCCCAACGCAACGGAACCTTGGTCCGCAGCCCATCAGCAGTCCGACCTTCTGGACAATGCCAAGGTTTTCGCACCGGTGCCCACGTCGCAGCACGGCCTCCCACAGTCCCACGTTCCGCTCAACCTTCGTGCGGTGGAGTACGTTTTCGTCTGCCACGACGCCCACCGGGGACCTCTTCAGCCACCCTACGATGGACCATTCTGCGTCCTGGAAACCGGGGACAAGACCGTCTTAGTGGATGTCGGCGGTAAGCCGGACTGCATTTCCGTGGACCGTCTTAAGCCGGCCCACCTGGATCTGGACCGACCCGTTGAGTTGGCACAGCCCCCGAGGCGGGGCCGACCTCCGGTTTCTGCACCTTCTGTCCACCACCGAGCGCCCGAGGTCCCTCCGACGAACCCCTCGGTCCCCGCCCCGGAATTGAGGAGCCGTTCCGACCGTGTGATCCGGCCCCCCCAACGACTGACATTGCCAGGGCTAGTGAATTCTGGGGGGACATATGTGGCGGAGACCACGTAGGGACAATAACACAATTCACTATGTATAGCCAATGTGGTTATATGCACCTAAACACAATTCACTATGTATAGCCAATGTTGTTATATGTACGAAATAACAACAGAAATTGCTGGAAAAACTCAGCAGGTCAGGCAACATCCATGGAGAGAAATTTGAGTTGACATTTCGGGTCGAAACCCTTCTTCAAAACTGGAAAGAAAATAAAATACTTGGTTGGGTTATCGGGGCAGGGTCCTTTCAAGAGCGTCAGTAGCGTGATGACGTCATAGCCCTGCAACGAGGCTGAGATCCTCAGTCCTCATGGAGAGTGAATAAAGTAACACGCGTTTTGCCTTTGCTGCAACAAAATTCTCAGAGCCTGTTGATTTCTAGCGACTCCAACAAGGCTACCTTTCTTTTGGCTCTAGTTGAAAAATGTGTACGGACAACCATCAAGGACAGAATCAGGCTTGCCTTTGATGTCTTCCCTCTCCATGCAGAATGGCCACTTGTTTGAGGGAACCAATGTGAATTGGAGATTTCAGGAGATGAGGGAAGAAAATTGGAAGGGGCAAAATGGCTGTTTGGCCATCACCCGTAACAATGTAAATATATTGGCCTAGAAATTCAGTTGTTTGCGGCAGCCGCTAGCGCCTTAGGAGGAGGAGAAGTGGGGCGCTAAGCGGCTGGCACCCGGGCGCGGCGCAATGTGCGCCTCTCACGAAATTCAGTTAAGATTTAGCGGCGGCGCAAAACCTTTGCGCGCACTGAGCTGCACGCGCAGATCCTGATGTCATTTCATGGTGCAACGCCCTTTGTGCGCCCCGAACCGGAAATTCAGTGGCGCCGGCCTATTGTGCGCCTGGCGCCCCCCGCGACTGGTATAGGGGAACGGTTCCCAGTCGCTGCGGGGCGCGCTAATTAAAGGGGGACTCCTCCTGCAGTATAAATGGCAGCTATTTTGCTCCACTCCTTCTTTGTGAGAGACGGATATTTGGAGAGAGACAAAGGTAGAGAGCTTTCTGGTTTGGTTCAACACTCGCACAGGTACTTGTGGCTTCAGGCCAGAGCTTTGCACTTGCATTTAACTTTGTGTCATAGCATTGATTGGAAACATATGATGGGGGCTGCAATGGGTGGAAATGTTGACTTACTGCATTGCATTCAAAGGGCTCAGAGACGCCGTGAGAGAGTGCCAGTCATGGCCAGATGGAGAAGGGCCAACAGGCGTCGGCAAAGGAGGCCTTACCCACCCAGGGTATACCGCCAGCAGTTCTCATATCTGAACATGTCTGAGGAGCAGTGTGTTCGGAGGTTGCGATTCAGAAGGGAGGTGGTCAATGAGATCTGCCACCTGCTTTGCAGAGATCAGCAGCCACAGCCGAGGAGCAGCACGTCTCTGTCGGTGGCAGTGAAGGTGACGGTGGCTCTCAACTTCTATGCCACCGGCTCCTTCCAATCCGCTACTGGGGACATTTCCAACATCTCCCAGTTTGCGGTACATTGCTGCATCCGCCAGGTGACCAATGCCCTTTTCAGAAGGAGACGTCAGTTCATCTCCTTCCCCATGACCGTGGACAAGCAGCAAGAGCGTGCAATGGGCTTTGCAGCATTAGCAGGCTTCCCCATGGTGCAGGGCGCCATTGACTGCATGCATGTGGTTTTGCGGGCACCTCTACAGAATGCCGAGGATTACCGCAACCGGAAGGGCTACCATTCGCTCAACGTGCAGTTGGTGTGTGACCACAGGCAGCTTATCCTAGCTGTCAATGCCCGCTTTCCAGGCAGCAGCCACAATGCCTTCATCCTGCGCCAGACTTCTGTGGCAGACATGTTCGAGGCCCAGCCTCATCCACGAGGATGGCTTCTCGGGGACAAAGGTTATCCTTTGTGCACCTGGCTGATGACCCCACTCCGTGCGCCCAGCACCCCTGCTGAAGAGCGATACAATGACAGCCATCAAGCAACCAGGAACATCATTGAGCAAACAATCGGCATGCTGAAGCAATGGTTCCGCTGTCTGGATCGTTCCGGGGGAGCCCTACAGTACTCACCTGAGCGAGTCTCCCATTTCGTTGTCGTATGCTGCACAACCTGGCTATCCACAGGACTCAGCCACCGCCAGCAGCAGATATTGGAGGACCACCAGAGGAGGAGGAGGAGGAGCACCAGGCCGGGAGGGAGGCAGAAAGTGCAAGGGCTGCCCGTCGGCTTATTGCAAGTCGGTTCTAGGCCCCCTCTCAGGGAATGGCTTGTGCCAATGACAGAAGATGAATGTAGCCGCTCCGCAAGCCCTCAGCCGATCAAGGCAACCAAGACTTCCAAAAGCAAACATGGACAGTGCGATTTAAGATTTTTTTTTACTGAGATCTCTGTGTCCTTCCCACATTACAAACTAATGGAGAGAACCCCCCCCAAAAAACACAAATACACCAGTCTCGGCCTTTATATATAAAACAAATACACCAGTCTCGGCCTTTATATATAAAACAGCACATTTGGCCATAACTACTTTTTCCCCTGCGAGGGTGATCGATCTCGCTTCCGTGACTGGCCCCTTCCATCCCTGCAGCTCCTCCTCAATGGGACCCCAGTGGCTGCAGCAAGGCTGGGGGAAGGCTGCTGAGGGTCAGATGGTGAGATGGCAGATGCCCTTGGGGGTCGGCCTGGACCAGCTCTGGGCCTGGAGGGGCCAGCTGCTGACTGCTCCAACTTTTCTCGGGCGGCAGCAGTCTGTCCTACGGCTGGTGGCAGCTGCAGTGGAGGCGTGGCAGTGTTGGCTGCAGGAATGCTGCCAACCTGACAGAGCACAGGCACTCCCTGGTCGGTTGATACAGTGGCACTCACACGGGCCAGCACTGCAGCATGCGCAGCAATCTGCTGAAGCACAGACTGCTGGGCTGCTGCTGCGCGGCGAGTGCCCCGTCGATGCCTGGCTGATCCTGCGAGTGTGGCAGCAGTTAGTGGCCGTGTGGCCCTGGTCTGTGTCTGCATGACACCAGCCAGTGAATACACGGCACGACTGAGCACTTGGCTAGAAGCCGCCTGTGATGCAGCGAAGTTCTGCTGACTCCTAGCCTGTGCTGCCGCGAAGTCCTGCAGACTCCTGGCCTGTGCTGCCCTGAATTCCTGCACACTCCTTGCCAGTGACTCTATGGAGTCAGGCATCCTTGCCACTGCAGCCATAAGCTCGGTGTGCCTGTGCTCAGCCTGGGCACCCATTTCCGCTAGGAGCCGCACCTCCTCTGCGCTCACCGTAGCAGGACTGGAGGCCGCACTCCCCCTCCGGGGAGAAGGCCGCCGAGCTTCCCCACCCCTCCCGCGTTGCTGCAGCCCGCAGGGCCCCGGAGCTTCACTCTCCTCCGACCCTTCCCCCCTGCTCCCCTCCAGGGAAGACGTGTCACCATCATGGCCATGGGCTGCCTTGGCTGAGGGTGTCCCTGATGGGCCGGCTTCTTCCTCCTCCTCTATGTCGGACTCCGACACAGTGCCAGCTTGAGGGGCAGCCTCCTCACCTGGAAATTCACCATCTGAAAGCAGGGAGGCACAAGAGTTGCTTTAGAGTGAGGACAGGGTGGCAGCGAGGGAGGCATGAGTGCTGCTATGCACTGCATTGGTTCGAGAGTGGCAAAGGATGCTGGTGTGAGGCGCAAGTGGAAAGAGAGAGGTCAAAAAGGTGAAGACCTTACCATTAGTGCCCAGAACAGGGTCGGCATCTCCAGTGGCGACGGGGCCAATCAGCCAGCCTGCCATGATCCGCTCCACTCGCTGCTCTAGGTCGCTGAGCTGTTTCAGGTCAGGACGGCCTCCCCCGGTCTGTCGCTGCTGTCTTCTGTTATGCGCCAGCTTGCCCTGCAAGAGAAAGGACGGCCTCTAAGTACAGTGTGAAGCCCTGATCTTGCCTGCACTGCCTCCCATGGTCAAATAGCCCTGACCGTGTGAAGCCCTGATCTTGCCTGCACTGCCTCCCATGGTCGAATAGCCCTGACAGTGTTTAAAGTTCTGCATGTGCAAGTGCTTTTCATGACAGTCCCATAGCTGCTGGATGAGGGCTGGGCATTCGGGCTTACAGGTCCCTTTGGCAATAAAGTGAGGTGCACATGCAGGGATGAGGAGGATACTGGAAACAGTACTCACCCTGATAACCCAAGTGAGGTCGTTGAATTTTTTCCGGCATTGGGTTGGAGTTCTGCCAACCACGCTGTTGGATGTGACCCTGTTTGCCACCTCCCTCCAGGCTTTCCGATATTCGGCGGGCAGCGGCCTCCTGCCACCCTCAGGGAAGAGGACATGGCGCCTGCGCTCCACTGCGCCAACCAGCACCATCAGGTCACCCTCGCCGAAGTGCTGCGCTCTCTCCCTGGCCTTCTCCATTC
The DNA here is from genome assembly GCF_052327205.1 of Somniosus microcephalus. NCBI lineage: Eukaryota > Metazoa > Chordata > Chondrichthyes > Squaliformes > Somniosidae > Somniosus > Somniosus microcephalus. The sequence continues at coordinate 210,873,511 of NC_140990.1, read as the reverse complement.
TCCTGGGCGTGGAGCAGTTCCAGCAGCAGTGTTCAGGCCTTGCTTTAGGGCTGCAGTGTGCAAGGCGTGGCAGCCAAACAATTCCACCCTCCCCCTTTAAGAGCTGACCGGCGCCTGACTGTTTGCCCTCAATGAGCAACTCGCCGCACATGCGCTGCGCCCGCCCTCGGCGTTAGCGCCCCGGATCGCCGGCTTAGCGCCTAATGAGAGTCGTGCATCGCCTGCTTTAGCGCAGCAGCGACCTCTTGGGGCGTTGCAACTGAATATCGACGAAGGTGGCGCTAAGTTGCGCCGGGCGCAAAATTTAGCGAACGCCCGGCTGTAGCGCCTCAAACGTAGCTATACTGAATTTCTAGGCCACTGTATTCATTCTAGCAACAAAAGTGAATAATACAATAGATTTACATTGTTAATTTACAGAAATAGTCTAAGATAAGGCAACAAAACAAATTATTTTTACTGGTTCGAGATGCTGCTGCTGTAATTTCATGTAGTCCCACTATCCGACGATCTATTTCGTCTTTGCTTTTTACTCGGGAGGCATTTTGAATTCCAGTCCAATTATGTTAGGCACAACCCGCAGCCAGATCTGATTAAGTGATTATTGCAAAAACCTTCAACCTCAGGTAGGATGGTTGATTTTCATATTTTGTTTGACTTGGAGCCTTTTAGGAGTTTTGTTTCAAATCTTTTAATTTGAAAAAGACATAGGAGAGCTTAGACTGGATTCTGAAAAAGCCTGTTGGAATCGACAGTGATAATTCTGTTATATAGTCATTTTTAACCATTTAAAGTCCAAAAAGGAACTCTCACATTAAATATTCTTCTAAATTCCACAGTCCTATTAGGTCTACATAGATTTTTCAGTGGCCCCACAATAAGGTCACAGCCCATCTGATTAACAATTCAAATGAAGAATTGTAACAACAATGAGATCCAAGATGTGTTTGCAATTTCAGCCCGAGAGAGTGAATACACCAAATGACAATTCTAAAGCATTGCTTTTAATTTCGACACCTGGGTTTAATTTACAAATGAAGAATCTGCTCTCAATAACGGCAGCTTGGAATCAAAGATCAACTGTTTGATGTTTTATTCTCATAGCCATTAGACTGGAGCCCCACTTGATGCCTGCTATTCCTCTTCCATCAATGGAGAGAAATGCACACAGCATCTCACTCAAGCTTCAAATGGAAAACTTACCTGCATTGCTGACTTGCATATTAGATTTGTAAAAACTGTTGCCCTGGTTGTCTATAGAATTACAGTTTATTCCCTGAGAAAGGAAAGATGTCAATCGTCCCGAAATGATGAAATCACAAGTAGGTCATTGAAGGACTTACTGAGTGATGGAAAAACTAATTTTGTCCTGTGTTGTACTTAGTTAACCAGAATTGCACTAAAAACATGAGTTAGCATAGTGAAGTTTTGATAACTACACTCTTGTAGGTGCAACAATGTGCTATGTATGGAATGGTGACGTGTGGCTACACATTTGTGACATCTCACCCCCTCCTGCAATTCTCCCTCCCACCATTCCCAGTCTTTGATAGATTGTTTAGAACAGGTTTGAAATGGCAAATGAGTGATGAGTCAACCACAGTCTAGTCTAGGCAAACCTGTAACAACTAGTTACAAAACAATATTGATAGAGGCCTTTGTGCATGTCGAGTGCTTATCCTCTTCTCTAGGAATGGTGAGTGCTGCTTCATGCACCTAAAGTAGACGCTAAATTCCAACTTACCATTAGCATTAGTGAGCAATGGCTGTCTGACTGTACTAAAATAGCAACTGCTAGTGACATGGTTGCTCATACTTTGTCACCATAACATGGGAATGCAATCGGGGTAGGACATTGATATTTGATTGTGCTTCATATGGTAGCTGTATTTAGCATATTTATCATGTTGCCAATATGTATTTATTACACACCAACTCGCTGTCTGAAGTTGCTATGGGCAAACTGTATTTTACATTATATACGATACGTGATGAAGACTGCATTGGGGTAAATGCTTTAACTTGTGGGTGTGTTGATAGGGAGACGATATTAAAACCGGTTTATTTATGACATTATGCAGTGTCCCAGTACTTGGAAAGTGAGGAAGATTAGTTTTAAAGAAGAAAAAAGTGCACTGATTTGACTTTAAATACCATTCATCCTTGATATGTTCTATAATCTTATCAGCAACTTTTCCAAAAAAAAAATTCAGGATTATGAGAAGTATCTGACATTTCAGAAGATACCATTATCTGCTCTGAGTAGGATTAGCTACGATTTTCCCCCCTTCCTAGTTTTAGCTTATCTGGCTCAAGCGTTAGTGCATTTGAAGGGTTGTGCTGGTCATATTTTTAGCAAACTACATTGCTGGAAGAACCAAGAACAGCCTGCTCCAGAAACCATTGGCTAGCAGACTGAGTTGAAACCTACACTTTTCTTTTACCTCCCACGTTGACTTTAACATCCAGGTCAAACCTGTCGGTCACATACATCTCTTTACAAACCCGATAGAGCATATGTCAAGGCACCTCCCCTGATCCCATTGCCCCTTTTAAACTGATCATACATACTTACTATTTTACTCCTGATACGCTTATCAATTACTTCATAAAAGGTGATGAGTCGAAGAAGAGATGATGAGTCGAAAGAAGAGATGAATAAGGCTTTTATTAGCTAAGAAGAGACCATGCTTCTTCGTGAGTGACTGAACAAGTCTGAACGAAACCCACACAGTGGTGGGTGGAGTCAGCTGAGGCATGCCTCCATACACAGCGCCACCCAGAGGTGGCAATATACAATACAGTGGTTTACCACATTCACCCCTTGTTTAATGTGAAGTCCGGCGGGGTGAAGGGTACTACAAGTTAAGTCTATCAGGAGGCCTTGTCTGACGTCCTGATCGTCGTGGTGGCGGCGGTGGTGTTGCAGCATCCGACGTCGGGTCTGGTGTCTGGGTGGTTGGCGAAGATTCCTGGGGCTTTGGCATGCCGTCTGCAGGGGTTGGGTTGGGAGGGGTGGTGGGGGATAACAGTGGTAAGGGGGATAACGGTGGTAAGGGGGATAACGGTGGTAATTCAGGGGTACCCGAGGGTGCGAGATCTCGTATGGAGACCGTGTCCTCCCGCCCGTCTGGGTATGTCACCCAGGCATACTGGGGGTTGGCGTGTAGGAGGTGCACCCGCTCGACCAGGGGGTCCGTTTTATGCGTCCTCACGTGCCTCCGCAGTAGGACGGGCCCAGGAGAAGTCAACCATGCCGGTAGCGAGGTTCCCGATGTAGACTTCCGGGGGAAAACGAACATTTTCTCATGAGGGGTCGCATTAGTGGCAGTACAAAGCAGTGACCGAATGGAGTGAAGCGCTGCAGGGAGGACCTCCTGCCAGCGGGAGGTCGGAAGGCCCTTAGATTTTAGTGCTAAGAGGACTGCCTTCCAAACCGTCGCGTTCTCCCTTTCCACCTGGCCGTTCCCCCGGGGGTTGTAACTGGTGGTCCTGCTCGTGGCGATACCTCTTGTTAGCAGGTACTGCCGAAGTTCGTCGCTCATGAACGATGAGCCCCTGTCGCTATGTATATAGCTGGGGAACCCGAACAGAGCGAAGATGTCATTCAGACACTTGATGACCGTGGTACTGGTCATGTCTGGGCAAGGGATGGCAAAGGGGAAACGGGAGTACTCATCAACTATGTTGAGGAAGTACACATTGCGGTCAGCGGAAGGGAGGGGCCCTTTAAAATCGACGCTCAGGCGTTCGAAGGGGCGGGTGGCCTTGATCAGGCTTGCTCTGTCCGGCCTATAGAAGTGCGGTTTGCACTCGGCGCAGATTTGGCAGCTCTTGGTCATGGTCCTGACCTCCTCGATGGAGTAGGGCAGGTTACGGGATTTGATAAAATGGAAAAACCTGGTGACCCCCGGGTGGCAGAGGTCATTGTGGAGGGACTGCAGCCTATCACTCTGCGCGTTGGCGCATGTACCACGTGATAGGGCATCTGGGGGCTCATTGAGTTTCCCTGGCCGATACAAGATATCATAATTGTAGGTGGAGAGTTCGATTCTCCACCTCAAGATCTTGTCGTTCTTGATTTTACCCCTCTGCTTATTATTAAACATAAAAGCTACTGAACGCTGGTCAGTGAGCAGGGTAAATCGTTTCCCGGCCAGGTAATGCCTCCAGTGACGCACCGCTTCTACAATAGCCTGGGCCTCCTTTTCGACGGAGGAGTGTCTCGTCTCGGGGCCCTGGAGGGTCCTTGAGAAAAAGGCCACGGGTCTGCCCGCCTGGTTAAGGGTCGCGGCTAGGGCGAAGTCGGAGGCATCGCTCTCCACTTGGAAGGGGATGGACTCATCCACCGCGTGCATTGCGGCCTTCGCGATATCGTTCTTGATAAGAGTGAAGGCTGCACACGCCTCTGGTGTCAGGGGGAAGGAGGTGGCTTTGTCTGCATAGAGGGGCATAGTAGGAGAAAAACCCCAGGCATCTCTTCAGTGCTTTTTGGCAGTGGGGAAGGGGTAGCTCCATTAGGGGGCGCATTCTGTCGGGGTCGGGCCCGATGACTCCGTTCTCCACCACGCAGCCGAGGATGGCCAGGCGCTTGGTGTGAAACATACATTTTTCCTTATTGTACGTTAGGTTCAGCCGTTGGGCCGTACGGAGGAAATTTGCTAGATTAACGTCGTGGTCCTGCTGGTCGTGGCCGCAGATGGTGACGTTATCCAAATAGGGGAAGGTTGCCCGCAGCGCGTTCTGGTCAACCATTCGGTCCATCTCCCTTTGGAAGACCGAAACCCCGTTGGTGACGCCGAAGGGGACCCTAAGGAAGTGGTAGAGGCGGCCGTTTGCCTCGAAGGCAGTATACTGGCGGTCCTCATGGCGGATGGGCAGCTGGTGGTACGCTGACTTAAGGTCGATGGTGGAGAATACTTTGTATTGCGCAATCTGATTGACCATATCAGATATGCGAGGGAGGGGGTACGCGTCCAGCTGGGTGTACCGGTTTATGGTTTGGCTGTAGTCGATTACCATGCGGCGTTTTGCAGTGGTTTTAACGACTACAACCTGGGCTCGCCAGGGGCTAGTGCTACCTTCGATAATGCCCTCCTTCAAGAGCCGCTCCACCTCAGAGCTGATAAAAGCTCTGTCCCCAGCACTGTACCGCCTGCTTTTGGTAGCGATGGGTTTACAGTCGCGGGTGAGGTTAGCGAACAGGGGAGGGGGGGGGACTTTTAATGTGGAAAGGCTGCAGGTGGTTTGCAGCGGGCGATTTAAAAGTTGTTGGTTGCAGACTGTGAGTGGGGGGAGGGGTCCACCGTATGCTAGTGTGACACTCTTAAGGTGGCACTGAAAATCCAACCCTAGCAGGACGGCAGCGCAAAGACGGGGCAGGACTAGCAGTTTAAATTTTTGATATTCAGTGCCCCCTACTGACAGGGTCACCACACAGTAGCCGCTGATGTCCATTGACTGGGACTTGGACGCCATAGAAATGCGATGGTGCGTTGGCAGAATCGTGAGGGAGTGGCTACGTACCGTGTCGGGGTGGACGAAACTCTCTGTGCTCCCGCTGTCGATCAGGCAACTGGTGGCGCGGCCGTTTACCACGATATCCATCATGGAGCTGGATAGATGGTGAGGGTGGCCTTGATCCAGCGTCACGGAGGCCAGTATGTGGCTTAGTGAGGCACTATAGTCATCCGCCGAGACGGTGGTCGGTTCCGGTGACGAAATGGCGGTTGAGTGCGTTGGATACGATGGCGGCGGATGCCATGCGGCCGGGGGTACACAAAATGGCGGATAAGATGGCTGCTCCCACGGCCCGCACGCTGCGCTGCTGGCTGGCTTCCCCTTGCAGGCGTTAGCGTAATGGCCTTTCTTCCTGCAGCCCGAGCAGGTAGCTGTCTTAGCTGGGCAGTGCGCTCTGGGATGTTTTAACTGGCCACAGAAATAGCATTTTTGGGCCTGGTTACTGGGCATCGAAGCAGTTCTTACCGGAGGCTGCTGTCTCGGTTGGGTCGCTGCAGCGGTTGGTGCCGGGGGCGGCGGTCCCGTGTCCCACGGTTTCGATTGCCATGTCTCGGCGCCGTTACGGGGGTATGCCTCGAGGTTTCGGTGGGCCTCCTCTAACGAGAGCGCAAGGGCAATGGCCGTCTTCAGGTCGGGTTCCTTGCTTTCTAGCAGTCTCTGCCGGGTGTGGTCTGACTGGAGGCCCCTGACGAAGGCATCACAGGCGAGTCCCTGCACATGCTCCACAGCCGTTACCGCTTTACAATCGCAGTCTCTGCAGAGTGCCAGTAGCGCCCGTGCAAATGCCCCTACCGATTCTCCCGGTTGCTGCCTGCGGGATCCCAAGAGGTGTCGGGCGTAAATTGTGTTCACTGGGCGCGTATATTGCCCTTTTAGTAGCTCGAGGGCCGCCACGTACGTATTAGAGTCCCGGATTAGCATATATACTTGATGGCTCACCTGGGCGGTCAAAATTTTCAGTTTGTGATCCTCCTCTGTAACCTGTGAGATTGCGAGGAAGGATTCAAAGCAGCTCAGCCAGTGTTCAAACTTGGCTGATGCACCCACATCTTGAGGGTCGAGGTCCAGGCGTGGTGGTCTGAGGGCTCTCAGCAATGTCTGCTGTATCCGTTGCTGTTGTTGCTCCTCAGGTGTCGCCATTTAACTTTTAGCTAATAAAATTGATACGCTTATCAATTACTTCATAAAAGGTGATGAGTCGAAGAAGAGATGATGAGTCGAAAGAAGAGATGAATAAGGCTTTTATTAGCTAAGAAGAGACCATGCTTCTTCGTGAGTGACTGAACAAGTCTGAACGAAACCCACACAGTGGTGGGTGGAGTCAGCTGAGGCATGCCTCCATACACAGCGCCACCCAGAGGTGGCAATATACAATACAGTGGTTTACCACAACTCCCAAACCAAGAATTGTGAAAAAGCTTAACTGTAGAAAAACTTTATAGCTTTTAAATGCAAGATGCTCAGTGAAGGAGCTGTGTTGAATTGAAGCCATTGATCATGCAATTGTGAACATTGTGATTCTACCACTTTAAAAAAAAAAAAAAATTACAGAATAAATTTGAGTAGCAGTCACTCCATCAGACCTGCCATTTTAAATATATGTGGGCTGATCACCCACGACTGTTTTTAAGTAACTTTTATCTAACTTTTTCAATCTCAGAAAGCAGCACAAAAAGAAAAGTCAAGCAGGTTGGAAACGGTGTTTTGTTAGCAGATTCAGCTTCCCCAGACACCCTAGAAATGAATCAATTTTACCTGCCCTACTCCTGAAATAATGTTATGTGCACATACACACACACGTGTAACTGTGGTCATCCTCATATTGCAGTACATCTAGATTTTTTTGCCATACTGCCATCATGTGGCCCTTTACTCACTGAAATCCACGAGTGAATATATTCAAGGCGTTTTGGTCCCAATGGCTCAGGAGGTTAAGCCACTGCTTGGTGCTGTTTTGAGCCTAAGAGATCTCAACTCAGCCTATCCAAAGAGTACCACAGTTGACTTCCTTGTCTCTGCTAGTGAGAAGAAGAACCAAGCAAGATTCCTAGTGGTTATCCAGTAACCTCTGCTGGCACCTGAGTGTACCTGAGTGTCAGGTGAGGACATGATAAGGTTCAGCTGTGATTCATTCTATTCAGGTTGAAAAGCCTGCTTAAACTCGCCGCCTAGGCTCACACATGAGGATGAACCTTTTAACAAAATACTGTTTCTAACCTGCTTGACTTTTCTTTTTGTGTTGCTTTCTGAGATTGAAAAAGTTAGATAGAAGTTATTTAAACACAGTCGTGGGTGATCAGCCCACATATATTTTAAAATGGCAGGTCTGATGGAGTGACTGCTACTCAAATTTATTCTGTAATTTGTTTTTTGTTCAGTTCAGCTGTGATTCATTCTATTCAGGTTGAAAAGCCTGCTTAAATTCACCGCCTAGGCCACTTGCAGAGGTATCAGAGGGGTATACCTTGCATGAATTAGTGCCTCTAAGAGAGACCAGAAGAAATGATTCCTTCAGAGTTCTGTTCCTATTTGTCTCACTAAAAACACCCTAGATTTGGAGTACTGTTAATAAATCCAATTATATGAAAGAAGGAACTTGCATTTATATAGCGTCCACAGACATCCCAAATCGCTTTACAGCCAATTAAGTACTTTTGACATGCAGTCACTTGTAATGCAGGGAAACACAGCAACCAATCTGCACACAGCAAGGTCTCACAAAGAGCAAAGAGATAAATGACCAGATAATCTGTTTTGATGGTGTTGGTTGAGGGATAAATGTTGGCCAGGTTATCGGGAGAAATCACTTGCTCCTCTTCAAATCGTGCCCAGCAATCTTTTACGTCCACCTGAAAAGGCAGACGGGACCTTGCTTTAACGTCTCATCCAAAAGACAAGAAAGAAAGCCTTGCATTTATATAGCACCTTTCACAGCCTCAGGACAAGCACCCCCGACAGTGCAGCACTCCCTCACTACTGCACTGAAGTGTAATCCCAGATTATGTGCTCAAGTCTCTAGAGTTAGGCTTGAACCTACAACCTCCTGAATCAGAGACAAGTGTTGCATCTGAGCCAAGGCTGACGGTAATGGGCCAGAGACTGTAAAAGGAAATGAGTGCCAGTACTCCTGGTGCATTCAAGATGGCAAATAGTCCTTTCAAACTCCTGACAGCAATGCATCTGATTTTTGGTAAATATAAAATATTAATACTATGGTAAGGGTTAAGCTCAAATAGCAGCATTGATATTGTGAAACCATTTCTCATTTCCTTCTTATCTTGTGCGCAGTAAAACTAAAGGTTTTGTGACTGAAGATGCAGTGAGGAGGAAATGACCCAGAGGGATTTATTACGGGTATTGGTAATAGTAAGTAGTATTTCATCACCTCTTAATTGACAGGCTAATGCCTGTCAAATCTGGATCTCTTTCCTTATCAACAGGAGTACACATTGTTATATCACAATTTGTACAGCTGACCGTGTCTCCCATAAAATCTGCTCTCAGAAGCCTTTCACTGACAGTTGCTGCATTAGAAACAATTACTGATTATTTTAGCCTTGTATATTGATTGATAGCTAGCAAATATTGACAGTCATGAAATACAGAGGCTTTAACTTCTCCTTCAATTCCTAGCACATGGTATGTAGTTGACCCTGCTATTAGCGATTCAGGAATAATTGTGTTTTTTTATTGGAGGAAAAAAAGGCATGGTTATTTTGTATTTTTCTTTATTGTTACCTTGTCCTAAAGTAGGGCTCTGCCAATAGTATGGTGTAACAGGGCCACTAAGAAGTCCATGAAAGACCCGAGTTGGCTCACTTTCCTATTGTCCTTTCTTCCTTGCAGGGGAGGTCCGTTCTCCTCAGATGGCAGGATTGAGATCAGAAAGTTGCTGTGTGGGGAATTATGGGTTTGAAGCTATAGCCTACTTCCCCACTCCACGGCCATTTCTGCACTTGTTGCATTTTAAAAGGGCCATTGCCACCATGTGGGGAAACTTTCCGACAGGTTTGGTTCCTATAACAACGAAGAACAGGCCTTTGCAAAATCTAGCCACAATGGCTACAAGGAAAAATTCAAGCCACAACAGTTACATCTTTTGATTTTAATTTTTATTCAATTTATTTTAAAAAAACCTTTACTATCAATCTTGTCTTTCTAGTACATACTAAGATCTTGCAAACTGCGTGACCGGGTTGACAATGCAGCTTTTAAAGTGATATTCATTCAGGAGGTGTAAAGGTTCCAATGTTGCAGTGATGTCAAGAGGTGCTGCAGCTCCTTCTATGCCCCAGGCTGAAAAGCCGTACATGTGAATTTCCTGCAATTACACTGGTTCAATATGGGTGTAAAATTAAGTCCAGAATTATAGGTGCAGCAGGAAACAATCATGATGTTTTATTGCAACTTTTTGAGTGATTTTTAAAATTTATTCTCACCGAGACCTACTCTGTGTTTGCTGTTTCTTTGAATGCATGTTTATGGCATCAGTATAAGTCACATTAAAAACTGAAAAGCTTCCACGATTGCCTGTTCTTAACATGCTGCGTCTGATGAGCATGAATGATAGTTAGATGACTTGAAACTTTAATTTTCATACTTAAAGAAGGTGGTGTGAGTTTGGTGCTTTCATTGGGTCCCCAATTGTTTACACTGATTTCCGCTTGTTTACGCCCATTTTTACATTCTGGTGTACGGTAATGAGATTGGCAGGAAATTTGAATGTAAGTAGAAATGGGCAAAATGGATGCACGAATGGGCATACTTACAAATATAACTTCTTGATTACACCCCAACAGGAAATGCTACTCCCTAGATTTACAAAAATCAATAAAATGGCTAATTACACTCAGGAAAGACTTAAAATACTGGGACTATTTCCACTGGAGCACAGAAGATTAAGAAGAGATTTAAGAGGTTTTTAAACTATCAAAGGTCTTGATTGGATGAATAAGGAAAGACTATTTCCTCTGGCTGGAGAGTCAGTGACAAGGGGGTCATCAGTTTAAAATTACCAGCAAGAGAATGAGGAGAGAGTTAAGGAGAAGTTTCTTTATGCAGAAGTTTGTCAGTGTGTGAAATTCCTTGCTGCAGGGAATAGTTGAGGCAGCGACCATTGCATCTTTTAAGGGAACAGTTGATAAACATTTGAAGCAAAGGAAGATACAGCGCTATGGTGAGAGAGCAGGGCAGTGAGAATTGCTTCTCACCATAGCCATAGTTTAGGATTGCTCTAGCAAATAGCTGGCACAGACATGATGGGTCAAATGGACTCCTTCCATGCTATAAACTATGAATCTGTGGTACCTCTGAATCCATTAACCTCACTGCAAAAAAACACTTGATCCATTACAATCAGCTCTGAAATTCAGTACAGAATATTTGTGAATAAAATTAGACATCAGTACACCTTTATCTTTGAAATTTTGTATCAGTATGGTTTTCAATAGTAAAATGGAAATGTGTTTTTATGAGATAAAGGAGTGTTTTGTCTTTGAGGTATCTGAGCTGTGACCCAGAGCTCCTACAGCCTGTTTATATGTGCAGCAGGAATGAGTCTGGCCTCTGGCCTGCCTCGTGGTGGCTGCTGATGGTACAGCTTAAGAATGCATGGCACCAATTGAGTGTAAGATTATTTACAGAACAGAATAGTTGTTGCCAACCAGTGGCCATTAATCTAAACTTTATTCTATTTAAAAGTTGTCTATTGTACTATAATTAAAAATAATTGGGAAATAAAGCTCCCTTTAGAATGAATGTATGTAAAGGCATAGTTGGCAAATTTATTGCTCAGTGTGGTACTGGGCCATACCTACAGGCAAAGTCCTGGTTTGTGCTGAGATGCTTGCTGTCAACTTACAATCACTGCCAACGCTCACTTCCCCACTCATGTTTAGAATGGTTTCTTGAGCAGGTACCAGAGACTTACCAGTATCTAAGTTTGCACATGAAAACGGGCCATTTGGTTGAAGTACAGGGCACCCATGAAACCAACCCAACAGGAGCTGATGCGACTTCAGAAGAAGGGAGAAAATTGCAGAGAAGTTTTTTAAAAAAAAGTCACAAACGTTAAGAACAATGACAGGTTGTTGGGTGGCTTTGCTTCTTTCTGATGTTGTGATGGAAATTGTGAGTACGAAGCTGTACTAAAACACCTTAAATCATTGGTAGGAGCTCTATCTAATGCCAGCTGTAGCCAGGCTCTTTGTTCATTGATAGAGAAATGTTGCTTCAATGAAATAAATTATTCAGACTGTGTCCCAGAAAAGTTTTCAATTTCTGGTGCATCATTCTTAAAGGTTTTGGCCAGTTACAAATGAAAAATTATAAATGCCAGCAGCTGAAAACAGTCCTGCACCTTCTGTACCAGGGATATAAAATGTCACGGAGATTAAGGAGGTCATTTTAACCTAACCGGCTGGGTGGGAAACTGATGGGATTGGATTGGTCGCCTGGTTTACACCCCGCTTGATTTTACTTTTTAGTGACTTCAAAGGAAAGTTACATCAGGCTGGGGTAAAATGGGCGGCCAAAATCGTCCTGTCAGTTTCCCGCTGGGTGGATAAGGTTAAAATTACCCACTAAGAATCAGGATTTGTTTCACAGTTCCAGTCATGTTCTCATTTAAAATTTGTTTTTAGGGTTCTTTATAATCCAAAATTGAATGAAAAGCAATACATTTGTGAAGGCTTTAAAACATCATTAGCAGATCTTCCGCGGCATTACTCATGACGAGTCAATGGTTACAGTGTTCCAAGGGGAAGAGGGTTTGCACATTTCCAGTGAGAGAATTTGGAACAAAGTTTGCAAGAGGTCTCCTAGTACAGTAAGTGGTTCTGATTGGTTCCTGAAAAATAAACACTGTTTTTCTTATTAGGCAGATAAATAGATATGTTCCCCTCACATATTGCATTTAAATAAATATCTTCAATATAAGGGGGAGCAGTTCTTTACCTCTACTATCTACCTGTTTTGAGTGTGGCTTAGAGTGAAGACCAAGAAATATATAAAACTTGTTTAATCTTTTCTTATTTGCATATTTCCTTCTTTACCAAATATATCTTCGATAGTGCTTAGCTTATTTTAGCAGTGTTATCATGAAATATTTTAAGTTCAAGGTTGAATCATAACCTCCCTTAAGACTTGAACAATGATACTGTCTTTCCAGAAGTTGCTACCTACTTAAATGAACTGTTTTTGAAAACTGGGTATACATATAGATATTGAAATGAAGCTTGTATCAATATATCACAAAATATAAATGTTTACTTTACCACACATGTAACATGTTGTAAGTACTCCTTAAACTTAGTAACTGTAGTGTCCGGGTATCAATAATACTCGGACTGCAGGAGAACAATAAAACAGGTATTTACTGAACAGAGGGGAACTCAAGACTGAAATACAGAAGCCTGCTATGGCTATATATACAGGGGTGGTCACTGCCGGTACTGCAGTATAGAACCAGTTCTTCTCTTAAAGGTACATACACAACAATTCCTCCCCTTTTAGATAAACAGTACATAACATTCATTTAACAACTAAATAATAACTAATTACAATTTTCTCTGTACTATATACATCAACTGAAATAATCATTTATAAGTTCAGTCTTTGAGGAGGCTTCCTGATCCTGACTGGATAGCGCCTTTCTCGAGTATCCTGTTCTTGCGGCGGAGTTGATCCTGGCTCATTGTCATTGGTTGGTTCGTCAGCTTCCAATACCACTGCTTCTGAGGTAGACGCAATCTGTACTTCGGGTTGATTACCAGGTGCACCTGCTCGTGGTATGGGTTTGGCTTGTTCCTGTGACTCTAGAATCTGGTCAGCATGGCGTCTCACGGTGCTCTCTCCAACGTCCACTGTGTACATTAGTGGTCCCTGCTGTGTGCATATCGTTCCTGGCTGCCATTTTTCTGTTCGGTAGTCGCTGGCCAAGACTGGTTGCCCTATCTTGAAGCTCCTGGTTGGCTTCTCATTTATGTGCTGGAATTGCTTATCCTCAACATCTCGTCTTATGTTTGGTTTGAGCAAATCCAGGCGACATTTTAGCCTTCGGTTGAAGAACATTATGGCTGGAGTTTGGTTGGTGACTGCATGTGTCGCATTCCGGTAAGCAAACAAGAAATTATCCACCTTGTGTTGTAGTGGTATGTCGTCATTATACATTGCCTTTTTAAAGGTCTGAACAAACCTCTCAGCCAATCCATTTGTGGCTGGATGATATGGGGCAGATGTGTAATGTTTCACCCCATTATTCCTCAGAAACCTCCGGAAATCCTCGGACACAAACTGTGGCCCATTGTCGGAGCAAATCTGTTCTGGCAAGCCATTCCTGGCGAAGATGGTCCGTAGGACTGCAATAGTTTTCTCCGTAGTGGTGGAGGACATTTTGATGACCTCTGGCCATTTCGAATGGGCGTCCACAGCGATTAGGAACATTGAGTCCATAAATGGACCAGCACAATCAAGGTGTACCCGTTGCCATGGAGATGAGGGCCACTCCCATGGATGTAGCGGGGCCTGTGGTGGAGCGTTTTGGACCTTCTGGCATCCTGTGCATCTCTTGGTCATATCCTCGATTTCTTTATCGATTCCCGGCCACCACACAAACGCCCTGGCTAGGCTCTTCATTTTTACCCCTCCCAGATGACCCTCATGAAGCTCATTGAGCACTCTATCTCTCAACTTGGGTGGAATTACCACTCGGGATCCACACATCAAGGTCCCCCGGCACACTGACAGCTGTTCTCTCCTTGGCGAGAATGCTGGCAACAGTGAGTCGCCATGTGCTGGCCATCCCTTCACCGTCAAATCATAGACCCGAGAGAGTGTCGGGTCATTTCGGGTTTCCTTCTCTGTACTTGAGTTTGTAACAGGTAGACATTCAACTATGGTCGCATGGAATATCTCAACAGGGTCCACTGCAGGTGCTTCCTCTACCGTAGGCGCGACAGCACATCAGCGTTTCCATGCTGTTTCGTACCCTTGTACTCTATGTCGTACTGATGTGCCCCTAGAAAAAGTGACCATCTTTGCAGCCGTTGCGCCATCATCACTGTAACGCCCTTCTTTGGGTTAAAAATGGAGACCAGGGGCTGATGATCAGTCAGTAGGGTGAATTTCTGCCCATGCAGATAGTGATTGAATTTCTTCACCCCCCACACCAGGCTGAGGGCCTCCCTGTCAATCTGGGCGTAGTTACGCTTGGCTGAGGTTAACGAGCGCGACGCAAAGGCTATTGGCCTCTCTGAACCGTCAAGGAATTTGTGTGACAGCACCGCTCCGATGCCGTAGGGAGACGCAACCAATGCTAACCGAATCGGTAGTGTTGGATTGTAGTGGGCCAATACTTCTTTTGAAGTGATTAGGCATTTACATTTCTGAAAGGCACGCTTACACTCATCACTCCATTTCCATGTTACTCCAGTTTGCAGCAGGGCGTTCAGTGGGTGCAGAATTGTAGATAAATTCGGCAAGAACTTATGGTAGTAGTTCACCAACCCGAGGAACGACCTCAGTTGCGACACATTTTCCGGTGCTGGAGCCTTGACTATAGCCTCAATCTTGTCCGGCGACTTATGCAACCCTTCCTCATCAATCATGTGGCCACAATATGAGATTTGTCTCCTGAAGAACTCGCATTTGGGGCGGTTGGCTCGTAGCCCATATTCCTGTAATCTCGTGAGCACCTGCTCCAGGTTGGCAAGGTGTTCACTGTCATTTTCGCCCGTAACCAGGATGTCGTCCAAATAACACTGGGTCCCCGGGATCCCTTGCAGGACTTGTTCCATCACCCTCTGCCAAATAGCCGGGGCTGATGCTACCCCGAATACCAGTCGATTGTACTGGTAAAGGCCTTTGTGAGTGTTTATCGTGAGGTATTTTCTAGATGCTTCTTCCACCTCCATTTGTAGATACGCTTGGGCCAGATCAATCTTTGTAAAGCGTTTCCCTCCAGATAGTGAGGCGAAAATATCTTCTATCCATGGAAGTGGATATTGTACTGTGTGCAGGACTGGGTTCACAGTTACCTTGGAGTCCCCACAGATGCGAACCTTCTTCGGTTCCCCAGGCGTGCTGCTCAATGATTTCTTCATTACAGGAACGATGGGTGTGGCCCACTCGCTCCAGTCCACCTTGGACAGCACACCCGAACGCTCCAGACTGCTTCAACGGCTGGGCGGATCGCGTAAGGTACCGGTCTGGCCTTAAAAAATTTTGGGTTTGCGTTATCTTCGATTTTTATCGTTGCCGTTACTCCTTTTAGAGTCCCAAGTCCTTGTTGGAACACCTCTTTCGCGTCAGTTAGAATTTTTGACAGTCGTCCAGGTGTGACGTCATCATCCTTTTTATCAGTCACAGTTAGCGCCTGAATGGAATGCCAATCCAATTGTATTTTTCGGATCCATTCACGTCCCAATAATGGTGGTCCTCCATCTGGTAGTATATATAGATACAGTTTCTGTGTTTCCTTGCCGTTGTATTCAACTGGCACCCTTATTTTTCCTCTGGGGTAGACTTTTTGCCCCGTGTATGTCTTCAATACAATGGACGTGTCCTTCAAGGGTATCTGTGAGAATAGCCGCTCAGAGTCTCATCGATTCATGACAGTTAGGGCTGATCCTGTGTCCAATTCCATCTTTACTGGGGACCCTGCTATCATGAGGGTGACCCAAATGGTTCGGTGATCCTCCTTTGCGATCACGTTGTGTAACTTTAGACAACTTAGTCTCCTGCTCCCGGAGTCCTTATCACTCTCCTGATCTTCCGAACTACTGTCTGTCAATTTCTTTACTTTCTTGTACTTTTCCTTAGTAGTTCTTGTAGTGTTGGTTTTCTTTTATGGAACTTGAATCTTTCTGCTATCAGCAGCGGTGTAGGGTTTAGGTGTTCCTGTAAGATATTAACAATCTCTTCAAAACTTTTCTCCATTGGTTTAGCTGGGGTAATTAAATTCCGCAATAGGCCGTACGTTCTCGCGCCCATCAAATTTAATAATACCGACGCCTTCTTTCCATCGGCCACCTCATTTGCCTCGCAGTACACTTCAATTCTTTCCACATACGTGGTCCAGTCTTCTACCTTGTTGTCGAAAGCAGTGATACTGCCACTCTTCGGCATCTTGGGTGATTTAAAATGGCACCTCCCGCGCTTTTTCTTCTTCCCCAATGGAATAAAATGGCGCCTCCCGCGCTTTTCCTTCTTCCCCAATGGAATAAAATGGCGCCTCCCGCGCTTTTCCTTCTTCCCCTTGCTGCCACGCTGCTCCTAGCATTCTACAGGGTTCTGGCGGCGACCCGCGGCTTCGGCGCGTATCACTTTTCCTTCCCCTCGTTCTATCCTCTCCACGCTGCCCGGTTCTTGAGCACCGACCGCGCCCTGTGCGCTCCACCCTCTCTCTCTTCCTCCCGACGACGCTGCATGGCCCCTTTGCAGAGCCGCTCGATCGAGCCCGAGCCCGCCGCAGTCCGGAAGGGTCAGCGCACTACCTGCTACCAGCACGACTTGCTGGAACACCTGGACTGGGGAGCCAGGCCCAGCTCTCCACAGCCTCCCCTGCAACTCTCCGATGGATCCCATGGCGGTTGCCTGCGGTCGACGCCCGCCGTCCTGACTTCGACCTCCAAGAAGCTTCTCTTCAGGGAAAAGATCCCCGTGAGGTGATGCAGTACTGCAGGTGAGTTCGAACCTGCCCATCGCCAGTGTAGTGTCCGGGTATCAATAATACTCGGACTGCAGGAGAACAATAAAACAGGTATTTACTGAACAGAGGGGAACTCAAGACTGAAATACAGAAGCCTGCTATGGCTTTATATACAGGGGTGGTCACTGCCGGTACTGCAGTATAGAATCAGTTCTTCTCTTAAAGGTACATACACAACAGTAACCTAGATATTTTTAATAGAAAAATTACCGTAGAAAAATTGAAGAGTTTGTGCTTTACCTTGTTCTTGTTTATGTGCAAAAATTCAAATACACTTGACTGCGGGATTAAATTCTTTTGCAGCGCCAGAGTGGAAGATGGGGCAGAACTTGCAAATGGCAGGTTGCATTCTCTTCCATTTGGCCAACCTTTTTCGGGCATACCAGAGGCAGCCAACGACAGGCAAATTGGGGATTTGAGGGCCAGTTTGGGTACACCACTGCAGAAACTTGCCAGCAGGTTTTCCTGATAATATGCAGGGGACGGAGACTTTGGCTGCTGCAATCCCCTGCGCCCCACCCCGCTGAATGTTAAAGGGAGCAGGTGGGCAGGTGGTCTTTGCTGCAGGATTACATGTTCCTTTGTTTCTACACTTAATCTGCCTGAAGGGAAGAGGTGGTAGAACCTGTTTGGGGTGGGTTGGTGGCACTCCATTGCTGAAGGATATAGGAACCAGGGTAAGGTTTTTATTAGTATTGTGGCGTACCGATCACAGAAAGGACACAATCCGCTTTTCGGTCCATAGACTATAAATCAGGCGTCATGCCTTTAAGAAGGATCACACCTTTAAGAAACTCGATCTGCAACATAGTTAAGCCCAGAGCGGGGGAGGGGCAGTCTAAGCTGTGGACTGATGAAAGACAGTCGGACTTGGTGTAGTCTCTGACGCCATTTTTGTGTTCAACATTTGGTCTCAACAATTAAACCTTTTCTGTTGAACCTCTCCGAGTTCAGTATATTTTGTTAGGAGTACGTAGACTCCTACATTGGTGACCCCGACGCTCAGGACAACTCCTAAGCCTAACCATGGCTGACACAAACGCAGTTTCTGTGAAGCTGCCGGAGTTCTGGGAGAACCTAGCCACCGCCTGGTTCCTTCAAACCGAATCGCAATTCTGACTCCGCGGCATCAGCGCCGACGCAACGATGTACGACTACCTCCTCGCCTCCCTGGGCAGCTCCACAATCACGAAAGTCTGGACAACACTACAAAACCCTTCGGAGGAAGGCAAGTACGCACATCTCAAGGCCGCGCTCCTTAAAAAATTCACAGCCTCCCAATTCGTGCGCAACTGCCACCTCCTCGACCTCCCGGGCCTCGGTGACTCCACGCCGTCAGACTTGCTCTCACACATGCTTGCTCTGACCGACGAGAAACCACCCGGCTCCCTCTTCCGCACGCTCTTTATCCGCCAACTACCCCCCAACATCCGCCCGGCGATCGTGGCGTCCAGCCTCATGGACCTCGAAGCCGATAAGCTCCTGTCCGCCGGCTCCAACCACGCCGTCACCCCTGACCTGGCCTCCGCAGCGTCGGCGCGCGCTCCACCCTCTATCGCGCAGCCACACAGTTCGGCCACGAGGCCCCCACGTCCCCCAAGCCCTCCGACCCAGGGCTACTGCTACTTCCATACCCGGTTCGGCACACGGGCACGCCGCTGCAGCCATCCCTGCACGTTTCCAACCGCCCCCACACCGGCCTACACGATGGCCATGGGGCAAGCAGGCGCGCTGCTGTACGTTACGGACAGCGCCTCCGGACGCCGTTTCCTATGCGACACGGGCGCGCAGTGCAGCATCATCCCCGTGTCCGCCCTCGAGATCCAGCGAGGCGGCCACGGCCCCGTGCTGGCTGCCACCAACGGCGCCGACATCCGGACGTACGGCACTCGCACCGTCACCATCGACCTCGCAGGCCGCCGCTACCACTGGGAGTTTATCACCGCCAAGGTGCTCTCCCTGTCCCTCGGTGCGGATTTCCTGTGCGCCCACGGCCTGTTGGTCGACATGCCTCGGCGCCGTCTCGTGGACATGAACACCACGTCACCTATCCCGGGCGCCATGGCCCCCCCCCCCAAACCCGCCGAAATGGCGTGGCAGTGACGCGCCCGCTCAACGGACGACTACTCAGCACTCCTGGCTGAGTTCCCAGCCCTCACCAACTTGATCTTCTCCGCGAAAGTTGATAAGCACGGGGTAGAACACTTCATCCCCACCACAGGCCCGCCGGTGTATGCCCACGCCCATAGGCTGGACCCGGCCAAGCTGGAGATCACGCGGGCCGAGTTCGCCACAATGGAACAGCTCGGCATCATCCGCCGCTCCAACAGCCCCTGGGCCTCCCCACTCCACATCGTCACCAAACCCGATGGGGGATGGCGCCCCTGCGGGGACTACCAGCGCCTAAACAACGCCACCACGCCGGATCGGTACCCCATACCGCACATTCAAGACTTCTCGGCTAGACTGGCCAGCCGCTCAGTCTTCTCCAAAGTCGACCTGGTGCGCGGTTACCATCAGGTGCCAGTCCACCCCACGGACATCCCCAAGATGGCCATAATCACCCCTTTTGAGCTATTCGAGTTCCTCCGAATGCCCTTCGGCCTCAAAAACGCGGCCCAGGCCTTCCAGCGGCTCATGGACTCGGTCCTCCGGGACCTGAAGTTCCTCTTTGTCTACCTGGATGACATCCTGGTAGCGAGTTCCTCCAAGCAGGAAAACATCGAGCACCTCCGCACCCTGTTCCAGCGGCTCAGTGAGCACGGGCTCATCATCAGCCCAGCCAAGTGCCAATTCGGCCTCAGCAGGATCGAATTCCTCGGCCACCACATCACGCAGGACGGAGCCATTCCCCTGCCCGCCAAGGTGCAAGCCGTCCAGCAGTTCCCCCGGCCTACCACCATCAAAGGCCTCCAGGAGTTCTTGGGGATGATCAACTTTTACAACCGCTTCATTCCCGGAGCGGCCTCCCTCATGCAGCCCCTATACGAAGCCCTCCGGGGTAAGAAAGACAGAATGGCGATCGAGTGGTCGGTGGACATGTTGACCGCTTTCAACTCGACCAAAAAGGCGCTCGCCGACGCAACCATGCTCGCTCACCCACAGCCCAACGCCAGGGTGGCCCTCACCACGGACGCCTCCGACCACGCGGTCGGCGCCGTGTACGAACAGTGGGTCAACGGGGCCTGGCAACCGCTGGCCTTTTTCAGCCGCCAACTGCGCCCCCCGGAGGCCAAATACAGCGCCTTTGACCGCGAGCTCCTCGCACTGTACCTGGCAGTCCGCCATTTTAGATTCCTTCTGGAGGGCCGCCCCTTCACCGCGTTTGTCGACCACAAACTCCTGACATTCGCGATGGCAAAATCTGCGGACCCGTGGTCAGCCAGGCAACAACGCCAGCTCGCCGCGGTGTCAGAATTCACCACGGACATCCGGTACGTCTCCGGTCGAGACAACGTGGTGGCCGACTGCCTATCCGCCCCGCTGTCCACGGCGCCCACCTGGCAGTGGACTATGCTCAACTGGCAGCGGAGCAACGCA
This sequence comes from Somniosus microcephalus, assembly GCF_052327205.1. Taxonomy (NCBI): domain Eukaryota; kingdom Metazoa; phylum Chordata; class Chondrichthyes; order Squaliformes; family Somniosidae; genus Somniosus; species Somniosus microcephalus. The sequence goes on along the minus strand of NC_140990.1, from coordinate 210,852,744 downwards.
CCGACCCCGATCTGCTCTCCGCGCCCACAACCCTCCCAGGGCTGCGACTGACCGACGTCGCCTGCGGCCCGTCCGCCGTCACAGTGAAATGCGACACCTCCTTGGCACAACCCCGGCCCGTAGTCCCGGCGTCCTGGCGAAAACGGGTGTTCGACATCGTCCACGGCCTCTCACACCCCGGCACCCGCGCGTCCATTAGACTGGCGGCCAACCGATTTGTCTGGCATGGCCTGCGCAAAGATGTGCGCGTCTGGTCCAGATCCTGCATAGCTTGCCAGCGTGCCAAAATCCACCAGCACGTCAAAGCCCCACTCGAGGAGTTCACCGTGCCAGAAAGAAGGTTTGACCACGTCCACATCGACCTCGTCGGCCCCCTGCCGCCATTACAAGGTCACACGCACCTGCTGACAATCGTGGACCGTACCACCCGCTGGCCCGAGGCCATTCCACTGACGTCCACCACCACCGCCGACATCGCGAGGGCGTTCATCGGTACCTGGGTCGCTCGGTTCGGCGTCCCCTCCGACATGACGTCGGATAGAGGCCCGCAGTTCACCTCTGACCTGTGGGCCGCCATCGCCCGAAACCTCGGGGTGGCCGTTCACCGCACCACGGCTTACCACCCCCAAGCCAACGGACTGTGCGAGCCATTCCACAGGTCCATGAAGGCTTCCCACCGCGCCAGCCTCGAGGACGAGGCTTGGATCGACCGCCTCCCCTGGGTGCTACTTGGCCTACGCTCCGCGGTCAAGGAAGACCTGCAAGCCTCGGCGGCGGAACTCGTGTACGGCCAGCCGCTGCGCGTACCCGGAGAGTTCCTGCCCACCGCCACGACCCCCTGGTCAGCTGACCAGCAACGCCGCGCTTTCGCCAACCGAGCACAACAGTTCGCTCCGGTACCCACCGGCCGGCACGGCGAACCAGCAACCCACGTACCACCTAGCCTGCCCATGGCCAAATTTGTTTTCGTGCGCCATGACGCCCACCGAGGACCTCTTCGGCCCCCATACGACGGACCCTGCAAGGTACTCCAGACAGGGAACAAGTTCTTCCTCCTCCAAGTGAGCGGCAGAACTGACAAGGTGTCGGTCGACCGGCTCAAGCTGGCGCACCTAGAGCCCGACGAACCCGTTCAAGTGGGCCAACCCCCACCGCAGGGCAGATCGCCTAAGAGCCCGACGCGTCCGACCGCCCCGCTCCCGACGCCAACCGCCAAGAGCCGTTCAGGCCGTGCCATCAAGCCGCCACGCCAGCTCGTACACTCCCTACTAGTGGATTCTGGGGGGAGCTGTGTGGCGTACCGATCACAGAAAGGACACAATCCGCTTTTCGGTCCGTAGACTATAAATCAGGCGTCATGCCTTTAAGAAGGATCACACCTTTAAGAAACTCGATCTGCAACATAGTTAAGCCCAGAGCGGGGGAGGAGCAGTCTAATCTGTGGACTGATGAAAGACAGTCGGACTTGGTGTAGTCTCTGACGCCATTTTTGTGTTCAACATGTGGTCTCAACAATTAAACCTTTTCTGTTGAACCTCTCCGAGTTCAGTATATTTTGTTAGGAGTGCGTAGACTCCTACAGTATCTTTTAAAGTAGAATCATTCATTTTAAGTTTTTCGTAATTTTTTTTCTGAAGGTTTTTTGACGTTTCCTTAAGGTCTTTAAACCTTTATTTAAATGTTTTCAAATTTTAAAACAACAGGGTTGTCCTTGGACCTCTACTGTTCCTCTGTTTTAAAAAGAAAAGGCAGATCAGGAGGCAGGGATGCCAGGCTGAAAAGGCACCATAGGTACCCACACCTTTCTGTCTGCAGATGCTCATGGGATCTTTCACCGTGACTCTTGGCAAGGCTTCGGTAAACTGCATCTCCCTTGTGAAGCAATAACTAAGTTGAGCGAGCTGCCAGAGAGCTGTGCGCACACCTCATTAGGAAGATCTTCAGCTGACTAAGATCTGAGGCCACTGATGAGTCCTGCCATCACGATCCTGTTTTGGCAACAAATTCCACTCAGCCGCTGGCTGACGTGTTGCTCTCCTGCACAACAACCATGCTTCCCATTGGGAGATTATTCTGCTATTCCCTCGTACTGGCATTCCTCCACCTTGCTGCAAATCTTTCCGCACATATCCCATCGCTGACAACAAATCTGACAGCCTTCCTATTGTTTAAGGCTGCTATGGCTCCCATTGGTGCCTACTCGTGTGTGCCCTATAATTCATCCAGGAACCTGCAGCCCTTCTTCTCATCTGCTTAACCTCCCACTTCTCCGACAGTGGCAGGATGTTCTGAGGTGATTGTCTGATGATTGTACCTGGAGCCGAGATATTTTAAAATGTTTTTAGTATGTAAATGGAAGAGAATGCAACCAGCTTTTTGCAGTTTCTGCCCCGTCTTCCACTCTGGTGTTTCAAAGAAAAAGTACCGAGAATGAAAACCCACAGTTAAATGTAATTTTAATTTTTGCATGTAAACTTCAAGGACAAAGTAAAGCACAAACTCTTCCATTCTTCTGAGGAAATTTCCCTATAAAATTATCTAGGTTACCAAACTTGAGGGTTGGAGGTGATGCTTTCTTGTCCCTGATTATGGAGGGTGCATAAAATAACCTGTGACTGTTGGAAATCATGGCGGTAGGGAGGGGAAAGGCCATGGAGAGATCGAAAGGCAAGGATGAGTGTTGTGTCTCCTTTTGTTCTTATATACTTTATATATTACAGCCACTTTTAGTTCATTTTAGTTAGTGCTTTTACTTATCTGTATTTTTGCTTTGTTACAGTGCTGCCGCATGGTGCGGAGTGATACAAGATGTCCGACGCTGCACTGTGCACTGCCCGTGCACAGTGTGCCACATAGCAATATAACTACACCATACCAAAGTAGTTCCATACCAAAGTAGTTCCATTTAACGATGTGATACTACAACAATGTAACATCCCACTTTCTCAAAAAACTAAAACATGAAATTTAACAATTTAAATTAACAAATATTATATCTAAACTATTATTTTCAACTACAAAGAATCGTGAGTTTTTTTTTTATTCGCGATACCGCTCAGGTGGTTGGATGTTGTCCCTCCATCTTGTGGATTTGGTGGTGACCATTCCTCTCTGCGGTGTTTTGGTGTGTTCCGCTCTCGTTGTTGTTGTTGCTGTCGCCTTTGGAGTTGGAGTGTGCATGCTCATGGTTGTTTGATTTGTATCGCTTGTTTCTGGTGTTGTACTGCTTGTGGTAGCTGGTGTTGTCAATGTTGCTGATGTTGTCTGCTGCTTATCCAGTTCAGGTGAAGGTCTGATGTGGAGTCTGTTCCGTCTGTTTTGGTTACCAGGTCCAGTCTCTACGAAGCAGGATCTTGGAGTATTGTAGGAGTCTACGTACGCCTAGCAAAAAATACTGAACTCGGAGAGGTTCAACAGAAAAGGTTTAATTGTTGAAGCTGCATGCTGAACACAAAATGGAGTCAGAGACTACACAAGGTACAACTCTCTTTCCTTAGTGCACAGCTTCGACTGCTCCTCCCCCGCTCTGGGCTTAAAATGTTGCAGATCGAGTTTCTTAAAGGTGTGATCCTTCTTAAAGGCATGACGCCTGATTTATAGTCTACGCACCGGAAAACGGATTGTGTCCGTTCTGTGATCGGTACGCCACACAGCTCCCCTCAGAATCCGCTAGTAGGGAGTGTACGAACCGGCGTGGTGGCTTGATGGTACGGCCGGAACGGCTCTTGGCGGTTGGTGTCGGGAGCGGGGCAGTCGGACGCGTCGGGCCCTTAGGCGGTCTGCCCCGTGGTGGGGGTTGGCCCACTTGAACGGGTTCGTCGGGCTCTAGGTGCGCCAGCTTGAGCCGGTCGACCGACACCTTGTCAGTTCTGCCGCCCACTTCGAGGAGGAAGAACTTGTTCCCCATCTGGAGTACCTTGTAGGGTCCGTCGTATGGGGGCCGTAGAGGTCCTCGGTGGGCGTCATGGTGCACGAAAACAAATTTGGCCATGTGCAGGCTAGGTGGTACGCGGGGATACCACGAGGACCCACCCCAGCAAAACACGAGGACGCACTCCTCGCGCACGAGGACACATCCCTCGTGAACACCGATGACTCCTTCTCCGCCGACGACGCACCAGCCCTTCAGCCTGCTTGTAGTGTTACCTACTACACGATTCGGCGTGAACAAAAGCGTGCCGCCCTCCCGGCTGTTTTCTCCTAAATCTACAAGTGTTGCCGCCCTCCAGGCAGAGTTAACCCCTCCTGAAAGCAACAACAACCTGGACCGTTGCCGCTCTTTCTCCAGTTTTCCCTTTAACAAACGCAAATGTCTACTGAAGCTGCACACATCGAGGACGGGTCCAACAGGCATCCTGCGGCCGCGATCAGCCACGTGAAAGTTGCTGGCCTCACCGATCGCTGATCAACGCAGCAACTCTTCACCCTCCATTGTGTTATCGTCGTAGCACTATGGCACGCAGCGTTCCGTGCGTTCCAGACTCCTGAAGGTTTCGCTCACCTGTCGGCGAGTTCACCGACCTTGCCTGTCAAGCCCTTCTGGATTGCTCATTTGGCGTTGCTGCAGAGTTCGTCGGAACAAGGACTTGTTTCAACATCAACGGAGACATCGCCCGCGTCCGCCCAACCTGCCCGTCACTCTGACAAGGCCTGCTGTTTCGCACGTCTCCACGTTCCTTCGCCTGACGGATACGTTTTATTCGCCACGACGCGCGTAAGGATCCGCTCATGAGCAGCATCGTCATACCTCGCCTACCAAGTCGAGACAGCACGACCGCCGTGACCACCAGCTCGTCAGACCATCTCATCCTTGGACTTTCGTTAAAGCGAATTCTGGGGTGGCCTATGTGGCGGTACCACTGGTTGTCCCTTACATTGAGACACATAATTCCCTTTAACTTACCTTACTGTATGTTTAACTTACCTGTTGGGGCCGTTGCCCCTTTAAGAGGCACCCTAACGTGTTGACGTCACATCACGTACGACGTGACGTGCGTGCGGCGGCCACCGGCCCGACTCGGCCTTCCAGGACGGCTGCCGGCACAGCCCGGCCTAGCGTCTTCGGCCGCATCGGCCAGCCGGCGGGAGCGAAGCGATCCTCCACTCCCGCGGCAAGCACCGGCACAGCTCGGTCTCAACGGCCAGCCTCCATACCGGGAAGAGGCACCGACGCAACGGCGCAGGTCACGTGACCGCCTAAGCGCACGTGAGCGTGATGACGTCATCACGCTCTCCACAGGACTGCAAACTCGGTCCTCGTGGAGTCCCCGCTGGGACAAGACCTACACCACGGTGCTCCTACAGTCAGCCATCTTACCTGCTATCTTACCTGATGTAATTAGTCTGTTCCTGTAAATAAACAACTTATTTATAGTTCGTCGAAGTCAAACTCTCTTATTTAGTGGCGATCTACACGAACCGCTACAAGAGTTCTCTTGACAGTCTGGATCTGTCTTTCGATGAACCCGTGTCCCCTTGGGAAATGTGGGGATGAGGTTACTATTTTGAACCCATACTTTTCTGCCAGAGCTCTGAATTCACTCGATGTGAACTGGGTTCCATTGTCACAGATGACCTTTTCCAGGATTCCTTGTTCAGCAAACAAGCTCTTTGCAATCCTGGTGGTAGTTGTGGCTCTCAAGTCTTTCATCCTTCTCACAAAAGGAAACTTGGAATATTAATCTGCCACTATGCGATACCATTCTTGATTGCACATGAAGAGATCTGCCCCAACAGTGTGCCATGGTCTTGACGGTATTTCACTAGGTATCATCTCCTCTTTCTGTTGTGCATTTCTGTATTTCTGGCATATACCACATGCAGAGACCATCTGTTCGATATTTTTGTACATGCCTATCCAATATACAGCTGATCTGGCTCTCAGCTTGCATTTCTCCATTCCTGCCTTCATGTATGAGATGGAGAAGTTGTGTCTGCATCGTCTTTGGCACGATGATCCTCGATCCAGCAAGGAGAATACCGTCTTCTACTGCAATATCGTCTTTAATTGTCCAGTATTGACGAATTGTCACCTGTACCTGCTGGATTCTCTCCGGCCACCCCTGTATTACTTGTTGTGTGAGTAGTTGCAATTCCTCATCTTTGCTAGTCTCATCTCTGATTTGACTGAGCTTTGTAGGGGTAACACTCACTAGGTGGTGGATTTTTACTGTTAGGCCCTCCACCTCGTGTTTCTCATATGGTGACAATCGAGACAACGCATCTGCTAGCACCATTTCCTTTCCTGGCTTATATTTAAGCGTGAAGTCATAGCTTTGGATCCTTAGAAGTAGTCTTTGCAGTCTTGCAGGTGCTTTGCACAGATTCTTCTTATAGATCTGTTCTAGTGGACGATCGCCTGCCATATAGGGATGTATGGAATTTCTCGCATCCGTACACTACTGCTAATAGTTCTCTTTCTATGTTGGCGTATCTCGTCTCGGCTGACGTCAAGGCCTTTGATGCGAAAGCTATCGGCTTTCCTTCCTGCACCAGAGCTGCCCCTAGTCCTCTGGTCGAAGCGTCTACTTGCAGAGTGACTGGTTTTCTTCTGTCATAATATGACAGATTTGTTTCTTTGCACAACAGTTCTTTAAGTTGTTTGAAATTCCTTTTATGTGATTCAGACCACTGGTATTCGGCGTCTTCTTTCAATAGCTCTCTGAGATTTGTTGTATGTTCCGACATGTGTGGGATGAAAGAACTCATGTATTGGACCAAACCGAGGTAACTCCTCAGCTCTTTCTTGTCTTTGGGTGGTTTCATTTCAGCAATCGCCGCAATCTTCTCTGGATTTGGCTTGACACCCTCTGGTGTATAAATCATACCGAAGAATTGGCATTCCTTGACTTTAACTATGCACTTATCTGCATTTAACTTGATGCCAGCCTTCCTGGTACTCTCCATGGCCTCATATAGGTGCATGTCATGGTCTCTTTCATCTGCTCCATAGATCTGAATATCATCAGCTATTCCTGTAGCTCCTTCACAGCCTCTGTATGTCTCGTCTATTTTCTGTTGAAAGATATCTTGACTGACCTTTAGCCCGAATGGTAGCCGCAGAAATTTGTAACGCCCAAATGGTGTGTTGAATGTTGTCAGTGTTGTTGATTCCTCATCCAACTTCACGTTCCAATATCCATTTCTGGCATCTAGTTTTGAGAAAACCTTGGCTCCTGCCAGTGATGGCGTAATCTCCTCTAGCGTTGGTGTGGGATAGTGGTCCTTCTTTATCGCCTGGTTTAGATCTTTGGGGTCCAAACATATTCTGAGATGCCCGTTTGGCTTTTCTCGTACCACAATTGAGTTTACCCAGTCTCTGGGTTCAGTGACCTTTACGATCACTCCCTTTTCTTCCATCTCCTTTAGCCCTCTTTCAAGCTTTGTCTTCAGCTCGATGGGTACTTTTCGTGGAGCATGGATAACGGGCTTTACCTCTGGATCGATGGTGATGTGGTATTGGAAATCTCCAAAACATCCCACTGTATCATCGAAACATTCCGGATACATGTCTATCAAGTCTTTTTTACTCTTGATTTGTGGGCGGTTCTCCAGTGGGGTGTTGCTGTCTATCTTCAGTGACGTTTCCGTCGGCTCGTGATGCACTGAGATCAATCTCAACTTCTCGCAGCTGTTTAATCCCAGGATCGCTGGCCCCTCAGTGTCGGTGACATAGAACATGCAGTTGATGTTCTTTCTTTTATGTGTCCCTTTGATCAAGGTTATTCCTAGTTGTTTAATCTCACTCCCCCCGTATGCTGTCAGCGTGACATTACTTGCCTTTAAACAACCATTTTTCGGGTAGCCATCTTCTCTCAGGTTTTCGGGAAAGATCTGCTGGTACAGTCTCAATGGGAGAATGTTGCTCTGAGCCCCTGTGTCCAGCTTCAACTTTAAGTTGATGGTTGTGGGCCGACCTTTAACCTTTTTTTTTGATTTGGATGATGGTGTGCAATTCTCTCCTCGGAGCATTTTCCGCTCTGGACATCTCGTGAAGCTGTATCTTTATGGTTTCGATGTTTAGTGCATTGTCGTGATCATCATCATCATCCTGCTCATCCATGGCATGGATATTGTGTTTCTTTCTCCGGTTCTGCTGTCCGCCTTTGTTTTTGATGTATTTTGTACTCACTTATACCGCTGCCACCATGTTGTGTCTCCTTGTGTTCTTATACTTTATATATTACAGACACTTTTAGTTCATTTTAGTTAGTGCTTTTACTTATCTGTATTTTTGCTTTGTTACAGTGCTGCCGCATGGTGCGGAGTGATACAAGATGTCCGACGCTGCACTGTGCACTGCCCGTGCACAGTGTGCCACATAGCAATATAACTACACCATACCAAAGTAGTTCCATACCAAAGTAGTTCCATTTAACGATGTGATACTATAACAATGTAACGATGAGAATTTTAAAGTTGATTCTCTGGGACACGGGAGCCCGTGGAGTTTGATGAGCACAAGCGCGATGGGGTTGTGGGTGAGAACAAGGGCTCCGGGTTTCTGGATGAATTATAATTTGTGGAAGCAGGGAGGCCAGGAGGGAGAACGTTGCAAAATGTAGCCATGATGTGATGTGGATTAGGGTTTCAGCAGCAAAGGCAGTGGAAGCTGATGTTATGGAGGTGAAAAAAGCAGTCTTGGTGACTGATCAGATGTGGGGGAGGAAGGCTCAGCTTCTAGGTGTGGCCTGAGTTGGCAGCTGGGGAGGTAGCTGGAGTCAATGCCAAAGATGCATGGGTGTTTGTAAGAGCCAAAGAGGGTGGCTTCAAGCAGGTGGTAAGGACAAGTTGTTGATGTCAGTAATCGTGGGACTGAAAAGGAGAATATACATTCAAGATAACTGGCTTTCTTGCTATTACGCTGTACTGAATCTGAATAGCTCTGCACCTCCCCTTCCTCCACTCTGCACCACTGGTGATAAAGCCATCGGCCATCTTGTCCCCACACTCTGGAATTATCTTTGTAAACCCGTTCGCCATGCCACTTCTCTCCTGACTTTCAAAAGCTTCATTAAAATCTACCTCGGCAATCGCGGCGGGGGAGGGAGGGAGAAAGGCTGCGAACGGCAATGGGGAGATTGAAGGCTTCTTTGTGGGCCCAAGGGGAGCACTCCTGCTCATCCTGACCCACAAAGAGTGCTGTAAAAGGCACTTACCTTCTTGAGCCTCCCTTTTACTGTCGGATTTCCTGAGCCCTGAGAAACCTGTCCGGCAACTCTGGAACTCTCTACCACAGGGAGTAGTTGAGGCGACTGGCATACATGCATTTAAGGGGAAGTTAGATAAACACATGAGGGAGAAAGGAATAGAAGGATATGTTGATGGGGTTAGATGAAGAAGGGTGAGAGGAGGCTCGTGTGGAGCATAATTACCGGCCTAGATCAGTTGGGCCGAATGGCCTGTTTCTGTGCTATAACTATTATGTAATACTATGTTAAATTTAAATCAGGCTCTCAATTGCACTGTGGGCACTCGATTTAAATATTTTAATGAGGTGTCCCGCCTCTTGATGGCACGACACCCGCATGGCACGTTACCCGGCATGTATGCGGCGGGCAGGGGACGCGTTCCCCATTTACAATTTTTAACTTCCCCCCCACCCCCGACCCACTCCTGCCCATCACGGAGGGGGTTAATATCGAAGTCCATGTGTAAATTGGTGTTGCGTTGTTTTTCCTGCATCTCGGTGCTGTGACATTCCGAGGCAAGTAAAGCTTTTTGTGGCAGTAGCATCACTATTATAAGGAATTCCATTTCAAGGAATTTGTTTACGTGGTATGATATAAAAAGAAGAATGATTTCTGGGAGTGTATCCATGCATTAATAATGCCCATAGTTTGCTAAAGTCTCCCAAACCAAGAAAGTGAGTTCTTACAACCTTGCCTACTTCCACCAGCAGCCTTTTGTACTTTGTTGTTTAGAGGCTTTTTCTATATTTTGTTTATTCCGCTGGTTGGGGATTCTAGGACTAGGAGGCATAGTCTAAAAATTGGAGCCAGACCTTTCAGGAGTGAAATTAGGAAACACTTTTGCACACAATGGATGGCAGAAGTTTGGAACTCTCTTCCGCAAACGGTAATTGATGCTAGGTCAATTGTTAATTTTAAACCTAAGATTGATAGATTTTTATTAACCAAAGGTATTAAGGGATTTGGGGCAAAGGTGGGTATATATGGAGTTAGGTCGCAGATCAGCCATGATCTCATTGAATGACGGAACAGGCTTGAGGGGCTGAATGGCCTACTCCTGTTCCTATGTTCCTATTAATAGACCTTTATCTTTCAAGTTTTGCTGTTGCACTCTGCATTTTCTTCCAGTATTGCCAACATTTCCTTTCTTCAGTTATGTGATCAAGCTTTGCTGTGAAATTTTGTTCATATGACAGGAGGAGGGTTTATTTTGCAAGATTTGACACTAGATCATGTTCATAATAGTTTCAGATGGGATGAAATTAGGGCTTTACTGTACAATAATGCATTGTATTTGACTACATTATAGAATGCCTGTACATACCCTACATCGAAGGCATTCCTGAAACAGACTTCTCCTTACAATGGACAATTGGTCTATGGTTTTGCATTTTTCTCAATAGACACTGTTAACTTGGCTCATTCTCACCACTGAGCCAGAAGGTTATGGATTCAATCACTACTCCACTTGAATATGTAATCTAGGCTGACACTCCAGTGCAGTACTGAGGGAGTGTTGCGTTGTCGGAGGTAACATCTTCAGATATAATGTTAAATTAAGGCCCCATTTTCCTGTTGCAGGCTAAAGCTTCCATGGCATTATTCAAATAGGAGCAGGTAGTTCTCCTGGTCAATATTCCTGCCTCCACTCTTCTCTCTTAGGCAGTCCCTCGAAACTGAGGATGACTTGCTTCCACATTAAAAATGAGTTGTCAGGTGACTGATGAGTCCAATGCGGGACCTACAGTCTCTGTCACAGGTGGGGCAGACGGTGGTTGAAGGGGCGGGTGGGTGGGGTGCTTGGGTTGACGTGCGCTCCTTGTGCTGCCTGTGCTTGGCTTCCGCTTGCTCCTTGCTCCTTGCTCCCTTGCCTCCACTAACATTCCCCTCTCAACCAATACCACCAAAAATCAACTGGCAATTCAATTTAATGACTCTTTGTGGCATGTCGCTGGTGTAGAATGGCTGCAGGATCTGCCTACATTGTAGTTAAGTAGAGTTTGAAAAATAATTCATTGCAAATTAAGTGCTTTGAGACATTTGAGAAATATAAGTTGCTCTATGACTTTTTTCACGTGTGATGATCAAGCTGAATAATGCAAATACCAAAGTCACTGATTGTACCAAAAAAAACTATTCCATAGATGTTGAACTAGTAATACTACCATAATGCTGAAGAATGTTCGTAGCTTTGTGTTTAACTTGTTTTTGGAATAATATTTTATTCCATTTAACATGCCTCGAATTTTATAGAAATGGTGTTACCTGATCTAATCCTGCATTGTAATCTCAAGCATACTATTACTTTGGGAATTTAAGATACCAATAGCCCCAGCAGATACCAGTATCACTCTGGTGATGTACCACTCACCTGGCCATTTTCTAGCTGTCCTTTTCCCCCCAAACATGTTGACCAAACGTACAATAAAACCCTTTAGAAATGTTATGCAACTGGAAATACTTTATTCTGGCAGTAATTTGCTCAAATCTATTTGCAGTAAAGCTATCGGTTGGAAAGAGTAATGATTGTTCAAACTGGTGATTTCACAATTATATGTTCCGGACAGAATATTTATCTGCACTGGTACTGTAAGGCTCAAGCTAATCATGCATTTTTAAAATGGTGATGTAGCCGAAGGACATTTCATTTCAATGTAGAATGAGACTCCAAGTCTGAAGTGTGCTAACAATAGAGATTGGATTTTTAAAGCAGCGCAGGTCAAACTGACATTTAATTTTCTCAAAGAAATTAAGTTATAATCAAGTTGAGCACCTGTGCGATATTTTCTATGGTGGAATGAGGTGGGTGTGCAATCTGAAATGACAACAGATAATGCTGGATATAGATAGCAGATCAGTTAGCTCCAAAAGAGATAGAACCTGATTCTTTGGGCTCAACTCGTTATAAAGCTACAGTTCCCAAGTTCACCATTTTGACAGTGTTGCAACTGAAACATTAATTTATCTGTATCTCAGATTCTGTTCAACTTGCTGTGCATTTCCAGCATTTTCTGATTATTTTTCTGTCTTTGTTTTCTTTGAATATTGCCTTTTTTGTTACATTTGAGACCTGATATTGTCAAGGAGGGTTTTGTCCCCAAGATATCCTCCTTCCATTCCTCCCTCAGCCTCTGCACTGAGTGACTCCTTATCCTATCAATCGCTACCTCAGTTCTCCTTGCCCTCTTTCCTCTGAATTCACTGCCCTCCTGAGCCAATCGGGTCTCACTCTGTTCTGCCAAAACCACTCGCTACTCTGAGATCATCCTGGATAGCAAAGATAACCCCTAAACACTCTGTACCTTGGAATCTTGATTCTTGTGCAAACCCCCTCCCTTTGCCACACCATTAGCAGCTGTGCCTTTAGCTGTCTAGGTGCCACCTCTGGAATTCCTTCCCTAAACGCCTTTGCCTCTCCAGCTCCTCCTTTAAGACCCTTCTTAAAACCAACCCCTTTGACCAAGCTTTCACCCTTCCTAATATCTGTGGCTATTATTTGAGTATATCTCTGTGAAGCACAGTTGAACATTTATTTACGTTAAAGGCACAAAAAACACAATTTGTTATTTACTGATTTTAACACTGGGAGGAAACTGAATTAAGATCAGTTGATAACAACATTAGCTTTGGCCATAAGATAAGTAACGATTGCCTAGGTAACTATTGTGCTCAGTAACATATCCCAGTTATTCTCCACAAAGATAGCTTCAGTAATTAATAGTCAAACAAATATGTAAAAAAAAATTCAGGATTAAAAAGTCAAAATGCATTGTAAAAGAGGGTTGCCATGTTGAGACATCCTCATTACTCTACCATGTTTATTCCCTGTTCTGCCTGTTACATTTTGTCAGTTGGATGCAGGCATCCTCCTCTAAGCTTACTGGGCAAGTGCAAAAGACCTAGACCATCAAAAGCAAAAGCTGGCCTATGGACCATCTAACACAACTGGTTTCCGTCCACATATGCACACCATCCAAAGATGCATTGCATGGTAAAGGTGCATGATAAGGCCTTTGTGCCAAAATGCAGGTGAAGAAACAAGAAATAACTTGCATTTTTAAAGCTCCTTTCACAACCTTAGGAATGTCCCAAAACACTTCATAGGTGATGAAGTACTTTTGAAGTGTAGTTGCTGTTGTAATGTAAGAAACGCAGCAGCCAATTTGCACTCAGCAAGGTCTCACAAACAGCAATCAGATAAATGACTAGATAATCTGCTTTTTTTTTATTGATGATAGTTGAAGAATAAATGTTGGCCAGGACACAGGATATGTGAAGAGATCTATAGATATGTGAAGAGAAAAAGATTGGTGAAGTCAAGCGTAGGTCCCTTGCAGTCAGAATCAGAGGAATTTATAATGGGGAACAAAGAAATGGCAGACCAATTAAATACATACTTTGGTTCTGTCTTCACAAAGGAGGACACAAATAATGTCCCAGAGATGTCGGGGAACATAGGGTCTAATGAGAGGGAGGAATTGAATGAAACCAGTATTTGTAGGGAAATGGTGTTAGGGAAATTGACGCCATTGAAGGCCGATAAATACCCAGGGCCTGATAATCTACATCCTAGGGTACTTAAGGAAGTGGCCCTAGAAATAGTAGATGCATTGCTGGTCATCTTCCAAAATTCTATAAACTCTGGAATAGTTCCCATGGATTGGAGGGTAGCTAATGTAACCCTACTATTTAAAAAAGCTGGTAGAGAGAAAACGATGAATTATGGACCGATAAGCCTGACATCGGTAGTGGGGAAAATGCTAGAGTCCATTATAAAAGATGTAATAGCAGGGCACTTGGAAAACAGTGACAGGATCGGACAAAGTCAACATGGATTTACAAAAGGTAAATCGTGCTCGACTAATCTACTGGAATTTTTTGAGGATGTAACTGGTAGAATAGATAAGGGAGAACCAGTGGATGTGGTGTATTTGGACTGGCAGAAGGCTTTCGATAAGGTCCCGCATAAGAGATTGACGTGCAAAGTTAAAGCACATGGGATTGGGGTAAGGTACTGACTTGGATAGCGAACTGGTTGGCAGACAGGAAGCAAAAGTTGGAATAAACGGGTCTTTTTCTGAGTGGCAGGCAGTGACTAGTGGGGTACCGCAGGGGTCGGTGCTAGGACCCCAGCTGTTCACAATATATATTAATGATCTAGACGAGGGAACTAGATGTAATATCTCCAGGTTTGCAGACGACACAAAGCTGGGTGGGCCTGTGTGCTGTGAGGAGGATGCAGAGAAACTCCAGTATGATTTGGACAGGTTGGGTGATTGCACAGATGCATGGCAGATGCAGTATAATGTGGATAAATGCGAGGTTATCCACTTTGGTGGCAAAAACAGGAAGGCAGATTATTATCTGAACGGCAATAGATTGGGAAAAGGGGAAGTGCAACGAGACCTGGGTGTCCTTGTGCACCAGTCGCTGAAGGTAAGCATGCAGGTGCAGCAGGCGGTTAAGAAGGCAAATGGTATGTTGGCCTTCATAGCGAGAGGATTCGAGTACAGGAACAAGGATGTCTTGCTGCAGTTGTACAGGACCTTGGTGAGACCACACCTTGAGTATTGTGTGCAGTTTTGGTTGCCTTATCTGAGGAAGGATGTTCTTGCCATGGAGGGAGTGCAGCGAAGATTCACCAGACTGATGGCAGGAATGACGTACGAAGAGAGATTGGGTCGATTAGGCTTATATTCGCTGGAGTTTAGAAGAATGAGAGGGGATCTCATTGAAACTTATAAAATTCTAACAAGACTAGACAGACTAGATGCAGGAAGGATGTTCCTGATGGCGGGGGAGTCCAGAACCAGGGGTCACAGTCTAAGGATAAGGGGTAGGCCTTTTAGGACTGAGATGAGGAGGAATTTCTTCACCCAGAGAGTGGTGAACCTGTGGAATTCTCTACCACAGAAGGCAGTAGAGGCCAATTCATTAAATATATTCAAGAAGGAGTTGGATATATTTCTTAAGGCTAAAGGGATCAAGGGGTATGGGGAGAAAGCAGGGACAGGGTACTGAATTTGGATGATCAGCCATGATCGCATTAAATTGCAGAGCAGGCTCGAGGGGCCGAATGGCCTACTCCTGCTCTTATCCTCTATGTTTCTAGGACACCAGGAGAACTCTTCAAAATAGTGCCATGGGATCTTTTACATCCACCTGAGAGGGCAAACAGGGACTCAGTTTAACAACTCAACTGTAAGACGGCATCTCCAACACTGCAGTACTGCCTCAGTGCTCGGCCCCCCAACACAAACAGGGATAACGTACCACCCACTTTATGCCGCCTGGAGGCCCTCGCGTCCAGGTCCCAGGCCTCACTTACCCTCCGAAAGATCTTCGATGCACCTGAAGGTAATCTCAAACTGAAAAGGGTTGAACAACGGCGACAGGTTGTCCAGCACCACCACGTTGTTCACCTGCACCTTCAGCATAGCTCCTATGGGGTAAGTTTGTGGGTTTTTTCCCCTTAGGCCCACCCACACTAATTTAAAACAGAGACCAAGGCCCCAGGATGGCTTGGCAGAGTGTAATGGGCCCCAAGTCTTTGCCTTCCTGCCCGTCCTCCTCCTCCAACTGCCACTCTGGTTTGGTTTGCAGAGCACCCACAGGCAGCGCGTGCCTCTACTGCCACCAAAGGCCCGGGGCGCTCAGGCCTGGCCGTTGACCTCCCCGCAGGGCACCACCTGCAGGTGCAGCAGTAAGGCGGGTCCACCCAAAGCCACCTGCTAAAACTAGTTGATCTCCCGTGGCGTGGACCCCTTGAAATCTTCTCGCAGACCCCCGGTTAGGATCCCCTGCCCTAAGGTACATTTTTCCAAGCCCTGAACTTATTATTTTAGACTCCTTTGCCTCTTTATGATATTTATTGTTAATCACTCTTTGACCGCTGAAGAGAGCAACCTTTGCAATTTTCAAACATGTGCACGTGTCCATTGTCACTCTGCTCAATGTGAGATGTAATTGGCAGTATAATTCAGGTCTGCTGGCTAAGCATTTTACTTGCAGGTACCTGTCTAAGAACGGTATCTGTATTATGACTTCACTTTAAATTGATTTTCCTATGTTAGTGATAGAAATGTGGGTTAATATTGATGCAGACAAACCTTTAAATTTGTTGGGTTATGGATTTGGCTGGCTTCTTCTACACATTCCTGTTAGTGTGGCCCATGACTTTGAAGTGACCATTTTTCATGGTGGCACCATTCTACTTTATTGAAACAAGACCATTTCTTGCTCCTCAACATATATTCACTTTATTTTTCATTGAATTCTGCTGACTAATAGAATAATACTTTTGGCAATTTATAATCCTCTATCATAGACTTGAAAATACATTCTCCCAGCTGTGCTAAGTAGTTTGGTTCAAACAGAAGATGGATTCACATTTAAGTCGAAATGAAAGGGCAACTGGGAACAAAGATTCCAGGCAGACCTATCCTTACATCAGAAACAATCCCTCTGCTAAATAATATTTTGTGTTGGAACCTCTTGAGCTACTGGTTGTGTAAGCAGAAAAGAGCCAGCTCAGGCCACTCTCCTCTGTCATGCGATGCAGTGCATGCAGGCTCACCATAAAGGATCAATCCACCTTAATATGTTACTAAATATTTTAAGCTGATGTAGAAGTACTAAGCTTTAATTCCAGCTAAAAGTAATTGAACTTAAGTCTGTGGGAATGAATTTCCATAAGCTGTACTAATGTCACTTTTTGGGGATTTTATTTTGGAATAATGTGCCTTTTAGGGCATTTTATGGAGAATATAAGAGCATATGGCAGTAACCTAATAAGAGCATAAGAAATAGGAGCAGGAATAGGCCATTTAATAAGATCATGGCTGAACTTGTGCTCAAAGCCACTTCCCTGCCCGCTCCCCATAACCCTTCACTCCCTTACCTTGCAAAAATCTGTCTATCTCCACCTTAAATGTATTTAATGACCCAGCCTCCACAGCTCTCTGGGGCAGAGAATTCCACAGATTTACAACCCTCTGCGAGAAGAAATTCCTTCTCATCTCAGTTCTAAAAGGGCGACCCTTTACTCTGAAACTATGCCCCTGAGTTCTAGATTTCCCCACAAGGGGAAACATCCTCTCTGCATCTACCTTGTTGAGCCCCCTCAGTATCTTATATGTTTCAATAAGATCACCTCTCATTCATCTAAATTCCAATGAGTATAGGCCCAGCCTGCTCAACCTTTCTTCATAAGTCAACCCCCTCATCTCTGGAATTAACCTAGTGAATCGTCTCTGAACTGCCCCCAATGCAAGTATATCCTTCCTTAAATAAAGAGACTAAAACTGTACGCAGTACTCAAGGTGTGGTCTCACCAATACCCTGTACAGTTGTAGCAGGATCTCCCTGCTTTTATACTCCAACCCCCTTTGAAATAAAGGCCAACATTCCATTTGCCTTTTTGATTACTTGCTGTACCTGCATGCTAACTTTTTGTGTTTCATGCACAAGGACCACAGGTCCCTCTGAACTGTAGCATTTTGTAATCTCTCTCCATTTAAATAATAATTTCCTTTTTTATTTTTCCTGCCAAAGTGGATAACCTCGCACTTTCCCACATTATACTCCATCTGCCAAATGTTTGCCCACTCACTTAGCCTGTCTATAACCCTTTGCAGATTCTTTGAGTCCTCTGCACAACTTGCTTTCCCACCCATCTTTGTATCATCCGCAAACTTGGCTACATTACACTCGGTCCCTTCATCCAAGTTTTTAATGTAGATTGTAATTAGTTGAGGCCCTAGCACCAATCCCTGTGGCACCCCACTAGTAACTGTTTGCCAACCGGAAAATTATCCATTTATCCCGACTCTCTACTTTCTGCTAGTTAGCCAATTCTCTATCCATGCTAATATATTACCCCCAACTCCGTGTGCTCTTATCTTATGCCGTAACCTTTTATGTGGCACCTTATCGAATGCCTTCTGGAAATCCAAATACACCACACCCACTGGCTCACCCTTGTCCACCCTGCTCGTTACATCCTCAAAGAACTCCAGCAAATTTGTTAAACATGATTTCCCTTTCATAAAACCATGCTGACTCTGCTTGACTGCATTAAGATTTTCCAAATGCCCTGCTACTGCTTCCTTAATGAAGGACTCCAGCATTTTCCCACCGACAGATGTTAGGCTAACTGGTCTATAGTTTCCTGCTTTCTGTCTCCCTCCTTTCTTAAATAGGGGTGTTACATTTGCAGTTTTCCAATTTGCTGGGACCTCTCCAGAGTCCAGGGAATTTTGGTATATTGCAACCAATGCATCCACTATCTCTGCAGCCACTTCTTTTAAGACCCTGGGATGCAGGCCACCTGGTCCAGGGGACTTGTCTTTTAGTCCCATTATTTTACCAAGTACTTTTTACTTAGTGATAGTAATTGTCTTTAGTTCCCCCCTCCCTGTGGTCCCTTGATTATCCATTGTTGGGATGTTGTTAGTGTCTTCTACCGTGAATACAGATACAAAATATTTGTTCAGAGTCTCTGTCATTTCCCCCTTCCCCATTATTAATTCCCTAGTCTCATCCTCTAATGGACCAACATTTACTTTAGCTACTCGCTTCCTTTTTGTATACCTGTAGAAGCTCTTACTATTTGTTTTAATATTTTGTGCCAGTTTACTCTCATAATTCATCTTCTCTCTCGTTATTTTTTTCGTCATCCTTTGCTCGCTTTTAAAAATTTCCCAATCCTCTGGCCTCCCACCAATCTTGGCAACATTGTATGCCTTCATTTTCAATTTGATACCATCCTTTACTTCCTTAGTTAGCCACGGATGGTGGTCCCTTCTCTTAAAATCTTTCTTTCTCGCTAGAATATATTTCTGTTGAGAGTTATGAAATATCTCCTTAAATGTCCACCACTGCGTTTCAACTGTCTTACCCTTTAATTTATTTTTCCAGTCCACTTATAATGAAAGGTTTCACACAATGTTGTAAACAATGACAAAGGTTTGTCTATATTTCATCACCTGGTGCTGAAATTGGATTGCTACTTTGAAATTATTTCAAAATGTTACATCTGTTCCTTTTTTAGTGCATTAGTGGATTTCATAGGGTAGCACACAATACATTGGAGGGTACAGTTTCTCTCTTGCCTGTCTCTGTTGTCTTTGTGTTATTTATTTCTATTTCTCTTTCACTCTTTTTTTGCTTCTCTCTCCATTTCTCCTCTTTTCTGCAGCTCTTTCTGCCCTCCTGTGCCTCGATCTCTCTTTTTCTCTCTGTTCCTTTTGAGTAGGAGCTGGTGGGTAGTGTGGTGAGGTGGGAAGCAGGCCAGGGAGAGCTTGAGTCTTTATAGAGTCTTTCTCCCCCCTGTTTACAGTACCCTCACACATTCTCATTCTTCCTATCCCATCCCATCCCAGATACAGCAGAGGGCCAATAAAATGTAAAGAAATGTAAAATTAAAGTGTTCATGCTTTTTTATGTTCATTTAAACCCTTATTTAAGACTTTAGAAAATTCAGTTACTGAGAGGAAAAAAGGCAGATGAAAAAAAATTCTGATAATATCTTGAGGGAGTTGCAGAAACTTGATGGCCAGATTACAGGATATGCTCTCCCTACACAAATGCAGCTATTATGTGACACAGGATGATACCTTTAACATTGAAAATAACGATCACACCGCCATCTACAGGAGCAACAGGTACTGCAAGTGCTTCGTACAAGTTTTCAAAGGAAACACATGTCCCACATTTCAAATTTAATATGTAATTAGTAGAACTTCTGTGGTTTTGCTAACAGTGAGTAAGAGGATTTGCTGTTTTATATCAATAGGGTTAGGGTAGTGAGAGCATATCCTGTATCTGGCCACGAAGTTCCAGCAACTCTCAAGATATTTTCAGAATTTTTTTTCATCTGACCTTTTTTTTCACATCAGAGCCACTGATGTTATCGCCCCTCCCCCACAACATCAATACTTCTGTTGTTATTAAAATGAATGAGACAAATTCCATTTCTTGAAATGCATTCTGAGATTTGTACTGGAGCCTGAGGGATTGAATTTCATAACTCTGTCTATTAATCTGTGAAACCTAAATGAGTGACTTTTCATATTTTATATATTGTGTTTTCCTATGTATATAGTTTTCATCAAAACATTTTTATGGCTAAAAATACACAGCCAGATGGTAGGCAAGGTGCACAAATTGGAGGTAAATATTTTGTATTCAGCAGAACTGAGGAGGAGATTGGGGTGTAGTTGCTTTTGGAGACAGTCTTGGGTTTTGGTAATCATGGGAGCAGTCCGAGGTTTTGGTAACATTGGGGACAGTCCTGGGGTTTGGTAACATTGGGGACAGTCCTGGGTTTTGGTAATAATGGGGACAGTCCTGGGGTTTGGTAATATTGGGTACAGTCCTGATTTTGTAAACATTGAGGACAGTCCGAGGTTTTGGTAACATTGGGGACAGTACTGTGATTTAGTAATAATGGGGACAGTCTTGGGGTTTGGTAACATTGGGGACAGTCCTGGGTTTTGGTAACATTGGGGACAGTCCTGGGTTTTAGTAACATTGGGGACAGTCCTGGGATTTGGTAATAATGGGGACAGTCCTGGGTTTTGGTAACATTGGGGACAGTCCTGGGATTTGGTAACATTGGCGACATTCCTGGGTTTTGGTAACATTGGGGACAGTCCTGGGTTTTGGTAACATTGGGGACAGTCCTGGGTTTTGGGAACATTGGGGACAGTCCTGGGATTTGGGAACATTGGGGACAGTCCTGGGTTTTGGTAACATTGGTGACATTCCTGGGTTTTAGTAACATTGGGGACAGTCCTGGGATTTGGTAATAATGGGGACAGTCCTGGGTTTTGGTAACATTGGGGACAGTCCTGGGATTTGGTAACATTGGCGACATTCCTGGGTTTTGGTAACATTGGGGACAGTCCTGGGATTTGGTAATAATGGGGACAGTCCTGGGATTTGGTAACATTGGCGACATTCCTGGGTTTTGGTAACATTGGGGACAGTCCTGGGTTTTGGTAACATTGGGGACAGTCCTGGGTTTTGGGAACATTGGGGACAGTCCTGGGATTTGGTAACATTGGCGACATTCCTGGGTTTTAGTAACATTGGGGACAGTCCTGGGTTTTAGTAACATTGGGGACAGTCCTGGGTTTTAGTAACATTGGGGACAGTCCTGGGTTTTAGTAACATTGGGGACAGTCCTGGGTTTTAGTAACATTGGGGACAGTCCTGGGTTTTAGTAACATTGGGGACAGTCCTGGGTTTTAGTAACATTGGGGACAGTCCTGGGTTTTAGTAACATTGGGGACAGTCCTGGGTTTTAGTAACATTGGGGACAGTCCTGGGATTTGGTAATAATGGGGACAGTCCTGGGTTTTGGGAACATTGGGGACAGTCCTGGGATTTGGTAACATTGGCGACTTTCCTGGGTTTTGGTAACATTGGGGACAGTCCTGGGTTTTAGTAACATTGGGGACAGTCCTGGGATTTGGTAATAATGGGGACAGTCCTGGGTTTTGGGAACATTGGGGACAGTCCTGGGTTTTGATAACATTGGGGACAGTCCTGGGTTTTGATAACATTGGGGACAGTCCTGGGTTTTAGTAACATTGGGGACAGTCCTGGGTTTTGGGAACATTGGGGACAGTCCTGGGATTTGGTAACATTGGCGACTTTCCTGGGTTTTGGTAACATTGGGGACAGTCCTGGGTTTTAGTAACATTGGGGACAGTCCTGGGATTTGGTAATAATGGGGACAGTCCTGGGTTTTGGGAACATTGGGGACAGTCCTGGGTTTTGATAACATTGGGGACAGTCCTGGGTTTTAGTAACATTGGGGACAGTCCTGGGTTTTGGGAACATTGGGGACAGTCCTGGGTTTTGATAACATTGGGGACAGTCCTGGGTTTTGATAACATTGGGGACAGTCCTGGGTTTTAGTAACATTGGGGACAGTCCTGGGATTTTGTAATAATGGGGACAGTCCTGGTTTTAGTTAACATTGGGGCCAGTCCTGGGTTTTGATAACATTGGGGCCAGTCCTGGGTTTTAGTATCATTGGGGACAGTCCTGGGGTTTGGTAACATTGGGGACAGTCCTGGGTTTTGGTAACATTGGGGCCAGTCCTAGGTTTTGGGAACATTGGGGATAGTCCTGGGTTTTGGGAACATTGGGGACAGTCCTGGGTTTTAGTAACATTGGGGACAGTCCTGGGTTTTGGTAACATTGGGGCCAGTCCTGGGTTTTGGTAACATTGGGGCCAGTCCTGGGTTTTGGTAATAATGGGGACAGTCCTGGGTTTTAGTAACATTGGGGACAGTCCCGGGTTTTAGTAACATTGGGCCCAGTCCTGGGTTTTGGTGATAATGGGGACAGTCCTGGGTTTTGATAACATTGGTGACATTCCTGGGTTTTGCTAACATTGGGGACAGTCCTGTGTTTTGATAACATTGGGGTCAGTCCTGCATTTTGGTAAAAATGGGGACAGTCCTGGGTTTTGGTAACATTGGGGATGGTCCTGGGTTTGGTAACATTGGGGACGGTCCTGGGATTTGGTAACACTGGGGACAGTCCTGGGTTTTTTGTAACATTGGGGACAGTGCTGGGTTTAGTTAACATTGGGGCCTGTCCTGGGTTTTGGTAACATTGGGGACAGCCCTGGGTTTTTCATAACATTGGGGACAGTGTTAGGTTTAGTTAACATTGGGGCCTGTCCAGGGATTTGGTAACATTGGGGACAGTCCTGGGTTTTGGTAACATTGCAGCCAGTCCTGGGTTTTGGTAATAATGGGGACAGTCCTAGGATTTGTTTACTTTGGGGACTATCCTGGGTTTTGGTAACATTGGGGACAGTCCTAGGTTTTGGTAATATTCCAGACAGTCCTGGGTTTTGGTAACTTTGGGGACAGTCCTGGATTTTGCTAATAATGGGGGCAGTCCTGGGTTTTGATAACATTTGGGACAGTCCTGGGTTTTGGTATCATTGGGGAGAGTCCTGGGTTTTGTTAAATTTGGGGACAGTCCTGGGTTTTGGTAACATTGGGGACAGTCCTGGGGTTTGGTAACATTTGGGACAGTCCTGGGTTTTGTTAACATTGGGAACAGTCCTGGGGTTTGGTAACATTGGCGACAGTCCTGGGGTTTGGTAACATTGGGGACAGTCCTGGGTTTTGGTAACTTTGGGTACAGTCCCGGGGTTTGGTAACATTGGCGACAGTCCTGGGGCTTGGTAACATTGGGGACAGTCCTGGGGTTTGGTAACATTGGGGACAGTCCTGGGTTTTGTTAACATTGGGAACAGTCCTGGGGTTTGGTAACATTGGCGACAGTCCTGGGGTTTGGTAACATTGGGGACAGCCCTGGGTTTTGGTAACTTTGGGTACAGTCCCGGGGTTTGGTAACATTGGCGACAGTCCTGGGGTTTGGTAACATTGGGGACAGTCCTGGGGCTTGGTAACATTGGGGACAGTCCTGGGGTTTGGTAACATTGGGGACAGTCCTGGGGTTTGGTAACATTGGGGACAGTCCTGGGGTTTGGTAACATTGGGGACAGTCCTGGGGCTTGGTAACATTGGGGACAGTCCTGGAGTTTGGTAACATTGGGGACAGTCCTGGGTTTTGTTAACATTGGGGACAATCCTGGGGTTTGGTAACATTGGTGACAGTCCTGGGGTTTGGTAACATTGGGGACAGTCCTGGAGTTTGGTAACATTGGGGACAGCCCTGGGTTTTGTTAACATTGGGGACAATCCTGGGGTTTGGTAACATTGGCGACAGTCCTGGGGTTTGGTAACATTGGGGACAGTCCTGGGTTTTGGTAACTTTGGGTACAGTCCCGGGGTTTGGTAACATTGGCGACAGTCCTGGGGCTTGGTAACATTGGGGACAGTCCTGGGGTTTGGTAACATTGGGAACAGTCCTGGGGCTTGGTAACATTGGGAACAGTCCTGGGGCTTGGTAACATTGGGGACAGTCCTGGGGTTTGGTAACATTGGGGACAGTCCTGGGTTTTGTTAACATTGGGAACAGTCCTGGGGTTTGGTAACATTGGCGACAGTCCTGGGGTTTGGTAACATTGGGGACAGCCCTGGGTTTTGGTAACTTTGGGTACAGTCCCGGGGTTTGGTAACATTGGCGACAGTCCTGGGGTTTGGTAACATTGGGGACAGTCCTGGGGCTTGGTAACATTGGGGACAGTCCTGGGGTTTGGTAACATTGGGGACAGTCCTGGGGTTTGGTAACATTGGGGACAGTCCTGGGGTTTGGTAACATTGGGGACAGTCCTGGATTTTGGTAACATTGGGTACAGTCCTGGAGTTTGACAGTACTGCAGTGTGGCTGCTCTCGTTTGGCAACATTGGGGTTCCTTTGCTCCAGAATCATTGTAGAGTGGAATATGGGGTTTGCCAGAATTGTGGAAGGTGAACATGAGTTTTGCCACATCTGTTGGATTCCTGGTGTTGGCTAGCGGTGAAGGGATGGGCAGGGAATGGGCCTGACAGTATTGTTAGGGGGTGATCTAATATATAGTAGCACATCTTTGTGACTTTCTCAAGGATCTTGGAAAACATTGTCGTTGGTGTTTTATGATTAGTTTCAGGATGTATACAGGAAACTTCGCGATATCCGGCACCGACGGGACCGAGCTGGTGCCGTTAGATCAAAACTTCCGGATAGACCAGCGCTAATGTTGAAGGAGAAGGATACGGAGGTTTTCATCTCCGTATCTGACAACGAACACTGTTGCTTAGCAACAGCTTGTAAACACTCGGCCCGTACCTTGGAAGTGTCTCTGAAGCTGTTGCTAAGCTACAGAGACGCTTTCCACAGCCTGACTGTTTAAAAAAATGCTAGGGGAAGAAAAAAAACCTAACAAAACGGCTGCTGATTTCTGCCGTTAGATCGAGGTTTCCGGACATACAACCTCCGGATAAACCAAAGTTTCCTGTATGTCTATTTGTGTCTCTCCATATACGTGTTTCTGTCTCTGTCTGTCTGGGGGTAATTTTAATTCTCCACCTAGCAGAAATGTCGCACACGTACAGTTAAAATACCTGTGCAAAACTTGCCACCCTGTTCCCACTCGATCCTGGTCTGTGTCCTTTGTTTTGGGCAGCCGAGATGCCCACCTGACTCAGGCAGCAGCCTCAGTAATACATGCAAAGGTCCTATTATGTCATTAGAACCCCAATGGCATTTTAATGATCTGTCGGGGAAGAAAAGGAAGTCTCTATGGTAAGTCACAAACTTTTCTTAGTGGGGCCAGGTGGAGCAGGAGTTCTCCTCTAGGCCCCACAAGGAAAGTCTGATCCTTTACTGCTCCCGACTCCCTCCTCCTTCCCACCCATAAAATGGACCTGATTCCCCCATCTGTGACTTATCTTGGTGCCAGTGGATGGCCTTTGGGCCCTGCTTTATTGACCTGCCCAAAGCTGGCCAGTAGCCTCTTCCCATCCATTTTGACTGGGCACCTGGCCACCGGAATTTAAATGAGAACCGCTGTTCCACTAGCTTGGGCCTCAAACTGACCCATTGGGTATGTTTAATGCTCGCCTTACCCCCTGTTCCCCACCTGCCTGAAACCCACTCCCAGTTAAAATCCTCCCGGCTCCCTCTCCATCCCCCTCTCACTCACCTCTATCTCTCTCTCCCTGACAGCTAGCAGAATATTGAAACATTGTAATTACTAACGATCAACAAAAAAATGTGTTGATTAGAGCTTTTTAATTCAACTTATTTTTTTTTTTAATTAACTGAGGAAAGTCACTGAGTGTGTCTCTCCAACTGTGTCTGACAGCTGTTGGTATTTAGAATGTTTACACTTTCTAACTGTTAACATAACGGGTGATAATCAGATGAGTTTATTGGAGGTTTTTGCTTCACAATTCAACTTTTCTTTTTTGAACAATTAACTCAATTGCAATGAAGAAAACACTCCGGAGTAGGATTTCCACAGGGATTCTCCTGATCCGCCCCCACCCTCCCCACCGTAACTTTGGAAGATCGGTGAAAACCCTTGAAAAATGGCGTAAACAGTCATTTACAGATCGCATTCCCCCAGCCACCGCTATTTCCCAACCTGATCGCCCCCCTTCCCGACCCAGTCGCTCCCTATCGGGTGCGCCTCGGGCCTCACCATTCAGATGCAGGGATTGTTCCCTGAGCCCCCGGCTTGTACAAAAATGCGCGCAGACTCTCTGAGATATAAAAAGCATCCTAGCTTTTTTTAAATCAATATAAATTGTACCTGAATAATGGTTTTGAAATTTGTTATCTTCGAATAATTTGGAAAACTGTTGAGCAGAAACTGATAGAATATTCCATCACTACAGCTGACTGAAAAGTACTGATGCCTCCTGAAAAATACATTGCTCAATCCAAATTCAGTTCACAGAAACATCAAGTCAAGAGATTGAGGCCTTCAAGTAGGCATGAAAAGGCAGAAAAGACAATTCAACAGACGAATTTCATCATGTTATTGTGAAATATATATATTTTTGATTTCTTTAAAT
Source organism: Somniosus microcephalus (assembly GCF_052327205.1). Taxonomy (NCBI): domain Eukaryota; kingdom Metazoa; phylum Chordata; class Chondrichthyes; order Squaliformes; family Somniosidae; genus Somniosus; species Somniosus microcephalus. Next base: position 210,826,055 of record NC_140990.1, on the reverse strand, counting down.
TTTGTTTAAACTCTTATTTTAGACTTCAGAAATTTCAGTTACTGAGGAAAAAAATGGCAATGAAAAATTTCAGGCTGGAATTTTGCCTACCTGGGCGGGTCCGGTGCGGACAGATTGTGACCCTGCTGCTGGCTCCATCCCGCTGCTGAAAATGACTTTCCCTTAATAGGGCCTATTAAGCCCGCCCTGCGTGTCACCCGGCCCAATTAAATGGTACGAATCTGGTGGCGTCATCGATGACGCGTCTTCAGCCGGGAACTTTAAAGGGGCCATGGCCACATTGGATTTGAATGTCAATGTAACATTTTGTTGTCAGTGCACTACAGCTTTGGAGTGCTGCAAACACTGACAACGACTGCACAGAGACAGAGGGATGCACCCAGGTTCCCCGATGACTCCCTCCATATGGACTCCCCAGGACGCCAAAACAGCCTGGTTGGAAATTGCAGAGGAAGTCACGAGCAGGGTTGTGGTCAGGAGGACCTGGGTGCAGTGCGGCAAACATTTCAATGATCTGATTAGATCAGGAAATGTGAGTACAAAGCCACACTCACCTTCATCCTGCTGTGCCTCTCATCACACCTCCATCACGCTGCCTTCCCAACCCTACCCCTGCACATCCTTACACCAACATATCTTGCTCGTCCACCCATCCCTCTTTCTCTATCTACATTATCACATCCCCATCTCACTAGCCACCCCTCACACTCACCCTCATCCTAGTGCAATCATACCAACTAACTACACACAAGGAGGCCACTTGGCTTTGGCACCCCACTCCATCATAGTCTCCCTCTAAAGATGTAACCCATCCATTCCTCACACTCATTCCATCGTTCTCACTCAACCTTCTCTTTCCCTCCTTGCAGGAAAAGAGAGCCCAAAATAAGAGGGAAAGGGGGAGAACCATCGGTGACCCTCCATCATTTGCAAACCTTACAACAGCAAAGGAGGCTGTTTAGAAATATCCGGAGTCGCTGAGCAGCTGGAGGTGGGAGTCGGAGAGAGGGGGACATCTCAGCAACCTGGTGACAGAATTACATCATCAGTCAGCTACAAAACATACATCAGTCACTCATATGGAGGCTGATATCAGCAGCCACTGAATGGTCATCATGTACATAATGGTATCTGTACCCATTCTTCATATGACATATCTAACTCATCTCTTTACTCTCCCACAGGTCCATCAAGAGCCCCCACCACTGTCCAGGAGGAAGAGGAAGACAATTCCTCAGAGGAGCCTTCAGCCTCTGAGGGCGCACCATTAGCAGACATAAGTGCACCCAGCACCAGCACAGATACGCACACCTTGGTGGGTGCCACACAAGATAGTGTAGTGTTATCACCTGGTGGCTCACAACTCACAAGTGAGCACGAGCATGGTGGAGACAGGGACAGCAGTGGAGAGTCCTCGCTGGAGGGGGCAGGACTCTCCCAGCTCTGCTCAGTTGTATGCAGACGCTGAGCCTCGGAGGCCATCCAGAAAGAGGGCGATCCTGGAGGTGTAGGAAGAATTGCAGGGGGCTCTGACAGGTTTTGCGAGCACGATGTCTGCAAAGGTTCAGAGAATGGAGGAGTCCATCTCCACCGTGTTGCAGGTGATGACGACTGTAGGCTCCTCTATGGATAGGAGGATGGCCACCTGCATGGAGCAGCTAATGTGCCACTCACAGGAGCACATGGTCTCTATGGAGAATAGATGGCTATCTATGGAAAATAGATGGCAGAGGCTCATAGACCTCCTGTCTAGGAGGGATGTCAGTGCAGACGTGGGTCCTCATGGCCCCACTGATATGCAGCAAGGTGCTCTCCAGCTCCTTGGCAGCAGGGAAGTGAGCAGGCTGCCTCTACCTCTGCTGAAGCTACAGGGCCAGCACCATAGAAGCACGCAGAAGAGAAAGATGACACACAAGTAGATTCACAAGGGTAGCCACTTGGGTGTTTTATCCAACGCTTATGTTAAGTTTCCGTTGATGTGCTGTCAAACATAAAAATCTTTATTTTCAACTCTTTCCGGTCTTGGTCAGATTTGTGTGCACCTTTGTATGTGGCTTAGTGAGTTGCAGTGAATGGTGAGACATAACGGTACCTCCAGCAATGGTGATGAGTATGAACGGAATGGGTTGGTCATTGTAGGGATGCTTTATGGTGTTGGTGTGGGGTGGATCCCAACCTGGCGCATCATGTGGCAGCCAGGGTGTACAGCATCAAGTGAAGTAAATCTGGCCATGATGATGCCATCCCTGGCCTCCCGGGCAGCATTGTGCTCAGGTGCTAATGCTCTCTGTCCTGTGCAGCATCGGGAGATTGCAGAGAAGGTTGGTGGTGTTGTTGGTGCTGCTGGTGTTGGGGCTCATCATGGTCAGATTATGAGGACCAAGGTGAGGCAGTATAAACGGGGCATCCATGTTGATGTAATAGACGGCAGGTGAAATAGAGATGACAGAAGTATTCTGTCAATGGTGAGAGAGTTCTTCAAATGAGGCGACATTGGATGGAGACTTTGCTGGAAAGTCTGCAGCCTGCAGAATCTATGCTGGGAATGCAGTGAGAAACAGCTTCTGCTGAGGAAAGTGATCATCTGTCAGGTGGGAGATTTTACTGTACATTTGATGCTGTCAACTAATCAGCTGGAGCAATGGCCACTGAACTCCCACCTCAGGTTGACAGACGTGGTTCCCGAGCAGTGTGTTTCTCGTGGCCATCCAGTAAAATTTAAAAGGTAAGGTTAAAACCACTCTTAAGGGTCTGACAACTAGCTACTAATAATTTAAATTGGGTTGCCCACCTGTGCCGGTTGGGTTGGGTCCGCGCTGACAGATGGGCCTCGGGGAAAGGCGCATGGGAGCGGGACGACAGCAGGTTCCCGACCCACTCCCAAAAATAACAACTTTCCCACCCAACCCGCCTCTGATCGCGCCCGCTACCACCCTTTAAAATCCGGCCTCAGAATATATTTTGAGCAATTTGTGAGAACCCAGCAACGAGATTGCTATACACCCATTCTAAACTAGTAGCTATTGTGTCTCAAGGCATGGCAGCTTTAGCATTGGAATGCCACCTATAGAAGTAACAGGTATTGTAGATATTCGAGTTTTCAATGAAATGAATGGCCCACTATTGAATTTAATATACTGAATAACATTTTTGGTATTGAAAGCACTGGAGACAGTGATGACATTGGGAAATGCTGACATTTTTCATTAACATTCTAACTGAGAACATTCTTTGTGCATTTGTTGATAGTGAAGGTGATTGTATAACTTGGAGAAAGTTAAATAATGGAGCGTTTTGATTTATAGCCAACAAACTGTAATTAATATTTACATTTTATTGCAGAAATTTTGTTATTTATGCTTTCACTTTTAACATAATTGTGGTGCACACTTATCATTGGTTAATTTATGGCATCTGAAATAGATGAAAATGCTTATTAGTTTTAAATATTTATGTATCATTTTACTGCTGAAAGGTTTTTGTTTTACTAATGGAATTTTTCTTTTTTTAATGCACAAGCCTTGGTGTCTTTGCATATTTTACCAATATATTATAATCCCTTAGTTTAAATTGACTCCAAAGCTGTACATTATATAGGGGGAAAAAACAGTTGAATGTATTGCCAGTACTGATTGCTTGGCAATAATACAAGAAGAAACATTTGTAAAGTGTCTCAACCAAGTAGTCCGCTGAAAAAGTCATCAAAATACCTGAAGCTCGTCCATGTTAGAGCTGCAGTAGTTCAACAAAGTATCATAGTTTGTAACCTAGTTGAAGGTAAAAACTGCCAGTTGAAGATCCATGTTACTCTAGTTATCACCAAGAAGCTATGACTGACCAATTGCAGGATTGTAGTTATTTCTGGCTCTTGTTAGGTTATCACAGATACTGAGATGCTTTTATTTCTGAGGTGACTATTTCCCACCAGGTATTTTCATTAATTTCATTGTTTTCCATAAAAAGAGTGCCTAATTTTCTGAGGGCGAGAGGAAGAATTATTGCCTGATTAATACAGCCATATAGCGGCTACATTGAAAAAATACAAACATGATTTGGGAGAAGATGGAGAGGAAACTGTATTTCAGATGAGACTGATCTTAAAGAGGAAGGTAGTCAATAGTCAATGGAAACTCAGACCCACAAGAATCACATACCAGGAACAGGCAGACATTGGAGACATTGGCCCAGAAATTCGGGTCTCCACGGGTGAGTACGCACGGGGTACTCACCCGTAAGCCCAATGGAAGTGCCGGTTTCCTGCATGCACTGCGCATGCGTGGGAAACCGGCACTTCCGTTCCCTTGAAAGAAGGGGTTCAGAGGTCGAACGCGTGCGCAGGAGAGGCTGCGCGTGTGCATCGAACTTACGGCAAGACCTGCTTTTTACAAGGTAAGTGGTGAATTAATTAAAATTAAAACATTTTTTCCACAGCTTTATTATTTTTAAATACTTTAAAGGTAAGTTTATTCTTAGCCCCGTTAGAAAATAAAATTATTTTTTCAAAAATTTAAATTATTGTTTAAAATAGTTATTTCACGTAATTTATAGTTTATTTTAAAAATGTGGTTTTAAAAAAAAAAAATATTTGAAGATTTAGTGATGTTTTGGGGCTTATAGTATTTATAAGTTTTGACAGGTCTTCCTGTCAATTTTATGAATGGGCATTTCCCTGCTACCATTTGCTCTCCATGGCCCACGTGATCCCAGGGGACGCATCGAACTAACTGCGCCCCTGGGATACGCAAGCACTGCGCGCCGGCAGTTGGAGGAGGCCCAGGATCGCAATTCCACACGGGCCCACAGCTCAATGGCCGGCGCGCAAGGTAAGTGCAGGTCGGGGGCTTGCACCCGTGGGAAGCCCCCGACCCGAATTTCTGGGCCATTGTATATACATGAACTCTAGAAGCATTTGCAATAAGATGATGGAACTGGAAACTGTTGTGTACGTAGGGTACTATTATGCTGTACTATTATGCAAAACATGGCTGACCCCAGAGAATTGTAATGAATACAATATACAGGGATACAGCATGTTGAGAAAAGTTAGAGCAGACAGAAATGGAGGTGGTTAGCCCTATATGTCAAGGACACCTAGGTGGTTAATGAAGTTGATCCTGATGAAGTTACATAATGAACTAGAATCATAGAATCCTATGGCACAGAAGGAAGCCTTTCGGTCCATCGTGCCTGTGCCTACTCTTTGAAAGAGCTATCCAATGAGTCCCACTCTGCTGCTCTTTCCCCATAGTCCTGCAAATGTTTCCTTTTCAAGTATATATCCAATTCCCTTTTGAAAGTTACTATTGAATCCCTTTCAGGATGTACATTCCAGATCGTCACAACTCGCTGCATAAAAATATTTCTCCGCATCTCCCCTCCAGTTCCTTTGCCAATTATAATTCGTTTTAAAGTAATTATGGAAAGAGACCATAAAATATCGAAGGTAAAAATTCTCAACTGGGAAGAGCTAATTTCAGTGATTTAAGAAGGGACTTAGCACAGGTAGATTGGAAAAGGTGATTGCAGGGTAAAGCAGCAATGGAGGGCATTCAGGGAGGAGATAGTTCAGGTACAAACTAGGCAGATTCCTTTGAAGGGAAAAGGTAGAGCATCCAAAGCTAATGCACCCTGGATGACAAAGGAAATAAAATTTAAAATAAAACAGAAAAAGGAGGTTTATGACAAATGTCAGGAGCAAGATACAGTTAATAACCAGGAAGATTATGGAAAGTACAGGAGTGAATTGAAAAAGTTAATACGGGATGCAAAGAAAGGTTATGAGAAAAGATTAGCAGGCAACATTAAATTTAACCCTAAAACATTTTATAAACATACTAGCTGAAGTGCCCGATGGTGCTGAGGGTTTTTTGAGGGCATGTTTTTGTTGGAAGAGAGAGAGAGAGCGACTGGGGGGAAGAGAGAGCGACTGGGGGAAGAGAGAGCACGACTGGGGGGAAGAGAGAGAGACTGGGGGAAAGAGAGAGAGAGACTGGGGGAAAGAGAGAGAGAGACTGGGGGAAAGAGAGAGAGAGACTGGGGGAAAGAGAGAGAGAGACTGGGGGAAAGAGAGAGAGAGACTGGGGGAAAGAGAGAGAGAGACTGGGGGAAAGAGAGAGAGAGACTGGGGGAAAGAGAGAGAGAGACTGGGGGAGAGAGAGAGAGACTGGGGGGGAGAGAGAGAGACTGGGGGAGAGAGAGAGACTGGGGGAGATCGAAAAAGGTAGACACAGGCAGACCCGGCTACCAAGAGAGGACAGGATATGCTCTCACTGCAGTCAGGGAGTGGTGGAGACAGAGATGCACTTCCTCACAGCTTGTAGAAAATATCAGGGCATAAGGGAGAATTTCTACCCAAAATTCACAAAAATATGCCCGGAATTCAGAAATTTGAATGACGACCAAAAACTCCCATACCTACTAGGGGAAGAGAGAAATTGTGTAACCTTAGCGGCACACTATGTTACAGCTTGCCATAAACAGAGGGACAACCACTAAATATAAGAAAAGAGTATATACAAATTATATGAATGTATATTTATACACTCAGGGATATATCTGTTTATACACTGTATGGATAGATCTGTATTTTTGTGTACAACCATGAATGTTTTTCGATGCTTTGGCAACATAAGATGTACCTTGTCATGCCAATAAAGCGATTTGAATTGAGAGAGAGAGAGAGACTGGGGGGGTGGAGAGAGAGACTGGGGGAGAGAGAGAGAGAGACTGGGGGAGAGAGAGAGAGAGACTGGGGGAGAGAGAGAGAGAGACTGGGGGAGAGAGAGACTGGGGGAGAGAGAGAGAGAGACTGGGGGAGAGAGAGAGAGACTGGGGGAGAGAGAGAGACTGGGGGAGAGAGAGAGAGAGACTGGGGGAGAGAGAGAGAGAGACTGGGGGAGAGAGAGAGAGACTGGGGGAGAGAGAGGGAGAGACTGGGAGAGAGAGGGAGAGACTGGGGGAGAGAGAGAGAGAGACTGGGGGAGAGAGAGAGAGAGAGAGACTGGGGGAGAGAGAGAGAGAGACTGGGGGAGAGAGAGAGAGAGACTGGGGGAGAGAGAGAGAGAGACTGGGGGAGAGAGAGAGAGAGAGACTGGGGGGGAGAGAGAGAGAGAGACTGGGGGAGAGAGAGAGAGAGACTGGGGGAGAGAGAGAGAGAGACTGGGGGGGAGAGAGAGAGAGAGAGAGACTGGGGAGAGAGAGAGAGACTGGGGGAGAGAGAGAGAGAGACTGGGGGAGAGAGAGGGAGACTGAGGGAGAGAGAGAGACTGGGGGAGAGAGAGAGACGGGGAGAGAGAGAGTGGGGGGGGAGAGAGAGTGGGGAGAGAGAGAGAGAGTGGGGGAGAGAGAGAGAGTGGGGGAGAGAGAGAGAGTGGGGGAGTGAGTGGGGGAGAGAGAGTGGGGGAGAGAGTGGGAGACTGGGGGGAGAGGGAGAGAGAGTGGGGGAGAGGGAGAGAGAGTGGGGGAGAGAGAGAGAGAGTGGGGGAGAGAGAGAGAGTGGGGGAGAGAGAGAGTGGGGGAGAGAGGGGAGAGAGTGGGTGAGAGAGAGACTGGGAGTGGGTGAGAGAGAGACTGGGAGTGTGAGAGAGAGAGACTGGGAGTGTGAGAGGGAGAGAGAGAGGGAGAGAGAAACAGAGGGAAAGAGAGAGAGGCAGAGAGGGAAGGAGAGAGAGAGGGAAGGAGAGAGAGAGGGAAGGAGAGAAAGGGGTGGGAGGGGGGAAAGGGGGGCTGGGAGGGGGAAAGGGGGGTAGGGGGTGTGTGGGGGGGAAGGGGGGTGTGGGGGGAGGGGGGGTGTTGGGGGGGAAGGTGGGGTGTGGGGGGGTAGGGGGTGGGTAGGGGGGATGTGGGGGGGAAGGGGGGATGTGGGAGGGGATGTGGGAGAGGGGTGTGGGACGGGGGGAAGGGGGGTGTGGGACGGGGGGGAAGGGGGGGTGGGACCGGGGGGAAGGGGGGTGTGGGACGGGGGGGAAGAGGGGGGTGTGGGGGGGGGGGAAGAGGGGGGTGTGGGGGAGATGGGGGGGAGGGGGGAAGGGGGGCTGTGGAAGGGGGGAAGGGGGGTGGGGGAAGGGGGTGTGGGGGGAAGGGGGGGTGGAATGGGGTGTGGGGGGGAAGCGGGGGTGTGGGGAAGGGGGGGTGTGGGAGCGGGGGGGAAGGGGGTGTGTGGGAGCGGGGGTGACGGGGAGGTGGGGAAGGGGGGGTGTGGGAGGTGGGGGGGGGAAAGGGAGAGGGGGAGCCAGCAGACCCTCTGCCAGTGTTGGTCCCTGTCTGGGCCGGAAGCCTGGGACTGGAGTTGCGCTGCCGGCCGTTGAAGAAGCCTAGGCCTTGGGCCCCTGCACTGACATGGCCCAGCCTACCTTTTAATACCTTGAAACATGAAACTTAAAGTACTTATAAAACATTTTTGGTAAATCTTTCTATAACATACACTTTACAACCTCACCAATCTTTTTATTAAAAAAGGGGGTCCTCACCTGTCAGTGTGTTGTATCACAAACAACAATGGCTGCTGCTTGCTGTTCAGTTGGAAAGATTAGGCCCTGCCCACACACTCGACTGTCCAGGACCCGATTGGGAGCACTGAAGCCCCACCCACTCTATGTTCCTGTACTAAGATGGCCGCACATGCACTCTGTTACACACTGAATCAAAATGGCATCGCACTGAAACTTTTCACCCTCCTTGACAAAGATGGCTGCCGTTAACCTGGGGCTGTCAGCAGAAGAAATCCCCTCAGCTGCAAACACGGGACCTTCAGATAATTATTCGGGGCTTGTGACCTACCCCAGTTGCTTATGAAGCCTCCCCACCTACCGACCCCGGGAATGGAGTGGAGGCAGCAGACCCTCTCCCCTCTGCCAGTGTTGGTCCCTGTCTAGGCCGGGAGCCTGGGACTGGAGTTGCGCTGCTGGCGTTTGGAGAAGCCTAGGCCCCGGGCCCCCGCACTGACATGGCCCCGAGAAATAAATCACATACTGGACTCATTTATTACACGCAAATTATATAATGAGCCAGTTGGGCTCCTATGTACCAAATTTGTGCTGGATAAAATCCCCTCCACACACACAGAAAGTGGGAAAAATAAATCAATAGTTAGTAATTAGGAATCAAGATGGCTGACACCTCGGTTCAGAATGATAAGGCTCGCCCACACACACACCGATTGGTCAACCGTCAGGTCACTGAAGTGTAGGATTGGTCAATGGTCCTGTCACTCGACTGTGGGATGGTCCGCCCGCACACACAATGAACCCGCCCCCACTCGATGCTAATGAGCAGAATTTTGAATGTTTTTTGGATACCGTCGGCACAACTTTTGTCCGACCAAAAGTAAATACGCCTACAATAGTCCCCTAATGATGAGCTTTCTTTTGATATAACATATGTGTGTGAACACTCTATAACTTTTGATTGTATAGCCGGACAGACAGAGAGACAGGGAGACAGACAGACAGAGACATACTGTTTTATATATATAGATAGACTAGCTGGAGTGCCCGGCGGTGCCGAGGCTTTTTTGAGGGCATGTTGTTGTTGAAAGAGAGAGAGAGAGTGACTGGGGGGGAGAGAGAGAGCGACTGGGGGGGAAGAGAGAGCGACTGGGGGGAAGAGAGAGGGCGACTGGGGGGAAGAGAGCGAGCGACTGGGGGGGAGGGGAAGGGGGGGTGGGAAGGGTGTGGGGGGGAAAGGGTGGGGGAAGGAGGGGAAGGGAGAGAGGGAGGGAGGGGGGAAGGGAGAGAGGGAGGGGGGAAGGGAGAGTGGGAGGAAGGGAGAGAGGGAGGAGGGAAGGGAGAACGGGAGGGGGGGCGCCAGCAGACCCTCTCCCGGCGATGGCTCCGCGGAGCTCCGTGCCGCCCCACGCACTGACATGGCCCAGCCGAGCGCAGCGCCCCGGTCAGCCTGAGCCCCGCCTCCCGAGCCCTGCCCCACACCCTCCCGAGCACCGTTGCCGGGGTAACCCTTTCCGCTCTCCCGAGCACCGGCCTCCTGAGCCCCGCCCTCCCGAGCTCCGGCCCCCCGCCCAAGCCGGCTTCAAGACCGCCGAGCGGGGAAGAGAGAGAGACGCCGCATCTCACATGCTGGCTTCCCGTGCTCTGTGCCTCGGACTTCTGTGTGTCACCTGCTGCGCGCGCACCCTGTGCCTGTCCCGTGTCCCTCGCGGCCGACGCCGTTGCCCCGGGTAACGTGACGGGTGAGACTGGGGGGGGGAGGAGCTTACCACAAGCCGTGGGACAATTACCTAGCTCGGGCGTGGCTGGGCAGGAGAGGCCCAGGCTTTGAGGCCTTACAAAAACGGGGAAAGGTAGGAAAAAGAATCAGGTTAGAGAAAATATTTACAAATGAATTAACTTTTTTAAAAAACAATTTAATAAAAGCAATTTATTTTTGCTGGAAATGTAGATTTGAAAAGAAACACGCAGAAAGTGGGAAAAAGAAATGAACAGTTTGGAATCAAGATGGCGGCCACGCACCTCGGTTCAGAAGGCTAAGGCCCGCCCACACACGCACCGATTGTTCAACCGTCATGTCACTGAAGCGTAAGATTGGTCAATCGTCCTGTCAATCGACTGTAGGAGGGCCCGCACGCGCGACGAACCTGCCTCCACGACGCAGCGATTGGTCGACCATCGGGTCGCTCGACTGTACGATTGGTCGACCGCGACGTCACTCGATGCTAATGATCGGATAATGAGCGGAATTTGGAATGTTTTTTGGATACCGCGGGCGCAATTTTTGTCTCACCGAAACGTAAATACACTTATGACCGTTCTGGAATCGTAAGCTTTCTTTTGATGTGACGCACGTGTAGGTACGCTCTATAACTTGAGAGTGTATAGCCGGACAGACAGACAGACAGACGAACAGAAGGACAGAAGTACCACTTTATATACAGATATAGGGGGAAAAATTCGGTATCAACCATTTTGGGGCTTTAACATCGCCTGGGCGCTAATTAGTGCCGGCGACCACGAAATTGCATTTTAGCGCCCCAGGAGGGAAGTGGAGTGCTAAATAAAGTGCTTCACTTCTTCGGGCGCTAATGACGGAGAGCGGGGCGGAGACTTCAGCAGCGCTGCACACTGGGCTGAGCAGCACTGCCACATTCAAAGGCTCCTTCCCTCACTTAAAGGGAAGGACCATCGCTGCAGGCTCTGCAATTTAAAAAGTACCTACCTGGACCACCAAGGCAGCTGTGATCCTGCGCAATCAGCCCGACACTCAAGCAGAGTGCCGGCTGATCGATCGCGGGCAGGAAACCACGAAAATAACTAGAACAAGAAAGTTAAGTTTTTTTTCTACTTACCTCGGCCACCTCACCTTTTAATCCTTGCCCCCAAAGCTGCCGGCCGCTCGATGCACACCTCCTGCAGCTGTTGGTATTTTCGACCGGCGCTGCTGCAGGGGGTGGAAGTCAATTTCGGGTTGGGGCGCTACCAGGGCGATGCGCATGGCGATGATGTCACGATCTCCGGACGAAGGAGATCGGGGCACAACACCGTAACGCTGCCACAAAACTCCCGACAAATATGGCGGGAGTCGATGTCAGCACCGCACCCACTCACAAAGCCATTTGCACCCGTTAGTGCCCCCTGGGGGCGCTAACAGGAGGCCAAAAGGCACCGAATTTCACCCCCATAAAGTGTAAGCGGTTAGCTAGGAAAAATGTTGGGCCTATTAAGAGCTCAAAGGGAAATTTTCATGTAGAGGCAGAGGACATGGCAAAAGTATTAAATGAGTACTTAGTATCTGTCTTCACAAAGGAAGCGGATGATGTGGAGGCTAAAAGAGGAGAGGGACGTTATGGACAGGATAGAGAAGATGTACTAAAAAGATTTAAATTACTGAAAGTTGGTAAGTCACCGGGTCCAGATGGATCCTAGGTTGCTGAAAGAAGCAAAGGTAGAAATGACAGAGGTATTGGTCACAATCTTACAATCCTCTTTGGATACAGGAGTAGTGTCAGAGGACTGGAAGGTCGCTAATATTATACCACTATTCAAAAAAGGGGAGAGGGATAAATCAGGTACCATTATCAGGGACAAAATAAACTTTTATTTGGAAACGCATGGCTTAATCAAGGAGAGCCAGCATGGATTTGTTAAAGGCAAATCATGTTTGATTAACTTGATTGAATTCTTTGTAGAGGTAACAGAGAAAGCTGATCAAGGTAATGCAGTAGATGTATATATGGACTTTCAGAAGGCATTCGACAAAGTGCCACACGGCAAGCTTATTAAGAAGATGGAAGCCCATGGAATTAAGGGGGAAGTGGCGGTATGGATACAAAATTGGCTCAGTGACGGGAAGCAAAGGGTGGTGGATGGATGTTTTTCAGACTGGGAGGTGGTTTGCAGTGGTATTTCCCAAGGGTCAGTTTGGGTCCATTAGGGGGAAAAGTTCAGTATCACCTCGTTTGGGGTGCCATTATCGGCCGTGCGTAAAGTTTAGCGCCTGGTGCTAATTATCGCCTCCAACAGCAAACTTGGCGTTTACCGCCCCTGGAGGTGATTGGTGCACTAAATCAAGCACTTCACACCTGTCTTAAGGCGCAAAGGCCGAGGAGCGAGGCGCTACCTCAGAGCGCTGGCAAAGCAAGGAAGGGCCAATCAAAATAAACCTGCAAAGTGCTGCTCAGTACTCAAAACTCCTTCACACAGCGCTGAATCTCTCCAAAAGTCTCTCTCTCTCTCTCTCTCTCTCTCAGAATGCGTGGTGCAAAAATGCCACCGACAAAAAAAGGCAGGAAGCAGTCGCCTTTAAATAGCGCCCCCCTAGTCCCTTTCTGACAGCATAATGCTCCCCTCAACCTGTCATTGCTAGCGGCAGGCGGTAAGGCAGGGGGCGCCACTCAATTTCCGGTCTGGGGCGCTAACGGGGTGTTGCGCACTCGACTGACATCACAATCTGCTGGCGCAGGAGATCATGGCAGTAGTGTTTAGCGCCGCCGCAAAATGTCTAGTTAATTTTGCGAGCAGCTCAAACATCACTGCGCCCCATTAGCGCCCTCTTAAGGCGCTAATGGGAGGCGCAAACAACCGAATTTTTCCCCCTTACTGTTTGCTGCACTTCTTATAAATGACCTAGACTTGGGTTTAGGGCGCAGCATTATAAAGTTTGCAGATGATACGAAACTTGGTAAAGCAGTAGAGAGTGATGAAGATTGTTATAGGCTTCAGGATGACATAGACAGGATGGTGAAATGGGCAGAAGCATGGCAGATGGAGTTCAATGCGGAGAACTGTGAAGTGATGCACTTTGGGAGGACTAATATGGAAACACAGTATACTATAAATGGCAGGATTTTGAAAAGTGTAGATGAGCAGAGAGACCTTGGTGTCCATATACACAAACCCTTAAAGGTGGCAGGGCAAGTTGATATGTGAAGGAATAAGCCATATTTCAGAAAAATACACCATCGTATGAACAGATTTCTGATATTATTAAAACATGACATACTGGGTTTAAAAGTCTGGAAAGCCTCAGCAACACAAGCTGTGTCAATACAGGCTTCTGAGATGGGATGGTTTGATAACACAAACGTTGTAAAACACCATACAAGCTTTGAAATGGGAATTGGTTAAAACAATGGCCCTATTGAAATAGCAGTTTGGCGCTTCCAGAAGGTCTGGAGTTTGGGAGAAACACAATGGAATGACCCAAGTAAAGTGTTATAAACTAACACGTTGAACAGAAGCACAGAAAAATTAAAAGGCATGTGCCTTTGAAAAGATGACATCAAGTAAAAGAAACACCTGCTGGTCAAATAGTTTTTATGTTAAACTTGAAAGACAGGAAACATAAGTCAATAATATAACCAACTAAGATGGCTAGGAAAACAAACACCCTGGCTGAACTGTCTTTAATTTACATGTTGTACATATGATACCAACAGAACACTTTGAAGATATGACTTCAATAGATGACACCAAGCAATCACATGGTTTTTGTATTGAACTTGGAACACCATGGAGACACAACGTCTGCTAATAACCAGTTAAGCCAATATTAAGAATTGAATGGCAGACCTTTGATAAGAATGACATCAAAGAGATAAATCTGTTGTAGCCATTTTTTGATAAGTTTTTGGAACACCTAAAGGTAGAGACATAATCATGCATGCAGCAGCTAAAATGACAGTAAGAATAGAAAGAATTCAACAAAGATGACTTGAGATAATTAGCTTACATCAGCAGAAAACTTCAAAGGATAAACCATTAAAAAAGATATAAAAATAAGAGCTTTTCAGAACAGAAAGTCAGAAGTCACTGGAAATGGGCAAGCAATTCTCAGCTTCAGAACCACTCTGTAAGCCTACAACTCTGAGTCTCGGGTAATAAAGGTAATTGATTTTGGTGGATATCCTGGATTAGAATAATAAGAAATGTAAAAATGTACGAAGTTAAGATTTGAGAATAAGAATCTCTGAGGATAAGAAATGTAAGCTATTTGTTTTTGAACTGTTAATGTTGCGATTGACTCAAAAGCTGTTAACTGTATGTCGGCTCTTAAATAAATCTATATATTTTTAGAATTGTCTCAAGTATTTCTTTATCAATCTCGTGAACTCAATTTCTGTACACTCTTTTGAAAGGAGTTGCAGAATTCTGGGGGGTATTCCGGTCCCTCATAATATCCGGAAGATTACAGTCTAGTTAAACTTATTAAAAGTGCTATCCGAAGGACGATAACATCTTCACGTCATTTCTTTCCTTTAGGGAGAGATAGTCTGAACCTTTAGACCCAATTAGGCATCTTATAAAATTCGGCTATCTCTAATTTTAGTTGAAGGTGAACGTCTGGGGAATACGCCTGATCTGGGGTAGCCCGAAAAGGGCTAGGACTAGTAATTATCCCTTCAGATAAGGTGGTTAAAAAGCATATGGGTTTATAAATAGAGGAATAGAATATAAAAGCAGAGATCATGCTAGAACATTCTAAATCACTGGTTAGGCCTCAGCTGGAATATTGTGGACAATTATGGGCACCACACTTCAGGCAAGATGTAAAGGCCCTTGAAAGGTTAAAGAGGAGGTTTACCAGGATGTTACCGGGGATGAGGGACTTCAGTTATGAGGAAAGGTTGGAAAAGTTAGGACTGTTCTCTATGGAACAGGGAAGGTTAAGAGGTGACTTAATAGAGGTTTTCAAGCAGATGAGAAGTTTTGATAGGGTAGATTGAGAAAAATCATTCCCTGTGGTGAGTAAGTCAATAACTAGAGGTCATTGATTCAGAATCATTGGCAAAAGATCTAGAGGGGAGATGAGGAGAATTTTTTTCACTCAGAGTTGTCGTGATCTGGAACGCTCTACCTGAAAAGATGATGGAAGCTGATTCCATAAATAATTTTAAAAGGGAGTTGGACAGGGACTTGAGGATGAGGAACTTACAGGGTCACGGACAAAATGCAGAGATGTGGGACTAAGCACGACTGCTCTTTCAAAGAGCCAGCATGGACATGATGGGCTGAATAGCCTCCTTCTGTGCTGTAAGTTTCTATGATTCTATAAATGATCTTAAATCTGTATCCTCTGGTTATCGACCCTCCCACCAGTGGAACCAGTTCCTCCTAATTTACTCTATCAAAACCCTTCATAATTTTGAATACATCTATAAAATCTCCCCTTAATCTTCTCGGAGAACAATCCCAGCTTCTCTCATCTCTCCACATAACTGAAGTCCTTCACTCCTGGTATGATTCTGGTAGATCTCTTCTGCACCTACTCCAAGGTCTTGAAATCCTTCCTAAAGTATTGTGCCCAAAATGTTATCAGCTTGCACTGCCACTTGCAAAGATTTGTGCACATGAGGCCTTAGGTGTCTCTGTTCCAACACCACCTTTAAAATTGTACCATTTAGTTTATATAATCTTTTCTCACTCTTCCTCCCAAAATGCATCACTTTACCCTTCTCTGCATTAAATTTCATCTGCCATGTGTCTGCCCATTTCACCAGTCTGCCGATTAAACCAGTCTGCCTATGTCCTCCTAAAGTCTTCCACTATCCTCCTCACACAAGAAATATGAGCAGGAGTAGGCCATACGGCCTCTCGAGCCTGCTCCGCCATTCAATAAGATCATGGCTGATCTTACTGTTTAACTACTCTGGCTAGACATCTTTTTAATGAGAAAAAGGCAAAGCTAAACCTAGGGTTATGCCACAAACCACCTTATCAGCCTAATGAGGAAGACAGCTTCCTCTATGAAAAAATAAGAGGGATATGTGAAAATAGTTATATTAATGGGTGAAATGAATCAACCAAATATTAATCGAGAGAGGAAGAGTCTGTTGGGGGACACAAAATGTTCTTGGTATAAAATGTCTTCAGTAACTTTAAGTGTTAGTGATTGTAAATGTAAGGCAAACAGAGTGGAACTTCCAATATCTGCACAATTATCAACCTTCCTGATTATTCATTGGAATTTTTGTGGGAGAAAGCCTTGTGCCAGTTTTCATTACTCACCCAGGGAGAGGACGTCCATTTTAGGAGAAAATGGATGTATTGTCCATATGTTAAGCATATTTAGCAACTGCAGTCTTAAGCAGTATCGGTAGGGTGGCTGGCTATGCAGGTCTCTTCCTCCCCGCCTTCCCCTTCACCCAAGCACTGAATGCTAATATTTCTAAGATCTATCAAAAGATCAGTAGATAGATATGCATGAGGAATGCCATTCAGTCCATCCAGATGCCAACATTTTGCCCCCATGTCAACTCATCCAACAAGAAAGGTCCTACAGTCTCCCCATCATGGCATCCAACTGATTCTTAAATGATACTAGGGTTTTTGCCTCACTGCCCTGGTCAGACATTCATTCCTTGTATTGCTCACTATTTGTGTCGTACACATGCAGCTTCTATCTTCCCTCTGCCTTAACCCAGAATGTTGCTACATGTGTAAATTAGAAGAATTACTTAAAATCCCTGCTTATTGTACCAAAGTGGATGTGAAAAGAACAGGCCCTGGCTTCACAGAATACATGACACAGGACGTCCACTATGAACATCCACCGTTACAGGTATAAAAGAGAATAAGTACTTCGACTTTCCAGTATGAGCATGTCCAGTTGTAATGGATATTCTGCATTGTGTTTCAACATTTATTATCTCCATTTCTTTTCCCCCCTCTCTCTCTTACACAATAGTTAGCTGAGTCGGATTTAAACTGATTTTTATTTGTCATCAAAATGATTTAATTGAGTTGGTCACATTACTAAAAACCAAACAGACCGATAGATAGAAAACAGGCATTTTCTTAGCAAACAAAAAGTCACAGGTGTTCAATATTGTCTCAATATCTTTTCCATGCTTTCTACATGTTTAGAGATACAAAATATAACCTGGACAAAATTAATGCAAATTACAATGTTCCAGCGTTAGTGCACAAACTGGTCCTTACCTTGAAAAATCAAACAAATATGTTGGAGTTTTTCACTTCCGCACTCGGCAGCCCACAATCTATATATATAAAAGGATACATGTCTGTCTGTCATTCCGTCTGTCTGTCTGTCTGTATTGAATAAACTCGAAAATTATAGAGCATACCTACACTTGTGTTACATCGAAAGAAAGCTGACGATTCCAGAACTATCCTAAGCATCTTTATGTTTCGGCCAGACAAAAATTGCGCCCGCGGTATCCAAAAAACATTCAACATTCTGCTCATTATCCGCTCATTAGCATCGAGTGACGTCGAGGTCGACCAATCATATGGCGGGTTCCTGGTGCGTGCGGGCAGGCCCTCCTACGGTCGAGTGACGGGATGATTGACCAATCCTACGCTTCGGTGACCTGACGGTCCACCAATTGGTGTGTGTGTGGGTGGGCCTTATCGTTCTGAACCGAGGTGAGTCGCCGCCATCTTGATTCCAAACTTTTCATTTCTTTTTCCCGCTTTCTGCGTGTTTCTTTTCAAATCTACATTTCCAGCAAAAAAAAAAGTTGCTTTTAAAAGACAAATTGTTTTTAAAAAAAGTTAATTCATTTGTAAATCTTTTGTCTAACCTCTATAATTTTCCTACCTTTCACCGTTTTTCCAGGCCTCAAAGCCTGGGCGTCTGTTGACCAGCCACGCCCGAGCTAGGCGCCTCCCATCGCGATCGACAAAAGGCCAGCGATCGCCGCCATCCTTGTGAAGGCTGGAGGGGGTGGGCCTGAGCCGAGCATCGCTGCCGCCACCATCTTAGTAAAGGCGGGTGGGGCGGGAGTCAGCGTCCGCGTCATCTTCCGCCCGGAGCGTGACTTTAGTCCAGCCGGGACTCACGCGGCAGGTTGCGCGGCGGCGTCTCTCTGGTCTTGAAGCCGGCTCGGGCGGGGGGCGGGGCTCGGGAAGGCAGAGCTCGGGAGGGCGCGCACTGCGCGCGGGGGTCGGGAGAGCGCAGCGGGAGGGCGGGGCTCCGGAGAGCGGGAGAGCGGGAGGGCGGGGCTCCGGAGGCCGGTGCTCGGGAAGGCGGAGCTCGGGAGGGCGCGCGCGCGGGGCTCGGGAGAGCGGAGTGGGAGGGTGGGGCTCTGGAGATCATGGGGGAGGGCGGGCGAGCCTCGGGAGATCGGGGGGGACGGGGTTCGGGAGATCGGGCCTCGGGAGATCGGCGCTCGGGAGGGCGGGGCTCGGGACATCGGGGGTGGGGGGCGGGGCTTGGGGACTCCCCCCCCTCCCCTCCCCCCCCTCCCCCTTCCCTCCCCCCTCCCCTCCACCTCCCCCCTCCCCCTTCCCTCCCTCCCCTCCCCCCCTCCCCCTCCCCTCCCCCCTTCCCCTCCCCCCTCCCCTCCCCTCCCCCATCCCCCCTCCCCTCCCCCTCCCATCCCCCTCCCCTTCCCCTCCCCCCTCCCCTCCCCCCTTCCCCTCCCCCCTCCCCTCCCCCCTTCCCCTCCCCTTCCCCTCCCCCTTCCCCTCCCCCTTCCCCTCCCCCCTCCCTCCCCCTCCCTCCCCCTTCCCTCCCCTTCCCCCCTCCCCTCCCCTTCCCCCTCCCTCCCCTCCCCTCCCCTTCCCCCTCCCTCCCCTCCCCTCCCTCCCCCCTTCCTCCCCTCCCCCTCCCTCCCCTTCCCCCCTCCCCCCTTCCCTCCCCTTCCCCCCTCCCCTCTTCCCTCCCCTTCCCCCCTCCCCTTCCCCCCTCCCCTCCCCTTCCCCCCTCTCCTCCCCCCTCTCCTCCCCCCCTCTTCCCCCCTCTCCCCTTCCCCCCTCTTCCCCCTCCCCTTCCCCCCTCTTCCCCCCTCCCCTTCCCCCCTCCCCTTCCCCCCCTCCCCTTCCCTCCTCTTCCCCCCCTCCCCTCCCCCCCTCTCCTTCCCCCCTTCCCCCCTCCCCTTCCCCCCTCTTCCCCCCTCCCCTTCCCCTTCCCCCCTCCTCCCCTCCCCTTCCCCCCTCTTCCCCTCCCCTCCCCTTCCCCCCTCTTCCCCCCTCCCCTTCCCCCCTCCCCTTCCCCCCCTTCCCCCCTTTCCCCCCTTCCCCCCTCTTCCCCCCAGTCGCTCTCTCTCTTCCCCCCAGTCGCTCTCTCTCTTCCCCCCAGTCGCTCTCTCTCTTCCCCCCAGTCGCTCTCTCTCTTCCTCCCAGTCGCGCTCTCTCTTCCCCCCAGTCGCGCTCTCTCTTCCCCCCAGTCGCGCTCTCTCTTCCCCCCAGTCGCTCTCTCTCTTTCTTCCAATAACAACATGCCCTCGAAAAAGCCTCGGCACCGCCAGGCACTCCAGCTAGTATTAAAATAAATGTGTGGAAAATCACTGGCTGGTGAGCACATAAGTGATAACCCCAGCTATTGACTGATCAACTAGGCTTGATGGTAGAATTTTATATTAAAAATTAATAATCCAAAATGCAAGAAAATAGTAAACTAACTGGCAGCTTTCCTCCTTCAACGTCCTACGTTAAGCCTTATTGTTACTTAAAATCCCTGCTTATGTACCAAATCTAAATGCAAGAATTTTTATAAAGACCTCCCCATCTTACCTGAATGATGAAAGAAAGACTTGCATTTGTATAGCGCCGTTCACGACCATCGAACATCTCAAAGTGCTTTACAGCTAATGAAGTACTTTTTGGAGTGTAGTCACTGTTGTAATGTAGGAAATGCGGCAGCTAATTTGCACACAGCAAGCTCCCACAGCAATGTGACAATGACCAGACAATGTTTTTGTGATGTTGATTGAGGGAGAACTCCCCTGATGGTACAATCCTTCCAGGAATTCCCTCCTTTAACTTGACCTTGTTTTCTATTCTCTCCCAGCGAATAAACGTGAAGGAAAGAGATTCAACCACCCCAACCACTCAACTTGTCACATAATAAGCAAAGCAAAATTGTCAGTGCAAAGTTTCATTTGTCACACAGGCATTGGCAGTATGATGGAGACAGGAGCCTGCAGTGTGGAACTGATCAATATGCACAATGCCTAAGACTTCATCTTGTCTTTCATTACTGGGGCAGTAAAATGTGGAGCAGATCACCCGCCTCTTCCTAGGGTGACAATCAAACGAGGTCCATAACAGGTAGGTGATACAATTCACCAGTTTGCTGCCCAAGCAGTGAAGGACTTTTTTAGAATATTTTATTGAAGTAATGGCTTGGTGCAATACATTTCAAAAGTTGTTAAAGTGGTCAGGGGGTGTTGCTGGATGCTTGCAAGGCTTTGGATGGTAAAAGAAGGCCTCTCAGCTGGTCAGGCAGCATCCGTGGAGAGAGAAACAGAGTTAACATCTCAGGTTGAGCTGAGTATTTCCAGCATTTTCTGTTTTTATTTCAGATTTCCAGCACCTGCAGTATTTTGCCTCTGAGAAAACTACTTGCTCGCAGTCCTGGGGGGCACATGGAGATGAAGCAGAGGCAACAAAGGAGACAAGCTGCTCACAGAGGAAAGAGGAAGATGCAGAAGAGGAAGACACATAAGAGGAAGATGCAGAAGAGGAGGAAACGGAAGGAAAGATACAACCCAGAAAGCCCCTTCCTGGCCTGGATATCTGGGATAGAATCAGCTGCCTGCGGTACCAGTGACAACAACCCCAATTCCCCTTTCAACATTAGTCCCACACCTTACCTTCCCTCTGTTACTGACCATCACAGCGTCCTCTTGGCCACAATGCTGAAATAAAAGCCACCACAAAGCAAACTTTCCAATCCAACTTTATCCATATAGGAATCCAATATGACATCAGGAAATCAATTAATCACCCCTGTGCATTCCTTTAGTGACTGTCTTTTGTGTGCCTTTGCCTATCCTACTGATGTCACACAGTGCTACCCCAGTGGCTGTTGGAAGGCTGCTGACTTTCAGTGGGGGACACTGTAGCTGGCCTTGCAGGACAACCTTGAGAAGGTGGTGGCTGGGAGTGTTAAATCGAGTGACGGTATTTCTTCTTCTTCTTCTTCACTCTCCTCTCCCTCTTCTTGGTCACCCACTGGCTAGGCAGGCTGCATTTCTTGGGTGTCTGAAATAAGACAGATGCAAGGGTAGGCTTACACCATGCACAGCTTGTAAATCAGAAGACATTGTGGGATGAGGGAGAAGTGGAATGTAAGAAGGAGGATAACGTATGAGGATACCAACATTTTGTATTATTTCAGCTCCGCCATTGGCCTAGGGCTCAGCCATGCCCCTGCCAAGAAGGGTCACACCATCTCCTTCTAGGGGGTGAGGTGAAGCTGGGAATATGAGGTGTGCCTCATATTTGGTAGAGGTTGTTGGTAGGTGAGTGATTGGGGGGGTCATGCAATGAGCACTGTGTGAGGCTAGTGGTGCAGTTGGTAGGAGACGCCTTTTGAAGATGCATTCACTGACCTTAACCACAGGTTTGAAGTCATGAAACTTCTTTGGGCACTGGAGCCAGTTCGTGGGACAACACTGCTGGCAGTGACGGCCTCGGTGATCTGGTCCCACATCCTTCTTTCTGGAGGGCCTCCTGTCCCCCTGTGGGTAGAGGACCTTGTTTGACATCCTGGAGAGATGTATGTTGGACATCTTGGGAGTTAAGGGTTAACAGTCGAACTTCTTTGTATATTGGATTAACAGGCTTTCCAATATAAACAGGATGACTTTGAAATGTCATAAAAAGAATGCATAGCTTGTCTTCTGATATGTAAAGTGCTTGCGTATGGAAATAAGTGTTAGTAATAAAATGTAACTTTAGTTTTAGGGTCTTAAAATGGGGTAGAAAGTCCATTTGCTAAAGATAACAGTAGGTAAAGGAAGTCTTGTTTAGGGAAAGTAGTTCTGAATTAAACAAACTACAACTGTTTACATGAATAGTCTGTTTTCAAAGGATTTGGGAATAGATATGTCATACAATCATATCTATGACATTTTCCTTTGATGTAGCCAAAATATGGTGTATAAAGGTTCATGGTTTTCAACTGTATGTCAGAGTGCTCGAAAAATACAGAAACCAGAAAAATTCACTCTCTGTGTACAGTTAAAGATGATCACTTTTACTGTGTAACAATAAAGTCTGTTTCGCATACTCCACTGCGAAGTCTCATGCTTACTCAAAATGTGTTGTTGTGAACCAAAGGAGAAAGGAGGTTGACTGCTAACAGACCTCTCTTCCAGTGTTTACCCCCTGCACAAAGCTGGAGTGCTGCACGTGAGACTTGGATGCCCTTTCCCTGGCCTGTTGAGCCAGTTGTGATAGTGCTGAAGCACTTTTACCATTTTTTATGTGCGGAAGGCAGTTCAGCTTTAACAGCTGAAGACTGCCTAGTTTGGAATGATTTTTAATGGGTTTTTTCAGAAGGCACTTGAGCTCTAAGGGGTAGAGACTGCCTATTTAAAAAAAAAAAAATTTTTCAGAAGGCAGTCCCCCTTTAAGGGCTCGAGACTACTTTCTAAAATGACAGCCTTGCTTTAAGAAAAGACAGCCTTGCTCCAGGGACACTATGGCCATCCTACATTGGGCCTCTTGCTGAGCGCACTGCCTGAGGCAGCACGTTCCTTGCTAGTCTGTGCGCTCCAATCATTCAAATCAGCAGGCAGCACCAAATAACGGCGCTGCCTGCGATCTTTTTATGGACGCAAGCAAATCTCGCCCGTTTTCAAGCTTTATTGGATTTCTAGGCCTATACCTCTCCCATAACAGAGGCCTTGACCAAAGGAAGGCTTGAATTTTACTGCATCTTAGTCCAGAAATCTCTAGTCAGATATAAACCACTATCTGATCTTAAACTCTATGTTGCCCTATGATTCTTGTGCTTGAGTGGCAAACACTACTACAACATAATGAGCACAAGATCTAAAGCCTATTTTAAGAACATTACACAAATACACTCCCTAGAATATTATATAGTTAGCGTCATAGGTTATGTACATAAAATGTATTGAATGCTTTTCATCCTCATACAATCTCTGCCTTCTCACCCTGCAAAAAAAGCCTTATATTTTCCTGTGGCTATTTATGATTGCATTTATGAAAATATCCAGGCACACATTTCATCTGCATGCTGAGCTTTTGTTAGTTGTAAGCCTTGGTGGTTGGCATCAGCAGCTGTAACATGAATTACCTATAAACTGTTGCATTAGCAAGCAGTAATTACACAGCAAAATCAATATAAGACTTTTAAAAGAGAAGTGCTTGGAACAGCACAATATCAAATGATTGTAATAACAACAGAAAATGCTGGAAAACCTCAGCAGGCCAGGCAACATCTGTGGAGAGAAATTTGAGTTGACGTTTCGGGTCAAACCCTTCTTCAAAACTGGAAAGAAAGGAAAATAGATCGAAGGCAGGGCTGCGATCGGACAAAAGAAGTGAAAGAAACAAAAGAGCTAGACGAGATGGTAATAGGCTGAGATGAGGTGTAAAGTGTACTGGCAGGGCAAGAGATAGCTGCCAGGTGTGAGAGAGAAACAAAAGGAAAGGAGGGGGGGAAAAGGAGTGGAAAAATTACAAGAAAAAATGTGTAATAGGGGCCGAGCTTATGATCTGAAATTGTTGAACTCGATATTGAGACCGGAAGGCTGCAGAGTGCCTAATCGGAAGATGAGGTGCTGTTCCTCGAGTTTACGTTGAGCTTCCGTGGAACAATACAAGAGGCCGAGGACGGTGAGGTCCGAGTGGGAATGGAGCGGTGAATTAAAATGACAGGCGGCCGGAAGCTCGGGGTCACCCTTACGGACTGAACGGAGGTGTTCCGCAAAGCGGTCACCCAATCTGTGTTTGGTCTCCCCAATGTAGAGGAGACCGCATCGTGAGCAGCGAATACAGTATACTAGATTGCGAGAAGTACAAGTAAATCGCTGTTTCACCTGGAAGGGGTGTTTGGGGCCCTGGACAGTGGGAAGGGGGGAGGTATAGGGGCAGGTGTTACATCTCCTCCGCTTGCACGGGAAGGTGCCAGGCGAAGGGGAAGGGCTGTTTGGGGTGATAGAGGAGTGGACTAGGGTGTCTCGGAGGGAGCGGTCCCTGCGGAATGCTGAAAGGGGAGGGGAGGGGAAGATATGTTTGGTGGTGGGATCACTTTGGAGGTAGCGGAAATGCCGGAGGATGATCCATTAAATGTGGAGGCTGGTGGGGTGAAAGGTGAGGACAAGGGGAACCTTATCATGGTTCCAGGAGGGAGGGGCAGGGGTGAGGGCAGAAGCGCGGGAGATAGAACTGACACGGTCGAGGGCAGTGTCAACTACGGTAGAGGGGAATCCTCGGTTGCGGAAAAAGGAAGACATGTCTGAAGCACTGGTGTGGAAGGTGGCATCGTCGGAGCAGATACAGCAGAGACGGAGAAACTGGGAGAATGGAATAGAGTCCTTACAGGAAGCGGGGTGGGAGGAAGTGTAGTCCAGGTGGCTGTGGGAGTCAGTGGGCTTGTAGTGAATATTGGTCGATAACCTATCCCCAGAGATGAAGACGGAGAAGTCGAGGAAGGGAAGGGAAGAGTCAGAGATGGACCATGTGAAGGTGAGGGAAGGGTAGAAATTGGAGGCAAAGTGAATGAAATTGTCAAGTTCGGGGCGAGAGCAGGAAACGGCACCGATACAGTCATCAATGTATCGGAAAAAGAGGTGAGGGAGGGGACCTGAGTAGGACTGGAACAAAGATTGTTCCACATAGCCCACAAAAAGGCAGGCATAGCTAGGACCCATGCGGGTACCCATGGCAACACCTTTGATTTGGAGGAAATGAGTGGAGTTAAAGGAGAAGTTGTTCAATGTGAGAACAAGTTCAATATCAAATGATTGTATTCATGTATTTTAAGATATCAGTAATAGCCCAAGCAGAAGCGTATAACTCACTGGGTGATGCATTTACAAGTCTAACAGCCTGAGATAATCTAGTTTGTAATGATAGCTATATTCACTTTATTTCTGTGAGTATTCATACCGTTTACTGTATCCACAATCCAAGCATTGAATTCCAATGTATCAAACCACTTCCCATTCAATTCCGTAGCAAAACTGTTAACATTCAGGAGCAATATTAAGAATGCTATTTATGATCAGTAAGTGTGGCACGGACTGCATGTACAGGTTCAGAACATGAAGCTGTTGTTTGTCTTTTGGTGATAAAATTGAAAATAGGTCACATTTTTAGACCCAAACAAGTGCCTGTCAGTCCTAATGGGAAGCACTTGGTAAGTCTGCAATGGTGAAGAATGTCTGGAGCACGCATAATATTTCAATACCGTATCCTGACCCACACATAAGATGTTCCACAGCGACTCTATTTTATTCATGTACAGCAGGCCAAACTGAACGATGAATTTGTCCAATTAAAGCAAGAAGTATGACTAATGTGTTTTTGTAATAGTTTGCTGAATGATTGATTTTTAAAGAGTTAGAGTAACCAGATTTGGACACAGATTTCTAATTTTTATCTGCAATTTATGGATGGCCTGATCCACGTTTATCATTACTAGGTGAATCAATTATGCCTTCATTGGGACTTGACTATATAATTCTATGCTGCAGCCCATTTAGCCAGGGCCTTGTCTGACCTGACAAGATAACAAGAGGAACATAAAAGAGCAGCTCAAAATCAGTGACAGCTTTTAAAATATACAATGTACACAACTACACATTGTTTTGATATGTAATTCTGTGCTATTTACACTCAGTGCACCTTTCTTAAACATTTGCACTTTTGGAGATTCCCTCCAAGTAGCAAAATTGTAAACCATTTTATAAAGAACAGTTTTATGATTTTTGTTGTACCAAGCATACAAAGTACATCTCTCCCTCCCTTCTCCTATTGCCAGCTGGAATTGTGTTTGTAAATGACCAGGGGAGAAAATGAAGGTAGTTTTGCAGAACTCATTTAACTGAAGGAAGTGGACAGAACGTGCTGCAAAACAGCCTTCACAGTGTGATGCTGATAATAACCAAGGTACTCCGGAAGATAATTAAGTAAGAAGAGTTTTGAAAAGCTTTTGTACACTAGGTTCTACCATTAATAATCTGCTCTCCCAGTCCATGGGATTAGCGTTTCTGTGAGAGAGTGCGTAAATATTCAAAAATGCACTGCAAGGGCTTTAATGTTGCATAATTAATTTTTGATCATATGCAAAAGGCATCAGCAATCAAAGACAGGCACAGTGAAACCACTTGCATTTGTAACACTGCCATGAGCAGTCTGTTATCATCCCATTTATCTGAATGAACATTGCTTAGAAGTTTTCCAAGAGAACTAAAATTGTTTGAGGTACTGCTAACTACAATATTTGAAGGACTTACCCAGCTCCTGGAACATTCGGAAACATAACAAATTAGTGCACCAGTGCACTGTACAGTGGACTGGGAGCAACTGGACTCACACCCATGAGTTCTCACACACATGAGTTCTCACACCATGACTTGTGTGCGCTTGTCCAGAAGCTGTTGAGAGATGGTAATTATCCAAACAAGCATGACTGGAACCTGGGGGGCAAGCCACTGAGGGGCATCCTTGTGACCTCCTTGTAGCTGTCATCGCTATTCAGTATTTCTGTTGATTTTGAATATTTTTTGTTAGGCAAAACAATTTTGAGGTTAATCATATTGCTCTTAAATGATTTATGTTGAAGATGGATGCTGATGGTCTCTAATGACCTTCTCCATTTACATACTTGTGAAAATATTTAAACCTGAGAGGGTTAATCTTTGGCAGTGATGCTGAACTGGATCACTTTTAAAGGGTTTAATTTTCCTGATGTTTACCTTTTATCGTACTGCATTTCAGTTTATGTCCCGGAATCCCAGTACACCATACAAAACATATTGGCCCGGAATTTCCTCTGAACTGCTCCCGTTCCACTACCCACAACTTTGCCAGTTTTCTGCCGCACTTTGTAGAAGCAGAGCAGCTCTGAGGAAGTTCCCAGCCATTACATTCTTTTCATCTAAATCAAGTTTAAACACCCTAACTGACAGCCAGCAGGATACACAATTGGCTAAGGGATAGAGAACAGAGAGTTGTGGTGAAGGGTTGTTTTTCAGACTGGAAGGACATTTCCAGTGGCCTTCCCCAAGGTTCAGCACTAGGACCACTGCTGTCTTTGATATACTTTAATAACTTGGACTTGGGGGTTCAGGGCACAATTTCGCAATTTGCAGATGACACGAAACTTGGCAGTGTAGTAAACAGTGAGGAAGATAGTAGACTTCACGAAAACTGAAGTCAATGGGAATCGGGGGGAAAACACTCCACTGGCTGGAGTCATACCTAGCACAAAGGAAGATGGTTGTGGTGGTTGAAGGTCAATCATCACAGTCCCAGGACATTGCTGCAAGAGTTCCTCAGGGCAGTGTCCAAGTGTCAAGGCCCAACCATCTTCAGCTGCTTCATCAATGACCTTCCCTCCAACATAAGGTCAGAAATGGGGATGTTTGCTGATGACTGCACAGTGTTCAGCGCCATTCACAACTCCTCAGATAATAAAGCAGTCCATGCCCGCATGCAACAAGACCTGGATGACATTCAAGCTTGGGCTGATAAGTGGCAGGTAATATTCGTGCCACAGAAGTGCCAGGCAATGACTATCTCCACTTGCCTGGATGAGTGCAGCTCCAACAATACTCAAGAAGATCGACACCATCCAAAACAAAGCAGCCCACTTGATTGGCACCCCATCCACCACGTTAAACATTCACTCCCTCCACCACCGGCATATCGTGGTTGCAGTGTATACCATCTACAAGATGCACTGCAGCAACTCTCAAACCCGCGACCTCTTCCACCTAGAAGTACAAAGGCAGCAGGCACATGGGAAGACTACCACCTCCAAAATCCCCTCCCAAGTCACACACCATCCTGACTGAGAAGTATATCACCGATCCTTCATCGTTGCTGTGTCAAAATCCTGGAACTTCCTCCCTAACAGCACTGTGGAAGTACCTTCACCACACGGACTGCAGCGGTTCAAGAAGACAGCTCACCACCACCTTCTCAAGGGCAATTAGGGATGGGCAATAAATGCTGGCCTTCCCAGCGACGCCCACATCCCATAAAAAAAAGACATAGGCAGGCTGGTGGAATGGGCGGAAACATGGCAGACGAAATTCAACGCAGAGAAGTGTGAGGTGATACATTTTGGTAGGAAGAATGAGGAGAGACCATACACACTAAATGGTGCAATTTTAAAAGGGATGCAAGAATAGAGAAATCTGAGGGTGCTAATGCACAAATCTTTGAAGGTGGCTGGACAGGTTAACAATGCAGTTATTAAAGCATATGGGATCCTGGGCTTTATAAATAGAGGCATAGAGTACAAAAGCCAGCAAGTTATACTAAACCTATCATTGCTGGGTCAAAATCCTGGAACTCCCTCCCTAATAGCACTGTGGGAGTACCTTCACCACACGGACTGCAGCGGTTCAAGAAAGCGGCTCACCACCACCTTCTCAAAGGCAATTAGGGATGGGCAATAAATGCTGGCCTTGCCAGCGACACCCACATCCCATAAACGAATAATAAAAAAGGAAGAGATTTACTAGAATGGCCTGATAATCTACATCCTAGGGTACTTAAGGAAGTAGCCCTAGAAATAGTAGATGCATTGCTGGTCATCTTCCAAAATTTTATAGACTCTGGAACAGTTCCCTTCGATTGGAGGGTAGCTATTGTAACCCCACTATTTAAAAAAGGAGGTAGAGAGAAAATGGGGAATTATAGACCGGTAAGCCTGACATCGGTAGTGGGGAAAATGCTAGAGTCCATTATAAAAGATGTAATAGCAGAGCACTTGGAAAACAGTGACAGGATCGGACAAAGTCAACATGGATTTACAAAGGTAAATCATGTTTGACTAATTACTGGAATTTTTTGAGGATGTAACTGGTCGAATAGATAAGGGAGAACCAGTGGATGTGGTGTGTTTGGACTTTCAGAAGGCTTTTGATAAGGTCCCGCATAAGAGATTAGCGTGCAAAGTTAAAGCACATGGGATTGGGGGTAAGGTACTGTCTTGATAGAGAACTGGTTGGCAGACAGAAAGCAAAGAGTTGGACTAAACGGGTCTTTTTCCAAGTGGCAGGCAGTGACTAGTGGGGTACCGCAGGGATCGGTGCTAGGACCCCAGCTATTCACAATATATATAAATAATCTAGACGAGGGAACTAGATGTAATATCTCCAAGTTTGCAGACGACACAAAGCTGGGTGGGCATGTGAGCTGTGAGGAAGATGCAGAGAAACTCCATTATGATTTGGACAGGTTGGGTGATTGGGCAGATGCATGGCAAATGCACTATAATGTGGGTAAATACAAGGTTATCCACTTAGGTGGCAAAAACAGGAAGAGAGATTATTATCTGAACAGCAATAGATTGGAAAAAGGAGAAGTGCATCGAAACCTGGGTGTCCTTGTGCACCAGTCGCTGAAGGTAAGAATGCAGGCGCAGCAGGCAGTTAAGAAGGCAAATGGTATGTTGACCTTCATAGCGAGAGGATTTGAGTACAGGAGCAAGGATGTCTTGCTGCAGTTGTACAAGCCCTTGGTTAAACCACACCTTGAGTATTGTGTGCAGTTTTGGTCACCTTATCTGAGGAAGGATGTTCTTGTCATGGAGAGAGTGCAGCGAAGACTAACCAGACTGATACCTGGGATGGCAGGAATGACATATAAGGAGAGATTGGGTCGATTAGGCTTATATTCGCTAGAGTTTAGAAGAATGAGAGGGGATCTCATTGAAACTTATAAAATTCTAACAGGAGTAGACAGACTAGATGCAGGAAGGATGTTCCCGATGGCGGGGGAGTCCAGAACCAGGGGTCACAGTCTAAGGATAAGCAGTAAGCCATTTAGGACTGAGATGAGGAGAAATTTCTTCACCCAGAGAGTGGTGAACCTGTGGAATGCTCTACCACAGAAGGTAGTTGAGGCAAATTCATTAAATATATTCAAGAAGGAGTTAGATATATTTCTTAAGGCTAAAGGGATCAAGGGATATGGGGAGAAGGCAGGGACAGGGTACTGAATTTGGATGATCAGCCATGATCTCATTGAATGGTGGAACAGGCTCGAGGGGCCGAATGGCCTACTTCTGCTCCTATCTTCTATGTTTCTATGTTCCAGGGCTGGGGTTGTTCTCCTTGGAGCAGAGAAGGCTAAGAGCAGATTAGATAGAAGTTTTTAAAATCATAAAGAGAAACTGTTTCCAGTGGCTGAAGGGTTGATAACAAGAGGGCACAGATTTAAGGTGATTGGCAAAAGAGCCAGAGGTGACTGGAGGAAAAACCTTTTTACGCAACAAGTGGTTACAATTTGGAATGCTCTGCCTGATAGGGTGGTGGATACAGATTCAATAGTAGCCTTCAAAAGGGAATTGGAGAAACACTTGAAGGAGAAAAAACTGCAGGGATATGGGGAAAGTGCGGGGGAGTGGGACTAACTGGATTGCTCTTCGAAAGAGCCGGTGCTAACTTGTAGGGCAAATGGCCTCTTCTGTGCTGTACTATTCTATGATTCTATGGTTCAAAGCAGAGTAAGATTACCTCCTCATGCAGAGAGTCTCAAGCTGCTTTTTCAGGCTGCAGTGTCAGTGTGATTAAACCACTTTGACAATGCAGCTTTTCCTCAGCAAACTTTATTTTTTGTGTTTCTATTGTGAATACTGTATCAACAACAACAACTTGCATTTATATAGTGTCTTTAACATAGTAAAACTTCCCAAGGTGCTTCACAGGAGCATTATCAAACAAAATTTGACACCAAGCCACATGAGATATTAGGGCAGTCAAAGAGGTTGGTTTTAAGGAGCGTCTTAAAGGAGAAGAAAGAGGTAGCAAAACGGAGAGCTTTACGGAGGGAATTCCAGAGCTAAGGGCCTACACAGCTGAAGGCATGACCGCCAATGATGGAGAGATGAAAATCGGGGATGCACAAGAGGCCAGAGTTGGAGGAGGTTAGAGATAGGGAGGGGCGAGGCCCATGGAGAGATTTGTAAACAACAATGAGAATTATAAAATCAATACATTGCCGGACCAGGAGCTAATATAGGTCAGTATCATACTTCCCAGGCACAGCCCATCATCACCTTCCTAGCTGGGAAATCTACCTTTCACCTGTTCTTTGAAATTCCATCTTTTGCCTGCTCCTGGCCTGGGAAGTTTCATAGCAGATATTAATCACATTTCCTCATCTACCAGGTTCAACAAATCAACCTGATGAAATTAAGTTCATGTATTTAATTAAACTTCAGTTATACAGGAAACTTTTTGATATCCGGCACCGACGGGACCGAACTTCAGTTATAGTTGCAAAGTACATTTGAAATTCTCACACTTTGTAGAAACCAGAATGAAAAAGAAATGTTCAATAACGTACAGTAATTGAAGACCAGTGCCAAAACAGGAGCTCTTTGGCACAGAGATTGTAACATTTCAGCTGCTCCCATTCATTTTTTGTTTTGGGCATTTATAATATGACCCAGGCAGCATGTAAAAGGGGCCATCACATCAGGAGCCAGTAATGCAATAAGAAAAGATCCAACTGGAGAGGCTGACCAAAGAGACTGGGCCAGAAACAAAGGAGGAGTGATCCAAGAATGAACAAAGAGATTCTGGCTGTCCCTTTGGGATTCAAATACAATTGTAAAAAACCTGGAACC
The DNA here is from genome assembly GCF_052327205.1 of Somniosus microcephalus. Taxonomy (NCBI): domain Eukaryota; kingdom Metazoa; phylum Chordata; class Chondrichthyes; order Squaliformes; family Somniosidae; genus Somniosus; species Somniosus microcephalus. The sequence continues at coordinate 210,794,072 of NC_140990.1, read as the reverse complement.
ATTCTGGAGGGAAACTAATAAAAAGAGAGAAATTAATTTGATCTAATTTTGTCCAACTGGAATTATGTCTACTTTATTTCTACCCTTCAGACTGAGGAAAATAAATGGATGCCATAGCTAACTTTTCAATATACAAGTCACAATTTAGCCAAAGGCATTAAAAAAAAATAACTTCTGATCATGTTTATTTTGGGTATCATACTCTCGATATATATATATGCAGTACGGGTTGCATCCTCCCCATTCTGCTGTAAGCACAGTAAGAGGTGAATGTGCACAGTAAGTACTGAATGTGATTATATAGCAGAGATTTTCAGGCTCCCATCTAGCATACAAATGAAGTACCAAGAAAATAAATAGACACACGAGGATAACCATTTCACATCTTCTCCAAAGTAAAAACAAGTGGAAAGGAATACTATAGCAAAATACTGCGGATGCTGGAAATCTGAAATAACAACAGAAAGGAATACTGTTTGGTATTTTGTTTCCCATTGTTGATTCTCTCAGTTGATACAAGTGATCAGAGAGCAGTCTCCCACCTGTTACAGACAATGCTGATTTACTCCTTAATATAACAGGGCTCTCAAAACAGATGAGAGACTAAACAGTAAATTTGCAGATAGTGAAAGCCGAACCGGAAAGGTGTTACTTCTGGCGAAGCTCTCGTGGTTCATGTCCCACCCATTGAATTGTCACCTGCTGCCTAACAGTGGTGCATAAACAAGCAATTCCTTTCTAAACCATTCAGAACAAATAACCTCTTGTATTTGTTTTTACTTTAGAGAAGATTTGAAATGGTTATCCTCGTGTGTCTGTTTATTTTCTTGGTACTTCATTTGTATGCTAGACGGGAGCCTGAAAATCTCTGCCATATAATCACATTCAGTACTCACCTCTTACTGTGCTTACAGCAGAATGGGGCAGATGCAATCTGTCCTGCATGCATCTATAGCATGATACCCAAAATTAATATGATCAGAAGTCTTTTTTTTAAAATGCCTTTGGCAAAATTAAGACTTCTGTATTGAAAAGTTGCAATCATTTCATTCTCTGAAGGTTGAATTTTTGAAGGACAATATTTCTGTACTAGAATCTACCAATAAAGGCCATCTCAATCCAGTTAGGACAAAGATGGTGGCTGGAGCTTGTATCAGGAAAGTCTCCCCATCAGCATCACTTTGTAAGACAAGCACTCAAAAGATTTTGATCATTTTCTTTTCTTTACATATTTTGAGTCTTTTTTAACTGTGAATTGTTAACAACATGCCCTGTGATACTGGATTGTAGCAGATTTAAGCCTGACAGTTTGGGGGATGATGTGATTAATTTTAATTCTTTGCAACTAATAAATGTTTAAAATAGAAACCAATGACAAGACTCCTCCTTAACGGCTAATGCTGCCAAGAAATACACAGTCAAGTGCTTTATTTCTAGTCAGCTGCTGGATTCTGGACTCCCATTCCGAGGCCTGAGACTGGCCTAGATTTGAATCCCAGCGTCAATACTAATCACCCACTAGTGGCCAGGCCATTAAATGAAGCCCCTCACAGCGGCAGTGCACTTCGTCTCTGAGGGCAGACTGAAATCGTACACTGAAAACATGCCTCCTCATGGCTAAAATGGTACAGTGACAGTTGATACCTCCTATCCAATATAAATGGGAGTTAAATGATGACAGAAGGATGTGAAAGAGATTTTTTAAAAATTGTTGCTTGGATTTTTGTACATGCATTCTCTGAATGATTCCTTTGAACAGCTTAGTGGTGTATGTGTGAGAATTGTTATGTACATGTTCAAATTTTATTTTGTGACAATGCGCTACACATAGGGCTCGATTTTGTTACTGGGGCGGGCTGGGGTTGTGTAATCCGCTTTTCGTGTTAGCCATCTGATTCTAAATCGATGTGTGAGAATGAAGCGATTTTAACTTAAGTGGGCAATTGAGTTCCAGCGTGTGGGAACCCATGGCCCAATTAGTTTTTTCAGTCTGAAACTCGCCTCTGATGACGTCATCATTGCTGCTGCATTTAAGGTCTGCAAGAAGCCTTGCTTCTTCTGCAGACTGCCAACCTTTTGGCCTTTCATGTTAGAGGGACCTGGAGGCAGAATGACCAGCGAGAGACCTAGGTCTGCTCCCAAGTTTGATGACGTTGTCCTGCAAGCTTTAGTGGAGGGAGCAAGAGCCAATAAAGAGGTGCTCTTCCCTTCTTCAGGGAGGAAGAAGCCTCCCCAGCAGACCAGGTGGATCCAGGTGGCCCAGGAGGTCAACTCTTTGTCGATAACCCGCAGAAACTGGCTTCAGTGCAGGAAGAGGTTTCATGACCTTCTGCGCACTGGAAAAGTGAGTATGACTTTCCCATCACCCTCAATCTGATCCCCATTGCCTCTCCTCACCAGCACTCAGCTTTAGCAATCTCTTCCTCCACATCCCACTTGACACTGACATCCATGCACCCTTACCCATTCCCTCTCTCTCTATGGTCACATTCACCTAACTATTCGACTATGCAGCCCTCACACTCCCTATCACTGTGATGCTATGAAAACAACTTACAACACACAGGGAGGGCCCTTGGTCTTGCCACCTCACTCCATCTTTGTCTCCTTCTAAGCATCTATACTATGGAATCTCTACACTCACTCCTTCATTCTCACTCAAACTCCACTTGTCTCCATCATTGCAGGAAAAGAGAGCTCACAATAAGAGGGAAAGAGCGAGGACAGGAGGAGGGCCACCCTCAGTAGCACAACTCACCCCCTGGGAGGAGGCAGTCCTGGAGATCGTGGGAGTAGAGGACGATGCGCAAGTGGGGGACGGACAGACGGGTGCATCACAGCAAACTGGTGACAAAATAGTTTTCCATCTCTCTCATTGACATTGCATGAGTCGCTGATAGTGATTCTGAAGCTCTAACAGATGGACTTATGATCATCTGCAATATGCAATGTGCATGTAACCTTGGCACCACATCTCTGAATCTTTCCTTTACTCCCCCACAGGACCATCGACAGCACCCATCCCTACTAGCCAGGAGGAAGAGCCTGAGCATCCAGACTCCTTAGAGGAAGCTGCAACCTCTGAGGGCGCAGCATCAGCAGAATTCAGCGCACCCAGCACCAGCGCAGACACTCACACCTCGGTGGGACCTTCGGGACATACGGTAGTGTTGTCACCTGGTGTTATCACAGCTCACAAGTGAGCATCAGCAGATGGTCGAGACAGGGACAGCAGTGGAGAGTCCTCATCGGAGGGCTCAGGACTCTGCCAGCTCGGCTCAGCTGCATGTCGACCCTCTGCCTCTGGGTCCATCCACAAGATCAGCGGTGCTGGAACTCCAGGAACAGATGCAGGAGTCTCTGGCAGGTTTTGTCTCCAGGGTCACTGCGACTGTGGAGCGAATGGAGGAGTCCATTGCGAACATGAGCAGAGCCTTTGTGGAGTTATTGGCGCATGAATGCATCACCATGGAAAGGATGGCAACCTCCATGGAGGTGATAAGTCGCCAGAGTGCAGAAAACATGTTGAGTGTTCAGAATAGAATGACATCTCTGGAGGAGCGATGGTCATCTATTGAACAGAGAAACCAGACCTTCATGGAAGTCCTTCTGAGTAGGACTGCCAGTGCAGATACGGGTCCCCATGGCCCCCCTGATGTGCAGCAAGGTGCTCTCAAGCCACTTGCAAGCGCTGAGGGGGACCTGACCCATGAGAGGGAAGTTGGTGGCAGACATCAAGGAAGTGGGGGCTCCTCTCCAAGCGCTCACACTTACATGCCACTGCAGAGCCCTCGGTCAGAGCCCCACCAGAGTCCACAACCAACTGAGATCGGCGTCTCAAGCCCTGCACAGCCGCAGGAGCAGCAGACTGTTGGCGAGCCCTCACAGGTTCGCAACCCCAGAGGACGCCCACCAAAATGTCGAGACAGGAGCAGCAAGAAAGTGAGCAAGGGGCCTCCACATCTGCTGAAGCCACAGGGGAAGCACCACGTAGGAGCATGCATAAGAGAAAGATACTGCACAAATAGTCACAACGGTAGTCACTTGGGTGAAATTTGATGTTTAATGTTAAAAAGCCATCAGGTGGTTACGGTAAATAAAAAAATCTGATGGCTACTGCTGCAGTTGTGGCATGTGTCATTTCACAAATGGGACTTCCACATTGAGGGCTTAGGATTATTTGGTATATGCCTCAGTTGAGGAAGCACTCAGTGAAGGTGGCGAGAGGGGTTTCCCAGGAGGTCACACTGGAGATGGGTGTCAGGCTCCAAACTTTCACAGCTGTGGTTATGCCTTCTAAAAGTTCCCCCAGACCTGAGACAACAAAGTCCTGCCACCTGCAAATATCCTATTTAATGGTGGAGCTGCAGCTAATAGTCAGCAATCCAATTGTGCTCCCATCAGGTTTCACCGTCGTGTTTCAGAGCAGGCGTACTTCACGTCGGAAAAGGGTTAAAATCACCAAGGCCTTTCAAAATGGGATAATAGAGGCAATTTAGTGCTTGTTAAGGGCCTTAAGGGCCTATCCCACCTCTTGGAAGCGGGACGGAGACGGGAGTAGTAAACACGATTTCTTGAAAATTGCTTGGAGGCGGGATGGAGGCAGGGTTGGGCCCGCCCGCCACTTTTTGCAATTTTAACACCCCACACGCCTCCATTCCTGCCTCCACGGCCCTGTGAAATTCGAGCCCATAGCCTCTGAAATTCATAGAAACATAGAAAAATAGGAGCAGGAGTAGGCCATTCGGCCCTTCGAGTCTGCTCCACCATTCAATATGATCATGGCTGACCCTCTATCTCAATACCATATTCCTGCTCTCTCCCCATATCCCTTGATGCCTTTTGTGTCTAGAAATCTATCTCCTTCTTAAATATATTCAATGACTTGGCCTCCACAGCCTTCTGTGGTAGAGAATTCCACAGGTTCACCACCCTCTGAGTGAAGAAATTTCTCCCCATCTCATTCTTAAATGTCCTACCCCATATCCTGAGACTGTGACTCCTCGTTCTAGACCCCCCAGCCAGGGGAAACATCCTCCCTGCATCCAGTCTGTCTAGCCCTGTCAGAATTTTATACGTTTCAATGAGATCCCCTCTCATTCTTCGAAACTCCAGTGAATACAGGCCTAGTCGACCCAATCTCTCCTCATACGACAGTCCTGCCATCCCAGGAATCAATCTGGTGAACCTTTGTTGCTCTCCCTCTATGGCAAGTATATCCTTTCTTAAATAAGGAGACCAAAACTGCACACAGTATTCCAGGTGTGGTCTCACCAAGGCCCTGTATAACTGTAGTAAGACATCCTTGCTCCTGTACTTAAATCCTCTTGCAATTAAGGCCAACATACCATTTGCCTTCCTAACTGCTTGCTGCACCTGCATGTTTGCTTTCAGTGACTGGTGTACAAGGACACCCAGGTCCCTCTGTACATCAACATTTCCCAATCTATCACTATTTAAATAATACTCTGCCTTTCTGTTTTTCCTACCGAAGTGGATAACTTCACATTTATCCACGTAATACTGCATCTGCCATGTATTTGCCCACTCACTCAACTTGTCTAAATCGCCTTGAAGCCTCTTTGCATCCTCCTCACAACTCATAGCCCACCTAGTTTTGTGTCGTCAGCAAACTTGGAAATATTACATTTGGTTCCCTCATCCAAATCATTGATATATATTGTGAATAGCTGGGGCCCAAGCACTGATCCCTGCAGTACCCCACTAGTCACCGCCTGCCACCCCAAAAAAGACCCATTTATTCCTACTCTCTGTTTCCTGTCTGTTAAACAATTTTCAATCCATGCCAATATATTACCCCCAATCCCATGTGCTTTAATTTTGCACACTAACCTCTTATGTGGGACTTTATCAAAGGCCTTCTGAAAATCCAAGGAATAAAGAGAAACATCTGGCAACTATATTTAGAAGTCACAGTTTAGTGATGTGTGGTAAACCACTGTTAACCTGTACATGCCTGTGTGGTAAACCACTGTTAACCCTGTACAAGTCCAGGCATGTCTCAGCCCCTGGCTCCACCCCTAAGCCCGGGTATAAAGGTGACTCACCACCCTTCCCCCGGGAGCTCTTAGGATGGATTCACTAGCAGAGGCATGCTCTAGTTCTTAGTCAATAAAAGCCTACTTCATATAAGTCCATCTCGTAGCCTTTGGTATTGATGATAGCGCATCAATTTTATTGACTAATTTTCAAGATGGAGCAAATCTTGAAGCCGGAACGTTTAGACCTGGATCCTCAAGCAGCAGATGCAGCCAATAACTTTGAACACTGGCTGAGCTGTTTCGAAGCCTTCCTGGAGGCCTCCAGCACTACTGTCACTACAGATGACGCGAAACAGCTTGTCTTGAACTCACGGGTGAGCCACCGAGTCTACTCGATCATCCAAGATGCCACTACTTACGCGGCCGCCATCGCGACGCTAAAGGAACAATACGTGAGGCCTGTTAACGAGGTCTACGCCAGACACCTCCTGGCTACCCGAAAACAGCGCCCCGGGGAATCGGGCGCTGAATATTTACTGGCACTGAGAGTCCTCGGCCGGGACTGTAATTGCAAAGTGGTGACAGCCAAGGAATGCACGGAAGACCTGATCCGAGACGCCTACGTAGCCGGCATCAGGTCCAACTATACTCGGCAGAGGCTGCTGGAACAGAGGGGGCTCGACCTGCAGAAGACGGTGGCCCTCGCTAACTCGTTAGACGTGGCCCTCCAGAACATGGACGCCTACCCCCCTGACCGGATGGCCACGTGGATGCCACGGGAGCAGCCATCTTGGGACCCGGTAAGGCCACAAGCCGCCAGCAGCTAACTACAGCTGCAATGACCAGAGGCCAGAAATGCTACTTCTGCGGCCAGGCCAAACACCCCAGACAGCAATGCCCAGCAAAGGACGCGACCTGCTCCAAATGCGGCAAGAAAGGCCACTACGCGAGAGTGTGCAAGGCGAAATCGACCCCCAATTCCAGCAGCGCCGTGTGTGAACCGTACAGGCCGCCATTTTGGACCCCACCAACCACGTGTGAGCCGTGCGGGCCGCCATTTTGGACACCACCAGCCAAGGGGGAGCCGCCATCTTGGACATCATCTCGGGACCAGGCCCTCGGCGCGGGCGAATACTACAGCGACCCACCGACCTCGACGATGGCCTCCATCACCCTGGACCAATCTAGGCCCCATCAACTAGCCAGGTCCATGATGAACGTAAAGGTAAATGGCCATGCCACAAATTGCCTTTTCGACTGCGGAAGCACGGAGAGCTTCATCCACCCCGACACGGTGCGACGCTACTCCCTATCGGTTATGCGCACACGCCACCAGGTCTTTATGGCCTCAAAGTCCCATACGGCAGACGTCGGCGGCTACTGTGTAGCGACTCTGACAGTGAACGGCGTGGAGTACAGAGCGTTTAAATTCCTCGTCCTGCCACAGCTCTGCGCTCCCGTACTGCTAGGATTAGGCTTCCAGTGCCATCTGGAGAGTGTCACGATGGCATATGGCGGGCCCCTGCCCCCACTTACAGTCTGCAGCCAGCAGAATTTAAACACGGCGCCGCGCAAAGTATGCAGCCTGTCCACCCTGAAGGTCAAACCCCCCCCGTTGTTTGCTAACCTCGCCAAAGACTGCAAGCCAATTGCTACTAAAAGCAGGCGGTACAGTGCCGGGGATAGGAGCTTTATTAAATCAGAAGTACAAAGACTCCTGAGGGAAGGGATTATCGAGGGCAGCACCAGCCCATGGCGAGCCCAAGTGGTGGTAGTAAAGACCGGCGAAAAACAGCGCCTGGTTATTGATTACAGCCAGACGATCAATCGATACACGCAATTAGACGCATACCCACTTCCCCGCATATCTGACATGGTCAACCAGATAGCACAATACCGGGTATTCTCGACGATTGATCTGAAGTCGGCATACCACCAGCTCCCCATCAGGCCTGAGGACCGCCAGTACACGGCCTTCGAGGCTGACGGTCGCCTCTACCACTTCCTCCGAGTCCCCTTCGGCGTCACCAACGGGGTCTCGGTCTTCCAAAGGGAGATGGACCGGATGGTTGACCAGAACGCGCTGCAGGCCACCTTCCCCTATCTAGACAACGTCACCATCTGCGGCCATGACCGGCAGGACCACGACGCCAACCTAGAAAAATTCCTCCGTACGGCCCAATGGCTGAATCTGACATACAACAGAGAAAAATGTATGTTCCGCACCGCGCGCCTCGCTATTCTTGGCTGCGTGGTGGAAAACGGAGTTATCGGCCCCGACCCCGACCGAATGCACCCCCTCCTGGAACTACCCCCCCCCATTGCCTAAAAGCCCTGAAGAGATGCCTAGGGTTCTTCTCTTACTACGCCCAGTGGGTGCCCAACTATGCGGACAAAGCCCGACCCCTCATCAAGTCAACCTCCTTCCCCCTGACGGCAGAGGCCCGTGCGGCCTTCACCCTCATAAAAGAGGACATTGCGAAAGCCACAATGCACGCAGTGGATGAGTCCATCCCTTTCCAAGTGGAGAGCGATGCAGCCGACTTCGCCCTAGCCGCAACCCTTAACCAGGCGGGGAGACCCGTGGCCTTCTTTTCACGGACCCTCCAGGGCCCCGAAATTCGACACTCCTCAGTCGAGAAGGAGGCCCAGGCGATAGTGGAGGCTGTATGGCACTGGAGACATTACCTGGCCGGTAAACGTTTCACCCTGCTCACTGACCAACGGTCAGTAGCATTTATGTTTAACAACAGGCAAAGGGGGAAAATCAAAAATGATAAGATATTGCGGTGGAGGATCGAGTTATCCACCTACAACTACGATATCTTATACCGGCCCGGGAAACTTAATGAGCCCCCAGACGCCCTATCCCGTGGGACATGTGCCAACGCACAAGTCGATAGGCTACGGACCATCCACAATGATCTCTGCCACCCGGGGGTCACCAGGTTCTTCCACTTTATTAAAGCTCGCAACCTGCCTTACTCCATCGAGGAGGTCAGGACCATGACCAGGAACTGCCAGGTCTGCGCCGAATGCAAACCGCATTTTTATAGGCCAGACAGGGCACACCTGATTAAAGCCACCCGCCCCTTCGAACGTCTCAGCGTCGATTTCAAGGGGCCCCTTCCCTCCTCTGACCGCAACGCGTACTTCCTCAATATTATTGACGAGTACTCCCGTTTCCCCTTCGCCATCCCCTGCCCGGACATGACCAGCGCCACAGTCATCAGGTGCCTCCATCACCTGTTCGCCATATTTGGCTTCCCCAATTACATCCACAGCGACAGGGGCTCGTCGTTCATGAGCGACGAGCTGCGCCAGTACCTGCCCGAGAAGGGCATAGCCACGAGCAGGACTACCAGCTACAACCCCCGGGGTAACGGACAGGTAGAGAGGGAGAACGCAACGGTGTGGAAGACCGCCATGCTCGCCCTAAAATCCAAGGGCCTCCCAATCTCCCGCTGGCAAGATGTCCTCCCCGATGCACTCCACTCCATACGATCACTGCTCTGTACTGCCACAAACGCCACCCCTCACGAGAAGATGTTCGTCTTCCCCAGCAAATCCACCTCGGGGACATCACTACCGCCATGGCTGACGTCTCCGGGACCCGTCCTGCTCAGGAAACACGTGAGGAGCCACAAGACGGACCCCCTGGTTGAAAAGGTTCACCTCCTCCACGCCAACCCACAGTACGCCTACGTGGCGTATCCTGACGGGCGGGAGGACACAGTCTCAATTCGAGACCTCGCACCCTCAGGTACCACCCGAAACACCATCGATCACCATCCACTACCTCCACCCACCACCACTACCCACGACGCACCACCGGGGTGTCTACCACGAACTGATGACATGCCGATGCCACCCCTACCCCGAGAGGACGACACGCCAGTGCTCCGTCCCACGCGAGAAGCGGCCGCGGGCAAAGAACCGCCGCAACCGGCACCACGAAGATCATTACGGCAGACAAGACCCCCGGAGAGACTTTCGTATACGAACTTTTGAAACACTTCACCCCGCCGGACTCTTTTTTAAACGAGGGGTGAATGTGGTAAACCACTGTTAACCTGTACATGCCTGTGTGGTAAACCACTGTTAACCCTGTACAAGTCCAGGCATGTCTCAGCCCCTGGCTCCACCCCTAAGCCCAGGTATAAAGGTGACTCACCACCCTTCTCCCGGGAGCTCTTAGGATGGATTCACTAGCAGAGGCATGCTCTAGTTCTTAGTCAATAAAAGCCTACTTCATATAAGTCCATCTCGTAGCCTTTGGTATTGTTGATAGCGCATCATGATGGTAAACAGGTTGATACTGAACCCTACAGTTTCGAGGGATACAGGTCAGGCATCTTTGCTCCTTGAGCACTGTCACTCTCAGCATAGTTTTACATTGCCCTATTGAACATTGGTCCCTATATTACACCCAAGCTTTCCCTTTGGCTCCTCAGTACTTTTGGTGCACAGCCTGGAAATCCCTTTGACTGGCAACTAAACCAGGGCCACAATTTGCTATTGAAATGGGACACATACCATCGACTGTGTGAAGACTGAGTATAGCAGAGGAACCTTTCCAGTTGGTCAATAGAATGAAAGAAAGCGTTGCATTTATATAGCACCTTTCACGACCACTGGACGTCCCAAAAGAACATAAGAACATAAGAAATAGGAGCAGGAGTAGGCCAATCGGCCCCTCGAGCCTGCTCCGCCATTCAAGAAGATCATGGCTGATCTGATCCTAACCGCCAATCTACTATCACAGAACCATCTCCTGAATCTAACAGAATTAGACACACGAAATAGGAGCAGGATCAGGCTACACGGCCCCTGGGCCCGCTCCGCTACCCACAGGGCCATGTCCGATCCGAACCTAGACTCATGTCCAAATTCCTGCCCGCTCCCCGTAACCCTTAATTCCCTTTACTTCTAGGAAACTGTCTATTTCTGTTTTAAATTTATGCAATGATATAGCTTCTACAGCTTTTTGGGGCAGCATATTTCATGGACCTACCACCCTCTGAGTGAAGTAGTTCCTCCTCATCTCAGTTTTGAAAGAGCAGCCCCTTATTCTAAGACTATGCCCCCTAGTTCTAGTTTCACCCATCATCGGGAACATCCTCCCCGCATCCACCCGATCCAACCCCTTCACAATCTTATATGTTTCAATAAGATCGCCTCTCATTCTTCTGAACTCCAATGAGTAGAGTCCCAATCTACTCAACCTCTCCTCATATGTCCATCCCCTCATCCCCGGGATTAACCGAGTGAACCTTCTTTGTACTGACTCGAGAGCAAGTATGTCTTTTCTTAAGTATGGACACCAAAACTGTATGCAGTATTCCAGGTGCGGTCTCACCAATACCTTGTACAACTGAAGCAATACCTCCCTATTTTTATATTCTATCCCCCTAGCAATGAAAGCCAACATTCCATTGGCCTTCTTAATCACTTGCTGCACCTGCATACTAACCTTTTGAGTTTCGTGTACCAGGACCCCCAGATCCCTTTGTACTTCAGTACTTTCCAGTTTCTTGCCATTAAGATAATAACTTGCTCTACGATTTTTCCTGCCAAAGTGCATAACCTCACATTTTCCAGTATTGTATCCCATCTGCCAAATCTCTGCCCACTTACATAGCCTGTCTATGTCCCCTTGCAGGTTTTTTATGTCCTCCTCACTCACTACTTTCCCTCCCATCTTAGTATCATCTGCAAACTTTGATATGTTACACTCGGTCCCCTCCTCCAAATCGTTAATGTAGATTGTAAAGAGTTGGGGACCCAGCACTGACCCCTGCGGAACACCACTAGTTACTGATTGCCAGTCTGAGAATGAACCATTTATCCCAACTCTCTGCCTTCTGTTAGATAGCCAATCCTCTATCCATGCCAGAATATTACCCCCAATCCCGTGATTTTTTATCTTAAGCAATAATCTTTTGTGTGGCACCTTGTCAAATGCCTTTTGGAAGTCTAAATACACTACGTCCACTGGTTCCCCTTTATCCACCCTATATGTTACTTCCTCAAAGAACTCCAGCAAATTTGTCAAACATGACTTCCCCTTCATAAAACCATGCTGACTTTGTCCCATTAAATTATGATTACCCAAATGTCCTGTTACTGTCTCCTTAATAATGGACTCCAAAATTTTACCTACCACAGATGTTAGGCTAACCGGTCTATAGTTTCCAGCCTTCTGTCTACTGCCCTTTTTAAATAAGGGTGTTACATTAGCAGTTTTCCAGTCTGCTGGGACCATTGCCGAGTCCAGGGAGTTTTGGAAAATTATTACTAATGCATCCACAATCCCTACCGCCACTTCCCTCAAGACCCTAGGATGCAAGCCATCAGGTCCAGGTGATTTATCCGCCTTGAGTCCCATTATTTTACCGAGTACCACTTCCTTAGTGATTTTGATCATGTTTAGCTCCTCCCCCCCCTATAGCCCCCTGTTTTTCCAGTGTTGGGATATTCTTAGTGTCTTCTACTGTAAAGACTGATACAAAATATTCATTCAGTGTTTTTGCCATCTCCATATTTCCCACCATTAATTTCCCAGTCTCATCCTCTAAGGGACCAACATTTACTTTAGCCACCCTTTTTCTTTTTATACAACTATAAAAACTCTTACTATCTGTTTTTATATTTTTTGCTAATTTACTTTCATAATCTATCTTCCCTTTCTTAATCAATCATTTTGTTATTTTTTGCTGTCTTTTAAAGTTTTCCCAATCCTCTATCCTCCCACTAGATTTGGCTACCTTATATGCCCTTGTTTTTAGTCGAATACTATCCTTAATTTCTTTACTTAGCCACGGATGGCTGTCTTTTCTTTTACACCCTTTTCTTTTCAGTGGAATATATATTTTTTTGAATTTGTAAAATAACTCCTTAAATGTACACCACTGATCATGTATCGTCTTACCCTTTAATCTATTTTCCCAATCCACTCTACTCAATTCCGCTCTCATACCTTCATAGTCTCCTTTATTCAAGCTTAGCACGCTTGTTTGAGATCCAACCTTCTCACCCTCAAATTGAATATGGAATTCAACCATGTTATGGTCACTCATTCCAAGGGGATCCTTTACTAGGACATTTTTAATTAATCCTGTCTCGTTACACAGGACCAAATCTAAGGTTGCTTGCCCCCTGGTCGGTTCAGTTACATACTGCTCAAGAAACCCATCCCTAATACACTCAATGAACTCATCTTCAAGGCAGCCCTGCCCAATTTGATTTGTCCAATTAATATGATAGTTAAAATCCCCCATAATTATAGATGTTCCCTTATTACAAGCCTCAACTATTTCCTGATTGATACTCCGTCCAACAGAGTTGCAACTGTTCGGAGGCCTATAGACTACGCCCACTCGTGTTTTTTTCCCCTTATTATTCCTTATCTCCACCCAAACTGTTTCATTATCCTGATCTTTTGACCCAATATCATTTTTCTGTATTACAGTGATTCCTTCCTTTATTAACATAGCCACCCCACCTCCCCTTCCTTCCTGCCTGTCCTTCCTGATCGTTAAATAACCTGGTATGTTTAATTCCCAGGCATTGTCACCCTGCAGCCATGTTTCTGTAATGGCCACAAGATCATACCCATATGTAGTTATTTGTGCCATTAACTCGTCTATTTTGTTACGAATGCTATGTGCATTCAGATAGAGAACTTTCAAATACGTTTTGTGACACTTAGTTCCTGCTTTTGCCCTTTTTATTACTTTACCTTTTACTCCATACCTTCTGCCCCTTCCTGACACACTCTGGTTTTTAATTTCCCCACTGCTACCTAAGTCTATGACCTTCTCTGTTGTCATTTTTATTATTTGCTCTCTAGGAACCTCCCCCCCACTAGTTAGTTTAAAGCCCTCTCTACAGCCTTAGTTATATGATCCGCCAGGACTCTAGTCCCAGCACTGGCCAAGTGAAGCCCATCCCAATGGAACAGCTCCCTCCTGCCCCAGTACTGGTGCCAGTGTCCCAGGAAGCAAAACCCATTTCTCCCACTCCAGTCTTTGAGCCACGCATTTAACTCTCTAATTTTATTTGTCCTAGCCAAATTCGCTTGTGGCTCAGGTAATAATCCAGAGATTATTACCCTTGAGGTTCTGTTTTTTAATTTGACCCCTTGCTGCTCATACTCCTTTAACAGAACCGGCTTCCTAGTCCTATCTACGTCATTTGTACCAACATGGACCATGACAACTGGATCCACCCTCTCCCACTGCAAGTTTCTTTCCAGCCCAGAGGAGATGTCCTTAACCCTGGCACCAGGTAGGCAACACAGCCTTCGGGACTCTCGCTCTCGGCTGCAGAGAACTCTATCTATCCCCCTAATAATACTATCCCCTACCACTACAACATTTCTATTTACTCCCCCCTCTTGAATGGCCCCCCGTTCCACGGTGCTGTGGCCAGGTTACTCATCCTCCCTGCAGTCCCTGCTCCTGTCCCCACAGGGAGTAAGAACCTCGAACCTGTTGGACAAAAGCAAGGGCTGCGGCTCCTCCAACGCTACCTCCTGGATCCCCGTACCTGCCTCACTCATAGTCACACCGTCCTGTCCCTGACCATGGGCTACATCTGAATTAATTAACTTCATAGGTGTGACCACCTCCTGATACACAGAGTCCAGGTACTTCTCCCCCTCCCTGATGTGTCACAGTGTCTGAAGCTCAGACTCCAGCTCATCAACACGGAGCTGGAGTTCCTGTAGCAGCAGACACTTGTCACAGACGTAATCACCGTGAGCCTCAATGGGGTCCACTGGCTCCCACATCTCACAACAGTAACACATCACCTGCTCCGTTCTATGTAATTAATTAAATTTTTTATTGTTAGTCCCAAACCACTTTACAGCCATTGAAGTAATTTTTGAAGTATAGTCACAGTTGTAATGTAGGAATTACATTGCATTGAAGTGTGTGGCACACCAACAAAAGAAAGAACTTGCATCTATATAGCACCTTTCACTAATAGCACTTTTCACTACCTTAGGACATCCCAACATGTCTTATAGCAAATGAAGTACTTTTGAGGTACAGTCACTGTTGTTAAGTGGAAAATGTGCATGCCAATTTACACACAGCAATGTCCCACAAACAGCAATGAGGTAAGTGACCAGCTATCTGTTTTAGGTATTGATTGAGGGATAACTATTATCCAGGACACTAGGAGAACTCCCCTGCTCTTCTTTTGCATCCAGCAGAACAGACAGATGGGGCCTCAGTTTAATATCTCATCCAAAAGATAGCACCGTTGACAATGAGGTACCCCTCAGCACTGCACTGATGTGTCACCCTAGATTATGGATTATGTGCTCAAGTGTTGGACTGGGACTTGATCAGAGGTGACTTAGATTCAGAAACTCAATGAAAATTTGCAGATGATAGCAACTGAGGGAAGCAGCGGATTAGGAGGAAGCTGCCCAGGAATGACAAAATATATAAATTGGCAGATGAAATTTAATACAGACAAATGCAACTTGCTCCACATAGGAAGGAAAAATGTACAACACACGTATTCCATGAATGGTGCTGAAATAACTAACGATGAACTTGAGAAAGAACTAGGGGGGAGAAATTCGGCTACGTCCTGTTTGGGGGTGGTAACCAAATTAGCGCCAGCCATTTAGCGCCCGGTGCAGGAGTGCCGCCCCAGACGCTAAATTGGGCTTATCACCCCGGCAAGGAAGCAGAGCATTATCTCGGGTGCTCCACTTCCTCTCGGGGCGGTGTCTGGGGCGCAAAGGGCGGTAGCGCCAGAGCACTATGCAGCTGGTCCGCATAGCGCTGATGCGTTTCATCGCCTCCCCCTTCCGTTAAAGGGAGGGATGCTGTGCACTCTGCAGGCCATTTGACAGCCTCCACTTGCCCACCAGGGCAGCGTGGTTCCATGGCCGTAGCCCGGCCCGCCACGAGGGGGTCGACCTGGAGGTCGGCCAAAACAATGAAACGGTGGTGCAGGGCGCAGCCGGGCTTCCTCTTTAATTACCGCCTCGTGAGCGGAGGTCGGCCCGGTATGCGACCCGCAAGTTTGTTGCTCATATTGCCCGCGGCAGCTTCATGGGGCGCAGCCGAATTTCTGCAGTCGGGAGCGCAGTGGGGAGCTAAGGGGTCGTGTCACTCAGCGATGACGTCATTGCCGGGGGCGCAGCTGCTAACCTCCCGCTGAATTTCGCGGGAGGCGTTAGCGCCGGGCGCCCAGGGATTTGCGCCCCATTAGCACCCCCCCCCCCGGGAGTGCTAATGAGAGGCGCAAACCAACCCAATTTTTCCCCCTAGGAGTCAGAGTAGACTCGACACTCAGAATGTCCAATCAGTCAACAGAACAGGTAAAGCACTGAATTATATAAGCAAAACAATAGAATATAATTCAAACTGGCTCAAACTGTATCATGCTTTGCATAAACCATCAGTTTGAGCTCTGTGTCCAGTTCTGGTCACTGATACACACGGAAAACATTCAACCATTGGAGACAGTGCATAGAAGAGCCACAAGACTAATCATTGGTGTTAGAGATCCGAATAATGGGGAAAGATTGGACTAACTTCTGCTTTCTAGCCTTAAAAGGAAATGCCTGAGAGGTGATCTTACAGAGTATATGATCGTGAACAGTATGGAAATTGTAGAGAGTAGGACAAAGGGACACAGGTTCAAATTAGTAAAAAGCAAATTTAGGTCTGATAGCAGGAAATTGTTCTTCACATAAGTGATCAATTGTTGGAATGGACCTCCGGACAGAGTAGTAGAGGCAAAAAACGTTGAATCGTTTAAAAACAATTAGATGCCACAGTGGGGGGGGGGGCTACAGGGTCTTTATGGATGGGTAAATAAAAATGGGCAAAATGGCCTTCCACGTCTTGTGATCTTGCAAATATGCTTCAAATTAAAGGGTAGAGGTTTGATTGATCAGTTGCAAAAGATAAAAGTAAACAGCAGCATTAAATAGACCCCTCCCCTTTCCCAAACTTAATCTTCTCCGTATATATTTTTTTCCCTGTTACCTATCCACACAGTGGATTTTTGCTCAAGTCCTCCTATATCTTGTTAAGAAGAAAACCTGCCATGTTAAAGTTGTTAGAACACTAAAGACAAATTTGTTACAAGTTGGTGTGTCAAATGGTTGAGTCAAGGTGACAGATTACGCAGGGATGAGGAAAGGGAGTTTCCTGTCTTAACATTTAACAACTGTTTTAGCATGAGTTAGCTTGTCAATATTTTACTTCAGGCATTCACTCCCCAGGTTCTATAAAATCCCACCACCAAGCTGAATCTGTTGTGCTCCATTGTCTTCCCAATCTTCTTAGGCAGTCCCTCGGAACCGAGGATGACTTGCTTCCACATTAAAAATGAGTTCTCAGGTGACTGATGAGTCCAATGCAGGACCTACAGGGCTAAAAATTCGGTGGCGCCGCGTTTGGGGCGCCAAGCTCGCCTGGGCGCTGGAATTTGCGCTCTGGGCGGAGCTGCTTGCGCCCTCCCGATGTTCAGTTGGAGCACCCCAAGAGGGACTCGGGGCACTGCTCGAGGCTCCCCGCGTCCCGCTTGGGGCGCTCAAACTGAATATCGCAGCGCTACGTGCCGCAGCGCCACATGCTGCGGCACGGCGTGCTGCGGTACTGCAGGCCTTCCTCCCCTTCCTAAGGGGGAGGGGCCTGCACCAGTGCGATCGCGAGTGCCGGCAAAAGAGCCTGGCACCGAGGAGAAGTGCCGGGTACTTGGGACACAGCCAGCACTGCCCGGGGGGGGGGAATCAGGAGGCCAGGGAGGGCGGCGTGCGGAGGTGCTGGCAGGCGGCCACCGAAAAAAATGGCCGCCCCGCACCTCCCCCTTAAGTAGCGCCACTACCGCCACAGGTAGGCCCCCCTGAACCGGTCGCGAATTATGACCAGTGCTACAGTGGGGGGCGTGACCCAATATTGCACTCGGGGCGGTAGCGGGGCGCTGTGCACACCGATGATGTCATCGGTGGTGGCGCAGCGCTACAGGCTAACGCCGCCATTAGCGCCCCGCTAAATATCGCGGGAGGCATGGCCAATGGCGCTAAAGCCACTGAGTGCCCTCTTTAGGCGCTAACTGGTGGCGCAGCCCACCGAATTTCTAGGCCACAGTCTCTGTCACAGGTGGGGCAGACGGTGGTTGAAGGGTGGGTGGGGTGCTTGGCTTGACGTGCGCTCCTTGCGCTACCTGCGCTTTGCTTCCGCTTGCTCCCGGCAAAGAGACTCGAGGTGTTCGGCGCCTTCCCGGATGCTTCTCCTCCACTTTGTGCGGTCTTGGGCCAGGAATTCCCAGGTGTCAGTGGGGATGTTGCACTTTTTCAAGGAGGCTTTGAGGGTGTCCTTGAAGCATTTCCTCTGCTCACTTGGGGCTCTCTTGCCGTGTCGGAGCTCCGATTAGAGCGCTTGTTTTGGGAGTCTCGTATCGGGCATGCAGACGATGTGACCCGTCCATCGGAGCTGATCGAGTGTGGTCAAAGCTTCGATGCTGGGGATGTTGGTCTGCAGTCTCCCCACTTGGTTGCTCCAATGCTGTTGGAGAAAGAAAACAGCTGTAGAAGCAAAATGAAGAAGTGATTTAAAAAAAATGAAAAGTAAGAGGAGCAAGGCAAGACACACAAAAGAGGAGACAGAAGAGAGAGGAACAGAAACAGAGTAGAGAAATCTGAAGTAGAGAAAGAGAGGGGAATGGGAGTGGAGGAGGAATGGAGCATGGAGCTGGGAAAGGAGAGAAAGATTTTCTTGCCGATTTAACATTTCTCCCGCTAAATCAACGGAACTTCAGCGGAAGAGCTACAGAAAACCAGCTAATGAGGGGAATCCCCACAGATATTCACCCCCTATAACCTTGTCTAGAGGGGCTTGAAAGGCTGAGAGTTTTTAGATGAGGTCAAGCCCGGTTTTTGAACCACTGAATCAGATAAATAGTTTTGTTCAAATTTATGGTCAAGAATGAATTGGCTTGACTGAACGTTGAACAAAGACATATGGATTGCCCCCGCCCCCACCCCACCCAGTGCCTACTGTTGTTCTACTGTTATTTTGTGGGTGGTTACACCCATGCAGCAGAAACTATTACCTTTTAAGTTTTAATTATTGAAGGAAAATTGCTGAAATTTAAAAGTTTATTCAAAGTGAAACATTACATCAAATTTTATAGCACAGAAACAGGCAATTCAGCTCAACTGGTCCATGCTGGTGTTTATGCTCCACACGAGCCTCCTCCCACCTTACCCGATCAACATATCCTTTTATTTCTTTCTCCCTCAAGTACTTATCTAGCTTCCCCTTAAATGCATCTATGCTGTTAACCACAACTACTCCATTTGGTATGAGTTCCACATTTGCACCACCCTCTGAGTAAAGAGGTTGCTCCTGAATTCCGTATTGCATATATTAGTGACCATTTTATATTTATGGGCCCTAGTTTTGGACTCCCCCATTAGTAGAAACGTCTTCTCTACGTCGACCCTATAGAAGCCCTTCATAATTTTAAAGACTTCTATCAGGTCGCTGCTCAGTCTTCTCTTTTCTAAAGAGCTCCAGCATGTTCAGTCTTTCCTGATAGTTGTATCCTCTCAGTTCTGGTATAATGCTTGTAAAACAAAAAGCATTATGCATAGGTGAGCAATAATCTCATAATACTGAATATATAATCCTCTTCCAAATGCTTTGCCTCCATGAAAAAAACATTTTGTTTATGAGCCATAATTCTGCAAAAGTTTTCTAGCGAGCTTCAGAAGCTGGCCTTAATATAATTTTACCCAGAATATATTGCTGGATAAGGATCCATTCTCATTCCCCAGCATTTCATGTTTCTGGTATAATCCCTGCAAGCTTCCTGGAGTTCAACCTCCAATTACTAGCTTGTGGGAAATAACAACAGAAAATGCTGGAAAAACTCAGCAGGCCAGGCAACATCCGTGGAGAGAAATTAGAGTCGACGTTTCGGGTCGAAACCCTTTTTCAAAACTGGAAAGGAAATGAAATAGATCGAAGGCAGGGCTGCGATAGAACAAAAGAAGTAAAGAGACATTAAGAGGTATTCAAAACCAGACGAGATGGTAATAGGACTAGTGGAGACAAAAGACGGCTCAGATTAGGTGTGAAGTTTACTGGCAGAAAGAGAGACAGTTGCCATGTGGGAGAGAGAAAAAAAAGGATTATTTTTAATTATTGAATTTTTTTTATTATGCTATCATACTAGCTTGTGAGACTGCCCTCTGTGCTAAACAGATCAATTAATTGAAATGCAATGAATTTTGCTTCATTTTACAAATATACTGATAGAAATCGTTCAGAAATGGTCGTTTGCATATATTTGGAACAGAAACAATAAAATTATTTTCTTAGGAATAAAAGCTCTTATAAAAAGTTAATCTTTTTACATATAGAAGCGGCAATGGGGAGGGGAAGAGACCCTGCTGTCTGACACACAAACAAAGCAAGGCAGTCTTGTAAAACGAGTTATTGTTGACTATTCATGGTGGCAGGTGTTTGTCACTCAAATCTGCATACTGATACTGAGACACTTGCTAACATTAAACCTGGTGTTGGGGCTGAATCTAGTAAATATTAATAGTATCAACATTTCTTCTCAACAAAATATACTTGAAAAATATTTGATTTAGCTAAATGCAGCAAGAATATTAGGTATCACAGTTCAGAGTTCAATGGTTTGAGACTTGTGGTTTGAATTTTTAGTATGATGTAATGATCATAAATAATATAGTACTATTAATGTCTGAGCTCAGATCTCTAAAGTCAATGATACTTCATGGTTATATTTATATATTAACCCATTTCATTCATGTAATGAAATGAAAAAATAATGCAAATGCATAAGTAAGGGTTTACTCAAGACAAGTAATACACAAACAAATATCAGGGACAAATCTTAGAGTCATATCAGTTCTGTCATTCAAATTAATCGTACACCTTTCAGTGGCGCAGGCTGATTCAGTTAAAAAGATATAAAGACCCAAACTGAATCATTTACCCAGCGCTGCTGTCATTTGAAATAAATGTAGACAAAAGATTATGCCTGCACAATGGTTGGCTGATTTGATTGCTTTGCTTCCTGAGCAAACAGAACAAAAAGACATTGGAAGAGGGAGCAGCCCATTAATTATTTAATATAAAATGTCCCTGCCCTTTGTGTGTAATGAGGGTAAGGATGGGGTTGGATTATATGGATTTCCAAGAAATCTTCCTGCCTTGAAACTGCAGCAGGGAATACAGTGAAAGTAATGTCTACAGTCAGAGAATCAATTATATTAAAAGTTAGTGTGCGCTCAGTCTGGGATGCATGCACTGAGACTTTATATTAATATATCCTTTGCACGCTTGTATAAAACTGTGCAGATTACTGCCAGAAAAATTGTTCTTCTGCAGACACTGATGCTAGAATTTTGTACCAGGTATTTCAAACAGGTTCTTTTTTTGTATTTTTATGCTAAGATGCTAAATTTACTTTTTAACATTGATACAAATGCTTTTTGCACAAACTTTAATCAGATCAAGCTTTCTGTTCTTGTACAAATTATTTTTGAAATGGTCCACACTAAGGCCGTAATTCTCCTGCTGCCATGTGTGCAGGATTGGAGGCGGGTCAGCAGTAAAAGTTGGAGAAAAAGGAGCTCGTCGGGAACCCGCCGTCATCCCGCCTCCTCACACCTTTAACTCGGGTGTGACACTGACCCAAACGGCAAAGCTCATTAAAACCTTGTTATCAGACCTTTAACAGTCTTTTTAACCACACCTTTTGAATTTCACTGGATAACCACAGGAATCACACAGCTGGGGAACCACGTCTGTCAACCTGAGGCGGAAACTCAGTCGCCATTGTGTGAGTCATTAATGCAGAGCATGGAAATCCAAATAAATACTCCCACATGACACCTCATTACTTGTCTAAGGGAAAGGCTCTTGCTGAGTGCATTTTGAGCACAGATTTAGGTGTCTAGAGTTTGCAAGTATTTTCTGCAACTTCGGAAGCCACTCTCACCTCATTGCTGCTAACTATCACACCATTGACAGATTGCTTCTCTGATCACTACTTGACCTGTTATCTATTACATGAGCATGGGTGTCACTTATACTGTTTCACCTTGGTCCTCACAATTGGACCTCGATGAGCCCCAACACCAGCAGCAGCAGGCACACAAGCAGCAGCAGCAACACCACCAACCTTCTCCTCAATGACCTGATGCTCCACCGGACAGCGGGCATCAGTGCGGGGCTGCACCGTGCCAGAGGTGATACCCCCAACACAGGGTATAGAGGCAGAGGATGATTTTCATAATATGACGGAGCAGCAGTGCCAAATGAAGCTCAGGCTATCACGCCAGGTTGTCACAGACATTTGCAGCTTGCTGGAACAAGACCTTGCAGCTCAGAGGACCTAGTGGACACTCCTTACCCGTGGCTGTCAAAGTCACCACTGCCCTCAACTTCTTTACCTCAGGCTCCTTCCAGGGATCTGCAGCAGACATTTGCGGCATCTCGCAGTCAGCTGCCCACAGATGCATCACACAGGTGCCATGTTTTACCAGTTCGGGAGGTACTTTTACATCCCTCCTAGAGAG
Organism: Somniosus microcephalus; assembly: GCF_052327205.1. Classification (NCBI taxonomy): domain Eukaryota; kingdom Metazoa; phylum Chordata; class Chondrichthyes; order Squaliformes; family Somniosidae; genus Somniosus; species Somniosus microcephalus. The sequence continues at coordinate 210,771,470 of NC_140990.1, read as the reverse complement.
AAGGTCTATGAGCCTCTGACAACTGTTGTCCGTAGATAGCATGTGCTCATGTGAGTGGCACATTAGCTGCTCCATGGAAGAGCATACCGTGCCCATTGCCTGTGACATGGTGGTGCTCATGTTGGAGATGGACATTCTCTGCACATTTGCAGACATCGTGGCAGCAAACATGTCAGAGCCCCCTGCACTTCTTCTTCCAGGATCACCCTCTTTCTGGATGGCCCTCGAGGCTCAGCATCTGCATGCAGCTGAGCAGAGCTGGGAGCGTCCTGCGCCCTCCGGCGAGGAGTCTCCATTGCTGTTCCTGTCTCCATGATCTCCACTTGCTCACTTGTGACTTGCGAGACACCAGGTGACAACACTACTATATCTCACCTAGGACCCACCGAGGTGTGCGTATCTGCGCTGGTGCTAGGTGCGCTTAAGTCTGGTAACGGTCCCAGAGGCTGGAGGCTCCTCTGAGGAATCATCTTCCTCCGCCAGCTGGACAGTCATTGGGGGGGGGGGGGGCTCTTGATGGACCTGTGGGAGAGTAAAGAGATGATTTAGAAATGTTATATTAAGAATAGGTAACGTTACCATTATGCACATGATGAACATTAACTGGCTGCTAACATCAGTCCCCATATGAGTGACCGTTGTATGCCGTGTGGCTGTATGAGATGTAATTCTGTCACCAGATTGCTGAGAGGTCCCCCTCTCTCCATCTCCCACTGCCAGCAGCTCAGCAACTCCTGACACCTCCAGGGCGACCTCCTCTGCTACTGTCAAAGTGGCGAAGCACGGAGGGCCACCTCCGGTTCTCTCCCTTTCCCTGTTGTGCACTTGTTTCTCTTGCAAGGAGGGAAAGAAGAGAAGTTTAAGTGAGAGTGATGGCATGAGTGTAAGAAATGTGTGGGTTACATCTGTAGAGGTTGACTATGAGGGAGTGTGGTGCCAATGCCAAAGTGCCAATGCCAAATGGTCTTTTTGTGTGGTGTAAGTTGGTATGACTGCATTAAAATGAGGGTGAGTGTGAGGGGTGGTTAGTCAGAGGGAGATGTTAGTATGTACTTAGGGAGAGAGAGATGGGTGGACATGCAAGGTATGTTTGTGTGAGTAATGATGTGCAGGAGTAGGCTTAGGAAGGCAGAGTGATGAGGATGTGGTGACAGGCACCGCAGGATGAAGGTGAGTGTGGCTTTGCACTCACCTTTCCTGATCGCATGAGATCATTGAAGTGCCTCCGACTCACCACATCTCTGCTGATCACCTCCTCTGCAATTTGGAGCTAGGCTCTTTTTGTCTCCTGGGGAGGTCACTTCCACCCATCAGCAGGGAAGAGGACCTCCCTGTATGCTCTGATTCCCTCCACAAGAATATGTAGGGATTCATCTGAAAACATGGATACAGCTCTCTGCCTTTCTGAAGCCATCTTTGCAAGTCTGAACAATAACCAGATCGTGATATATCCTCCCTCCACAATTCTAGATGAACCTTTAAATGCAATGTGGCCAAGGCTGCTTTAAATATCCCCGCTGTTAATGAGTCATAGATGACATCATCAGACACGTACCATTTAATGGGACTGGAAAATGCGCAGGCCTGCCTTAATAGGCTCCATTAACTGAAAGTCGTTCTGAAAAGCGAGATGATAAGAAGAATGCAGTTCTGATATGCCACGTGGCCCGCACGCACCTGACCCACCCAGGTAAGAAAAATTCTAGCCTAAGAGTCCATTTTTTGAGATAATAGGAGACAGATTTTAATTTTAATTCTTTAGTCACATGAAAGGAGTAAAATGTTTAAACACCCTTCATTATGCACATATTAACATAATATTTTGGGTAGAAGACCATTATGTTGCGTTTGCAAAGATAATCCAGAGGCCGTATGCAGAGCTCAGTTCATGTTGCTTTTAATGGCTGATCCAAACACACTCTCCCAGGCAAAAGCAATCGAATACCTATATCCAATGTCAGACACAATACAACGATAACAGCACTATCAAACTCCATGTGCTCAGGCCAAGGCAATCGAGTACCTATCACCAATGTCAGACATAACATTTCCTCCCCCCTCACAGAATTTCAAACATGCAATGTAGTGACAAAGTCCTGTAGGTGGCCAGGGCAAGAACGTGTATGGACAGGCCGAGGTGCGGACTGGTGAGGAGCAGGCTGAGGCACAATATCTGCTTGAGGGTTGGCTGGCTGAGCCACATGTGCATCCCGCCACTCTGGGGGTAAGGCTTGGGGATTAGGTCCATATAATCCCACATCGGGGCTGCTGGCACCTTCCGAAGGCGGCTGGCATGCCACCGAGAGCCGTCAGTGAGGCAGAAAGTGTCTGGTCCAAGTTGGCAGCTGATTTGGAGAGGGGAGGACCCGAATGAGGCCATCTTATTGTTGTGATGAGGCCTGCGGTCTCTGACCCAATCGGAGACTGAGATGTTGAGCGCCTTGGCCCTCTTCAACTGGTCGAAGCGGAGTTTCATCTTCTCCTGCTGTCTAGCGACTGTGGCTTGAGCCCGTGGAGCAGGGCTCTGAGCTAGCGAGGGGCAGAGCCTGCCAAGGGGCAGCATGAGCTCACGGCCTAGCATGAGGGATATGGGTGAGACCCCTGTAGTGGAATGCTGGGAGGCTCTGTAGTGCAGCAGTGTGTGGAGGAGGGCCTTTCAAACGCACACCCCTGGGATAGGTGTGCTCTGAGGCCATTTTTCAGTGTCTGGTTAAAACGCTCCACCCCACCATTTGACTCGGGGTGGTAGTACTGTGACGGATGCCCTTGCTCTCAAGGTAAGAGGAGAGTTCCAAAGCAACCATTTGGGGGCCATTGTCTGTGGTGATGGCCTTTGGATGCCCCCAGTGGGAGAAGAGGGACTCCAGGGTACCGATGATGACCCGAGAGGTGACGGAGCCCACGGCAGTGAACTCTGGCCATTTTGAGTGCAGGTCATAGGTCACCACTAGGAACCGTTGACGGTGGGGGACACCATGGATCTCCCCGCAGACGTCCAGCTGCAGGTGCTCCCAGGGCTGAGAGGGCCAGGCAAGGGGTTGCAGGGGTGGAGGAGCTTGGTGGCCAGTCTTGCCACTTACAAGGCAGACTGCACAGTCCTTGACCAGGGCCTCAATTTCCCTGTCGATACCCGGCCACCACACTAGGTCTCGGCATCGTTGTTTGAGCTTCACTATGCCCAAGTGGCCCTCGTGCGGCATGGATAAAACACGCGCACGAAGGGCACTCGGGACCACAGTGCAGAGCCCACGTGCAACACAGGAGTCATTCCAGCAGGAGAGCTCCTCTTTAACTCTGGAGTAGGCAGACAGTTCCTCAGGCACCGTGCGAGGCCAGCCATCTCTGATGAAGGTGCACAGCTGGGAGAGGGCCGGATCCTGTTCTGAGGCCTCTTTGAGCTCCTGGAGAGAGACTGTGGTTTAGAGGGGCATGTGCAGCATCTGAACGATATCCTGTTCCACATGTTCAGACCCGACGAGTGGGGCTGGGGCAGAGAAGTGTGGGAGAGCAGATCTGTAACAACATTGTCACGTCCTGGTGTGAACTGGAGACTGAAATTGTATTGGCGGAGGCGGTCAGACAAGCGGTGTAGACACAGTGGTCTGTGGCCCATGCCGGATGTCGACAGCAGGGCAGCGAGAGCCTGGTGATCGGTTCGCAGGGTGAAGGCACGGCCATACGTGTACAGGTGCCACCGCTCACATGCCCAGATGCACGCCAGCGCCTCACGCTCGCCTACTGAGTACTTCTGTTCAGTGGGGCTAAGGGCTCGGGAGGCAAAGGCGATTGGTTTCTCCACTCCATTCTGTATCTGCGATAACACCGCCCCCACAGCTGCAGCGGACACGTCGCAGGTGACGAGGGTGGGGCTGGCGACGTCAAAGTGAGCCAACACTGGAGGCGACGTGAGCTGTGATTTGAGGAGGCGTACAGCTTCCGTACAGGCTTGTGACCACACCCAGGGCTCATCCTTTCACAGGAGCTGGCGCAGTGGGGCTGTGGTGGCTGAGTACTGGGGCAAAAACTTCAGGTAGTACCCAGTCATGCCAAGGAAGGAGGCAACCTGTGCTGCAGAGCTGGGTTCTGGGATGCTGTGAATGGCATCCACGTTTGACTGGAGTGAGGATATTCCATCAGCCGACAACCGAAACCCCACAAATTCGATCTCTGAAACAGCAAAGACACACTTTTCGCCATTCAGTGTGAGCTTGTGTTTTGCTAGAGCTGTGAAAACTCTGTGAAGGCGTTCGTCATGAGTGGAGGTCGCGGGCCCATGCACGATGATGTCATCCAGGTAGATGGCCACCCCAGGAATGCCCGCGAGCACAGAGGACATCACCTTTTGAAAGCAGCTGGGTGCAGAGCTAAGTCCAAATGGCATCCTGGTGTACCGAAAGATGCCAGCATGTGTCACAAAAGCAGTGAGGTCCCTGCTGCTGGGGTGGAGGGGAACCTGTAGATAGCTCTGTCGAAGGTCGAGTTTCGAGGACAGGATGGAGCCATAGAACTGCGCTGTGAGTTCCTCTGACATGGGCAGTGGATATTTGTCAGGGATTACGACCTTATTCACTGCTCGAAGATCGGCACAGACGCGTAGACCACCTGACTTTTTCGTTGCGACCACAAGGTTGGAGACCCATGGGGAGGCATCAACTGGTTCGATGATGCCAGCTTCCAGTAGCTGCTTCAGTTCAGCTGTGACCCCATCACGGAGAGCAAGCGGGATGCGGCGCAGTGGCTGAATGACAGGGGTAACGGTGGAGTCAACCATGGGCTGCTGGATGAAGGCAGTCAGGCAGCCCAGACCCTCGAAGAGTGCTGGCCATGTTTGGTGCCACGGTGAGGCGATGTGCAGAATCGCAGACCCGCCGGTGTCCAAGAGAGAAAAACCCAGGTCAGTGAAAAGATCCAGTCCCAACAGATTAGCTCCTTGGTGTGCCACATGAAAACAAAAATCTGGCAAAACTTTTGTTCCATAGCGTACAGTGAGGTTGACTGAGCCCACTAGTCCAATTTTCGAATTACCATACCTGCAAAGGGTAGTGGAGGGCGCAGAGAGTGGCAGGGAGCTGAAAAAGCATTTGAATGTGTCCACATTCAGCAGTGAGATGCTGGCACCGGTATCCAACAACAGAGGGATGCACACATCATTCAGGTTAATTGTGCATGACTTGAAAGCCACTACTGGCCCAGAGCTCACGTTGTGAATTATAGGCCAACTGCTTGAGGACTGAGAGTGTTCATCTGTAGCAACAGGGGCAGAGCGGCAGACATTAGCAAAGTAATTTTGTTTTCCACAATTGCGACAGGCTTGGCCACGCGTGGGGCAATTCTGTGCTCAGGTAGCATGTGAATGAGATCCGCAGTTTCCACACTGTTGCTGCGGTAGCACGCGTTGCTGCCGTCGCACGAGCATTACCGTGTCAGGGCTGTCGGGGCCGAGGGTGCTGTCACTGGGTGTGTGTGCTAGTTTCGCTGCACATTCGGCTGCAGACTCCACTTGAAAGGCAATGTTAACTGCCTGTGACAACGACAGATCATCGGACTCGAGTAACAGTCTTTCACGCACTCTCACATTGTTGGTGTGCTCTATTAGTTGATCATGCACCATCTCGTCTTGTAGTGCACCAAACTTGCACGAGCTAGCTAACCCCCTCAAATTAGCCACATATTGATGCACTGACACGCCGGGGAGTTGGTGACGCTGTCTAAAAATGAATCGCCGCAGGAGAGCACTTTGTGGGGCAGAGAAGTGTGTGCTTAACAGAGCCACAGCCTCATCAGATGTTTGAATTGAGTCTGCTGTGCATAATGTCCCACGAACACGCTGGCCCTCCGCTCCCAAGCAATGGGATAACAGTGCCTTTTTCCGTGCTGTACTCACATTTTCTAGTCCAAGAGCAATGAGGTAGGTTTCAAAGGACTGTAACCAGTGAACCCATGGGATCAGGGGCTCACCGGGTAGTGCAAGGAAGGGAGGAGGTGGTAGAAGAGAGATTTCACGGGAGAGATTTTACGGGGAGAGGGCAGGGAAGTGGACGTGAGTCTAGATTCGGATCAGCCATGATCCTATTGAATGGCGGAGCAGGCCCGAGGGGCCGTATGGCCTACTCCTGCTCCTACTCTTATGTATCCTCGTCGCCAAATGTTGCATTTGCAAAGATAATCCAGAGGCCGTATGCAGAGCTCAGTTCATGTTGCTTTTAATGGCTGATCCAAACACACTCTCCCAGGCAAAAGCAATCGAATACCTATATCCAATGTCAGACACAATACAACGATAACAGCGCTATCAAACTCCATGTGCTCAGGCCAAGGCAATCGAGTACCTATCACCAATGTCAGACATAACACATTAGTCCATCTAGCCTACCCTTCCAAACATCCAATCTACCAAAACCCTCAGATCTCCTTTCTGCTGTGTTACTTATAGGACATTACCACGTGTGCTCTACATTCTTGCTTCTTCTGCCTAGTCTCATGGCTTTACACTTGTCTCTGTTGAATTCTAGCTGCCACCACTTTGCCCATTGACTTGGCTTGTCCAGATCTCTTTGGGATATCACACATTGGCCTGCCCTCCAATTTGGTGTAATTTGCAAACTTAAGACAATTTTGAAAATATTCCATTGTAGGAACGGAGGTTCCTAACGAAAAGACTGAGTTCGACTCAGGCAATTAAAACAACGAACTTTAATGGAACAAAACAGGTTTTAACTAGAAACTGCTGGGATACATCGAATACAGGTCTGCTCTCTTTGAAGACTCCACGAGGATTGACTCTCTGGTCCGAAGGCTGACGTCATGACGTCATCACGTTCTTCCCGCCATTGGGGGATCACGTGACGAACGGCATGACGTCATCACGTTGAAACCGCGCTGTAAAGGTAACTAGACATAGTACAGTTAAACAGTGTAATTAAAGGTACAGACACAGACAGTAACTACATTGCTGTTAAAGGAATTATGTACAACTGCTCTGAGTCCTTTGGTGGCTCCGCCACATGCGCCCCCCCAGAATTGTCTTTAACAGAAAAAGCGAGACGAGGAGGAGGTCTGACAAGTCTGTCCGATCGACTTCGATAACCTGGCAGAGGAAGTTGATGACCGGTGGTCGAGCTGGCAGGCGACTGTGGTTGAGCTGGTGCGGCAGGTGTAGTCGAACTGGCGGGCGGCTGTGGTTGAACTGGCACGGCGGCTGCGGGCGGACGGCCACGTTTCGGTGGCTGAGCGATGACGACTGGGCTATTCAAATCCAGATGAGCCGGCTTCAAGCAGTCCACCGAAATGTGATCCGGCTTCCCACCGACGTCGACCGCAAAGGACTTGTCTCCTGGTTCGATGACCCGGAAGGGACCAGTGTAAGGAGGCTTGAGCGGGTCCCGGTGAGCGTCATGACGGATGAAGACGTACTCGGTTCTCTTCAGCTCAACCGGCACGTGGGAGCTCTGTAGGCTGTGGTTGGATGTAGGCACTGGGGCGAAACACTTGGCCACTTCCTGGTGGCTGGTGAGCTGCTGGGAGGCGGACCATGGCTCCGTGGGAGAAGGGAGGAAATCACCAGGAACTCGGAGTGGCTGGCCATAAACGAGCTCTGCTGAAGAAGATTGCAGGTCGTCCTTGGGTGCCGTGCGAAGGCCCAACAGGACCCAAGGGAGCCTGTCCACCCATCCCGCACCTTGAAGACTGGCCCGTAAGGAGGATTTAAGCGACCTGTGGAATCGTTCACACAGGCCGTTCGCCTGTGGATGATAGGCAGTGGTGCGATGAAGTTTGGCGCCGAGCCCCTGAGCTACAGCGTTCCAAAGCTCCGAGGTAAATTGTGGCCCCCGATCGGAGGAGATGTCTGCCGGCACCCCGAAACGAGCCACCCAACAGAAGATGAAGGCTCTAGCGACATCCACCGAAGTGGTGGAAACCAAAGGAATTGCCTCTGGCCACCTGGTGGTGCGGTCCAACACGGTGAGGAGATGAGTAAAACCACGGGAAGGCGGTAGTGGTCCCACAAGATCCACATGTACGTGGTCGAAACGACGCTCCGGAACAACGAACGGAGCCACTGGTGCTTTGACATGCCGCTGGACCTTGGCCTTCTGGCAGACCACGCAGGTGTTGGCCCAGTCCCGGACATCCAGGTGCATACCCTTCCAGACGAAATTCGTCGACATTAGACGTTGTGACGCCGGCATACCAGGGTGCGACAATCCGTGTATTGCGTCGAAAACCTTCCGGCGCCACACGGCCGGCACAATAGGTCAGGGAACGCCCATGGAGACATCGCAAAGGAGCGTGGTGCCCGTGGCCTGGAAGCTGACGTCTGCCGGTTCGAAACTCGACGGGTCGGTTCTGTAGGATTGAACCTCTGGGTCCGAAATCTGATCCTCAGTCATGCGAGCGTAGTCAATTCCAAGATGGACCGCATGGACCGTCGCGCGGGAGAGGCAATCTGCCACCAGGTTGTCTTTACCAGACACATGTTGAATGTCCGTAGTAAATTCCGAAATGAACGTCAGGTGACGTTGCTGACGAGCGGACCATGGTTCGGTGGTCTTTGACATGGTGAAGGTCAGCGGCTTGTGGTCGACAAAAGCCGTGAAGGGACGTCCTTCTAACAAAAACCTGAAATGGCGGATGGCCAGGAAAAGGGCCAGCAACTCCCGATCGAAGGTGCTGTATTTTCTTTCATTTTTTCTCAGCTGCCGGCTGAAAAACGCCAGCGGTTGCCACGTGCCATTGACCCATTGCTCCTGTACTGCACCTATGGCATAGTCGGACGCATCTGTAGTAAGGGCGATGGTGGCACCTGGAAGAGGGTGTGCCAACATGGTTGCAGCAGCCAAGGCGCTCATGGTGTTCCCAAATGTCTGGTCCATCTCGGCCGTCCAGCCAATTGGGTCTTTGCCGGACTTGCCCTTGAGGGCCCCGTACAAAGGTTGCATAAGCAGAGCTGCCTTGGGGACGAATCGGTGGTAGAAATTCACCATCCCAAGGAACTCTTGGAGGGCCCTGACGGTCTGCGGGCGCGGGAAAGAAGTAACAGCCTCCACCTTCATCGCCAGGGGGACGGCGCCATCTGAGGTGATGCGGTGTCCCAAAAAATCGATGCTTTGCAGGCCAAACTGGCACTTGGCCGGGTTGATGATTAACCCATGCTGGCTAAGGCGTGTGAAAAGAGTACGCAAGTGACCGAGGTGCTCTTCCTTGCTAGCACTGGAGATGAGGATGTCATCAAGATAAACGAAAATGAAAGGCAGGTCACTGAGCACAGAGTCCATTAGTCGCTGGAAAGCTTGTGCTGCGTTCTTTAGACCGAACGGCATTCGTAGGAACTCAAAAAGCCCGAACGGTGTGATAACAGCGGTTGTTGGAACATCCTGCGGATGAACGGGCACCTGGTGATACCCGTGGATGAGGTCAACTTTAGAGAAGATGGAATTTCCCGCCAAATGGGCCGAAAAATCTTGTATATGTGGGATCGGGTACCGATCGGGTGTAGTGGCGTTGTTCAGGCGTCAGTAGTCACCGCATGGCCGCCAGCCGCCACCAGGTTTCGGCACGATGTGGAGAGGCGAAGACCAGGGACTATTTGATCGTCGAATAATTCCCAGCTGCTCCATTGTATCAAACTCCGCCTTCGCAGCCGTGAGCTTGCCGGGTTCCAGCCTTCGAGCCCGTGCATAAACCGGGGAGCCCGTCGTGGTGATATGGTGCTCCACACCATGCTTCGTGACCGAGGAAGAAAAAGTGGGCCTGGTCAGCTCCAGGAACTCCCCGAGGAGACGAGTGAATTCATCCGGAGATGGGTACTCGCAGGCAACAGACCACGACACGGTGGCGCTGCGGTGGCAGGGGATCGAGTGGAAAGTGGCTGCGTTGATCAACCGGCAGTGCGGGACATTGACGAGGAACCCGTTTGCACACAGAAAATCCGCCCCTAGGATGGCCTGCGAGACCTTGGCCGTGATGAATTCCCAGCAGAAGCGCTGACCGCTGAAGCATAGTTGGACCCGCCACTTCCCAAAGGTACGAATAGCCACGCCATTAGTTGCTTCGAGGGAAAGGCCGTGGCCCCCAGCTTGGAGATCAAGCCTCGACGCAGGCAAAATACTACACTGTGAACCGGTGTCACAAAGAAAACGGCGACCCGATAGGGAGTCTATGATGTAAAGAAGCTTCCCTGAAGATCCGATGGACATTGCAGTCGCAGTGCGCCCTTTAGACCCGGTCCTCCTTCACGAAAAACGCTGCGGGAGCATTGTTGGTTTTTTTTGGGCGAAAAACTGCAGGGAGGACAGCAGTGTCTGGCTTTCGCGCCAAAACGGGCGGGGTAGGAGCACCAGCCCGCCGCCTGCGGAGCTGGAGTCGCGTCTGTGGGGGCTGGGCGCCTCGTGGCCGCGCAGCACTGCTGGGTTACGCTGAAGATCTTATCTGCTTCTGCCGCGAGTTCAGCACAGTCTGTGATCGCAGAACTGGCTAAGGCAGCTTGCACTGGTTCTGGAAGCTGGCAGAGGAACAACTCCCTAAAAAGGAAGCATTCCGGTTCAGCACCTAAGAGCGAGAGCATTTGGCTCATGAGCTCGGACGATCTGGAGTCCCCGAGGCCGGGCATAGCGAGAAGTCTGCGAGCGCGCTCCGACTTCGAGAGGCCGAAGACCTGCAGCAACCGTGCCTTTAAAGTATCGTACTTGCCGTCATCCGGTGGGCTACCGAGGAGGCTGACGATCCGCGAGGCTGTGGCGCTGTCGAGGGCGGAGACCACGTAGTAGTAACGGGTCGAATCCGTGACAATGTTCCGGATGGCAAATTGAGCTTCAGCCTGGATAAACCACGCGGCTGGTTGTTGCTCCCAGAACTGTGGCAGTTTCAGGGTCACGGCGTTCGTGTCCATGATGAATATCTTCCACGAATACTGTTCGTAGAAGTCGGGGTCACCAATGTAGGAACGGAGGTTCCTAACGAAAAGACTGAGTTCGACTCAGGCAATTAAAACAACGAACTTTAATGGAACAAAACAGGTTTTAACTAGAAACTGCTGGAATACATCGAATACAGGTCTGCTCTCTTTGAAGACTCCACGAGGACTGACTCTCTGGTCCGAAGGCTGACATCATAACGTCATCACGTTCTTCCTGCCATTGGGGGATCACGTGACAAACGGCATGACGTCATCACGTTGAAACCGCGCTGTAAAGGTAACTAGACATAGTACAGTTAAACAGTGTAATTAAAGGTACAGACACAGGCTGCAACTACATTGCCGTTAAAGGAATTATGTACAACTGCTCTGAGTCCTTTGGTGGCTCCGCCACACCATCCTCTAAGTCATTTACGTATAAAAGACATAAAAAAACAACAGTGGCCTTGACACCTTCCCCTGTGAGACTCTACTGGCAACAGATTTCTATTGTGATACTTCCTTTGTGTAACACCACCCTTTATTGTCCATCTTTCAACTACACATCAATACAACCTAATACTTTACCATCTATCCCATGGACACACAGCTTGTGAATCAGTCTGTAATGTGTGTCAAATGCCAGCCTAAAATCCAGATAGACAACATCCACTGCCTCACCTTTATTCACCAGATCTATAACTTCTTCAGGCAACTTGTAAATTGGTCAGACAGGGCCTGCCCTTTCTGACATGAGCAGTTGCCCCCCAAGTTACAATTGTGGCTTTAGTGTTACTGCACAGTCTGATTATAACCTTCTCTGACTGCTGATCTATATGGGTGGCCCAGACTCAACGTGCAGGCCTGACTCCAAATGCAACCAGCATGAGTTATTTATATTTGCCAATGGTAGCACTTTCAATCAGATATAGAATGCGAAAGCCCCCATTTCTGGTGGGTTTCATTTCCCCAAATAATAAGAGCTCTGGGTCCTTTAAACTAAAGGCACATGGCATGGGAGGAGAAGGCAGCAGTGCTGGTGGCTTGCTCTGCTCTAAGGTATCACTCAGATGGTGCCAGCAATATTAGACAATATTAAAAGAGTCCTATTATCCAGGAAGGTGCATGGAAAATATGTTGAGAATTATGAAGAGAGGGAAGCAGAGCAAAATAACTCATGCACCACAGTTTATGATTGAGCACTTCACTGTGTTGCCCTATATTACTTTTTTGCACTGGCTTCTGAAGCCCTACCAGTGTACTCAATAATACCATTCTGACTGTGTGTACTCAGTTATACCAGTCTGACTGTGTGTACTCAGTTATACCAGTCTGACTGTGTGTACTCAATAATACCATTCTGATTGTGTGTACTGAGTTATACCAGTCTGACTGTGTGTACTCAATAATACCATTCTGATTGTGGGTACTCAGTTATACCAGTCTGATTGTGTGTACTCAGTTATACTAGTCTGACTGTGTGTACTCAATAATACCAGTCTGATTGTGTGTACTCGGTTATACCAGTCTGACTGAGTGGACTCAGTTATACCAGTCTGCCTGTGTGTACTCAGATAAACCAGTCTGATTGTGTGTACTCAGTTATACTAGTCTGATTGTGTGTAGAGAATGTTATACCAGTCGGATTGTGTGTACTCAGTTATACCGGTCTGACTGTGTACACTCAATGTTATACCAGTCTGCCTGTGTGTACTCATTTAAACCAGTCTTACTCTGTGTACTCAATTATACAATTCTGACTGTGTGTACTCAGTTATATTGGTCTAATTCTGTGTACTCAATTATACCATTCTGACTATGTGTACTCAGTGTTACACCAGTCTGATTGCGTGTACTCAGTTATACCAGTCTGCCTGTGTGTACTCAGTTATACCAGTCTCCCCGTGTGTACACAATGTTATACAAGTCTGACAGTGTGTACTCAATGTTATACCAGTCTGATTGTGTGTAATCAGTGTTATACCAGTCTGATTGTATGTACTCACTTACACCAGTCTGCCTGTGTGTACTCAGTTATACCAGTCTCCCCGTGTGTACACAATGTTATACAAGTCTGACAGTGTGTACTCAATGTTATACCAGTCTGATTGTGTGTAATCAGTGTTATACCAGTCTGACTGTATGTACTCAATTATACCAGTCTGACTGTGTGTACTCAATTATACAAGTCTGACTGTGTGTAAAGTATGTTACACCAGTCTGATTGTATGTACTCAGTTATACCAGTCTGACTGTGTATACTCAATTATACCAGTCGGACTGTGTGTACTCAGTTAAAACTACCTGACTGTTTGTACTCGGTTAAACCAGTCTGACTGTGTGTACTCAGTTGTACCAGTCTGATTGTGTGTACTCAGTTTAACCAGTCTGACTGTGTGTACTCAGTTAAACCAGTCTGACTGTGTGTACTCAGTTAAACCAGTCTGACACTGTGTTCTCAGTTATACGAGTCTGACTGTGTGTACTCAGTTAAACCAGTATAACTGTGTGTACTCAGTTACGCCAGTCTGACTGTGTGTTCTCAGTTATACCAGTCTGACTATGTGTATTCAGTTAAATCAGTCTGACTGTGTGTACTCATTTATACCAGTCTGACTGTGTGTACTCAGTTAAACCAGTCAGACTGTGTGTGCTCAGTTAAACCAGTCTGATTGTGTGTACTCAGTTATAACTGTCGGACTGTGTGTACTCATGTATACCAGTCTGACTGTGTGTACTCAGTTATACCAATCTGACTTTGTGTACTCAGTTATACCAGTCTGACTGTGTGTACTAAGTTTAACCAGTCTGACTGTGTGTACTCAGTTATACCCGTCTGATTGTGTGTACAGAATGTTACACCAGTCTGATTGTGTGTACTCAGTTATACAAGTATGATTGTGTATACTCAATGCTATACCAGTCTGCCTGTGTGTACTCATTTAAACCAGTCTTACATAGTGTACTCAATTATACAAGTCTGGCTGTGTGTACTAAGTTATACTAGTCTGATTGTGTGTCATCAGTTATACTAGTCTGCCTGTGTGTACTCAGTTATACCAGTCTCCCCATGTGTACTCAATGTTATACCAGTCTGATTGTGTGTAATCAGGGTTATACCAGTCTGATTGTGTGTACTCAGTTATACCAGTCTGACTGTGTGTAATCAGTGTTATACCTGTCTGCCTGTGTGTACACAGCTATAGCAGTCTGACTGTGTCTACTCAGTTATTCCAGTCTGACTGTGTGTACTCAATTATACCAGTCTGACTGTGTGTACTCAGTTAAAACAGTCTGACTGTCTGTACTCAGTAATACCAGTCTGACTGTGTGTACTCATGTAAACCATTCTGAATGTGTGTATTCAGTTATACCAGTCTGATTGTGTGTACAGAATGTTACACGTGTCTGATTGTGTGTACTCAGTTATACCAGTCTGACTGTATATACTCAATGTTATACGAGTCTGCCTGTGTGTAATCAGTTAAACCAGTCTTACTGTATGTACTCAATTATACAATTCTGACTGTGTGTACTCAGTTATACTAGTCTAATTGTGTGTACTCAATTATACCATTCTGACTATGTGTATTCAGTTTTATACCAGTCGGCCTGTGTTTCCTCAGTTATACCAGTCTGCCTGTGTGTACTCACTTATACCAGTCTGACTGTGTGTACTCAATTATACCAGTCTGACTGTGTGTAATCAGTTAAACCAGTCTGACTGTGTGTACTCAATTATACAAGACTGACTGTGTGTACTCAGTTATACCACTCTGACTGTGTGTACTCAATTATGCCAGTCTGACTGTGTGTACTCAATTATACAAGTCTGACTGTGTGTACTCAGTTATACCAGTCTGACTGTGTGTACTCAATTCTACCACTCTGACTGTGTGGACTCAGTTAGACCAGTCTGATTGTGTGTACTCAGTTTAGCCAGTCTGACTGTGTGTACTCAGTTAAACTAGTCTGACTGTGTGTACTCAGTTAAACCAGTCTGACTGTGTGTACTCAGTTATACCAGTCTGACTGTGTGTACTCAGTTAAACCAGTCTGAATGTGTGTACTCAGTTATACCAGTCTGAGTGTGTTTACTCAGTTAACCCAGTCTGACTGTGTGTACTCAGTTAAACCAGTCTGACTGTGTGTACTCAGTTATATAAGTCTGACTGTGTGTACTCAATTATACCAGTCTGACAGTGTGTACTGAGTTAAACCAGTCTGACTGCGTGTACTCAGTTATACAAGTCTGACTGTGTGTACTCAGTTATACCAGTCTGACCATGGGTACTCAATTATACCAGTCTGACTGTGTGTACTCAGTTAAACCAGTCTGACTGTGTGTGCTCAGTAAAACCAGCCTGATTGTGTGTACTCAGTTAAACCAGTCTGACTGTGTGTACTCAGTTAAGCCAGCCTGACTGTGTGTACTCAGATATACCAGTCTGATTTTGTGTACTCAGTTAAACCTGTCTGACTGTGTGTACTCAGTTATACCTGTCTGATTGTGTGTCGTCAGTTATACCAGTCTGACTGTGTGTACTCAATTATACAAGTCGGACTGTATGTACTCATGTATACCAGTCTGAATGTGTGCACTCAGTTATACCAATCTGACTGCGTGTACTCTGTTATACCAGTCTGACAGTGTGTACTCAGTTATAACAGTCTGACTGTGTGTACTCAGTTAAACCATTCTGACTGTGTGCACTCAGTTAAACCAGACTGACTGTGTGTACTCAGTTATACCAGTCTGACTTTGTGTACTCATTTAAACCAGTCTGACTGTGTGTACTCAGTTATACCTGTCTGATTGTGTGTAGTCAGTTATACCAGTCTGACTCTGTGTACTCAATTATACCGGTTTGACTGTGTGTCCTCAGTTATACCAGCCTGTCTGTGTGTAATCAATTATAAGAATCTGACTATGTCTACACAGTTGAACCAGTCTCACTGTCCATACTCAATTATACAAGTCTGACTGTGTCTACTCAGTTATACCTCTCTGACTGTGTGCAATCAATTATACCAGTCTGACTGTGTGTACTCAATTATACCAGTCTGACTGTGTGTAATCAGTTAAGTCAGTCTGACTCTGTGTACTCAATTATACAAGACTGACTGTGAGTATTCAGTTAAACCAGTCTGACTGTGTGTACTCAATTCTACAAGACTGACTGTGTGTACTCAGTTATACCAGTCTGTATGTGTGTACTCAATTATGCCAGTCTGACTGTGTACTCAATTATACAAGTCTGACAGTGTGTACTCGGTTATACAATTCTGACTGTGTGTACTCAGTTAAACCAGTCTGACTGTGTGTACTCAGTTTAACCAGTCTGACTGTGTGTACTCAGTTAAACCAGTCTGACTGTGTGCACTCATTTAAACCAGTCTGACTGTGTGTACTCAGTTATACCAGTCTGACTGTGTATACTCAGTTAAACCAGTCTGACTGTGTGTACTCAGTTAAACCAGTCTGACTGTGTGTACTCAGTTCTACAATTCTTACTGTGTGTAATCAATAATACTAGTCTGATTGTGTGTACTCAGTGTTATACCAGTCTGATTGTGTGTACTCAGTTATACAAGCCTGAATTTGTGTACTCAATTATACTAGTCCTGCTGTGTGTACTCAGTGTTATACCAGTCTGCCTGTGTGTACTCAGTTATACCAGTTTGACTGTGTGTACTCAGTTATACCAGTCTGATTGTGTGTCCTCAGTGTTATACACGTCTGACTGTGTGTACTCAGTGTTATACCTGTCTCCCTGTGTACTCATTTATAACAGTCAGACTGTGTGTACTCAGTTATAACAGTCTGACTGTGTGTACTCAGTTATACCAGTCTGATTGTGTGTACTCAGTTATACCATTCTGCCTGTGTGTACTCAATTATTCCAGTCTGACTGTCTGTACTCAGTTATACCAGTCTGACTGTGTGTACTCAATTATACCAGTCTGACTGTAATCAGTTAAACCAGTTGACTGTGTGTACTCAATTATACAAGTCTGACTGTGTGTACTCAGTTATACCAGTCTGACTGTGTGTACTCAGTGTTATGCCAGTCTGCCTGTGTGTAGTCCGTTATACCAGTCTGAATGTGTGCACTCAGTTATACCAATCTGACTGCGTGTACTCTGTTATACCAGTCTGACAGTGTGTACTCAGTTATAACAGTCTGACTGTGTGTACTCAGTTAAACCATTCTGACTGTGTGCACTCAGTTAAACCAGACTGACTGTGTGTACTCAGTTATACCAGTCTGACTTTGTGTACTCATTTAAACCAGTCTGACTGTGTGTACTCAGTTATACCTGTCTGATTGTGTGTAGTCAGTTATACCAGTCTGACTCTGTGTACTCAATTATACCGGTTTGACTGTGTGTCCTCAGTTATACCAGCCTGTCTGTGTGTAATCAATTATAAGAATCTGACTATGTCTACACAGTTGAACCAGTCTCACTGTCCATACTCAATTATACAAGTCTGACTGTGTCTACTCAGTTATACCTCTCTGACTGTGTGCACTCAATTATACCAGTCTGACTGTGTGTACTCAATTATACCAGTCTGACTGTGTGTAATCAGTTAAGTCAGTCTGACTCTGTGTACTCAATTATACAAGACTGACTGTGAGTATTCAGTTAAACCAGTCTGACTGTGTGTACTCAATTCTACAAGACTGACTGTGTGTACTCAGTTATACCAGTCTGTATGTGTGTACTCAATTATGCCAGTCTGACTGTGTACTCAATTATACAAGTCTGACAGTGTGTACTCGGTTATACAATTCTGACTGTGTGTACTCAGTTAAACCAGTCTGACTGTGTGTACTCAGTTAGACCAGTCTGATTGTGTGTACTCAGTTTAACCAGTCTGACTGTGTGTACTCAGTTAAACCAGTCTGACTGTGTGCACTCATTTAAACCAGTCTGACTGTGTGTACTCAGTTATACCAGTCTGACTGTGTATACTCAGTTAAACCAGTCTGACTGTGTGTACTCAGTTCTACAATTCTGACTGTGTGTACTCAGTTCTACAATTCTGACTGTGTGTAATCAATAATACTAGTCTGATTGTGTGTACTCAGTGTTATACCAGTCTGATTGTGTGTACTCAGTTATACAAGCCTGAATTTGTGTACTCAATTATACTAGTCCTGCTGTGTGTACTCAGTGTTATACCAGTCTGCCTGTGTGTACTCAGTTATACCAGTTTGACTGTGTGTACTCAGTTATACCAGTCTGATTGTGTGTCCTCAGTGTTATACACGTCTGACTGTGTGTACTCAGTGTTATACCTGTCTCCCTGTGTACTCATTTATAACAGTCAGACTGTGTGTACTCAGTTATAACAGTCTGACTGTGTGTACTCAGTTATACCAGTCTGATTGTGTGTACTCAGTTATACCATTCTGCCTGTGTGTACTCAATTATTCCAGTCTGACTGTCTGTACTCAGTTATACCAGTCTGACTGTGTGTACTCAATTATACCAGTCTGACTGTAATCAGTTAAACCAGTTGACTGTGTGTACTCAATTATACAAGTCTGACTGTGTGTACTCAGTTATACCAGTCTGACTGTGTGTACTCAGTGTTATGCCAGTCTGCCTGTGTGTAGTCCGTTATACCAGTCTGAATGTGTGCACTCAGTTATACCAATCTGACTGCGTGTACTCTGTTATACCAGTCTGACAGTGTGTACTCAGTTATAACAGTCTGACTGTGTGTACTCAGTTAAACCATTCTGACTGTGTGCACTCAGTTAAACCAGACTGACTGTGTGTACTCAGTTATACCAGTCTGACTTTGTGTACTCATTTAAACCAGTCTGACTGTGTGTACTCAGTTATACCTGTCTGATTGTGTGTAGTCAGTTATACCAGTCTGACTCTGTGTACTCAATTATACCGGTTTGACTGTGTGTCCTCAGTTATACCAGCCTGTCTGTGTGTAATCAATTATAAGAATCTGACTATGTCTACACAGTTGAACCAGTCTCACTGTCCATACTCAATTATACAAGTCTGACTGTGTCTACTCAGTTATACCTCTCTGACTGTGTGCACTCAATTATACCAGTCTGACTGTGTGTACTCAATTATACCAGTCTGACTGTGTGTAATCAGTTAAGTCAGTCTGACTCTGTGTACTCAATTATACAAGACTGACTGTGAGTATTCAGTTAAACCAGTCTGACTGTGTGTACTCAATTCTACAAGACTGACTGTGTGTACTCAGTTATACCAGTCTGTATGTGTGTACTCAATTATGCCAGTCTGACTGTGTACTCAATTATACAAGTCTGACAGTGTGTACTCGGTTATACAATTCTGACTGTGTGTACTCAGTTAAACCAGTCTGACTGTGTGTACTCAGTTAGACCAGTCTGATTGTGTGTACTCAGTTTAACCAGTCTGACTGTGTGTACTCAGTTAAACCAGTCTGACTGTGTGCACTCATTTAAACCAGTCTGACTGTGTGTACTCAGTTATACCAGTCTGACTGTGTATACTCAGTTAAACCAGTCTGACTGTGTGTACTCAGTTCTACAATTCTGACTGTGTGTAATCAGTTCTACAATTCTGACTGTGTGTAATCAATAATACTAGTCTGATTGTGTGTACTCAGTGTTATACCAGTCTGATTGTGTGTACTCAGTTATACAAGCCTGAATTTGTGTACTCAATTATACTAGTCCTGCTGTGTGTACTCAGTGTTATACCAGTCTGCCTGTGTGTACTCAGTTATACCAGTTTGACTGTGTGTACTCAGTTATACCAGTCTGATTGTGTGTCCTCAGTGTTATACACGTCTGACTGTGTGTACTCAGTGTTATACCTGTCTCCCTGTGTACTCATTTATAACAGTCAGACTGTGTGTACTCAGTTATAACAGTCTGACTGTGTGTACTCAGTTATACCAGTCTGATTGTGTGTACTCAGTTATACCATTCTGCCTGTGTGTACTCAATTATTCCAGTCTGACTGTCTGTACTCAGTTATACCAGTCTGACTGTGTGTACTCAATTATACCAGTCTGACTGTAATCAGTTAAACCAGTTGACTGTGTGTACTCAATTATACAAGTCTGACTGTGTGTACTCAGTTATACCAGTCTGACTGTGTGTACTCAGTGTTATGCCAGTCTGCCTGTGTGTAGTCCGTTATACTCAGAGACTAAGGTCCTGAATTTAAACAAGGGGAATTATGATGCCATGAGACGGGAACTGAGTAGGTCTGATTGGACAACGTTCCTGGGAGGACTGGAGGTAGATAAACAATGGCAAACATTTAAAGATAGAATGACAAAATTGCAAAAATTGTTTATACCAATCTGGCATAAAAGGAAATCTAAAAAGGTGACTCAACCGTGGATAACAGGGGAAATTAGAGACAGCATAAAATCCAAAGATAGGGCGTATAAAATAGCCAAAAAAAGCGCCAGAGCGGAAGATTGGGAACAGTTTAAGATAGAGCAAAGGAGGGCAAAGGGCATAATCAAGAGGGGCAAAATAGCTTACGAAAACAAGCTGGCGGAAAATATAAAAACTAACTCCAAAAGCTTTTATAAGTATATCAAAAGGAAAAGACTGGTGAAAACCAAAGTTGGTCCATTGCAGTCAGATACGGGGGAATATATAATGGGAAATAAGGAAATGGCAGATCAACTAAATGCATACTTTGGGTCAGTCTTTACGAAGGAAGACACAAAAAACCTCCCTGGGATATCGGGAAAAATAGGGACATTGGCAAAGGAGGAACTGACGCAAATCAATATCTCTAAGGATATGGTGTTAAGGAAGCTAAAGGGATTGAAGGTGGACAAATCCCCAGGGCCTGATAACATGCATCCTAGGGTACTGAAGGAGGTGGCCCTAGAGATAGCGGATGCACTAAGGATGATTTTTCAGAATTCATTAGACTCGGGAACAGTGCCGATGGATTGGAGGGTAGCTAACGTTACCCCACTATTCAAAAAGGGGGGTAGGGAAAAAGCAGGTAATTACAGACCTGTAAGCCTTACATCAGTTGTGGGCAAAATGCTGGAGTCCATCATTAAGGATGAAATAGCGGAGCACTTAGCAAATGGGGACAGGATAGGACAGAGTCAACATGGATTTACAAAGGGTAAATCGTGCTTGACTAATCTATTGGAATTTTTTGAGGGAGTAACTGGTAGAATAGATGGGGGAGAGCCAGTAGATGTGGTGTACCTGGACTTCCAAAAGGCCTTCGATAAGGTCCCACATAAAAGATTAGCATGGAAAATTGAGGCTCATGGGATAAAGGGGAAAGTTTTGGCGTGGATAGGGAACTGGCTGTCAGATAGAAAACAGAGAGTTGGAATAAACGGCTCATTTTCTGAATGGCAGGCAGTAACAAGTGGGGTACCACAGGGATCTGTCCTGGGCCCCCAGCTGTTCACAATTTACATTAATGACCTGGATCAGGGAGTCGGATGCAGCATTTCCAAATTTGCAGACGACACTAAACTAGGAGGGGGGGTGGGCTCAGAGGAAGAGACCAGGAAGCTCCAGAGCGATTTGGACAGACTGGGCGATTGGGCGGATAAATGGCAGATGCACTATAATGTGGACAAGTGCGAAGTTATCCACCTTGGGTGCAGGAACGGGAGGGCAAATTATTATTTAAATGGCAATAGATTGGGAGAGGGGGAAGTACAGAGAGACCTGGGTGTTCTTGTACACCAGTCACTGAAGGCGAGCATGCAGGTGCAACAGGCGGTCAAGAAGGCAAACGGTATGCTGGCCTTCATAGCAAAAGGGTTAGAATACAGGAACAGGGATACCTTGCTGCAGCTGTACAGGGCACTGGTGAGACCACACCTCGAGTACTGTGTACAGTTTTGGTCGCCTCATCTGAGGAAGGATGTTCTTGCCATGGAGGGGGTGCAGCGGCGATTCACCAGGCTGATACCAGGAATGGCGGGAATGACCTATGAGGAGAGACTATGTAGTTTAGGGATGTACACACTGGAGTTTAGAAGATTGAGAGGGGACCTCATAGAAGTGTATAAAATTCTGACAGGTCTAGACAGACTGGATGCAGAAGGAATGTTTCCCTTGGCGGGTGAGAACAGAACTAGAGGACATAATTTGAGGATAAGGGCTAAACCATTTAGGACAGAGATGAGGGGGAATTTCTTCACTCAGAGAGTGGTGAACCTGTGGAACTCATTGCCACAGAGGGCAGTGTACGCCAGCTCATTAAATATATTTAAGAGGGAATTAGATATATTTCTACGGGCAAAAGGGGTTAAGGGTTACGGAGAGAAGGCGGGGACGGGATACTGAATTAAAAGATCAGCCATGATCTCATCGAATGGCGGAGCAGGCACGAAGGGCCGAATGGCCTACTCCTGCTCCTATCTTCTATGTATCTATGTATCTATGTATACCAGTCTGACTGTGTGTACTCAGTTAAACCAGTCTGACTGTGTGTAGTCAATTATACAAGTCTGACTGTGTGTACAGAATGTTACACCAGTCTGATTGTGTATACTCAGTTATACCAGCCTGACTGTGTATACTCAATTATACAAGTCTGACTGTGTGTACTCAGTTATACCAGTCTGACTGTATGTACTCAGTTATACCAGTCTGACTGTGTGAACTCAATTATACAAGTCTGACTGTGTGTACAGTATGTTACACCAGTCTGATTGTGTGTACTCAGTTATACCAGTCTGACTGTGTATACTCAATTATACCAGTCTGACTGTGTGTACTCAGTTAAAACTACCTGACTGTTTGTACTCAGTTAAACCAGTCTGACTGTGTGTACTCAGTTATACCAGTCTGATTTTGTGTACTCAGTTTAACCAGTCTGACTGTGTGTACTCAGCTAAACCAGTGTGACTGTGTGTACTCAGTTAAACCAGTCTGACTCTGTGTTCTCAGTTATACCAGTCTGACTGTGTGTACTCAGTTAAACAAGTCTGACTGTGTGTACTCAGTTACGCCAGTCTGACTGTGTGTTCTCAGCTATACCAGTCTGACTGTGTGTACTCAGTTAAACCAGTCTGACTGTGTGTACTCATTTATACCAGTCTGACTGTGTGTACTCAGTTAAACCAGTCTGACTGTGTGTGCTCAGTTAAACCAGTCTGATTGTGTGTACTCAGTTATAACAGTCGGACTGTGTGTACTCATGTATACCAGTCTGACTGTGTGTACTCAGTTATACCAATCTGACTTTGTGTACTCAGTTATACCAGTCTGACTGTGTGTACTCAGTTAAACCAGTCTGACTGTATGTACTCAGTTATACCAGTCTGATTGTGTGTACAGAATGTTACACCAGTCTGATTGTGTGTACTCAGTTATACAAGTCTGACTGTGTATACTCAATGCTATACCAGTCTGCCTCTGTGTACTCATTTAAACCAGTCTTACATTGTGTACTCAATTATACAAGTCTGACTGTGTGTACTAAGTTATACTAGTCTGATTGTGTGTAATCAGTTATACTAGTCTGCCTGCGTGTACTCAGTTATACCAGTCTCCCCATGTGTACTCAATGTTATACCAGTCTGATTGTGTGTAATCAGTGTTATACCAGTCTGATTGTGTGTACTCAGTTATACCAGTCTGACTGTGTGTACTCACTGTTATACCAGTCTGCCTGTGTGTACTCAGTTATACCAGTCTGATTGTGTGTACTCAGTGTTATACCAGTCTGACTGTGTGTAATCAGTGTTATACCTGTCTGCCTGTCTGTACACAGTTATAGCAGTCTGACTGGGTCTACTCAGTTATACCAGTCTGACTGAATGTACTCAGTGTTATAACAGTCTGCCTGTGTGTACTCAGTTATAGCAGTCTGACTGTGTGTACTCAGATAAACCAGTCTGACTATATGTACTCAGTTATACCAGTCCGCCTGTGTGTATTCAGTTATACCAGTCTGTCTGTGTGTTATCAATTATAACAGTCTGACGATGTCTACTCAGTTAAACCAGTCTGACTGAGTGTACTCAATTATGCAAGTCTGACTGTGTCTACTCAGTTTTACCATTCTGACTGTGTGGACTCAATGTTATACCCTTCTGCCTGTGTGTACTCAGTTATACCAGTCTGACTGTGTGTGCTCAGTTAAACCAGTCTGATTGTGTGTACTCAGTTATACCAGTCGGACTGTGTGTACTCATGTATACCAGTCTGAATGTGTGCACTCAGTTATACCAATCTGACTGTGTGTACTTAGTTATACAAGTCTGACTGTGTATACTCAATGTTATACCAGTCTGCCTGTGTGTACTCATTTAAACCAGTCTTACATTGTGTACTCAATTATACAAGTCTGACAGTGTGTACTCAATGTTATACCAATCTGATTGTGTGTAATCAGTGTTATACCAGTCTGATTGTATGTACTCACTTACACCAGTCTGACTGTGTGTACTCAATTATACCATCAGACTCTGTGTACGCAGTGTTATGCCAGTCTGATTGTGTGTACTCAGTGTTATACTAGTCTGCCTGTGTGTACTCAGTTATACCAGTCTGACTGTGTGTACTCAGTTATACCAGTCTGCTTGTGTGTACTCAGTGCTTTACCAGTCCGACTGTGTGTAATCAGTGTTATTACTGTATGCCTGTGTGTACTCAGTTATAGCAGTCTGACTGTGTGTACTCAGTTATTCCAGTCTGACTGAATGTACTCAGTGTTATAACAGTCTGCCTGTGTGTACTCAGTTATACCAGTCTGACTGTGTGTACTCAGTTATACCAGTCTGACTGTGTGTACTCAGATGAACCAGTCTGATTGTGTGTACTCAGTTATACCAGTCCGCCTGTCTGCACTCAATTATATCAGTCTTACTGTGTGTACTCAGTTAAAACAATCTGACAGTTTGTACTCAATTAAACTAGGCTGATTGTGTGTACTCAGTTAAACCAGTCTGACTGTGTGTACTCAGTTATACCAGTCTCACTGTGTGTACTGAGTTAAACCAGTCTGACTGTGTGTACTCAGTTATACCAGTCTGACTGTGTGTACTCAGTTAAACCAGTCTGACAGTGTGTACTCAGTTATACCAGTCTGACTGTGTGTACTCAGTTAAACCAGTCTGAATGTGTGTACTCAGTTAAACCAGTCTGACTGTGTGTACTCAGTTATACCAGTCTGAGTTTGTGTACTCAGTTAAACCAGTCTGACTGTGTGTACTCAGTTATACCAATCTGACGGTGTGCACTCATTTATACCAGTGTGACTGTGTGTACTCGGTTATACCAGTCTGTCTGTGTGAAATCAATTATAAGAATCTGACTATCTCTACACAGTTAAACCAGTCTGACTGTGCATACTCAATTATACAAGTCTGACTGTGTCTACTCAGTTATTCCAGTCTGACTGTGTGTACTCAATTATACCAGTCTGACTGTGTGTACTCAGTTAAAACAATCTGACTGTGTGTACTCAGTTATACCAGTCTGACTGTGTGTACTCATGTAAACCATTCTGAATGTGTGTACTCAGTTATACCAGTCTGATTGTGTGTACAGAATGTTACACGAGTCTGATTGTGTGTACTCAGTTATACCAGTCTTACTGTGTGTACTCAATTATACAATTCTGACTGTGTGTACTCAGTTATACTTGTATAATTGTGTCTACTCAATTATACCATTCTGACTATGTGTATTCAGTTTTATACCAGTCTGCCTGTGTGTACTCAGTTATACCAGTCTACCTGTGTGTACTCATTTATACCAGTCTGACCGTGTGTACTCAATTATACCAGTCTGACTGTGTGTAATCAGTTAAACCAGTCTGACCATGTGTACTCAATTATACAAGACTGAATGTGTGTACTCAGTTATACCACTCTGACTGTGTGTACTCAATTATGCCAGTCTGACTGTGTGTACTCAATTATACAAGTCTGACTGTGTGTACTCAGTTATAACAGTCTGACTGTGTGTACTCAATTCTACCAGTCTGACTGTGTGTACTCAGTTAAAACAATCTGACTGTTTATACTCAGTTAAACCAGTCTGATAGTGTGTACTCAGTTTAACCAGTCTGACTGTGTGTACTCAGTTAAACTAGTCTGACTGTGTGTACTCAGTTAAACCAGTCTGACTGTGTGTACTCAGTTATACCAGTCTGACTGTGTGTACTCAGTTAAACCAGACTGAATGTGTCTACTCAGTTTAACCAGTCTGACTGTGTGTACTCAGTTAAACTAGTCTGACTGTGTGTACTCAGTTAACCCAGTCTGACTGTGTGTACTCAGTTGAACCAGTCTGACTGTGTGTACTCAGTTATACAAGTCTGACTGTTTGTACTCAATTATACCAGTCTGACAGTGTGTACTGAGTTAAACCAGTCTGACTGTGTGTACTCAATTATACAAGTCTGACTGTGTGTACTCAGTTATACCAGTCTGACCATGGGTACTCAATTATATGAGTCTGACTGTGTGTACTCAGTTAAACCAGTCTGACTGTGTGTGCTCAGCAAAACCAGCATGATTGTGTGTACTCATTTATACCAGTCGGACTGTGTGTACTCATGTATACCAGTCTGAATGTGTGCACTCAGTTATACCAATCTGACTGTGTGTACTCAGTTATACCAGTCTGACTGTGTGCACTCAGTTAAACCAGTCTGACTGTGTGTACTCAGTAATACATTTCTGATTGTGTGTACAGAATGTTACACCAGTCTGATTGTGTGTACTCAGTTGTACAAGTCTGACTGTGTATACTCAATGTTATACCAGTCTGCCTGTGTGTACTCATTTAAACCAGTCTTACATTGTGTACTGAATTATACAAGTCTGACTGTGTGCACTAATTATACTAGTCTGATTGTGTGTAATCAATTATACTCGTCTGCCTGTGTGTACTCAGTTATACCAGTCTCCCCGTGTGTACTCAATGTTATACAAGTCTGACTGTGTGTACTCAATGTTATTCCTGTCTGATTGTGTGTAATCAGTGTTATACCAGTCTTATTGTATGTACTCACTTACATCAGTCTGACTGTGTGTACTCAATGTTATACCAGTCTGATTGTGAGTAATCAGTGTTATACCAGTCTGATTGTGTGTACTCTGTAATACCAGTCTGACTGTGTGTACTCAATTATACCAGCTGACTGTGTGTACGCAGTGTTATACCAGTCTGATTGTGTGTACTCAGTGTTATGCCAGTCTGCCTGTGTGTACTCAGTTATACCAGTCTGAATGTGTGTACTCTGTTATACCAGTCTAATTTTGTGTACTCAGTGTTATACCAGACCGACTGTGTGTAATCAGTGTTATACCTGTCTGCCTGTGTGTACTCAGTTGTTGCAGTCTGCCTGTGTGTACTCAGTTGTTGCAGTTTGACTGTGTGTACTCAGTTATACCAGTCTGACTGAATGTACTGGGTGTTATAACAGTCTGCCTGTGTGTACTCAGTTATACCAGTCTGATTGTGTGTACTCGTTATACCAGTCTGACTGAGTGTACTCAGATAAACCAGTCTGACTGTGTGTACTCAGTTATACCAGTCCGCCTGTGTGTACTCAGTTATACCAGTCTGTCTGTGTGTAATCAATTATAACAGTCTGACGATGTCTACTCAGTTAAACCAGTCTGACTGAGTGTACTCAATTATACAAGTCTGACTGTGTCTACTCAGTTTTACCAGTCTGACTGTGTGTACTCAATTATACCAGTCTGACTGTGTGTACTCAGTTAATACAATCTGGCAGTTTGTACTCAGTTAAACCAGTCTGACTGTGTGTACCCTGTTAAACCAGTCTGACTGTGTGTACTCAGTTATACCAGTCTGACTGTGTGTACTCAGTTAAACTAGTCTGACAGTGTGTACTCAGTTATACCATTCTGACTGTGTGTACTCAGTTAAACCAGTCTGACTGTGTGTACTCATTTAAACCAGTCTGACTGTGTGTGTTCAGTTATACCAGTCTGACTTTGTGAACGCAGTTTAACCAGTCTGACTGTGTGTACTCAGTTATACCAGTGTGACGGTGTGTACTCAATTATACCAGTATGACTGTGTGTATTCAGTTGTACCAGTCTGTCTGTGTGCAATCAATTATAAGAATATGACTGTGTCTACACAGTTAAACCAGTCTGACTGTGCGTACTCAATTATACAAGTCTGACTGTTTGTAGTCAGTTAAAACAGTCTGACTGTGTGTACTCATTTATACCAGTCTGACTGTGTGTACTCAATTATATTATCCTGACAGTGTGTACTCATTTAAACCAGTCCAACTGTGTGTATTCAGTTATACCAGCCTGAATGTGTGTACTCAGTTATACCAGTTTGACTGTGTGTACTCAGTTAAACCAGTCTGAGTGTGTGTACTCAGTTAAACCAGTCTGACTGTGTGTACTCAATTATGCAAGTCTGACTGTGTGTACTCAGTTATACTAGTCTGACTGTGTGTAATCAGTTAAACCAGACTGATTGTGTGTACAGAATGTTACAATAGTTTGATTGTGTGTACTCAATTTTATACCAGTCTGCATGTGTTTAAACATTTAAACCAGTCTGTCTGTGTGTACTCAATTATACAAGGGCAGCACAGTGGCATAGTGGTTAGCACTGTTGCCTCACAGCGCCAGAGACCCGGGTTCGAATCCGACCTCGGGTGACTGTCTGTGTGAAGCTTGCACATTCTCCCCGTGTTTGCGTGGGTTTTCTCCGAGTGCTCCGGTTTCCTCCCACAGTCCAAAGGTGTGCGGGTTAGGTCGATTGGCTATGATAAATTGACTCTTAGTGTTAGGGAGATTAAATATGTGGGGTTACAGGGATAGGGTGGGATATGTGTTGGTGTAGGGGTTACAGGGATCGCGTGGGATATGTGTCGGTGCAGGCTCGATGGGCCGAAATGGCCTCTATCTGCACTGTGGGGTTTCTGTGATTCTGATTCTGTGACTGTGTGTACTCAGCTATAAGGTCTGACTGTGTGTACTCAGTTATACCAGTCTGATTGTGTGTACAGAATGTTACACCAGTCTGATTGCATGTACTCAGTTATACCAGTCTGACTGTGTATATTCAATGTTATATCAGTCTGCCTGTGTGTACTCAGTTATACCAGTCTGACTGTGTCTACTCAATGTTATACCAGTCTGACTGTGTGTACTCAGTTAAACCAGTCTGACTGTGTGTACTCAGTTATACCACTCTGACTCTGTGTGTGCATGTATAACAGTTTGAATGAGTGTACACAGTTAGACCAGTCTGACTGTGTATACTCAATGTTATACCAGTCTGCCTGTGTGTACTCAGTTATACCAGTCTGAAGGTGTGTACTCAGTTAAACCAGTCTGACTGTGTGTACTCAATTATACAAGTCTGACTGTGTGTACTCAGTTGTACCTATCTGACTGTGTGTAATCAATTAAACCAATCTGTCTGTGTGTGCTCAATTATACAAGTCTGACTGTGTGTTCTCAGTTATACCAGTCTGACTGTGTGTAATCAATTATACCAGTCTGACTGTGTGTGCTCAGTGAAACCTGTCTGACAGTGTGTGCTCAATTATACAAGTCTGACTGTGTGTACTCATTGTTATACCAGTCTGCCTGAGTGTACTCAGTTATAACAGTCTGACTGTGTGTACTCAGTAATACCAGTCTGACTGTGTGTACTCAGTGTTATACCAGTCTGCCTGTGTGTATGCAATTATACAAGTCTGATTGTGTGTAATCATTTAAACCAGTCTGACTGTGTGTACTCATTGTTATACCAGTCTGCCTGTGTGTACTCAGTTATACCAGTCTGACTGTGTGTGCTCAGTTAATCCAGTCTTACAGTGTGTACTCAATTATACAAGTCTGACTGTGTGTACTCATTGTTATACCAGTCTGCCTGTGTGTACAAAGTTATACCAGTCTGACTGTGTATACTCAGTTATACCAGTCTGATTGTGTGTCCTCAGTGTTGCACCAGTCTCACTGTGTGTACTCAGTGTTATACCTGTCTCCCTGTGTGTACTCAGTTATAACAGTCTGACTGTGTGAACTCATTTATACTAGTCTGACGGTGATACTCAGTTATATCAGTCTGCCTATGTGTACTCAATTATACCAGTCTGACGGTGTGTACTCAATTTTACCAGTCTGACTGTGTGTGCTCAGAAAAATCAGTCTGACTGTGTGTACTCAGTTGTATCAGTCTGACTGTGTGTACTCAATTATACCATTCTGACTGTAATCAGTTAAACCAGTCTGACTGTGTGTACTCAATTATACAAGTCTGACTGTGTGTACAGAATGTTACACCAGTCTGATTGTATGCACTCAGTTATACCAGTCTGATTGTGTATACTCAATGGTATACCAGTCTGCCTGTGTGTACTCAGTTAAACGTGTCTTACTGTGTGTACTCAATTGTACAAGTCTGACTGTGTGTACTCATTTATACCAGTATGACTGTGTGTACTCAATTATATCAGCCTGACAGTGTGTACACAGTTAAACCAGTCCGACTGTGTGTACTCAGTTATACCAGTCTGAATGTGTGTACTCAATTATACCAGCCTGAATGTGTGTACTCAATTATACCAGTCTGACTGTGTGTACTCAGTTAAACCAGTCTGATTGTGTGTACTCAGTTATACCAGTCTGACTGTGTATTCTCAATGTTATACCAGTCTGCCTGTGTGTACTCAGTTAAACCAGTCTTACTTTGTGTACTCAATTATGCAAGTCTGACTGTGTGTACTCAGTTATACTAGTCTGATTGTGTGTACTTAGTTATACCAGTCTGACTGTGTATACTCAATGTTATATCAGTCTGCCTGTATGTACTCAGTTATACCAGTCTGACTGTGTCTACTCAATGTTATACCAGTCTGACTGTGTGTACTCAGTTAAACCAGTCTGACTGTGTGTACTGAGTTATACCACTCTGACTGTGTGTACTCAGTTAAACCAGTCTGACTGTGTGTACTCAATTATACAAGTCTGACTGTGTGTACTCAGTTGTACCTCTCTGACTGTGTGTAATCAATTATACCAGTCTGACTGTGTGTGCACAGTGAAACCAGTCTGACAGTGTGTGCTCAATTATACAAGTCTGACTGTGTGTACTCATTGTTATACCAGTCTGCCTGTGTGTACTCAGTTACACCAGTCTGACTGTGTGTACTCAGTTAAACCAGTCTGACTGTGTGTACTCAATTATACAAGTCTGACTGTGTGTACTCAGTTGTACCTGTCTGACTGTGTGTAATCAGTTAAACCAGTCTGTCTGTGTGTACTCAAATATACAAGTCTGACTGTGTGTACTCAATTATACCAGTCTGACTGTGTGTAATGAATTATAACAGTCTGACTGTGTGTGCTCAGTTAAACCAGTCTGACAGTGTGTGCTCAATTATACAAGTCTGACTGTGTGTACTCATTTTTATACCAGTCTGCCTGTGTGTACTCAGTTATACCAGTCTGATTGCGTGTACTCAGTCTTATACCAGTCTGATTGTGTGTACTCAGTGTTGTACCAGTCTGACTGTGTGTACTCAGTGCTTTACCAGTCTGATTGTGTGTACTCAGTGTTATAGCAGTCTGATTGTGTGTACTCAGTGTTATACCTGTCTCCCTGTGTGTACTCAGTTATAACAGTCTGACTGTGTGCACTCAGTTATACCAGTCTGACTGTGTGTACTCAGTGTTATACCAGTCTGCCTGTGTGTACACAATTATACCAGTCTTACTGTGTGTACTCAGATAAACCAGTCTGATTGTGTGTACTCATTTATACCAGTCTGACTGTGTGTACTCAATTATACAAGTCTGACTGTGTGTAATCAGTTAAACCAATCTGTCTGTGTGTACTCAATTACACAAGTCTGACTGTGTGTACTCAGTAATACCAGTCTGAATGTGTGTAATCAATTATACCAGTCTGACTGTGTTTAATCAGTTAAACCGGTCTGACTGTGTGTAATCATAGTTATACCAGTCTGCCTATGTGAACTCAGTTATACCAGTCTGACTGTGTGTACTCAGTGTTATACCTGTCTCCCTGTGTGTACTCAGTTATAACAGACTGACTGTGTGAACTCAGTTATACCAGTCTGACGGTGTGTACTCAGTTATATCAGTCTGCCTGTGTGTACTCAATTACACCAATCTGACTGTGTATACTCAATTATACCATCATGACTGTGTGTACTCAGATAAACCAGTCTGACTGTGTGTCCTCAGTTTTGCACCAGTCTGACTGTGTGTACTCAGTGTTATACCTGTCTCCCTGTGTGTACTCAGTTATAACAGACTGACTGTGTGTACTCAGATAAACCAGTCTGACTGTGTGTACTCAGTTATACCAGTCTGACTGTGTGCACTGAATTATACCAGTCTGACTGTAATCAGTTAAACCAGTTGACTGTGTGTACTCAATTATACATGTCTGACTGTGTGTACAGAATGTTACACCAGTCTGACTGTGTATACTCAATGTTATACCAGTCTGCCTGTGTGTACTCAGTTAAACCAGTCTTACTTTGTGTACTCAGTGTTATACCAGTTTGAATGTATGTACTCAGTTATACCAGTCTGCCAGTGTATACTCAGTTATACCAGTCTGCCTGTGTGTACTCAGTTAAACCAGTCTTACTGTGTGTACTCAATTATACAAGTCTGACTTTGTGTACTCAGTTACACCAGTCTGACTGTGTGTACTCAATTATGCTAGCCTGAATGTGTGTACTCAGTTAAACCAGTCCGACTGTGTGTACTCAGTTATACAAGTCTGACTTTGTGTACTCATTGTTATACCAGTCTGATTGTGTGTACTCAATGTTATACCAGTTTGATTGTGTGTACTCAGTTATACCAGTCTGATTGTGTGCACTCAGTGTTATACCAGTCTGACTGTGTACTCAGTGTTATACCAGTCTGATTGTGTGTACTCAGTGTTATAGCAGTCTGATTGTGTGTACTCAGTGTGATACCAGTCTGCCTGTGTGTACTCAGTTATACCAGTCTGACTGTGTGTACTCAGTTATACCAGTCTGACTGTGTGTACTCAGTGTTATACCTGTCTCCCTGTGTGTACTCAATTATACCCGTCTGACTGTGTGTACTCAGTTATACCAGACTGACTGTGTGTACTCAGTGTTATACCTGTTTGAATGTGTGTACTCAGTTATACCAGTCTGCCAGTGTATACTCAGTTATACCAGTCTGACTGTGTGTACTCACTTGAACCTGTCTGACTGTGTGTACTCAGTGTTATACCAGTCTGCCTGTGTTTGCTCCATTATACCAGTCTGACTGTGTGTACTCAGTTAAACCAGTCTGACTGGGTATCCTCAATTATAAAAGTTTGACTGTGTGTAGAGAAGGTTACACCAGTCTGATTGTGTGTACTCTGCTATACCAGTCTGCCTGTGGATACTCAATGTTATACAAGTCTGACTGTGTGTACTCAGTTATACCAGTCTGACTGTGTGTACACAATTACACCAGCCTGACTGTGTGTACTCAGTTAAACCAGTCCGACTGTGTGTACTCAGTTATACCAGTCTGACTGTGTGTACTCAGTGTTATACCAGTCTGAATGTGTGTACTCAGTTAAACCAGTCTGCCTGTGTATACTCAGTTATACCAGTCTGACTGTGTGTACTCAGTTGAACCAGTCTGACTGTGTGTACTCAGTGTTATACCAGTCTGCCTGTGTGTACTCCGTTATACCAGTCTACCTGTGTGTACTCAGTTATACCAGTCTGATTGCGTGTACTCAGTCTTATACCAGTCTGATTGTGTGTACTCAGTGTTGTACCAGTCTGACTGTGTGTACTCAGTGCTTTACCAGTCTGATTGTGTGTACTCAGTGTTATAGCAGTCTGATTGTGTGTACTCAGTGTTATACCTGTCTCCCTGTGTGTACTCAGTTATAACAGTCTGACTGTGTGCACTCAGTTATACCAGTCTGACTGTGTGTACTCAGTGTTATACCAGTCTGCCTGTGTGTACACAATTATACCAGTCTTACTGTGTGTACTCAGATAAACCAGTCTGATTGTGTGTACTCATTTATACCAGTCTGACTGTGTGTACTCAATTATACAAGTCTGACTGTGTGTAATCAGTTAAACCAATCTGTCTGTGTGTACTCAATTACACAAGTCTGACTGTGTGTACTCAGTAATACCAGTCTGAATGTGTGTAATCAATTATACCAGTCTGACTGTGTTTAATCAGTTAAACCGGTCTGACTGTGTGTAATCATAGTTATACCAGTCTGCCTATGTGAACTCAATTATACCAGTCTGACTGTGTGTACTCAGTGTTATACCTGTCTCCCTGTGTGTACTCAGTTATAACAGACTGACCGTGTGAACTCAGTTATACCAGTCTGACGGTGTGTACTCAGTTATATCAGTCTGCCTGTGTGTACTCAATTACACCAATCTGACTGTGTATACTCAATTATACCATCATGACTGTGTGTACTCAGATAAACCAGTCTGACTGTGTGTCCTCAGTTTTGCACCAGTCTGACTGTGTGTACTCAGTGTTATACCTGTCTCCCTGTGTGTACTCAGTTATAACAGACTGACTGTGTGTACTCAGATAAACCAGTCTGACTGTGTGTACTCAGTTATACCAGTCTGACTGTGTGCACTGAATTATACCAGTCTGACTGTAATCAGTTAAACCAGTTGACTGTGTGTACTCAATTATACATGTCTGACTGTGTGTACAGAATGTTACACCAGTCTGACTGTGTATACTCAATGTTATACCAGTCTGCCTGTGTGTACTCAGTTAAACCAGTCTTACTTTGTGTACTCAGTGTTATACCAGTTTGAATGTATGTACTCAGTTATACCAGTCTGCCAGTGTATACTCAGTTATACCAGTCTGCCTGTGTGTACTCAGTTAAACCAGTCTTACTGTGTGTACTCAATTATGCTA
Source organism: Somniosus microcephalus (assembly GCF_052327205.1). NCBI lineage: Eukaryota > Metazoa > Chordata > Chondrichthyes > Squaliformes > Somniosidae > Somniosus > Somniosus microcephalus. The sequence goes on along the minus strand of NC_140990.1, from coordinate 210,736,647 downwards.
GCCTGAATGTGTGTACTCAGTTACACCAGTCCGACTGTGTGTACTCAGTTATACAAGTCTGACTTTGTGTACTCATTGTTATACCAGTCTGATTGTGTGTACTCAATGTTATACCAGTTTGATTGTGTGCACTCAGTGTTATACCAGTCTGACTGTGTACTCAGTGTTATACCAGTCTGATTGTGTGTACTCAGTGTTATAGCAGTCTGATTGTGTGTACTCAGTGTGATACCAGTCTGCCTGTGTGTACTCAGTTATACCAGTCTGACTGTGTGTACTCAGTTATACCAGTCTGACTGTGTGTACTCAGTGTTATACCTGTCTCCCTGTGTGTACTCAATTATACCCGTCTGACTGTGTGTACTCAGTTATACCAGACTGACTGTGTGTACTCAGTGTTATACCTGTTTGAATGTGTGTACTCAGTTATACCAGTCTGCCAGTGTATACTCAGTTATACCAGTCTGACTGTGTGTACTCACTTGAACCTGTCTGACTGTGTGTACTCAGTGTTATACCAGTCTGCCTGTGTTTGCTCCATTATACCAGTCTGACTGTGTGTACTCAGTTAAACCAGTCTGACTGGGTATCCTCAATTATAAAAGTTTGACTGTGTGTAGAGAAGGTTACACCAGTCTGATTGTGTGTACTCTGCTATACCAGTCTGCCTGTGGATACTCAATGTTATACAAGTCTGACTGTGTGTACTCAGTTATACCAGTCTGACTGTGTGTACACAATTACACCAGCCTGACTGTGTGTACTCAGTTAAACCAGTCCGACTGTGTGTACTCAGTTATACCAGTCTGACTGTGTGTACTCAGTGTTATACCAGTCTGAATGTGTGTACTCAGTTAAACCAGTCTGCCTGTGTATACTCAGTTATACCAGTCTGACTGTGTGTACTCAGTTGAACCAGTCTGACTGTGTGTACTCAGTGTTATACCAGTCTGCCTGTGTGTACTCCGTTATACCAGTCTACCTGTGTGTACTCAGTTATACCAGTCTGAATGTGTGTACTCAGTGTTATACCTGTCTCCCTGTGTGTACTCAATTATACCCATCTGACTGTGTGTACTCAGTTATACCAGTCTGACTGTGTGTACTCAGTTATACCAGTCTGCCTGTGTGTACTCAATTATTCCAGTCTGACTGTGTGTACTCAGTTATACCAGTCTGAATGTCTGTACTCAGTTATACAAGTCTGACTGTGTGTACTCAGTGTTATACCAGTCTGATTGTGTGTACTCAGTGTTATAACAGTTTGATTGTGTGTACTCAGTTATACCAGTCTGATTGTGTGTACTCAGTGTTGTACCAGTCTGACTGTGTACTCAGTGTTATACCAGTCTGATTGTGTGTACTCAGTTATACCAGTCTGACTGTGTGTACTCAGTGTTATACCTGTCTCCCTGTGTGTACTCAATTATACCCGTGTGACTGTGTGTACTCAGTTATACCAGTCTGCCTGTGTGTACTCAGTTATACCAGACTGACTGTGTGTACTCAGTGTTATACCTGTTTGAATGTGTGTACTCAGTTATACCAGTCTGCCAGTGTATACTCAGTTATACCAGTCTGACTGTGTGTACTCAGTTGAACCAGTCTGACTGTGTGTACTCAGTGTTATACCAGTCTGCCTGTGTGTGCTCCGTTATACCAGTCTGACTGTGTGTACTCAGTTAAACCAGTCTGACTGGGTATCCTCAATTATAAAAGTTTGACTGTGTGTAGAGAAGGTTACACCAGTCTGATTGTGTGTACTCAGTTATACCAGTGTGCCTGTGGATACTCAATGTTATACAAGTCTGACTGTGTGCACTCAGTTATACCAGTCTGACTGTGTGTACACAATTATACCAGTCTGACTGTGTGTACTCAGTTAAACCAGTCCGACTGGGTGTACTCAGTTGTACCACTCTGACTGTGTGTACTTAGTCGAACCAGTCTGACTGTGTGTACTCAGTTTTATACCAGTCTGCCTGTGTGTACTCCATTATACCAGTCTACCTGTGTGTACTCAGTTATACCAGTCTGACTGTGTGTACTCAGTTATACCAGTCTGACTGTGTGTACTCAGTGTTATACCAGTCTGCCGGTGTGTACTCCGTTATGCCTGTCTGACTGTGCGTACTCAGTTATACCAGTCTGACTGTGTGTACTCAGTGTTATACCTGTCTGACTGTGTGTACTCAGTACTACTAGTCTGATTGTGTGTACTCAGTATTATACCAGTCTGACTGTGTGTACTTAGTTATACCAGTCTGATTGTGTGTACTCTGTTTTGCACCAGTCTGACTGTGTGTACTCAGTGTTATACCAGTCTGATTGTGTGTACTCAGTGTTATAGCAGTCGGATTGTGTGTACTCAGCTTTATAGCAGTCTGCCTGTGTGTACTCAGTTATACCAGTCTGACTGTGTGTACTCAGTGTTATTCCAGTGTGAATGTGTGTACTCAGTTATACCAGTCTGCCAGTGTATACTCAGTTATACCAGTCTGACTGTGTGTACTCAGTTGAACCAGTCTGACTGTGTGTACTCAGTTTTATACCAGTCTGCCTGTGTGTACTCAGTTATACCAGTCTGACTGTGTGTACTCAGTTGAACCAGTCTGACTGTGTGTACTCAGTGTTATACCAGTCTTCCTGTGTGTGCTCCGTTATACCAGTCTGACTGTGTGTACTCAGTTAAACCAGTCTGACTGGGTATCCTCAATTATAAAAGTTTGACTGTGTGTAGAGAAGGTTACACCAGTCTGATTGTGTGTACTCAGTTATACCAGTGTGCCTGTGGATACTCAATGTTATACAAGTCTGACTGTGTGCACTCAGTTATACCAGTCTGACTGTGGGTACACAATTATACCAGCCTGACTGTGTGTACTCAGTCAAACCAGTCCGACTGGGTGTACTCAGTTATACCACTCTGACTGTGTGTACTCAGTTGAGCCTGTCTGACTGTGTGTACTCAGAGTTATACCAGTCTGCCTGTGTGTACTCCGTTATACCAGTCTACCTGTGTGTACTCAGTTATACCAGTCTGACTGTGTGTACTCAGTTATACCAGTCTGACTGTGTGTACTCAGTGTTATACCTGTCTGCCTGTGTGTACTCAATTATACCCATCTGACTGTGTGTACTCAGTTATACCAGTCTGATTGTGTGTACTCAGTTATACCAGTCTACCTGTGTGTACTCAGTTATACCAGTCTGATTGTGTGTACTCAGTGTTATACCAGTCTGACTGTTTGTACTCAGTTACACCAGTTTGACTGTGTGTACTCATGTTGTACCAGTCTACCTGTGTGTACTCAGTTATACCAGTCTGATTATGTGTACTCAGTGTTATACCAGTCTGACTGTGTGGACTCAGTTATACCAGTTTGATTGTGTGTACTCATGTTATACCAGTCCAACTGTGTGTACTCAGTTATACCAGTCTGAATGTGTGTACTCAGTTATACTAGTCTGACTGTGTGTACTCAATGTTATACCAGTCTGGCTGTGTGTACTCAATGTTACACCAGTTTGATTGTGTGTACTCAGTTATACAAGTCTGACTGTGTTTACTCAGTGTTATACCAGTCTGATTGTGTGTACTCAGTGTAATACCAATCTGCCTGTGTGTACTCAGTTATACCAGTTTAATTGTGTGTCCTCAGTTATACCAGTCCGATTGTGTGTACTCAATGTTATACCAGTCTGCCTGTGTGTACTCAGTTAAACCAGTCTGACTGTGTGTACTCAGTTGAACCAGTCTGACTGTGTGTACTCTGTGTTATACCAGTCTGACTGTGTGTCCTCAGTTATACCAGTCCGATTGTGTGTACTCAATGTTATACCAGTCTGCCTGTGTGTACTCAGTTAAACCAGTCTGACTGTGTGTACTCAGTTAAACCAGTCTGCCTGTGTGTACTCAGTTATACCAGTCTGACTGTGTGTACTCAGTTATACCAGTCTGACTGTGTGTACTCAGTGTTATACCAGTCTGCCTGTGTGTACTCCATTATACCAGTCTGAATGTGTGTACTCAGTTAAACCAGTCTGACTGTGTGGCCTCAATTATAAAAGTCTGACTGTGTGTACTCAGTTATACCAGTCTGCCTGTGTATACTCAATGTTATACCAGTCTGTCTGTGTGTACTCAGTTAAACCAGTCTCACTGTGTGCACTCAATTATACAAGTCTGACTGTGTGTACTCAGTTGTACCAGTCTGACTGTGTGTAATCAATTTTACCAGCCTGACTGTGTGTACTCAGTTATAACAGTCCGACTGTGTATACTCAGTTATACCAGTCTGAATGTGTATACTCAGTTATACTAGTCTGACTGTGTGTACTCAATGTTATAGCAGTCTGGCTGTGTGCACTCAATGTTACACCAGTTTGATTGTGTGTACTCAGTTATACAAGTCTGACACTGTGTACTCAGTATTATACCAGTCTGATTGTGTGTACTCAGTGTTATAGCAGTCTGATTGTGTGTACTCAGTGTTATACCAGTCTGCCTGTGTGTACTCAGTTATACCAGTTTAATTGTGTGTCCACAGTTATACCAGTCTGCCTGTGTGTACTCAGTTAAACCAGTCTGACTGTGTGTACTCAATGTTATACAAGTCCGACTGTGTGTACTCAGTGTTATACCTGTCTGCCTGTGTGTACTCAATTATACCCATCTGACTGTGTGTACTCAGTTATACCAGTCTGACTGTGTGTACTCAGTTATACCAGTCTGCCTGTGTGTACTCAGTTATACCAGTCTGACTGTGTGTACTCAGTGTTATACCAGTCTGAATGTGTGTACTCAGTTATACCAGTCTGCCTGTGTATATTCAGTTATACCAGTCTGACTGTGTGTACTCAGTTGAACCAGTCTGACTGTGTGTACTCAGTTATACCAGTCTGACTGTGTGTACTCAGTTATACCAGTCTGACTGTGTGTACTCAGTTATACTAGTCTGCCTGTGTGTACTCAATGTTATACCAGTCCGACTGTGTGTACTGAATGTTACACCAGTTTGATTGCGTGTACTCAGTTATACAAATCTGACTGTGTGTACTCAGTGTTATACCAGTCTGATTGTGTGTACTCAGTGTTATACCAGTCTGACTGTGTGTACTCAGTTATACCAGTCTGACTGTGTGTACTCAGTTATACCAGTCTGACTGTGTGTACTCAGTTATACCAGTCTGATTGTATGTACTCAGTGTTATACCAGTCTGACTGCATGTACTCAGTTATACTAGTCTGACTGTGTGTACTCAATGTTATACCAGTCTGGCTGTGTGTACTCAATGTTACACCAGTTTGATTGTGTGTACTCAGTTATTCAAGTCTGACTGTGTGTACTCAGTGTTATACCAGTCTGATAGTGTGTACTCAGTGTTATACCAGTCTGATTGTGTGTACTCAGTGTTATACCAATCTGCCTGTGTGTACTCAGTTATACCAGTTTAATTGTGTGTCCTCAGTTATACCAGTCCGATTGTGTGTACTCAATGTTATACCAGTCTGCCTGTGTGTACTCAGTTAAACCAGTCTGACTGTGTGTACTCAGTTGAACCAGTCTGACTGTGTGTACTCTGTGTTATACCAGTCTGACTGTGTGTCCTCAGTTATACCAGTCCGATTGTGTGTACTCAATGTTATACCAGTCTGCCTGTGTGTACTCAGTTAAACCAGTCTGACTGTGTGTACTCAGTTAAACCAGTCTGCCTGTGTGTACTCAGTTATACCAGTCTGACTGTGTGTACTCAGTTATACCAGTCTGACTGTGTGTACTCAGTGTTATACCAGTCTGCCTGTGTGTACTCCATTATACCAGTCTGAATGTGTGTACTCAGTTAAACCAGTCTGACTGTGTGGCCTCAATTATAAAAGTCTGACTGTGTGTACTCAGTTATACCAGTCTGCCTGTGTATACTCAATGTTATACCAGTCTGTCTGTGTGTACTCAGTTAAACCAGTCTCACTGTGTGTACTCAATTATACAAGTCTGACTGTGTGTACTCAGTTGTACCAGTCTGACTGTGTGTAATCAATTTTACCAGCCTGACTGTGTGTACTCAGTTATAACAGTCCGACTGTGTATACTCAGTTATACCAGTCTGAATGTGTATACTCAGTTATACTAGTCTGACTGTGTGTACTCAATGTTATAGCAGTCTGGCTGTGTGCACTCAATGTTACACCAGTTTGATTGTGTGTACTCAGTTATACAAGTCTGACACTGTGTACTCAGTATTATACCAGTCTGATTGTGTGTACTCAGTGTTATAGCAGTCTGATTGTGTGTACTCAGTGTTATACCAGTCTGCCTGTGTGTACTCAGTTATACCAGTTTAATTGTGTGTCCACAGTTATACCAGTCTGCCTGTGTGTACTCAGTTAAACCAGTCTGACTGTGTGTACTCAATGTTATACAAGTCCGACTGTGTGTACTCAGTGTTATACCTGTCTGCCTGTGTGTACTCAATTATACCCATCTGACTGTGTGTACTCAGTTATACCAGTCTGACTGTGTGTACTCAGTTATACCAGTCTGCCTGTGTGTACTCAGTTATACCAGTCTGACTGTGTGTACTCAGTGTTATACCAGTCTGAATGTGTGTACTCAGTTATACCAGTCTGCCTGTGTATATTCAGTTATACCAGTCTGACTGTGTGTACTCAGTTGAACCAGTCTGACTGTGTGTACTCAGTTATACCAGTCTGACTGTGTGTACTCAGTTATACCAGTCTGACTGTGTGTACTCAGTTATACTAGTCTGCCTGTGTGTACTCAATGTTATACCAGTCCGACTGTGTGTACTGAATGTTACACCAGTTTGATTGCGTGTACTCAGTTATACAAATCTGACTGTGTGTACTCAGTGTTATACCAGTCTGATTGTGTGTACTCAGTGTTATACCAGTCTGACTGTGTGTACTCAGTTATACCAGTCTGACTGTGTGTACTCAGTTATACCAGTCTGACTGTGTGTACTCAGTTATACCAGTCTGATTGTATGTACTCAGTGTTATACCAGTCTGACTGCATGTACTCAGTTATACTAGTCTGACTGTGTGTACTCAATGTTATACCAGTCTGGCTGTGTGTACTCAATGTTACACCAGTTTGATTGTGTGTACTCAGTTATTCAAGTCTGACTGTGTGTACTCAGTGTTATACCAGTCTGATAGTGTGTACTCAGTGTTATACCAGTCTGATTGTGTGTACTCAGTGTTATACCAGTCTGACTGTGTGTACTCACTTACACCAGTCTGCCTGTGTGTGCTCAATGTTATATAAGTCTCCCTGCCTGTCTGTATCTGAGTAAATACTGCGATATAAATGTGTACCTTTTGGGAAATGTCCAAGTACGTTGATTACTTCTTAATGATTGACATAATATGCTATTATAATCGCCGTGTGGGCCCCACGCAGTTGTCGCTGAGCTGGTTCGCAAGTGGCTTTGCCTTGCCTGGTATAAACAAAATGAAAAAAGGGGCATTGTTTACGAAGAAAGAACATCAGTAACTGGAAGCAGCCTTAGAATTCAGTTCAGTGACCACCCGCTTTGGGTCAGTGCTTAACCGTATTTACTTTGCATCCAATCCTCAGTGATGAACCAGGTTTTAGTGTTTTGCTGTGTTTCTGACAGACTAGATTTGTACGGAGGCTTTGTGTGCTTGGTGCCGGTGCTGTCCTGCGATGCAGCGTGTTACTGAGAAGGGGGCGCTGCTGCATGTTGTTAAAATGTCCTGCTCCTGAAACTGCACCGCTCAGCACTCCAGTGATTACCCGTCGGGACAATTTATTTTCCCTTTTTAAAAATAAAACTTTACCATTTCTCCATTTCACTTTGAATTTCAAGCTTTATATGTGCTCTTTCAACACTCGGTAATGGTAAGGTGGGGTTAAACTATTAAACTGAGCATCTGTGTGCTTCGGGGATTGCCTCAGGGGACAAGTTCCGATCGGCACATAATTGGTGCTCTTTGTCTTTGTTCCTGGGACCTTGAACACTCCTCTCAAGGCAGCTACATAGAAGTCAGCGAGTGGAATCTGAGTGAGTGGATCTACACCCTCGTTTCACCGCTGGCTTCGATGAAATGCAAACCTGCAATCAGCCATGGTTCCATATATTTGCATGAAATCACTGCAAGAATCCGTCAATTTCACAACAAACGCAAACAAAAGTTTAAACCCAGGGCCATGAAATAAAATTAAGCAGAAATGCAGAAACATCAGGGGTTTGCCGCCCCAGTCTGCCGCTAAGTTAATACCTAACAAGACGATGATACAGTTTTTCAGCTATAAACCACATCACTAATGCAATGACGGTACGGACCTGAACTTTAAGTCGGGCTCACCTATTTGCAGTCATTTGGTGCGGGTGCTGCCAAGTGGGGTTGGACTGGGCGCCAATACTTGCACAAAGCAATCCTGCTCTTTTGATTTTTTTAAATGAATATATCAGTAAGATGGAAGATAAGCCGGAATGCCTATCAGGGGTATGCACGGTGGGCAGCACGGTGGCATAGTGGTTAGCACTGTTGCCTCACAGCGCCAGGGACCCGGGTTCGAATCCGGTCTCGGGCGACTGTCTGTGTGGAGTTTGCACATTCTCCCCGTGTTTGCGTGGGTTTACTCCGGGTGCTCCGGTTTCCTCCCACAGTCCAAAGATGTGCAGGTTAGGTTGATTGGCTATGATAAAATTGATCCTTAGTGTTAGGGGGATTAAATACGTGGGGATAGGGTGGGATATGTGTTGGTGTAGGGGTTATGGGGATCGGGTGGGATATGTGTCGGTGCAGGCTCGATGGGCCGAAATGGCCTCTATCTGCACTGTGGGGTTTCTGTGATTCTGTGATAAGCGTAAAAACATGACTTCGGCGTTGCATTTGAAACGGGCACATTATTCTTGTCCCAACCTTAATAGTTTTCCTCTGCATGTGGAATAAGCTGATAAAATGTTAATATGGACATCCTTTTGACGAAGCGAAATCATACAAATATCAACGAGAAAATACTCCCAAGTTTACATAATTACATAGGATGTACAGCACAGAAGCAGGCCATTCGGCCCAACGGGTCTATGCCGGTGTTTATGCTCCACATGAGCCTCCTCTCACCCATCTTCATCTAACCCCATCAACATATTCCTTTTCCCCTCATGTCTTTATCTAGCTTCCCCTTCAATGAATCTATGCTATTGACCTCAACTACCCCTTGGGGTAGTGAGTTCCACATTCTCACCACTGTCCGGGTAAAGAAGTTTCTCCTGAATTCCCTATTGGAATTATTAGTGACTATCTTATATTTATGGCCCCTAGTTCTGGTCTCCCCCGCCGGAAGTCTAATCAGTTTCCTTTAATCTCATCCTCTTTAAATATATGTGCAAAGTTAGGCCGAGAAGGACACTTCTTTATATACCATCTTCATGAAAAACGTTTGGCAAATGATTGTTGTTGGCCGAGATTGAAGGGACTGAAGATGTGATGTCATTGCCTGGGGTGCTGACAAGTAACTGGGGAGGGGAAGATTTGTTCAGCATTTCTAGAGCTATATTACTGTGGGGTTTTACATGGTGTATTTCTTACACCTTCTAATAGTGCAGATGAGTTCTGATAGCAGGTGATTCGTCAGTACAGGTTCGGCTCTTCATCTTTTAGATGTTCCTAGGATTGATGGGAGAAAGTCATGCTTCAACATGTATGTGGCCTTGGCTTGTAATCCCGGGGACAGGAACTGCAGAGAATGATGTGCCATACCCCTGAGAGACATTCCGGCTGATTGTTATATCCCTACCCTGGCAATGCCTTGTTAGATAACATGCCGCAAACTGTAAGATAGCCCTTGGGGGACTCGAACAGAATGTTCTGCACAATTTCAATAGAAAGAGGGCAAAGGAAAAACACGAGCTAATGGCCAACATCGGTCTCATAACTGTCTACTGTGCATGGTGTGTGCGCATGTTGGTCACTGGGGAGTCATCTCAGAATGCACGAACCTAATTGACGCCACATGCATCGCCATTGAAGTGGTGGGCTCTGGAAGGTATAGTAAGTTTGAAGTAAGGAAGCTGTTTAATTTGGGACTGGGGGACACAGATGCAAAATTCACGAAAGAGCAAAGTTAGAATTAGGAAAGAAATATTTTCCTATAAACGGTGAAAACGTGGACTAAATTCCCAGAGGAGGTAATTAATTGACACCTTTTAAACTGGAGCTTCAGCATATCTATTGAGAAGAGACAATTAAGGGTTATAACATGAAAAATGTTCCTTTATTTAAGACCTTCTCATGGTCTGAGAATCTCTCAAAGCTTCACATCCAATGAACTACTTTTTGAGATGTAATCATTGTTGTAAATGCCATATCCAGTTGCTCACAGCAAGGGACCACAAGCAACAAATGAGATGAATGACTAGCCAATCCGTTTTTCTTTGTGCTAATGGTTGCGGGAGGAATAATTCGTTTCAAATTTTGAACGCAGTTGGCTTGATAATAGTTATTCTCTTGTCGGCCACAAAGCAATCACGAAGGGACATGCACTTGATTGAATCTAGCCTCCGTTCTCACCCTCACAAATAGAATCTTGCAACACTGAAGGAGGCCATTCGGCTCATCCAGTCTGTATCGGCTGAAATGTAGAAATTCGAGGCTCTATTAAACAGGTCATCAGGGCCCTGAGATAAAACCATTTCGTAAATAATGGGTTCCCCAAAGCCTCGAGTTATTTATATGCTAATGCATATATGAAAAATACTCCTACTGGTGTAATAAAATTCTTATCTTTCGCCGTGCGGTACAGTGGATTTAAGAGTGAACTGGTAGTTATTTTTATTAGCCATCAGTTCACCCCTAAATCCACTGTACCACAATACGGGATGACGCTGTTTGTCCACTGAGAAGCAGTTGAGCCTGTACTGATATATTTGAAGCTGTTTTGCTTTTGAATGATCCCCTTCTGACAACAGCGCTAGGGAATTCAAAGCTTGAAGATGACTTCAGTAGGAAAATTATCTCAGTCCACGATATGTGCATAACTACCCCATGGTGGAAGAGTAGGTGAGGGGTACAATCTGGTAGCATTGGGAGAGATGAGAGAGCGGTCAGGAGCACAACGGTAAGAAGAAAAAAAGGGAGGTTTTGGCAGATACAAAGGACTAAAAGCAGTGGAAGCCCTAGAGGAGTATAGAAAGTGCAGGGGGTACTTAGAAAAGAAATTAGGAGAGCGAAGAGGGGGCATGAAAAAACACTGTTGGGCAAAATAAAGGACAATCCCAAGGTGTTTTATAAGTATATTAAGGGCAAGAGGATAACCAGAGAATGTGTAGCGCCCATTAGGGACCAAAGTGGCAATCTGTGTGTAGAGCCAGAAGATGTAGGTAAGGTTTTAAATGAATATTTTGTATCTGTGTTCACTATGGAGAAGGGCGATATAGGCATAGAAATCAGGCAGGTGGATTGTGGTATACTTGAACAAATTAGTATTGAGAGGGAGGAGGTACTAGTGTTTTTAGCGGGCTTAAAAGTGGATAAATCCCCAGGCCCAGACAAGATGTATCCCAGGCTGCTGTGTGAGGCAAGGGAGGAGATTGCAGGGGCTCTGATACAAGTCTTCAGAACCTCTCTGGCCACAGGGGAGGTGCCCGAGGACTGGAGGACAGCTAACATAGTACCATTATTCAAGAAGGGTAGTAGGGATAAACCAGGGAATTACAGGCCAGTGAGCCTAACATCAGTGATAGGGAGATTATTGGAAAAAATTCTGAGGGACAGAATTAGTCTCCACTTGGAGAGGCAGGGATTAATCAAGGATAGTCAGCATGGCTTTGTCAGGGGGAGATCATGTCTAACCAATTTGATTGAATTTTTCGAGGGGGTGACTAGGTGTGTGGATGAGGGTAGTGCAGTTGATGTAGTCTACATGGACTTCAGTAAGGCTTTTGACAAAGTCCTGCATGGGAGACTGGTCAAGAAGGTAAGAGCCCATGGGATCCAGGGCAATTAGGCACATTGGACCCAAAATTGGCTTAGTGGCAGGAGGCAGAGGGTGATGGTCGAAGGTTGTTTGTGTGACTAGAAGCCTGTGTCCAGTGGTGTACCACAGGGATAGGTGCTGGGTCCTTTGCTGTTTGTAGTGTACATTAATGCTTTCGATATGAATATAGGAGGTATGATCAGTAAGTTCGCAGATGACACAAAAATTGGTGGAGTGATAATTAGCGAGGAGGAAAGCCTCAGGCTGCAGGACAATATAGATGGGCTGGTTAGATGGGCAGAACAGTGGCGAATGGAATTTAACCCTAAAAAGTGTGAAGTGATGCATTTTGGGAGGACTAACAAGGCAAGGGAATACACAATGAATGGTAGGACCCTAGGAAGGACAGAGGATCAGAGGGACCTTGGTGTGCATGTACATAGATCCCTGAAGGCAGCAGGACAGGTAGATAAGGTGGTTAAAAAGGCATATGGGATACTTGCATTGAATATAAAAGCAGGGAGGTTATGATGGAGCTGTACAAAACGCTAGTTAGGCCACAGTTGGAATACGGTGTGCAGTTCTGGTCGCCACATTATAGAAAGGATGTGATTGCATTGGAGAGGGTGCAGAGGAGATTCACCAGGATGTTACCTGGGCTGGAGTGCTTCAGCTATGAAGAGAGACTGGACAGGCAGGGGTTGTTTTCCTTAGAGCAGAGAAGGCTGAGGGGGGACCTGATTCAGGTGTACAAAATTATGAGGGGCTTAGAACATTCCCCCTTAGTAGAGGGGTCAATAACCAGGGGGCATAGTTTCAATATAAGGGGCAGGAGGTTTAGAGGGGATTTGAGGGGAAACTTTTTCACCCAGAGGGTGGTTGGAATCTGGAACTCACTGCCTGAAAGGGTGGTAGAGGCAGGAACCCTCACAACATTCAAGAAGCATTTAGATGTGCACTTGAAACGCCATAGCATACATCGCTACGGACCAAGTGCTGGAAAATGGGATTAGAATAGACGGGGCTTGATGGCCGGCGCGGACACGATGGGCCGAAGGGCCTCTTTCTGTGCTGTATAACTCTATGACTCTAAGACTCCCTTCACGTCAAAGAGGGTACCGGTTCAGGTCCTAAAACTGCCGACAGTTAAACCAAGAGATGATTTAGGTTTATGTGGGCGTAGCACGCCACTGACAATAGGTTGACACAGGCCCCAATAAGATGTAAGGTGCTTTCTCCCAAAGGTGACAGTGTAAGAGGCCACACCTATTGTCTAATATTTTATTATTCATCTGGGATTGGAAATACTAAGGATGCGTTATTTGCTGCACATGGGTGGGATGAATAAAAGATTTAGTTCCATGCTTCAACCGTGTCTTTTAATTGGCGTTCGATAACTCTGCGTGACCGAGAAAATCTCAAACCCAGATCAGGCCAGTGCAGTGCAAGTGCTTTGGGATTGCAGCCTTAATAAAAAGGCTGTTGTAGCCTGACTCGGCCTCTTTAGTCTACAGGCTGAATTACATTATTCATGCCTACGAGTAGCAGTGGAGCCACAGTAAAAAAAGAACATTTATAAGGAAAGTTAATTTAAACCTGTGGTGTGTTGTAAACAATCGCGAGTACCAATAGCATTGAAGGTTATAGTGGAATTGCAGAACTTCAGTGCTGTTACTGTAATACTATTTGCATTTTTACTACTTAACTAGCTTGGAAATGAATTTCATGGCAATGACTATTGTCTACTTTGCTGCTCTTTCATTTCATATTTGTGACGGATGAACAGCGCTTGTGCCATGTTGTTGGTCTCCTTAAAGCAAGATCGTCAGGAGCAACCCTCCATCTATTGAACATCAGACTTTTGCTTCTTAGTGAGATATTTGACTAAAGCGCCCGTGTTTTGTTAAGAAATTATGAACGATCTTATATTTCACATTCCTTTATTTTAGACGATGCTTTATCTCAAAACTGGTCTGAGTTAACATACAGCAACATAACTTCTGTAACTAATGGCTAAGATTGCACGTGGCATATAGATATTAAAAACGTTATAACGTGCAGCCACTTTAAGACGAAATGGGATCCCGCTATTCTTATTTCAAGCGCCGTTGTTATTGACTTATTATCTCACAATCTGCGCCCTACTTATTTAGCAAACTTGTGTTTAGAATGCTCACACAATCATCTCGTGAGAATTAAGTAATTCAGAGAAAAGTGTAGTAGAAATATAATTGAGCAGAATATAAATCAGACACTGCTCTCCGATACTGAGGTACTCGAGTGCATTGCATTTCATTGGATTCCAATGTCAAAACATCCAAACAATCCAGCCAATATATGAGTTTATAAATATTTATCACATTCAGAACAATGAAATGAGTTATCTACAAAGCAGGCAAGGAAGCATAATAACAAATACCATGAAATGATTAGCACAGATCACTGCATTTTAAAATGACATCTGAGGCTGGTAATCGCTCCCGTGAGATCAGGTACCTTTTGAAGCTATCAGGCTGGTCCTGCTGGAGTGGCTGTCCCTGTGTATTGATGTTACCTGGGAACGGCTGCTGCCCCGCGGATCCTCATCATCCTGAGCCCCTGCTGCTCATGTGACACGGCATCAGCTTGGACAAAGCAGGCGCGCTGCAAACACTTTCTCTCTGCTCAGGCTACCAGAAGACAAGAGAACACACCCCAGACTCGAGCATCACACGGTCACACCTCGAGTCCCTGGCTCAAGCGGCATTGCAAAGCCGTTGGCTTAACTTGTGACCAACTTTTCGGCTTTGGTGCGTAAATTCGGCTAAAGAAGCAATGATCACTTCTGCTTGGCCAAAGTGTGCAAGTCAACACAAGCGCTCGGGTGCCTGGGGCTGACTCCTTGATATATATGTGTATATATACTTACATATATATTATATTTCCCTACTGTTTACTCGTTTTTAATGGCTACGGCTGTTATTGTCAGCACAAGAAAATATGCCTATCATGAAAGGATTGCTTGCGCCTCAGAACACCTTTTTGGATACAATTGCAACACGATTCGACGGAACTCGTAAGTGTTTGAACTGCACAGATGTATGTTGTGAATAATGTTTTTGTGTACAAAGTGGGGGAGGGGGAGAAACGGATGTTTTCTATCGCAGTTTTAGAAGATGAATGTGTAATCAGAAGACATCCCGGGAATAGGATATTTATGTCGAGTGTAAAACTTTATTTCCCATCCCTGCAGCTTCGACATCGACTCTAAAGCACAAGCAGTGTCTAGTTGTAGTAGCACACTTTCACCCCGACTTAGTAACATCGTAACCTGAATCTAGACCTTCCTTACAGCCAAAAGACACCGGGGGTGTCTGGCATCGTAATTATTATGTTCAGTCTACTACACCGCCTGCTATTGGAAAAGGAAATGTGTTGTAATGGCTTTTTGTTATGTGTTTATTGACCAGCTGTGACATGACATCGTACAGTGCTGTAATACGACCCGTTACAATAAGGCAGGACTTGTACACTCGAGTCCTCAGACCTCCAGAATCTCCCAGAGCGACCCAACTCCATTTCCTCCGACAGCCAGCAATGGAATTGCTTGACTGAGAACCGGGGCTCGTTGGAAATCACCCAGCCCATTTCCCTCTTTTAGTCTTGTTTCATAATGTAACTGTTATTTACAACCCCCATGTTAGATTTTCCCTTGGGATCGCTGTTCCTGGTCTCCCAGCTTCAGCACCATGGTCAGAGTCAATGGGGTGATTCCCAAACAAACAGCAAATGCAAGCAGCGAGGAAGCCTTTTACTCTTTGCTCTTAACATAACAACCAGAAAACAAGGAAAGGCAGAATTCCTGATTAACGCCAGTCCTTTCGTCCACTTCAATTCTGATCAATAATACAGCCAGATAACTTCAAATAGTTTAAAAAAAACAATAACGCCAACTTGCAGCTTGAGCATTCCCTGAGAAAAAACACCATACTTTACAAAATCATTGTCCGATCATTTAAATTCTGTTTTAAGAGTCAGTAAAATATGGTCTCTTTGGGATTGCTCTATTTAAATGTTATCAGAACAAGTACTTGAAACGTTAGATGCCCTGTGAACATAATGATCAGAGTGAGAGATACGGGCTTCAGATAATTGTGAATATCTGTTATATGAACCCTACAAAACAACCTAAAATCAACATCGCTTCATGAAACATTGGGAAACGGCTCGCCCTTTGGCATCGTCCTTTTAGATATTCTGGTGTGCAGTTCACTAATGATCCAGAGTACTTGTGAATGCGAGATAAGATGCTTTTCTGAAGTGCACAAGAAGCCTTTAAGTCCACTCTCTCTCTCTCAGGGAGCTATCTCGCATCTGACACAATATGAATCAAAGACAGTAGGAAGCGAGTGCTCTTGGAAATATGATGAGTAAGGTTGTCTGAATTCCACAATCTGCTGCAACCATTGCCGTGAATGATGGATGCTTAATGTGGGGGAAAGCTGGATATTACTGACACAGAACACAGACGTTGATAGCGCAAAACAACACCTGGTGTCGCTAGCAGTAGATCATTAGCTTTATTGAGCGTGGCGACGGAGACATTCAAGAACTTTCAACACACATTTAAGGCTTCAGTGCTAACCGCTATCAGTTTTATACCCCAGGTACTCAATTACTTGATTGGTTTCTTGCTCTCCCTGTAAGATCATAAAGCAATTAAATGAGAAACCCCAGACTGATTTAGCAGACATGTAGGATAAAAAAGAACCAACACACGTGCTCAGCCTTTGTGTTGTGAGTAATGAGTGACTTTTCATTTGGGATCGCATGCGCTGTAAAATTCAATTTCAGCGGAAATCAAGCCAAGGGTTAAGTTATTTGAATTATTGAGCCATGATGCTTGCGAATCGTTTATTAATCACACCAATATAAAATACCTTCAGAATAGCTAAAGGGTTCTTTGTATTGACTCGTCAAGTACTTGCATGAACACAACCGGTGTGTGTCTGACATTTTAGGCGAATCGAGTGTGAAAATACATGGGCTAAACATTTACCAGTTTGTTGACAGAAATATAATTAGGAGCAGAGTGTGGGAATTGTCCAGGTAAATAACAGGGGTGAGAGGTTGAGTCTTTTAGGTTGGATGTGAAAGGCAAAATGTAGTCATGTTTTTGATAGTGTGTTCTCGGGTTTCTCAGAATCATGATCATTCCCAAAATTCGGTAACAGCCACATATCCAAGTATGAACTAGGCAGTTGACATTGGGCCAGATTTTGCAGAAAAAATAAGGGTGTCTCAACAACGCACACCATTATTAATGTGTAAATCGGCCAGCAACTTGAAGTGGGGAAGAGCGACCCCCGTGAATTACCAATGGCCACAAGTTGCTGGCCGATTTGTGCCGCTCCGCTGTTAGCTTCATTGAAAACGGCATCTCGTCCTTAACCTCCTCATGATTTTTATGAAGTTGCTGCATTTGCACATTAATTGCCCATTAAACATGCTACAGAAAGGAAGTCTAGTAATTATCAGCATAAGCACCCTTTTAATTATGTGATCATTGTTAATGACTGCCAATCAACCTCTCTTGCCCAGAAAATAAACAATTATAAGCGTGCAGTCTCATCCCTTCAGGTTGTGAATTGTTTTAGGAGATTTTAAAAATGTCAAATTTTAAGTTGTTTCTTACTTTTCCATTCTGTCTCTTTTCTCTCTCAATCCAATATTTCTTTCCCTCTCTTTATTTCTCTTTCTGTACCTGATTTGACTCTAATTTTCCCTCCTTCTCGGTCTTTCCTATGGTTACATCTCAATCCTTTAACCTCATTGGTTAAGGAGATAGACTGTTTGTCCTGTTGCCCACACTGCACCATTATCACCTCACACTTCCTGCAATTTTGTGGGCAAAATTTTTTAAAACCTAAACATGCAATTGTAAGTCTAACTAATGGGCACGTCTTGAGATGCCTCACTCAACAAAATCTGGCCCAATGTAATTAGACACTGGCATGCTGCCTGACAATATAACTAGCCTGTCACTAGAATAAGATGAAAGATGGGACAGTATTAATACTTTTGCTACTAGGAGCACATTTTGTAACTAAGATACTTAACTTGAATTAGTTTTCTAATTCAATAACACAGTTTTCTCAAAAATAATAGCTAAGATCCACACTTTTTGTTAAGCAGCCATTTGCCATTGGTAAAATAAGATATTGGCTTTACAGTAGAAATAAATTGAACCTACACTTGGAATGAGCAATGTGTTAAACTACCGCGTAGACTCCCAAAGCAGCTAAACAGAATTACTTGAATACTAGAATGTAGCTGGTCAATGAATGTTGTAAAATCCCAAAATTATATGGATCAAAATTAAATGGAACATAATCAAATCAAATCAAATCAAATCAACTTTTATTGTCATTGTTAGTGCACAAGTGCAGTACAACGAAATGTAGGCTTGCGGCTCCCGAGAGTGTACAATTTGGATTAGGACACTTAAACATTCAACATACATTTATACATTTGGCTTGCAGTATATTAGCATAAATATGACCATAAATATGACTTTGATCTGTACATTTGTGCTGCACTCAGAGATAGGATCAATGACAGCGTAGCACTTTCTTTACATTTCCCTCACAATATGTGAACATTTCACCTTGGCAAAGCTAAGTTATTTTGGAGCAACCCTCTCTGAGGGATATTGCTGAATTAACATCAAGTGTACAAACTCTGATGGCAGTTTGACATACACTGGGAACTGGAATGTAACTGCCGGAACCCATTTCAACTTAGTGCCCTACAGGCATCAGTGAGGAGACTTTATACATCTGCTTGGGTGAGACTCTGATAAAGGCTCCAGAGGTCAAAGAATTGACTACTGTAGTACACCATAATTTATCCTGAGAGACTTCAATGATAAATTAAACATTTTTTTGATAGGTAACAAATCTGTAAACTCAATTGGTGCCTGTTTTCCAAGTTGACTAAAAATGCTAAAGTAGAGTCCAGCACAGATGATTCTCTTATGAGGAAATAAAGAGTTGACAGAACTGAAGCCAATTGCTCCGAACATTTCTCTGAAATAATGGTGGAGTTTCATTTATGTTATTGGTCGCTTCAACTGGTACAGGAAGGAATGAAAACTGTCTCAATGAAAGTATGGGGAGAAAGCAGGGACAGGGTACTGAATTTGGATGATCAGCCATGATCGCATTGAATGGCGGAGCAGGCTCGAGGGGCCGAATGGCCTACTCCTGCTCCTATCCTATCTTCTATGTATAGCATGATGATGTTTCACACATAAAATTGAGCTTTAAAATTGAGCTTTAAAACCAGTGTATGGTTGAAGTACAGTAATACCCATTGAATGTTGTGCCATCACATAACCTTGCACAAGTGACTGCAGGTAACCTCTGAAAGCAATGAGCCCTCAGTGACTTCCGGAAAGGAAAGGCTTGCCACTGGTCCATTAGGGTTAGTTGCCGATACAGTTAGCTGGTCTTCTGAGTACCACACAGTTCACTAGCTGGTTGAGCAGCCATCCATCACTGTTACAGTTAACTGGCTACAGAAGCACTTAGGAGTAGGGTACAAACTCTAGGTTTATATAGAAGTTCGCAGCTCATAAGGAATAAAAACAACAGACAAATACATTGAATATGTGTATAATCACATCAGGTATGCTCAAACACTGAATACAATTAATTCATTTTTAGCATATCTTGCAGATTGTCTTTTTTATTCTGCTAAAAGAAAAAAACACTTGCCTAAAAATCAACCGTGGTCGTGGGTTCGAGTCTCACGCCAGACTTCAGCTCACAACCTAAGCTGACACTTCAGTGCAGTACTGAGGGTGTGCTGCACTGTCGAAGTTGCTGTCTTTTGGATAAGATATTAATCCTAGGCCCCATCTGCTCTCTCGGGTGGATGTAAGGATCCCATGGCACTATTTTGGAGCAGAGCATGGGGAGTTCTCCCCAGTGTCCTAGCCAATATTTATCCCTCAAACAACATCAATAAAAACAGATTATCTGGCCATTAACACATTGCTGTTTGTGGGAGCTTGCTGAGCACAAATTGGCTGCCACATTTCCGTCATAGATAGAAAATATAGAACATAGAAAAATAGGAGCAGCAGTAGGCCATTCGGTCCTTCAAGCCTGCTCCACCATTCAATATGATCATGGCTGATCCTTTATCTCAATACCATATTCCTGCTCTCTCCCCATACCGCTTGATGCCGATTGCGTCTAGAAATCTATCTATCTCCTTCTTAAATATATTCAGTGACTTGGCCTCCACAACCTTCTGAGTGAAGAAGTGTCTCCTCATCTCAGTCTTAAATGTCCTACCCCGTATCCTGAGACCCCTTGTTCGAGACCCCCCAGCCAGGGGAAACATCCTCCCTGCATCCAGTCTATCTAGCCCTGTCAAAATTTTATACGTTTCAATGAGATCCCCTCTCATTCTTCTAAACTCTAGTGAATACGGGCCTAGTCGACCCAATTTCTCCTCATATGACAGTCCTGCCATCCCAGGAATCAGTCTGGTGAACCTTCGCTGCACTCCCTCTATAGCAAGTATATCCTTTCATTACAACAGTGACTACATTTCATTGGCTGTAAAGCACTTTGGAATGTTCTGAGGTAGTGAAAGGCACTATATAAATGCAAGTCTTTCTTTCAAAGCAAATGACATATGCAGTTTTTTTTAGAGAAATAAAGCTAAACAGTTAAAGCAAATAGCAGTTGTGAGAGTGTGAGTATGATGAATAGAAAATAATGTGACTAATTGGACTGCAATAACCAGGCAATGGGATCCCATGTATCAGTCTCTCTGCTGCAGTGGCTTGCCTCCAGTTGACAGCTGCTGTGTGTATCTTCCTCCTGCTATGCCATAGCTTGCTGCTACCCTGCATCCAAGTCCATGGTAAAGTCTTTTCTGTATGCTGCAGAATATTGTCACGAACATATTGCTCGAATTTGGAACATACCGTATGGCTACTCTCCCTCTCCTCATGCCGCCCCTCCCCCCCCCCCACCCAATCTAAGCATCTGAGGCATTCTTTCGAAACCCTAAATGTCTGATCCAGGACGGCACTGCTTCACTATGTGCCTTGTATCTGTATCTGTTCTCTTTGGCTTTACAGAGGTATCATTAGTCACAGTTACACCTGGTAGCCTGTTTCTCTGAGGAGCTAACTATCTATCCATCCTTCCTTCCTCAAAGAGTGGTGTCTCATCTATCCCCTCTCTCCTTGAGAAGCACGTATTAATATGGATGGATTTCTGGTAGAAGTTGTACACTACTTCCATGTTAATGGAATAGTCGCCCTTCTGATTTAGGCATGTCACATAATTGCTGGTGCATGAATGGCTACATGCATAGTGTGAATGATGCCTTGTGTCTTGGGGAAGCTACTGACTTGGGGAAAAGAATACCTGCCTCTGCAGCTGATGAAGTGTATGCAGGCGAGTGCACAGAGAAATAGGTCATTGTTTATCTCTTTAATGGAGCAGGGCATAGAAAAACTGCTGACTCTCTTGTGATAACCCCGGTAGGTGGTTGGAAGGGACCTGTGGTTTGAAAATTGAGGGCAATGGTAACCTTCACCACCTTGCTGAGCTGAACCTTCATTATTTGTTGCTCTTCCATTATGCCTTGCTAGCAGACGCTGTTGTAGTAAATCAGTGCATGGGTTATTAGCTCCATGGGCAGTCAGTTACATTGAAAATACTTCCCCCTTCCCCTCTCCTTTTAAGAAATATAATTTGTGCTGTAACCTTATTCTGAAATCTGTCTTTCAGCTTTTTGGTCTTAACATATAAAATTTCCCCCCACCCCATGTGGTTCATGTGTTCAATCACAAATAGCAAACCAACCAAGAAAAAATGATTTTAATGATTATGGTAAATATCAGACAATTGATATCCCTATGAAAATGACACAAGATATTGGTGACCGAAGTGGGCCACTGTTTGAAAAATCTGCCACCCTCCTCTTCATACAGAACTCATTATTGTCACTTTAGCTCTCCTCAATTTGATATCAAAATCAGGGACCAATGGGGATACTTTCTGCAGTTAACTGTTCGATGGCCATGGTAGTTCGCGGACATTTTATCCCAACAACATGGCACGCCGTCTATGTGGTATGCGTGTGTTGTGTGGCACTTGGAATTACTTTACTCCCACGGTTTTTAACTAGTTTTTTGAATGAAGAATACATTTGTAGCATCTCTGACAGCTTTGAGACATACTAACTATCATTCGAGACAGTTTGCACTGATGTAGAGCAGTTTTGGTTCCATAGTGAAGCAGCTTTTTCATATAATTCAGTTGCAAAATTGTCTGAATCGCATTTAGGCAAGTAATATGCGATAAGCTCACACTATCCGCACTATAACTGCAACTGGTGTGAAATGAAGTTTAAAAGCTAGTAGTGGTTTTCCAAACTTAATTTTTAATATTTTTAGTGTTAAGAGACAGTTGGCTCTCTGCTAACATTACAATTCAACAGGCATTTGGATTCTGGTGAGTGGAGCTCTACAATGTGCAGGCCAAACTCTGTTTCTATCTGGGCAGAGAGTGAAGTGGGGCAGGCATTATAACTTTGGACTGTTGCTGCTGCACTGTTGTAAGCTGGCATGGATCTCAAGGCAACTCTGTAGTCTAAAACTATCCTAATAGATGTTACTTGAAACAGAAGTACAAGAACAGTAAGCTCCATTTAACTACCTGGTGTTGTGACTAAAGGACATTATACAATTGACAATTTGATGAAACAAGAAGAAGGGCTAATGAAACAAAATGGTGGATAAATTTAACTGCTGCAGACTGACATCACACTGGAGAAATCTGCCCTTAAATAGGGGCTATGGGAAATAGGCAAGCAATGGCAACAGTCTGTAAAATAGTCAAAAATATTGATGTATTCAAGTGGGCTATCAAATCAATGTGGAACGATTACTTCTTCAATGTCAAAAACCTTCCTTCCAACATTGGCTTTTAAGTGAATCACAGAAATCACAGAAATCTCACAGTACAGATAGAGGCCATTTCGGCCCATCGAGCCTGCACCGACACATATCCCACCCGATCCCCGTAACCCCTACACCAACACATATCCCACCCTATCCCCGTGTATTTAATCCCCCTAACACTAAGGGTCAATTTTTATCATGGCCAATCAACCTAACCCCGCACATCTTTGGACTGTGGGAGGAAACCGGAGCACCCGGAGAAAACCCACGCAAACACAGGGAGAATGTGCAAACTCCACACAGACAGTCACCCGAGGCTGGATTCGAACCCGGGTCCCTGGCGCTGTGAGGCAACAGTGCTAACCACTATGCCACCGTGCTGCCCTTGAATAGAATATGCAATAAAATGATTGTTAAAGAAATATTGCAGGAAACAGTATCCAGCTCCAGTTCTGTGGCCAGTACATTTCTCAGTGAAATTGTCAGGTTTTTACGTGCCAATGGTGTAAGTGCTGGTTTCCATTTTCCCAGGCCAGAGTTTCTTACCCTTCAGACTGACTGCATCCAACTTCCTGCCGGTCCAAGACTAATGGTGGGCAAAGAGGCATCTGTGGCCTACACTTCCTAATTTGTGGTGACATCTATCTTTTAGTTGTCATTTTCAGAATGCCCAGTCTCCAGCTGACAGTCAGATAATGGCCCAGAAATTCCATTCACAGCCCTCCCGCGGGCGGAGGGCTGTGATCCTGAAAAATCTGCGCCTGGACCAGAGGGCTCCCAGGAGGTGCAGAATTCCGTTGATGTGCCTCCTCAAACTGCCGGTGTGCAGGGCCCACATATCCCATAGGCGCAGCTAGTTTGCAGTGTCCCTGGGATCACGTGGGCCATGGGGAGCCAATCAGAGCAGGGAATCTCCATTCATAGATTTGACAGGAAGACCTGTCAAATCTATGAATAGCGATCAGCCCCAAAATATAAGTAAAACTTCAAATAATTTTTTTTTTTTTAAATACTATATAAATTACATAAATTAACTATTTTAAGCAAAAATTTAAATTTTTGAAAAAATAATTAAAGTTTTTAACAGGGCTAAAAATAAACTTACCTTTCTTTA
Source organism: Somniosus microcephalus (assembly GCF_052327205.1). Classification (NCBI taxonomy): domain Eukaryota; kingdom Metazoa; phylum Chordata; class Chondrichthyes; order Squaliformes; family Somniosidae; genus Somniosus; species Somniosus microcephalus. Next base: position 210,712,589 of record NC_140990.1, on the reverse strand, counting down.
AAGTATTTTAAAATGATAAAATTCTTTTACTTTCTTCTCCTCTTACCTTGTTAAAAGCAGGCCTTGCGCCTGCTTTTCCAGGCGCAGCTGTTTCAGACTTACCTGGACTGAAGCAACTGCTGAAAAAAACAGAAATTGCAGCCGTATGCGTGGCCTATCCGGCGCAGGCGTTTGACCTGTGAAGCCCTTTCTTGGAAGAGCGGAAGTTCCGGTTTCCAGCTCATGTGCAGTGCATGCGTAAAACCGACACTTCTGTTGGCCCTACGGGTGAGTACACAGCGCGTACACACCCGTAGGGAACGGAATTTCAGGACCAATATTCTTTAACTTGTTCATCAAAAGACAATTTTTTAGTGGACGTGTTTGAAACCTACGTCACAATATGTTGGAAGGGAAGTTGGCAGCTGTTCTAATGAAGGTGGGTCCTGTTTTCTATACTGTAATATTATTAGAACCGCTGGTTCTGAAGCAAAAGAACATGACCCATTGTGTGTAAAGCTACATGAGTGATTCCACAGATCGAGGTAAATGTGATATATTGGGGTGAATTTCCAGCAGCTTATCCCACCCTGCTGCCCTAATTTTGGCAGAAACTTCGGGGGCGATTTTCTCAACCCCAAGGAGGTGGGTATGGAGGTGGGTCTGCTGGGAAAATGGCAGAATTTGGGAGCGAGTGCCCAACCCGCCCCCAACCCGCCTCCGTGCCCTCTTGCCAGGAGGCGGGAAGCCGTCCCATGCTGGGTTCCATCTCCTTGGAGGCGGGAAGGGATAAAAGCCTATTAACTGCCTGTTAACAGGTAGTTAACAGGCAGAAAATAGGATTATCCCCTTTTTGTGCCCTAAAGTGCAGGCTTCCCGACCTGGGGGAACCCCGCCAGGGTGTAGGAGGTGAGCAGTGGGTCTGCAGGGGACGGAGGGGTCTGAAAGTGCGCTGTAGAGGTGAGTGATGGGTGCATGTGTGGAGTGGTAAGTATGTGAGGTGAATGTAAAGTGTTAGAAAATGTTAACTTACCTTTGTTTCTTCCTGCAGCCTTAAGCCGCTGTGGAGCCGGAGTCCCTGACATCTCAATTGTAGAGATCACAGTCTGGCTGCTGCATCCTCCAATGCAACAGTCATCTGATTTCTGCAAAGTAAAAAGGTTTGATGAGTCCTGAACATAAGATCTCATCAAACTACAGAGAATGTCAGTGTTTAACAGCTTCACAGAGCTGTCAAACGATGACATTTCTTCTTTCAAAAATTCTTGACAGATGACACATCATACATTGACGTGCTCTGCAACCGGCTTCACCCTAATTGGTCTGCTAAGCCCGCTGGGTGGGCTTAACAAGGTCAATCAGGGGAAAATCCCGCTGGTTGGCCGGAAGCTGATGGAGGCGGGACTGAAATCTGACAAGTGGGAGTCCCGCCTCCAAAAGCTTCCCATTGAGAAAATCACCCCCTTCATTTGTGCATGTAAATGGTGTTTCTGCCAAAGTTACGGGGGTGCAGTATGTGAAGTCCCGAGGAAATTCACCCTCATGATTTATTTAGGAGTCAAAGAGACAACATAAATCAACAAACATGCTAGCTTAGGAGACTCTAGGCTGAAGACTTGGCCATGCTTACCATCAGTGCTGCAATCTCACATGCCAACAAGAATTGCATAGTCAGTTCATAGGACAGGACAACCTAGGTCAAGTTAGTCTCTCAAAGACTATAAATAGTGCTATATTTTATGTTAGCAGTAGGTGTGAGGCAGTTAATGAGAGGCAACCAGTGTCAGTTTTTCCTCCCCCTAATGTTGAACATCCTGTTAATCTAATCTTCTGTTAGAACACTGAGAAATAAACTAATGTAATTGATTTGTTTACATAGCATAAGAAATAGGAGCAGCAGTAGGCCATTCGGCCCCTTGAGCTTGCTGCCATTCAAAAAGATCACGGCTGATCTGATCTTGGCCTCAACTTCACTTTCCTGCCTGTTTCCCATAACCCTTGACTCCCTTGTAGCCCAAATATCTGTCTATCTCAGCCTTGAATATATTCACTGACTCAGCCTCCACAACTCTCTGGGGAAGAGTATTTCAAATATTCACGACCCTCTGAGAGAAGAAATTTCTCCTCATCGCCATTTTAAATGGGCGACCCCTTATCTTGAAACTGTGCCCCCTAGTTCTAGATTTCCCCTCGAGGGGACACATCCTCTCTGCATCTACCCTGTCAAGCCCCCTCAGAATCTTATTCAATAAGATCACCTCTCATTCTTCTAAACTCCAATGAGTATAGGTCCAACCTGCTCAACCTTTCATCATAAGACAACCCTTTCATCTCAGGAATCAACCTCGTGAACCTTCTCTGAACGGCCTCGAATACAAGTATATCCCTCCTTAAATAAGGAGACCAAATCTCAGTTTCACCTCCCTTAATCAGCCCAGAAATAATCAGGTCCACCCTTATCCCTCCTTCATCATTAAAAAAGTATCGATCTTGTGACTATTTGTCACAAACCCAATTTTACGCTGTTTAAACAGGTTGAAATGGCATTTGAACAATTTAAAAAAAATTATGTAAGTGCTTAACTGCTTTTGGGACATGGTTTCATACAGAGTACAATGCTTGCAGGTAAATGCAATGAAGGTTATACATAGTTATATGGGGTCTGCCACAGGGGTCGGTGCTTGCACCAGCTTGTTTCAACATCTATACGGCGGACATGCCCTGCACCAAATCCTGGAAGTTCGCATATACCGATGACATAGCACTGCTGACGCAGGCATCAACACTAGAGGAAGCAAGTAAGACACTAACAAGAGACTTGGACCTACTGGAATGCTCCTTCTGGACCTGGTGCCTTTGCCCCAATCCAGAGAAGACAGTTGTGTTGGCATTCCATCTGAACAATGCTGCTGGGAAAGAATTCACCGTTTGCTTCTGTATAACACGACTTACCCATGAACCCCACCCAAAATACCTGGGTGTCACCCTGGACAGGACTCTCACCTATTAGCCTCGTCTCACCAACACCGGCCAAAAAGTAAAAACTTGGGTGAATCTGGTCCGGAAACTCACTGGGAAAGCACAGCCAGAACATTGTGCACTGCAACAGTGGCCCTAGTCTACTCTGCTGCAGAATACTGCTCTGCCTTATGGACCTACAGCTGTTACACAAAGATCGTGGACATGCAGTCAGAAGCCACCATGAGGATGGTGTCAGGGACGCTCAAGTCCACTCCAACTGAGTGCCTCCCGGTGCTGTCCCACATTGCCCCGCCTGCCATTCGCTGTGACATCACCGTGCTCTGTGAGATGGAAAACATCATGAGCAACATTGACCTTCTCAGTCACAAAGACTTGAAAAACCCACCATGAAAGGGCTTAACATCGTGCCGGCCATTCTGGGAAACAGCAGCCAATATTCCTGCAGCTGGTATCCACCTACTATCCAGAGGGACAGAATCGTGGGATACATGCAACATAAAGAGCCAACACCTCATCACTGACCCAACAGCAGAGGTCCCTGGCTTCGACCTCCCTCGAAGACAGTGGACAGTGCTCAACCCAATCTGCACAGGGCATGGGCGATACAGCCACCTACTCCACAGGTGGAAGATGAGGGATGACTTGAAGTGCGACTGTGGCCATGAGTCCCAGACCATGGAACACATGACATCAACCTGCCCACTAACATCTGTTGAGGGAGGCACCTCATGTCTCCTCTCGGCATCTCAGGAGGTCATCGAATGGATAGCCAAACTAGACAGTTACCGTCATATGAAACAACAACAACTGGGTGAGTTGTGCTGAGTGATAGGGCAGGGATCATCAATGGTTATGGGGTTTTGTGGCTTGGCAGTAGGTTGTGGCACAATGATGTGCTGTAATAGGTTACAGTCGCAGTATGCCCTTTTCAGCATTGTACACTGTGGAGATTGTCAACTCAGCAGACAGTCCGGGGCCTGGTCCGGTAATGGGAGCTCTGGGTGGGTGGGACGCTGGCCTATTGAAAAGGGCTGCAGATCTCCTGGTGTTTCTCTAGCTCCATGTGCACCCTGTATATTACTCATTTTGACTGGCCGATGTCCCATATATGCTTGTTGTAGATTTTTTTAACTCTCCTTTTTTGCCTCCACCAGGAATTAGCATTCCTAGCATTTGGGAGACTGGTGCATGGGGTTGCACTGTCTAATGGGTAAGGTGAGCACAGATAGGCTTTTTGATATTTTCTCATTTTTCTTTTCACAAGTTCATAAACCCACATTCAAACAGAGCTTGCAATATAAGAGACAGTGGCCTAGAAATTGGGCCACAACAATTTATGGGTGGAGGTGGGGTGCATAGTTTGTGTCCCCCACACCTGAATAGTGAGGCTCGAAGCCTCTCCAGATATTGGACCTAGGGCCTCATTTTAACGTTGCTGGCAAATCATTGAGAGCCGGCCGCAAAGACAACTCCAAGTTAGGGCCCCTGCTAGCTTTGCAGCGGCCCGCAGGTAAGTGTTGTCAGCGATTGGGATGTGGGCCTGGGTCAGGGATTGGGGCTGGGGTCGGGATTGGCTGGCACGGGCTGCCTCAGGGCAAACCAATCTTACAGAAGGGGACTGTAAACAGGCACCAGGCCCCTTGTTTGCATATGCAAAAGGCCTAACACCTGCTTCAGGTGAGGGTAAATGACGCCTCTTGTTTGTCCTTACCCAAGATGGCGAGCAGTGCATTTCCAGACAGAAATGTGCGCATGCTTCCTGCCTGCCATGTTGGGGCCTTCATAGTCGCGGAACAATTTTGGGGCCCATTTGTGATTCTCTATTTGCCTGTGGGAGTGAGTTAGAAGAAGAACCAAATTGGATGGGATTTGTCCTGAGCAGGGCATGTCTGTGGCTAAATGTTGGGCTGCTCTCTCCATCCTCTTATATACAAGGATGTCTAGGGTGACCTCTTTAAAGGTAAAGTGAGGCTTGCAATTTTGGAACCCTCCTCTAGTTCATGCATGTTCAATTTTATTCTGTGGCACCTTTATTTTTATTTGTTCCTGTGATGTGGGTGACGTCGGAAAGGCTGCATTTATTGCCCATCCCTAGTTGCCCAGAGAAGGTGGTGGTGCGCCATCCCCTTGAACTGCTACAGCTCCTACAATGTTAGAGAGTTCCAGGATATTGATCCAGCAGTGATGAAGGAACACTGATACGTGTTCATAAGTATGGTGTGTGATATGGAGGGGATTATTGGAGGTGATGATCCTCCCATGTTATTGCTGTTTTGTCCTTGCAAACAAGAAAGTAGTTATCAGGTGTCAGAGTTGAAGGAGCACGTACAGTGACAGATGAGCCCATCCTGTGTGTCGGTAGTAACCATGCATCATGCTGCTAGGTTGTATTACAGCACTTTGAAGATATGTGTGTGTCAAGGCTTCCAGTTGTAAATTGTGTTTGACTGTGTGCTGGAGTATGAGTATGCATAGTCAGCAACGAAAAACCGGCAAGATTTTGTGAGCACTTGACAGGGATCAGCAATAAATGGGCAACAGCTTGCCTGGCAATACTTTCTGTCATGCATACTTCTGCCCTTACCTGGTAAATAGTTCTGTTTGTTATCTTACCGTAGCAGCTTTATTAAGATATTTCCACCTTCGACTGCATCTGTCCCCATGCTGTGCAGGTAGTGCTGAACCTGACCACCACCTCCTGCCAGACATGCTGCGCTTCTTTCCTCTAGGGAGGATGCCTCAGAGTATTAATTAGGGCAGCCCTCCTCATACCCATCTCCTGCAGCAACTCTTCCATTCCACTCCCCATCAAATGTAGGGGTGGGGCTCGGATATGTACCATTCCATCAATTGCCAACTGTCTCTGTTTTTTCCCTCCACATTTATTTTGACTACCACTATTTTTTTCACATCAACTTTATTTGGCCTATACAGCCTTTGGAACAGCTGAAAAATACATTTAAAATATTTTTGTCTTTATATAGGCTGAGACATTTTTTGTCCCATATTTGTCTCTGCCTCTTTGAAATTGCCTCTGCCTCTTTGAAATTTTAATATCATTTAAATGCTGCTGATGAACAATTCCTCACTTCCTCTCCCTTTGGTAAGTTCCCAATGCCAGGTCCAATGTGGGCCTGGAGCTCACCATGCATAATGAATTAGGGCTGATCGTGAACTCGACCTGGCAAGAACCCGGTGAGCATTAAACTTGTTACACTCTAGTCCTAGCATCATCAGAAAATGTACACTGTTAATAGCGATAAACAGGCATATCATCTTTCTAACCTGTTGGTCAGGCTGTGGCTCTGCTGTTGGCAAGAGTTGGGTGTGGGGGTGGGGGGGCATCCATATTATCACCATCTTTAAGCAAAATGGTAATAGAGAATGTAAAAATGCCCTGACCGAAGGCTATTACCATAGTAAACATCGCAAAGTGAATGTTCTTGTTTTTAATGTGTCACATAGATGAATAGAACAAAGACTAAGGGCTGGATTTTCATTGAGGAGTCGGGTAGGAGGCGGGACTACAACTTTCGGGGTTGTAGTCCCGCCTCCATCGAGTTCTAGCCAACTCATGCGATTTTCACTTGATTGGCCTTGTTCAGCCCGCCCAGCGGGCTCAGCAGGCCAATTAAGGGCCACCCGGCAACAGGTGATGTCACAGATTGAAATTTCATCTGTCAAGGCCTTTTTACAGATGAAATATCAGTGTTTGACAGCTGTTTGAAGCTGTCAAACACTGACAATCTGTACTCCAGGTTAATTCCTTCCTCTCAGGATGATTTAGAGATCTCCCCTGGAACAGAAAGCAGAGGCTGCAGATTTTGACAGCTGGCGGCCATTCTGCTTTCTGTGCCGGTGAGATGAGGGACTCTCGAGACCTGAAGGAAGGAAGGCTGTAAAGGTAAGTAAAGGTTAGTAGAACTTCTTTAAACACTTTACACAGACCAAACACACTTACCTCTGCACTCGTGCACCCATCACTCACCTAAACACCAGACATCTCGACCCCTTGAGGCCCTTCATCTCGACGGCCCGCCTCGCTAACTTGGCGTGGTTTGGAGCCATTGGGAATCCCACATTTCAACAAAAACTACCTGTTAAATGGCAGTTAATTGGCACTAATCCCCTTCCTGCCTCGGGGAGGCGGGTCCCAGTGTGGGTCGGGTACCCGCCTCCTTTGAAACTGGCATGGAGGCGGGTTGGGGGTGGGTTGGGGGCGGGATGGGGTCGGGACCCCCGATTTCGGGATTTTAAACCCCCACATGCCTCCAATCCCGACTCCATGGCCCAATGAAAATCCAGCCGTAAACACTTTCTCCTTTATCACATCAGTGTCAGCTGTGACTCAGTGGGTAGCACTCTTGCCTCTGAGTCAGAAGGTTGTGGGTTCAAGTCCCACTCCAGAGACTTGAGCACAAAAATCTAGGCTGACGCTCCAGTGCAGTACTGAGGGGGTGCTGCACTGTCGGAAGTGCCGTCTTTTTGATGAGACGTTAAACCGAGACCCCGTCTGCCCTCTCAGGTGGACCTAAAAAGATCCTATGGCACTATTTTGAAGAAGAGCAAGGGAGTTATACCTGGTGCCCTGGCCAATATTTATCCCTCAATCAACATAACAGAAACAGATAATCTGGTCGTTATCACATTGCTGTTTGTGGGAGCTTGCGGTGTGCAAATTGGCTGCCGTGTTTCCTACATTATAACAATGCCTACACTTCAAAAAGTACTTCTGTAAAACGCTTTGGGATGCCTGGTGGTAATAAAAGGCGCTATATAAATGCAAGTCTTTCTTTTTCATGAGTGCTAATGTATCGTCACTGACTGTGGCACAATCAGTTCCCTCATGTACCTCAAGTGCAGTTACAGTACTTGAAAACAATATAATAAGAAATTGGTAATGATTTTAGTGCATTTTGTTTTAACTCAGAGCCTAGACCATTACAAATATAAACAGTGGCAGCTGGTAACAGATCTGATGCACGGTATTGTGACATATTTAGCATCAGTAGGGTCCTGAGTTGGAGTAGCTGTCAACTGGTACAGTAGTCACCGTCTTATTTGTCTGCTAGTGTCATCGGCAGGCTTTTAGATTGAAGTGGTATTTCCTGCCGGCAGTAAATGAGGGAAAATAAAGCTGTTTGTCATTTCTGTGAGAATGGGCAGTGTTTCTGTAAGGTACTGTGAGGCAACAGATCTTTACACCAAGAACTATTAATCTCACTGCTCTGCCTATAGTTCATCCTTCAACCCAACACTAAATCCTTCCATACTGCTACTCCTCACCTTCAAAAGCCTCAGCAAATTGTATCTCCCCAAACTCTTCTCTTACTATTTGTAAGTGTGCAGCTATTTTCATCTCTGTGAAATGATTTAGGACATTTTAATATTTAAAATGTGCTATATAACAGCAAGTTGTTCTTGATGTGTTGGTAGTATATTTGGAAGGAATGAAGGTGTAGTTGATTGATTATTTAGCATAAATTATTTGACGTTTTTTTATTTGCACCAATAAGCAACAACAGAAGCTTTGGGCTGGATTTTCACTTCAGTAGTCGGGAAGGAGGCGGGACTACAACTTTCGGGTTTTAGTCCCGCCTTCATCGAGATGCAGCCAATCCACGCGATTTTCCCTTGATTGACCTTGTTGAGCCCACCCAGCGGGCTCAGCAGGCCAATTAAGGGCCACCCAGCAACAGGTGACGTCACAGACTGACATTTCATCTGTCAAGACGTGCTGACAGATGAAATATCAGTGTTTCACAGCTGTTTGAAGCTGTCAAATACTGACAGTCTTACTTCTAACCTGAGTCCTTCTATGCAGATTCAGTTAGAAATCTCGCCGGCACTGAAAGCTGAAGGCTGTCACTTTTGACAGCTCGCGGCCATTCTGCTTTCTGTGCTGGCTGAATGATGGACTCCCGAAGCCTAGAGGAAGGAAGGCTGTAGAGGTAAGTACAGGTAATTTAAACTTCTTTACACACTTTAGACACACCAAACACACTTACCTTTGCACTCATGCACCCATCACTCACCTGAACACTGACATCTCGACCCCTCCAAGTCCTTCAACCCGACGGCCCGATGACTCTAACCTGCCGTGGTTTGGAGCCGTCGGGAATCCCACACGACACCCCTCAAAATAGGGATTAGGCTAAAAACTGCCTGTTAACTACCTGTTAACAGGCAGTTAATTGGCACTAATCCCTTCCCGCCTCGGGGAGGCGGGTCCCAGTGCGGGGCAGGTACCCGCCTCCTTTGAAACTTACGTGGAGGCGGGTTTTGGGCGGGATGGTGTCAGGACCCCCGAATTCAGGATTTTTGCCCCCCGCACGCCTAAAAGCCCGCCTCACGGCACCCTGAAAATCAACCCCTTCATGTCACAAAACATCTCACGGTGCTTGCAGGAGGAGCAGTGGGCACCAAGCAAAATATAGGCAAGAAGTTGGGGAAGTGACCAAAAGCATGGTCGAAGAGATAGGTTCTGAGAAGAGTTTGAAGGTTCTGAGAAGGGTTTGAAGGTGGGGACAGAGTTAGGAAGGTGTAGAGGTTTAGGGAGAGAATTCCAGATTGCTGAAGTGTGATAACTGAAAGCGCTGGAGTGTGACAACAGAGGAGAATTGAGGTGGGGGGGCGGGAGTGGGGGCTGGGGGGGGGGCAGTGGTGGCTGGTGGGTGTGGGATGGTAGGGGACATGCAGGGGACAGGAGCTGGAAGATGAAGAATGCAAGTTGAATTAGGGCTAGATAAAATTGCACAGGTAGTTTTAATCAAGACCATGAGAATTTGAGGATGACGATTTTGAAATTGGTACGTTGGAAGCCAGGGAGCCAGTGGCGTTGGTGAGGATAGGAGTGATGGGATTGCATGTCTTTGCTCAGGATAAGATATGGCCTGCACAAACCTATATATGCGTGAAAGTTTCTTTCAGATTTGGTTGATTGTTTAAAATTGCATTTGGATTTTTTTCTGTGTCAGCTCAGTTCTTGAGTTAGAAGATTGTGTGTTCAAGGCCCACACCAGAGACTTGAGCAGGTGGCCTTGCAGGACCACCTCTAGAAACTCTGGGCCTAGTAGGCCCGGCTTCAGACTGCATCTTGGCATGGGCAGCAGCAGTCTGGGCTGGCTGACTGACAGACAACAGCAAGGGACCGGGCGGAGTGGCAGTGGTGGGAGGATGAATGCTGTCATCCTGAGAGAGGATAGTAGGGTCGTCCTCCACAGATCCATTGCCACTCCCCCAGGGCGGCACCTCAGCAATCCTAGTAATCTGCTGGAGGACAGATTGCTGGACTGCAGTGACACCCTGCAAGCCCCTTTCAACACTGGTAAACCCAACCCTGATGGCAGCAGTCTGTGCTTGTATGACTTCAGTCTGAGCTTCCATTGCAGCACTCAGACGTTGGGTGGCTTCTGCTTGTGCTGCAATGGAAGCTGATACTTCAACCATCAGACACGCATGATGATGGTTGGGTCCACAAGTGCGTTAATGGATCTGCCCAGCCCTTTCATGGTGGAAAAGATGGGCTCCAATTTCTGCCCAAAGCCCTGTGCAAGGCTGAAGCTGGGCTTCTCCATTCTCGACATTGCATTCAGGCTTTCTGGCAGGCCTGCCAATATACCAAGCATTTCACTGTGCATACTCCTCAGCATTCTTCTGTAGGTCGCCCATCGAAGTCTTCATCTGAGTCCTGTGCAGCAGAACTTGTGTGTGACCTCACCCTTTGGGGAGCTGGCACCTGTGCTACACTTTCCCCCTGCCCTAGCTGCAGGCCACCCATGCCCGGTGTCTGACCACGTGCAGATCCCGCGTCTAACCTATGCTCTAAGGTACGCAGAGTGTCAGTATCTTAGCTGGTGGCTGGGAGTGTGAAATGGAGCGACAGTGTTTCTTCTTCTTCACTCTTCTCTTTTTCAACTACTGGCTGGGTAGGTTGAATTTCTTGGGTGTCTGAAATGAAAAAGGCACAAGGGTAGGGTTGTGGTGAGGGGTGGGGGAGGGGGTGGAGGAGGAAGCAAGAGCTGCATGCTTACACCATGTGCAAATTGTAGATCAGAAAAGATTGTGGGATGAGGGGTAAGTGGAATGTGAGAAGGAGGATAACATATGAGGATACTGGCATCTTGTATTCTTTCAGCCCCGCCACTAGCCACAGCCTCAGCCATGCCCCTGCCTAGAATGGCCAGCACCGTCTCCTCCAAGGGGATGAGGTGATGCAGGCGAGCCTGTCCCCAGCCAGTTAAGATCTGCTGCCACTGTTTATACGCCACCTTTTCCTCCAAGAGAAAGGGAATGAGTCAGTGAGTGTGGTGTTTGGGTGATATGCCTGTCATGGTTGAAAGCTGGCAGTGTGTTCAAGCTGTGAGCTGTGGATGTGAGGCTTGCAGCAGTGCCAAGTATTTGCAGGTGTGGTGAAGCTATATATGTGAGGTCTGAGTCATGTTTGGTAGAGATTGTTGGTGGGTGAGTGATGGGGATCTGATGCATTGAGCAGTGTGTGAGGCTAGTGGTGCAGCTGGTGGAAAAAGCATTTGAAAATGAATTCACTGACCATAACTGCTTGTGTGAGGCCATTAAACTTCTTCCAGGTCCTCATGGCTATACTGCTGGCACTGATCACATCAGCTATCTGCTCCTACTGCAGTCTTGTCTGTTTCCCGAAGGGCCTCCTGGCCCTCTGTGGGAAGAGGACCACTCTTCTGGAGTTGACCTCCTGGACCAAGGCCTCCGGTGCTGCATCTGAGAATCTAGGTGCATGCTTTCTCCCCTGTTGTGCCATCATTAGAACTTTCTAATAACCTCCCAGCCACTTCAATCACCTGTTGCAGGCAGAAGGCACCTCTCCTTTAAGAGGTGCAGACTGCCTTTAAGTAGTGCAGGCTAGCTTTAATTGGAGCTAGCCTCACATGAACTTGGGCCCCTTGCTGAGCATTCAGCGCTCGGCTGAATGCTACAATCATGTTAGTTAGCAGGCAGCACAAATTTTATGTGCTGCCTGCAGTCCTCCAAATGGGCACGGGTTGCTATTGCATCGCGGTCCCCGCACCCGTTTTTGGGGATACTGAATTTCTAGGCTTTACTTTTCAATTTTTTCACCCCCCTAGAGGTGGTCATATGGCACATACAATTCTCAAATGCAGGGATGCAGCTCTCTCAGGTCTTTGCCCTTGAGCTGTTCACTAGGAGTAGTGTAAGAGTGGAGCAGGTTACTTTGTCTGAGAAAGTTCCTTTTTAGTACTACATATTACATGGAGTGCTCCATATTTCCAGGGAAATTTTCCCTCTGTCACCTTAAGCTGCACATTGCCACTGAATGTTCCACACCAGCTGATGTCTTCTTTTCCCCATAAATGAGGACGCCAGAGCTAAATAAAGTTAAAAAAAAAAAAGCTCACTTTTTCTTTAATTCACTCTTATCGTTTGGTAATGTGTTTCAGCAAAAACATGCAAATGCTGAGGCTCAGAGGTGGAGTCAGCCTCCATTGGATGCCTTTCCAAGGTAGCCAAGCTAAAATCTCAGTCCCAATCAAAACTCTTAACAGTAAAGAAAGCATATGATCTATATCCAACTGCAAAATACAAATTATTGGTTGCAAATCTTTTGTTGTCGGAGCATTTGCTTATCCAGCTTTGGGAAAATTGATTAAAAATGTCTTATTTGTCATTTTTTCACTCTGTAAAAGTTGCATTGGAACTAGTCAGTGGAGATAGAACTTTATAAATCACTGGCTAGGCCTCAGCTGGAGTTTTGTGGACAATTCTGGGCACCACACTTCAGGAAAGTTGTAAAGGTCTTAGAAAAGGTACAGAGGAGGTTCACCAGGATGTTACCAGGGATGAGCGACTTCAGTCATGAGGAGAGATTGGAAAAGTTAGGACTGTTCTCCTTAGAACAGGGAAGGTTAAGAGGTGACTTAATAGAGGCTTTCAAGATGGTGCGAGGTTTTGATAGAGTAGAGAGAGAACAATCATTCCCTCTGGTGAGTGGGTCAATAACTCGAGCTCATAGATTCAAAATCATTGGAAAAAGATCTAGAGGGGAGAAGAGCAGAATTTTTTCACTCAGGGAGTTGTCGGGATCTGGAACGCTCTACCTGAAAAGGTGGTGGAAGCTGATTCCATAAATAAATTTAAAAGGGAGTTGGACAGGTCCTTGAGGATGAGGAACTCACAGGATTAGGGACAAAAGCGGAGATGCGGGACTAAGCACGACTGCTTTTTCAAAGAGCCAGCACAGGCACGATGGGCCGAATGACCTCATTCTGTGCTGTAAGTCTCCATGATTAAAACTATCATTTTTAATTTCTTGACGTTGTCATCCTGCCACGAATTAATATAATTTATTCCCCACTTCAGTTTTATTCTCAATTAATTAGACTTTTTGTCATCAATAGTGCACAATAAATCTCATGCTTAATCAGCTGATGCACACTATTTTCTGAAGGAGTCGCAAGTCTTACTACTTTTGGCAGTAGTATTGCTAATGTTGCAATTCTACCCCCATTGCTGGGCTGTTTAAAATCAAATTCTATAAATACAGTGCTACCTTTTGGAAATCAATTGCAAATTATTGCTCAAACCTACAGTAACGAGATTATGATTCTTACAGCGTATTGTTATTAAAACAAAGTTCAACCATACATCTGTTATCTTTGATTTAGTTATTCCATTTTCCCACTATCCTTCCCTGCACCTTTTAATGCAGATCAACTGCATGAATGACTTCAAAAAAGCTATGTGAAGAAAGAATAAAACTGCCCGACAAGTATAAAAAGTAACAGAAACAAGAGCCCCGAAATTTACGAACAGGCGGGAAGGGTGCGGGGAACGCGGGTAGCGCATCTAAAACCCGGAAAGCCCGGGGCGTGGAGGTCCTGCTGATATTTACGGCAGGACCTCATTAACATTTTCTTCTTCCGTTTCCCTCCCAGCAGTCGGCCAGATTGACAAGAAAACCAGCAGCAGATGGCTGCAGCCGGGGACCCTTGGTAACGGTCCCTGACAATTGGGAGAGATTGGGGCTTGGGATCAAGGCTCGGTGTGGAGGTTCAAAGCCTGGCAGGAGGCTCGGGATCAGAGCGTTGGGGGTGGGGGGGCGACGGCGGTTTGCTGATCGCAGCACCGAGGAGAGGCCATAATCGGCAGAAGGGGGCCAAAGGCTTCCTTGAGGGGGCCAGGGGGAGCACTCCTGCTTCTCCTCGCCCATAAGGAGTGCTCTAAAAAGCACTTGTCTGCTGGAACCGGCGACTCCTGTCCCCATTTCGCTGCTGGGTTTCCCGAGCCCTGGGAAACCCGACTGACAGCTGTTAAATTTAAATGAGGCTCCAAACAGCACATTGGGAGCCTGATTTAAATATGATACTGAAATGTCCCATCTCTCCAAGATGGGACATATGCACGGCAAGCAACCTGCCACTGTAAGAATGGCGGCAGGCCTGTACACGGTGTGTTGGGGACACGTTCGCCGATTTCTCATTTTTAACCCTACCCCAACCTGTTGTGGGGGATTAATAATGAGGCCCAGGTCTTATTTTCCCTTGGGATTCATTGCATGAGCTCCGCTCCATGGTAAGGTGATAACTGCCTTGTAATCATTCCTTGGTGTCCATTATTTTCTTTGTTATTTCAAGTAGAATAATATTCTGTCCACCTGGCTATAATTGTGCAGCATGTCACTATATCCTAGCAGTTGGAACGTGGTCTGACTGGAGTAGATGGCAACTGAATGTTCCTGCCTGCTGGCAAACTATCAGCTTGTGGTAGGGTGACGGGCGCGTTAATGTATCTTTTACTCCAGCCAATCAGGAGGAAAGAAAGCAAGACACCAGGGTGAGGTCTGTGATCAGCAAACAATGCAGAAGTTACTGAAGAATGATGATCTCCTTCATAGATGAGTTTGCATTAGGCTCTCATTTACAAAACACTAGAATCAATTTCTAAAGTATCGTTTAGTAGCAAATGCACATCAGAAAGGAGACCAAGCCCACTGCCAGTGAATGCTTGTACGAAGCATATTAGTAAATGTAGTTACTGAATATACCTGGCAAGGACCAGCCCCCACAAATACATTGCCCTCGCTCTCTAATGCTCAGATGTATTTACATCCTTTCAATTTAAATGTGAGATCAGGGTGACTGTAGTGGGTTTTACCTGTACCTGTGCTGGTGACACTATGTACAGTGCCAGTACTGGTGTACCAATATACAGCACTTTCCTCTTCATTGTTTGAATGATCGAGCTATAATTAGAAACTGATCACCAGGAAATTTCAATGATGGACCAGAGCAACTCTGCTCAGTATGGCTCAGACCAGGAACTGACCAGTGTATGGATCAAACCTACCTTTAGAATATGACAGTAAACTAGCGAGAGACATAAACATAGACTGTAAAAGCTTCTATAGGTACGTAAAAAGGAAAAGATTAGCAAAAATAAATGTGGGTCCCTTACAGGCTGAGATAGGAGAAATTATAATGGGGAATAAGGAAATGGCAGCGAAATTAAACAAATACTTTGGGCTGGATTTTCATTGAGGAGGCAGGACTACAACTTTTGGGGCTGTAGTCCCGCCTCCATCGAGTTCTAGCCAACCCACACGATTTTGACTTGATTGACCTTGTTGAGCCTGCCCAGCGGGCTCAGCAGGCCAATTAAGGGCCACCCAGCAACAGCTGACATCACAGATTGAAATTTCATCTGTCAAGACCTGTTGACAGATGAAATATCAGTGTTTCACAGCTGTTTGAAGCTGTCAAACACTGACAATCTGTACTCCAGGTTAATTCCTTCCTGTCAGGATGATTGAGAGATCTCCCCAGAACAGAAAGCAGAGGCTGCAGATTTTGACAGCTGGCGGCCATTCTGCTTTCTGTGCCGGTGAGATGAGGGACTCCTGAGACCTGAAGGAAGGAAGGCTGTAAAGGTTAGTAGAACTTCTTTAAACACTTTACACAGACCAAACACACTTACCTCTGCACTCATGCACCCATCACTCACCTAAACACCGGACATCTCGACCCCTTCAGGCCCTTCATCTCGACGGCCCGCCTCGCTAACTTGGCGTGGTTTGGAGCCGTCGGGACTCCCACATTTCAACAATGAAAATAGGGATTAGGCTAAAAACTGCCTGTTAACAGGCAGTTAATTGGCACTAATCCGCTTCCCGCCTCATGGAGGCGGGTCCCAGTGCGGGGACCCGCCTCCTTTGAAACTGGCATGGAGGCGGGTTGGGGGTGGGATGGGGTCGGGACCCCCAATTTCGGGATTTTAAACCCCCACACGCCTCCAATCCCGACTCCACAGCCCAATGAAAATCCAGCCCTTTGTGTCTGTCTTCACGGAAGAAGACACAAAAAATCTCCCAGAAATAGTGGAGAACCAAGGGTCTAGCGAGAATGAGGAACTGAAAGAAATTAGTATTCGTAAAAAAATAGTACTGGAGAAATTAATGGGACAGAGAGCTGATAAATTCTCTGGACCTGATGGCCTACTTCCTATGATTTTGAAAGAGGTGGCTGTCAACATTGGTTGTCATCTTCCAAAATTCCATAGATTCTAGAATGGTTCCCGCAGATTGGAAAGTAGCAAATGTAACTCCACTATTTAAGAAAGGAGGGAGAGAGAAAATGGGGAATTACAGATCAGTTAGCCTGACATCAGTAGTAGGGAAAATGCTAGAATCTATTATTAAGGACGTGGTAACAGGGCACTTAAAAAATAATAATAGGATTGGGCACAGTCAACACTGATTTATGAAAGGGAAATCATGTTTGACAAATCTGTTAGAGTTTTTTGAAGTTGTAACTAGCAGAATAGATAAGGGGGAACCAGTGCATGTGGTGTATTTGGATTTTCAGAAGGCATTCGATAAGGTGCCACACAAGAGGTTATTAAACAAAATTAGGGCTCATAGGATTGGGGGTAATATACTAGCATGGATTGAGGATTGGTTAACGGACAGAAACCAGAGAGTAGGAATAAACGGGTCATTTTTGGGTTGGCAGGCTGTAACTAGTGGGGTACAACAAGGATCAGTGCTTGGGCCTCAGCTATTCACAATCTATATCAATGATTTGGATGAGGGGACCAAATGTAATATATCCAAGTTTGCTGATGTTACAAAGCTGGGTGAGAATGTAAGTTGTGAGGAGGATGCAAAGAGGCTTCAAGGGGATATAGACAGGCTAAGTGAATGGGCAAGAACATGGCAAATGGAATATAATGTGGAAAAATGTGAAATTATCCACTTTGGTAGGAAAAATAGAAAAGCAGAGTATTTTTCAAAATGATGAGAGATTGGGAAATGTTGGTGTTCAGAGAGACCTGGGTGTCCTTGTACATGAATCACTGAAAGTTAACATGCAGATATAGCAAGCAATTAGGAAAGCAAATGGTATGTTGGCCTTTATTACAAGAGGATTTGAGAATAAGAGTAAAGGGGGGAAAAATTCAGTTGGTAGCGCCACCCGTTAGCGCCTTAAGAGGGCGCTAAGTGTGGCGCAAACCAACTAGCGCCCGGGCGCGGCGATATCTGCGCCTCTCACGAAATTGACCGGACATTTTGCGGCAGCGCTAAACAATACTGCCCGATCTCCTGCGCATGCAGATCTTGACATCGTTCGAGAGTACAATGCCCTTGGGGTGCCCCGGACCGGAAATTCAGTGGCGCCCCCCTCCTTTCCACCTGGCGCTACCAACGACAGGTTGACTGGAACGCTTCCCAGTCGCTGTGGGGCTGGGGGGGGGGTGCAATTTAAAGGGGGCCTCTTCCTGGCTTTTGTGTGGTAGTCATTTTTGCACCACTCGTTCTGAGAGAGAGAGAGAGATTTGGAGAGAGAGAAAGAGAGACATTTGCATTGAGTCAACGCTGTCTGAGGTAGTTTTGGCTTCTGACCATAACTTTGCAGGTACTTTGCTTTTTGACCTTCATAACTTTGATTGCCCAGATACTATGGGGGCTGCAATGAATGGGAACGTCGTCCTTCTCCATCACATTCGGAGGGCACAGAGACGCAGAGAGAGAGTGGCAATCATGGCCTGACGGAGGAGGGCCAACAGGCCTTGGTACAGGAGACCTTACCCTACATGGGTTTTTCGTCAACAGTTCTCCTACATTAATATGTCTGAGGAGCAGTGTTTACGAAGGCTGTGATTCAGCAAGGAGGTGGTCACTGAACTCTGCCACCTGCTTCAGCCAGATCTGCAGCCTCAACTGAGGAGCAGGACATCTCTGTCAGTGGCAGTGAAGATAACAGTGGCTCTCAACTTTTATGCCACTGGCTCATTTCAATCAGCTACTGGGGACATTGCCAATATCTCCCAGTTCGCGGTGCATTGCTGCATCTGTCAGGTAACAAATGCCCTCTTTAAAAGGAGACGAGAGTACATCTCTTTCCCCATGACCCCGGACAAGCAGCAAGAACACTCAACGGGCTTTGCGATGATAGTGGGCTTCCCCATGGTGCAGGGCGCCATTGACTGCACGTATGTGGCTTTGCGGGCGCCGCAAGAGAATACCGAGGAGTTCCGCAACCGAAAGGGCTTCCATTCCTCAAACGTCCAGTTGGTCTGTGACCACAGACAGCTGATACTCGCTGTCAATGCCCACTTTCCAGGCAGCAGCCACGATGCCTTCATCCTGCACCAGACTTCTGTGGCAGACCTTTTGCAGGCACCGCATCACCCAGGAGGTTGGCTTCTCGGGGACAAGGGATATCCTCTGTGCACCTGGCTGATGACACAGCTCCGTTCGCCCAGCACCCCTGCTGAGCTACGATACAACGAGAGCCGTCAAGCTACCAGGAACATCGTTGAGCACACAATCGGTGTGCTCAAGCAACGGTTCCGCTGTCTGAACCATTCTGGAGGAGCCCTGCAGTACTCGCCTGACCGAGTCTCCCACTTCGTTGTGTGCTGCATGCTGCATGCTGCATAACCTTGCAATCCTCAGGACCCAGCCAATGCCACCAGACATTGGAGCACCAGCAGAGGAGGAGGAGGAGGAGGAAGATGAGGAGGATGATCATCAGCAGCACCAAGGCAGGAGGGAGGCACAAAGTGGAAGGGCCGTCCGTCAAAGGCTCATAGGAAGTCGCTTCTAGGCCCCCACTGAGGGAATGGCTTCTGCCATTCAAACGACCTGAATGAAACCACCCCGCAACCCCTAAGCCGGTCAAGGCAACAATGAGTGCAAAGACCAAACATGTACATTTTGAATACAGACACTTCTTTATTTCACAAACTCTGTGTGTCTCATTTCTGCATGACAAAGTAACAGAAAGAAACACAAAAAAAGCAGTCATTCACATAACTGGCTCTCACAACCTGGAGACAATGTCTAAAACAGTAACAAAAATTTGACCACGAACCTCGGCCTTCAATAAAACAATGAAAAACATTTTGCCACACCTCCTACTTTTTGCCCTTCGAGGGTGATCTGCTTCCCTTGCGAAATTCCCCCCTTCCCACCCTGCAGCTCTTCCGTAATGGGACCCCAGTGGCTGGAGCAAGGCTGGGGGAAGGCTGCTGAGTGTCAGAAACTGAGACTGCAGATGCCCTTGAGGAATGGCCTGGACCAGCTCTGGGCCTGGAGGGCCCGGCTGCTGACTGCACCAACTCTGCATGGGCGGCAGCAGTCTGTCCTACAGGTGGTGGCAGCTGCAGCGGAGAAGTGCCAGTGGTGGCAGCAGGAATGCTGTCATCTTGAAAGAGGACAGCAACTCCCTGCTCGACTGACACACTGGCACTCACACGGGGCAGCACTTAAGCATCCGGAGCAATCTGATGGAGCACAGATTGCTGGCCTGCTGCGGCGCGGTGAGAGCCCCGGGGAAATCTGCCCGATCCAGCGAGGGTGGCAGTAGTCAGTGCTCGCGTGGCCTCAATCTGCGTCTGCATGAGACCAGCCACTGACTGCATTGCAGCACTTAGCATTTGCGTGGCAGCCGCCTGTGCTACAGCGAAGTGCTCCACACTCCTTGTCAGTGATTCAATGGATTCGGGCAACCTTGCCACTGCAGCCATGAGCTCAGTGTGCCTTTGCTCCGCCTGGGCGCTCATTTCAGCGAGGACCTGCTCCTCGCCTGCGTCCAGTGCAGCAGGACTCGAGGCCATACTCTCCCTCCGGGGAGAAGGCCCCCAAGCTTCCCTACCCCCCTCGCGTTGCTGTAGCCCGCTTGGTCCTGGAGCTTCACCCTCATCAGACCATTCCCCCCTGCTCCCCTCCAGGGAAGACGTGTCCCCAGTATGGGCATGGGCTGCCTCGGTAGAGGGTGGCGCTGATGGTCCGGCTTCCTCTTCCTCCTCGCCTTCAGCTTCACTCTCACTGGCAGCTTGAGGGCCCGTCTCCTCACCTGGTGAATCACCATCTGAAAGCAGGGAGGTACTAGAGTGGCTTTAGCGTGAGGACAGGGTGGCAGCAAGGGAGGCATGAGTGCAGCGATTTAGTGATTTGGGTTGAAAGTGTCAAAGGCTGCTGTTGTGAGGAACAAGTGGAAGGAGAGAGGACAAAAAGGTGATGACCTTACTATTGCTGTCCAGAACGGGGTCGGCGTCTCCAGTGGCGACAGGACCAATCACCTGGCTTGCCACAATCCTGTGGACGCGCTCCTCAAGATCGCTGAGGGGTTGAAGCTGAGGCCGCCCTCCACCGGTCCGTTGCTGCTGTCTCTTATTATGAGACAGCTTGGCCTGTAAGAAAAAGGACGGCGTCTGAGTAAATATGCAGCCATGATCTTGCCTGAAATGTCTCCCATGGTTGAATAGCCCTGACTGTATGCAGCCATGATCTTGCCTGAAATGCCTCCCATGGTTGAATAGCCCTTACTGTATGCAGCCATGATCTTGCCTGAAATGCCTCCCATGGTTGAATAGCCCTTACAGTATGCAAAGTGTGGAATGTGCGTGTGTGTTTGATGAAAGGGCCATAGGTGTTGGATGAGTGTTGGGCATTGGGGCTTTCAAGACCCTCTGGCCATAAAGTGAGGTTGAGATGGAGGGATGAAGAGGTTTTGAAAAAGAGGCACTCACCCTGACGACCCGAGTGAGGTCATTGAACTTTTTCCTACATTGCACATGGGTCCTAGGCACCATGCTGCTTGAGAACACTCTCTGAGCCACCTCCCTCCACACTCTTCTGTACTCGCGTGGCAAAGGCCTCCTGCTACTCTCTGGGTACAGAATGGATCTTCTGTGCTCCACCCCGTGAACCAGAGCCTCCAAAGCCCGCTCGCAGAAGCGCTGTGCTCGCTCCCTGGCCCTTTCCATAGTGTCTGGCTTCTAGATTTAGCCACAGGTCTGCCCAGGCCGAGATTCAAGGCACCAGTGAGCAGGGTGTGGCTGCAGAGCAAGATCGACCCTCCCCTTTAAGAACTGACTGGCGCCAGTGTGTCTGTGTTCAATCGCTAACTGACAGCACCTGCGCTGCGACCGCCCTCTGAGGTAGCGTCTTGCTCCTCGGCCTTAGCGCCTTAAGATTGTCGTATGAGGAGAGATTGAGTAGACTCGGCCTATTTTCTCTAGAGTTTAGAAGAATGAGAGGTGATCTCATTGAAACATACAAAATTCTTACAGGGCTTGACAGGGTAGATGCAGGGAGGATGTTTTCCCTGGCTGGGGAGTCTAGAACCAAGGGTCACAGTCTCAGAATAAGGGGTTGGCCATTTAGGACTGAGACGAGGGGAAATTTCTTCACTCAGAGGGTGGTGAATCTTTGGAATTCTGTACCCCAGAGGGCTGTGGAGGCTCAGCCGTTGAGTATATTCAAGACAGAGATCGATATATTTTTGGATATTAAGGGAATCGAGGGATATGGGGATAGTGCAGGAAAGTGGAGATGAGGTAGAAGATCTGCCATTTCATTCCAACCTGAGATGCCAGGGTTTACCGATGATGCACATGAGTTAACCATTAGCCGAGAGTTAGCGCATCCTGGGTGACCCACTTGCTTGTTCTTTCTGATGCTCTAGGTGTCGAGATCAGGCATCCACTTTTGGTTGGGGTCAATAAATTGTCAGATGGGAAATCAGAAGTTGCAAACCTGCGTACCAATACTCCATGGAGCAAGGTGTACATACGGCAGCTTGCTGTGCAATGGTGCCATCCTAAATGTCTTTTACAATATGTAAATTGAATAGCGGGAAAGCATTTTTTAATGAATGTTGACAATTGAGATTGTAGGGGCGGGTGTGACAGTGGGGTAGATTTTACCTTCCAAGTGGGAATGTGGTCAAGTGAGTAGCCATCCATTCCCAGAAGCAACATCAGGGAGGTTTAGCCGATTTTATTGGCCGGGCTTCATTAGCAAGCCACTGACTGATTTCCCGACCAAAAGATAGTCACACTTTGGACATGAATTTAATAGTTCAATTTAGCCATGCTGATATCTAACATCTCAAGATACAAAGTGGAAAAAGTTCAGATTGGTGCCTGAAAAATCAGGATATCTATAATAACATCTACTAATGAAGATAACAGATACAAAGTGGGGCAAATGGAGCATGTTTCAGTGGGGGAGCATTTGGGGAACAGTGATCATGATATCATCAGGTTTAGAATAGTTATGAAAGGCAAAACAGTAATTGAACAATGGGAGGGGTTCAAAGAAGTGATGGTTCGGGCACAGAATAGACATATTCCAGTGAGGGGGAAAGGAAGGGCATCCGAAGCTGGAGCTCCTCAGATGAGAAAAGATAGAGATTAAAATGAGACAGAAAAGGAGGCTTATGACCAATGTAAGGTACAGAATACAGTAGCGAACCAAGCTGAATATAGAAAGTACAGAGGAGATCTAAAAAGGGACTAAGAGGGGCAAAGAGAGAGTATGAGAATAGATTAGCAGTTAAAAGTCTTTTATAAACATATAAATAGTAAAATGGCAGTCAAAGGAAGGTGGGGCCAATTAGGGACCAAAAAGGAGGTATTCTTGTGAAGGCAGAGGGCATGGCTAAGGTACTAAATGAGTACTTTGCATCATTCGATCCAGATGGGGTGCATCCTAGGTTACTGAAGGAAGTAAGTGTAGAGTAATTGCAGAGGCTCTGGCCACAATTTTCCAATCCTCCTTAGATATGAGGGTGGTGCCAGAGGACTAGAGGATTGCAAATGTTACACCCCTGTTTAAAAAAGGGGAGAGAGATAAACCCGACAACTACAGGTCAGTCAGCTTAACATTGGTGGCAGGGAAACTTTTAGAGACAATAATCCTGGACAAGATTAATTGGCATTTGGTAAAATATGGGCTAATAAATGAAAGTCAGTACGGATTTGTTAAAGGCAAATCATGTTTGACTAACTTGATAGAGTTCTTTGAAGTAAAGGAGAGGGTTGATGGGGGTAGTGCGATTGATGTTGTGAACAGTCACTCCAAACAACAGGAATAGTGTAAATTATGTCCCAGCACTGTGGGTGATTTATATTGGGCCGTATTTTCCGATCTGGAAAAATCTACGCACTTACCTGAGGGCTCCCGAGGTGCATATAGTTCCGATGCTGGGCCTCTCGGACTCCAAGTGCGCAAGGCTTACGTATCCCAGAGGCGCATGCGGTTCGCAAGCATCCCTGGGATCACGTGGGCCATGGGGAGCCAATCAAAGAAGTGAATCTCCCTTCATACACTTGACAGATAGACCTGTCAAATATATGAATGGAGATTACCCCAAAAACACTTCCAAACATTAAATAATTTTTTTTTTAAATCACATTTTTAAAATTAGTTGAAATTACAATAAATTAAATATTTTAAACAAAAATTTAATTTTTTGAAAAAAATAATTGAAGTTTTTTACAGGGCTAAAAATAAACTTACCTTTTTTTAAAAGTATTTCTAAATGATAAGTGACTGAATTTAAAAAAAAAACTTTTTTCAACTCTTATCCTGGTAAAAGCAAGCCTTGCACCTGCTTTTACCAGGTGTAAGAATTCTAAAGGTTTTCTGCAGGCGGAGGGTCTCCAGAAAGCGGAACTCTCCCCCCGCAGAGGCCCTTCTCCAGGGCAGGCGTCCGATCTGTCAAGAGCATTCTTGACGGATCGGAAATGTCGGCTTTCAGCGCATGCCTGAAACCGGCATTTCCAATGTCCCTATGGGTGGGTACACAGTGTGTACACACCCGTAGGGAGCGGAATATCCGGGCCATTATTATTAACACAAAACATAGAAGATAGGAGCAGGAGTAGGCCATTCGGCCCCTCGAGCCTGCTCCGCCATTCAATGAGATCATCCAAATTCAGTACCCTGTCCCTTGATCCCTTTAGCCTTAAGAAATATATCCAACTCCTTCTTGAATATATTTAATGAATTGGCCTCTACTGCTTTCTGTGGTAGAGAATTCCACAGGTTCACCACTCTCTGGGTGAAGAAATTCCTCCTCATCTCTGTCCTAAATGGCTTACCTCTTATCCTTAGACTGTGACCCCTGGTTCTGGAGTCCCCGGCCATCGGGAACATCCTTCCTGCATCTAGTCTGTCTAGTCCTGTGAGAATTTTATAAGTTTCAATGAGATCCCCTCTCATTCTTCTAAACTCCAGCAAATATAAGCCCAGTTGACCCAATCTCTCCTCATACGTCATTCCTGCCATCCCAGGTATCAGCCTGGTGAATCTTCGCTGCACTCCCTCCATGGCAAGAACATCCTTCCTCAGATAAGGCGACCAAAACGGCACACAATACTCCAGATGTGGTCTCACCAAGGCCCTGTACAACTGCAGCAAGACATCCTTGTTCCTGTACTCGAAACCCCTCACTATGAAGGCCAACATACCATTTGCCTTCTTAACCGCCTACTGCACCTGCATGCTTACCTTCAGCGACTGGTGCACAAGGACACCCAGGTCTCGTTGCACTTCTTCTTCTCCCAATCTATTGCTATTCAGATAATAATCTGCCTTCCTATTTTTGACACCAAAGTGGATAACCTCGCATTTATCCACATTATATTGCATCTGCCATGCTTCTGCCCAATCACCCAACCTGTCCAAATCATACTGGAGTTTCTCGGCATCCTCCTCACAGCACACACGCCCACCCAGCTTTGTGTCGTCTGCAAACTTGGAGATATTACATCTAGCTCCCTCGTCTAGATCATTAATATATATTGTGAATAGCTGGGGTCCTAGGACTGATCCCTGCGGTACCCCACTAGTCACTGCCTGCCACTCGGAAAAAGACCCGTTTATTCCAACTCTTTGCTTCCTGTCTGCCAACCAGTTCTCTATCCAAGTCAATACCTTGCCCCCAATCCCATGTGCCTTAACTTTACACACTAATCTCTTATGCGGGACAGTGTGACCTGGGAATATTCTAAATATTTAAAGTTCTGTTCTTTTTTTTATGCAGCGAGTTGTTGTGATCTGGAATGCCTTGCCTGAAAGGGTGGTGGAGGCGGATTCAATAATAACTTTCAAAAGGTAATTGGATCAATACTTGAAGGGAAAAAATTTACAGGGGAAAGAGTGAGGGAGTGGGACTAGTTGGATAGCTCTCTCAAAGAGCTGGCACAGGCACGATAGGCTGAATGGTCTCCTCTGCTGTATCATTCCATGATTCCATAAATACATGCTATCTAAATACTGCAGGAATCTGTAGAAATTACTTTGTCGCTGAAATTCCTGCTAATTGTAGTAAAGAAGTAGATGTGAGCAAGAGGTTGCCACTTTTTACCCATGTGACTTTCACTAAAGTTAGCAAAGACCGGACTTTCAACCTTTGTCCCACCTCTGTGATTTATGGGCAAGCAAATTTTGAAAATAACAGTTGGCAGTGGAGATAGTGCCAGGTTTGTATGGAAACAGGCCAGAGGTTTGAAAATATCACTTACATTGTTTAAAATGCATAGTTTTGAAAATCTATTACAAATGAAAGTGCATTACACCTTAGGGAGGCATCAGAAATGTTTGGGAAAAAGCTGTGCTTTTTTTGTAATTTTTCCTTAACCCAATATTAAGAAACTTTAGGAAAGGTTGAATGGATTGCCATACTCCAGTAGATACTTCATCCAGCTGTATTTCCTGAAATTGGCACCTCTGCAAATTGCATACTCATATATCAGATGTGCAGGTAGTTTCTGTCCTGAAATCTGATGGGTATTGTTTTCTTGTGACAGTTTTGGCTGCTTCTATTGAGCTTCATTCTGAGACCCTCATTACCTGTGCATTTCCTTCCGTGACACTTCATTTTTCATTAATGAAAATAAGGATAGTGTTTGCTCCCTCAGTAGTTTTCAGCTTGACCCAAACCAACTGAGGTCCATGTTCACTGCTGTTATCCACCCTTAGCTAGAGTTACTCTAGGTGGCCGGCTTGCATCAACATGAAGTCATTTAAGTGTGAGACTTTGGGCTGGATTTTGCCAGGCCCAAGGAGGTGGGAATGGAGGCATGTGGGGTGTTAAAATTGCAAAAAGTGGCGGGCGGGTCCGATCCCGCCTCCATCCCGCCTCCAAGCAATTTTCCCAAATGCGTGGTTTCTGATCCCGTCTTCGTCCCGCCTCCAAGAGGCGGGATAGGCCCTTAACAAGCTCTAAATTGCCTCTATAATCCCATTTTAAGAGGCCTTTCCGATTTCAACATGTTTCCCACGTGATTCACATCTCCTCTGAAACATGACAGTGTAACCTGGCAGGAGCATAATTGGATTGCTGACTATCAGCAGCAGCTCCACCATTAAATAGGAGATTTGATCAGTCATCATTTGCAGGTGGCAGGACTTTGTTGTCTCCGGTCTGGGGGAACTTTTAGCAGGCATAACCATAGCTGTGGAAGTTTGGAGCCTGACACCCATCTCCAGTGTGACCTCCTGGGAAACCCCTCTCGCCACCTTGACTGAGCGCTTTCTCAACTGAGGCATCTACCAGAAGCATGGGAACCATTTATTTCCTTTCCTCATGGACATCAGATTCGGACGAAGACCAGCCACGGCAGCAGCAGAACCATGAACAACAGCAGCACCAACAGCAGCGGCAACAACAGGAGCACCAAGCTGCTGCTCACCCACCTGAAGCTGCATAGGCCAGAAGGCGCCAGCCCATGGAAGCCCTTCGGCGCAGGAGATACCCCCCAAACAGGGTCTACAGACGGAGGATCAGCTACCTCAACATGACAGCAGTAGTGCCAAAGGCAGCTCCGACTTTCGCGAGAGGTAGTGGATGACATCTGCGCAATGGTGCAGCAAGACCTGGAGCCCAAAGGAGCAGGTGGACACCCCTTACCAGTGGCCGTCAAAGTCACCACCGCACTCAACTTTTTTGCTTCAGGCTCATTCCAGGGATCAGCAGCAGACATCAGCGGCATCTCCCAGGCAGCCACACACACTTGCATCACGCAGGTAACCGATGCCCTCTTTGCCATCGCGCACAATCACATCCATTTCTCCAAGGATCAAGCAAGTGTCACGGCGTGTGCGGTTGGATTAGCTAATCTGGCAGGCTTTCCAAGGGTGTAGGGTGTCGTTAACTGCACACATGTGGCCCTTAAGGCACCCCATCGTAATCCAGGTATTTTTGTCAACCGCAAGGGCTTCCACTCCCTCAACGTGCAGCTGGTGTGTGACCACAAGAAGAAAATTTTGCATGTTTGTGCCAAGTACCCTGGTAGTTGCCATGACTCCTTCATACTGCGCCAGTCTAGTGTGCCTCCGCTCTTCAGTCCGCCAGACCAACTTAACGGATGGCTACTTGGAGACAAGGGCTATCCCCTGAGGACTTGGCAAATGACGCTGTTGAGGAGCCCATCCAACAAAGCTGAGGAGAGCTACAACTACAGCCACATTTCCACCAGATCCATAATCGAGCAAACCATCGGCATGTTGAAGATGCGCTTCAGATGCCTGGATAGATCAGGTGGAGCCCTGCAGTACTCAGCAGCCAGGGTCTCCAGAATCGTCATGGTTTGCTGTGCACTTCACAACATGGCACAGCGTCGTGGCTTGCAGATTCCTGAGGACCAAGTGGCTCCTCACATACCCTCCTCAGATGAGGAGGAGGAGGAAAACGAACATCTTGCCCATCAACCAGTGGCAGCAGTACGTGAGAACATTGCTGCCCGGGATGCAAGGAACGCATTCATCTTGGCCAGATTTGCTTAGCCTAGCCAATCAAGCACTTTTGCCTCGCAGCTTCTTACCAGAGCATCGACAATGGCCAAGAACCAGCGGATTCCTAGCACTCTGACCACCATACTGACAAGTGCAAGTAATCCTAAGCCCTCAATGTGGAAGTCCCATTTGCGAAATGACACACGCCACAACTGCAACAGTTGCCATCAGAATTTTTATTTACAATAACCATCTGATGGCATTTAAAAAATAAACACAACATTTCACCCAAGTGACTACCCTTGTGACTATTTGTGCAGTATCTTTCTCTTACGCGTACTCCTACATGGTGCTTCCCCTGTGGCTTCAGCAGATGTGGAGGCCCCTTGCTCACTTTCTTGCTGCTCCTGTCTCAACACCTTTGGCGGGCGTCCTCTGGGGTTGCGAACCTGTGAGGGCTCGGCAACAGTCTGCTGCTCCTGCGGCTATGTAGGGGTTGAGACGCCGATCTCAGTTGGGTGGGGACTCTGGCAGGGCTCTGACCGAGGACTTGGCAGTGGCATGGAAGTGTGAGCGCTTGGAGAGGAGCCCCCACTTTCTTGTTCTCTGCCACCAACATCTCTCTCATGGGTCAGGTCCACCTCAGCGCTCGCAAGTGGCTTGAGAGCACCTTGCTGCACATCAGGGGGGCCATGGGGACCTGTATCTGCACTGGCAGTCCTACTCAGAAGGACTTCCATGAAGGTTTGGTTTCTCTGTTCAATAGCTGCCCATTGCTCTTCCAGAGATATCAGTCTATTCTGAACACTCACCATGTTTTCTACACTCTGGCGACTTAGCTCCTCCATGGCCGTAGCCATCCTCACGTCTACTGTAGCCATCCTTACCACGGAGGTTGCCACCCTTTCTGTGGTGCTGCATTCATACGCCAATGACTCCACAAAGGCTCTGCTCATGTTCGCGATGGACTCCTCGATTTCGCTCCACACTCACCGCGACCCTGGAGACAAAACCTGCCAGAGACTCCTGCACCTGTTCCTGGAGTTTCAGCACCGCTGTTCTTCTGGATGGACCCAGAGGCAGAGGATCGACATGCAGCTGAGCCGAGCTGGGAGAGTCCTGTGCCTTCCGACTAGGACTCTCCACTGCTGTCCCTGTCTCCACAATCTGCTGATGCTCACTTGTGAGCTGTGATACACCAGGTGACAACACTACTCTATCTCGCGATGGTCCCACCGAGGTATGAGTGTCTGCGCTGGTGCTGGGTTGGCTGAATTCTGCTGACGCTGTGCCCTCAGTGGTTGCAGCTTCCTCTAAGGAGTCTGGATAGTGGGGACGGGTGCTTGCGATGGTCCTGTGGGGGAGTAAAAGAAAGAGTCAGAGATGTGAGGCCAAAGTTACATGCACATTACATATTGCAGATCATCATAAGTCCATCTGTTAGAGCTTCAGAATCATTATCAGTGACTCATGCAATGTCAATGAGAGAGATGAAAAATTATTCTGTCACCAGCTTTCTCTGATGCACCCATCTGTCCGTCCCCCACTTGCGCATCATCCTCAAGTCCCACGATCTCCAGGACTGCCTCCTCCCAAGGGGTGAGGTGGGCTACTGTCGGTGGCCCTCCTCCTGTCCTCGCTCTTTCCCTCTTATTGTGAGCTCTCTTTTTCTGCAATGAGGGAGACAAGTGGAGTTTGAGTGAGAATGAAGGAGTGAGTGTAGGGAATCCATAGCATAGATGCTTAGAAGGAGACAAAGATGGAGTGAGTTGGCAAGACCAAGGGCCCTCCCTGTGTTTTGTAAGTTGTTTTCATAGCATCACAGTGATGGGGAGTGTGAGGGCTGCATAGTCAAATAGTTAGGTGAATGTGACCATAGAGAGAGAGGGAATGGGTAAGGGTGCAGGGATGTCAGTGTCAAGTGGGATGTGGAGGAAGAGGTTGCTAAAGCTGTGTGCTGGTGAGGAGAGGCAATGGGGATCAGACTGAGGGTGATGGGAAAGTCATACTCACTTTTCCAGTGCGCAGAAGGTCATGAAACCTCTTCCTGCACTGAAGCCAGGTTCTGCGGATCATCGACAATGAGTTGACCTCCTGGGCCACCTGGATCCACACAGCCTTCATCTGCTGGGGAGGCTTCTTCCTCCCTGAAGAAGGGAAGAGCACCTCCTTACTAGCTCTTGCTCCCTCCACCAAAGCTTGCAGGGCGACGTCATCAAATCTGAGAGCAGACTTAGGTCCCCCGCTGCTCATTCTGCCTCCAGGTCCCTCTCACTGCAAAGGCCAAAAGGTTGGCAGTCTGCAGAAGAAGCAAAACTTCTTGCAGAACTTAAATGCAGCAGCAATGATGACGTAATCGGAGGCGAGTTTCAGACTGAAAAAACTAATGGGTTCCCACACGCTGGAACTCAATTGCCCAATTATGTGAAAATGGCATCAATCTCCCACATCGATTTGGAATCAGGTGGATAACCCGAAAAGCGGATGACACGACCCCAGCCCGCCCCAATGACAAAATCCAGCCCTTTCAGTCCAATGTGAAGCCAAGTTTTAGAAATTTGCAGGTTGTCCACTGGACTGACTGGGACGGTTTAAACCTTTTAATATCTTTTTACTGTCTTCAAATAGCTGATTGGACAGTTACCTCTCTGCTCGCATTATAATTTAACGGGGCTTCAGATTCTGGCAAAATTGCATTTCATGGCTGGTCTTAAACAGTTATTAATAAAAAAGACTTACAGAGCCTTTCATGACTTGAGGACGTCCCAAAGCACTTTACAGCCAATGGAGTACTTCTGAAGCATAATCACTGTTGTACTGTAGGAAACGTGGCAGCCAAATTGCACACAGCAAGGTCCCACAAACAGCAATGTGATAATGACCAGACCGTCTGTTTTTTGAAGTGATGTTGGTTGAGGTATAATTATTGGCCAGGACACTGGGGAAAACCCGGTTGTTCTTCAAAATAACGCCATGGATCTTTTACGTCCAACTGAGAGGACATCTCGGTTTAACATCTCATCCAAAATATGGCAATTCTGACAATACAACACTCCCTAGATTTTGTGGTCAGGTCTCTGGAGTGGGACTTGAACCCACAGCCAAAGAGGCGAGAGTGATACCACTGAGCCAACCCTGGCACGATTGCGCCATGGATCTATAGTATAACGATACTTATATGTTAATTGCTTGGAGCGCTGCAAAGCTGACACAGAAATGGATTGAACAATATACATGAGGGAAGAGCAGGTAACTGAATTTAAAGAATCCAGCTAATCTGAGAGTAAATCACTCCTGGATTGCATTCTCTGGATGAAATCGCTGTATTAATTGTTCAGTCTGCAACATGCAGTTTAGTGTTCAGCAATCTTGCAATGTAACCAATCAGACATAATTGTCTACTGTTACCTCTGGATAGGTAATAGTAATAGGTAAAAGAGGCAGCCATGGAAATAGTGCAAAAAAAATGCTAATATATGAAATAAGTCCAAGTACCAGTTTAATTAAACATTTTTAGAAGTTTTTAGCAGTTTTAAAAAGTTTGTAAAAGTTTTTACAATTTTTAAAATGTAATTTCAATGGAAGAGACTGAGAGAAATTTCTGCGGGCGTGGTTTAGTTTGGACAGCTTTTGTGGGCGTGTCTTCCCTTACGTATAGGCTGCACGCTGCGCTCCAGGCCTTCGTGAGGTAATACGCTGCGCACAACTCTGCAGTGCCGAAGAGGAAGTCCCCGTTCTGGGCCTCGCGCAAGGTAAGTTCGTATTCTTTTCCAAAAGCTGTCCAAACTAAGCCACGCCCGCAGAATTTTCTCTCAGTCTCAGACCCCATTTAGACTGGTAATAGATAAATCTGTTGTCCTTGTTATAGATGCATTATAGTAACCCTAAACATAGAGATTTGCTTCAGCATACGCTGGCCTCAATCCTAATTGTGAATCTGCCATCTGAGTTAACCCAAACCGAATGGTAATTCTGCTGTTGAAGCAGCTGTTCTTCCACTACCCACAATTTTTCCACTGATGACTCAAAATAAGTATCTCAGCAGTGAGAATTTCCTAATTGTCTCGCTTCTATGTATCTGCCTCTCATCTTATATAATCTATATATGCTAAAATATTGCACTTGCTATCAGTTAACCTTTGCATTTACGATTCGTAAACAATCGACTAGCATGATGTTTAATTAAAACTGTGAATAATATTTAACGATGGTTTACCAAGCCAAAACAAACCCAGGTACATTAGAGGAGCTGTAAGGTTTTCGCCAGCAATTTATGACCCGTTGGGTAAGGATCAGCTCGCTGCTAATGGGAGGCGCAAAGCAACCAAATTTTCCCCCCCTTAATTTTAAATAACGCCAATTACATAGGTATGAGGGGCGATTTGGCTAAGGTAGATTGGAAAAATAGATTAAAAGGTATGGCAGTAAATAAGCAGTGGCTAGCATTTAAAGAAATATTTCATAATTCTCAACAAAAATACATTCCATTGAGAAACAAAAACTCTACGGGAAAAGTGATCCATCTGTGGCTAACTAAATTGTTAAGGATAGCATTAGATTGAAAGAAGAAGCTTATAATGTTGCAAAGAATAGTAGTAAGTCTGAGGATTGGGAGAGTTTCAGAAACCAGCAAAGGGTGACCAAAAAATTGATAAAAAGGGAAAAAACAGAATGAGAGAAAACTAGCAAGAAATATAAAAGCAGATTGTAAGAGCTTCTACAAGTATGTAAAAGGGAAGAGAGTAGCAAAAGTAAATGTTGGTCCCTTAGAGGCTGAGACAGGAGAAATTATTATGGGGAATAAGGAAATGGCAGAAACGTTAAACAAATATTTTGTATCTGTCTTCACAGTAGAAGACACAAAAAGCATACCAAAAATGGTGGGGAACCAAGGGTCTAATGAGGGTGAGGATCTTAACGTAATCAATATAAGTAAGAAAAAGTACTAGAGAAACTAATGGGAATAAAAGCCGACAAATCCCCTGGACCTGAGAGCCTACATCTTAGGGTTCTAAAAGAGGTGGCTGCAGAGATAGTGGATGCATTGGTTTTGATTTCCAAAATTCCCTAGATTCTAGAATGGTCCCAGCGGATTGGAAGGTAACAAATGTAACATCGCTATTCAAGAAAGGAGGGAGAGTGAAAACAGGGAACTACAGGCCAGTTAGCCTGACATCAGTCGTCAGGAAATTGCTGCAATCCATTGTTAAGGAAGTGGCACTTAGAAAATCATAACTTGATTAGGCAGAGTCAACATGGTTTTATGAAAGGGAAATCGTGTTTGACAAATCTATTAGAGTTTTTTGAGGATGTAACTAGCAGGGTAGATAAAGGGGAACCAGTGGATGTAGTATATTTGGATTTCCAAAAGTAATTTGATAAGGTTCCACATAAAAGGTTATTACACAATATAAGTGTTCATGGGGTTGGGGGTAATATAATAGCATGGATAGAGGATTGGTTAATGGACAGAAACAGAGAGTAGGGATAAACGGGTCTTTTTCAGGTTGGCAGGATATAACTAGTGGGGTGACGCAAGGATCAGTGCCAGGGCCTTAGCTATTTACAATCTATATTAATGACTTAGATGAAGGAACCGGGTATAATGTATCCAGGTTTGCTGATGATACAAAGTTAGGTGGGACAGTAAGCTATGAGGAAAACAGTCTGCAAAGGGATATATATAGGCTAAGTGAGTGGACAGTAATGTGGCAGATGCAGTATAATGTAGGGAAATGTGAGGTTATTCACTTTGGTAGGAAGAGTAGAAAAACAGAATATTTTTTAAATGGTGAGAAACTTTTAAATGTTGGTGTTCAGAGAGATTTGGATGTCCTCGTGCAAGAAACACAGAAAGCTAGCATGCAGGTACAGCAAGCAATAAGGAAGACAAATGGCATGTTGGCCTTTATTGCAAAGGGGGTTGGAGTATAAGAGTAAGGAAGTCTTGCTACAATTGTACAGGGCCTTGGTGAGATCACACCTGGAGTAATGTGCACAGTTTTGGTCTCCTTATCTAAGGAAGGATATACTCGCCTTGGAGGCGGTGCAATGAAGGTTCCTGGGATGAGAGGGCTGTCCTATGATGAGAGATTTTGTAGAATGGGACTATACTCGCTGGAGTTTAGAAGAATGAGAGGTGATCTCATTGAAACATACAAGATTCTGAAGGGGATTGACAGGGTAAATGCTGAGAGGTTGTTTCCCCTGGCTGGAGTGTCTAAAACTAAGGGGCATAGTTTCAGGATAAGGAGTAGGCCATTTAAGGCTGAGATGGGGAGGAATTTCTTCAGACGGTTGTGAATCTTTGGAATTCTCTGCCCCAGAGGGCTGTGGATGCTGAGTCTTTGAGTAAATTCAAGGCTGAAATCGATAGATTTTTGGACTCTAGGGGAATCAAGGGATATGGAGATCGGGCGGGAAAGTGAAGTTGAGGTCGATGATCAGCCATGATCTTACTGAATGGCGGAGCAGGCTCGAGGGGCCGTATGGCCTACTCCTGCTCCTATTTCTTATGTTCTTATGTTATCAAACGACACATCCTTTGCTTTTCCTGGCGCAAGCAGGTTTGTCAATGATCCGTAGACATCTGGCCCGATCTCCATTAGAAAAATTGCTTTTTTATGTTCACAAATTACTTTATTTTGAGCTTGAACATTTTCATCTGCACCTTCGGTCTCAATAATGTTATTGGCCCTAAAAAACATCTCCATCTGCTCAATGTAAGAATTGAATGGTTCGCGAGCTCAGTCATACAGCTGAGGCTTCCGATGAATCCCATCGAACAATGACTCAGCACGCTACCTGTGTCCCTGTGAGAATCAACGCCGCTGTTGCTGTGCATACACAGATGCGAAGACGAAGCACAGACAATTTTGCATCAGCATTAACGGTAAAACATCACAACAAATTCAATTTAGGTGTCACAAATTCACCTTAAACTTATCCACTCGAAGGTTGAACACTGGGTCCTTCCATGATCATTAAAAATGTCTTTGGAATCCCATCCTCATCACAAAAAATTTAATATATGTGGGTAGAACAAATGAAGGACAGAGACACGATGAGTTGCTCGTCAAGGTGCTTGTTTACTAGGCCAGAGTGAACTGAGCATGCTCATACTATACCATGTGACAAACCATGTGATAATATGTTACACCCTCCAAGCAGGTTTCTGCCCCTCCCATAGCACTGAAATGACCATAACCAAAGTCACAAATGACATTCTGCCCCATTTGGTTCAACACTTACCTGTCTAATACTAACATGAGCTTCTTTAGCATTAGCTTCTCTCCCCCCCCCCCGCCCACCCACCCACACCATCACCTCAGGAGTGCCCCCAAGGATTAATCCTTGGCTCCTTCCTCTTCCTTATCTATATGCTGCCCCTCCGCTCTAAACTCTCATCTCTCTTTAGCTATGGGATCAGCTTCCATATGTACACTAACGACACCCAGCTCTACCTCCCCGCCGCCTGATTGACCCTTCCATTGTCTCTGTGCTGTCAGACTGCTTGTCTGATATCTAATCTTGGATGAGGCTTAACTTCTTCCAATTAAATGGTGGGAAGACTGAAGTCATCAAAATTAACCCCTGCCACAAACTCTGGACCTTTGCTACCAACTCCCTCCCCCTCCCAGGTCACTGTATCAGGCTGACTCACTCTTTTTGCAATGTTGGCATCCTTTCTGACCCTGTGCTGAGCTTCGGACCTCATCTCCTCTCCATCACAAAGATTGCATACTTCCACTTCTATTATGTTGCTTGTCTGCACCTCAGCCCATCTGCTGCTCAAACCTTTTTCACCTCCAGATACAATTTTCCATAGAATTACTCCAACACTCTCCTGGCCGTCCTCCCATCTTTGGCCTTCCATAAACTTGAGCTCATCCAAAACTCTGCTGCCCATATCCTGCCCCTCACCAAGTCACGTTCACTCATCACACCTATTCTCAGAGAGTTACATTTGCTCCTGGTTTCCCCAACAACTCAAATTTAAAATTCTCATCTGTGTGCGTAAATTCATCCATGCCGCAATCCTTCCTATCCCTAACCCTTCAATTACCCCCTCCCTCTGCTTCTCTGACTCGTGGCCTCTTCTGCACGCCCCCTTCCTTTGCCCCATTACTGGTAGCTGTTCCTCTTAAGTCCCATGCTCTGGAATTCTCTGTCAAAAACCCTAAGCCACTCCTCCTTTCAGACCCTTAAAGCCCACCTCTTTGCCACCGCTCCTGATGGGCCATACCTTACTCGAAAAATACCAGCGTGTTAACAATGCACCCCGTTATTAATACACAAATCGGCCATCATATCCAGGGGATTAAGAGATATGTGTTACAAATCTCCAGAACTTGCTGGTTGATTTACGCTGCTGCACCATTTGCTTTGCACAAATGGCATCTCGCCCTGAGCCTCCCGTTATTTTTAAGAACTTGCTGGATTGCATATTAATTGCCCATTAAACTTGCCATAGAAAGTTAGGGCTGGTGATTAAGAGTGTAAGTACCTTTCTAACGACGTGATAATGGTTAATGGCTGCCAATCAACCTCTTTTGCCTAGAAAGTGAACAATTAAAAGTGTGGCGTCTCATTCCTTCAGGTTGTGAATTGTTGGAAATTTAAAAAATATAAAAATAAATTCTTACGATTCTGTCTCTTTTCTCTCTTTCTCTTAATCCAGTCTTTCTTTCCCTTTTCTTTATTTCTCTTTCTGTACCTAATTTGACTCTAATTCGCTCTCCTCTGTTGTTCCTCTGTTTCTTTCTCAGTCCTTAAATCTCATTGGTAATGTTGATCCTGCCATTCATTAAGGTCCCAGATGCCTCATTGCCCCCGCCACACTGTTATCAGCTCCAGCAAGTTACGGCGCAAAAAGATTTTGAGCTGAAGGGTGCAGAAAAAAGTCTAATGGCGTATGTTTCGAGGTGCCTCGCTCCACCAAGATTTGGCCCAATATTTCTTTCTTTGGTTTGGCATGTATTTTCCTTATGCCTTTGAGAAGTGTCTTGGAATAATTTTATATTTTAAAGGCACAGTATAAATGTAAGTTGTTGGTATTTTGGCAATCATATTCTTTTGAGTCCATCCATTTTTCTGTGAAAACTGAAACCTGTGGTATTGCCTGTGATATGTGAAAACAAGCTGTGAAAGTGCAATTGGACTTTTCACTTAAACTCAGTGATACCCAAAATTTCATTACTTGTATTGCAAGGAAAACAAAATCTAAAACTGGACCAAAAAACCCCAAAACATAACGTAAGATTAAATGTAACAGATTTAGGGCAGAGGGTAAGGCGACACTTTTTACCTAGAGGATTGTGTGGCTGGAGAATGCACTACTGTAGTTCACGATTGAGGCAGAGACCATGTCAACATTTAGGTTAGACAGAAGGTTGAAGGAAAGTGGGATAAAGGGATAGGAGAACAGAGTGGGTGTACGAGATTAGCGGCACTGCTTGTGAGGAGGATAAACATCAAAACGGTAATGCTATGTAAAATGTTGGAGATACACAGCGGGCCACATCAACATTTGGAAAGGATAAATAAATTCTCACATCTCTGGTGTGTACCCTTCAGCAGAACTCTCTTTTTATTTCAGATTTCCAGCATTTGAACTTTTTTTAAAATTGAAGTGTACTGTGATTTTTGCTCCTCCTCTCTATCTCACTCTCTCTACCCTGGCACTGTCTCACTGACCAATAATCTGTCCCACTGAGTGCAAGAGACATGTATGGAAGAACTGAGCCACAGTGGTCCATGGAGTGACTTTTAACGAGTGCAGGGAGTTTGAATCCGTGCTGATTTTTGGCAACAAATGTGGAGAAGAAGCATTGGATCTGAAAT
This sequence comes from Somniosus microcephalus, assembly GCF_052327205.1. Taxonomy (NCBI): domain Eukaryota; kingdom Metazoa; phylum Chordata; class Chondrichthyes; order Squaliformes; family Somniosidae; genus Somniosus; species Somniosus microcephalus. The sequence continues at coordinate 210,674,761 of NC_140990.1, read as the reverse complement.
ACAGCCAGTTGTTATTTATGTAACGGCATTAGTGCTGACTCACACAGGAAAAGTTAAAACTTGCACCTCGAGCTGTTACACGTGATCTCAAAATTAAAACCAGATTAAACCATGTAGCCACAATAGTCCAGGTGCTTCTCATTAACTCTCCCACCCTGTCTTAAATCCAAATAATAAGCTCTACTGTGGCGTACCGATCACAGAACGGACACAATCCGCTTTCCGGTCCGTAGACTATAAATCAGGCATCATGCCTTTAAGAAGGATCACACCTTTAAGAAACTCGGTCTGCAACATAGTTAAACCTAGAGCGGGGGAGGAGCAGTGGAAGCTGTGCACTGAGGAAAGAGAGTTGTACTTTGTGTAGTCTCTGACTCCATTTTGTGTTCAGCATGCAGCCTCAACAATTAAACCTTTTCTGTTGAACCTCTCCGAGTTCAGTATTTTTTGCTAGGAGTACGTAGTCTGCTACACTACATTAATTTCCATGTAGCTAACATTGGGCAGATTTAATAGATGAAAAGTACATTGGCTATGCATAATGACGCAGAAGTAGGCTCCACTGACTGATCAGGCAAGTTTGTCTACTGAGTAGCTTTGTCATGGAGCCCAGGAAGATTCCAGGTTCAGTCCCTGTTCTCGGCTCAGTTGGCTTAACTAGGGTGCTGGTAGGACCATACAAATGGTCTGAATGACCCTGGGCTGAGGAGGGGGAAACGGCTGGGATTCTAATCCTTGATTCATTTCCAGTGATGCCTGCTAGAAATGTGTACAAATGGACCATAGTCTCGCCATATTGCAAAGCAGCCACTTTGCTTTGACCTTTCCTGACTGGCCAGAATTCAGTTGACCCATTTAGTTTCGTACTGCCCTGGCAGTAGCAGGGAAATTAATCGGGGAGATTTGAGGTGCTGTTCGTTCTCACATTTGTGATGACGTTTTATTTCAATGCAAGCTTGTCGGTAATCAACACATTGGACCTGAAGAAGCTGAATGCACGGCTGAGATTAGAAACTCGCCACAGAGGGAATTAGGTACAGAAACTCTGCGGCACAGAAAGTTGGTGTCTTTGTGCTGTCAGCGGATTTAATAATCCTGAGAGTTGAGCTATTGTGGCACATGCTACACTTTAATATGACAGTTCAGTGCTTGCTTTGAGATGGTAAACAATCTTAAAGAGACAAGATTACATTGAGAACATTTAATAAAACCATAAAGTCAGTTAATAACAGTTTTAGTTATTACAGTATTTTGAACAAATTGGACTAACTGAAAGAAACCTCTCAATAGTAGTCTGGTTTGGAACAAATACAACATCCTGTTTTGTCAAGGGGACAATGAAAGTGGAATCTTTCCAGAGCTGGCATCTGAACAGTGCAAAAAGAGATTTAAGGCAAAGTGATGACTCATTGATTTGTCATGTTTTGTCTTCGTAGAGAGGAAAATCTGAACAATATTTTTATAAACCAAATAAAAATATTGCAGGACCTGTTTGCATCATCTGTTAAAGAACAATCATTGTTTAACATATCAAGGGGTGATTCCAAAAATAAAACCGGAAAGCTTCCAAAATCAATTTGTCGTTCATTATACCTGTACACTATAGCCATTATAAATCATTTGCCCCTCTCTAACAGACCATGGGCATTCACGTGATTTTATATTTCTTTCTGAACCTGATTAAAGGTTGACATTTGAAGTTATTATTTCCAGGTTTTATATATCCTCATGTTTACTCAACAGCCCTGTGTACTTGTCATTTATGTATTATGAGCTGTGTAAATGTTTTGGCTGTTGCTTACAATTTTTTTATGTGCTGAACATCTGTCAATTGAAGCAGTGTAATTAACTTAGACTTGTTATTTTATCATGGCTGTGATGAATGGAAATTAATTAAAATCTAGTTTATGATGGGACTCTTTGCCGGGAGATGATGGTTATTTTGGCAAAGGTCCTATTTAATTGTGCCAATGCATGCCCAAGGAGTGGACTGGTTGACTGCCAGGTGAGCGTCTGTTAACTCCCAGCTGAATGACTTGAGATTCTATTTCCTGCACTCGGTAACTCAGGTGCTCACTTAGCTTGACATCTTGGCAGGAAGCTTGTTTGGTGCTGTGACTCTTTCATTTTTCAATTCACTCAGCATCATTATAGCTCCTTGGAGACATTTTTTAGATCAGACTTAGCCAGACTCGTGGCATTGCTCTTCATAACTCAGAGGATCCACTACTTGAACAAGAACATCATACTATGTATCGTTCAAAATATATATTCTGCCATTAAGGTGTCTCTTTAAGGTCACAATGGAGGTGCATTTCTGTGGGCATTCTCCTGCACATCTGCCGAATACACCATTTTCCCAGGGTTTCTCCAACCCTACTGCCGAAGTCCGTCGGTGGACGAGTTGGAGAACCCCCACGGAAATTCACCCCCATATCTAATGTTAATAAGTAGGCCCACCCTGTGTTCAATTAGAGGGGAATCTGTAGATTGCCAACTGTTTGTAAATTCCTGATTGCTCCCATGGTCAGAAAACTGGCAGGAAATGGCTGGCTTTTTAAAAAAACTACTTTCACATATGAGAATCTAAAGCCTGAAATCTGATGGACACATTGTGAGTTTGTGGTATTCAACAGGCAAAAGGTGGTAATCATAGAATCACAGAATTTCTTGCACAAAAGGAGGCCGTTCAGACCATCATATATGTACTAGCTAACTCTTCAACAGGAGCAATCTACTATAATTTAATTTCCCTGCCCTTTCTCATATTCTTTCATATTCTTCCTTTTTAAATACTTATCATATTCCCTTTTAAATGCTGTTATATCTTTCCCTCAACAGCTACTTTTTGTAAAGCAGCCATTTCCCTTACTCGCCAGTACTTTCTGTCCCAAGCCATCCCTCTATCCGTGCGGCTACGTTCCTTTTTACACCATGTTTCTTAGTTTTTGCAACAAGTCTCTTATGAGCCACCTTACAAGAGACCTGAAGACCTGATTTTAACCCTGCCCTCCTAACAGTAACAGAGTGCATGGGGTGTTACCTTGGCGGTCATGCGCTTCCTGCTGCGCTTCCTGTGGCGGTCACCTTTCCCAAAACCAAAAAGCTGAGCCATATTAACCACGCAGCTTTTTGGATTTGGGAAAGGTGACCGCCACAGGCAGGCGGGGGCCTCATGAATACGTCAAAGTCAGGGTCCTATGACGCAATCAGGACCACAACACGATTTTAACTGGCGATTGCACAAGTCACGCACACTGCCAAACCCGCCAGGAGAGGCCCATGAAGGTAAAGTAATCTTTAAAAAATTTTGGTTGGATTATTTGTGGGCCAGGAGGAGCAGGAGTGTACCTCTGGGCCTCACATGGAAACCTTGTGCCTCTCCTGCCCTAGGTTTCCTTCACCCTCCTCCACCCCCACCCCCGGACACAATGTTCTCCCGAGCCCCTCCTATATAGTTACTTGACTTTTGGGGACTGTTCCTTCGAGTCCCCAGCAGCAGTGCCATTCACCACGGTCTCCACACTCAAGCCCCAAGTTAAAATCTCCCGTGCCTCACACCGGTGCCGTCATGCAAGTGTGCCATTCGCCCTGGTCTCCACACTTGCACTGCACCAAGTTAAAACCGGGGCTTATATATACAACATCCACTGCATTCCCGTTATCTTTGCATTCAATAATTTCCTCAAAAATGTAAAGTAGTCAAGCATGACCTACCCACACTGACTCTCCCTGATTAGCTGATGCCTTACATTTTCACCAATTTCACCCCATATCATGGACTGTAACAGTTTACCCACAATCAGTAATTGCCCTGTAGTTTTTTGGCTTATCCTGGGCCCCTTTTTTGAAAGGTGTTTAATGTTTGCCACCCTCCAGTTCTTTGGCACAATTCTCTTCACAAAGATTCTTGGAAAATTATGATGTCTCTGAAAAACTCTTCCCAATCTTCCCTTGGTACCTACCGTTTTTAGTCCCAGTAACATTTTTAGTAGAGTGTCCTTTTGAATACTTATTTCCAGTGATGCTTCTTCCACATTGTCCTCAGGTAGTCATACTTTCACCTTCCTCTGTAAAAACTGATACAATGTAGGAATGTCCAGTTCCTAGCAAGAGACTGAGGTCGACTCAGGCGCTCAAACAAACGATGTTTAATGTAAAACAAACTGAGTTTAACAAATAAATGCACGAGAACTACGAATACATGTCTAGTCAGTTCGGAGGCTCCAAGAGGACTGCTTGGGCGGTCCCGTGGCTGGCGTCATGACGTCATCACATTTTTCCCGCCAATAGGGGATCACGTGATGAACGGCGTGACTTCATTGCGTTTGCCCGTGCTCTTAAAAGGACCGCGCTCTGTACATGCAAACAATATATACAAAGATACAGACTCAGGCTGTAGTTAACATATTGTTAATGGGAATTATATACATTTGATCGGAGTCCCTTAGTGGCTCTGCCACAACAAAATATTTATTAAGAATTACCCCCATTCCTTCACTCTGAAGTCTAAGATGCCCCCTTTCATCTCTAATTAGTCCCACCCTTTCTTTAACTATCCCTCTACTTACGTGCTTATAAGCACTTGCTATTTCCTTTAATGTTGACCACTAGTCTTCTTTCAATGTCCTGCTTAATCTTGCTAATCTCTCGATTTGCTTTCTTTTGTTTTCTTTCTATAATTATTATAGTTTTGTTCTGTATTATCCCCTCCTATATGAATTGTATGCCTCTTTTTAAAATCTCATTTATGTTCTACGCTCACTATTTATCCATAGATCCCCTGACTTTGACCCACCCCCTTTATTCTTAGTCGGAATGCTTTTGATCTGTGCCTTGTATACCTCGGAGACCTGCCACAGCATAGAATGGCTGCAGCATCTGTGTTGCTTTGAAGATTTAAAAAATATTATTAAACATTAAATTAGGTCAAAGCTGGTGCAAATGATTGACCACAATTTCCTGACTTTCGACCTTAAATTCCCACCCCGTCACTGTCGTAGCAATGCCGGGTACAAGGAACAAATGTGCATCCTTTTCGTGTTGCTATGACACAAATGATGAAAACAAGAGGGGATGACCTATTTTCCATTATTTGAATATCGTATATCACCTGTCACTTCTGGTGGAAAATGGTTGGGAATGCAATGCTAAAAAAATATGGTGGATGAGGAAACTTTGGCAAAAACTATTTTTAAACGCTTGGTCCAGTTTTTCAAAATTTCAGCACAGATTCTCAACCTGGAGAGCCTATAATGTAAAAATGGCCAGCGAGCAGGAGGGAACGCATCCCCAGCCCATTTCCTCCACCTAGTCACCCCGGTTATCCCAAAAAATTTGGTGGAAAGCTACCGTAAAATCCCAGCCATTATTTCTAAAAAGTAAATGCGCAACATCAAGGAAACTGACTTCCAAGAGTAACTGTTGGCAATGTGAGGGAGCTCAGCCAATACTAGCAGAAACACCATCATTAATTCAGATTGCTTCAGTGAGCTCTCTATTTCAGATGCATGTTATCTTGTCCCCCTCAGACTGCCAGACTTTATATCACATTCCAGTTCGTCATCCAATGATGTTAACAACACGTTGCTTAAAACTCAACAGTGATACAGGGAAAAAGAATGGTTGGTAAAGATTATCATCATTCTTTAAAAAAAAAACAGAAAACGCTGGCAATACACTGCGGGTAATTTTGACTTTGGGCGATAGTGTAAAATGGGCGACTTTAAATCAATGGAAATGAAAATGGGGAGAGATGTCCAACAGCCAGCTGATCTGATATCGCCGGTTGCACACTATTACCCAAAGTTAAAATTACCCCCACAGACACAGGAATAGAGAAGACGGGTTATTGTTTCAGGTGTAAACCCTTCAACAAAACTTACAAAGGGCCTTCGCCTGAAACATGAACTTATTTTTTTCTCTTTACAGATGCTGACAGACCCGTTATGTATTTCCAGCATTTTGTGGCTTTTTTAATTTCAAAATTTCCAGTAGTCACAGGCTTTCTTTTTGCCTCCACCGTTCTTTTGAGCTGATTCAGAAACACTGTCTCGCTCCAAATACTGCCATCCAGCCTCTGTGTAATTCAACTCTAATTGTATTTTTTTAAAGGGTTAATTTAATTACTTAGTAAACAGTATCAGTTAAAATCTGTAATAATTTCACAGTCATTCATTTTAAGAGTTGATTTTATTAGCTAGTCAATAGCATTTTTTAAATCTGCAATAATTGCCTAGTAATTAGTAATTATTTAGGAAAACAAGATTATTAATATTTTAACATTTTTTAAATTTAAAAGTGTGACTGTTGTGCCTTTTCTATATTAAAAATTACATAGAGATGGAAAAAGAAAAAGAACAAAAATGTATTTGAATGAAGCCTGAGGTCTTCATTGCGATCTTGACACAATAATGCACTATGTGAGCTGTCACAGCACAGTCCAAGTGCTTGTCATTGGCTGTGACATGCTGTCGAATGACTTCAAACCCAAAGACCAAGCCTTGCATTAATTTTCATAATCCTTGACTCTTGAGGGATTTAAGATTAAAAACAACAATGACCATCTTATAACATTCCCTTAGGCATCATATGTACTTGTGTCTAATTTAATAAATGTTTAACTCTAAAGCTGTGACTTTGAAAGCAGTATTAACAGGGAGTGCAGAGAAGCCGCAACAACAGTATGTGTGGGGTGAGCTCTTGCTTCTCTTCCCTCCCCCACCTTCCCTCTGGTATTGGACTTTGATAGTTAAGTATAGATTTTATTTTATCTTCAATAACCCATTTTGTTTCTCTAGTGGAGCTACTCACATGACCCAAATTGAGCCTTGGGCCTCATCATCATCAAGCTGATATAGGCAGTGCACTATTTTACGATCATTGCCATTACTGTAATTCCCTGGCTAACTAACTCCTGTGCCAATTTATAGATTAACACGGCTGGTATCTAATCGTTAGTATTAGACTTGAAAGAAAGAATAGCCCTAGGATCTGATCCACAGCCACGTGATTGGAAGGCAGGACCTCTATCAGTTCTGCTGTGGAGGCCTCATGGCAAAACATTTATAATCGCAAGCTGCAGATCACGATAGTAAGTACATTTCTCTTTAGGATCTTCAAATTCAGGAGACGGTTCCCTTTTGTTGTAACTGACAGGTAATCCACCTCAATGAATCTGCTACATTTTCAATATTTTATTGTTTTAAAAAACTTTTTTTATGTACAGTATTGGAACACTTTCACTCATTAAAATGCAGAGGGCCACCAGAGTTATACAACTTTGAAAACTTTCTGTTTTGGCCAAGCTTTGTGAGATCTTCTTTCATGCAACCTCATTCCGTACTGCATTAAGGCACATTTGCCCATTTTTTTGCTGAACTTTTGCTATTAGATTGATGCCCAAAGGACACTACACTAATGCTAAAAGTGTAGTAAAAAAAAAACAAGTGCACACGCACCTCCCTTAATAACATTAATAATTCAGAAAAATAGACTTCCTCTTTGAAGTTTGAGCAGTGGGCCTTTCCCTTCATCCCTCCACTATCCCATTCACAAGGTTTTTATAATAATGAGGGCAGATGAAATGCAGATCGATAATTGATCATGATTACAAATTGGAAGAGTGACTGACTGAGAGCATCCCTTCTGGGTCCACCTTGATGTGAATCAATGGAGGGCTCCCTCTGACACCCTCATCTTCTGGGGGAAATAGCCCTTAGCTTATAATTTTTATGAGTTGATTTGAGTTTTGATTTTATTAAGGATTAGCTAATTTAAAATAATTTTGCAAGATTTGTGGATTAGACACATTCATGTGTGCACGTACTTATTCTTGCCTTTAGTCATGAGTATATTTATTTTTTCTGCATCTATCCTTAAGAGGCTGTGGCATGGATTTTGCTACACTTCATTACCAGTGGAGCTTCTCTGGCTGTGAAATACCATAAAACATAGGTGTTGTACCAGTAGGCAGGGTTCGTACAGAGGGAAAAAATGTTATGTAAGCAAAAAGAGAAAGGAAGAAGCATAGTATATTTGGTTATCCTTTCTCAATAATGCCGCTTCAGTGAATGGACTTTGCACTAGATGGGCATTAACTTGCTCTTTGTATCACTGCTTACCAGAATTCATTACCGATTTAACCTGCAATATGAAATTCCCTCTGAATTCATTTACTACTTCCTGGTGGAAAGGCTTTGGGGAATCAGGAGGTGGAGCACTTGCTGCAGAATTCCCAGTCACTGACCTGCTCTTACAGCCACAGTATTTATGGGCTGGATTTTAACAACCTTGGCGGGTCCATGGCGGGTCCCGACCCCGCTGCTTGCTCCAGCCCGCTCTGTAGCATGATTTTCCCCCGATTGGGCTTGTTAAGCCCGCCCAGCGTGTTTCCCGCTCCAATTAAAAGAAGCGGGTCTGATGACTTCATTTGATGGCGCGTAATCAGCCGGTTTCCTTAAAGGGGCCATGCGCAAATTTATTTTGACATTTGTTCTGTCAGTGTTCTACAGCATTGAGGTGCTGCAAACATTGACAATCACTGCACAGAGGTGCATGGTTGCACCCAGGCTCTCCCATGACTCCCTCCATATGCTTATGGAGGGAGACACAGCACACAAGGAGGTCCTCTTCCCTTCTGATGGGCGAAAGAGACCTCCCCAGGAGACCAACGCAGCCTGGTTGCACATTGCACAGGAGAGCACAAGCAGGGATGTCGTCAGGGGTCCCTGGCTGCAGTGACGCAAACCTTTCAATGATATCTGTAAGAAGTCACACAACACCAGGTTATAGTCCAACAGTTTTATTTGAAATCACAAGCTTTCGGAGCGCTGCTCTTTCATCAGGTGAAGTGGAGAGATGCATAAAGACACAGCTTATATAGTCAAAGAATAATGCCAGATGATTACAGGTAATCTTTCTAAATGCCATTTATCACACCTCGGCAGAGAGATAATCACAGCAATCAAAGGTGTGAATGGTGTCCAAACAGGTCCGTCAGGAAAACATTACATCAAAAAACAATGAGGTGGGGTCACAAGGGGTCAAATGTTGCAGATGCTGGGGTCTGTATGAAAACAAAAAACAGACGGAAAAAACATTTTTTTTGGTGGAAATCACAGCAGGTCCGGCCGCATCTGTGTAGAGAGAACAAGCCAATGACGACTCGAGTCTGGATGACCCTACGTCAGGTGGGGTTACATGTAGCGCGACATGAACCCAAGATCCCGGTTGAGGCCATCCTCATGAGTGCGGAACTTGGCTATCAGTTTCTGCTCTACGATTTTGCATTGTCGTGTGTCTCGAAGGCCGCCTTGGAGAATGCTTACCCGAAGATCGGAGGCTGAATGTTCTTGACTGCTGAAGTGTTTCCCGACTGGGAGGGAACACTCCTGCCTGGCGATTGTTGCGCGGTGTCCGTTCATCCGTTGTCGCAGTGTCTGCATGGTCTCGTAGATCACAAAACATTAGTACAAAGCCACACTCACCTTCATCCTGCTGTGCCACTCATCACATCCCCATCACTCTGCCTTACCTACCCTACTCCTGCACATCCATACTCACATCAACTTACCTTGCACCTCCACCCATCCCTCTCTCTCTATCTACATTATCACTTCCCCATCTCACCAGCCAACCTTCACATTCACTGTCATCCTAGTCCAATCATACCAAGTAACAACACACAAGGGTAGGCACTTGTGTGTTTTAGCCAATGTTTATGTGAAGTTTCTGTTAATGTGCTGTCAAATATTGAAATCTTTATTTTCTACACTTTCCGTTCTTGGACAGATGTGTGTGTACCTTTGGAAGTGGCTTAGTGAGTTGCAGTGAATGGTGAGACATAATGGTATTCCCCGCAATGGTGATGAGTGTGAAAGGAATGGCTTGGGCATAGGAGGCATGCTTTATGGTGCTGGTGTGGGGTGATGCCAACCTGGCACATCATGTGGCAGCCAGGTTGCTCAGCATCAAGTGAAGTAAATCTGGCCATGGTGAGGCCATCCCTGGCCTCCCGGGCAGCAATGTGGTCGGGTGCTGATGCCCTGTGTCCTGTGCAGCATCACAGTGGAGAAGGTTGGTGTTGTTGTTGGTGCTGCTGGTGTTGGGGCTGACCGTGGTGGGATTCTGAGGACCAAATTGAGACAGTATAAACCGTATCCATTCTGATGTGGTAGATGGCAGATGAACTTGAGATGACAGAAGCAATCTGTCAATGGTGAGAGAGGTTGTTCCAATGAGGTGACACTGGATAGAGAGTTTGCTCCAAACACTTGCAACCTGCATATGGCTCAATCTGTCTTCCAAATGCAGTAAGCAACAGCTTCTAAGCTTGGAAAGTGAACAGCTCTGAGTTGGGAGCTTTTATAGCACATTTGCAGCTGTCAAGTAATGAGATGATTCCATGGCCATTCAACTCCCGCCCTGCTTACCTGACGTGATCCCCGAGCAGCGTGGAACCTGTGGGCGACCTAGTAAATTCTGAAGGTGAGTTGAAAATAGTACTTAATGCTCTGTTAACAAGGTCATAATGACTTTAATTGCCTCCCCCACCGTTGTATGTCAGGTCTGCTCAGCGCTGACAGACCCAACATTTGGGAAAGGCGCGTGGCAGCGGGTTGATATTTTCCCACCCGACCTGCCACCGATTGCGGCCGCTGAACCCCCAGAAAATTCCACCCTACGTGTCTGGTCCAGTTAAGTTTCTGGTCAATGGTCACCCCCAGGATGGTGAGGGATTCAGCAATGGTAATGCCATTGAATGTCAAGGGGAGGTGGTTAGACTCTCTTTGTTGGAGATGATCATTGCCTGGCAATTGTGTGGTACGAATGTTACTTGTCACTTATTAGCCCAAGCATGGATGTTGTCCAGGTCTTGATGCATGCTGGCATGGACTGCTTCATTATCCGAGGAGTTGTGAATGGAATTGAACACTATGCAATCATCAGCGAACATCCCCACTTCTGACCTTATGGAAGGAAGGTCATTGATGAAGCAGCTGGAGATGGTTGGGCCTAGGACACTGCCCTGAGAAACTCCTGCAGCAATGTCCTGGGGCTGTGATGATTGGCCACCAAGAACTAAAACCATCTTCCTTTGTGCTAGGTATGAGTCTAGCCAGTGGATAGTTTACCCCCTGATTCCCATTGACTTCAGTTTTACTAGGGCTCCTTGATGTCACACTCGGTCAAATGCTGCCTTGATGTCAAGGGCAGTCATTCTCACCTCACCTCTGGAATTCAGCTCTTTTGCATATGCTTGGACCAAGGCTGTAATGAGGTCTGGAGCTGAGTGGTCCTGGCAGAACCCAAACTGAGCATCAGTGAGCAGGTTATTGGTGAGTAAGTGCCGCTTGATAGCACTGTCGACAACACCTTCCATTAATTTGCTGATGATTGAGAGTAGACTGACGGGGTGGTAATTGGCCAGATTGGATGCGTCCTGATTTTTGTGCACATGACCTACCTGGGAAATGTTCCACTTAGTTGGATAGATGCCAGTGTTGTAGTTGTACTGGAACAGTTAGGCTAGCGGTATGGCTTGTTCTGTAGTACAAGTATTCAGCACGACAGCCGGGATGTTGTCGGGGCCCATAGCCTTTGCTGTATCCAGTGCGCTCAGTCGTTTCGTGATATCACATGATTTTCATTCTTTTTTTCAAATCCCTCCATATCCTTGCCCCTCCCTATCCTGTAACATCCTACAACCCTCCAAGATCTCTGCACTCCTCCAATTCTGGCCTCTTGCGCATTCCCGATTTTCATCGCTCCACCATTGGTGGACATGCCTTCAGCTGCTTGCTGCTTTGGCATTCCCTGTCTACCTCTCTCTCCTCCTTTAAGATGCCCTTAAAACCTATTTCTTTGACCAAGCTATTGTTCACTTGTTCTAATATCTCCTTATGTCGCTCGGCCTCAAATTTTGTTTGATAACGCTCCTCTGAGGCACCTTGGGACATTTTACTATGTTAAAGACATTATATAAATGCGAGTTGTTGTTGCTGTATGTGTTACACATATGTTTACAGATCTAGCAGGTACTTTTGGTAAATCTATTTAGCAGCATCTGTCTGTCAGTAATATTTTTTGCAGAATAACCTTCCTACAGTCAGTGTCCTATTCGGGACTTGCCTCAATCCAGTTGGCATCATTCCACTCAGTTGTGATTCAGCTGCATTTCCATAATATGCCAAGTACTGTTTGAAACATGAAGAGGGCTTTTCTAACCCACTTAGCAGTGTCATCACTTGTGAGTCACGAGGCTTCTCTTACGTATGAATAAATTCCAGTTTCCATTTTTAGACACTGCCAGTAGGGTGTTCCTTTTATAATAAGAAAACCTTTGCAATGTTGAAACTACCCTTGAAAGGAGTGGTATGTCATAGACACTGCCTGAGTAAGTCCTTATGAGTAGCTGCAATATTTACCCCCACCATTTTCCAGCAGCTTGAACCTATATTTTGACCCACTGTTGTGATTTTGTGAATAAAATGTGGGTTATTGTAGTGCTTAGCAAAAGGATGATGGGATAACTTAGCTGTTTGGAGTCCTGTGGCACGAAATTGGGATCGGTAGCGCCCGTTGTTTGGGGCCTATGGGTCCCATTTCGGTACCAAAATGGTGTCGAATGCGCATGCACTCACTTGTGGAGCGAATCGTGCCGGACGCCATATTGGTGAGGGCGTTAGCGTGCGCGCAGCTAATGTTCACTGGAAGCATGCAGAGCAGGCAGATCATGATGTCAATCAGTGCGACTCCAGCTTAGGCTCGCACAGATGAACACGCGTTCAGCAGCAGGAAGGACCCTCCACCAGCACTATTTAAAGGGATCATTAACTACATACACTTAGTTGCTGGTTGATTTCTTCTGTCTGTTGCTACAATTCTACATGTGTTTGGTGCTTTCTATAGTTGTTTCAAGTTGCAAAAGTCTGCAGGGAGTGGTGTGGCAGGTGCTGAAGGACTTTTTCTGACTTCAAGGCTTCTGTACAAACCAATTGCTGCCAGAAATGGGTGCACTGGCATACCCCTTGGAAAACAGCATGACTGGGAGAATGAGCAGAGGCCATGCAGAGCAGGACATACTGCTGGAAGGGGGAGGAGGGGGAGAAGGGCTTTCAGCAGGAGGCCATATCTGGCCAGGATGTTTAGGAAGCAATTCTGCTACCTGAACCTCAGCGAGGAACAATGTGTGAGATATCTGCGCTTCAGTAAGGACGTCCTCACTGAAATCTGCCTCCTGCTGCAAACACAACTGCAACCTCAGAGCAGGGCAAGGACCGCATTGCCAGTGGCTGTGAAGGTGAGCGTGGTTATGAACGTTTATGCGTCTGGCTCCTTCCAGGCTGATGCTGGAGATATTTGCAACATCTCACAGTTTGCTGTTCACTGTTGAATAAGGGAGGTCACTGAGGCTCCCTATTCAAAGAGAACTGACTACATTTCATTCTCTCTTGCTAGACAGAAGCAGGCAGAGCGAGCACATGGCTTCGCTCGGATTTTAGGCTTCCCCATGGTGCAGGGGGCCATTGACTGCACGCACATCGATTTGCAGGCACCGCATGTCAACTCTGCCCTATGCTGGAACCGAAAGAGATTCCACTCCATCAATGTCCAGCAGGTGTGTGCAGGTCAATGCCCAGTATCCTGGCAGCAGTCCTGATGCCTGTAGTCTGCTGTGCCATCTGCATTTGAGCCACCATGGCAAAACAAAGGGTGGCTACTGGGCGACAAGGGCTATCCGCTAACGACATGGCCCATGACTCTGGTGCCCAACCCAAACACACTTGCACAGCATGCATACAATGAAAGTCATACTACCACACAAAATGTGATAGAGCAGACCATTGGTGTGCTGAAGCACGCTTCCGCTGCCTGGACCACTCTGGAGGAGCCCTGCAGTACTCGGCAGAGTGGGTGTTAAGATACATGATGGTCTGCTGCACAACTGCGCCATCATGAGGGTATAACCCATGCCCCCAGCTATTCAGCGAGCAACTAAGGAGCAGGAGGAAGAGGAAGAGAGGAGGCAACCTAGACAGCCCCTTTCTATCTGGGCTGTCTGTGAAGAACTCATCTGAGTTCGATACCAGTAACCACAACCCCAATTCCCCTTCACCAACAGTCCCACTCCTTATCTTCTCTCTCTCACTGACCATCACAGCATCCGCTTGGCCACAATGTAAAAATAAAAGCCACCACAAAATAAACATGCTGTGGTAAACCACTTTTATCGTTCACTATCGTTACACTATGGTTATCACTGTTTATATCGTTACACTATGGTTATCACTGTTTACACTGTTGTATCACTACACAAGGTCACCTCTTGTCACGCTGTTATACCTGGGCTGACCACAGCTGACTCCGCCCATGACTCCACCTGCTTGCCCAGGTATAAAGGTGGTCGACTGGCTGGTATTCCTCCTTGTTGGACCCGATCACCCACGAGGGTGGGCTCTGCTATTTAGCCAATAAAAACCTATAGTTACTATCTTAACTCGTCGCTTTTCATTGGATGAATTGATAGGTATATCAATTTTATTGGCTAAATTTTGAAATGAGTGGATCGGAGCAGCCAAACGACCAGCCAAACGGCCAGCTACAACAGCCATAGCAGCCGGCCTGGCTGCGAGCCCTCCGACCGCCGTACCTGGATCTAAACCCACAGGCAACGAACTCAGCCCTCGACTTCAAACACTGGCTGCGCTGTTTCGAATCCTACCTGGGAGAATCCGGCGTGCCTCCGGGATCCAAACTAAGAGTTCTGACCGCCCAAGTGAGCCCTAAAGTATTTGCAATCATCCAGGACCTTACTACATATGAGGACGCCCTCAACCTGCTGAAAGAGCAGTACCGGAGCCCGGTAAACTCTATGTATGCCAGACATCTCCTAAGATCCCGCTCGCAACAGCCAGGAGAGTCTGTAGATGAATTTTTACGGGCGCTACAAACACTCGGCAGGGACTGTGACTTTAAAGCTGTAACGGCTGCAGAAAATACTGAAGGGAATATCCGCGATGCCTTCGTGAAAGACCTTCGGTCCGACTACTCACGGCAAAGACTGCTCGAATCAAAGGACCTCGACCTGAATACAACTGCAGCCCTCGCTCGCTCTCTGGAAGTGGCCCATCGGGACCTCGAGGTGTATTCCAGGTACTGTGCTGCGCGACCCTGGGACTCCGGCCCGACCTCGGCCACAATACCCCTCGCACCGCCGCCTCTGGGACCTACCTCAGCGTCGGCGGCCCAGAATCGATCGGGACCGCCACCCCCGGTATTGGCTGCAACATCGGAGCCCTGCGATCGGGCCGCCGGCTGCTTCTTCTGTGGCCAGGCGAAACACCCGAGGATGCGCTGCCCTGCAAGAAACGCGACTTGCTCCGATTGCCACAAGAAAGGCCACTTCGCTAAGGCCTGCAGGGGGAGAGCCACAGACGCCAGCAGTGCCTCATGCGAGTTGTGGGGGCGGCCATCTTTCATCAAGGCCACAGATGCCAGTATCCCCTCGCGTGAGTCGTGGGGGCGGCCATCTTTGATCAAGGCCACCGACACCAGCAGTGCCGCATGTGAGTTGTGGGGGCGGCCATCTTCTCCGCCATTTTATTCAACCTCGTGGGCGCCGCCATTTTGTCCACCACACTCGACCGCCACCTTGCCTCCAGACCCGACCACCACCTCACCCGCAGACTACAGCAGCTCGCTCAGCCATACGCTAGCCTCCGCCACGACCTGCCTGTTCGACAGCGGAAGCACGGAGAGTTTCATCCATCCAGACACGGTGAGCCACCAAGAGCAGGCGGTACAGCGCCGGGGACAGAGCTTTTATTAGCTCTGAGGTGCAGCGTCTCCTGAAGGAGGGCATCATCGAGAGGAGCAACAGCCCCTGGCGTGCCCAGGTCGTAGTCTTTAAGACCGGCAATAAAAACCGCCTGGTCATCGACTACAGCCAAACCATAAACCGGTACACCCAGCTGGACGCATACCCCCTTCCCCGCATATAGAAACATAGAAACATAGAGATAGGAACAGGAGTAGGCCATTCGGCCCCTCGAGCCTGCTCCGCCATTCAATGAGATCATGGCTGATCTTCGTCTGAGATCATAGCTGATCTTCGTCTGAGATCATAGCTGATCTTACCAGTTCAGTACCCCGTCCCCGCCTTTTCTCCGTAACCCTTAATCCCCTTAGCCTTCAGAAATATATCCAATTCTCTCTTGAAAATATTTATTGAATTAGCCTTCACAGCCCTCTGTGGCAGGGAATTCCACAGGCTCACCACTCTTTGAGTGAAGAAATTCTTCCTCATCTCTGTTTTAAATGATTTGCCCGCTATTTTTAGACTGTGGCCCCTGGTTCTGTGCTCCCCGGCCATTGGAAACATTCTCTCTGAATTCAGCCTGTCCAGGCCTGCCATAATTTTATATGTTTCGATGAGATCCCCTCTCAATCTTCTAAACTCCAGTGAGTACAAGCCCAAACTATTTAATCTCTCTTCGTAGGTCATTCCCGCCATTCCAGGTATCAGCCTGGTGAATCGCCGTTGCACTCTTTCCATGGCAAGAACATCCTTCCGCAGATGGGGCGACCAAAACTGTACACAATACTCCAGAAGCGGTCTCACCAGCACCTTGTACAGCTGTAGTAAGGTATCCCTATTCCTATACTCGAACCCCCTTGATATGAAGGCCAACATACCATTTGCCTTCTTAATCGCCTGTTGCACCTGCATGCTCTCCTTCAGTGACTGGTGCACAAGAACACCCAGGTCCCTCTGCACTTCCCCATCTCCCAATCTATTGCCATTTAGATAATAATCTACCCTCCTGTTTTTACCCCCAAAGTGGATAACCTCGCATTTATCCACATTATAGTGCATCTGCCACGTATCCGCCCATTCCCCCAACCTGTCCAAATCGCACTGTAGCCTCCTGACATCCTCATCAGAGCCCACCCCTCCTCCTAGTTTAGTGTCGTCAGCGAATTTGGAAATATTGCATCCAATTCCCTGATCCAGATCATTTATATATATTGTGAACAGCTGGGGTCCCAGGACAGATCCTTGCGGCACCCCGCTGGCCACTGCCTGCCACTCCGAAAACGAGCCGTTTATTCCAACTCTCTGTTTTCTATCCGCCAGCCAGTTCTCTATCCACGTTAATACTTTGCCCCCAATTCCATGAGCCTTAATTTTGCATGATAATCTTTTGTGTGGAACCTTATCGAAGGCTTTCTGGAAGTCAAGGTACACCACATCCACTGGCTCTCCCCCATCTATTTTACCAGTTACTTCCTCAAAAAATTCCAGCAGATTAGTCAAACACGATTTACCCTTTGTAAATCCATGTTGACTCTGTCCGATCCTTTCCCCATTTGTCAAGTGCTCCGCTATTTTATCCTTAATAATGGACTCTAGCATTTTGCCCACAACCGATGTAAGGCTTACTGGTCTATAATTCCCTGCTTTCTCTCTACCCCCCTTTTTAAATATTGGGGTAACATTAGCTACCCTCCAATCCACGGGTACTGTTCCCGAGTCAATGGAGTTCCGGAAGATGATCCTTAGAGCATCTGCTATCTCCAGGGCCACCTCCTTAAGTACCCTAGGATGTAGTTTATCAGGCCCCGGGGATTTGTCGGCCTTCAGTCCCCTCAACTTACCCAACACCATATCCCTAGAGATACTAATTTCTGTCAGCTCCTCCCTCTCATTAGTCCCTATGTTTGCCGATATTCCTGGGAGGTTATTTGTGTCCTCCTTTGTGAATACAGAACCAAAGTATGAGTTTAATTGGTCTGCCATTTCCTTATTCTCCATTATATATTCTCCCGAATCGGACTGCAAGGGACCGACTTGGGATTTTACCAGTCTTTTCCTCCTGATATACCGATAAAAGCTTTTGCAGTCTGTCTTTATGTTTGCTGCAAGTTTACTTTCGTATTCTATTTTCCCCTTCCTGATTAATCCCTTTGTCCTCTTTTGCTGTATCCTGTACTGCCCCCAATCTTCCGGTCTGGTGCTTTTTTTTGCCAGTTGATATGCCCTTTTTTTTTATTTTATGCTGTCCCTAATTTCCCTCGTTATCCACGGTTGAGTCACCTTTTTAGGTTTATTTTTATGCCAAACCGGTATAAACATGTTCTGGAATTCTTCCATTCTATCTTTGAATGCTTGCCATTGTCTCTCCACTGTCAATCCCCCCAGAAACACCACCCAATCAATCTTACCCAATTCCCGTCTCATACCCTCGTAATTCCCTTTATTTAAGTTCTGGACCTTAGTCTCTGATTCAATTTCCTCACTCTCCATCTCGACTGAGAGCTCGATCATATTATGATCGCTCTGACCCAAGGGGCCTCGTACAAGAAGATTGCTGATAAGTCCCTTCTCATTGCACAATACCCAGTCTAAAATGGCCTGATCTCGAGTCGGCTCCTCGACATATTGGTCCAGATAACCGTCCCGAAAACATTCCAGGAATTCCTCCTCCTCAGAATTTTTACTAATTTGGGTAGTCCAATCAATATGTAAATTAAAGTCACCCATGATGACAGCTGTGCTCTTATCGCACGCTTCTCTAATTTCCCTTTTTATGCCTTCCCTCACCTCCATATTACTATTTGGAGGCCTATATATCACACCCACTAACGTTTTCCTCCCCTTGCTATTTCTCATTTCTACCCATACAGATTCCGTTTCATCCGAGTTAATATCCTTCCTTTCCATTGCATTAATCCCCTCCTTTACCAGCAATGCTACCCCACCTCCCCTACCTTTTTGCCGATCCTTCCTAAATATTGTATATCCCTGGATGTTAAGTTCCCAGCCTTGCCCACCCTGCAGCCACGTTTCTGTAATCCCAATCAAATCATACTTGTTTACCTCTATTTCCACAACTAATTCATCCACCTTGTTCCTAATGCTTCTAGCATTAAGATACAAAGCCTTCAGGCTTGCTTTTTTCACACTCTCATTATGAATTAGTTTGGCCCTTTGTGTTTCTCTCCTTTGCTTATTGCTTCTCACCTTTCTACCATCTATTTCCGACTTCATATGACTTCCCTCTTTTCCACTACCTAGGTTCCCATCCCCCTGCCAAATTAGTTTAAATCCTCCCGAACCGCCCTAGAAAATATTACCCCGAGGACATCGGCTCCCTCACAGTTCAGGTGTAGACCGTCCCCTTGGTACAGGTCACTCCTCCCCAAGAACTGGTTCCAATGCCTCAAGAATTTAAATCCCTCTCCCTTGCACCACTGCTCAAGCCACGTATTTAGCTTATCTATCTTACTCTCTCTAAACTTATTAGCTCGTGGCACTGGTAGCAATCCAGAGATTACTACCTTTGAGGTCCTACTTTTCAATTTAGCTCCTAACTCCCTAAATTCAGCTTGTAGGACCTCCTCCCTCTTTTTACCTACATCGTTGGTACCTACATGTACCACGACAACTGGCTGATCCCCCTTCAGAATGCTCTGCACCCGCTCCGAGACATCCTTGACCCTTGCACCAGGGAGGCAACATACCATCTTGGAGTCTCGGTCTCGGCCACAGAAACTCCTATCTATCCCCCTTACAGTACCGGGTATTCTCCACCATCGACCTTAAGTCGGCCTATCACCAACTCCCTATCCGCCCTGAGGACCGCCAGTATACCGCCTTCGAGGCGAATGGCCGCCTCTACCACTTCCTTAGGGTTCCCTTCGGCGTCACCAACGGGGTTTCGGTCTTCCAAAGGGAGATGGACCGGATGGTTGACCAGAACGGGCTGCAGGCCACGTTCCCTTATCTAGATAACGTCACCATCTGCGGCCGCGACCGGCAGGGCCACGATGTTAATCTGGAGAAATTCCTCCGTACGGCCGAATGGCTGAACCTCACTTACAATAAGAAGAAATGTGTGTTTAACACCTCGCGTCTCGCCATATTCGGCTGCGTAGTAGAGAACGGGGTCATCGGCCCCGACCCCGAAAGAATGCGCCCCCTCATGGAGCTACCCCTCCCCCACTGTCCAAAGGCGCTGAAGAGAACCCTGGGGCTCTTCGCCTACTATGCCCAATGGGTGCCGAATTATGCGGACAAAGCCAGACCCCTCATGAAGTCCACCTCCTTCCCCCTGACGGCAGAAGCGTGCGCAGCCTTCTCCCTCATAAAGGGAGACATTGCTAAGGCCACAATGCACGCGGTGGATGAGTCTATCCCTTTCCAAGTGGAGAGCGATGCATCCGACTTCGCCCTAGCAGCAACCCTTAACCAGGCGGGGAGACCGGTGGCCTTCTTCTCAAGGACCCTCCAGGGCCCTGAGATCCGACACTCTTCGGTCGAGAAGGAGGCCCAGGCGATCGTGGAGGCAGTAAGACGCTGGAGGCATTACCTGGCAGGCAAACGATTTACCCTCCTCACCGACCAGCGTTCAGTCGCTTTTATGTTTAATAACAAGCTGAGGGGCAAAATCAAGAACGACAAGATCTTGAGGTGGAGAATCGAGCTCTCCACCTATGATTATGATATCTTGTACCGACCTGGTAAACTGAACAAACCCCCAGATGCTCTATCACGAAGTACATGCGCCAACGCGCAAATTGATAGACTGCAGACCCTCCACAACGACCTCTGCCACCCCGGGGTCACCAGACTTTACCACTTCATTAAGGCCCGCAACCTGCCCTACTCCATCGAAGAGGTCAGGACCATGACCAGGAACTGCCAAACCTGTGCCGAATGCAAACCGCATTTCTTTAGGCCGGACAGAGCAAGCCTGATCAAGGCCACCCGCCCCTTCGAGCGCTTGAGCATCGATTTTAAGGGGCCCCTCCCGTCCTCTGACCGTAATGTGTACTTCCTCAACATCATTGATGAGTACTCCCGTTTCCCCTTTGCCTTCCCCTGCCCAGACATGACCAGTACCACGGTCATCAAATGCCTGAACGACCTCTTCGCCTTGTTCGGGTTCCCAAACTATATACATAGCGACCGGGGCTCATCCTTCATGAGCGAGGAACTTCGCCAGTTCCTACTAGCGAGAGGCATTGCTGCAAGCAGGACCACCAGCTAAAACCCCCGAGGGAACGGCCAGGTGGAAAGAGAGAACGCGACTGTCTGGAAGGCCGTTCTCTTAGCCTTAAAGTCTAAGGGCCTGCCAACCTCTCGCTGGCAGGAAGTCCTCCCGGCAGCGCTGCATTCCATCTGGTCACTGCTTTGCACGGCCATTAACGCCACCCCCCATGAACGAATGTTTGTTTTCCCCAGGAAGTCGACTACGGGAACCTCGCTACCAACATGGCTGACTTCTCCGGGGCCCGTCTTGCTGCAAAAGCACGTGAGGGCCCATAAAATGGACCCCCTGGTCGAGAGGGTGGACCTCCTGCACGCCAACCCCCAGTACGCCTATGTGGCATACCCAGACGGGCGGGAGGACACAGTCTCCTTACGAGACCTTGCACCCTCGGGCACCCCTGAGACACCACCGTTACCCCCCACCACCCCCCCAAATCCACCCCAGGTAGACGGCATGCCGGAACCCCACGAGCCTTCGCCGACCACGCAGACACCAGCATTAACATCGGATACTGCATCACCGCCGCCGCTGCTGCGCCGATCAGAGAGACTTACGAGGCCTCCGGACAGACTGACATACCCGAACTGGTAGCACACTTCACCCCACCGGACTCAAATCTAAACAAGGGGTGAATGTGGTAAACCACTTTTATCGTTCACTATCGTTACACTATGGTTATCACTGTTTATATCGTTACACTATGGTTATCACTGTTTACACTGTTGTATCACTACACAAGGTCACCTCTTGTCACGCTGTTATACCTGGGCTGACCACAGCTGACTCCGCCCATGACTCCGCCTGCTTGCCCAGGTATAAAGGTGGTCGACTGGCTGGTATTCCTCCTTGTTGGACCCGATCACCCACGAGGGTGGGCTCTGTTATTTAGCCAATAAAAACCTATAGTTACTATCTTAACTCGTCGCTTTTCATTGGATGAATTGATAGGTATATCACATTCCAAACAAAATTTATAAATAAAATCATATTGCATAAAAAGTCAACTAATCACACTTGTGCATTCCCTTAGTGCCTGCCTTCTGTGTGCCTTTGCCTGTCCTAGTGCTGCTACGCAGTGCTACCCCAGTGGCTGCAGCAAGACTGCTGATTTGCAGTGGAGGAGACTGCAGATGGCCTTGCAGGACAACCTCAAGCAGCTCTGGCCCTGGAAGGCCCAGCTGTAGACTGCACCACCTCAGCATGGGCGGCAGCAGCATGGGCTGGCTCGCTGGCTGACAGGCAACAGCAAGGGCACTGGCACAGTGGGAGTGGTGGGAGAACAAATTCTGTCTTCCTGAGAGGACAGCAGGTTCGTGCTCCATGGAGCCACTGCTATATCCCAGGGTGGCGCCTCAGCAATCCTATTAATCTGATGGAGGGCAGATTGCTGGAATGCTGTGATACCCTTTGCACACTGTAATCCACAGCCATGATGGCAGCAAGCTGACCTTGCATGACAGCAGTACTCAGATGTTGGGTGGCTGCTAATTGTGCTTCATCACGGTTGGGTCTACAAGTGCGCTAATGGAGTTGGCCACCACTTCCATGCTGGAAAGGACGGATTCAAAGCTCTATGCAAAGCCCTGTGCCAAGTTGGTGTCGGACTCCTCCATGCTCCTTGACATTGGCTGCAGGCTTTCTGGCAGGCTTCCCAATGCATCAAGCATTTCTGTGTGCATACCCATCGGCGTTCTTTTGTGGGCAGCTCCATTGAAGTCCCCATTTGAGTCCTCTGTAGCGGAACCCATCCGTGACCTCGCCCTTTGGCGAGCTGGCACCTGTGCAATCCTTTCCCCTGCTCTGGCTCCAGCACACTCGTGCCCGGTGTCTCACCACATGCAGATTCCGCCTCTAATCTACCCTCTAAGATACACGCAGTGTCAGTAGCTGAGCTGGTGGCTGCGAGTGTGAAATCAAGTAATGGTGTTTCTTCATCATCACTCTCTTTGTGCTCTTCCTCCACTGCCTGGCCAGGTTGCAGCTCTTTGGTATCTGAAAAGAAAAAGGCACAAGGATAAGGTTGTGGGTGGGGCAGGTTGTGGGGGTGTATGGAGGAAGTAAGGGGTGCATGCTTACACCATCTGCAGCTTGTAAATTAGAAGAGATTGTGGGATGAGGGGGAAGTGGGTTGTGAGAAGGAGGATTAGGTAAGAGGATACCGTTATCTTCGATGGTTTCGGCCCCACTGCTGGCCACAGCCTCAGCAATGGCCATCCCAATAATGGCCAGCACCATCTCCTCCATGCGGGTTAGGACATGCAGGTGCACCTGTCCCCCTCCAGTTTGCTCCTGCTGCCTCTGGTTGTGCGCCACCTTCTCCTGCAAGAGAGAGGGAAGTATGACAGTGAGTGCGGTGCAATCTCTTTGTGTGATGTGGCTGTCATGGTTGAATAGCTGGCAGTGTGTGCAAGCTGTGAGATGTGGTGTGAAGCTTGCAGCAGTGCTAAGTGTTTGAGGGTGAGGTGAAGCATATGAATGTTCGGTATGAGTCCTGATTGATAGAGATTGTTGGTAGGTGTGTGATAGGGATGTGGTGAATTGAGCAGTGGCTGAGGCTAGTGGTGCAGTTGGTAGGATATGGCATTTGAAGATGCATTCACTGACCTTGATAACTCGTGTGAGGTCATTGAGCTTCTTACGGCACTGCATTAAGGTCCTCGGGGCTGGACTCCTGGCATTGACCGCCATGGCTATCTGTTCCCATTGCCTTTTGACCGTGTGTCTGGAGGGCCTCCTTCCCCCTGTGGACACAGGACATCTCTCCTTCTTTCCACCTCCTCCACCAAGACCCCCAGTGCAGAGTACGAAAACCTTGGAGCCCGCTCTCTCTCCTGTTGTGCAATTCCTCACACTTTCCCAGGTCAGAATCCCTTCAACCACCACTCCCAACACCTGCTCCAGCCACAATGCACCTCCCCTTTAAGCAGTGCAGGCTAGCTTTAAGTGGTGCTAGCGTCTCACGATATTGGCCCCCTTCTGATGCGTCCAGCCAAAGAACATATCTGCTGGCTGGACGCAGACGTCATTTAAGTGAACAGGCAGCATGAAGTTGGCCTGTTTTTGGGGGCTATCCAATATAACCCCCTAGTTTCAAAATGACAGCCCTATCAAACAGCAAGTTCAATAAGTGAATCTGATAATTGAACTGCAGCCAAAAATAAACAGATTTTGGAGATCTTGGAGGCGGGATTGGCCCTTAAGGCCCTTAACAACCAATTAATTGCCTCTATAATCCCATTTTGAGAGGCCGTTCTGATTTTAACACATTTCCCCCATCCTGCGCGTCTCCTCTGGAACATGCCAGTTAATCCTGGTGGCCTCACAAGTGGCTTGCTTACTAACAGCTGCAGCTCCACCATTAAAAAGGAGTTTTCAGCAATCATCATTTGCAAGTGGCAGAATTTTGTTGTCTCAGATCTGGGGGAACTTTTAGCAGGCATACTCAGTGTTGTGGAAGTTTGGAGCCTGACACCCATCTCCAGTGTGACCTCCTGGGAAACCCCTCTCCCCACCTTGACTGAGCACTTCCTCAACTGAGGTGTATACCAGAAGCATGGGAACCATTTATTTCCTTTCCTCCTGGACATTAGATTCGGACGAAGACCAGCCGTGGCAGCAGCAGAACCATGAACAACAGCAACACCAACAGCAGCAACAACAACAGGAGCGCCAAGCTGCTGCTCACCCACCTGAAGCTGCACAGAGCAGAAGGTGCCAGCACGCGACCACATTGCTGCCCGGGATGCAAGGGACGCACTGATGTTGGCCAGATTTGCTTAGCATGCACAATCAAACACCTTTGCCTCACACCTTCGTACCAGATCATCGACAATGGACAAGAACCTGTGGATTCCTATCATTCTGACCACCATACTGACAATTGCAAGTCGCCCTAAGCCCTCAATTTGGAAGTCCCATTTGCGAAATGACACAGGCCACAACTTCAACAGTTTGCCATCAAATCTGTTTATCATAAAAATTCAAGGATGGCTTGTCAAAAATCAATACAACAGAACACCCAAGTGACTACCCTTGTGACTACTTGTGCTTTATTTTCCTCTTACGCGTGCTTCTACGTGGTGCTTCCCCTGTAGCTTCAGCAGATGTGGAGGCCCCTTGCTCACTCTTGCTGCTCCTGCCTTGACACATTTGGCGGCCGTCCTCTGGGGTTGCGAACCCGTGAGGACTCGGCAAGTGTCTGCTGCTCCTGTGGCTGTGCAGGGGCTGAGACGCCCATCTCAGTTGGGTGAGGACTCTGGTGGGGCTTTGACCGAGGGCTTTGCAGTGGCACAGTCGTGTGAGCGCTTGGAGAGGAACTCCCACTTCCTTGTTGTCTGCCACCAACATCACTCTCATCGGTCAGCCCCAGAGCACCTTGCTGCACTTCAGGGGGGCCATGAGGACCCATATCTGCACTGGAAGTCCTACTCCAGAGGACTTCCATGAAGCTCTGGTTTCTATGCTCAATAGCTGACCATCGCTTCTCAAGAGATGTCAGTCTATTCTGAACAATGACCATGTTTTCAATACCCTAGCAACTAAGCTCCTCCATGACCGTAGCCATCCTCTCCTCTACGGTAGCCAGCCTTACCACGTAGGTAGCCATCCTTTCCACGGAGGTTGCCATCCTTTCCGTGGTGATTCATTCATGCGCCAATGCCTCCACAAAGGCTCTGCTCATGTTCGCGATGGACTCCTCCATCCACTTCACACTTGCAGCGACCCTGGAGACAAAACCTGCCAGAGACTCCTGCAACTGTTCCTGGAGTTCCAGCACTGCTCTCCTTCTGGATGGACCCGGAGGCACAGGGTCGACATGCAGCTGAGCCAAGCTGGCAGAGTCCTGTGCCCTCCGACGAGGACTCTCCACTGCTGTCCCTGTCTCCACCATCTGCTGATCCTCACTTGTGATCTGTGATACACCAGGTGACAACACTACTCTATCTAGCGAAGGTCCCACCGAGGTGTGAGTGTCTGCATTGGTGCTGGGTGTGCTGAATCCTGCTGACGCTGCGCCCTCAGAGGTTGCAGCTTCCTCTGAGGAGTCTTGAGGCTCAGGCTGTTCCTCCTGGACAGTGGGGACGGGAGCTCTCGGTGGTCCTGTGGGGGAGTAAAGGAAAGAGTTAGAGATGTGAGGTAAAGGTTGCATGCACATTGAATTGTGCAGATGATCATAAGTCAATCTGTTAGAGCATCAGAATTTTTATCAGTCACTCATGCAATGTCAATGAGATAGATGCTAAACTATTCTGTCACCAGCTTGCTGTGATGCGCCCGTCTGTCCATCCCCCACTTGCGAATCGTCCTCCACTCTGGCGATCTCCAGGGCCGCCTCCTCCGAAGTCGTGAGCTGGGCTACTGAGGATGGCCTTCCTCCTGTGCTCCCTCTTTCCCTCTTATTTCTCTTTTCCTGCAATGAGGGACACGTGGAGTTTGAGTGAGAATGAAGGAGTGAGTGTAGAGAATCCATAGCATAGATGCTTAGAAGGAGACAAAGGACTCTCCCTGTGTGTTGTAAGTAGTTGTTGTCATTGCATCACAGTGATAGGGAGTGTGAGGGCTGCATGGTCGAATAGTTAAGTGAATGTGACCATAGAGAGAGAGAGAATGGGTAAGGATGCAGGGATGTAAGGGTCAAGTGGGATGTGGAGGAAGAGGTTGGCAAAGCAGAGTGCTGGTGAGGAGAGGCGATGGGGATCAGATTGAGGCTGATGGGAATGCCATACTCACTTTTCCTGTGCGGATAAGGTCATGAAACCTCTTCCTGCACTGTAGCCAGGTTCTGCTGTACATAGAAATTGTGTTTACCTCTTGGGCCACTTGCAGCCACACAGCTTTAGTCTGCTGGGGAGGCTTTTTCCTCCCTGAGGAAGGGAAGAGTACCTCCTTATTTGCTCTTGCTCCCTCCACCATAGCTTGGAAGGAGGCCTCATCGAATCTTGCAGCACACTTTGGTCTACTGGTGGACATAATTGGTGAAGGAAGTGCTCAGAACAATGGGCATAAAGTTTAAAGGCTGAAAAAGAAGCAAGGCTGCTTACAGGCCTTAAATCCAGCAGCATTGATGATGTCATTGGAGGCGACTTTCTGTATCAAAAGGCTCATTGGGCCAGGGGTTTCCACACGCTGGAAATCAAGTGCCCAATTAGGGCAAAATCGCACTTTTGTCCCACTTCACATCAGTGTCAGGATCCTGACATGACGACCACCTGACGCGCCCCCAGCCCACCCCCAATGGCAAAATTCAGCCCTCTGTGTTTCTAAGCATTCATCAAAGTAGCAGATCTACAGTTGGAAAAGGTTGGTATTTTATGAATGCTTTTGTTCACCTTTGCTCGGAGAAGCCATTTTTTCCCACTAAATTATACACAAATTAAATAAATGTACTACTGAATATTCCCACTTGCAAGGTTGTGGGAGGAATCATAAAAGACGGTTGGCGCCTTAACAGAACTGCATTTATATATTAGTATATAATTTAATTCAGCAGCAAATTCTGAACGAACTGCTTTGTGAGCTTTTTCCCATAAATTTCCACAAGCTGACGAGTAAAATAAAGCAATCCTAAGCATGATGATCTCACACAGCTTTCTGAACCCCACACTGTTGTGGACTAGGTGTTGAAGGGGGAGGAGCTTGTAACTTAACAACCTTTGGATTGCCTGTTTATACAGATTGAACCCAAAGTCAAAGCCAGTTTGAAATGCACTGAATTTAAATTGATGAAAAACTCTCACTTGTGAGATGGAATTGTTGCTGTGCACCATGCTGGTAGTCCTGCAATTCCATCTGTGATTCTTCACACACTGAGTTTCTGATCTTAGCCAGGACACCTGTGGGAGACACTGCACAGTGATCAGGCTCTTTGCCACACAGAGGGAAGACTAGGCATGAAGTAATTTTGCTCTCGAGTCTCTAGGAATTAAAGACTAACCACCCAGGCACTGCTGTGAGCAACCCAGGAGAACAATCACAGGGGCATTAAAAAAAATTGTTTCAAAAAAAAAATTATTTGAACCCTTTTGTTTACAAGATATAAAAATATTGGAAATGGGACTGACAATCCAGAATCATCCAATCGGGTAATGAAGAGTCTATTGACTTTCCAATTGGTGTAGGAAGGCTGTACACCAGGAGGATGGACTTGTCAGGTGACCAATGACAGGAGTGCGGGGGTGGGGCAATTGAAGGTAGGAGGTCAGGTGATGAAATCTCCAGGAATATAGCCAACCAGAGTTGGCAACCCTTGTGGGAGGGCATGCACCACTTAGCAGCTGGCAGAGCCCTGAGAACAAAATACCTGATCACCCTCTTGCCGGGAGAACGGAAGGGGTAGAAGGTAATACAAAATGAAAGAAAAGATTTTAACTTGAGATCGAGTCCATTTTGGTTGAGCAAGTTTAACCTCTGAGTAGCTGAACCATATAGACCAGGAGAGTCCCAGGTTCAATCCCCTGTCTACGTTGAGGTAAATGATCTCAAATGGGGCAATGGTAGTGGTGCTGCAATTAGCCTCAGCACCCCTAGACAAGGGAGGGGTAAATAGGCCATGGTTCACACTCTTAATTGCTCTCCGGTAACCCCTTCTGGATGTGTATGTTTGTGGAAATGACTGGGCTCAGCTGTCCCTTCATGGGTGATTAATCTGTCAACGTTCACTGTCTGGGCTCACACATTAAAAAGAGGGCCTCTGGCATCTGTGTGACCCCCAGCCTAATGAGGAATCAATACTTTCAGGAGGAAAGGGGGAAAAACATTAAAAGAAATGAAACAAAATAGGGAGGATAAAATAAAGTGGAGAAGAAATTGCTGTTCGGAGATTCAAATTGAGAATGAGCATCAGAGCACCATGTAAAATGAACAGTTGTGATACAAAACAGCACACTATTATTCTGTTAAACTAGCTTCTGTTAATTGAGTTGGTCTTGATGGTTTCCTAATTTTTGTTGAAATGTCATCTGTAATCTTATTGAAAATACAGCTTGTTTATCCAGCAGCACTCTCATATTATACAGTTAAACTGGAAGCATTATGTAATAGCTGCTCTTTACTGTAAGTCACAGGCATGAGCCAGAGCACTTCCATCTAACAATGAAGAAAGTACTTATGAGAAATGATCTCCTAGTACTTTAGGTCAGCGGAGTTGAATTCTAGGCTTGCTCTGTGTGCTGTTGCGTATTGACTGTGAGCAAACATGCAGTAGCATTAACACGGCGACAGTTGTTTATGCAAACACTGCCTAATTGTTAATTGCTGGATGTTTGTGTCTTGAAAGTTCTAGTTGACTTGTCACAAACGGTGCCCAGGGAATTAATAACTACTGCCTCTGATGTAGCTTAGACCTCTGAGGACCACAGGAACGTTTCTGTACCAGAAGACAATATTTCTTTTACATGAGCTTCTTGGAATAACAAGGCATGGCATCACAAAGTGTTGGCCATTCACCCCCAGAGACTTGGCACCAGCTCAGCTTACACAGGCAGGTAACCAAGCAAAGTCTGTACGGGAGAAAATGGGGGTGAGGGGAATGGAGTATTTCCATACCCTTGTGTATATACTATATATATTTTAAACTACTTTATCCACAATGTGCCTCAACTTTCAAATTTTATGTTCTAAATTGTTTTGCATCTGTTTTATGATACCCATGGGTTGATTTTGACTGTGTGCGATAGTATAAAATGGGTGATAGCCAGTCGGCAGTCTGTTTTACACCTCTCCCGATTTTTATTTCTATTGAAGTCAATGTTTTACAGAATCGCACAAAGTCAAGATCTACCCCAGTGTGTACATATTGGCCCGGATTTTGAGAGGCCGATGACGGCATATGCAGTTGTGAGCCCTCAGAATGGCCCAGTAAGTTCTGGGTTACCACATGCACGAAAACCCAGAACTTGCGATCTGTCAAGTTTTTCCTTGATAGCTTGTCCGCATGCGCCCCAAAAACACTTTTACTGGCGCAAACTACTGCCCAGCGAATGCCCATGAAACCCTTGCGCCTGGTAAAAGCAGACATAAGGCCTGTTTTTACCAGTGTAAGGATTAAAATAAATGTCAAATTAAAATTTTTAAAATGATTAAAACATACAAAAGCATTTAAAATTAGTTTGTGTAAATTTTGGGACGGAATAAAATGTTTTTACTGTATTATTTTACCAAAAAATTAATTTTTATTTTAAATGCTTAATCAAAGGGACTTTTAATTAATTTTGAACATGGGAATATTTATTTTTATTAGAATTGTGTTAATTATTTATTTGGGGATTTCTCATAAGCTTATGAGGAATCCCCCTTTCTAATTGGTTGGCCTGGCCCACGTGATCCCAGAGATGCTTCCGAACTGCCTGCATTCCTGGGATCCATAGGCCTTTATGCAGGCATACGCCTGCAGGCCCAGGACCCAAAGACTCTGAAACTGGTCGTGATCTTACCTTTCGATGCGAGTTGGGAGCGGGTCAACTGACTTGCGGGTTCCGATCCAGCCCCCAACAACGCCCGAAGCAACGATGCTATTTTGCGTCAATTGACCTTGTTAAGCCCGCCCTGCGGGCTTGCCGGCCAATTAAGAGAAAGCCGGTGTCAGGTGACGTCAGTTGATGACGCGTCATCTGCCAGTTTTCTTAAAGGGGACACGCTTATTTTTGTTTGACATGATTTTTCAGTGTTTGACAGCATTGAGGTGCTGCAAACACTGCCAATCACTGTACAAAGACGAGACCTTGCCCCCAGGCTCTCCAGAGACTCTCCTTGGGATAAAACAGATGGCAGCTACAGGTGAAGTTACACAAGCGATCTGTCACTGGTGAGCGAGGTTCTCCCAATGAGGTGGGACTACACAAACACTTAAAACTTTATTACCTACAGAAAAGTCTCAATACTTTTAGGAGAACATAGGGACTAATGAGAGGGAGGAACTGAAAGAAATCAGTATTTGTAGGGAAATGGTGTTGGGGAAGTTGACTGGATTGAAGGCCGATAAATCCCCAGGGCCTGATAATCTACATCCTAGGGTACTTAAGGAAGTGGCCCTGGAGATAGTAGATGCATTGCTGGACATCTTCCAGAACTCGATAGACTCTGGAACAGTACCCATGGATTGGAGGGTAGCTAATGTTACCCCACTATTCAAAAAAGGTGGTAGAGAAAAAGTGGGGAATTATAGACCAGTAAGCCTGACATCGGTAGTGGGGAAAATGCTAGAGTCCATAATAAAAGATGTAACAGCAGAGCACTTGGAAAGCAGTGACAGGATTGGACAAAGTCAACATGGATTTACAAAAGGTAAATCATGCTTGACTAATCTACTGGAATTTTTTGAGGATGTCTGGTAAAATAGATAAGGGAGAACCAGTGGATGTGGTGTATTTGTACTTTCAGAAGGCTTTCGATAAGGTCCCGCAAACCCATGGGTGCAAAATTAAGGCACATGGGATTGCGGGCAAGGTATTGACTTGGATAGAGAACTTGTTGGCAGATAGAAAGCAAAGAGTTGGAATAAACGGGTCGTTTTCCGAGTGGCAGGCAGTGACTAGTGGGGTACTGCAAGGATCGGTCCTAGGACCCCAGCTGTTCACAATATATATTAATGATGTGGACGAGGGAATTGGATGTAATATCTCCAAATTTGCAGATGACACAAAACTGGGTGGGAGGGTATGCTGTGAGGAGGATGTTGTGAAACTCCAGTACGATTTGGACAGTTTGGGTGATTGGGCAGAAACATGGCAAATGCACTATAATGTGGATACATGTGAGGTTATCCACTTTGGTGGCAAAAACAGGAAGGCAGATTATTATTTGAATGGCAATAGATTGGGAGAAGGGGAAGTGCAAAGAGTCCTGGGTGTCCTTGTGCACCAGTCGCTGAAGGTAAGCATGCAGGTGCAGCAGGCGGTTAAGAAGGCAAATGGTATGTTGGCCTTCATAGCAAGAGGGTTCGAGTACAGGAACAAGGATGTCTTGCTGCAGTTGTACAGGGCCTTGGTGAGACCGCACCTTGAGTATTGTGTGCAGTTTTGGTCGCCTTATCTGAGGAAGGATGTTCTTGCCATGGAAGAAGTGCAGCGAAGATTCACCAGGCTGATACCTGGGATGGCAGGAATGACGTATGAGGAGAGATTGTGTCGATTGGGCTCATACTCACTGGAGTTTAGAAGATTGAGAGGGGATCTCATCGAAACCTATAAAATTCTGTCAGGCCTGGACAGACTAGATGCAGGAAGAATATTCCCTATGGCCGGGGAGTCCAGAACCAGGGGTCGTAGTCTAAGGATAAGGGGTAAGCCATTTAGGACTGAGATGAGGAGGAATTTCTTCACCCAGAGAGTGGTGAACCTGTGGAATTCTCTGCCACAGAGGGTGGTGGAGGCCAGTTCATTAAATATATTCAAGAAGGAGTTGGATATATTTCTTATGGCTAAAGAGATCAAGGGATATGGGGAGAAGGCAGGGACAGGGTACTGAATTTGGATGATCAGCCATGATCTCGTTGAATGGCGGAGCAGGCTCGAGGGGCCGAATGGCCTACTCCTGCTCCTATCTTCTATGTTTCTATGTTACATTAAAAATGATTTTCCCAGCATTTCCTTACCTCTGAAACTCACCAGTGTACCATTGGATCCTTCACACCACTTCTGCAGCTGTCATTAATGAAGAAACATTACAGTAGACCCACAACATGCCACACTTACCTGATGTGGTGTCCAAACGTCAGGAAGCCCGCAGTCAACCTAGCAAAATTGAGAAAAGCCTCTTAACTGCCTGTTAACTGTTAGATCCGTGTATCTTGATGTTGTGTCCTTCAATAATTAGACGAGAGACTGCAGGGAACGATCAACAGGTGTTTACTGAATGAGGGTTACTCTAGAAATAACTGTACAGATCCCTACTCAGGGTTTATATACAGGTGTGGTCACTGCCAGTACTACAGTATACAGGAGCTGTAAAAAGTAGTTCTCCCCTTAAAGGTACATACATTACATTAACTACCCGTTAACAGGCAGTTAAGTGCCTATAATCCTCTTCCCGCCTCTAGGTGTCGGGTCCCTGCACAAATCGGGGACCCAACACTTGGGAAGATTGTATGGAGGTGGGTTGACAGTGGGTTCAGGACCCGCTGTCAATCTTTGCAGTTCCGCCTCCAAACCTGCTCCCTGAGTGCCGGCAAAATTCTCTCCAATGTGTTCTTGTATTTCTTCAGCTACCCTGTACTTGTGTTGAAGAATATGTCAATGCATCCTCTGTGTATAAGGTTAGTTCCCTCTCTCTGACCAGCTATTTAAAACTGGTGTTACAAAAACTAGAGGATATAACCTATCAAAACCCATTAAATGGAATCAGACTTTGCACAAATTACAAATTCATGACTTTGTCACCATCACTCCTCCACTTTACTGTATAACTTTTCAATCAATTTAAATATATAGGGGTAGAGTTTCTGCAATTCGCCCAAAATCAGGCAAACCTGCGCAAAAGATTGCAGAATTTGAAACGCAACTTACGTTCAGCGCAGATCGACTTTCCGTGATCTTTTGCGCCGGTTTAAAAAGCATTGCGCTGGAGGCCGGCCCAGCCCACAAGACCTTTGAGTGTAGTTTGCGCCTGGATTGACGATTGTTCCCAAAGCGGAAACTCTATTCCATAGTCTTTCAAAATGATATTTTTGATCCCTAGTTATTTCCATGGAAACCTTGTTAATAAATGAATAATAATTAGGATCATTTTTATTTAAGTCTATCACTTTATGTTCTTTTTACACAATGTGCATTCAATGTAAACTTCAGCAGCCAGTTAATGAGTTCACTCTCCTCTTTAAAAATGGGTATCTGTTAATTATTTATCTAA
Organism: Somniosus microcephalus; assembly: GCF_052327205.1. NCBI lineage: Eukaryota > Metazoa > Chordata > Chondrichthyes > Squaliformes > Somniosidae > Somniosus > Somniosus microcephalus. The sequence continues at coordinate 210,640,859 of NC_140990.1, read as the reverse complement.
ATGGGTTATTTTAATGCCTCATTAGCAGACAGTATCCAAACTCTTGGACAAGAGTTAATAACATTAAAGAGCATAGTGGAAGGCCACCCTCTGGGAACGGGGTCAAAACTGCCACAGTTCGGTGCTCGCAATCTATTAGTCGTTGTTAAATCTTCGAACACATTTTGGAATAGAATAGGGAGATTCCGGTTAATTTGAAACAGCCCAGTTGTGCCTTCTGGTGCAATCTGCTTGCTGTCTCCTCGTCCAACATAAGACTTAATTAAACCACCAATTTTGAATCGAGTTAGTGGTTTCAGTTGTTTATCAATGTAAAAATGTAGCTATATAACTCACGGCATCTGACACCCAAATACATAAACAGCCAAATATCTTGTAAAATCCCTTTCAAAGGCCATCTCACACTACCTGAGTTAATACAGGCTGCACTATAACTCTAGCCTAGTGTAAAGCTGCATCTCTAGGGTGCTCAGGCTGGCCAATAATTCTCCAGGAATTTTTAAAACTTTTAATGGAATATTTTTAGCGTTAAAAAGGAATAGACAGAACCTCCCTGTTCTCTACTCAAAGTTAGCTGGGGGGGTGGTGGGGTGGCAGTGGGGGGTGCGCTGGAACGCCATATGTGATTCAAAGCACACAGCTCCATTGTCGCCACAGTGCGCCACCAACAACCTGCTCACAGATGCTCAGTTTGAGTTCTGCCAGGACTGCTCGGCTCCAGACCTCATTACAGCCTTGCTCCAGACATGGACAAAGGAGCTGAATTCCAGAGGTGAGGTAAGAGTGACAGCCCTTGACATCAAGGCAGCATTTGACCGAGTGTGGCATCAAGGAGCCCGAGTAAAATTGAAGTCAATGGGAATCAGGAGGAATACTCTCCACTGGCTGGAGTCACACCTAGCACAAAGGAATATGGTTGTGGTTGTTAGAGGCCAATCATCTCAGCCCCAGGATATCACTTCAGGAGTTCCTCAGGACATTGTGCTAGGCCCAACCATCTTCAGCTGCTTCATCAATGACCTTCCCTCCACCATAGGGTCAGAAGTGTGGATGTTCGCTGATGATTGCACAGTGTTCATTTCCATTTGCAACTCCTCATATAATGAAGCAGTCCATGCCCACATGCAAGACCTGGCGACATTCAGGCTTGGGCTGATGAGTGACAAGTAACATTTGTGCCGCACAAGTGCCAGGCAATGACTATCTCCAACAAGTGAGAGTCTAACCACCGCCCCTTGATATTCAACGGTATTACCATCGCCGAATCCCCCACCATCAACATCCTGGGGGTCACCATTGACCAGAAACTTAACTTGACCAGCCACATAAATACTGTGGCTACAAGAGCAGGTCAGAGGCTGGGTATTCTGTGGCGAGTGTCTCACCTCCTGACTCCACAAAACCTTTCCACCATCTACAAGGCACAAGTAAGGAGTGTGATGGAATACTCTCCACTTGCCTGGATGAGTGCAGCTCCAACAACACTCAAGAAGCTCAACACAATCGAAGACAAAGCAGCCCACTTGATTGGCACCCCATCCACCACCCTAAACATTCACTCCCTCCACCACCGGCGTATCGTAGCTGCAGTGTGTACCATTTACAAGATACACTGCAGCAACTCGCCAAGGCTTCTTCGACAGCGCCTCCCAAACCTGCGAACTCTACCACCCAGGAGGACAAGGGCAGCAGGCGCATGGCAACACCATCACATGCAAGTTCCCCTCCAAGTCACACACCATCCTGTCTGGGGAAATATATCGCAGTACCTTCATCATCGCTGGGTCAAAATCCCTGAACTCCCTCCCTAAACAGCACTTAGGAAGTACCTTTACCACATGGACTGCAGCGGTTCAAGAAGGCGGCTCACCACCAGCTTTTCAAGGGAAATTAGGGATGGGCAATAAATGCTGGCCTTGCCAGTGATGTCCACATCCCAGGAATGAATAAAAAAAATTCAGTGCTTGTCAGCCTGAGGTGATTATGTATCATAACAAGGATCTGCCAACTGCATATTAGCTCCAGCAGATACCAGATTGCAGTCATTAGCTGCAATATAGCTGTGGCCTGAATTGAAATCTAAGACTTGTTGCACCAGCTGTTTCTCTAAATCATTCTCTCCCCAGGACCTCAGAATTGCCGAACTCCTTCCCTGCCTCACTCTTTCCTTCCTTGTACAATCTTCAAGCTTTTAAAACCAAAGTATGAGGTCATCGAAATCATACATCTTTCCATCTCAGTTTAGTACAGTTTAGTAGGCGAGAGACAAATGGGCAGGATTCAACTTGAAATTCCCAAAATTTGGAATAGCCAGATTTAAATAGAGCCGCATGATGGAATGGAAGGGGGGAATAATGGGAAGCTCCAATAAAACAGCCTAAAAATATACTACTGTTGGAGTCAACAGAAATCAACAGGCTGAGACTTTTCTTTAAGCAAAAACAAACCGTGTCTTACTTTAATCAATCTCCACGAGGTCTGAAGGCTCAGCCCCATGCAGGGGCTATGACGTCATCACGCAACCGACATCATGACATCATCACGTTCCCGACGCTCTTAAAGGGACCCTGCACCAATAACCCAACCCAGCATGTACATATCACAACATTGCTATACAAAGTGAATTGTGCTTAGGTACATCTAACAGCATTGGCTATACATTGTGTTATTGTCCCTATGTGGTCTCCGCCACATACGTCCCCCCAGAATTCACTAGTACTGGCAATGTCAGTCGTTGGGGGAGCCGGATCACATGGTTGGAACGGCTCCTCAATTCTGGGGTGGGGCCCGGGGGGTTCGTCGGAGGGACCTCGGGCGCTCGGTGGTGGATTGAGGGTGTGGAAACCGGAGGTCGGCCCTGTCTCGGGGGCTGTGCCAACTCAACGGGTCGGTCCAGATCCAGGTGGGCCGGCTTGAGACGGTCCACGGAAATGCAGTCCGGCTTACCGCCGACATCCACGACGAAGGTCTTGTCCCCGGTTTCCAGGACGCGGAATGGTCCATCGTAGGGTGGCTGAAGAGATCCCCAGTGGGCGTCGTGGTGGACGAAAATATACTCCGCCGCACGAAGGTCAAGCGGAACGTGGGACTGCGAGAGGCCATGCTGCGACGTGGGCACCGGAGCGAAAACCTTGGCGTTGTCCAGAAGGTCAGACCGCTGACGGGCTGCGGACCAAGGTTCCGTTGCATTGGGGACGAAATCCCCGGGAAACCGCAGCGGCTGTCCGTAGATGACCTCGGCAGACAAGGATTGGAGGTCCTCCTTGGGAGCGGTCCTGAGTCCCAGCATGACCCACGGGAGTCTGTCGATCCAGCCATCGTCCCGGAGGCTGGCTCGGAACGCGGCCTTCATGGAGCGATGAAACCGTTCGCACAGCCCGTTAGCCTGAGGGTGGTATGCTGTGGTGCGGTGGAGTCTCAACCCGACGCCTTGGGCGACAGCGTTCCAGAGCTCTGACGTGAACTGGGGCCCCCGGTCGGAGGAAATGTCAGATGGGGCGCCGAACCGGGCGACCCAAGTGCTGATGAACGCCCGAGCCACATCGGCGGCCGTCGTTGAAGACAGCGGGACGGCTTCCGGCCATCGGGTGGTTCTGTCGACCATTGTGAGGAGGTGGGTGAACCCGCGGGAGGGCGGTAGGGGCCCCACCAAGTCCACGTTAAAGTGGTCTAAACGACTCTCGGGCACCGCGAAAGGCACCAACGGGGCCTTAGTATGGCGATGTACTTTCGAGCGTTGGCATACCACGCAGGTGCTGGCCCAGTCGCGAACGTCTTTCCTGAGCCCATGCCAGACGAACTTGGCCGCCACCAGCTTCTGTGACGGCTTCCTGCCTGGGTGGGAAAGATTATGGACGGCATCGAATACTTGCCGTCTCCACCCTCCGGGCATGACGGGACGTGGCTGCCCAACGGAGACATCTCACAGGAGTGTGGTGCCGGCAGCGTCGAACGCGACGTCTGCTAGTTGAAGGCCCGTGACCGCCGTCCTGTAGGCCTGGACGTCCGGGTTGGAGGCCTGGTCGGCCGCCATGCGGGTGTAGTCGATGCCGAGGTGCACGGCGCTGGCGACGGCTCGGGAGAGACAGTCGGCGACGGGGTTGTCTTTCCCAGCCACATGCTGGATGTCCGTTGTAAACTCTGAGATGAAGGCCAACTGGCGTTGCTGACGGGCTGACCACGGCTTGGAGGCTTTGGCCATAGCGGAGGTCAATGGCTTGTGCTCCACGAATGCCGTGAACGGGCGGGCCTCCAGCTGGAAATGGAAGTGTCGGACGGCGAGGTAGAGGCCGAGAAGCTCGTGAACAAAGGTACTGTACTTCCGCTCATTGGGGCAGAGCTGCCGGCTGAAGAAGGCGAGCGGCTGCCATGCGCCGTTGACCCACTGTTCGTGGACGGCGCCAACCGCATAGTCCGAGGCGTCGGTGATGAGAGCGATCGGCGCATTGGGCAACGGATGCGCCAGCATGGTCGCGTTAGCCAGGGCCCTTTTCGTGTCCGTGAAAGAATTGGCCATCTCATCAGACCAGTTGACGGCGAGTTTGTCGGGCTTGCCTTTGAGGGCCTTGTAAAGGGGCCGCATAAGCTGGGCTGCTCGGGGGACGAAGCGATGGTAAAAGTTCACCATGCCCAAAAACTCCTGCAGGGCCTTCACGGTGAGGGGTCGCGGGAAGTCCATCACGGCCTCCACTTTCGATGGGAGTGGCACCGCCCCGTCCTTCGTGATGCAGTGCCCGAGAAAGTCGATTCAGGACAGCCCGAACTGGCACTTGGCTGGGTTAACGATTAGGCCGTGTTGGCTGAGTCGTTCGAAAAGAGTCCAGAGGTGGACATGTTCCGTCCTGGAGGCGCTGGCGATGAGGGTGTCGTCCAGGTATACGAACAGGTACGTCAGGTCCCGTAACACGGTGTCCATCAGGCGTTGAAAAGCCTGTGCGGCATTTTTGAGGCCGAATGGCATGCGAAGAAATTCGAATAGCCCGAACGGGGTGATCACCGCGGTTTTCGGGACGTCCTGTGGCCGGACGGGGACCTGGTGATAACCCTGGACGAGGTCCACTTTCGAGAATACCACTTTCCCGGCCAGGCGGGCGGAAAAGTCCTGGATGTGTGGAATCAGATAGCGGTCGGGAGTCGCATCATTGTGACGCCGGTAGTCTCCGCATGGGTGCCACCCGCTGCCTGGTTTCGGGGCGATGTGGAGGGGCGAAGCCCACGGAGTGTTCGACCGGTGGATGATGCCGAGGCGCTCCATGGTGTCGAACTCAGCTTTGGCGATGGCGAGCTTCCCCGGGTCGAGGCACCATGCGCGGGCGTAGACGGGCGGACCGGTGGTCGAAAAATGATGTAATACCCCGTGATTGGTGGCGGCGGATGAGAACGTGGGTTTCGTAAGGTCCGGGAACTGAGCGAGGAGGCGGGAAAACTCGTCAGAGGTTGAGAGTGCACTGGACAACTGCGTCGTGCTGGACCCGCTGAGGGAACATGGGAGTGAGCTGAAGGTTTCCGCGTTGATGAGACGTCGGTTCTTGACGTCCACCAATAGGCCATTGGCGCAGAGGAAGTCAGCGCCGAGAAGTGGGGTGGACACGTTTGCTGTGACAAAGTCCCAGGTGAACTGTTGCCCGCCAAAACAAAGCGCCACGTTCCGTTTCCCGAAGGTGCGGATGGAACTGCCGTTGGCGGCTTTGAGGATGGGGCCATGGATCCCCCCCTTGAATGTCGATGGTTGACGCGGGCAGGACGCTCACCTGGGCGCCCGTGTCGCAAAGGAAACAACGTCCGGACTCGGTATCTGTAATAAACAACAAACTGCCTGAACGGCCGACAGCCATGGCAGCCGACGAGTGGTCTTTAGTTTGCTTCGACGCGGGAAAACTGCACGGGGGCCAGCGCTTCCTGGCTTTGGGGCCGAACTGTGCATGGTAGAAGCAGAGGCTTGGGGGTTGCCGCCGTTGGGCTGTATCAGTGGGGGCAGGGCTCCGCATGGCCGCGCAGTACCGTTGCCCGGCGGAGAAAAATTTGTCGGCCTCCTTGGCCAGGTCGCGGAAATCGGTTGTGGAAGAGTTGGCTAACGCCAACCATACCTGACCTGGCAGCTGTTGGAGGAACAGTTCCTTGAAGAGGAAGCATGGCGTGTGTGTGCCCAGGAGGGCCAGCATGTGGTCCATCAGCTCCGAGGGCTTGGAGTCGCCCAGCCCGGGTAGAGAGAGAAGCCGGCGTGCGCGTTCGGCTTCGTTGAGTCCGAAAGTTCGTAAGAGGTGCGCCTTCAGCGTTTCGTATTTGTTGAGCTCCAAGGGGTTTTCGAGCAGGTTCACGACTCTGGCCGTGGTGGAGCTGCCAAGAGCAGAGACGACATAGTAGTACCTCATGTCGTCCACGGTGATGTCCCGGATTGCAAATTGAGCCTCGGCCTGGGCAAACCAAGCGGCAGCCTGTTGTTCCCAAAACTCAGGTAATTTGATGGAAACGGCATTCGTCACCATTTCAGATGAGGTCTTTGGAATCGTCCAAAAGAGCAGCAGGGTCACCAATGTTGGAGTCGACAGAAATCAACAGGCTGAGACTTTTCTTTAAGCAAAAACAAACCGTGTCTTACTTTAATCAATCTCCACGAGGTCTGAAGGCTCAGCCCCATGCAGGGGCTATGACGTCATCACGCAACCGACGTCATGACGTCATCACGTTTCCGACGCTCTTAAAGGGACCCTGCACCAATAACCCAACCCAGCATGTACAGATCACAACATTGCTGTACAAAGTGAATTGTGTTTAGGTACATATAACAGCATTGGCTATACATTGTGTTATTGTCCCTATGTGGTCTCTGCCACACTACTAAGCTTTGATGAATCAACTGCTAACTTGTGTAAAATAAAATTACCCCCAATCTACTAAGTAGAAAAGCAAACTTTCTGCATCCTCTCTTGTTGTGTATGTACCTTTAAGAGAATAACTGGTCTCAGACTGCAGTACCGGCAGTGACCACCCCTGTATAAAAGGCGCTAGTAAGCCTCTGCAGTTTCAGTTTCCCGATTGACTCCTTTCAGTAAAGACTTGTTTTGTTCAACTCCTGCTGTCCGTGTCTCAATCATACACGGACATAATACTGGCGACGAGCAGATACGAACTTACCTACAGTCTGCGCCACCTCCTGGGATCCATTCCTGCAGCGAAGTGAGCAGAGGTCGAGGCCAGAAGGAAGAAAGAAGCAGTAGAAACGGGCGTCGACTGTGGGCATCCGCCCCTGTGTTAGCGGAATTGAAGATTGCTGGAGAAGCTGTCGAAAGCGGGGCCTGGTTCCTGTCGACGGTGCTTCAGCTAATCGGGCTGGTGGCAGGTAGTGCACTGATCCTTCCTGGGCTGCGGCGGTCGCGAACTCAAGCGGGTGGCTTGCAACGGGGCCGAGCAGCGTTGTCGGGAAGAGGAGAGAGAGAGGGTGGAGCACACAGGGCGCGGCCGGTGCTACGAAGCCGGGCTGCGTATAGACCCGAGAAGAGGGAGGCAAGTGTCCCACAGGGTTGTTCCACGACGGGAAAATAATAAAAAAAGAAATATTAAACGCGCAGGAAACCGCGAGGAGCTGCAGGTTGCAACGGAAACCGCGGAAAGCAGCGCTAGCAACAGCGGGGAAGAAGGGAAAAGCGTGGGAGGCGCCATCATAATCAGCGGGGAAGAAGGCAAAGCGCGGGAGGTGCCATTTTGTTAAATCGGGGAAGAAGGCAAAGCGCGGGAGGCGCCATTTTAGATTTTCAAGATGCTGAGAACTGGCTGTATCACTGCCTTTGATAATACAATAGAGGACTGGACCACATATGTGGAAAGAGTCCGAGGTACATTGCGAGGCAAACGAAATAACCGATGAGAAAAAGGCATCGGTATTGCTAAACTTAATGGGCGCTAGAACGTACGGCCTATTGCGGGACCTGATTACTCCAGCCAAATCGAAGGCGAAGAGTTTTAACGAAATTGTTGCTGTCCTACAGGAACACCTAAACCCTGCACCGCTGTTGATAGCCGAAAGATTTAAATTCCGCAGGAGAACTCAGCATAAAGATGAGAGTAATGCTGAGTACCTTACGGAACTACGCAATCTTTCAAAGCACTGCCAGTTCGGAGCAGGACTGGCAGATACCCTACGGGACAAATTTGTCTGTGGACTCCTGAGTGAAGGAACACAGAAGAAGTTACTCTCAGAGAAAGAGCTGACGCTAGATAAGGCTTTCAGCGTGGCAGTATCGTATGAAGCAGCAGCCAGGGGAGCTGCGGAAATTCAACAAAAGCCACAGGAAGACGTCACTCCTGGACGATTGTCAACAATCTTAGCTAACGCCAAAGAAGTATTTCAACAAGAACTGGGCACTCTTAAAGGCGTAACCGCCTCGATAAAAATAGAAGAGAATGCAATTCCCAAGTTTTTCAAAGCAAGACCGGTATCATTTGCAATTCGCCCAGCCGTCGAGGCAGAGCTGGAGAATCTGGAGAAGGCAGGCGTGTTGTCTAAGGTCGACTGAAGCGAGTGGGCGACACCCATCGTTCCTGTCATGAAGAAAATGTTAAGCAATAAGTCTGAGGAGCCAAGGAAGGTTTGCATCTGTGGGGATTTGAAGGTGACGGTGAACCCAGTCCTTCACACAGTACAATATCCTCTTCCAAGGATAGAAGACATCTTCGCCTCACTGTCTGGAGGGAAGCGTTTTACAAAAATTGACCTAGCACAAGCATATTTGCAGATGGAGGTTGAAGAATCCTCCAGGAAGTACCTCACGATAAACACTCACAAAGATCTTTACCAGTATCATCGATTGGTATTCGGAGTAGCATCAGCTCCGGCGATATGGCAAAGAGCGATGGAACAAGTCCTGCAAGGGATTCCGGGGACTCAGTGTTACTTGGACGACATCCTTGTGACAGGTGAAGATGACAGTGAACACCTTAACAACCTAGAACAGGTGCTCACTAGACTACGGGAACATGGGCTACGAGCCAACCGCCCCAAGTGCGAGTTTTTTAAGAAACCGATATCGTATTGTGGCCACGTGATTGAGGAAGAGGGGTTACATAAGTCCCCTGACAAAATTGAAGCGGTTGTTAAGGCCCCAGTGCCTGAAAATGTGTCGCAACTGAGGTCATTCCTCGGATTGGTGAATTACTACCATAAGTTTTTGCCGAATTTGTCGACAATCCTGCACCCACTGAATGCCCTGCTACGAACGGGAGTAGCATGGAAATGGAGCAATGACTGTAAGCGGGCCTTTCAGAAGAGTAAGGACTTAATCACTTCAAGAGAAGTATTGGCTCACTACAACCCAGCACTGCCGATCAGACTGGTGTGTGATGCATCTCCCTACGGCATTGGGGCGGTACTGTCACTTAATTTCCTTGATGGTTTAGAGAGGCCGATAGCTTTTGCGTCACGCTCGTTAACTTCTGCCGAGCGTAACTACGCCCAGATTGACAGAGAGGCCCTCAGCCTAGTGTGGGGGGTGAAGAAGTTCAATCACTACCTGCACGGTCAAAAATGTACTTTACTAACCGATCATCAACCTCTTGTCTCCATTTTCAACCCTCAGAAGGGCGTACCGATAATGACAGCACAACGGCTGCAGAGGTGGTCCCTTTTCCTAGGGGCACACCAATATGACATCGAGTACAAAGGAACTAAACAGCATGGGAATGCTGATGGATTCTCACGCCTACCGTTGCCGACGGTGGAAGAAGACGACCTTGCAGTGGATCCAATGGAGTTATTCCACGCGACCATAGTCGAATGTCTCCCTGTGACGAATGCAAACATAGAAAAGGAAACACGGAATGACCCGACACTATCACGGGTCTATGATTTAACAGTGAAGGGATGGCCAGCACATGGCGAGCCACTGCTGCCAGCATTCTCGCCGAGAAGAGAACAGCTGTCAGTGTGCAGAAGAACCTTGATGTGTGGATCCAGAGTAGTAATTCCACCAAGTTGACGGATAGAGTGCGCCATGAGTTTCATGAGGGTCATCTGGGTGGGGTAAAAATGAAGAACTTAGCCAGAGCGTTTGTGTGGTGGCCGGGAATCGATAGAGAAATCGAAGAGATGACCAAGAGCTGTGCAGGATGCCAGAAGGTCCAAAACGCCCCACCACAAGCGCCTCTACATCCATGGGAGTGGCCCTCATCTCCATGGCAAAGGGTGCACATTGATTTTCCTGGTCCCTTCATGGACTCGATGTTTTTAATTGTGGTGGATGCACATTCAAAGTGGCCAGAGGTAATAAAAATGTCCTCAACCACCACGGAAAAAACTATCACAGTTTTACAAACCATATTCAGCCAAACATCAGAAGGGACGTAGAAAACCGGCAATTTCAAGGCACGAATGAAAGGCCAACTAGAACCTTCCAGATAGGTCAACAAGTTTTGGCCCGGGACTACCGTACCGATAAATGGCAGCCTGGAACTATTTGCACACGACTAGGACCGCTGATGTATACCGTGGACATTAGAGAAAGCATAATAAGGCGCCATGCTGACCAGATCATAGAGTCATCCAAAAAGGGACAACCTACCACAACTCTATACGCCTAATGATGAAGCAGAGATACCCATAGTATCTACCTCCGATCCGGTGATACTGGAACCAGATGAACCCGACACTGGCATTCAAGCCGAATCGACCTTGCCAAAAGAACCTACTACACCACCGAAAACTACTACACCACCGAGGCGTTATCTGGACCGAGTCAGGAAGCCTCCAGAGAGACTAACTTATAATTGATTAACTGCAGCAAATGTGTAGATTATTGTTCTTGTAAACATGTTAATTAATGATTACTTAAAAATGTTATGTACTGGTTGTCTAGAAGGGGAGGAATTGTGGTGTATGTGCCTTTAAGAGCCCCTGTGTACTGTAATGCCGGTAGTGGCCACTCGGGCTATATAAGCCTGTATAGTGTCTTGTATCTTTTAGTTCACCTCCAGACTTTGTTCAGTAAACACCTGTTAAACCAACTCCTGCATTCCATGTCTCCATTAACACACGGATACAACAAGAACCAGGGGCCACAGCCTCAGGATAAAGGGTAGGCCATTCAGGACTGAGGTGAGAAGAAATTTCTTCACAAAAAGGGTGGTGAATCTTTGGAATTCTCTACCCCAGAGGGCTGTGGAGGCTCAGTCATTGGGTACATTCAAAACAGAAGTCGATAGATTTCTGACTAGTAAGGGCATCAAGGGATATGGCGATAGGGCCGATGAATGGAGTTGAGGCAGAAGATCAGCCATGATCTCATTGAATGGTGGAGCAGGCTCGAAGGGCCGAATGGTCTACTCCTGCTCCTATTTCTTATGTTCTTATGTTCTTATATTCGCCAGGAATGGGCTGCCTGAACAGATTTGCTCTGACAATGGACCACAGTTTGTGTCTGAAGAGTTCCGGAGGTTCTTAAAGAACAATGGTGTTAAGCATTACACATCCGCCCCATATCATCCAGCCACTAATGGATTGGCTGAGAGGTTTGTTCAAACATTCAAGAAGGCTATCAAGGCAATGTGTAATGAAGATATACTCCTACAACACAAGGTGGACAACTTCTTGTTTGCCTACCGGAATGCGACACATGCGGTTACCAACCAAACTCCAGCCATGATGTTCTTCAATCGAAGACTACGATGCCACTTGGATTTGGTTAAGCCAAACGTCCGAAGAGATGTGGAGAACAGGCAGTTTCAGAATATGAATGGAAGGCCGACCAGGAGTTTTAAGATAGGTCAACCAGTTTTGGCCCGGGACTACCGCACTGAGAAATGGCAGCCAGGATCGATTTGTACACGGCAAGGACCTCTCATGTATACCGTGGACGTTGGAGAGAGCATTGTAAGATGCCATGCTGACCAGATTCTAGAGTCACTGGAAAACGTCAACTCCACACCACGATCTGATACACCTGGTAATGAAATCGACGTACCAATTGCAGCTACCGCAGAATCGGTGATATTGGAAGCAGATGAACCAAACAACGACATTGATCCCGACTCAACCTTGCCAGAGGAACCTGATACCCCAAAGAGGCGTTATCCAGACAGAATCAGGAAGCCTCCTCAAAGACTGAACTTATAATTGCTTAAACTTAACCAATGTATCTAGCAACCATAATTGTGATTGTAATTATTTATCATTTAGTTGTTAAATGAATGTTATGTACTGTTTATCTAAAAGGGGAGGAATTGTTGTGTATGTACCTTTAAAAGAATAACTGGTCTCAGACTGCAGTACCGGCAGTGACCACCCCTGTATAAAAGGCGCTAGTAAGCCTCTGTAGTTTCAGTTTCCCAATTGACTCTTTTCAGTAAAGACTTGTTTTGTTCAACTCCTGCTATCCGTGTCTCAATCATACACGGACATAATATCTCTGACTTTAGGATAGGGGAAATAAATTTAGTTCCCAAACAATTCACTGCTAAAAACATGCCTATTCCAAATGTTGCATTTGCTGATGCAAAGTAATGATTTGGAGGGCTACTGACCACTGAGAAGATTATACCGGCACTGGGTGCGTAAAGTAATGCCCTGCAGGAGTAGAATGGAGGAATCCAATTCAATCTGAATCGAGCTCCTGCATTGTTCGTGAATCAGCCAGGTTTAGGTAGGCCTGGTTTTTGTGGATGAATCAGCCACCATTCATTTAAATGCGGCCTTCTGAGCCAGAATTCGGCAAGCTGTCCTAAGATGTTCTATCAGTCAAAATATATTTTTTAAATTCTTCTAAGTATTTCTTATTTAATTAAGAAGCCTAGAAGGGCCATGGCCTGTAGTGAATGACACCACCAAGGTTAAAAGGAATAGAGAGATGGAAAGATGTATGATTTCGATGACCTCATACTTTGGTTTTAAAAGCTTGAAGATTGTACAAGGAAGGAAAGAGTGAGGCAGGGAAGGAGTTCGGCAATTCTGAGGTCCTGGGGATAGAATGATTTAGAGGAACAGCTGGTGCAATAAGTCTTAGATTTCAAATCCGCGAGAATGAATTGAGGAGGAAGAGTGTGTCGCATGTTAAGAGGAACAAGAGAGAGATGATCAGAGGAGCGCTAACCATTATTGTCAAAATAGGGAAAGTCAAGAAGGGTTGCAATGGAGAGAAAAGGCACGGAGCGAGGGAAAAATTGCCGATCAGATGACAGGCATCTTCTTGTATCCTGCCCAGCCATATAAGCCAGTTATTGGTTGAGCTTTTTCTGAATGGAAGCAGCTTTCAAGATTTGGACAGATTTGGGCTTTATAGAGTTAAAAAATGTTAAGAGGAAAAGAAGCTTTTGGTGCAAAAGAGAAATACACAGCTTTTTGGAGGCAGCTGGGTATTTTTAGATCACAGGATATTTGAGCTATACTCGAAGGTTATACTTTGATCAAAAGCACACTTAGCCAGAGTGCACTCCACTGCTACAATAAATTACCCTGCTTCTGCCAGTTGACTTCTGTCAGGAAATCCTTTAGAATGCTATGCAACCTCTAATGCTATCCCTGCCTTCTAAATTCAAACGGATACTGGTTTTTATTGAATATCCTGGAGCACATTTAATGTAAATGTTAAAAATGCATTCAGATAAAATGCCTTTAAACATGAGACTTCTGACCTGCCTGCAAACCATTTGTTACTTTGATTGAAAGCAATAAATGATTTGTTGCATCATGGTAGTATGTTATTCACCTGCGATTTAGATGGGCTGATGTGACTGATGATCCATTTTTTCCTGAGTGAACACACCCGTTATATTGTGCTTTAGAAATATGGCAACAAATAACATTCCAATATCAATAAATTGGGTAAGTGCGGTGTACTAGGTCTGAAATTAAGTCCCTTCATTTTCCCACGGAAACAATACTTGCACATCCGGCAGGATCGATCAGCCTCAACTTCTTTTCTAGTCACATGTTGGCCGCAGTTAAAAACTAATAAGTGCTTGCCTTTCCAGCCATGTGATGTTATCCCACTGTGAGCAAGAGTGGAGAAAACAAAACCCAAACAGCAGAACAGGGAGATTGTTTACTTCAGAAGAATAAATCGATCACTGGTTTAGATGGTGCAGTGCCTGCAATGGTTGGGAACCATAATAATTTGGATAATGTCATTGATCGCAAGAAATAGGCACAAGTGCTGAACGCACTCAACTGAACTTTTTTCTTTTATCAGATAGATACACAGTTTCTGTTCTCCCCTGTCCTCGTTTGGAATTCTTTTAGCCGTCAGTGTTAGGAGTGAGACTTATACTCAAAAAGAGCGAGAGATCACAAAACCATTTCAATATGGAGCTGTGTTAATTTTTAGGAGAAAGGTACATTTAAAATAGGTTCATTTTTTAAAAAGCAAGTGAGTGACTATCATTACAAATGAATGAGACCAAATAGGTTTAGGTTTGTATCTTTCATTTCTCCCCACAATCAAAATTGGAGCCCAGTTTTGCCATATCATTTTGCAGCTCTTTGCAGGAAGAATGTTTGATTTTAATTTTTGATTTTGTCAATAATATTTCTTCACTGGACCAGGGCTGTGTCAACTGACAGGGAGAGAGTTTTGCTGAATGATGATGTTCTTCCCTGGGTTGTAATATGTACAGGAGTGGTAGAACTCAGTAAAAACAATCTTCGACTGGCCTTGCTCATTATGTTTAATATATTCTGTTCCCATCACATGCTGCAAAACTACAAGCAAGAACTCAGTAGCCTAGGGTTATTGGCCCTAAAGGAATATTTACTGAAGTAACTGGAGGTCTGGAATCAAATGATAAATTTTAAATAAGAAAGCTCCTAGAGCGTATCAAAACAATTCTATTGTATTGCTGTCTTATAACACACAGCAAGTAAGATGTTAATCTATTGGATTATTTATATTGTACACCAGCTATACTATACATTTTGTGTTGATGCGATGGTGTATCGGTAATGCAAATATGTAGTAAAACACAGGAGCGATATTTGTGGGTCGTGAATTCTGACAAGCAGTGTGAAACTACCTCCTGGAAGTAGTCTCACTGCTTTGTCTTCACATGGCTGCAGTATAACTCCAACCATTGTAAATTAAACCATTTTAAACTTATGTTTCAACCTTCCCCTCTGCTGATCCAGGCTCTGAGAAAGCAGGTTACCACAGTCATATCAGCACACAATAAAAATTAGATCGGAGAAGACCAACTGATCCATCGAGTATGTTGCATTCATCAGTGTTGCAACTAGGCAATATGACCCCCAACACTCCCCACCCACCAGCTGCCAGGTGGGTTTGCCAGGGCCCACAGAAATGATGAGTGACATCTTGACTAGCACGACCAAACAAGTAACGCTGGCTCCCGATCACACTGGCATACTTTCTTGCATGCGGTGCCATGTAAAGCATGACATGCTGTGAATGAGAGGCTTCTGAAGAACCTTCCAGCATAAGGGTTAGACAGGCATTCACCATCTCCTAGTCGTGCCACTGGGAGCTCTGCTGGAACAGTTGTCGTTGAAGATGAGCCACCACCAAAAACATCTGCCAAAGTGAGGTTTTCTACCTCTCTCTTTAGATGGTTGGGGTGCTGGTGTGTGCAGAAGGGCCCAGAGCCTGTTTATAGCAAGAGCTGCGTGCGCTTGTCCCAGGCCTGAATTGAGAATGGCTGTAACTGAGCTGGATTTTTGTTCATTTTCTGTCTTGCTACTGCCCAAACCTGGGGTGGGAGAAAGGCTAAAATCGGCCACAATGTTCCTTTCAATCCTGTACAGTCGATGATTCCAAATAAAGCGGAATCCTGCAGGTAAATAAATAACTCGAACCTCTTTGATCAAAAACCAAGAAATAACATTCCAAACCTTCATGCATTTGTGTGTAAATCACTTTGTTTCTTGATGCTGTGAATTACATGCTGCTTCAATAATTGCTGAGTAACATTGCTGAATGTGCTTTCCTTTTCTCTGTGACCTTTAATGAGCTTTTGCTGTCTAACCTATCTGGGAACTGTCTGTTGATGCTGCCAGTCTGCCATATTCAACACAAGATCTAACTGTTATGAGAATGATGACCTTGTACTTAAATCATTTGAGAGAAAAAAAGTTGTCAAAGGAAAATGTAATTTTAAAGGGTGGATTTATTTTTAATTCACAGGAACATCACCCCCCGTACCCCACCCATACCACAATATCAGAACACAATACAAGTATTCCTTCTAGGCCATGCATGGAACACATTACTTATAAGAGTAGTACTGAAGCTAGGTAGCAAAGTCTGCTCATTTTTGTAGCCATGTTGGATCATGGTGAGCAGTCACTTTTTAATGTATTTTTCCATTTCCGACTATTAGAATGATTTAAGAATCAGTGAACTATTTTTGCTCGTCTGATAGGATGTCTGTGGTACCATGCTTTTCATTCTAAGTTGCATTATCCTTCCTGTGACTGAAATTGTCAGTTCATCAAAGCTGCCCCTTCCCCCTCCAGCCAGCACATTACCTTCCACGCCAGGTCAGAAACCAAATTTTAAAACCCAACAGGGTTGCTCGATCTAATCATTCACAACCATTGTTCTAAAAACAGCTCCTTTGGTTTGAATACAACATTTTGCTAGTGGAGTTGGGGTGATTTGTTCAGTCAAAATGAAAATTATGCTCTGCATTGTTATTTACAGGTTTCAAAATTTGATCTCAAAAGAATTACTAAGAATGTTTGGTGATCACCTGTTTAGTGATCTCAGAGGCTTTTTTTGTGCAGGGTATATGAATGGTAAATTCTGGATACAATGAATAGACATTCTAATTGATCACAATAGACACTTTACTTCTGTCTCCTTGCCAAAGTAAAGGGGGTTTGGGGAGGAGTGTAAGTTAAGTTAAAGTGTAGTAATTTTGTGCATTAGCATTAATGGAACAGTCGCACATTTTTGGCTATGCTTCTAATATTACTCCTGAGAGTCAACTGATTCAACAAATCTTAATGCATAGACCAGTGTTAGCAGTTTTTCTTGCTTGTTAAGTAGCAATTAACAAGATAAAATGCAAAATTACTTATGCTTGCTTTCAAATGCACATCATATTAATGACGTATGCATAAAAGATGACCTTTAAGGAAGCAGAGAGGGTGGCAGAGGTCAAGTACAGTGCAGAGGAGGGAAGGTTGAAAGGAGGGACTCAACTGTTTCAGTCCACATGGCAACATAGATGTATCAGTTGTTTACTGCACCCGTTGGAGGAGGAGGAGGAAGGTCCGAAAGGTCAGAGTTACAGGACTGTTACAGAGAAGGAAGCCATCTTAATTTTTGGATCTAGAGATATCCTAAAGTTTCCCCTTTGTAAATAAAAGAGAACGATCACCAGTTCCTGCTTGTAATTCTGCTGGCAGCTTATCTCTACTTTTGAAGATCCCGATGAGTCTACATGCCAGAAATAGGTATCCCATTGCAGCTTGTTTGCTTCAGGGGTTTCTCCTGTTACTTCTCCAGATACAGGTGCCGGCAAGAGACTGGCGCTAGTTTGAGAGCCATCCACCTGTTTCTGTACGCTGCACTCATGCCATTGTTGGAGGCTGAGTCTTGATGACAGAGATCATTGTGGTTTAGTAAGCACATCAAAACCAAGATTTCTCATGCCTTAGACTGTATCCCTCAAAGACTCTGCATCAGCAGTAGGAGCATTCCTGTGAGATGCTCCAAATGCCTGTGTGCTTGAAGTCTTCCCTGCTGATGTTGCCTGCAGCTCAATGACATTCAACAGAGCAGACAACTCTTGCTGCATGACATTGCCTTCCTAATGGGTAGTTTGCAGCATTATCTGCAACAAAACAAGTGGCTAGTGCACTCAATCATGCTCACAAGGTATCCTCCATTTAATAGCTAGCCCCATGAGGTTGGAATTGTGAAGCAGCCCAACAGGGACTTTCTTTAGCAGCCACCTCTGTCGCTGCCGCCCGGTACGAAGCAGTTTAACTCAGTGTTTGCTCTTCTAAATCATTGCAGCCCTCCAGTGTCCACGTATCTGGGTGGGTTGTTGCCTCGTGTTGTAACAATGATGCTGAGCATTGATGTGAGGCTTGTTGGTCAGAAAGACCTACTTGTTACTCCTGGGGTTCAAGCGTATTTCTAAAAAGCAGAAAAAGTTACATCATAAGCATGTGCACATATTTAGCAAGTTGTTGTATGGACAATACATATTTCAAGGCATGTCTCAGTCACTGCTTCATACCAGTTCAGAAACATTCGCAGTTAAGTTACGCAACTTTAAACTATGAGCATGCTCACCTCCATCTTTCGTAATACCTGTGTCATGAACGATCTGCCAATGTATGTGCACTTTAACAGAGGCGCTTCCTCATTTACAATGAACCTGTTAGTCGGATGTTGGATTTTACTTTGAAGGGGCACTGTGGTAGATTTCACCTTCATTGCTTGGGCAGAATGGATCACCCGCCCGTTGCAGAACAAGCCCAAGTGCTGAAGGTGAAAATGACTCCCATTGTCTTTAAGAACGCGTTTACCAGACTTTCTGTCTGTGTTTGCAATGGTGCACATTATTTTGAAGTGCATCAATGTCCTTCATGGAAGTAAGGGTTTGGTGGGTATTCGTTGGGCAGTAGTTGGCAAGCCCAACCCTGCGCAAGCAGAAGTGAATTTCCAGCGGATGTGTACGACCTGTCAAGGAGAAACTTGACCGATCGCAAGTTACAGGTTTTCACGCATGCGCATCGCATACAGAAACCTGGAACTTACGGGGCACTTATGATGGTGTGTGTAAGCCGTTATAGGCCCCGTAAAATCCAGGCCTGCATATATTGTAGTGTGTTACAAAGCCCTCCGAGCCAGCATGGAGGGACATTAGAAAGCTTTGGTATTTGAACAGTTGCACTGACAATTTCAATTACTGTTCCACGAGTTCCGATTATATCGTTTAGTCTAGAATACTATTTGGTAAAATCTCTGTGTTTCTGGCAGTCTGATCTTATGTGGCTTTCTGATTTCCTCCAATTTTTTCCCTCTGTTTCAAAGGTGATCATTTAAAATATTTTGAGCTTTGGCATTGGATTTGTATCTTTCCATTAGACTACCAGAAGATCAGACAGGATTATATATGCTCTCTCTCCATTGCAGTACCATATCTAGTGTCAGCTGTGGCTCAGTTGGTAGCACACTCGCCTCTGAGTTAGAAGGTTGTGGGTTCAAGTCCCATTCCAGAGACTTGTGCACATAAAGCTAGGCTGACACTCCCAGTGCAGTACTGAGGGAGTGCTGCACTGTCGGAGGTGCCGTCTTTCGGATTGGATGTAAAACCGAGGCCCTGTCTGCTCTCTCAAGTGGTCATGAAAGATCCCAGGCACTATCTCGAAGAGTAGGAGAGTTATCTCCGGTGTCCTGGCCAATATTTCTCCCTCAACCAACATAACAAAAAAATAGATTATCTGGTCATTTTCACATTGCTGTTTGTGGGAGCTTGCTGTGTGCAAATTGGCTGCCCCGTTTCCCACATTACAACAGTAACTCAACTTCAAAAGTACTTAATTGGCTGTAAAGCACTTTGAGACGTCTGGTGGTCGTGAAAGGTGCTATATAAATGCAAGTCTTTTTTTCTTTCAATGATAGATGCATCATTGCCATGATGCCACATATACCTTACCTTCTTGTCTCTCAATGTCAGCTTGGCTCAGTTGCTAACACTCTCCCCTCTTGTGTTAAAGCTCCACTCCAGGACTTGAGCACACAATCTAAGCTGGCATTTCACTCCAGTACAGAAGAAGTACCATACTGTTGGAGGTGTCTTCCTTCAGATGAGATGATAAACCGATGGTTGTGTAAAAATCTCTCATACATTTCCCAGTGAAAATAACCTATTATTACTCAGGGTGATTTGCCCTGGCTCCATAGCAGGAAGCACATTGCTTGTGCATAAATCCATATGCAGCTTCACTGGTAATCACCCATTCTCTCTTATAGCCACACTCACCTCTTTATATACACAGGCACTGATTTTCAGTGTTGTTTGGGTGTCAGGATGACTCTGCATACAGATGGCTGTCCAATTCTATCAGTATTTTCTATTTCTAGCACTACCAACAGAGTGATATCAAAAAGTGCAGCCTGTGAATATTTAGATGATATTTTGATTGCATAAATACCACAATTCTATGCTGTGCAGTACTCCAGCAACCCTGAGGGATGCTGTGTTTACATAAGTTGCAGATCCCACAATCTGTGACACTTTTGCGACTGTAATGCTTGTGCCTCACTTACGGGCCGCGATTTTCCCTACCTTGGTGGGTCCGGTGCGGCCGGGGTTGGTGGCGGGTCCCCGACCTCGCTGCTGGCTCCAGCCCACTGTCCAAAGTGATTTTACATTGATTGGGCTTGTTAAGCCCGCCCAGCGCGTTTGCCAGCCAATTGAAGGAAGCGGGTCTGATGAATGTTAAGTCTGTGTGTTACAGTGAGAATTACTACACAGACCACAAGTGTAAACTTTAACAGGTCTTTACTAGTTGAAGGTCAGGGCGGAACTGCCCAATAAATCATTACACAGCACTTATATACCGGTGTGGTCACCACCGGTATTACAGTATACAGCAGCCAAAATAAAGTAGTGCAACCCTTAAATAGTTCTCTTAAAGGTGGAACGGTTACATACACCACAATCCTCCCTTTTTAGCTTAACAGTATATATTCCCCATTAAACATAACATCATAACATATATACACAACTTCATGTCAAAACAGTTCACAGATTCAGTCTCTCTGGAGGCTTCCTGACTCGGTCCGGATAACGCCTCGGTGGTGTAGTAGTTTTCGGTGATGTAGTAGGTTCTTTTGGCAAGGTCGATTCAGCTTGAATGCCAGTGTCGGGTTCATCTGATTCCAGTATCACCGGATCGGAGGTAGATCCTATGGGTATCTCTGCTTCATCATTAGGCGTATAGAGTTGTGGAGTAGGTTGTCCCTTTTCGGATGACTCTATGATCTGGTCAACATGGCGCCTTATTATGCTTTCACCAATGTCCACGGTATACATCAGCGGTCCTAGTTGTGTGCAAATAGTTCCAGGCTGCCATTTCTCGGTACGGTAGTCCCGGGCCAAAACTTGTTGACCTATCTGGAAGGTTCTAGTTGGCCTTTCATTCATGCCTTGAAATTGCCGGTTCTCTACGTCCCTTCTGATGTTTGGCTTGATCAAATCCAGCCGGCCTCTTAGTCTTCTATTGAAAAACATCATGGCGGGAGTTTGGTTTGTAACCACATGTGTTGCATTCATGTACGCCAACAAGAAGTTATCTACCTTATGTTGTAGATTTATGTCTTCCTTACCCATGGCCTTTATGGCCTTCTTGAAAGTCTGGACAAACCTTTCAGCTAATCCATTGGTGGCGGGATGGTATGGGGCGGACGTGTAGTGCTTAACCCCATTGTTTTTTAAGAACTTCTTGAATTCTTCGGACACAAATTGTGGTCCATTATCAGAACAGATCTGTTCCGGCAGCCCATTCCTGGCAAATATGGTCCTTAATACTGTGATGGTTTTTTCCGTGGTGGTGGAGGACATCTTTATTACCTCCGGCCACTTGGAGTGTGCATCCACCGCGATTAAGAACATTGAGTCCATAAATGGACCAGCAAAGTCGATATGTACCCTTTGCCATGGAGATGAGGGCCACTCCCATGGATGTAGAGGAGCTTGTGGTGGGGCGTTTTGGACCTTCTGGCATCCTAGACAGCTCTTGGTCATTTCTTCGATGTCTCCATCGATACCTGGCCACCACACAAACGCTCTGGCTAGGTTCTTCATTTTCACTCCACCCAGATGCCCCTCGTGAAGCTCCTTTAGCACTTTATGCTGGAGTTTGGGTGGAATCACCACTCTGGATCCACACATCAAAGTTCCTCGGCACACTGACAGCTGTTCTCTTCTTTGCGAGAATGCTGGCAACAGTGGTTCGCCATGTGCTGGCCATCCCTACACCGTTAAATCGTAGACTCGTGAGAGAGTCGGGTCATTTCTTGTTTCCTTTTCGATCGTAGAATTTGTTACTGGTAGACATTCCACTATGGTTGAGTGGAACATCTCCACTGGGTCCACTGTAGGCGCCTCTTCTACCGTTGGCAACGGTAGGCGCGATAAACCGTCAGCATTCCCATGCTGTTTTGATCCTTTGTATTCTATGTCATATTGGTGTGCCCCTAGGAAAAGGGACCACCTCTGTAGCCTTTGCGCTGTCATAATGGAAACGCCCTTTTTAGGGTTGAATATGGATACCAACGGCTGGTGGTCTGTCAGCAGTGTAAACTTCTGGCCCTGCAGGTAATGATTAAACTTCTTTACTCCCCACACCAGGCTGAAAGCCTCCCTATCTATCTGAGCATAGTTGCGCTCAGCGGAGGTCAATGATCTGGATGCAAATGCGACTGGTCTTTCCGAGCCATTTGGCAACTTGTGTGAGAGTACTGCTCCAATACCATAAGGAGAAGCATCACAAGCTAAACGAATAGGTAGCGTTGGGTTGAAGTGAGCCAACACTTCCTCTGAGATGATCAATGCCTTGCTTTTGCGGAAGGCCTTCTTACAGTCCTCGCTCCACTTCCATGGTACTTCTTTCTGCAAAAGAGCATTCAGCGGGTGCAGCACCGTGGATAGATTTGGCAGAAACTTATGGTAATAGTTAATCAACCCTAGGAACGACCTCAACTGGGATACATTTTCCGGAGCGGGAGCCTTCACAACAGCTTCGATCTTGTCAGGTGACTTGTGCAGGCCCTCCTGGTCAATGATATGACCACAGTACGAGATCCGTTTCTGAAAGAACTCACATTTCTGGCGATTAACTCGAAGGCCATATTCCTTCAACCTGGTGAGCACCAGTTTCAAATTTGCAAGATGTTCCTCATCGTCATCTCCTGTAATCAGGATATCGTCCAAGTAACATTGAGTGCTTGGAACTCCCTGTAATACCTGCTCCATGGCCCTCTGCCAAATTGCTGGAGCCGAAGCCACTCCAAAAACCAGTCTATTATATCGATACAAGCCTCTGTGCGTGTTGATTGTGAGATACTGGCGCGACTCTTCCTCAACTTCCATCTGTAAGTACGCTTGCGCCAGGTCTATCTTGGTGAAGCGTTTCCCGCCAGACAATGAAGCAAAGATATCCTCAATCCGCGGAAGCGGATATTGCACCGTGTGAAGCACCGGATTAACTGTGATCTTGAAGTCTCCACAGATGCGGACCTTCCCCGGTTCCCCTGGCTTGTTACTCGATGAACGCTTCATGACGGGAACAATGGGCGTGGCCCACTCACTCCAGTCCACCTTAGACAGTACTCCTGAACATTCTAGCCCTTCCAGCTCAGCTTCCACAGCAGGTCGTATCACGTAAGGTACCGGTCTGGCTTTGAAAAATTTTGGGGTTGCATGTTCTGCAATCTTGATTTTTGCCTTAATTCCTCTCAGTGTTCCCAGTCCCTGTTGGAACACCTCTTTAGCCTCATCCAATATTCTGGACAATCGTTCAGGTTTGACATCTTTTTTCCCGGAATCTACCGTTATTGCGTGTAGGGAGTGCCAGTCCATATTTATTTTCCTGATCCACTCCCGTCCCAGAAGTGGTGGACCTCCCTCAGGTCGTACATATAAGTCCATTCCTTGGTGTTCTTTGCCCTTGTGTACCACCTTGACTTTTATCTTTCCGATGGGGTATACTCTTTGCCCCGTGTATGTCTGCAATACTATCTTCGTATCCCGTAGGGGAATATGTTTGAATAACCTTTTGTAATCTTGCTTATTCATGACCGTCAACGCCGATCCGGTGTCCAATTCCATCTTCACTTGGACACCTGCTATCTGCAGTGTGACCCAGATAGTTTGTCGGTCAGCTTCCTTACTCACATTGTGAATTCTCAGACTACCCAGTTCCTTGCTGTTGGAGTCTGAATCCGAATTCTTCTCAGCCACCTTATGTACCTTTCTGCACTTTTCCTGCGGTGACTTTTTGTTGCTGGTCTTCTTTCCTGACCGGCATACTTTAGCTATGTGACCAAGCTTGCCACATTTTCTACATTCCTGGTTTTTAAACCAGCATTGGTTCTGATCGTGTGTTGTCTTTCCACAACGATAACATTTCGTTGTACCCAAAGCCATTTGATCTACGCTGAGTACCGCTGCCTTCAGCTGCATTTCCGCAGTGCCTCTCGCTGCGGCTTCGTGCGATGCTGCAATAGTGACAGCCTTATCAAGTGTAAGATCATTCTCTTCAAGCAGCCGCTTTTGTGTTCCTTCTTTCGACAATCCACACACGAATTTGTCTCTCAGTGCCTCTGTCAGACTTTCCCCAAACTGACAGTATTTCGCTAGCTTACGCAGTTCAATAAAATACTCCGCGTTGCTTTCCTCTTTCAGTTGCGTTCTCGCATAAAATTTAAATCGTTCCGCTAACATCAGCGGTGTAGGGTTCAAATGATTTTTCAGGACAGCAACAATTTTAGCGAACGTCTGATCCGCTGGTTTAGCTGGTGATAGAAGATGCTTCAATAGCCCGTATGTCTTCGCACCCATTGAGTTTAGTAAGGTTAGTGCTTTATCTTCATCTGATATTTTATTTGCCTTACAATATATCTCTATGCGTTCTACATACGTGGCCCAATCTTCAACATCGGGATCGAAATCGTTGATGTTACCATGCTTAGGCATCCTCGCAATCTTCTTGAGAAACAAAAAGAAATTTTCCTTTTATTTTTTTTGTTTTTCAAAATGGCGGTTTCCCGCGCTTGTCTTCTTCCCCCGCCTACGAAAATGGCGGCTTCCCGCGTTTGCCTTTCTCCCCCGCTGGCTGTAATGGCGATTGCCGTATTGCTGCGTTCGCCCTCCCCAGCGGTTCTCGAATCGTGCCTCCCAGCCCCTCTTGCAGTCCGGTCCTTTCCCCCCCGGCTGCGGCTGAGTTCTCCGCGTTTTTTTAAATTTTCTCCCGCGTCTCGAATCGTGCCTCCCAGCCCCTCTTGCAGTCTGGTCCTTTCCCCCCGGCTGCGGCTGAGTTCGCCGCGGTTTTTTTAAAATTTTCTCCCGCGCCTTACGCTGACCCGGTCGCTGCGCCTCGCGGCCTCGGTAGCTCCCCGGCCTTTTTCACCGGTCGCGGTCGAGCTCTCTCTCGACGCTGTTGCGTCTCCCCAGCCCGCTTGCAGCCCGGTCTTTCACACCGGCTGCGTTTGTATTCACCGCGGCTCCCGTGCCTTCCGCTGCCCCAGTCTCAGCGCCTCTGGCCCCGACTTCTGTCCGGCTCTTTTCCCCGGCCGTGGTCGAGTTCTCTGCCCTTATACCCTCCGTTTTTTTCCTCCCCTACTTCACAGATCGGCTTACCCACCACCGTGATAGAAGGGATGATCACTGCCTGTTGCTGATGGAAGGCTTCGTGTCAGAATTCTTCCTTTGCTCTGCAGACCCGAGTCTTCTCTCAGCAGAATGATGAGGGCGGATGCCTCTTCTCGACGCCCGTTAAACTGCCTTGGATGTATCTCTGCCGCAGGGTAAGATCGTACTCGCCGCCACTGTTAAGTCTGTGTGTTATAGTGAGAATTACTACACAGACCACAAGAGTAAACTTTAACAGGTCTTTACTAGTTGAAGGTCAGGGCGGAACGGCCCAATAAATCATTACACAGCACTTATATACTGGTGTGGTCACCACCGGTATTACAGTATACAGCAGCCAAGATAAAGTAGTGCAACCCTTAAATAGTTCTCTTAAAGGTGGAACGGTTACATACACCACAATGACATCATTTGATGACACATCATTAACCAGTTTCCTTAAAGGGACCATGCGCAAATTGAGTTTGACAGGTCTGCTGTCCGTGTTCTCCAGCATTGAGGTGCTGCAAACACTGACCAGCACGGCACAGAGGTGCACGACCCACTGACAAAAAAAATATTTTCCCACCCAACCCGCCACCAAACACGTCCGCTGACCCCCCAAAAAAAATTCCCCCCATGGCACCCGATCTATCAGCTGGAGAAAGTGATCCCTGGACAGGCATAAGGGAGTTGTAACACATAGCAGGGTTATTCCAGACAGAAGGCACCTTTGTATCATTTTGTTGCATGTTTGGATTATATTTTTAGTAATTCTTTAGGAAAATGCTGCAACTGTGTGGCATTATTGAATATTGGAAGTGGAGAATGTACTGCCGTGTACATTTAGTCCATAATTTGAGATCGTGACTGCAACGTGTAAAAATAACACAGAACATTATGTTGCATAGACTGTGAATCCCAGGTAATACTGGTAGCTAAATGTAATGAAATCTGTTTGTCTTGGTCCTGTATTCATTTTGCACTCATGTATATTACCCTCCCCCACTGTGTATAATTTCACTTCCTCTTTCCCGACTAACCTGGGAGGTTCCAGGTCTTGGCTCTTGGCTCCACCCCTGACTTCTCTTACATAAAGATCCCAGGATCTGTGTGACTCATTCCTGTGAACCAGTCGGCGTGTTGAGATGTTAGCTCTGATCTTAGTGATTAAAAGCCAACTTGTTTAAGTCTATAACTTCTAGTTTTGTGGTTATTGAAGGCCCATCAATTTTAATCACTAAAGAATACTAGGATGGATCGACTCCTAAAACCAGAGCATCTGGACTTGGATCCACATTCTGCTGAAGCATCAAATCAATTTGGACACTGGCTCAAATGCTTCGAACTCTTCGCGGGAGCCTCATCCGCTAGCGAGGTAGATAAACTGAGTCTACTGACTACTCGCGTAAGTCATTGGATTTATTCGTTCATCCGGGATGCCACCTCTTACATGGAGGCCATCACTATCCTGAAGGCCCAATACCAGAGGCCGGTAAATGAAGTGTACGTCAGACATCTGCTGGCTACACGCAGGCAGCGACCAGAGGAATCAATGGACGATTTCTTACAGGGCCTAAAGGACCTGGTCCGGGACTGTAACTGCAAGGCCGTGACGGCCAACGCGTACTCTGACGAATTGGTCCGCGATTCCTTCATCACGGGCCTCAAATCGAATTATATCCGGCAGAGACTGCTGGAGAAGGAGGTCCTGGACTTAAAAAAGGCAGTGGCCACTGTGCGATCGCTGGACGTGGCCCAGAAAAACTCTGACTCTTATTTTTCCGGCCATGCGGCCCTCACCGCCTCGTGCGCGCCGAGGGGGCCGCCATCTTGGAATCAGCCATCTTCCCCATCCAGGTCTCAGACCAGCTCTACGCCGCCGGAGTCCCCACACAGAAGTTCACCCAGGTGTCCTACTACAGCGGCAATGTCTCGAGGCCCGAAATGCTACTTCTGCGGCCAGGCCAAGCACCCCAGACAACGATGCCCAGCGAAGGACGCTACATGCTTCAAATGTAAGAAAAAGGGGCATTTTAGCAAAGTCTGCAGGGGGAATCCGATTTCCAACTCCGTCACCGCCTCGTGCGTGCCGTGCGGGCCGCCATCTTGGGATCTGCCATCTTTTCCCGACTCAACGGCCGTCCAGGGCCCAACAGTGGCTTCGATCACGGTGGATCAATCCAGGCCACACCCGTTGACAAAATCCATGATGGACATACAGGTAAACGGGAATTTAACAAAATGTTTAATTGACTGTGGGAGTACCGAGAGTTTTATCCACCCTAGCCTGGTACGGCGGCACTCATTAACGGTAACCCCTACACGGAGCAGAATTGCTATGGCTGCTAAGCCCCACACTTCGGACGTTTTGGGCTACTGTGTGGTAACACTGACTGTAAAAGGCATGGACTACAAGGATTTTAAACTCCTCGTGATGCCAGAACTCTGTGTTAATGTAATCTTGGGCCTGGACTTCCAGTGCCACCACGAAAGTGTCACGCTAGCATATGGCGGGTCCCAGCCGCCACTCACAGTCTGTGGCCTATCAACCTTAAAAATCAGCCCGCCCTCTTTATTCGCTAATCTCGCTCCGAACTGTAGGCCCATAGCGACCAAAATTAGACGGTACAGTCTGGAAGACAGACACTTTATCAAGGCGGAAGTGGACAGACTCCTGCGGGAAGGCATTATTGAATGCAGTACCAGCCCGTGGCGTGCCCAAGTAGTCATAGTTAAAAATAGCGAAAAGAAACGGATGGTAATTGACTACAGCCAGACTGTTAATATTTATACCCAGCTGGACGCCTACCCTTTACCCCGCATTTCAGATATGGTCAACCAGATTGCGCAATACCGAGTCTTCTCGACTATCGACCTCAAATCCGTGTATCACCAGCTCCCCATTAGAACGGAGGACCGCCCATACACCGCCTTCGAGGTGAACGGGCGCCTCTACCATTTTCTCAGTGTGCCCTTCAGGGTAACAAATGGGGTCTCGGTCTTCCAACGTGAGATGGACCGCATGGTTGACGAGAATAAACTACAAGCTACCTACCCCTATCTGGACAATGTCACTATCTGCGGGCACAACCAGCAAGACCACGATCTAAATCTTGCGAGATTTTTAAAAACTGCCCTAAAGCTGAATCTAACCTACAACGAAGACAAATGTGTCTTCAACACAACCCGTCTCTGTATCCTCGGCTGTGTGGTGGAAGATGGGGTAATTGGACCGGACCCTGACCGATTACGCCCCCTAAAGGAACTGCCCCTGCCACACAATCCCAAAGCTTTAAAAAGGTGCCTGGGATTTTTTTTGTATTATGCCCAATGGGTGCCCAATTACTCTGATAAGGCCCGACCCCTCATTAAATCGACGTCCTTCCCACTATCAGCTGAAGCTCGGGAGGCTTTCACCAGTATTAAACAGGACATTGAAAGGGCTGCAGTGTGTGCAGTGGACGAATGCATTCCCTTTCAAGTCGAAAGCGATGCATCAGACTTTGCCTTAGCTGCAACCCTCAATCAGGCTGGGAGACCTGTGGCCTTCTCCCGAACCCTTCAGGGACCTGAAATCAGGCACTCTTCTGTCGAGAAGGAGGCACAGGCTATAGTGGAGGCAGTGCAGCACTGGAGACACTACCTAACGGCAAACGTTTCACCCTGCTCACCAACCAGCGGTCGGTGGCTTTCATGTTTAATAACAAACAAAGGGGGAAAATTAAGAATGACAAAATACTCAGGTGGAGGATCGAACTATCCACGTTTGACTATGATATTATGTACAGGCCGGGAGCCCTTAATGAACCCCCAGACGCCCTATCGCGGGGAATGTGTGCCAGCATTCATACGGACAAATTACAGGGTCTCCACAACGACCTCTGTCACCCAGGGGTCACCCGACTAGACCATTTTATAAAGTCCCGCAATCTGCCCCACTCCATCGAGGCGGTCAGGGCAATGACCAGAGCCTGCCGCATCTGTGCGGAATGCAAGCCTCGTTTTTACAGGCCTGACCGTGCACACCTTATCAAAGCCACACGGCCATTCGAGCGCCTAAGTCTGGACTTCAAGGGACCCCTTCCCTCTGCCAACCGTAACGTATACTTCCTCAATATCATTGATGAATATTCCCGCTTCCCCTTCGCCATTCCCTGCCCAGACATGACCAGTGCCACGGTCATCAAGTGTCTCTGTAATCTATTCTGCATGTTTGGCATGCCGAACTACATACACAGCGATAGGGGGACGTCATTCATGAGTGACGAGCTGCGCCAGTTCTTGCTCTCGAAGGGGATAGCCACTAGCAGAACCACTAGCTACAACCCCCGGGGTAATGGGCAAGTGGAAAGGGAGAATGCTACTGTTTGGAAGGCTGTCACGTTAGCCTTAAAGTCAAAAGGCCTTTCGACCTCCCGCTGGCAGGAAGTCCTCCCAGACGTGCTCCACTCCATAAGGGCTCTGTTATGTACTGCCACTAACGCTACCCCTCATGAAAAGATGTTCGTTTTCCCCCGGAAATCCACCTCGGGCATATCTCTACCCGCGTGGCTGACGTCTCCGGGGACAGTACTATTGCGGAAGCACGTGAGAGGCCATAAAACGGACCCCCTTGTGGAAAAGGTACAGCTCCTCCATGCAAATCCTCAGTACGCCTATATCGAATATTCTGACGGGCGAGAGGACACTGTTTCCATAAAAGACCTCGCTCCCTCGGGGAACGGAGAGAACGATGGGAGACTACCCGATGAAGACCTACACTACAAAGAGACAGGACGCCCAGAGGTATCAATACCCAACTTTAACCTGGAGGACACTGCAGATAACCTGGAAGACACTGCGGAGGCCCGGACAGCGGAGGAACCAGAATCCACTCCCCTAGAAGCATCCCAACCGGCTTTGCACCGATCACTGAGAACTGCAAAACCACCTGACAGACTCACTTATACCAACTTTTAAGAAACATCACCCCGATGGACTAAATCTATAGAAGGGGTGAATGTAATGAAATCTGTTTGTCTTGGTCCTGTATTCGTTTTGCACTCATGCATATTACCCTCCCCCACTGTGTATAGTTTCACTTCCTCTTTCCCGACTAACCTGGGAGGTTCCAGGTCTTGGCTCTTGGCTCCGCCCCTGACTTCTCTTACATAAAAATCCCAGGATCTGTATGACTCATTCCTGTGAACCAGTCCGCGTGTTGAGATGTTAACTCTGATCTTAGTGATTAAAAGCCAACTTGTATAAGTCTATAACTTCTAGTTTTGTGGTTATTGAAGGCCCATCACTAAATTACAAGACATTGCTAGAATTTAATGGAAGCAGTCAACTGGAAATAGGAAGAGTTGTTAGAACTCTGGCAATCTGTTTTGAAGTGTTGTTAGGGCTAGGACTGGCCAATGGCTTCAGTTAACCTCTTGAGTACTGAGTTTCCTTGCTGCCAATCAAATCTATCTCTAAGATATTATATATATATAATCATGGTGAATCGAAGATATACTGTTTTATAATATTAGTGGTGTTACCAACAAAGTATGATAGGGAAAGTGCTATACGCAAGACTTTTAAGATATTACAGATATCTGTAAAATGATTTTTGGTGGAAAACATGAGAAAGTAAAGTTGGGGAGAGAAACAGCAATGACGTTAAAGTCTTCTCTCAATAATCAGATCTAAATATTGTTTCATATATTTACACAATATATAAGTAAATGCACTAATTATAACTGATGGATGATTTTGAGATTTGTTTCAACTATATCGGAGTTCCTATTGAAATATAATTTTAGCCTGAATATCTACTAATGAAATCTCTATAATTTACTTTTCCTGCTATATCTAGACCATTGCTCTCCTTGATACCTGTCTCCATTCTTTCTAAAGCCTCATAAAAATCTCTCCAACTATATTGCTGCTCCTGTTATTATTCATATACCAGCTACAATCAGTATTACTTTCTCATTATTAGCAGTCCTTGTAGTTACTACTGAAGCATATATAACAATACAAAGGCCCTCAAAATAGTTAGTGTACAATGTTTAACAATCCCTTGTCTGCCATTTTGTTGTTAACCCAACTCTTTAAACAGCAAACAAAGGAATTGTATATGAACATTTTAAGCATTTGCACGCTGATATTTGCAGAGAGTAGTTCCAAGATCAAAGAATGGAATAAGAAGAGGCTATTCTCCCTGTTCTTTTTACAAACCATGTATCATTTGTCCTGTCATAAACTCTACCTTCGTTGTTTCTCCCTGGCATCAAGGTAATTGAGCAAAAATCCAAAATATATATCCAGCCTCAATTATTCAACCTTGTCTAGAAGAAAAAAACAGAAAACGCTCAAAATCGGAAATAAAAACAGAATATTGTAATTGATATATGATCCCTCACCTTGTGAAAAGTGAAAAAAAACCAGCTTACTAAGTCCATTCTCAAAACTGATAAAGGCTCCCCACCGGACACATAAACCTAACCTTTCCCAGTACAGATACTGACAGAAGTGCTATTCTTTCCTGGAAATTTCTTATTTAAACTGTTTCATATATCAGTAGAAGACTGACTACATGCTATTTATAGTGTACAGTGTGACCGGTCATGTACTATAGTTAATATTTCCACTTGTGAAGTGACACTGTGGCTCTTCCATTCGTGGGTTAGCTAATTTCCAATGAAGCTCAATGTAAGCTCATGGAACTGCACCTCATCTTTCGATTAGGCACTTTACAGCCTTCTGGACTCGACATAGAGTTCAACAATTTCAGACCATAACCTCTGCCCCTATCCTTTTTTTCCCCATTTATTTATTTATTTATTTTCTCTCTCCCACATGGCAGCTGACTTCCATTCTGCCAGTGCCACTTACACTTCATCTAGAGCCATCTTTTGTTTCTTAACTTGTCCCATTACCATCTCCTTTTGCCTTGCACCATCTCTTAATCTCGCTTAATGTCTTTTAATCTCTCCTGCCTTCCATCCTATCACAGACCTTCCCTTTTGTTCTTTCCTCCCCTCCCCCCTTTCCCTGCCCCTGCACTTGCTTAAAAACCTGTTCCATCTCCAGCTTTTTCCAGTTCTGACAAAGGGTCATCGACCTGAAATGTTAACTGCATTTCTCTCTCCACAGATGCTGCCTGACCTGCTGAGTATTTCCAGCATTTTCTGTTTTTATTTCAGATTTCCAGCATCCGCTGTATTTGGCTTTTGTATTAGCACTTTTAATAAGTTTAGCTAGACTGTAACATCTCGGATATTATGAGGGTCCAGAGATTTCCTTCAGAAATGTACCTCTTCTCCAAAGAGTGTACAGAGATTGGGTTCTCAAGTTATTGATACAGAAGACTTATGTGAGACAATTCTAAAAAAATATATAGAGATTTATTAAAAGAACCAACATGCAATTTACAGTTGGTGAATCAGTCAATCGCAACGTTAACAGTTCTAAAAAGAGAAGAAATACGATCTTATTTTTAACAGGGAATTTTACTTTCAAATCTTAACTTCACTACAGTATTACAGTTCTTAAAATTTTCTATACAGGATATCCATCAATATCAAATTACCTTTGATCCCCGAGGTACAAAGAGTGAAAGACTACAGAGCCACCTCTGTAGTCGAGAATCGCCTTGCCCGATTAAAGCGAGTCTGATATCCTATTTGAGACTTCAATATTTATACCCTTTTTCAGTTGTATTCCTTAAGGTTTCTGCTGATCCAAGTTAATTATCACTATTCATCTTTCTGCTGACTTCTGCAATTCTTACTGCCACATCAGCTTGTAATATTCCACAATCTGCTGCATCTCCAGGTGTGAAGGCGTGAAGGACAGATGTCCCTTATCTCATGTGTCATCTTTGAGGTGTAATCAAGATCATTTATCCAGGGTTGACCATTGTTCTGTTCCAACAAGGCCACCCATTCGGAGCCACCCATTCTTCTGTTTTAATAAGGTTATTTATTCAGAGTCAACAACTGTTTTATCTCAACAAGGCCAGAATTCTTTCATAAGATAGTGTATTTTTCTAAAAATGTTATATGGCTTATTCCTTCACACCGCCAACTGAAGGAAGAGGAGAACTACTGGATCCAGGAGGTAAGTGCCTTTCCACTTACCTGCTGGATCCAGTGTTCCTGGCTTGCCAACCCCCCACGATCAGATTCCCCCCAAGACCCTTCCGACCTGCCCCCCGAGGCCTTCAATCCCTCCTTGAACTGATCTTCAACCACCAACCCCCCCCCCCCCCGCCACGATCTCCGAACCCTCCCCCCCAATTCCGGCCTTCCATCATAAATCCACCTCAGAATGTTTTGAGGTGCCACAGTAACAGAATAGTCTCTGGTTGATGGTGCATATTGCTGGCATCAGGTGGCCCTTTTAGAGTGTTTTTTAAGGCTAGAAACAGTACACCCCAATTTGACCTGATTTATAATTTGTATATAAATATATACTGAGCACGACATTACTTTATAATTCTACTTTAATACCACAAATGCTATTCTCCCCTGAGAATCATGAGGTGGCCACATTATCCTGCAGTAACAATTTTGCAGCAACCACTCCAGTCTATTTTAAGCTCTTGATTTAATTGTTAATTGCATGGTTTGCATTTTATTGAGACTATAATGTATATTATGAATGTTTAATAATGGGAGTGCTTATAGCCTGTCACTTAATCTGGGGAGGGGGTTGAGATGGTAGGCCATTAAAATTCATGTTACAATTAATCATAATTGCATGTATAACTGAGTTTGCCTCTTGTAGTTTGTGATGTTAACTGAACTTCAAAAGTGAATTACAGCTAATTACTCATTCCTAATCACCCGTAGTTCTACCTGTAATAAATACAATGAGTAATCAATAACTTCACTCAAAAACACAGCCCGATCACCTTTTCCTATTCTCCTATCAATAGCATGAATAATTTACACTCACTGACATCAAAAGATGTTCTTTATGATGTGACTGAAACTCAGCAGCTATTGACATCATGCACAAACTTAAGATACATGAGAAGGGCTGAATTCATTCAGATAAGTGAGCACAGTAATTTATAAAACCAGATAATGCTTTCAGTCGAGGAAACAAATCATAATGGAATAGTTAGAACAAATGTTGGAATATGTTTGGCAATGTGCATTGTAGGATCATAATTCCCTGTTCATAGGACCCATAATTAGAGAGACCATCTAGCACATTGCATAATCTGAAGGAACCTATTACTGAAGGAACCTATTACAGCATCTGAGGTGAGTTGCAGTCCAGCACACTGGAACCCTGATAAAAGCAATGCAGTCTTACTGGAGAACAGATCTAACACGTGGGGGCAGTTAGACAGGGATGGAGCAACAATGGAAGTTAGACATCAGGATATGCAAAGAGTTGATTGTGCAGACACACAGCTTAGCATATTGTACTCTTTATTTCAGGAGTCCCACTCCAGACACTTGGGCACAAAATCTAGGCTGACACTCCAGTTCAGTGTCGAGGTAGTGCTGCACGGCCGGTGGTGCTGTCTTTTGGGTGAGACTTTAAACTGAGGCTCTGTCTGCCCTCTCAGGTGGACGTAAAAGATCCAATGGCATTATTCAAAGAAGAGTAGGGGAGTTTTCGCTGTCCAATATTTATCCCTCATTCAACTTCACTAAAACGGATTACCCGGTCATTATCACATTGCTGTTTGTGGGACCTTGCTGTGCGCAAAATAGCTGTCTAACTTCCATTGTTGCTCCATCCCTGTCTAACTGTCCCCAGGTGTTAGATCTGTTCTCCAGTAAGCCTGCATTACAACTGTGATATCATTTCAGAAGTATTTCATTGGCTGTAAAGCACTTTGGGACTCCTGAGGTCGTGAAAGACAGTGTGTAAATGAAAGTTCTTTTCATTCCTATGATCTGAAACAGGATGGATCCTCTGGTTCTATCACAGTGCCTTAGAGATAATTTCATAATAAGTCCTGTTTAAAAGGGGTTTGCACCACTATTAGTCATCGTTTTAGTAACATCAACATTAATCAAATGAAAATTAAGGTCACTGGCTGGCTGCAGCTATGTTGTAAACTGCAGGAAGCTGCTCAACGTATTGTTGGAATTGTCCTAATTCTGTCAGTCCTTCCTCAATACAATAAGTTCCACACCCAGGTCACCATAATCAGTAAAACATACAGATATTTATGTGTATTTACTACAGTAGTTGCTTGCC
Organism: Somniosus microcephalus; assembly: GCF_052327205.1. NCBI lineage: Eukaryota > Metazoa > Chordata > Chondrichthyes > Squaliformes > Somniosidae > Somniosus > Somniosus microcephalus. The sequence goes on along the minus strand of NC_140990.1, from coordinate 210,605,348 downwards.
ATTTATTTCTGTTCTTGGAAAATGTTGGAAAAAGTGAACAATCAGACTTTTCAAATCTTGGTGAGGATACAGAATGGAGCATGAAATTTCCACCGATCAGGACTAAACATTCACTGTTTGGGGAGAGAAAGAAAGTTTGGAAGAGAATAGCGTAATTTTGACTTGTAAATTATCATGATGGCATCATGTAACAATGATGTTTTAATAGGATTAATGGTCACTGTGTCGTATGTAGAGGAAGAAAAGTCTTTCTCTCTATTATACCGAGCTAACAATGCTTTTAAGACTATGCAGAGTTCAGTTCTCAAGCTGTGTTACCAGAATTACAAATGAGCTTTGATTGATACATCATAACAAAGAAGTGCTATACAATGGGCAATATCCTTCACTATATTTCATTCTATTTCTTCATCCTTGATAACTATGGGCTGCTGGATCCCTGGCATTGGATTACAGAGGGTTCAGACAACATCGTAAAGCAAGTGAACAAAGATCATGAGCCATTTTTACTCCCAAGAATAAATGACCAAGAATGAGGGGTTGCCCGGTACGAAGGCAGAGGTCAGACATGAGTGAGGAGACTTCAGTGAAGGAGGTGCTTATGGATAATACACAACAGGAGGATTGTGAAGTAGAGATTGATAGGATTGGAAGAGAGTGAGGTGTTCAAATAAGAAAAGGAGCTAAAGGAATAGGGGGAAAACTGAGATGGGATTTTGATATGAGCATCACACCATCACCACAGTGGGGAGACATAGTGCGACAGCAAGCCAGGTGAGGTGGTCTTGATGAGGGAAAAGTAGTCATCAGCGGTGAGCTAAATTTCAGTCCAGGTCAGGCTGTCAAACTGTTCCTCCAGCAGAAAGATCATGCATGGAAGTGCCTTGTTTGTCTATGGGCAGAAATTTTGCAGGGCGAGGTGGAAGGGGAGGGTGGCCAGAGAATCATTGGACAGGAGGTAAAGGGAAGGTTGAGGAGGGGGGGGTGGTGAAAATCAGTAGGTGTATAGGGGTGGATAAGATGGGGAGGTGGTTGTTAGGGTGGCTGCTGGGATAAAGCCAGTGCCCAGTGCTGCGGTTAGCTCAGCAGAGGATGCCTAGTTTGAGGCATAAGGAGGCTGAGTGTTAATACAGGAGGGGGAAGAGCCTGAAATGGCAGAAAGAGAAATAGCAAAGGGGTACAGAAGACAGGTGACTGTTAGTTGGCGAGAGTTACAGTTGTGCAGGAATGGAGGAAGATTGTGAGGGGGTGAAAGGTGATGAATGAGAAAATGGTGGAGCTAGAAAGAGGTATGCATGGGAGCAAGGGTTGATCCACATGGCAGCTGTCTTTCATTCTGCCAGCGCATTTCACACTTCATCTAGAGCCATCCTTTGTCTCTTTACCTGTCCTATTACCACCTCGTCTCGCCTTGAATATCTCTTAATGTCTCTTCACCTCTCAGACCTTCCCTTTTGTTCTTTCATCCCCTCCCCCATTTCCCAGCCCCCAAACCCGCTTTTCAATCTGTCTCATTTCCTGCTTTTTCCTCAGTTCTGCAGAAGGGTTCGACCTGAAATGTTAACTCTGTTTCTCTCTCCACGGATGTTGCCTGGCCTGCTGAGTTTTTCCAGCATTTTCTGTTGTTATTTCGGATTTCCAGCATCCGCAGTATTTTGCTATCATGATCAATCCTTATTACAGGAAACTCTTTTTTATCCGGCACCTACAGGACCGGCGTGGTGCCGGTTGATCAAAAAGTCCAGATTACAGAGAGGTATACTTACTAAGGTACGAGAGCCCCATACATGGCCACAGATCCAGACGTCCCTGTTGCATAGCAACAGGTGCAGGAACCCCGGTTACATGGCCACAGATCCAGGCGTCCCTGTTGCATGACAACAGGTGCAGGAACCCCGGTTACACGGCCACAGATCCAGGAACCCCGGTTACATGGCCACTAATATGAAGTAAAACTTATCTGAACCTACTCCTGAATTTTGCTGGTTAAGAGAGATTTCCGGTTATTTAGGTGCCGGTAAAAAGAGAGTTTCCTGTATGCACACACAGTGGAGCAGGAATAGAATAATGCAATAGGATTAGCTCAACTAGAGTCAAACTGCAGGAGAAAGGGACAGTCCATGTAGGAGAAGCCAAGAGAGTAAAGCTGTATTTTGCTATTGTAAGAGTAAAGCTGGTATTGAGCATGTGATGTCCCCAAACTCTGGTAACCCTTGCTGCAGAATCTATATCCTCATGCCATAGAATATTGTTGGGGTGGCTGCAGAAATAGACCTTGGGATGCTGTAGGATTCTAGGGCCTGAATATGACCATTAGGGTGCAGTGAGATGCACATCTAAATCACATTTCACTAGATATTGCTGTACTGTCGAGGAGAATATCACAATCACTGCATACAGACAAGTGCATTAAACAAGTGTGATATCCGAGTGGTAAGGTCAGAAACTGAGAGAAGCGAGATATTAGGAACAAAACCCAACTGTTTATTTACACGGTGTAGCAGAGAGACATAGCTCTTACAAGCTGGAAGCCAGGCACATAATTCTTACTGCACGAGCCAAGATGGAGGATGAACCTCTGAGTCATACCCATAATGCAATGCCACATTACCGTATAAACTGGTGTACCAGGACATTGAATACATGACCCATTACCTTAAATACTGGTGAATGTGAACCCTTAATATTTGGCTCCATCTGGTGGATAACTTAAACATTACATCCCAGATTACTATAACAAGAGAAACATTCTGTACTCATTCCAAGCTCTATAAAAACAGAATATTACATTCAATCAGCATAACAACATTTTGCCCAGTTTCTAAACTATAGTGTAATGATCACCTGCCACCTGTTAAATATGGTTTGCCGACAGCCTCTGCTCCACTTAAGAGAAAGTCCCATATGAGGTGAAGTTTGATCTTTACACAGATATATTTCTCTCTTGCTCTGAATTTCTCATTTATAACTGTTTTATTTTCAGTCACAGTGCAACCCAGTGAAGTGAGGTGAATGTGTACCATTTGTCACGTATTCCATCACATTAATCGTCCCTTGTGGTTATTGTTGCTTTGTCCTGAAAACGTGTGAATAAGCTGATGGGTCATCACCTGGATTTTATACTGACCAGTGTAGGTGTGAATTGTCTGATACAATTTACAATGTGTTTTATGTGCTGCGCAGCCCAGCTGCTGAAAAGGGAAATATCTCCTGTGCTTATATTCCATCTCTGTTTGTGGTGCTCCAGCAGCCCGAATACTTCTTGAGGTAGTGTCTCCCCACCCCATACCACTGCACCACACCACCAGTGGCAAACACATGCCTAGAGTAGTGTTGGACACTGCACGGCACCATTGCATTTCTAGCTGTAGGCTGCCTGAGTGCTGAGCCCACCTTTGTGGGGAGGAAAAAGGTCCATGACCAGAAAATAGGCCAGACTTTTAAACAATGCACCGCTGTTTTTGTGTTGCTGCTGGTGTTATGAAATCAGAACTGCAATGCAAACAGGGCAGACTCTAAGCACTCAGAGCCAACATGCTTGCATTTCAAACGCTTCTGTACGATATAAACCAATCATCGGGGGGCTGTTTCCAGTCTACAGTGTCTCACCAGGTTCTACTCTTGTGCTGTATGCAACAGATGATGCCATTGGTGCATAATGATAAACCGATCACAGCCACACATCACCAATCACAGACACACATTATTAACCAGACACATCACCAATGTTCCCTCTAAGCTGTGTGGCCACCCAGCAATGGGAAAGGACCTGCGCAGGCTGCTCACCGGCTTTTCCATTGTAAGTATCACGCATGCAATGCATTTTTTTTGTCATGAGGGTGTTCTTAACATCTCCTTGAAAAAGTTTCTTTCAAACTTGATTTATTTTAAAGATGATTTGTTTTTGTTGTAGCAAAGATAAAGACTGGCAGTGTATGTCTGATTTACTAAGGGCACTAATCTTTGCTTTGGGCTGGATTTTCCAAGCCCCGAGGAGGCGGGCATAGAGGCGGGACAGCCGGTAAACTCGGAGAAAGTGGGGGCAGATGGCAAAGCCGGCCCCATCCCGCCTCCGTGCCCTTTTGCCAGGAGGCGGGAAGATGTGCAGCTTCGGGTCCCATCTCCTGGAGGCAGGAAAGGCTTTTAATCCTTTTAACTGCCTGTTCAGGTTGATCCCATGGCCCTTCAAAGATGAGCAGGGAATTCTCCTGGTATCCTGGTCAACGTCCCTCAACCAATACCACCAAAGCAGACTTCCAGTCATTCATCTCATTGCTGTTTGCTGGACCATGCTGTGTGCAATTTGTCAGCTTTTTATCTGCATAACAATGATGACCTTCACAGTTAAAATTTGGAAAGAAAAAATTTCAGCTCCCTGGGGAGGAAAAGGTAGCAAAGAAGATATTGGGCCATAATTTGCGACCCCTATGGGTGCATATGAGGTGCGCATCGCCTGTAGGGGCTGCACAAGTTGCGGGTTTAGATATGCGAAGTGCATGCACTAAGACCCGGTACTTGCGATCTGTTTTTACCAGCATAAGCCTTTGAAAGAACAGAAAAATAAAAAATGTTCAATCATTTATACATTTAAAAACCTGTGAAATAAGGTAAGTTTATTTTTAGCTCCTTTAAAATATGTAAATTTATTTTTCAAAAAATTAATTTTTTGTTTTAAATATTTAATTAAATGCTATTTTAATTACTTTAAAATATGTGTTTTTTTAAAATTTATTTGAAGTGTACGTATATTTTTGGGGGTATTCCCATTCATACTTATGAGGATTCTGTATATACGGAATCCCCATAAGTATGAACATAGAAACAGAAGATAGGAGCAGGAGTAGGCCATTCGGCCCCTCGAGCCTGCTCCGCCATTCAATGCGATCATGGCTGATCATCCAAATTCAGTACCCGGACCCTGCTTTCTCCCCATACCCCTTGATCCCTTTAGCCTTGAGAAATATATCCAACTCCTTCTTGAATATATTTAATGAATTGGCCTCTACTGCCTTCTGTGGTAGAGAATTCCACAGGTTCACCACTCTCTGGGTGAAGAAATTCCTCCTAATTTCTGTCCTAAATGGCTTGCCCCTTATCCTTAGACTGTGACCCCTGGTTCTGGACTCCCCGACCATCGGGAACATCCTTCCTACATCTAGTCTGTCCAGTCCTGTCAGAATTTTATAAGTTTCAATGAGATCCCCTCTCATTCTTCTAAACTCCAGCGAGTACAAGCCCAATCGACCCAATCTCTCCTCATACGTCATTCCTGCCATCCCAGGTATCAGCCTGGTGAATCTTCGCTGAACTCCTTCCATGGCAAGAACATCCTTGCTCAGATAAGGTGACCAAAACTGCACACAATACTCCAGATGTGGTCTCACCAAGGCCCTGTACAACTGCAGCAAGACATCCTTGTTCCTGTACTCAAACCCTCTCGCTACGAAGGCCAACATACCATTTGCCTTCTTAACCGCCTGCTGCACCTGCATGCTTACCTTCAGCGACTGGTGCACAAGAACACCCAGGTCTCCTTGCACTTCCCCTTCTCCCAATCTATTGCCATTCAGATAATAATCTGCCTTCCTGTTTTTGCTACCAAAGTGGATAAACTCACATTTATCCACGTTATATTGCATCTGCCACGCTTCTGCCCAATCACCCAACCTGTCCAGATCATCCTGGAGTTTCTCGGCATCCTCCTCACAGCACACACGCCCACCCAGCTTTGTGTCGTCTGCAAATTTGGAGATATTACATCTAATTCCCTTGTCTAGATCATTAATATATATTGTGAATAGCTGGGGTCCTAGGACTGATCCCTGCGGTACCCCACTAGTCACTGCCTGCCACTCAGAAAAAGACCCGTTTATTGCAACTCTTTGCTTTCTATCTGCCAACCAGTTCTCTATCCAAGTCAGTACCTTGCCCCCAATCCCATGTGCCTTAACTTTACACGCTAATCTCTTATGCGGGACCTTATCGAAAGCCTTCTGAAAGTACAAATACACCACATCCACTGGTTCTCCCTTATCTATTCTACCAATTACATCCTCAAAAATTTCCAGTAGATTAGACAAGCATGATTTACCCTTTGTAAATCCATGTTGACTTTGTCCGATCCTGTCACTGTTTCTCAAGTGCTCTGCTATTACACCTTTTATGATGGACTCTAGCATTTTCCCCACTACTGATGTCAGGCTTACCGGTCTGTAATTCCCCGTTTTCTCTCTACCACCTTTTTTGAATAGTGGGGTAACATTAGCTACCCTCCAATCCATGGGTACTGTTCCAGATTCCATCGAATGTTGGAAGATGATCAGCAATGCATCTACTATTTCTAGGGCCACTTCCTTAAGTACCCTAGGATGTAGATTATCAGGCCCTGGGGATTTATCGGCCTTCAATCCCATCAATTTCCTTAACACCATTTCCCTACAAATACTGATTTCTTTCAGTTCCTCCCTTTCATCAGACCCTATGTTCCCCGACATCGCTGGGAGGTTATTTGTGTCCTCCTTTGTGAAGACGGAACCAAAATATATATTTAATTGGTCTGCCATTTCTTTGTTCCCCATTATAAATTCCCCTGATTCTGACTGCAAGGGACCTACGCTTGACACCACCAATCTTTTTCTCTTCACATATCTATAAAAGCTTTTACAGTCAGTTTTTATGTTCCCTGAAAGCTTACTCTCATACTCTATTTTCCCCTTCTTAATTAATCCCTTTGTCCTCCTTTGTTGAATCCTAAACTGCTCAGGTTTACTGCTTTTTCTGGCCAATTTATATGTCCTCTCCTTGGCTCTTATGCTATCCCTAATTTCCCTTGTTAGCCACGGTTGAGTCACCTTTTTTGTTTTATTTTTATGCCAAACTGGGATGAACAAATTCTGTAGTTCATCCATGCGGTCTTTGAATGTTTGCCATTGCCTATCCACCGTCAACCCTTTGAGTGACATTCCCCAATCAATCCTACCCAACTCGCGCCTCAGACCATCGTAGCTTCCTTTATTTAAATTCAGGACCCTAGTCTCTGAGTCAACAACTTCATTCTCCACCTTAATGAAGAATTCAATCATATTATGATCACTCCGACCCAAGGGGCCTCGTACAACAAGATTGTTAATGAATCCTTTCTCGTTACATAATACCCAGTCTAAGATGGCCTGATCTCTGGTTGGTTCCTTGACATATTGGTCCAGGAAACCATCCTGTAAACACTCCAGGAATTCCTCCTCCACATTATTGTTACTAATTTGGTTAGCCCAATTTATATGTAGATTAAAGTCACCCATGATGACTGCTGTGCCCTTATTGCACGCTTCTCTAATTTCCCTTTTAATGCCATCCCCAACCTGCGGATGAATGAGGATCCCTTTCTTTTATTGGTTGGGCCAGCCCACATGATCCCAGGGGCGCTTGCGAACCGCCTGCCCCCGGGATACGTGGGCCTCTATGCAGGCTTACGTATAGAGGCCCAGGAGCGCAAGTGCCTGAACTTCCAGGACCATCAGGTAAGTTCGTAGATTATTTGCCATTCAGGGGCATCCGCCCGCGGGAAGCCTCCGACCGCAATTTCAGGGCCATTGTCTTTAAGAATCTATTCAGAGGAAGGGATGGTTGCACTGAGTTTCAATACTGTTTCTTTCATCCCTGGAACTGGAAGTTCAAATATAGTCTTGACACCCATATCCAAGTTTTTTTTTCTCCCTTACCATTCTATTCAGTGTCTCAGGTGAAGCAACGCAGGTGGCTCCGGCTAGGAAGTCAGGTCATCAGGTGAGGATAGGATTGTACTTGGCTGTGATGCCTTCCCCATGATCCAGTATCCTGCCCACACTTGCTGTCTAGGCTCACACGTGAAGAATAGTCACTTGGACGAAGTGTAGGCAGCAAATGGTGCCTGTGGAACCATACCTCAGGGTGAGTCAGCACCTGAAGGAGAGGAGAAAGTTGGAATGATAATTTATTTAAAGTGGGCAAATCACCTAAAGGATGCATCCACAATGCTGGGATTCACCCATCCAGGAATGTCCACTACTGATCCCAGCAGACGATTCCAGGTCAGGCGAAATTCTCTCATTTCCCTCTCAGTGGTGAGCACTTGCGCTGTTAGGTGCACAACTGGAACGACCAACTACCAGCGAAGCAGATTTTGGTGGTAGAAGTGGCTGAATTCTGGAGTGACGGGCTGACCACCGCCCCCCACCCCCATCCCACTCCAGGAAGATGAATTCCTGGCCCACTCAGTCCCCTTTTAAATCTTTGGAAGTCCAATCTCTGCCTTGGAGATGGCTGCTCTGCCTGCTTTAATCACACATCTTGAAAATACTGTCGCCAAGGCTATGTCAGGTCACCTTGAAGGCTGAGACCGTGGGAACTGCTGTGTAGAGAGTCTCCACCCCTGGCCCTGACCCCGCCCCCTTATGCGATGGCCAGTTTTGGGGTAGATGGAGGGTCCAAGTCTGAGCCTATTTTCGCGCAATACACACACCACAGAGTTGCTGTGGAGAGCACCAGAAGGCCCATGGATTTTTGATTGCAACATCTCTTGTAGATGATAACAGGCATGCTAACAGAATAATTTGTATTCATTCTCCTAAGAACATAGAGTAGAGAAGGGTTAATAGATTGGTTGAAGAGTGCATACTGTGACTACCATGGGCTGCACTATTGGATGTGGCTGTACTGTTTACTATAGCAACCACAGTGAGCTATGTATAGGTGACCTTGCTGCACCATGACAACAAACTCTAAAATAAGTTTGACCTTATACGCTAACAATAGATTTCAGTGTGAGTGAGCAGACAGCATAAATTAATACCTGCTAACGCAGTCACTAATTACCATAAAGAAATCAATGTAAATGACACTAACGATACACCTTTAAAATACAGCAAAGTAGTTTCATCACTCTGCTAACCCTTTTAAAATACAAACAGGAAATACCAGATAACTAGAGTAATGGGATGAGCAGTTCATTACATGTCTAGTGATATTTCTTCAGGTTATTTTTTTTTTCTAGAGGCTGGAAATTACTGTTGCCAATGTTAGCAAATGAACATTTAGCACATTCATACAACATTCCTCTGTTCCCTGTGGATCCCATTAATCCAATTATTTTAACAGCGGACAGAGAAATGTCACATTAAGCATCTGACCACTTATGTCACCGATTAATAACTTCTACCCTTATATATTATTCATCTATCGCTGCTCTAGTTTCTTATTATAAATTGTGTTCTCTAGTTAAATTTGCGTTGCTAGAATCTGGCACATGAGGGGAATTTTCCAGACTCTTGGCGATATTGGGAAATCATGCATATACTGTCCACAATTTTCTGTGTATTTGTAAAATTTACCTTGAGGTGCCGATCAGTTGTTAATTCTTTGTACAATTTTACCTAATTTGCCGTTTGCCACAGATGAGGTTACTTGTAGAGTATAAATGAATTAATATGATTTTTGTTTTATTCATTCACGGGATGTGGGCGTCACTGGCAAGGCCAGCATTTATTGCCCATCCCTAATTGCCCTTGAGAAGGTGGTGGTGAGCCATCAATTCAGAGGGCAGTTAAGAGTCAACCACATTGCTGTGGGTCTGGAGTCACATATAGACCAGACCGGGTAAGGAAGGCAGATTCCCTTCCCTAAAGGACATCAGTGAACCAGATGGGTTTTTACGACAATCCGGTAGTTTCATGGTCACCCTTACTGATTCTAGCTTTTTATTCCAGATTTATTTAATTAACTGAATTTAAATTCCCCAGCTGCCATGGTGGGATTTGAACTCATGCCTGTGGATCATTAGTCCAGGCCTCTGGATTACTAGCCCAGTCACATTATCACTATGCTACCGTACCCCAATTGCCCTACCTAATAGTTTAATTTTAATTCTGTTTCTTGACTTATCTTTTTACAAATTAAACAAGTGGTTCTTTTCAGTTGTAGAGATATTCCATCCTGTTGACTATATCATTGGTACTCACATGGATCGTGTAAACTAAAAAAGCAGGAGCCCATCATGACATTGTCTAAAGATAATCTAAACATTCCCCTCCTTCTGTCTCCTTGATGGGTGCTTATTGAGCTCTACTTTCTTGTAACTCCAGGCTGTGGCATGTTTCTACCCAGAATACATAGTTAAATTATCATTACCACTTCCACGAGCTTTGCTTTCATCTAATGGAAGAGAAACAGCTGTCAGAACCCTTTGGTGCTATTTGATTTATCTTTTATAACTCTACAGCAAGATTAGCAATTAAAGAGAACTCAGTGGAGTTGTATTGGTGAATACAATCTAAATAACTCTGCTATCAGTCTGTCAACATATTTACTTAATATTCCTTCAAAGTGCAACTTTTTTCTTGTCGCAGTTCAATTACAACATTTATAATACTCTTGTGGTTTGAGTTCAATATCTCAGTTTTTAAAAAATTAAATTGGAACTGTTAAAATGATAATTGCTGCATTCCTCAAGCAGTCGATGTAGCTTCTGTTAATTTTAACCTTGTTATTTTCTCCTATTTATAACCAGCTACATAGTAAAGTAACATTGTAAAGTGCCGCTTTAGTATGTGTTACTGAAGAGAGTCGCCATTTACCACTGGCAGAGAAGGTGATATGCACAATATACATTGGTAGCTGAAATTTTGTTACATTGTTATAGTACCACATTGTTAAATGGAACTACTTTGGTATGGTGTAGTTATATTGCTATGTGGCACACTGTGCACGGGCAGTGCACAGTGCAGCGTCGGACATCTTGTATCACTCCGCACCATGCGGCAGCACTGTAACAAAGCAAAAAATACAGCTGAGTAAAAGCACTAACTAAAAATGAACTAAAGTGTCTGTAATATATATAGTATAAGAACACAAGGAGACACAACATGGTGGCAGCGGTATAAGTGAGTACAAAATTGTGCTATACGAACTACGAATAAGACGAAAAGTGATTTTATCCGGTGATTGAGAGTGAATCGTACGGGAAACTAAAATGACAGCACTGACTGTGCAAATGCAACCCCTCATGAACTGGGAAGCCGACGATATAGTAGAAGCATTCCGCAAGTTCAAACAGAAATGTGAGCTTACATTCAAAAGCTTCCTGAAGGGTACTACCAACAAGGAAAAGGTTAGTTACATTCTGTTGTGGACAGGAGAAAAAGGTCTAGATTTGTATAATAGCTGGAGTTTGACTGAAGAGGAAAAGGAAAACCCTGTGACAATTTTTGATAAATTCAGCAACCATCTAGAGCCTAAATCCAATCACCGTATACACAGATACAAATTCCAGAATCTAAGACAGGAACCCAGTGAAACAGCTGACAATTTCCTGACAAGGCTGAGAAATGAAGCCAGCAAGTGTAAATTTAAGGAAATGGAGGAAAGGCTTGTGGACCAGCTAATATGGGGGTCAGCGCATGTAGAGGTACAAAAAGCCCTGATAGGAAAAGAAAAGCTCGGAATAAAAGAGGCTATAGATACTGTGAGAGCTCATGAAGCCATGAAGCAGCAAATGAAAATGCTGATTTCTCAAATGGCTGACATGCGGACGGCTTCTGAGACGGACAACAGAGTGGATACAGTGAGAGAAAAGTACAACACACAAAGACATGCACACGACAATGGGGGAAACATGCAGAAATTGTGGAAGACCTCACGATTACACAGACAAGAGGAAATATCCAGCATATGGAACAAGCTGCAATGCATGTGGCAAACTAAACCACTGGGAAAAGAGGTGTAGAACGAAGAAAGAAGGAACATACGTCAAAAACAAAGACAGACAGCAGAACCAGAGAAAGAAACACAATATACATGCCATGGATGAGCAGGATGATGATGATGATCACGACAATGCACTAAACATCAAAACCATAAAGATACAGCTTCACGAGATGTCCAGAGCAGAAAATACTCCGAGGAGAGAATTGCACACCATCATCCAAATCAAAAAAAAGGTCAAAGGTCGGCCCACAACCATCAACTTAAAGTTGAAGCTGGACACACGGGCTCAGAGCATCATTCTCCCATTGAGACTGTACCAGCAGATCTTTCCCGAAAACCTGAGAGAAGATGGCTACCCGAAAAATGGTTGTTTAAAGGCAAGTAATGTCACGCTGACAGCATACGGGGGGAGTGAGATTAAACAACTCGGAATAACCTTTATCAAAGGGACACATAAAAGAAAGAACATCAACTGCATGTTCTATGTCACCGACACTGAGGGGCCAGCGATCCTGGGATTAAACAGCTGCGAGAAGTTGAGATTGATCTCAGTGCATCACGAGCTGACGGAAACACCACTGAAGATAGACAGCAACACCACACTGGAGAACCGCCCACAAATCAAGTGTAAAAAAGACTTGATAGACATGTATCCGGAATGTTTCGATGATACAGTGGGATGTTTCAGAGATTTCCAATACCACATCACCATCAATCCAGAGGTAAAGCCCATTATCCATGCTCCACGAAAAATACCCATCGAGCTGAAGACAAAGCTTGAAAGAGAGCTAAAGGAGATGGAAGAAAAGGGAGTGATCGTAAAGGTCACTGAACCCACAGACTGGGTAAACTCAATTGTGGTACGAGAAAAGCCAAACGGACATCTCAGAATATGTTTGGACCCCAAAGATCTAAACCAGGCGATAAAGAGGGACCACTATCCCACCCCAACGCTAGAGGAGATTACGCCATCACTGGCAGGAGCCAAGGTTTTCTCAAAACTAGATGCCAGAAATGGATATTGGAACATGAAGTTGGATGAGGAATCAACAACACTGACAACATTCAACACACAATTTGGGCGTTACAAATTCCTGCGGCTACCATTCGGGCTAAAGGTCAGTCAAGATATCTTTCAACAGAAAATAGACGAGACATACAGAGGCTGTGAAGGAGCTATAAGAATAGCTGATGATATTCAGATCTATGGAGCAGATGAAAGAGACCATGACATGCACCTACATGAGGCCATGGAGAGTACCAGGAAGGCTGGCATCAAGTTAAATGCAGATAAGTCAAGGAATGCCAATTCTTCGATATGATTTATACACCAGAGGGAGTCAAGCCAAATCCAGAGAAGATTGCGGTGATTGCTGAAATGAAACCACCCAAAGACAAGAAAGAGCTGAGGAGTTACCTCGGTTTGGTCCAATACATGAGTTCTTTCATCCCACACATGTCGGAACATACAACAAATCTCAGAGAGCTATTGAAAGAAGACGCCGAATACCAGTGGTCTGAATCACACGAAAGGAATTTCAAACAACTTAAAGAACTGTTGTGCAAAGAAACAAATCTGTCATATTATGACAGAAGAAAACCAGTCACTCTGCAAGTAGACGCTTCTACCAGAGGACATGGGGCAGCTCTGGTGCAGGAAGGAAAGCCGATAGCTTTCGCATCAAAGGCCTTGACGTCAGCCGAGACGAGATACGCCAACATAGAAAGAGAACTATTGGCAGTAGTGTACGGATGCGAGAAATTCCATACATACCTATATGGCAGGCGATTTATAATAGAGAGTGACCATCGTCCACTAGAACAGATCTATAAGAAGAATCTGTGCAAAGCGCCTGCAAGACTGCAAAGACTACTTCTAAGGATCCAAAGCTATGACTTCACGCTTAAATATAAGCCAGGAAAGGAAATGGTGCTAGCAGATGCGTTGTCTCAATTGTCACCATATGAGAAACACGAGGTGGAGGGCCTAACAGTAAAAATCCACCACCTGGTGAGTGTTACCCCTACACAGCTCAGTCAAATCAGAGATGAGACTAGCAAAGATGAGGAGTTGCAACTACTCACACAACAAGTAATACAGGGGTGGCCGGAGAGAATCCAGCAGGTACAGGCGACAATTCGTCAATACTGGGCGATTAAAGACGATATTGCAGTAGAAGACGGTATTCTCCTTGCTGGATCGAGGATCATCATGCCAAAGACGATGCAGACACAACTTCTCCATCTCATAACATGAAGGCCACATGGGAATGGAGAAATGCAAGCTGAGAGCCAGATCAGCTGTATACTGGATAGGCATGTACAAAAATATCGAACAGATGGTCTCTGCATGTGGTATATGCCAGAAATACAGAAATGCACAACAGAAAGAGGAGATGATACCTAGTGAAATACCGTCAAGACCATGGCACACTGTTGGGGCCGATCTCTTCATGTGCAATCAAGAATGGTATCTCATAGTGGCAGATTACTATTCCAAGTTTCCTTTTGTGAGAAGGATGAAAGACTTGAGAGCCACAACTACCACCAGGATTGCAAAGAGCTTGTTTACTGAACAAGGGATCCTGGAAAAAGTAATCTGTAACAATGGAACCCAGTTCACATCGAGTGAATTCAGAGCTCTGGCAGAAAAGTATGGGTTCAAAATAGTAACCTCATCCCCACATTTCCCAAGGGGACACGGGTTCATCAAAAGACAGATCCAGACTGTCAAGAGAATTCTCATCAAAAGTAGTGAGATGGGGGAAGACCAAGACCTTGCCCTCCTATCACTCAGATCAACACCACTGAAAGCAGACATGAAATCACCTGCGGAATTGCTGAATGGGAGGAAGTTTAAGACTACACTACCAGCAAAAATACATCCTCCCCAGGACCAGGAGGACTTCAGACAAAAGCTGGCAGAAGCACAAATCGTAGGAAGCAAACATTTCGAGAAACATGCAAAGACGCTACCAGAATTGCTGAATGGACAATCAGTGCATGTGCAAGACCCAGTGTTGAAAACCTGGAATCCAGCCAAGGTCATTGGAAAAGCTGATACTCCAAGATCCTACTTCGTAGAGACTGAACCTGGTAACCAATACAGATGGAACAGACTCCACATCAGACCTTCACCTGAACTGGATAAGCAGCAGACAACATCAGCAACATTGACAACACCAGCTACCACAAGCAGCACAACATCAGAAACAAGCGCTACAAATCAAGCAACCACGAGCATGCACACTCCAACTCCAAAGGCGACAGCAACAACAACAACGAGAGCGGAACACACCAAAACACCGCAGAGAGGAATGGTCACCACCAAATCCACAAGATGGAGGGACAACATCCAACCACCTGAGCGATATCGCGAATAAAAAAAAACTCACAATTCTTTGTAGTTGATAATAATAGTTTAGATATAATGGCCTAGAAATTCAGTATAGCCACTTTTGGGGCGGTAAAGTCGGGCGGCCGCTAAAGTTTGCGCCCGGCGCAAAGTGGAGGCCACTTCGCCGATATTCAGTCGCTTTGGCCAAGGAGTTTGCTCGAGCGCTAAAACTGGCGATGCACGGCTATCTTTAGGCGCTAAGCCGGCGGTGCAGACTGATACCGCCGAGGCCGGGCGCAGCGCAGGTGCGGTCATTTCTTGATTGACAGCAGACACCCTGGCGCCGGCCAGCTCTTAAAGGGGGAAGGGTCGACTTGGTCTGCTGCCACGCCCTGGATACTGCAGCCCTCCAGCTAGGCCTAAACACTGCTGCTGGAGAGAAATAGTGCCAGGAAGGATGCAGAGGGCCCGTGAGCGAGCGCAGCGCTTCTCTGCCCATGATTTAAAGGTGCTGGTTAGGGCTTTGGAGAGGAGACGCCATATCTTGTTCCCGGACAGTGGCAAGAAGCCTGCCACCAGGGTGTACAGGAGAGCCTGGAGGGATATCGCCCAGAGGGTCACAGCCACCTGCGATGTCCCCAGGACTGGTGTCCAATGCCGGAAAAAGTTTAACGACCTCACTCGGATTGTCAGGGTGAGTACCCTTTCCAGTGTCCTCCTCATCCTTGCATGTGCACCTCACATTATGGGCAAAGGGACCTCAAAGCCCTAATGGCCAACCCTCATCCAGCAGCTATGGCACTGGCATGAACATCAATTGCACTTTCTGCACTTTACACACTGGCCAAGCTATTCGACCATGGGAGGCAGTGCATACAGCAACAGGGCACCACACTGGCCAAGCTATTCGACCATGGGAGGCAGTGCATACAGCAACAGGGCACCACACTGGCCAAGCTATTCGAACATGGGAGGCAGTGCACACAACAACAGGGCACCACACTGTACTTAGAGGCCGTCCTTTCTCTTGCAGGCCAAGCTGGCCCAGAATCTGAGGAGCCGGACTGTCACCGGGGGAGGCTGTCCCCAGTTCCAGCAGCTCAGTGACCTGGAGGAGCGCGTGGGTCGACTCATGGGTGGCCGGCTGATTGGCCCCGTTGCATGTGGAGATGCCGACCCTGTGCTGGGCCCCAATGGTAAGGACATCACCTTTTGGACCTCTCTCGTTCCCCTTGCGCTTCAGATCTACATCCTTTGCCACTGTCCGACCAATGCGTTGAATGCCACCACTCATGCCTCCCTCGCTTACGCCCTGTCCTCACTCTAAAGCTACTCTTGTGCCTTCCTGCTTTCAGCTGGTGAGGAGGAGGTCCCTGAAGCTGCCAGTGACAGTCCCTCGGAAGAGGAGGATGAGGAGGAGCAAGAGGAAGGCGGCCCATCGGGGGAACCCTCATCCGCGCCAGGGGATGGCAATGGAGGGGACACGTCTTCCCTGGAGGAGAGCCAGGGGGAAGTGTTGCAGGGGGGTGTAGCTCCTGTGCCCAGTGGCGTCGAGCCACGCGGGAAGGGTCGGGCAGCTCGGCGGCCTTCTCCCCAGAGGGGGGAAGTGTTGCAGGGGAGTGTAGCTCCTGTGCCCAGTGGCGTCCAGCCACGCAGGAAGGGTCGGGCAGCTCGGCTGCCTTCTCCCCAGAGGGGGGAAGTGTTGCAGGGGAGTGTAGTTGCTGGGCCCAGTGGCGTCCAGCCACGCGGGAAGGGTCGGGCAGCTCGGCGGCCTTCTCCCCAGAGGGGGGAAGTGTTGCAGGGGAGTGTAGTTGCTGGGCCCAGTGGCGTCCAGCCACGCGGGAAGGGTCGGGCAGCTCGGCGGCCTTCTCCCCAGAGGGGGGAAGTGTTGCAGGGGAGTGTAGTTGCTGGGCCCAGTGGCGTCCAGCCACGCGGGAAGGGTCGGCCAGCTCGGCGGCCTTCTCCCCAGAGGGAGAGTCCGGCCTCCAGTCCGGAGACGGTCCTCACCCAGGAGGTGCGCCTCCTCGATCAAATGTCCGCGGACTCGGATCGCCTACACGCCGAGTTCATGGGGGTTGTGGCACGGTTGCCTGAGGCCATCGAGTCCCTGGCTCATAGTGTGTCCGATTTCGGGGCCTCACAGGCCAGTGGTTTCGAACAACTCGGGGCAGCACAGGCCAGGGGTCTCGAACAATTCGGGGCAGCACAGGACGCGAGTCGGGCTGAATTGAGGGCAGTACAGGATGCGAGTCGGGCCGAATTCAGGGCAGCACAGAACGCGAGTCGGGACGACTTCAGGGCAGCACAGGCAGCGAGTGGCCAGTTGATCAGTGGTGCCGTGCAGTCACTGGCTGGTCTGATGCGGGCACAGACCAGGGCAGTACGGGCACTCACTGCTGCCATACTCGCTGTGTCAGGCAGGCATCGCCAGGGCACCCGCCGCGCTGCAGCAGCACAGCGGTCTGGCCTTCAGCAGATTGCTGCGCTTGCTGCAGTGCCAGCCCGGCCGAGTGCCAGTGTCTCAGGCGAGCAGCGAGCGCCTGGCATCAGCCAGCTTGCCCCCATTGCTGCAGCCGCAACTGCCACTCCCCCAGCGAAGCTGCCACGAGCTGCTGGAGAGACTGATGCTGCACAGCCACAGCTGCAGCAGTCAGCAGCCGGCCCCTCGAGGGCCAGAGCTCGTCTAGGCCGACCCCCAAGGGCATCTGCCGTCACGCAATGTGCCCCTCAGGAGCCTTCCCCCAGCCTTGCAGCACCCACAGGGCCCAGGTTGAGGCGGAGCAGCAGGTCGGCCAGGGGCCGGAAAAGGCTGGACAAGGACTCGCCCTCTCGGCACACAAAGTAGAGTGTGTTGCCAAATGTTTTTTTATATGGGGGTGGTTGTGTTGTCTATGGGGGGGTGGTTTTTTTCGTAAGGCCGAGGATGAAGGCCATTTGGATGGAAAAGTTTTGTTATTCCTCCCCAGGTTGTGGGAGTGAGTCATGTGTTTGACTGTTTTTTGGGGGTGTTATCTGTTTTTGGGTTTCATGTGGGAAGGGCCCTGAGTTTGTTCAATAAAGCTTTTTCTTTATTCAGCTTGTCCATGTTTGATGTTTGAAGTGGTTGTTGCGTTAACCGGCTGAGGGCTTGCGGAGCGGCGGCATTCATGTCCCTTCATTGCCACAAGCCATTCCCTGACAGGGGGCCTAGAAGTGTCGTTCAATAAGCCACCGACGGACGGCCCTTGGACCTTGTGGCTCCCTCCTGGGCTGGTACTCCTCCTCCTCCTCCTCCTCCTCATGGTCCTCCTGCTCCTCCTCCTGAGGTGGTGGTCCAACGTGAGGTGGCAGTGCCTGAGTCCTGCGGATAGCCAGGTTGTGCAGCATGCAGCAAACGACGACGAACTGGGAGACTCTATCCGGCGAATATTGCAGAGATCCGCCGGAGCGATCCAGGCAGCGGAACCGTTGCTTGAGGACGCCAATCGTTTGCTCTATGATGTTCCTTGTGGCTTGATGGCTTTCGTTGTATGCCTCCTCAGCAGGGGTCCTGGGCACGCGGAGCGGGGTCATGAGCCATGTACACAAAGGATAGCCTTTGTCCCCGATAAGCCATCCTCTTGGGGGAGGCTGTGCCTGGAACATGTCAGCCACAGTAGTCTGGCGCAGGATAAATGCATCGTGGCTGCTGCCTGGAAAGCGGGCATTGACAGCTAGGATGCGCTGCCTGTTGTCACACACCAGCTGTACATTGAGGGAATGGTAGCCCTTCCGGTTGCGGTAATCCTCGGCACTGTCGATAGGTGCCCGCAAAGCCACATGCGTGCAGTCAATGGCGCCCTGCACCATGGGGAAGTCCGCGATCCTCGCAAATCCGACTGCACGCTGCTCCTGCCTCTCCAGGGTCATGGGGAAGGAGATGAATTGGTGTCTCCTTGTGAAAAGGGCATCGGTGACCTGCCGGATGCAGCGATGCACGGCGAACTGGGATATGTTAGCTATGTCCCCAGCAGCGGCTTGGAAGGAGCCGCTTGCATAAAAGTTCAGAGCCACCGTGACCTTCACTTCCACCAACAGAGACGTCCTGCACATCAGCTGTGGATGCAGATCTCTGTGAAGCAGCTGGCAGATCTCTGCAACCACCTCCCTTCTGAAGCGCAGCCTCTTAACACACTGCGTGGCAGTCATGGTGAGATAGGACACCTGCTGGCGGTATTCCCTGAGTGGGTAAGGCCTACGTTGCCGACGCCTGATGCCCCCTTTGCGTCTAGGCATGGCTGCCCCTCTCACACAGCGTCTGCGAGCCCTTCGCACATAATGCTGGAACTGAGGGTTGGAACCCCATGCAGCCCCCATAATATACTTGCAAACAATGAAATCACAATGAGGCAAATTTCCAAGCTCTGGCCAGAAGCCAAAAATACCTCTCCTATGTTAGGCCAAATCAGTAAGGTCTCTTCCTTGGTCTCTGTCCAGAAATCCATTGCACAAAAGTCATCGCAGCAAAATGGCTGGCCTTTATAGTTCAGTGTAAGTGCCCTTTAATTAGCGCTCCCCGAGGCCCGCAGGGCCTCTGCTGCGTTCCACTTCACAGTTCTTAGCACCGCCACGCCCACATTGGGCGGGCGCGACTGAAGTTCCGGTTTGGGGCGCACAAAGGGCATTGCACGACGAAATGACGTCATAAGCTGCGCGCGCAGCTGAGCGTGCGCAAACACTTTGCGCCGGCGCTAAATGTCTACTGAAGTTGGGCGTAGGCGCAGATCGCCCTGCGCCCGGCCGCTAAGTGCCTAGCGCTCGAGATCTACTCCTCCTAAGGCGCTAACGGCTGGCGCACGCAACTGAATTTCTAGGCCAATATTTGTTAATTTAAATTGTTAAATTTCATGTTTTAGTTTTTTGAGAAAGAGGGATGTTACATTGTCATAGTATCACATCGTTAAATGGAACTACTTTGGTATGGAACTACTTTGGTATGGTGTAGTTATATTGCTATGTGGCACACTGTGCACGGGCAGTGCACAGTGCAGCGTCGGACATCTTGTATCACTCCGCACCATGCGGCAGCACTGTAACAAAGCAAAAAATACAGCTGAGTAAAAGCACTAACTAAAAATGAACTAAAGTGTCTGTAATATATATAGTATATAAGAACACAAGGAGACACAACAAATTTCACTCACTTTTATTTTTTCCATCTCTCCCTTTTCTTTTAAAGCTGCATTATGGGTACCAGCAGCCATCTGGGATCTTGTCCAGGTGACTATTCCTCATTTGTGAGTCTATGGAGTGAGTGTTGGCAGGTATTCAACACTGAAAAGAGTATTACAACTAAAGCCTAAGGTTATCCTCATCTGACATCCACAAGTACACATTTTCCAGCAGGTCATTGGATAGTGATCAGGAGCAGAGACCTTGGCTGATCAGATCCCTCCCGAGCCAAGGAGCAAAGAGCCCAATTGTGATACTCCAATTGGCACCTTTATTGATACCAGCTAACTAAGAAGATTGGAGATCGAGCCTGGAATTTACCTGGCCCGAATGGCTCGTAAACGTGCCACCCTAGCAAAAGCTGACCAACAACTTCAGAGACACTGATACAGCCTGAATTAAATTTAAATTAAATTAAGATAGGAGCAGGAGTAGGACATTCGGCCCCTCGAGCCTGCTCCGCCATTCAATGAGATCAAGGCTGATCATCCAAATTCAGTACCCTGTCCCTGCTTTCTCCCCATATCCCTTGATCCCATTAGCCTTAAGAAATATATCCAACTCCTTCTTGAATATATTTAATGAATTGGCCTCTACTGCCTTCTGTGGTAGAGAATTCCACAGGTTCACCACTCTCTGGGTGAAGAAATTCCTCCTCATCTCTATCCTAAATGGCTTACCCCTTATCCTTAGACTGTGACCCCTGGTTCTGGACTCCCCGACCATCGGGAACATCCTTCCTGCATCTAGTCTGTCCAGTCCTGTCAGAATTTTATAGGTTTCAATGAGATCCCCTCTCATTCTTCTAAACTCCAACAAGTATAAGCCCAATCGACCCAATCTCTCCTCATATGTTATTTCTGCCATCCCAGGTATCAGCCTGGTGAATCTTCGCTGCACTCCTTCCATGGCAAGAACGTCTTTCCTCAGATAAGGCGACCAAAACTGCACACCATACTCAAGATGTGGTCTCACCAAGGCCCTGTACAACTGCAGCAAGACATCCTTGTTCCTGTACTCAAACCCTCTCGCTACGAAGGCCAACATACCATATGCCTTCTGAAAAAGGCTGACATCTGAAAAAACAGCCATGAATACAGGCCTGTGACATTTAACTACACTGAAAGTGTAGTGGGGCAGCTGTTTGTCATGAATTAAGGTGTATATTTATGAAGTAAGATGAACATACTTGGAATATTTTCGTGACAGGATAGGAGCAGACTGGGAATGGGAATGGAGCAGTCTGGAAAACTGGGAATAGAAATTCAAGGGGGCACTGCATCCCAACCAACTCAAGGGCAAACATTTCTTCTGAGCACAAAATGGAAAGAAATCATAAATTCATTTCTAAAGAAACAGAGGAAATCCTCCCTTATAATCTTGCTGCTGAAAATTGCCAATAGACTATGACCAGGACAAGGCCATGGAGAGCAAGGAGGAGCAGGATCAGGAACAGGTCCTAAAATAGCTTCTATTTATTTAAGAAGGATATGTTTCTTTATTTCTTCTATGGCTTTGCTGTTCAGTTTATATTCTGGTTAAAAGACACCATCTCCCTTTATAACTTTGTTTAGTCAGTTCCACTTTGGTAGTGTTGTTTTCCTGATGTACTATTAAAGAACGAAACAACGTAGACGCAAATATTAAGATCACTCAAAAGTTTTACATTTTTATTTTTTAAGCAAATTATTAGAATCGTGCGGGCGAAATTCACCTCCTTTGCGCCCGCAGTTAGCGCCTCGCTAACGGGGCACAAAGGGCTTATCGCCCAGGTGGCACCTGTCGGAAATTCAGCGGGGCGCTACTGAGGCACTAGCCTCACCACACATCACCACACACATCAGCTGTTTTAAAGTTTTTAATGCACCATACATACCACATTCTGCTGAAGCGCTTTCTACTTAATGGAGACATTTGAACATAGAATAGAAGAGCACAACATGGAAACAGGACAAGGGTTATGAATGAACTGCCATAAAATACATGGGGGGTGATTTTGCCGGCATTCAGGGGTCGGGTTTGGAGGCGGGACTGCTGGCAAAATCAAAAAGATTGGCAGCGGGTCCCGAACCCGCTTCCAACCCGCCTCCAATCAATCTTCCCAGGAGACGGGTCCCCGATTTGCACAGGGACCTGACTCCTAGTGGCGGGAAGAGGATTATAGCTACTTAACTGCTTGTTAACAGGTAGTTAACAGACAGTTAAGAGGCTATTTCCAAATTTTACACTTCTACTGCAGGCTTCCCGACACCAGGAAACCCCGCCAGAGTAAGTGTGGTTGCTGTGGGTCTGTTGTTATATTTGTGTATAGATGACAGCTGCAGAAGTGGTGTGAAGGATCCAATGGGACACTGGTGAGTTTCAGAGGTAAGAAAATGTTGGGAAAGTCATTTTTAATGTGTTTAGAATTTTCTGTATGTGACAAGCTTTGAAGTGTTTGTGTAGTCCCACCTCATTGGGAGAACCTCTCTCACCAGTGACAGATCACTTCTGTAACCTCACCTGCAGCTGCCATCTGTTTTAGCCTAAGGAGAGAGTCACTGGAGAGCCTGGGTGCAAGTGCTCATCTTTGTACAGTGATTGTCAGTGTTTGCAGCACCTCAATGTTGTCAAACACTAAAAAAAGCATGTCAAAAAGAAATGGTGGTGGCCCCTTTAAGAAAACCGTCAGATGAAGCGTCATCAACTGACATCATCTGACACTGGCTTGCTCTTAATTGGCCGGCAAGCCCGCAGGGCGGGCTTAACAAGGCTAATTGATGCAAAATAGCGTCTGGAGTTGGGGTCAAAGACTGTAAAGAAAAGACAGCTTACAAGGGTGGATGAGACTGGGGTGAATGCTGTTGATTCACCATTGCAGGCACTGGCAGCCCACCCTGGCTATGTAAATGATCCATCGCTGGGATTTGGGATGGGAACTCCAGTCTGCGGCTTGAACTCAGACTCATATCTTACAGCACAGAAGGGGCTATTTGGCCAATCGTGCCTGTGCTGACTCTTTCAAAGAGCTATCCAATTCGTCCCACTCCCTATGTGGCCATTACTGGCACTGAATGTGTCGACTCTATGCTGCAAGTGTCCTTGCAGCACAAGACACAGCTCTGCATCTGTCTCTCTGCTGACTCAGACCCTGAGAGGACAGCTCCACATGGTTATTGCCGGGGCCTGAAATGATGGTTGCTGGCCACTTGGCAGGTGCAGCCAATCAGACAGTACTGGCTCCGGATCAGCCTGGCATGTCTGCTTTCCTGCAGTAACACTGAAAGCAGACATGCTGTGAATGGGATGTTTGTGAGTGAGGACAAGGGTAGCAGGCACATGGCAACACCACCACCTGCAAGTTCCCCTCCAAGTCACACACCACCCTGACTTGGAAATATATCGCCATTCCTTCCTCATCTGTGGGTCAAAATCATGGAACTTCCTACCTAAGAGCACTGTGGGAGTACCTTCACCACATGGACAAAGGTAGTTCACCACCACCTTCTCAAAGGCAATTAGGGCTGGGCAATAAATGCTGGCCTTGCCAGTGACACTCACATCCCATTAAATTTTTTAAAATTGGATACTAAGGGAATCAAGGGATATGGGGATAGTGCAGGAAGATGGAGTTGAAGTAGAAGATCAGCCATGATCTTATTGAATGGCGGAGCAGGCTTGAAGGGCAGAATGGCCTACTTCTGCTCCTATTTCTTATGTGACAAAAATTAGGCATTTTTGTCTAGTTTTGGTTTTGTGACTGCTCCTTTTAAATCCTGTCATTTCACATAAGCAGTTTGAAAAAATGTCGCCCGCAGTTCTGATTCCATACGATGTCATATGTTTCATTGGTCACAGTCTGAAGAGACATAATTCAATCTAAAGCGATGCTGTGTGACTGGTTCAGTTTGTATAGGACTGGCAGTTCTGTTTTAAAATTGAGTGGTGAGATATTTAAAATCCAGAAAGTCCCAGGAACTCCTTTCTAGGATATAAAAAGAGCAATTCTGTTTGCATTGGGAATTAATCCGAAACTGAACAAAGGAACCAGTCAGTTTGAAACTCCGGAAAGGGAGAAAAATCAATTGAAACTTCCACCATTTCTTTTAGGCTCCCATAGTGGTAAAAAATTCAAGAAGCAAACTAATTGCTATGTATATTTAAACCGATTTTTACAAATGGTTAGTTTAGTTCTGTACATGAGTTTATGCTATAAGTGCTGTCCATACATCAGTTTATACTATAAGCACTGTCTATACATCAGTTTATGCTATAAGTGCTGTCCATACATCAGTTTATACTATAAGCGCTGTCTATACATCAGTTTATATTATAAGTCCTGTCTATACATCAGTTTATACTATCAGCACTGTCTATACATCAGTTTATATTATAAGTCCTGTCTATACATCAGTTTATACTATCAGCACTGTCTATACATCAGTTTATATTATAAGTCCTGTCTATACATCAGTTTATACTATAAGCACTGTCTATACATCAGTTTATATTATAAGCGCTGTCTATACATCAGTTTATATTATAAGCGCTGTCTATACATCAGTTTATACTATAAGCACTGTCTATACATCAGTTTATACTATAAGCGCTGTCTATACATCAGTTTATACTATAAGCGCTGTCTATACATCAGTTTATACTATAAGCGCTGTCTATACATCAGTTTATACTATAAGCGCTGTCTATACATCAGTTTATACTATGAACACTGTCTATACATCAGTTTATACTATAAGCGCTGTCTATACATCAGTTTATACTATAAGCGCTGTCTATACATCAGTTTATACTATAGGCGCTGTCTATGCATCAGTTTATACTATCAGCACTGTCTATACATCAGTTTATACTATAAGCGCTGTCTATACATCAGTTTATACTATAAGCACTGTCTATACATCAGTTTATACTATAGGCGCTGTCTATACATCAGTTTATACTATAAGCACTGTCTATACATCAGTTTATTCTATGAACACTGTCTATACATCAGTTTATACTATGAACACTGTCTATACATCAGTTTATACTATAAGCGCTGTCTATACATCAGTTTATACTATGAACACTGTCTATACATCAGTTTATGCTATAAGCGCTGTCTATACATCAGTTTACACTATGAACACTGTCTATACATCAGTTTACACTATAAGCGCTGTCTATACATCAGTTTGTACTATGAACACTGTCTATACATCACTTTATACTATAAGCGCTGTCTATACATCAGTTTATACTATAAGTGCTGTCTATACATCAGTTTATACTATAAGTGCTGTCTATACATCAGTTTAGTATACTATAAGCACTGTCTATACATCAGTTTATTCTATGAACACTGTCTATACATCAGTTTATACTATAAGCGCTGTCTATGCATCAGTTTATTCTATGAACACTGTCTATACATCAGTTTACACTATAAGCACTGTCTATACATCAGTTTATACTATAAGCGCTGTCTATACATCAGTTTATACTATAAGCACTGTCTATACATCAGTTTATACTATAAGCGCTGTCTATACATCAGTTTATACTATAAGCACTGTCTATACATCAGTTTATACTATGAACACAGTCTATACATCAGTTTACACTATAAGCGCTGTCTATACATCAGTTTATACTATAAGCACTGTCTATACATCATTTATATTATAAGCGCTGTCTATACATCAGTTTATACTATAAGGACTGTCTATACATCGGTTTATACTATAAGCGCTGTCTATACATCAGTTTATACTATAAGCACTGTCTATACATCAGTTTATACTATGAACACTGTCTATACATCAGTTTATACTATAAGCATTGTCTATACATCAGTTTATACTATAAACACTGTCTATACATCAGTTTATACTATAAGCACTGTCTATACATCAGTTTATACTATAAGCGCTGTCTATACATCAGTTTATTCTATGAACACTGTCTATACATCAGTTTATACTATGAACACTGTCTATACATCAGTTTATACTATGAACACTGTCTATACATCAGTTTATACTATAAGCATTGTCTATACATCAGTTTATACTATAAACACTGTCTATACATCAGTTTATACTATAAGCACTGTCTATACATCAGTTTATACTATAAGCACTGTCTATACATCAGTTTATACTATGAACACAGTCTATACATCAGTTTATACTATAAGCGCTGTCTATACATCAGTTTATACTATAAGCACTGTCTATACATCATTTATATTATAAGCGCTGTCTATACATCAGTTTATACTATGAGCACTGTCTATACATCGGTTTATACTATAAGCGCTGTCTATACATCAGTTTATACTATAAGCACTGTCTATACATCAGTTTATATTATAAGCACTGTCTATACATCAGTTTATACTATAAGCACTGTCTATACATCAGTTTATACTATAAGCGCTGTCTATACATCAGTTTATACTATTAGCACTGTCTATACATCAGTTTATACTATAAGCACTGTCTATACATCAGTTTATACTATGAACACTGTCTATACATCAGTTTATACTATAAGCATTGTCTATACATCAGTTTATACTATAAGCACTGTCTATACATCAGTTTATACTATAAGCACTGTCTATACATCAGTTTATACTATAAGCGCTGTCTATACATCAGTTTATTCTATGAACACTGTCTATACATCAGTTTATACTATGAACACTGTCTATACATCAGTTTATACTATGAACACTCTCTATACATCAGTTTATACTATAAGCGCTGTCTATACATCAGTTTATACTATAAGCGCTGTCTATACATCAGTTTATACTGTAAGCACTGTCTATACATCATTTATATTATAAGCGCTGTCTATACATCAGTTTATACTATAAGCACTGTCTATACATCAGTTTATACTATAAGCGCTGTCTATACATCAGTTTATACTATAAGCGCTTTCTATACATGAGTTTATACTATAAGCACGGTCTATACATCATTTATATTATAAGCGCTGTCTATACATCAGTTTATACTATAAGCACTGTCTATACATCAGTTTATACTATAAGCGCTGGCTATACATCAGTTTATACTATAAGCACTGTCTATACATCATTTATATTATAAGCGCTGTCTATACATCAGTTTATACTATAAGCACTGTCTATACATCAGTTTATACTATAAGCACTGTCTATACATCAGTTTATTCTATGAACACTGTCTATACATCAGTTTATACTATAAGCACTGTCTATACATCAGTTTATTCTATGAACACTGTCTGTACATCAGTTTATACTATGAACACTGTCTATACATCAGTTTATACTATAAGCACTGTCTATACATCAGTTTATACTATAAGCGCTGTCTATACATCAGTTTATTCTATGAACACTGTCTATACATCAGTTTATACTATGAACACTGTCTGTACATCAGTTTATACTATAAGCATTGTCTATACATCAGTTTATACTATGAACACTGTCTATACATCAGTTTATACTATAAGCACTGTCTATACATCAGTTTATTCTATGAACACTGTCTATACATCAGTTTATACTATAAGCGCTGTCTATACATCAGTTTATACTATAAGCACTGTCTATACATCAGTTTATACTATAAGCACTGTCTATACATCAGTTTATACTATAAGCGCTGTCTATACATCAGTTTATACTATAAGCACTGTCTATACATCAGTTTATTCTATGAACACTGTCTATACATCAGTTTATACTATGAACACTGTCTATACATCAGTTTATACTATGAACACTGTCTATACATCAGTTTATACTATAAGTGCTGTCTATACATCAGTTTATATTATAAGCGCTGTCTATACATCAGTTTATACTATAAGCATTGTCTATACATCAGTTTATACTATAAGCGCTGTGTATTCATCAGTTTATACTATGAACACTGTCTATACATCAGTTTATACTATAAGCGCTGTCTATACATCAGTTTATACTATAAGCACTGTCTAAACATCAGTTTATACTATAAGCGCTGTCTATACATCAGTTTATACTATAAGCGCTGTCTATACATCAGTTTATACTATAAGCACTGTCTAAACATCAGTTTATACTATAAGCACTGTCTATACATCAGTTTATACTATAAGCACTGCCTATACATCAGTTTATACTATAAGCACTGTCTATACATCAGATTATACTATAAGCGCTGTCTATACATCAGTTTATACTATAAGCGCTGTCTATACATCAGTTTATACTATGAACACTGTCTATACATCAGTTTATACTATAAGCGCTGTGTATACATCAGTTTATACTATGAACACTGTCTATACATCAGTTTATACTATAAGCACTGTCTATACATCAGTTTATACTATAAGCATTGTCTATACATCAGTTTATACTATAAGCACTGTCTATACATCCGTTTATACTATGAACACTGTCTATACATCAGTTTATACTATGAACACTGTCTATACATCAGTTTATACTATAAGCACAGTCTATACATCAGTTTATACTATAAGCGCTGTCTATACATCAGTTTATACTATGAACACTGTCTATACATCAGTTTATACTATAAGCGCTGTCTATACATCAGTTTATACTATAAGCGCTGTCTATACATCAGTTTATACTATAAGCACTGTCTATACATCAGTTTATACTATAAGCGCTGTCTATACATCAGTTTATACTATAAGCACTGTCTATACATCAGTTTATACTATAAGCACTGTCTATACATCAGTTTATACTATGAACACTGTCTACACATCAGTTTATACTATGAACAATGTCTATACATCCGTTTATACTATAAGCACTGTCTATACATCAGTTTATATTATAAGCACTGTGTATACATGAGTTGATACTATAAGCGCTGTCTATACATCAGTTTATACTGTAAGCACTGTCTATACATCAGTTTATACTATGAACACTGTCTATACATCAATAATGTCGATGCTATACTGTTTTGTTTGCAGGTTGTTATTTTTCAGCTGATGTTAAATGACCTGAGGTTTCCAGCAAAAGCAGCAATTCTTTACCTGTGTCATGGTCTAAAGACCTGCCCGGTCAGAGGGATTAAAGGCCTGAATGAGTAGTTTACCATTTTAACCTTGCACTAACATGGAATCATTGTTTAATGGGTAATAAACAAATTGTGATGTCAGGAATTAACAAACTGAGTCTTTCAATTTACGGTTATCTCCTGGTCCCTCTGCCTTCACGTGCTGTAATTCAGTATGTTCCTCTCCACATTCTGAACACCTCATATTACAGCATCAGTAGGTGAGAAAGAATCGAGTGGCATTCGGCTGCTTTGGCCTATTATCTGCATTGGTAAAAAAAATGTTCTGCGCCTTACAACCGAGACTCACTCTTAAGAGTCTGGTCAAAGTGAGATCAATAAAATCTTGTACAGCATGGGTATGTAATTTAGTTAATGTATCATATTGTCTTTATTTCAATTCTCTGGAGAGCCACCAGAGGCTGTAGGAACTAAGAGCGAATTTAATTACAGACATGCATTATGTTGGACTTTACTATTCGGGTTTAAATCAATTTTTCTTTTGGCTCTGTCTCCTGTACTCGCTGCCTGTTAAAAGATTCAGAATGAGCGACTATTGTTACATTTTTTTATATATTCAACGAATGGCAATTTCAGAGCCTGCCAACTAGTTATATTTTTGTGGTACATAAAAGGCAATACACAACAACCTGGATTTTCCTCTGTGGCAGCTTTACCTTCAGGAGTGATCTGGGACTGCACCTCCACCTACCAGTGTAGCCCTGTGGTATTTTCCTGGGTCAACTTCATTTTAATATTGTGAGCAGGTTTGTCCCTCTATTGGGAGCTTGCCTTGGAATGGGGAGGGTGGGGGGGGGGGGGAGGGGGAGTTAACTCCAGCATTGCTGCAGTATTATACTGGCCAATGCAGCTTAAAGAGGCATGGCAGCCATTTTCCAAGTGAGAATAACAACATCACTAATGAGACTGGAAGAAGCTTGTCTGAGAGAGTGGTATCAGAGCACCAAGCCCCCGAGTTTGCAGATTTCTCCATAGATGTTTTATTGTACCAATTAAGGGTTTGCAATCTTGGTATTGTAGGAACGGAGGTTCCTATCAAAAAGACTGAGTTTGACTCAGGTAATTAAATTAATGAACTTTAATGAAAACAAACGAGTTTAAACTGGAAACTGCTAGGACACATCAATAACAGGTCTATTCTCCTTGAGGGCTCCACGAGGACTGATCCCCTGATCAGGAGGGTGACGTCATGACGTCATCACGTTCTTCCCGCCATTGGGGCATCACGTGACTAACGGCATGACATCATCACGTGCTGTAA
The DNA here is from genome assembly GCF_052327205.1 of Somniosus microcephalus. NCBI lineage: Eukaryota > Metazoa > Chordata > Chondrichthyes > Squaliformes > Somniosidae > Somniosus > Somniosus microcephalus. The sequence continues at coordinate 210,574,735 of NC_140990.1, read as the reverse complement.
AGGTAACTGGCATTGTACAGTCAAACAGTGTAATTAAAGGTACAGGCACAGACAGTAACTACATTGCTGTTAAAGGAATTATGTACAACCGCTCTGAGTCCTTTGGTGGCTCTGCCACATGCGCCCCCCCAGAATTGTCTTTAACAGAAAAGGTGAGGCGAGGAGGAGGCCTGATGAGCCTGTCCGATCGACTTTGATACCCTGGTAGAGGAAGTTGACGACCGGTGGACACGTTGGCAGTCGGTGGCGGCTGAGCAGGCGCGGCGAGCGCAGACGGGTTGTCAGGCGGCTTTGGTTGATCAGGTGCGGCGGCCACGGGTGGTCGGCCACGTTTGGTTGGTTGAGCGACTACGACATGGTGGTCCAGGTTCAGGTGAGCCGGTTTCAAGCGGTCCACCGAGATGTGATCTGGTTTCCCTCCGACGTCGACCAAAAGGATTTGTCACCCGGTTCGATGATGCGGAAAGGACCAGTGTAAGGAGGCTTGAGCGGATCCCGGTGAGCGTCGTGTCGGATGAAGACATACTCCGCAGTCTTCAGTCCCGGTGGCACGTAGGAGGTCTGCAAACCGTGATTGGACGTAGGGATCGGGGCAAAGCATCTGGCCGCTTCTTGGTGGCGAATGAGTTGCCGGGGGGCGGACCATGGCTCTATGGGAGAAGGGAGGAAATCTCCTGGTACACGGAGTGGCTGGCCATAGACGAGTTCAGCTGAACACGATTGTAGATCATCTTTGGGCGCCGTACGGAGACCCAACAGGACCCATGGGAGTCTGTCCACCCATCCTGCGCCTTGAAGACTGGCCCGCAGAGAGGCTTTAAGCGACCTGTGGAATCACTCACAAAGGCCGTTTGCCTGTGGATGATAGGCGGTGGTGCGATGAAGTTTGGTACCGAGCCCCTGAGCCACAGCATTCCAAAGATCCGAGGAAAACTGTGGCCTGCGGTCAGAGGAGATGTCCGCCGGTACTCCGAAATGGGCAACCCAACAGGAGATGAAAGCTCTAGCGACGTCTGCCGACGTGGTGGAAACCAAAGGAATTGCCTCTGGCCACCTAGTGGTGCGGTCCACTATGGTAAGGAGATGAGTATAGCCCTGAGAAGGCGGAAGCGGCCCCACGAGGTCCACATGCACGTGATCGAAACGACGCTCCGGAACAGTAAACGCAGCCACTGGAGCCTTGACATGACGCTGGACTTTGGCCTTCTGGCATAAGACGCAGGTATTAGCCCAGTCACGGACATCAATGTGCATACCTTTCCAGACGAACTTGGCTGACATAAGCCGTTGCGAAACCTTCATCCCTGGGTGCGACAACCCATGTATGGCATCAAAAACCCTCTGGCGCCATGCGACTGGCACTATGGGACGAGGAACTCCCATGGAAACGTCGCAAAGGAGCGTGGCACCTGCGTCCTGGAAGACGACATTGGTCGCTTGGAAGCTGGAGGGAACGGTTCGATATGATTGGACCTCCGAATCCGAAACCTGATCTGCCGCCATGAGGGCGTAGTCGATCCCCAGGTGGACCGTCACACGGGAGAGGCAATCTGCCACCAGGTTGTCCTTACCAGACACGTGTTGAATGTCCGTCGTAAATTCGGAAATGAACGTCAAGTGACGTTGTTGACGAGCGGACCACGGTTCGGTGGTCTTGGCCATGGCGAACGTAAGGGGTTTGTGGTCGACAAAAGCCGTGAAGGGGCGCCCCCCCAATAAAAACCGGAAATGGCGAATGGCGAGGAAAAGGGCCAGTAGTTCCCTATCGAAGGGGCTGTACTTTTTTTCATTTGTTCGCAATTGACGGCTGAAAAACGCCAGCGGTTGCCACGTGCTGTTGACCCATTGCTCTTGCACCGCACCGATGGCGTAGTCTGACGCGTCGGTGGTAAGGGCGATCGTAGCACCTGGAAGTGGGTGTGCCAGCATGGTTGCGTTGGCCAAAGCATTCTTGGTGTCACTGAATGCCTGGATCATTTCAGCTGTCCAGCTGATTGGGTCTTTACCGGACTTGCCCTTGAGGGCCCCGAACAAGGGTTGCATGAGTTGAGCCGCCTTGGGGACGAAACGATGGTAGAAGTTGACCATCCCCAGGAACTCCTGCAAGGCCTTGACTGTCAACGGCCGCGGGAAAGAAGTAACCGCCTCAACCTTCGTCACCAAAGGGACGGCGCCGTCCGATGTTATGCAGTGTCCCAGGAAGTCGATTTGTTGCAGGCCGAACTGGCACTTGGCCGGGTTGATGATTAACCCGTGTTGGCTGAGGCGCATAAAGACGGAACGCAAATGGGAAATGTGCTTCTCCTTGCTGGCACTGGCGATGAGTATGTCATCAAGGTAGACGAAAAGGAAACGCAGGTCTTGAAGAACAGAGTCCATTAAATGCTGGAACGCCTGTGCTGCGTTCTTTTAGCCAAACGGCATCCGCAGGAACTCAAAGAGGCCAAAACGGGTGATGACAGCGGTTTTCGGGATGTCTTGTGGGTGCACTGGAACCTGGTGATATCCACGGATGAGGTCGACTTTAGAGAAGATAGTATTTCCCGCCAAGTGGGCCGAGAAGTCCTGGATATGCGGGATCGGGTACCGATCCGGAGTGGTGGCGTCGTTGAGGCGTCGGTAGTCACCGCATGGCCGCCAGCCGCCGCCTGGTTTCGGCACGATGTGGAGAGGCAAAGACCAGGGACTGTTCGATCGCCTAATGATGCCGAGCCGCTCCATTGTGGCGAACTCCGCCTTCGCAGCTGCAAGCTTGCCAGGTTCGAGCCTTCTAGCCCGCGCATAAACCGGGGAGCCAGTAGTGGTGATGTGATGTTCAACACCATGTTTCATCGCTGAAGAGGAGAAGGTGGGCCTTGTCAGCTCCGGAAACTCCCTGAGGAGCCGCGTGAAGTCATCTGGAGGAGGAAAAGCACAGGCAATGGAATGCGCCACGGAGGTACCGTGGAAGCGCGGAATCAAGTGGAAGGTGGCCGCGTTGATCAGCCGGCGGTGTCGGACATCGACTAGCAGGCTGTTGGCACACAGAAAATCCATCCCTAGGATAACCGGTGAGACTGTAGCCGTAACGAAATCCCAAAAGAAGTGCTGACCGCCGAAACAGACTTCGACCCGCCGCTTTCGGAACGTTCGAATAGCTGCACCATTAGCTGCTACGAGGGAAAAACCAAGGTTCCCAGTCTGCGTGTCGAGCTTCGACGCAGGTAGAATGCTACACTGCGCCCCGGTGTCACAAAGGAAACGGCGGCCCGAGAGGGAATCATTGATATTGAGAAGTTTCCCGTAGAACCGACGGCTATCGCCACCGCGGAACGCCCGTTAGATTTGCTCATCCGTCACCAGGGACACCGCCTGCGCCTTCTTGGTTTTTTTTTGGCGAAAAACTGCAGGGGGAACGGCAGCATCGTGCTTTCGCGCCAAAACGGGCGTAGTAGGAGCACCAGCCCGCTGTAGGAGAAACCGGGACCACGTCTGTGGGGGGTGGGCGCCTCGTGGCCGCGCAGCACTGCTGGGTAACCATGAAAATCTTATCGGCTTTGGCCGCAAGCTTGGCGCAGTCAGTAATGTCGGAGCTGGCCAGGGCAGCCTGAACCTGTTCAGGCAGTTGATAGAGGAAAATCTCCCGGAAGATGAAACATTCCGGTCCAGCACCCAAGAGCGTGAGCATTTGGCTCATGAGCTCGGACGGTTTGGAGTCTCCGAGGCCGGGCAGCGTGATGAGCCGGCGAGAACGCTCCGACTTTGATAGCCCGAAAACCTGAAGCAACCGTGCCTCAATTGCATCATACTTGCTGTCAGTAGGAGGACTACCGATGAGGCTGATGATCCGGGATGCAGTTGCGCTGTCGAGGGCGGAGACCACGTAATAATAACGGGTCTGATCCGCGATGATGTTCCAAATGGCGAACTGGGCTTCAGCCTGGATGAACCAGGCGTCTGGTTGTTGCTCCCAGAGCTGTGGCAGTTTCAGCGTGACAGCGTTTGTGTCCATGTCGAATCTTCCATGAAAATCGTTCGTAGAAGTCGGGGTCACCAATGTAGGAACGGAGGTTCCTATCAAAAAGACTGAGTTCGACTCAGGCAATTAAATTAATGAACTTTAATGAAACCAAACGAGTTTAAACTGGAAACTGCTAGAACACATCAATAACAGGACTACTCTCCTCGAGGGCTCCACGAGGACTGATCCCCTGATCAGGAGAGTGACGTCATCACGTCATCACGTTCTTCCCGCCATTGGGGCATCACGTGACTAACGGCATGACGTCATCACGTGCTGTAAAGGTAACTGGCATTGTACAGTCAAACAGTGTAATTAAAGGTACAGGCACTGACAGTAACTACATTGCTGTTAAAGGAATTATGTACAACCGCTCTGAGTCCTTTGGTGGCTCCACCACAGTATCATATTTGACCCTGAAATTAACTTCCGACCACATATCCGCGGCATGACAAAGACCGCCTATTTCCACTTCCGTAACATCGCCCGTCTCCGCCCTTGCCTCAGCTCATCCGCTGCTGAAACCCTCATCCGTGCCTTTGTTACCTCTAGACTTGACTATTCCAATGCACTCCTGGCTGGCCTCCCACATTCTACCCTACGTAAACTTGAGGTCATTCAAAACTTGGCTGCCCGTGTCCTAACTCGCACCGAGTCCCATTCACCCATCACCCCTGTGCTCGCTGACCTACTCTGGCTCCCCGTTAAACAACGCCTCAATTTCAAAATTCTCATCCTTGTTTTCAAATTCCTCCATGGCCTCACCCCTCCCTATCTCTGTAATCTCCTTCAGCCCCACAATCCCCCGAGAGATCTGCGCTCCTCTAATTCTGCCCTTTTGAGCATCCCTGATTATAATCGCTCAACCATTGGTGGCTGTGCCTTCTGTTGCCTAGGCCTAAGCTCTTGAATTCCCTCCCTATACCTCTCCGCCTCACTACCTCTCTTTCCTCCTTTAAGACACTCCTTAAAACCCATCTCTTTGACCAAGCTTTTGGTTACCTGCCTTAATTTCTCCTTATGTGACTCGGTGTCAACATTTTTTTTGTTTTTTAATAATCCTGTGAAGCGCCTTGGGATGTGTTATTATGTTAAAGGCAAGACTGCTCACCTGATATAGCAGAGTACTGGAACTGCAGGGCGGAACTATCAGTGGTCGAAGACATCATCTACAAAGGAAGTAAAATAGTTATCCCAAAGAGTCTGAGAAGAGAGATGCTAAAAAGGATCCATGGAGGACATCTGGGAATCGAAAAGTGTAAGAAAAGAGCACGAGAGGTGATGTACTGGCCACGAATCAACCAAGATGTGACAAATGAGGTGTCAAACTGCACAATATGCCTGAAATATCGAGCAAGCAATCCGGTAGAACCACTAAAGCCACACCCAGCACCAGACAGACCTTACCAGAAGGTAGGCGCTGACCTATTCGTATGTCAAGGGAAGGACTATCTTGTCGTCACAGACTATTACTCCCTGTATCCAGAGGTTTGTAGACTGTACACCACCACTGCAGAAGCTGTGATAAGAAGTATGAAAGCCATATTCTCCAGACATGGCGTGGCAAGCGAGGTCTTCACAGACAACGGACCCCAGTTTAACAATGCAAATTTCCGACACTTTGCCAAAGAGTGGGACTTTGTCCACACAACATCAAGTCCTCACTATCCACAGTCCAATGGACTAGTGGAAAAATCGGTCCAGACAGTGAAAAGACTGATGTACAAGGCAAAAGACAGTGGAACTGACTTCTACCAAAGCATGCTTGTATACCGCACAACGCCGCTCGAGTGTGGTATGTCACCAGCCCAACTCCTGATGGGATGTCGGCTAAGGTCAAACCTACCCATCCCAGAGAACCTCCTGAAAACAAAAGAGGGGGAGAAAGTGAGGAAGTTCAAAGAGCAACAGAAAGAAAAGCAAAAGTACTACTATGACAGAGGAACACAAAACCTACCTGAACTCCACACTGGTGACCAAATAAGGTTGAAAGACAAAACAAACACATGGACTCAGAAGGGAACTGTCCTGAGTGAAGTTCAACCAAGATCATACACCATTCAGACAGATGAGGGTGCTGTTCTGAGAAGAAATCGTCGAGATCTTCTCATGGGACCAGCCACAGCAGGTCAAGAGACTGATACTGGTGAACAACCTGATCACACAGCTGAGAACCAATCATCTGAGGCAACAACTCAGATTCAAGGACAATCAATCAGAAAATCCTCAAGACACGTGAAGCCTCCTGAGAGACTCATTGAGCATATTTAAGGACTATTGTTAAAGAAGGAAGTAATGTTACCTTATTCTTTCTTCAAGTTCTAGTGTATTGACATATTTCATGTGAACACACAAAGCAAGGGTAAAAAAAACCTTGATCATGATAATGATAATGTAAGTTCATTAAATGTTGTTAGTTAAAAGTAAAATACTTTTGTTTTAAGAAAGGGAGATGTAATGATATCAGCATATAGTGATGATATTTGTCTGTGTTTGATTACTTATGCCTTACAGCATATTTGTCTGTGTTTTTGATTACTTGTGCCTGACCAGCAGAGGTCATGTGAGAGACAAGCAGTCCAGAGGAGTTTTACTTTCAGTTTCATTCTAGATGCATCACAGCATAGTGTGTTCTGTAAAAGCTGTAGAAAGTCTTGAACAAGACTTTAGATTAAACAACATTCTCTTTCAGAAATGAGTTTTTATTGAACCCAAAAAGAAATCAAAACAGTTGTCATTGAAGAAGGGAGCAGCTATTTGCCACTGAAGCATGGAGGTCAACCCAAAGAATGGTCTGGGTATGGTGGAAGAAAGCAGCCTTGGCAATAGTGCCACCTCCACCAAGCCCCTCATATGGCTACTCAGTGACCTCACCAGGGCAGCCGAGGGAGGAAGAGGCAGTCATAAATTGAGCCAATGCAAACTTACAAGCATGTTTCACATTTCTATCCACTTTTCTCTCCTTGTGTTGAACACCACCTACTACTTGCCCGAAATATGCCGAGGTACCATGATATACTTCACAACCCCTTCCTGTTTAGTAGCATACTTCGTACACCTCACTATCACTCTCATTAAGGAAAGATTATTCATGCCCAGATGGTTATGTGCATCATGCTTGTTGGCAAGGTCGGGGAATGCTCTGGAGAAGGTTTTCTATAATGATTCATATATTGTGGTGAATTGCTATTTCTGTTATGAGTGAACGTGGTGACATGACTATATATGCAGTGGCCGCAGGTGGGAATGGAGAAAAAATCTTCCAGGACAGCTGTTACCATAGATGTCTTCAGATTCAGATTCAGATTCAGATTAGATTTATTTGCCATATGTAACAAGTACAATGGAATGCTTGTTCCCCGTAGGGACGCGTCAGCTATACATACAGCGCCGCGTTCAGAGTCAATACAATGGCTTCCCGTGGCAGTGGGAGCATGATGTCCCTCAGCCGCTCCGTCCTCCTCTTCACCGCGGCCTCCTCCTCACCTGTTGCCGGCTCCACGTGTGGTGGCCTGCTTCTCCCACTCTGGCCACCATGCCCGGCTCCCCTCCTCCCATCTGGACTGCGAGTTACCCGAAATGGAGCTGCCGGCCGACGTGCTGCAGCGTGTCGTGAGTCTGCTGCTGCTGCTCGTTGCACTGCGCTCCTCTGCCCGACTCGCCAAACACATCGTCGGGATGTGAATGCTCCAATGCGGCCTCCTCTTCACCGTCGCCGGCTCCACGCTCCACGGCCCGGGGCCTACTTCTCTCTCTTCACGGGTCGGCCTCTGGCCGCCATGCTCGGCTCCCCTCCTCCCAGTCGGAATTCCTTCCCGCCGAGGAGCTGCCAGCCGATGTGCTCCAGTGGGTCGGCTTGGCTGCTGCTGCTGCTCACCGCGCTGCGCTGCCTCTGCCCGACTCGCCGAGCACCTCGCTCCGGTTGCGGGAGCGAGCGACGCGAGCTGGCCGCCCGAAACAGGGAGAGCGATCTCAGCACCGGACCGTCACGGCCACAGATGGCAGAAGGTTTTCCTCTGCTGGGCCTTCCTGTCGTGGGCCCTTATCTGCCTGATCACCTTTCTGGGCTTGTAATCATTCATCTTCCTCCTCTCAGGAGTCCTCTTCAAAGTAGTAAATTATGAGAGGACAGTACTGAAGAGCTCTCCATTATCTGTCAAGGCACCCAAAGTGCAATTTTATAATCCCAATTATCTGTTTTATAACAATTCTGGTGGCAGTATGAGCATCATTATATTGGTGCTCACCTGTGGTATGGGGGAATCTGGAATCATCAGCCACCACTCCAAAGAGCTGCCCTATCTCAAAGAAGCCACTGAGACACCTGCCTTTTTAGCAGTGAAGTGTGGTGGTACATTGGACTGCCTCATGATGAAGGAATAGTAACAGCCACCTTTGTACTGAGTATTCATACGCAACATGGTGTGTTGATTATTAACCAGCTCAAATTTGATCGACTGAAACTCTTTCCTGTTCAGGAAGTTGATTACATTTAGGAAAAGGCCAGCCAGTGACCCCTTGCACCTGTGGAAATTGTGCAACTCAATAAAAATTGCACAGCCCTCTCTCACTGATGAACAATGCCCATAGGGAAGACGATGAACTGACCAGATTGAGAAAAGAATGTCAGTAATTTGTTTGGAGTGATGTACAGCTGATGGACCGATATGACAAATGTCCTCTGATGCAACCTGAAAGACCCTGAGACATAAAATATGAGGACTGCGCTAGTTTTGCCATATTGTTCAATGTGTGGAGGTGGGCTCCATGTCCTGGGCAAGCATATGGCTCGACTCAGTTATCACCATCTGAGGGAGGCAGCCATCTCACGCATTGCTTATTATTGAGGTCCAGATAGGAATATATCAGGCAGGTGCACCGGAATTTTAATTTGAAGGTGGCTAGGAAGCGGAGGGCCGGGTGAGGGTGGCTGGAAAGCGGTCGGGAAACCTGGGAGAACGGGTTTCCCGCAGGCCCTGCCGAATTTAATGGCAGGGCCTGACTAGCATTTCAAAGCACTGATTCCCGCCCGCAGCCCACCAGATGGAGAGGCTGGCTGGCTGTCAGGCAGGTAGGCTTGTGGCACTAGGCCACAGAGAGCAGGGAGGGATGAGGGGATTGGGGGTGGTGTTCGGAGGATTGTGGCCAGAGGATCGGGGCCGGAGGTGGGATCGGAAGGCTGAGGTGGGGGTTAATCGGAGGCCTGGGGGGGAGATCGGAGACCTCCAGGGGACTCTGGACCAGCAGGTAAGTGGAAAGGCACTTACATTCAGGATCCAGCAGTCCTCGCCTCCCTTTAGCTGCCGGGTTCCCTGAGGCCTGTGAATCCCAACCAGCCAGAGTTAAATTTTAAATGGTGGAGCCTTAGTATAATATTTAAATGGACGACCCGTCTCCTGGGAGTGGGTTGGCTGCCCGCTCCCTGTCCCGCCTCCATTAAAACCGGAAGTGGGCGGGTTCGAAGCGGTTTAGGGTCGGGATTCAGTTTTCTAACTCTTTAACCTCCCTCCTGACCCCAGTCCACCCGTTTCTTGGGGTTTACATTCCCCCCATCTGTCTCCTAGGATCTTTACAGAGCTCCTCCTCCACCTCTTCCTCATCACATGAGAGAGAATAGTAAATGTCTAGGGAAACACTGATTATTAGTAGTATTTAAATTCGAAACAAACAAAGGAGTACAGCACCAGCTGCAATGCTGAGATGAGTCTCAAGGTGAACCTTTGAAAATTGTCAAGCCTATGGCACTGATCTCAGAATGTAGCCTTCAACAGTGCTTCTGCTTACTTGATATTGCCTCTTTCATATCGGCATTTTTTGAGGTGGGCCAGAGGTGGTAGTGAAGGGAAGTCCCAGTGGGCTTCATCAAAGGACCATTTAAATCCATTTTTCATGCAATGGGCAGGATGATGGCAGGAGCTATGAGAGGCGGGGAAAATTGAAAGTTTATTTAATTCCACCAGGGATTCAGCACTAGCCCACCCCACCCCATTTTCCTTCACCATCCACTCCGAATCCACCACAAAACAGGTGGCAAACAGGAGGACAATCTAGGCCAATATATTAAGAAGGTACAGAATAGGGTGGCATTGTGGTGAAGCAGCTTATTACAATGCCCTGTCTCAATGAACTCCCACTCTCTGCCACACCACCATGAGCAGGTGCCAAGCACAGGCCAGGTGGTACATTGAACGGGGAGTCAATTCAGACCATTATCACATCGCTCCTACAAGCTGGTTACACAGCTGCTTTGGCAGAGAGCCGGGAGTAGGTTATCATTTGGGTAGGGCAACTTGGAGTGTATAAAATAAAAAGGGAAAGGGGAGAAAACATCTTTTACACCTTCTGGCAGGGTCTGTCTTTAGACCCTGGCTCCTCTAAGTGCTTGATGCTTGCTGGATCAGTAAAATATTTGTTAAAGTCCTTTTTCTATTTAATTTAGATAATGAACTCTTGAATCAAGTTACAGATTTGTCCTTTCTTTGCTAAATTTCTTTGAGAGTACAAATGCAGGTTAGGTCTGTACATACCAGGAATCAGCCTTTTGTCATATCATGTAAATACTTTCCACCCACACATTGTTTGTCTATCCTAGCAACATACTATTTAAACAAGACAGCCAGAGTTGCATGATGATGAGGGATAGTGAAACCTTATTGAAATATAATAGGCTGAATAAACAAGGCATTTAAAGTTAGATGATATGTGAGGATTGGTTCATAGAAATAAAAAATATGACATTTCGTTTCTCAAAGATTTGCAGATTTATGTAGCCAATGAAAGAAGCAGAAAATAAGAGTGCACTTTGGATTGCCTGTGGAATCATTATACTTATTAATGAGGCATAGAGTCAGTCTCACAATGCATTATGCATAAGGGAACACCAATCCATACAAATTTACTTAGGCTTTGTTTTGATATCCATTACAGTCATCCCTAAAAGTCATCCCTGTTACGTAGGCGTCCATTTTGTGCCACAGGAGAAGCTTCAAATGAACAGTAATCACAGTTTAACATTGATTCCAAAGATGCGAGTGTAAAAGAAATTTTGAAAATACTTCTGTTTATATAGCACCTTATCACATCTCAAAACGTCTCCAAATACAATTAATTATTTTTGAAGTGCTTGACTGTTGTCATGTACACAAACGTAGCACAGCCAATCTGCACCAGCAACGTCACACAAACAGCAAAGGGATGAATGTCCAATTAATCTCTCCACATCTCTTGCAGTGAGAAGGAAAATGCAGGTATAATTGGACTTTGGATTCAATATTGAAGGCAAACCGGTAAAAAGGGAAACCTTCTCCCCAGCATACTAAAAACTTATGTGATTATTAGAAGCATAGAATCATAGAATGATACAGCACAGGAGGCCATTCGGCCCATCATGCCTGTGCCGGCTCTTTGAAAGAGCTATCCAATTAGTCCCACTCCCCTGCTCTTTCCCCAGAGCCCTACAGTTTTTTCCACTCCAAGTATTGATCCAATTCCCTTTTGCAAGTTATTACTTTCAGGCAGTGCATTCCAGATCATAACAACTTGCTGTGAAAAAATTGTTTTTACATGTTGCTTCTGGTTCTTTTGCTAGTCACCTTAAATCTGTGTCCTCTGGATACTGACCCTAATGCCACTGGAAACAGTCTCTCCTTATTTACTCTATCAAAAGCCTTCCTGATTTTGAACACCAATATCAAATCTCCCCTTAACCTTTTCTGCTCTAAGGAGAACTACTCCAAATTATCTAGTCTTTCCATGTAACTGAAGTCTTTCATCTCTTGTACAATTCTAGTAAATCTCCTCTGCACACTGTCTAAGGCCTTGACATCTTTCATAAGTACTTCATTGGCTGTAAAGTGCTTTCAGACATCCAGTGGGCGTGAAAGGCGCTATATAAATGTAAGTCTTTATTTCTTTCCTAAAGTGTGGTGCCCAGAATTGGACAGAATACTCCAGTTGGGGGCTAACCAGTGTTTTATAAATGTTTAGCATAACTTCCTGGCTTTTGAAAACTCTTCCTCTATTTATAAAGCCAAGGATCTCGTATGCCTTTTTAACTTGTCCTGCCACCTTCAAGGGTATTCTGTGGTGAATGACTCACCTCCTGACTCTCCAAAGCCTTTCCACCATCTACAAGGCACAAGTCAGGAGTGTGATGGAATAATCTCCACTTGCCTGGATGAGTGCAGCTCAAACAACACTCAAGAAGCTCGACACCATCCAGGACAAAGCAGCCCGACTGATTGGCACCCCATCCACCAACTTAAACATTCACTCCCTCCACCACCGGCGTACCGTGGCTGCAGTGTGTACCATCTACAAGATGCACTGAAGCAACTCGCTTCTTCGACAGCACCTCCCAAACCCGTGACCTCTACCACCTAGAAGGACAAGGGCAGCAGGTGCATGGGAACACTATCACCTCCTAGTTCCCCTCCAAGTCACACACCATCCTGACTTGGAAATATATCGTCATTCCTTCATCGTCGCTGGGTCGAAATCCTGGAACTCCCTCCTTAACAGCACTGTGGGAGTACCTTCACCACATGGACTGCAGAGGTTCAAGAAGGCGGCTCACCACCAACTTCACAAGGGCAATTAGGGATGGGCAATAAATGCTGACCTTGCCAGCGACGCCCACATCCCATGAATGAATTTTTAAAAAGTCTGTGTATGTACACCACCAGGTCTCTCTGTTCCTGCACCCCATTTAAAATTGTACCATTTAGTTTATATTGCCTCTCCTCATTCTTCATACTAAAATGAATCACTCCACACTTCTCTGCGTTAAATTTGATCTGCCATGTGTCTGCCTATTTCACCAGTCTGTCTATATCCTCCTGAAGTCTGTTACTATCCTCCTCACTATTTACTACATTTCTGAGTTTTGTATCATTTGCAAACTTTGAAATTTTACCCTACCTTCATTATTTTAATCTCCATACCTTTAATCATCCAGGGAGCTCTAGCTTTGATTGTCCTTCCATTCCCCCTCGTGAGAATGTGTTTAGTCCATACCCGAACTATCTCTTCTTTGAAAGCCTCCCATTGCTCATTTACTGTTTTACTTGCCAATCATTGATTCCAATCCACCTGGCCCAGTTCCCTTTTCAACTCACTGAAATTAGTCCTCCTCCAGTTGAATATTTTCACATTTGACTTTCCTTGTCCTTTTCCAGAACTACTCTAAACCTAATGATAGTGTGATCACTGTTTTGCAAATGCTCTGAAACATGCTCCACTTCATTCCCCAGAATGAGATCCAGCACTGCTTCCTTCCTCATTGGGCTGCAAACATACTGATCAAGAAATTTCTCTTGTACACATTTCAGGAATTCCCCTACCCTCTTTGCCCTTTACACTGATATTTTTCCAGTCTATATTTTGGTAATCAAAGCTCCCCATTAGCACTTCTCTAAAGTTCTTGCAGCTTTCAGGAATTTGCCTGCAAATTTGCTCCTCTGTTTCCTTCCCACTATTTTGTGACCTGCAGAATACACTCAGCAGTGTAAGAGCTCCTCTATTGTTCCTTAATTCAAACTAAATAGATTCTCTTTGTACCCTTAAGTACATCATCCATTTCTGGTGCTGTAACAGTATCTTTGATCAATACTACCTCCCACCCCCTGCTTTATTTCCTTCCTTATCTTTCCTGAATACATTGTAGCCAGGAATATTAAGTGCCCATTCCTCTCCTTGTTTGAACCAGGTCTCCGTTATTGCAACTATATCATAATCCCATATGACTACTTATGCCTGCAGTTCACCAACCTTATTTACCACACTCCGTGCATTTACGCACATGCACTCTAAACCCATCTTAGTCTGCCTTGCATTTCCACCCGTCTGATCCTTCCTATTTCTGAACTACTCTTTATTCTAATACTATTTTCTCTCCCAGTCCTCCATGCATCTTGTATCTCCACTCCAATGCTTCATCCTGGTGTCCCTCCCCCAGCCAAATTAGTTTAAACCCTCCCCCATAGCACTCGTTAACCACCCCATGAGGACATTGGTCCCAGCCCTGTCGAGGTGCAACCTGTCCATTTTGTATAGGTCCCTCCTGCCCCAGAACTGGTCCAATGCCCCAGGAATCTGAAGCCCTGCCTTTGGCACCATTTCTCCAGCCACGTGTTAACCTGTCTTATTTTACTGCTCCTATTCTCACTAGCACATGGCACTGGGAGTAATCCAGAAATTACTACCTTTGAGGTCCTGCTCTTTAACTTTCTCCCTAGCTCCTGAAACTCTGTCTGTAGCAAGTTCACCTTTTTCCTGCCTATGTCATTAGTTCCAACATGGACTACAACTTCTGACTATTCCCCTCCTGCCGGCCACCCCCCCTCCCCCGGCCTCCTCGCAAAATGTATTGCACCTGTTCAGTGATGTCCTACACGTCTCCTGCAGGTTGCCAAGGATTAACACTGGTCTCTTCAAGGGTGTTTTTGTGTTTTTTTTAATTGATAAACTTAGATAGGGTTGCCAACTCTCCAGCATTGCCCTGGTTCTCCAATAATCTCCAGGACACTGCTGCGGGCAACCCAGGAGAACAATCATAAGGGCATTAAAAGTGGTGATTTTTATTGTGTTTGAACACTTTTGTTTATTAGTTATAAAGATATTGGACATGTGAAAATGGCTGATTGACAGTCAAGAATCATCCAGTTGGATAATGAAGAGTCTGTTCCCTTTCCATTTGGTGTGGGAAGGCGGTGTGCCACAAGTATGAGTGTATTAGGCGACCAATGACAGGAGTGTGGGGGAGGGTGGTTGGAGGCAGGTGGTCATGTGATGACATCTCCAGGAATATGTCCAACCAGAGTTGGCAACCTGGTGAAGAATCTAGGTCCACGGCACAGGACACAACCACTGTTGAAAAGAGGAGGCGAAGAAGACAGTAAATCAAGAATTTGTGGTGGCTACCAAATATTGCTGGTGACATCCAGCCAAGCTTGTTCTCTTCCTGACTTTGGGCAGAGGTTCACTGTTGGTTTAGAGTTGAGGGGAGCTTTACTTGGTTTCTGTGGTATCTCTTGATCTTCCATTCTTTACCTCCCCTTCAGATATCTACCATTCCCAGCAAACCTAAATATCAAAAGCAATGCTTCTAAAATAGATAACAAGCACTTGCACTATTGCAGTATCTGTGCCCCAAAGCGCTCCCCAAAGGTGGGGGAATGGACACCAGCAGGAGAGTTCGGCCAGCTTAACAAAGAACTCCTCTCAAAAAGACAAGGATCAAGGAGGCTTTTGAAGGAAGCAAGGGATAGAGAAAAGTGAGAGGTTTAGGAAGGAAATTTGCCAATACTGGGCTATGACATCTGAAGGGAGGGAAACTGTACAGCAGAGCAAGAAGAGGTGACAGAATTAAGTGGGGTGAGACCATGGAGATGTTTGTAAATCAGGATGAGAATTATGAAATCAGTGCGCTGTAGATGAGAGCCAGTGAAGGTTACTGAGGACAGCAGTGATAGGCAATTGGTACTCAGTAAGAGATAAGATGCAGACACTGGAATTTTAGATGAATTGGAGTTTGTGTAGTGTGAAACTTGGGAGGTTGGTGAGAGCATTGGAGAAGTTCATCCTGGAGGTGAAAAGGTGTGGATAAGAGTGTCAATGAGAGTGAGGTAGCGTGGATGAGGCAGGGGATGTTATGTCGTTGGAAAATGGTGATTTTGGTCATGGATAGGATGTGGGATTTGTAGACAGATTGCCCTTCAAAACATTACCTTAAAATAATAAGAACATAAGAAAATAAGAAATAGGAGCAGGAATAGGCCACTTGGCCCCTCGAGCCTGCTCCGCCATTCAATATGATCATGGCTGATCTTGGGCTCAAAGCCAATTCCCTGCCCGCTCCCCATAACCCTTCACTCCCTTATCTTGCAAAAATCTGTCTATCTCCACTTTAAATGTATTTAATGACCCAGCCTCCACAGCTCTCTGGACAGAGAATTCCACAGATTTACGACTCTCTGAGAGAAGAAATTCCTTCTTATCTCAGTTCTAAAAGGGCGACCCTTTATTCTGAAACTATGCCCCCGAGTTCTAGATTTCCCCACAAGGGGAAACATCTTCTCTGCATCTACCTTGTCCAGCCCCCTCAGTATCTTATATGTTTCAATAAGATCACCTCTCATTCTTCTAAATTCCAATGAGTATAGGCCCAGCCTGCTCAACCTTTCTTCATAAGTCAACCCCCTCATCTCAGGAATCAACCGAGTGAATCGTCTCTGAACTGCCTCCAATGCAAGTATATCCTTCCTTAAATAAGGAGACCATAACTGTACACAGTACTCAAGGTGTGGTCTCACCAATACCCTGTACAGTTGTAGCAGGACTTCCCTGCTTTTATACTCCAACTCCCTTGCAATAAAGGCCAACATTCAATTTGCCTTTTTGATTACTTGCTGTACCTGCATGCTAACTTTTTGTGTTTCATGCACAAGGACCCCCAGGTCCCTCTGAACTGTAGCATTTTGTAATCTCTCTCCATTTAAATAATAATTTGCTTTTTTATTTTTCCTGCCAAAGTGGATAACCTCGCACTTTCCCACATTATACTCCATCTGCCAAATGTTTGCCCACTCACTTAGCCTGTCTATAACCCTTTGCAGATTCTTTGAGTCCTCTGCACAGCTTGCTTTCCCACCCATCTTTGTATCATCTGCAAACTTGGCTACATTACACTCGCTCCCTTCATCCAAGTCATTAATTTAGATTGGAAATAGTTGAGGTCCCAGCACCGATCCCTGTGGCACCCCAACTAGTTATCGTTTTCCAACCAGAAAATTACCCATTTATCCCGACTCTCTGCTTTCTGTTAGTTAGCCCATTCTTTATCCATGCTAATATGTTACCCCCAAATCCATGAGCTGTTATCTTATGCAGTAACCTTTTATGTGGCACCTTATTGAATGCCTTCTGGAAATCCAAATACACCACATCCACTGGCTCACCCTTATCTACCCTACTTGTTACATCCTCAAAGAACTCCAGCAAATTTGTTAAACATGATTTCACTTTCATAAAACCATGCTGACTCTGCTTGACTGCTTTATGATTTCCCAAATGCCCTGCTACTGTTTCTTTAATGAAGGACTCCAGCATTTTCCCAACGACCGATGTTTCTGTCTCCTTCCTTTCTTAAATAGGGGTGTTATATTTGCGGTTTTCCAATCCACAGGGACCTCTCCAGAGTCCAGGGAATTTTGGTATTTTGTAACCAATGCATCTCTGCAGTCACTTCTTTTAAGACCCTGGGATGCAGGCCATCTGATCCAGGGTGCTTGTTGTCTTTTAGTCCCATTATTTTACCAAGTACTTTTTCCTTAGTGATAGTGATTATCTTTAGTTCCCCCTCCCTTTGGCCCCTTGATTATCTATTATTGGGATGTTGTTAGTGTCTTCTACCGTGAAGACAGATACTAAATTTTTGTTCAGAGTCTCTGCCATTTTCCCGCTCCCTATTATTAATTCCCCATTCTCATCCTCTAAGGGACCAATGTTTACTTTAGCTACTCTCTTCCTTTTTATATACCTGTAGAAGCTCTTACTTTCTGTTTTAATATTTCTTGCCAGTTTACTCTCATAATTCATCCTCTCTCTCTTTATTATTTTTTAGTCATTCTTTGCTGGCTTTTAAAAATGTCCAATCCTCTGGCCTCCCACCAATCTTGGCAACATTGTATGCCTTCATTTTCAATTTGATACCATCCTTTACTTCCTTAGTTAGCCATGGATAGTGCTCCCTTCTCTTAAAATCTTTCTTTCTCACTGGAATATAGTTTTGTTGAGAGTTATGAAATATCTCCTTAAATGTCCGCCACTGCATTTCAACTGTCTTACCTTTTAATTTATTTTTCCAGTCCACTTTAGCCAGTTCTGCCCTCGTGCCATTGTAATTGCCTTTGTTTAAGATCAGGACATTGGTTTGAGATACAACTTTCTCACCCTCCAACTGAATTTGAAATTCATCCATGTTATGATCACTCTTTCCTAGAGGATCCTTTACTATGATCTCTCATTATTGGACAAAACTCATTGAAGAATACTTCCAAAAAGTTTTCCTGTTTCTGTATAGCTCATTTGCTCCCAAAAATGGAATGACATCAGCAATAGACCAGACATTTGATTAAAATTCAACTGCAAAATCAGGAGTACTGCAAATTAGTTGGCTGACCTCCACCGCTGAGTCTAAGATCTTCACCCCCAATGAACCAGAGGTGTTTGATAATTTACACCCATGAATACTCCCAGTGCCTCCCACATTACATGCTTTTAACAAACCATTGGCCCTGAAATTCCATGGGGGTTCTACTGGTCTTCCATTGTAGCAGGACAGCAGTAGATGCCTGCAGGGAAACAGCATAAATGGCTGTTTCTAGCAGTTTATGCTGTTCTTGTGGGGATTCCACTGGTCTCCTACCAGACTTTTGGTGGGAGATCAGTAGAACCTCTGCAAAATTTCAGGGTCATTGACTTTATGTCCAGGGAGGGAGCAGTGAGACAACTGCATAACATTTTCATCACAGGTGTGTCATACACAAGCAACAGGATGTTTCAGGATATTACACTTCCAAGCAATTTGTGCCCTTATGCTGCAGTGTTTCTCAAATGCATATAGTAGGTTGCAGAACACTTTCTAATAAAAAAAAACGGTGCCCCTTTAAGCCATTTGTTCTTTTATTTGAGCCTCTTCCCTTCCGGAATCATCTGGCTCTTATTAATCCTTTGCCAATCAGTCTTGTGCTGTGGTTTCCCTGCAACGGTGACTGATTGCTCTATTTCCATAGTTTTTTTTGTGAACGATCTCACTCATAATGTGATTTGGCCTCTCTTCTCACAGTTTCCCCCAACTAGTGATTGACAGATGACTCTGATATTGCAGTGATTGCTCCTGTCACATGATTTCTTGCTATTGGTTTTGTCGTCTTCCTGCGGTTTCTTCCTGTTAACCTGCCGTTTCTGCCCAACGCTGATCATTTTCATCCCATGGATTCACTGTTAACGAGTAGCCATAAGGCAAGAGCAAGAGCCTTTATTGAGGAACTCCAGGACAATGCTGATCCTTTAATCACAATTTGGAAGTGATTACAGGAAGGCAGCACCTAGCGAATTGGAGTTAGTGCAAAACTATGGAATAAAAGTGAGACCATTTGCAAGGAATCGTGAGGTAGGAGCAACCAGATAACCTCTTTGCGTGGGTAATGTCCACGAGTACAAAGAAAGATCCTGAGACTTCTCAGCCTCTGGTATGACTCTCTAATTTGGTACCAAATCGGCTGTTTTGAATAGAGTAAGTGTTTAAAAGCAAAATACAGCGGCTGCTGGAAATCTGAAATAAAAACAGAAAATGCTGCAAATACTCAGCAGGTCAGGCAGCATCTGTGGAGAGAGAAACAGAGTTAACTTTTAAGACTTTAGGTGTTCTTTAATATTTCTTGATGCAATTTTTTTAAATTGAAACTAAGATTGTAAGGGGTGCTTGTTCAAACGTGTTGTTAAACAGGGGTAAGTTATTTTATTACTCTTTAAGCCCTAACTTGAAAAACCCTCTTTCTGGGGGGTGGGGCTAGGTGGGGATGAGGAGGAATGGCAACCTAGAAAATCTGGTATCAAAATCAGCTTTTAAAAAAAATAAAAGCTTTTACTCAAATCCACAAATCTCATCGGATACCTTTTTTGTAAGAGTAATCACCTCACTACCAAACTGGACATCTGTATACATCTTATTACTTTCACATTATATGTACACACTAAAGATTTTAGTAATCCAACTCCATTGGAAGGCCACTGACAAGCAACAGTGATTTCCATTCCTATAGGGATGTTATAGGACCAATTCAGCGAAAATGTGCTCCAAGAGTGCAACCTTTGGGAGCATATTTCACTGAATCAGACATGTGGGCCAAAGTACCCAAGTACAAAGAATGGATTGCAGCAGAGGGAAAAAAAATGTAATTTTTTGGCGTCCTCACAAACGTCATCCTATGCAAGTTGGTCCTATGCCAAAATACTCAGTATTTTTCACCTGCTGATCTCTTTAATGCTGCTCACCTCTATAAATAGATGCTACTGGGATTTATTGCTCTGGCCTTTGGCGTTTCCTTCCTCAAAGGCGTGTGACTGATTATTCATTATTGCATCTAAAATTCTAGGATGCTCGTTTTTGCTTTTTGGAAATGTATCTACATTGTCCTTCTTGCATTATGGGCACGGTAATGTCATGGTATGTTACTGGACCAGTAAGCCAGAGGCCTGGACTAATAATCCAGAGAGCGTGAGCTGAAATCCCACCGTGAAAGTTTGAGAATTTCTATTCAGTTTTAAAAAGACTGGAAATTAAAAAAAAATTATCAGTAAAATGCGACCATAAACCTGTCAGATTGTTGTTTAAAAACCCAACTGGTTCACTAATGTCCTTTTTTAGGGAAGGAAACCTGCCGTCCTTGCCTGGTCTGGCCTATATGTGACGCCAGTCCACAACAATGTGGTTCACTCTTAACTACTCTCCTGAATCAAAATCAATGCGATGCTTGTTTGAGTCTCCCAGTGATCCACCTGCCAAGTCTCCATAGAGCTTATTTAAATCAAGGCCAGTGCCATGGGTCTAGAAAGCCACTTCCTTGTATTTAACCAGGGCAACTACAGATCAGCAACTGGCATTGCCAGTGATTAAAAAAAATACTTCCTGGTACTGTTTGGCATTGGAAGAGTGCTTTTCTCCAATCCTTTATCCACAACAGTCATGCTGACTGCTGCTATTTCACTAGTAGCAAGCATGGGAATTCCTTTTTGTATTCCTACGGCAGTCCTGGATATGGAGGAGGAAAAGCAGTTTTTTTTTTGTTCCTCTGCTGTCATCACTTTACTTAAGCTGTTCACTTCACCAGATGCTCCCTCCTGACCCTTCTGAGATGGGTGTTATTGAGATGGGAGATTCCTACAAAGAGATAAAAGGAACACGTGATACTATGGTGCCCGTATGAAGTGGCTGGCCACAGAGTCTGAATGCGAATACATTTGAGTACCATGCTGCTGTTCTACAAAATATACCTGGATCTTAGTGAATGAATGAATCTGATGGGGGAACAAGGATATGAGGTAAAATTGGACACTTGCCTCGTTGAGCTGCCACGAAATCCCCTCAATTGACTTCACTGCAGTCATTTGTTTGGCTGTTTCCTCGTTGATTGAGCCCCTTCACTTACTGTTTTGGATATATTAGTGGAGCTGATTTGGTGTCGGCAAATTGGAGCAAGCAGTAATTTTCAGTTTTTCTTTTCCCCAAAATCAATGCGCTCCAGTTTGCGATGCTTGTTTGGGCCTCCCAGTGATCCACCTGCCAAGTCCCCATACAGCTTATTTAAATCAAGGCCAGGGGCATTGGTGTGCCAAAATCCCCAAAGTTGCACTCGCTGAACACCAGGGGTAACGTAGAGCAAGATTAACGAGGCTTTCTTCTGCAAAAGCAAAATACTGCGGATGCTGGAAATCTGAAATAAAGCAGCATCTGTGGAGAGAGAAACAGAGTTAACGTTTCAGGTCGATGACCTTTTGTCTGAACCATGTCAGTGATGAGGCTTTCGTCTGACTGCCTGAGAGACTGAGTCTGTCAGGATACTGCCTCCCCCCCATCCCCCACCCTCGGTGAGAAGTCCTGAGGATGAAGTATGGGATTCCCAATAGGCATTCTTCTATTTGCTGCCACAATGGTGGAGGAATTACAACAGGAGAAGATTGAGAAAAGGAAGTGAGGCAGCATATCTGGAAAATGCACCCTTCACGATATTGCCCCCTAAAAAATTTACAGGCCATGTTGATCTTAAAATCTTAGTGAGGAGCTCAAAGAGATAATAGGGGAGCTACTATGCCAGCTATTACAGGAAGACTTGCAGTCAAAGCCATCTACCCAGGTGGCTCTATCTGTGGCTGTGAAGGTGAGGACCATACTCAACTTTTATGCCACTGGGTCATCCGGAGCTGCCATGGGGGAATTGTGTAATAAGTCAGGGTGCCACCCAGGCAAGTGTTCATCAGGTGACTGATGCACTTTTCAGGAGAGCTGGGTAATTCATGCATTTGTTCTTAAGAATGCTGCCCTCCCTAAACTCAAGAAAGATAATCATGTGAACGGATGGCCTGTGGGTTACGAGGCATACCTCTTGCTGCCATGGACGATGACCCCGCTAAGAGTTGCAAGAATAGCTGCAGTGGAACACTATAACGAGCACATGCTGCGGCCAGAGTAATCATTGAAAGGATCATCAGGGTCTGCAGGGGCTCTGCAATATGCTTCATATCATCTATACACCATTTTTTTTTCCGTTCATGGGATGTGGGCATCGCCGGCAAGGCCAGCATTTAATGCCCATCCCTAATTGCCCCTTCTTGAACCGCTGTTCTTTGTAGCGGTTTGGTACAACTGAGTGGCTTGCTAGGCCATTTCAGAGGGCAGTTAAAAGTCAACCACACTGTAGCCTGCTGTGTCTTGTACATTGCTGTTGTCCAAAAGGCCTGGGCATGGATATTCTTAGGTAAGTGACACTAGCTGCTTCGGGGGCAGAACAATATGGAAGAGGGCATTAGGATGACTAGTCAAAGGGCTCCTGAATAACAGCTGCAAAGGGCATCAGGACACAACTTTGCAATGAAGTTTTCTCATCTGTTTAACAATCTACCTTTGCCACAACACCCATAACTCCTCCTCCCCCAGCTTCAATTAAGTGACAAATCCTTCAGCCTGGTATCTATCCTATGATATTTATTATACTTCTTTGGCCCTAGTTATAATTCAAGTTTTAATCATCTAATTGAATAAGTCAGCCTAATCTGTGCCGCTACAGATCAGTGAGCTGGCTGGTCTAACGGCAGCTATTAAATCCTTAAAAAAAAACCTAAGAGACAAAAGCCTGTATCCCAGGCACCCAGGGTCTGAAAGCCAGGATGAAGCTTTTGATTTAATCTGTCCCCTACTGCCACCAGAGCTGCAGTCTCTGCTTCTGATTTGTCCCTGGCTGTTTCTAAGGTGGTGACTGCTGCAGATTCCAGTAAAGCCATTGATTCCAGTGATCTATTGATTCCTGCAATGAAGAAAAATCTTCCCTGATGTTGCCACAAACATTGACTGTAGACGTCACAGTCACAACTGTCAGTTACTGCACATCCTCAGAGACTGACCTCAAGACCCTACACATAGGTATGATGTTTCTTGAACATCCTTCTTTTGAGATGAGTACCCATGAGTTGTGGGACTAGGCGGCATATCCTCACCCACTCCTCCAGCTCCTTTGTGTTATGTGAATCACCCAGTGCCACATACTCACTAACAATATCGAATTCTCCATGGGTAAAAGTATTTGAGCTTGTGCATGGGAGTGAGAAAGTGTATATATACTCGGGATATGGGCATTGCTGGCAAGGCCAATATTTTATTGTGCCCTTGAGAATGGATGGTGAGCTGCCACCTTGAACTGCTGCAGTCCATGTGCTGAAGGTACTCCCACGATGCTGTCAGTTGGGAGGGGGTGGGCAGAGATGTAGGTTGTTGTCTTTAAGGGCAGTAGGGACTCAGATCCAGGGCCCAGTAGAATGGCGATAGCTGGAGTTGATCTGCTTGAGACCGCTGCTCCTCAGGATAGCAACACATGCCAGACATCCAGCCTTTCCCTTCAATCACTATGCAACTGGCATGTAGGAGCCAAAACCAGGTTACCACTCAGTGACACTGCCATCTCCCTCCAGATGGCACATAACTGCTGCAGGGGGCATCATTATCTGTAGTTTATTATTGAGCTGTGGAATCTACAGAGATGAATTGACGTGGAGGATCCTGCTGCTAAGGTCTGTAACAAAACAGGTTTCTCGCTGCGTAGGAACTGTTTCTATTTTCAATTGTTCTAATTGTATAAGAATAAGTGCCAAGTCGAGTCGCACTGACAACATCTCTCAGTTTAATTCCAAATACTCTCACATATTGCTCTTTGGTGTCAAGCAACCAACCTGTTTTTGTGGAGTTCCCCCATGGAAACCCAACAGTCATTCTCTCCTTTACTCCAACTAATCCAGGAGGGTATGTAGGTCGACCTCACTAAAAATCTTTCCCTCCCTGCAATGCTCTGCTCCTTTCTTTGGGTGCCCCGCTTGCCCATCGACTTGAAGACATTCTTTTTAAAAGTGGCATAAAATCACACAAGCCGTCCTGTATAGCTACCGAACAACTCGCTGAACCAAACACTTCCCTATTTGTGGGCTGCTCCCCCAGCCAGCTGTTGCAATCTTCAACCATTCGTGCCTTTTTGAAGGCTGCTGTCCTAACTTACAAGCTCCCCCATGCACTATTCCTGTGCTACTGAGTGGCCCATGTATATTTAAGTCAGCTGATCCCGCAATTTACAATGGGGCCAGCGCTGGAGAGGATCAGCGAGTGCAAGTATTGGTTCAGAGGCACAACACTTGCAGGAATGGTCCCATGGAATTTTAGGATCAGAGCCTGTTCAGGTTGGCAGGGCCACCATCAATCCTCATTGCCTCTCTATGGTTGTAGCTACCCTTTCCCTTTTAGCGTCACACTGTATCGAGTGAGGTTAGCTGGCCACTCCTGTAGCATGAGGTTTCATGATCCTAGCTCCATTTCTGGCAGGAATGCTGACCAGCCCTTGTGTGCTTCCACTATAAAGGAACTGTAACAGAGAAGCTATGCTTTACAAAGTTAACTGCTCACCATATAATTATTAGGAACCTGGGAACAGGAGTAGGCCATTTAGCCCCATGAGCCTGGTCTGTCATTCAATGAGATCATGGCTGATCTGTGACCTAGCTCCATATACCTGCCTTTGCCTCATCCCTTAATACTTTTGGTTAACAAAAATCTGTCAATCTCCGATTTAAATTTAATAATTGACTTAGCATCAACTGCTGTTTGCAGAATAGAGTTCCAAACTTCTACCACCCTTTGCCTGTAGAAGTGTTTCCTAACTTCACTCCTGAAAGGCCTGGCTCTAAACTTTAGATTCTGTCCCCTTGTCCTAAACTCCCCAACCAGCGGAAATAGTTTCTCTCCCTATCTACCTCAACAGTTCCCCTTGATATCTTAAAAACTTTGATCAAATCACCCCTTAACCATCTAAATTCCAAGGAATACAGCCCTAGTTTGTGCAATCTCTCCTCGTAATTTAACCCTTGGCATCCAGGTATCATTCTGGTACAACTAGGCTGCACTCCCACCAAGGCCAATATATCCTTCCTAAGATGTGGTGCCCAGAACTGAAGACAACACTTCAGGTGTGGTCTAACTAGAGCTTTGTAAAGCTGTAGAATAACTTTTACCCCCTTGTATTCTAGTGCTCCAGATATTAAGGCCAGCATGCCACTAGCTTTTTTGATTATTTTCTTTACCTGTCCATGATATCTTAATGATTTATGTACATGGACCCCTAAGTCTCTTGGACCACCACTGTTTCTAGCTTCACCATTTAGAAAGTACTCTGATTTATCCTACTTGGATGCAAAGTGAATGACCACACATTTGCCTATATTGAAATCCATTTGCCACAGTTTTGCCCATTCACTTAATCTATTAATATCTCTGTAATTTTATGCTTCCATCTGCACTGCTTACAATGCCGTCTATCTTTCTGTGATCAGCAAGCTTTGATATGTGGCTTTCTATCCCATCATCTATATCATTTATAAATACGGTGAATAGTTGAGGCCCCAACACAGATCATTGCAGGAAACCACTAGTCACATCCTGTCAATCAGAGTACCTGCCCATTATCCCTACACTCTGTCTCCTGCCACTCAGCCAATTTCCTAACCAGGTCAATAATTTGCCTTCAATTGCATGAGCTTCAACTTTAGCTAACAGTCTCTTATGAGGGACTTTATCAAATGACTTGCTTTTTGTGTTATATATCAATGATTTAGACTTTAATGTAGGGGGCATGATTAAGAAATTTGCAGATGATACAAAAATTGGCCATGTGGTTGATAGTGAGGAAGAAAGCTGTAGACTGCAGGACTGGTCAGGTGGGCAGAAAAGCAGCAAATGGAATTCAATCTGGAGAAGTGTGAGGTAATGTGTTTGGGGAGGGTTAACAAGGCAAGGGAATACACAATAAATGGTAGGATACTGAGAAGTGTCGAGGAACAGAGGGACCTTGGAGTGCATGTCCACAGATCCCTGAAGGTAGCAGGACAGGTAGATAATGTGGTTAAGAAGGCATACGGGATACTTTCCTTTATTAGCTGAAGCATAGAATATAAGAGCAGGGAGGTTATACATGAAATAAAAACAGAAAATGCTGGAAATACTTAGCAGGTCAGGCAGCATCTGTGGAGAGAGAAACAGAGTTAACGTTTCAGGCCGATGACCATTCGTCAGAACTGGAGGTAATGCTTGAACTGTATAAAACACTAGTTAGGCCACAGCTCAAGCACTGCGTACAGTCTGGTCACCACATTGCAGGAAAGATGTGATTGCACTAGAGAGGGTACAGTTGAGATTTACAAGGATGTTGCCAGGACTGGAGAATTTTAGCTATGAGGAACGATTAGATAGGCTGGGGTTATTTTCTTTGGAACAGAGGAGGCTGAGGGGAGACTTAATTGATGTGTATGAAATTATGAGGGGCCTAGATAGAACGGATAGGAAGGACCTATTTTCCTTAGCAGAGAGGTCAATAACCAGGGGGCATAGATTTAAAATAATTGGTAGAAGGATTAGAGGGGAGTTAAGGAGAATGTTTTTCACCCAGAGGGTGGTGGGGGTCTGGAACTGACTGCCTGAAAGGGTGGTAGAGGCAGAAACCCTCATCACATTTAAAAAGTACTTGGATATGCACTTGAAGTGCCGTAACCTACAAGGCTATGGACCAAGAGCTGGAAAGTGGGATTAGGCTGGATAGCTCTTTTTCAGCTGGCACAAGCACGATGGGCTGAATGTCCTCCTTCTGTGCCATAAATTTCTATGATTCTATGCCTTCTGGAAGCCCATATAAATAACATCCGTAGACATTCCCCTGTCCACTACTTTAGTCACCTCTTCAAAAAATTCAGTTATGTTTGTCAGGCATGACCTACCCTTTACAAATCGATGCTGACTCTCTCTGATCAGCTGAAAATTTCCACGGTGTTCAGTCACTCTATAGACTCTAGTAATTTCCTGGCAACAGATTTTAGGTTCACTGGTCCATAATTCCCTGGTTTCCCTCTCTCTCCTTCCTTGAAGGGGAACCAGTTGATGTAGCATATTTAAATTTTCAAAAGGCATTCAATAAGGTGCTACACAAAAGGTTGTTACACAAAGGTTGTTATGCAAGGATCGGTCCTAGGACCCCAGCTGTTCACAATATATATTAATGATGTGGACGAGGGAATTGGATGTAATATCTCCAAATTTACAGACGACACAAAACTGGGTGGGAGGGTATGCTGTGAGGAGGATGTCGTGAAACTCCAGTACGATTTGGACAGGTTGGGTGATTGGGCAGAAACATGGCAAATGCACTATAATGTGGATAAATGTGAGGTTATCCACTTTGGTGGCAAAAACAGGAAGGCAGATTATTATTTGAGTGGCAATAGATTGGGAGAAGGGGAAGTGCAAAGAGACCTGGGTGTTCTTGTGCACCAGTCACTGAAGGTAAGCATGCAGGTGCAGCAGGCGGTTAAGAAGGCAAATGGTATGTTGGCCTTCGTAGCAAGAGGGTTCGAGTACAGGAACAAGGATGTCTTGCTACAGTTGTACAGGGCCTTGGTGAGACTGCACCTTGAGTATTGTGTGCAGTTTTGGTCGCCTTACCTGAGGAAGGACGTTCTTGCCATGGAAGGAGTACAGCGAAGATTCACCAGGCTGATACCTGGGATGGCAGGAATGACGTATGAGGAGAGATTGTGTCGATTGGGCTTATTTTCACTTGAGTTTAGAAGATTGAGAGGGGATTTCATCGAAACCTATAAAATTCTGTCAGGCCTGGACAGACTAGATGCAGGAAGGATGTTTCTGATGGCCGGGGAGTCCAGAACCAGGGGTCATAGTCTAAGGATAAGGGGTAAGCCATTTAGGACTGAAATGAGGAGGAATTTCTTCACCCAGAGAGTGGTGAACCTGTGGAATTCTCTGCCACAGAGGGCGGTGGAGGCCAGTTCATTAAATATATTCAAGAAAGAGGAATACCGCGTGCAGTTTTGGTTTCCATATTTAAGAAAAGACATACTTGCTCTCGAGGCGGTTCAGAGAAGGTTCACTCGGTTGATTCCGGGGATGAGGGGGTTGACGTATGAGGAAAGGTTGAGTAGGTTGGGACTCTACTCATTGGAGTTCAGAAGAATGAGAGGCGAACTTATCGAAACATATAAGATTGTGAGGGGGCTTGATCGGGTGGATGCGGTGAGGATGTTTCCACTGATGGGTGAGACTAGAACTAGGGGGCATAATCTTAGAATAAGGGGCAGCCCTTTCAAAACTGAGATGAGGAGAAACTTCTTCACTCAGAGGGTAGTAAATCTATGGAATTTGCTACCCCAGAGAGCTGTGGAAACTGCAACATTAAATAAATTTAAAATGGAGATAGACATTTTCCTAGCAGATAAGGGAATTAGGGGTTACGGGGAGAGGGCAGGGAAGTGGACGTGAGTCTAGATTCAGATCAGCCATGATCCTATTGAATGGCGGAGCAGGCCCGAGGGGCCGTATGGCCTACTCCTGCTCCTACTTCTTATGTTCTTATGTTCTTAAGGCTAAAGGGATCAAGGGATATGGGGAGAAGACAGGGACAGGGTACTGAATTTGGATGATCAGCCATGATCTCATTGAATGGCGGAGCAGGCTCGAAGGGCCGAATGGCCTACTCCTGCTCCTATCTTCTATGTTTCTATGTTTCCTAATATAATTGTAAAAATATTTTGTGTTGATTTTGATATCCCTTGCATATTCTTTTCATACTCCCTTTACGTACCTTTTGCTATCAGTTTTGTCACTTTTTTGTTCTTTGTATCTCTCCCAGTTGCCAGGATCTGTGCTATTTTTTGCACTCTTGTATGGTTTGTCGTTTAGTTTTGTGCTGTCCCTTTGCCTCTTTTGTCATCCATGGCTGTTTTTTGGCAAGTAGAGCTCTTGCCCCTTGGGGGTATAAACAGGTTCTGTATCACCTTCAATTCTTTTTTGAACACTTCCCACTGATCTCCTGTCGATTTGCCCAGTTTACTGTGGACATTCTCTGTCTTATCCCGTTGAACTCAGCCTTACGTAATACTAGAATCTTAGTAGCTGTTTCGCCTTTCTCCTTTACAAACACAATGCTAAACTTTCACAGAAGAATCCTCACAGTGCAGATAGAGGCCATTTCGGCCCATCGAGCCTGCACTAACACATATCCCACCCGATCCCTGTAACCGCACGTATTTAATCCCCCTAACACTAAGGGTCAATTTATCATAGCCAATCAACCTAACCCGCACATCTTTGGACTGTGGGAGGAAACCGGAGCACCCGGAGGAAACCCACGCAAACACGGGGAGAATGTGCAAACTCCACACAGACAGTCACCCGAGGCCGGATTCGAACCCGGGTCCCTGGCGCTGTGAGGCAACAGTGCTAACCACTATGCCACCGTGCCATATTCTGATCACTATTAAATAAATGTTCATGCACCATTAGGCTGTTAACTAAATCTGGCTCATATCTCATTATTATATCTAATATGGCCTGCCCCCCCCACCCTTGTTGGTTCTAGTGACTATGGGCAGTCGATTTATATCAGCCAAAAAGTGATGACCATTAGCCAATTGCATTAACATCAATTTCAAAGTTGCCAGTTATAGCGTCTTAAGTGCACTGTTTATTTCGTACAGAAATAGCTGTGCTTACTCACTAGTTCGCAGCTCACTGTCATGATCTACAACATTTTATATTCCTGTGAATTACACAAGTTTTCAGGGTCATGACCAGCCTTGTCCCCTGGATCAATGGCATCTACAGGAGGCTAGTGAAGCAATTTAGCAGTTGCATGACGGTATCTAATCACTTTCATAAGGTTAGCGCAGCAGAGCTTGGGGTCCTTGGTCCAGTTGAGTGTTAGCAGAGCACTCCATAACCTCATGTAAAACCTGTTTATCACAGACATCTGATCAAACAAAGATTGTTTCTCTTTTCTGCTCTATTGTGTAACTCTCAAAGCCAATGCCAAGGGTAAGTATTAATTATGGTGCTAACTTAAATTGATAGGGATAGAATTTCTGCTTTGGCAATCCAGGCGCAAATTGCGGTCAAAATTGTGTTCGTTTTCCGAATTGAATTTTTTTCCTCGTGGTTCTGCTCCACCTCATTTGCATATTACTGAATGTAAAATCTTCCATGAACCAGCACAATTGGGCAATATTTTAGAATATCATTGTTTTTTCTTTCTTGCATTAAAAAATATTTCTTGGTATTGTTGAGATACCGCGGCAAACGTGGGAGTCGAGACCAGAGTTAGTAAAACACAGCTGCTTTAATCAACCTCATGGCAAAGAGGAACTGGAAAAGCCCGCGCATCCACTTAAATACTCCCCAGACAGGAAGTGCTCCCGGCAGCCTGTCCCTGCGGGAAACAAGTTGCTGGAGGAAAGGGCCCCCGGCTGGGGGCGTCTGCTTAAACTGTCCGTGCCGCCGTGAGCGGATTATGTCCAGTGGTGGCGTGTCGCCACAGAGCTCCCCCCAGAATCCGCTTAGGAGGAGTGGACGAGTCGTGACGGTGGTCTGATGGTTCTGCCGGAGCGGCTCTGAGTGGTCGCCGGTCTAGTTGGTGGGGCCGGGCGGTTCGCCGCCGGCTGTGCTGGCTTGCTGGCGGGACGGCCTCTAGTTGGAGGCCGGGCCACAGGGACCTGTTCCCCTGGTTCTGTGTGTGCTGGTTTGAGCCGGTCGATGGAGGCTGTGTCGACCCTGTCACCGAGTCGCAGCTTGAAGACCTTGTCCCCGGTTTGTAGTACCTCGAACGGTCCATCGTACGGGGGTCGCAGGGGCCCGCGGTGCGCGTCGTGTTGCACGAAGACGAAGCGTGCCTGCTGTAAGTTTGGCGGGACGTGAGGCGCGAGTTCGCCGTGTCGGTTGACCGGAAGTGGGGCGAACTGCTGAGCGGAAGAGAAAGAGTTGAGCCGCTGCTGTTTGGCCGACCAAGGCGTGGTAGCCTCCGGAAGGAATTCGCCTGGGACGCGCAGCGGTTGTCCGTAGACTAACTCCGCTGCCGAGGACTGGAGGTCTTCCTTGACCGCGGTGCGTAGGCCTAGTAGCACCCACGGTAGGCAGTCAGTCCAGGTACTGTCCTGCAGACCGGCGCGGAGTGAGGCCTTGAGTGACCTGTGGAAGCGTTCACACAGCCCATTGGCCTGCGGGTGGTACGCCGTGGTTCGGTGGAGCGTCACCCCGAGGTTGCGTGCTGTGGCCGTCCAGAGTTCGGATGTGAACTGGGCGCCTCTGTCGGAGGTTATGTCGGCTGGTACGCCGAACCTTGTGACCCAGGTGTTAACGAACGCCCTGGCAATGTCGGCTGTAGTGGTGGAGGGCAGCGGCACTGCCTCAGGCCAGCGTGTGTAGCGGTCGACCATCGTGAGGAGATAAGTTTGGCCTTGCGATGGCGGCAGAGGACCGACGATGTCGACGTGTACGTGGTCGAAGCGGCGGCTGGGTACCTCGAAGTCTCCCAGGGGTGCTTTTGTGTGTAGCTGTACCTTAGCCCGTTGGCAGGCGAGGCAGGAGGTGGCCCAAGTCCGAACATCTTTGCTGAGGCCGCGCCAGACGAAACGCTGGGAGAGGAGTTTGACGGATGCGCGGGCACCTGGATGGGAGAGCGCGTGTAGCGCGTCGAAGATGCGGCGGCGCCAGGTTGCAGGGACGACCGGCCTGGGTTGGCTGAGTGAGACGTCGCAAGTGACTGCCGTGGCTTCGGGCCCGTGCGCGACCTTGGCTAGGCGTAGCCCTGGCATGCTGGTAGCCGCCGAGGGGAGGTCTGGGTCCGTGAGCTGGGCCGCTGCTAGTTGCGCGTAGTCGACCGCGAGGTGGTTCGCGCAGATGGCGGGACGGGAAAGACAGTCGGCGACAACGTTGTCTCTACCGGAGACGTGCTGGATGTCCGTAGTAAACTCGGACACGGCCGCGAGCTGGCGTTGCTGCCTAGCAGACCAGGGTTCGGTGTGCTTGGCCATCGCGTATGTGAGCGGCTCGTGGTCCACGTACGCGGTGAAGGGGCGGCCTTCCAGGAGGAACCTGAAATGGCGGACCGACAGGTGGAGCGCGAGAAGCTCGCGGTCGAAAGTAGAGTATTTGACCTCCGGGGGGTGCAGTTGGCGGCTGTAGAAGGCAAGTGGCTGCCACGTGCCATTGACCCACTGCTCGAACACGGCTCCGACCGCGTGGTCGGAGGCGTCGGTGGTGAGCACGACCCGGGCATCGGCCCTCGGGTGCGCGAGCAGGGTGGCGTCGGCGAGCGCGTTTTTGGTGGCGTCGAAGGCGGCTGACGTGTCAGTGGTCCAGGCTACGTCCATCTTGCCGGATTTACCTCGGAGGGAGTCGTATAGGGGCTTCATGAGGACTGCAGCTCTGGGGATGAACCTGTTGTAGAAGTTCACCATCCCGAGGAACTCCTGGAGGCCCTTGATGGTTTTGGGGCGGGGGAATTGCTGGACGGCCTGCACCTTGTTGGGCAGGGGGACGGCCCCAGCAGGGGTGATGTGGTGACCGAGAAAATCGATCTCGGTTAGGCCGAATTGGCACTTCGCCGGGCTGAGGATGAGCCCGTGTTGGGCTAGGCGCCCGAACAGGATGCGAAGGTGTTCGAGGTGTTCCTGTTTGGAGGAGCTGGCCACGAGAATGTCGTCTAGATAGACGAATAGGAAGTTCAGGTCCCGGAAGACTGAGTCCATAAGGCGCTGGAAAGCCTGGGCTGCATTCTTGAGGCCGAAGGGCATCCTCAGGAACTCGAACAGGCCGAATGGGGTGATGACGGCCGTTTTGGGGATGTCCGCGGGGTGTACGGGGACTTGGTGGTAACCGCGCACCAGGTCGACCTTGGAAAAGACGGTTCGTCCAGCCAGTCGGGCCGAGAAGTCCTGGATGTGTGGCACCGGGTATCGGTCGGTGGTGGTGGCGTCGTTGAGGCGGCGGTAGTCCCCGCAAGGGCGCCAGCCTCCGCCGGGCTTGGGGGCGATGTGGAGGGGCGAGGCCCAAGGGCTGCTGGAGCAGCGGATGATGCCGAGTTGTTCCATGGTGGTGAACTCGGCCCGCGCGATTTCCAGCTTGGCCGGGTTGAGTCTGCGGGCGTGGGCAGAAACCGGGGGGCCGGTGGTGGGGATATAGTGCTCCACACCGTGTTTGGCGGCTTTGGCCGAAAAGGTCAGGTTAGTGAGGGCGGGAAACTCGGCTAGAAGTGCCGAGTAGTCGTCCGTGGCTTTGACGAGGCAGTAGGTCGTCAGGCCGGCCGAACGGGCCGGGGTGAATGCGCCGAGGATGGGGGCCATAGTGTTGATGTCGACGAGGCGGCTGTGGGCGCGTAGGAAGTCGGCGCCGATGAGTGGGCAGAGGACCCTGGCTGTGAGGAACTCCCAGCGGTAGCGGCGGCCTGCGAGGTCGAGCATGACCATGCGGGTGTCATATGTGCGGATGTCAGAGCCATTGGCTGCGGCCAGCGTGATACCCCATGCGCCGCGTTGGATTTCACGGGCGGAGGCGGGGGTGATGCTGTGCTGGGCCCCTGTGTCGCACAGAAATCGGCGGTTGGTTCTGTCGTCGGTGACGTACAGTAGAGGCCCCTTTTGCCCCACGGCCATCGCGGGGGCCGGTGCGGGGGGGGGGTTTGAAAGTGCACGGCGGCGTGCAGCATTGGACCCTAGTGCCAAAATGGGTGTGGTAGTAACAGTGACCCAGAGTGGTAGGGCGGTCGGGCCTAGTGGGCCGGGAAGACCGCGTGGTCGTTGCCGTGAGGTCGGGCGCAACTTCACGAGCGGACTGCGCAGAGAGCAGTCGGTCGGCCTTTTCGGCTATCTCATTCAGGTCCGTGGAGCCAGACTCCACAATGAGCGGGCGGATGCTGGCGGGGAGCTGCCGAATGAAAAGCGTGCGAAAGAGGGCGCCGGTGTTTTTGTCGTCCGAGAGGGACAGCATGTGGGAAAGCAGGTCTGATGGTGAAGTGTCACCAAGGCCGGGGAGGTCAAGGAGTTGGCAGTTGCGCTGGTAAGAGGACGTTTGAAATTTTTTAAGGAGCACAGCCTTCAGATGTTCGTACTTGCCTTCCACTGGTGGATCCTGCAGTGCTGCCCAAACCTTGGGGACTGTGGCGTAGGTGAGAGAGGAGATGAGGTGGTCGTACTTTGTGGCGTCGACTGTAATGTGTTTCAGCCGGAATCTGGACTCAGCTTGAACAAACCAGGCTTCGGCCAGGTTCTCCCAAAAGTCCGGTAGTTTAACCGTTACTGCGTTTGTATCCGCCATGCTAGCTTAGGATTCGTCCTGAGCGTCGGGGTCACCAATGTTGAGATACCGCGGCAAACGTGGGAGTCGAGACCAGAGTTAGTAAAACACAGCTGCTTTAATCAACCTCATGGCAAAGAGGAACTGGAAAAGTCCGCGCATCCACTTAAATACTCCCCAGACAGGAAGTGCTCCCGGCAGCCTGTCCCTGCGGGAAACAAGTTGCTGGAGGAAAGGGCCCCCGGCTGGGGGCGCCTGCTTAAACTGTCCGTGCCGCCGTGAGCGGATTATGTCCAGTGGTGGCGTGTCGCCACAGAATATTTAAGAATGGTAACTTGGTGCGGCCATGCAGCTTTACGGTAACATTGGTTAGGAGCGGGATTGAATACAGTTATGAATACAACTGAAAATGGATTTATCACAAAAAATAAGCATTTGTAACCCGATTTAAAATAACTGAAAATGACTTTAAAAAACTGCACCGAACCATTTACTAGTTTCATTGTTGTACAGTCGTCAGTTTTTTAGTAAATTAAATATTTTTTTAGTATTTAAAAGCTTTTTAAATTAGTGCCCTTGTGCCAAAAAAAGCTTAATTTTAAGAGCCTCCTCGAAGGCCAGCAAAATTAGTGGAAACTCGCAATGGTGATGAATGCGATCTGGGGGCATGGTCAGTCTTGTGGGCGGGGCCAGCTTCCCGTGCAGTTTTTTTTAACCAGTGCAAAAGATCGTGGAAACTCAATTTGTGCTGGATATAATTTGCACTGGAAATCCCTCGACCTTTTACGCTGGCTTGGGCGAATTGCACTAAAGGAACCAACGCAACCTAGTGGTAAATCCAGGCCAAAAGTTCAATCAACGTATCACAGAATTGCCTCGGTGCTCTAGTCCGATGGACCCATTTTGGTCTTTACTCAGTCCCAATAAATATTGTAAGCTGCATTAGTTCAGTTGAAGGACAGTTCTCTTAATGCTTTCTTCTGTCATTACTGTATGACCCCTGCTCCTGTCTGCGAACATTTTAATTGTTTTCTCGCTACCACGTTATGCAGGCAATCGTGTATAGTGGCCAAATCGTGTTCAAATGATCGCACCTGCTATAAGTGGTGGGGACTGTACTACCAAAGAGATTAAGAATGACAACATCTGATGTTAAATAATAAATTTATTAGTAGTCAGGAGCGTTGTCCCCCCTAAATTTTTTAGGTGCACGGTCCCTTTAACAGACTGTGCGGCCTATTCAAAAGGCGGTGATCGGCCTGTGCGAGACCTCCAGACAGCCGTGCGGCCATGCAGCTTAACGGTAACATTGGTTAGGAGCGTGATTGAATACTCACCACTTGCCTGGATGATTGCAACTGCACCAATACTCAAGAAGTTCAACCCCATCCAGGACAGAGCAGTTCACTTGATTGGTGCCCCTGTCACCGGGTTCAATCATTGCAGTATGTGTAGACATATATCACCATTCCTTCATCATTGCTGGGTCAGTCTCCTGGAATTCCCTACTTAATGCCATCACTACAAGGACTGGAAGTTTTCAAGGAGAAGGCCCACCACCACCCTCTGCATAACCAGGGGTGGACAATAAATTTGGCCTTGCCAGAATACCCCACATCCTAAGAATGAGTGAAATCACCTGTTAATTTCATAACCATTATTGAATTATACATTTTAAACTTGGGCTGATGACCCGAGAGACTGCTGTTTTGTTCAGTGTAAAACTGTGGGTTGGCCGATCCATGAACATGGCTACTAATTAGCATTTAATAATCTAATTCAGCCTTCACATCTGCTAATACATAGATTAAAGAGTGGAAATGGGATGAACTATAGCTGTATTGTTGGCATCTTGTCATCACCAACAGGAGCATCTGTTTTATACTTTAGAGACTGCTCTCTTTTTTAAATGAAAAACAAACGGGTAACCATGGATTTACATTAAAATCTTGTTCTTCAGAATTAACATTTTGTTTCTAGCAAAAAACACTAGGCTCTGAGGAAAGTGTTCTGCTTTGGGCCCATGCCCATTGCCTCAAATCATTTCATGTCGGACTTTTACAGCTGCCGGAGAGAGAGAGAAGACCTTCATTCCATAGAGCTGGGCTGGATTTGAATTCCTTGTGGGTATGGACCCAAAGCATGATGCTGCTCATAATTCAATACTAATTATCTAAATCTTACTCGAAGGCCTCGAGGATGGCTGATTTGGAAAAAGGAAATTTTAACATTGATGTTGTACGGTGTGCTTCTCCAAGGGTTGGAATGAAGGCACATTAATTGGCAAAGCAGAAGGGAGCTACAGTAAGCAACGACTTGTTTTATGCCTGATATTGGAGTAACTGGTACCAATACTGGGTACCTGAATGCAGAGTTCAATGGTCACTGTTCCCGTTCATTCTGCCACCCAGTGCTTAAGTTAGCTGATCTCGACTGAAACAGCAGTGTCCTTGGCTACAGAGACAGAAAGCCAGCCTCTGCTACTACTTCAAATGATTACCCATGAACTCCTGCTGGGAGTGTGCTTGTGTTGATGTCTGGTCAGGGCTTGACTGTGATGTCTTTAAAGGTCAAATAGCTTGCCCATACTCGCTGTCTAGGCTCATGCGTGAAGAATGGCTATTTTAGCCAGGAACCGGTGGGATACCAGTGACTGGAACAGTACTGCAGCCTGAGCCCATTCCCTCAGAAGAGGAGGGGGGAAATTTAATCTAGTGAATTGTAAATAAATTAATCAATTTGGCAAGCAACACAACTGATGTAACAGAAGGCAGATATCATGACCCTCCAAGTCCCCATTCATGAAATGGTAATTCATAAAAACAATTAATTTCCGGATGAAGACAGCTGGGAGATATAAGATTACAATTGTAAGAGGATTGGAACAGTTAGGAGATCAAGAAGAGAAAATAATTTAATGGAAAATAGTCGTCCTTAAACCTGCTTTGGATATGGTTACAGTTGGGGAATTCAGGAATGTGACTGATGTGCTGATCAATAACATGTAAATTTCAAACATTCATCCCATCTTTCTTTTCCTCTCTGCTTTCTGTGCATGATTTTACAATTAAATATTCTAACTTAAACTTCCTGGTTTCGAATCAGTAAGAATTCTTGAATCTGATTGGTTGAGGAGACTGCTTGTCCAAGGTCCCCTGTAGAGGGCGCCGTGCTGTTTCAGCTCTCTAATTACCACAAATCGCAGTGTAAAAGCCCATAGAAATTCTGTGGGCAAGTGTAAACGTAATGAATGGTGAGTGCTATTTGTTCGCCGCTGATCGCAAAACCCAGGCTATTGTTGTGTTCACCCTGATCAAATTCACATTAGACTTCCAAAAGTGATGGCATCACTCAGTCACCGTGTTCTGTGTGATTTTACTGTAAATGACTGAATTCACGTGGTTACAATGGGCAGCACAGACAAGTGATCAATACAGCTGACTGTACTGATCACTACAAGCAGTTGGAAAAGCATAGCCTTTAAGATGAGGTTTTGGCACATAACAAAAAAATATTGTTTATTTTTCTGCAATTCTATTGCAGTAAGCTTTTCTCATCATTAACTGCAATAAGGTGCTGACTGGATCTATAACTAATTGTAGTGAAATGTGTGGAATACATGTAGAAACATAGAAACATAGAAAAGTAGGAGCAGGAGTAGGCCATTCGGCCCTTCGGGCCTGCTCCACCATTCAATATGATCATGGCTGATCCTCTATCTCAATACCATATTCCCGCTCTCTCCCCATACCCCTTGATGCCTTTTGTGTCTAGAAATCTATCTATCTCCTTCTTAAATATATTCAGTGACTTGGCCTCTACAGCCTTCTGTGGTAGAGAATTCCATAAGTTCACCACCCTCTGAGTGAAGAAATTTCCCCTCATCTCAGTCCTAAATGTCCTACCCCGTATCCCGAGACTGTTGCCCCTTGTTCTAGACCCACCAGCCAGGGGAAACATCCTCCCTGCATCCAGTCTGTCTAGCCCGGTCAGAATTTTATACGTTTCAATGAGATCCCCTCTCATTCTTCTAAACTCTAGTGAATACAGGCGTAGTCGACCCAATCTCTCCTCATACGACAGTCCTGCCATCCCAGGAATCAGTCTGGTGAACCTTCGCTGCACTCCCTCTATAGCAAGTATATCCTTTCTTAAATAAGGAGACCAAAACTGCACACAGTACTCCAGGTGTGGTCTCACCAAGGCCCTGTACAACTGTAGTAAGACATCAGAAAATGCTGGAAAAACTCAGCAGGCCAGGCAACATCTGTGGAGAGAGAAACAGAGTTAACGTTTCAGGTCGAAGACCCTTCGTTAGAACTGAGAAAAAAACAGGAAATGAAACAGATTAAAAAGCAAGTTTGGGGGCTGGGAAATGGGGGAGGGGATTAAAGAACAAAAGTGAAGGTCTGTGAGAGGTGAAGAGACATTAAGAGATATTCAAGGCGAGACAAGATGGTAATAGGACAGGTAAAGAAACAAAGGATGGCTCTAGATGAAGTGTGAAATGCGCTGGCAGAGTGAAAGACAGCTGCCATGTGGGAGAGAAAAAAAAAGGAAAAGGCACAAACCAAAAGTGTGGATAAAAAATATATAAAAATATGATAGGGGCCGAGGTTATGATCTGAAATTGTTGAACTCGATATTGAGTCCGGAAGGCTGTAAAGTGCCTAATTGGAAGATAAGGTGCTGTTTCTCGAGCTTACGCTAAGCTTCCGTGGAACAATGCAAGAGGCCGAGGACGGTGAGGTCTGAGTGGGAATGGAGCGGTGAATTGAAATGACAGGCAACCGGAAGCTCGGGGTCACCTTTACGGACTGAACGGAGGTATTCCGCAAAGCGGTCACCCAATTTGCGTTTGGTCTCCCCAATGTAGAGGAGACCACATCGTGAGCAGCGAATACAGTATACTAGGTTGCAAGAAGTACAAGTAAATCGCTGTTTCACCTGGAAGGGGTGTTTGGGGCCCTGGACAGTGGGAAGGGGGCAGGTGTTGCATCTCCTGCGCTTGCACCGGAAGGTGCCAGGCGAAGGGGAAGGGGTGCTGGGGGTGATAGAGGAGTGGACTAGGGTGTCTCGGAGGGAGCGGTCCCTACGGAATGCTGAAAGGGGAGGGGAGGGGAAGATGCATTTGGTGGTGGGATCACGTTGAAGGTGGCGGAAATGGCGGAGGATAATCCGTTGAATGTGGAGGCGGGTGGGGTGAAAGGTGAGGACAAGGGGAACCCTATTGTGGTTCCGGGAGGGAGGGGCAGGGGTGAAGGCAGAAGTGCGGGAGATAGAACGGACACGGTCGTGGGCTTCTGTATTCAAATCCTCTTGCAATGAAGGCCAACATATCATTTGCCTTCCTAACTGCTTGCTGCACCTGCATGTTTGGTTTCAGTGACTGGTGTACCAGGACACCCAGGTCCCTTTGTACATCAGCATTTCCCAATCTAGCACCATTTAAATAATACTCTACCTTTCTGTTTTTCCTACCAAAGTGGATAACTTCACATTTTTCCACGTTACACTGCATCTGCCATGTATTTGCCCACTCACTCAACTTGTCTAAATCATCTTGAAGTCTCTTTGCATCCTCTTCACAACTCACAATCCCACCTAGTTTTGTGTCGTCAGCAAACTTGGAAATATTACATTTGGTTCCCTCATCCAAATCATTGATATATATTGTGAATAGCTGGGGCCCAAGCACTGATCCCTGCAGTACCCCACTAGTCACCGCCTGCCACCCTGAAAAAGACCCATTTATTCCTACTCTCCGTTTCATGTCTGTTAACCAATTTTCAATCCATGCCAGTATATTACCCCCAATCCCATGTGCTTTAATTTTGCACACTAACCTCTTATGTGGGACTTTATCAAAGGCCTTCTGAAAATCCAAATACACCACATCCACTGGTTCTCCCTTATCTATTCTACCAGTTACATCCTCAAAAAGCTCCAGTAGGTTTGTCAAACATGATTTCCCTTTCATAAATCCATGTTGACTTTGTCTAATCCCGTTAATATTTTCCAAGTGTCCTGTTATCACATCCTTTATAATAGACTCTAGCATTTTCCCTAATACTGATGTTAGGCTAACTGGTCGGTATTCCTTGTTTCTCTCCCTTTTTTAAATAGTGGGGTTACATTTGCCACCTCGAATCTGCAGGAACTGTTCCATAATCTATAGAATTTTGGAAGATGACAACCAATGCATCCATTATTTCCATGGCTACCTCTTTTAGTACTCTGGGGTGCCGATATCAGGCCCTGGGGATTTATCAGCTTTCAGGCCCATTAATTTCTCCAGTGCTATTTTTTTTACTAATACTACTTTCCTTTAATACCTCCTGCTCACTAGACCCATGGTTTCCTAGCATTTCTGTGAAATTATTTGTGTCCTCTTCCGTAAAGACAGAACCAAAGTATTTGTTTAATTGCTCAGCCATTTCCTTGTTCCCCATTAAAAATTTCTCCTATTTCTGACTGTAAGTGACCTACATTTGTCTTCACTAATCTTTTTCTTTTTAAATACTTGTAGAAGCTTTTACAATCTGCTTTTATGTTTCTTGCAAGTTTACTCTCATACTCTATTTTTCCCCTCTGAATCAATCTCTTGGTCCTTTTTTGCTGAACTCTAAACTGCTCCCAAGATAACTTGTTGCTGCTCTACAGTTGAACTATAAATTTAATCTCAGGCTGACATTACATCTAATAGCTGCAGAAAGTCCTGTTTATTGCTGGCAAGGTTACAACTGTGGCTCAAGTATTGGCACTAATGA
Organism: Somniosus microcephalus; assembly: GCF_052327205.1. Classification (NCBI taxonomy): domain Eukaryota; kingdom Metazoa; phylum Chordata; class Chondrichthyes; order Squaliformes; family Somniosidae; genus Somniosus; species Somniosus microcephalus. The sequence goes on along the minus strand of NC_140990.1, from coordinate 210,533,523 downwards.
CTAACTTGCACTCTAATACATTCTGCACATCTGTTGTGGACATGTGTACTGTACATGTGCACCTCATTGAATAAAACCACTTTATCTCTTGTACCCTGGGAGAGCTATGAATTTTAAAAGCAACCTTGAAGAATTCATGTTGAGATAAGAGACCAAGTTTGCACTGTGTAAAGCCAATGATACTTGTGTCAATATAAATTGGACACATTTGTTAATTATAGGATCAGCTGAAAGCCTGTGCATCTTCATTGCTGACATTTTGGTGTCAGTTTAGCTGTCAGTTGATGGAGCCATTAAATCACAATCAAGACATCTTTTTTATCCTTGCTGTTCCACACCCCCTGAATCTGTAGCTTAACGACCTGGATTTTGCTCTTCCTGGCAAAGCCGTTCATCTCGCTGACAGCTGCCCACAGACTTTTTGTGGGCTTGTCAGCCGAGATTTCCACTAATTTGGTGTCTATTCCAGTGCGGCGCACTCTACCAGGGATCTGTAGCATCTGTGGACAGAACAAGCAACAGCGAGACTCCTCAACCAATCAAATTGAAATATCCTCACTGAGACACACAGGCCGAGATCTTACCTGAAGAGGCACGTTGGGGACGGGACTGCTGCCTTTCGGGTTCTAGTACCGCCCCCAGCGACGTCAGACGCACAGACGCTATTTTGCGTCAATTGGCCTTGTTAAGCCCGCCCTGTGGGCTTGCCAGCCAATTAAGAGAAAGCCGGTGTCAGATGATGTCAGTTGATGACGCGTCATCTGCCGGTTTTCTTAAAGGGGCCACCACCATTTCTTTTTGACATAATTTTTTTCAGTGTTTGACAGCATTGAGGTGCTGCAAATACTGACAATCACTGTACAAAGGTGAGCCCTTGCACCCAGACTCTCCAGTGACACTCTCCTTAGGCTAAAACAGATGGCAGCTGCAGGTGAGGTTACAGAAGCGATCTGTCACTGGTGAGAGAGGTTCTCCCAATGAGGTGGGACTACACAAACACTTCAAAGCTTGTCACATACAGAAAATTCTAAACACATTAAAAATGACTTTCCCAACATTTTCTTACCTCTGAAACTCACCAGTGTCCCATTGGATCCTTCACTCCACTTCTGCAGCTGTCATCGATACACAAACATTACAGTAGAGCCACAGCACACCACACTTACTCTGGCGGGGTTTCCTGACATTGGGAAGCCTGCAGTAGAAGTGTCAAAATTGGAAAATCCTCTTAGCTGCCTGTTAACAAGCAGTTAAGTGGCTATTATCCTCTTCCCACCACTAGGAGTCGGGTCCTTGCGCAAATTGGGGACCCGACCCCCGGGAAGATTGATTGGAGGTGGGTTGGAAGAGGGTTCGGGACCCGCTGCCAATCTTTTTGATTTTGCCAGCAGTCCCGCCTCCAAACCCGACCCGAGCGCCGGCAAAATCGCCCCCACAGAGTCCAAACCAGGGAGTATAAAGCAGGAAATATAAACTAGATTTAAATTATGTACAGGAAGCGAAATAGAGATTGGGAAGTACAGATGGGATTAAGGAAAAGAGATAAGAGACAGACTGAAAAAGTAAAAAAAAAAAATGTTTTAAATCTCCATCAATTTTCTTCTGAGGGAATGAGACTGCACACTTGTAAAATTAATTTTTCAGGGCCAGTAAGGCTGTTCAGCAATAATGATCACTTATCACACCGTTAAAACCTCATTTACCAGCTCTAACTTTTTCAGCCATTTTTAGTTTGGAACTAGTGGGCAATTATACCAAGTTCACGCCATTGCAGTCATTTCAAAGCCGAGTCTATCAGCGAGGACTGCAACAGCACACCCTGTGAAGGAGCAGAGTATCTCTGACAGCAACCTTTGGACTTCCGTGTTTAAATACAGATTTGCTTACTCCAGAAGTTGGTGTTAGTTTTCCTCCATTATAACTGTGAGCACTGACAGCCTCACCGTTATTCTCATCACAAGTTCCGGGCCTTTAATCATGGATTTAGTGCAGTCATCAAATAATGGTGTTTAATACTGTTCATTACTTTGCATGCTGTACTCCAACCCATCCTGTTGTTGTGTAGTGGTATGATGGTAAGCCTCATCCAAAGAGTAAACTAGACAAGCTAGATGGTTTTAGATCAAACTGTGTCCATATTCCACCTCCACAACAAAGAAGAGTGAAAAAAGGCAGGACTAACTAAATTGGGTTAGTTAGGGTTATATGTGGGAGGGATACATGCTTGTTGTTAACATAGAAACATAGAAGATAGGAGCAGGAGTAGGCCATTCGGCCCTTCGAGCCTGCTCTGCCATTCAACGAGATCATGGCTGATCATCCAAACCCTAGCACCCGGTCCCTACACCGACAGCCATCCCACACAAGCCCTATCCCCGTAACCCCGTAACCCTACGTATTTAATCCCCCCTAACACTAAGGGCCAATTTAAATTTTTTTTTTTTTTTTATCATGGCCAATCAACCTAACCCGCACATCTTTGGACTGTGGGAGGAAACCGGAGCACCCGGAGGAAACCCACGCAAACATGGGGAGAATGTGCAAACTCCATACAGACAGTCACCCGAGGCCAGATTTGAACCCGGGTCCCTGGCGCTGTGAGGCAACAGTGCTAACCACTATGCCACCGTGCTAGAATATTGTTAGAATATACTGTTGGGTTTACAGAATAAAATGTTACTTAATGGGTAGGAATGATTACAGAATCAAATTAATTCCTCTCCCTGTATGTATCACGAAATATGAAATGAAAATGTTTCCATGAAACCAAGTTCACAAATATGTCACCGCTCAATAATTACTTGTTAACACAGCCTGCTACTTTTGTTCTTTACTAGAGTTGGGAGTGGATCTTTTCACACACAATCTCTGGTAAAGTTATTCAACAGTTCCATAATATTTTCTGACAGTGGTGTTCTAGCCATGAAGATGGAATTTCCCTCTAGATTAGCATTAGGGGAAAATGTCACACCCACATCATGTACACATTTTATGTTGCTTTCATTTGTTTAAATATTTAAAAAAACTTAATTTATGGAAAAGACTGCCTAAATAATATCAAATTATTTTATGTAACTGATTCTAACAAGACAGTCTAGCGATTAGTTAATGAACTGCCCGTCATATCTCTCCTGCTGATGTAGACACAACCACTGGTGGGTGGAAGGGGTGGTGGGGTGGGATGAGGGATCATGCCTGAAATTTTTTGGCATGAGTTATGTTCTTTCTACCCCTCCCCAAAAGGTTTCCGATTAGGAAAGATGAAAGACTTGCATTTATAGAGTGGCTTTCATAACCTCAAGATGTCCCAAAGCACTTTACAGCTAATGAAGTACTTTTGTAGTGTAGGCGCTGTTGTAATGTAGGAAACGCGGCAGCCAATTTGCACCCTTAGTGTTAGGGGGATTAAATACATGGGGTTACGGGGATCGGGTGGGATATGTGTCGGTGCAGGCTCGATGGGCCGAAATGGCCTCTATCTGCACTGTGGGGTTTCTGTGATTTCTGTGATAATCTGTTTTAGTCATGTTGGTTGAGGTATAGGTATTGGCCAGGACACAGGGGAGAACTCCCCTGCTCTTCAAAATAGTGCTATGGGATCTTTTACATTCACCTGAGAGGGCAGACAGGACCTCAGTTTAATGTCTCATCCAAAAGATGGCACCTCCAACAGTGCAACAATCCTCGGTACTGCACTGAAGTGTCAGCCTAAATTTTGTGCTCGTCCCTGGAATGGAATTTGAACCTACAACCTTCTGACTCGGAGGCGAGAGAGCTATCAATGAGACACAGCTGAAACCCAATTGCCTATCATCCCTGCTTCTCACAACTGCCGTGACCCTCAAATTTTAACTAAGGTCATAGGAAACCCTTCTTTCCAAATCCCAGAATTGCTTTTGATCTCCAACCCTTATTGGCATCATCATCATTATATTGCTACAAGCCATTGCTCCAAAGATAACATGTTGCTAGTTGATACCATTATGAATCCACTTTTCCACTTTGTCCTTTTGTACTATCATGTGATGAGACAGGAACTGTCAATTTCCCACACTGCTCATGTCTCATCACATCTTAGCAGGCGTTGTGTGGCTAACCACTTGTCTGATGCCATTGGGGAGGGCACTGGGTGCCCTCATCTGGAATCTGAGCTGATTGTATCCCATTTGCTTGAGTTGTTAATAATTTGATCTGCTTCAGCATATTTTGGACTCCCTGTTTTGCATCTGTGTAATACTGGTGCAGCAATTCCACCAACACTTAGAACTGGGTTAAGCTCTTTGTCCTGATGGTTTTTCTGCTGTCAGTTTTCGATGACACCTCACCAAACCACAATATTCCCAGGGCTTGATAATGAAGAATAGCTTACATACAATGAACCATTTGGCCTTGTCTATTTGCTGCAGCTTTGCAATCTTTGTTTGTAGAGTCCTTTTTAAAGGATTGGTTATTAACAAAGTCAACTTTATTACTGAGGTGATGGTCATTACAAAAGAATATTGACGACATAGCCCTGAGTAACTGGAAGTTGCTACAATCAACTGGAATACGAGTTTGTTTCTAATGATAACATTATGTTTTTATTAGAGTGCTTCAAAATAAAATATGGCGTTGTTGCGGCTGCCGCGGAACACGAATGGAGGCCGAACCGATCTGAGGAACACATGGTTTTTATTACATTCTCTTGAGAGATGGCTGCCCCAGCTCCTCTCTCTGCAAAACCCGAAAACAGACTGAGGGCGACACCCGCGCTTTTGAGTACACACTGAGGGTGACGCCCGCTCCTTTGTCATGCCTTAAAGGCAGCATGCTTCTTAAAGGCAAGGTGCCCGATTTATTGTCCACGGACGGAAAAGTGGATTGCGCCCGTTTAGGTGGCGATCCGCCACACAGCTCCCCCCAGAATCCGCTTAGGAGGTGTGGACGAGACGGTGCGGCGGACTGATGGGCCGGCCGGAGCGGCTCTTGTAGGACGCCGGTGGACGTGGAACGGCCGGGCGTGGAGCAGCCGGGTGTACTGGCTTGAGGGCAGGTCGGCCGCGTGGCGGTGGACGAGCTACTGGGACCTGCTCACCGGGCTCCGAGTGTGCTGGCTTGAGTCGGTCAACCGACACTTTTTCAGTCCTGTCGCCCACTTGTAGGTCGAAAAATTTGTCCCCAGCCTGTAGCACTTTGTAGGGCCCGTCGTACGGGGGTTGAAGGGGTCCGCGGTGGGCATCGTGCCGGACGAAAACGAACCGTGCCTGGTGCAGGCTTAGCGGGACGTGTGAGGTGGATTCGCCGTGCCGGGCAATGGGCACCGGGGCGAACTGTAGCGCCGGTGAGGCGAAGTCGTGGCGTTGCTGGTCGGCTGACCAGGGTGTCGTGGCAGTGGGCAGGAACTCGCCGGGTACGCGCAGCGGCTGGCCGTACACGAGCTCTGCTACCGATGCGTGGAGGTCTTCTTTAACCGTGGAGTGCAGGCCGAGGAGGACCCACGGGAGTCGGTCGGTCCAGGCGCCGTCCTGGAGGCTGGCTCGAAGAGATGCCTTCAAGGATCCGTGGAACCGCTCACACAGTCCGTTGGCTTGGGGGTGGTACGCTGTGGTGCGGTGAATGGTCACCCCGAGATTGCGTGCGATGGCGGTTCAGAGTTCAGAGGTAAATTGCGGACCTCTGTCCGACGTCATGTCGGAGGGGACGCCGAACCGTGCGACCCAGGTGCTGACGAAGGCTCTGGCAATGTCGGCGGTGGTGGTAGAGGTCAGTGGAATTGCCTCGGGCCAGCGCGTGGTGCAGTCGACGATCGTCAGCAAGTGCGTGTGGCCTTGCGACGGCGGCAGGGGCCCGACGATGTCCACGTGGATGTGGTCGAATCTACGTGAAGGGATGGTGAACTCCTCGAGGGGTGCTTTCGTGTGTTGCTGCACCTCGGCCCGTTGGCAGGCTAGGCAGGAGTTGGCCCAAGTACGCACATCCTTGCGAAGGCCGCGCCAGACAAAGCGGTTGGCTACCAATTTGATGGATGCGCGGGCGCCGGGGTGGGAGAGGTTGTGGAGAATCTCGAATACCCGGCGGCGCCAGGACGCTGGGATGACGGGCCGAGGTTGAGATAGGGATATGTCGCACTTGACCATGACTGCGGTCGGGCCGCAGGCGACGTCGGCCAGGCGTAGCCCTGGTAAGTTGGTAGGTGCGGAGAGCAGATCAGGGTCCGTGAGCTGGTCTGCTGCGAGTTGAGCGTAGTCGACTGCCAGGTGTGCGGCGTGGATGGCGGGGCAGGAGAGGCAGTCAGCTACCACGTTGTCGCGGCCGGAGACGTGTTGGATGTCTGTGGTGAACTCGGACACTGCCGTGAGCTGGCGCTGCTGCCTGGCGGACCAGGGGTCGGTTGTCTTTGCCATTGCGAATGTCAGGGGTTTGTGGTCGACAAACGCAGTGAAGGGGTGGCCCTCCAGCAAAAAACGAAAATGGCGGACCGCCAGGTACAGCGCGAGGAGCTCGCGGTCGAAGGTGCTGTACTTGACCTCCGGGGGGCGTAGTTGGCGGCTGAAGAAGGCAAGTGGTTGCCAGGCGCCGTCGACCCACTGCTCGTACATGGCACCGACCGCGTGGTCGGAGGCGTCCGTGGTGAGCGCTACTCTGGCATTGGGCCGTGGGTGCACGAGCAGGGTGGCATCGGCGAGCGTGGTCTTGGTGGAGTTGAAGGCGGCTGATACGTCTGCCGTCCATTCGACCCCCATCTTGCCGCTCCTGCCCCGGAGGGCTTCATACAGGGGCCTCATGAGGGACGCCGCTTTGGGGATGAAGCGGTTGTAGAAATTCACCATCCCGAGGAACTCCTGGAGTCCTTTGATGGTGGTGGGGCGGGGAAATTGCTGGACGGCCTGCACCTTGGTGGGCAGGGGAATGGCCCCAGCATGGGTGATGTGGTGGCCGAGGAAGTCGATCTTGTCCAGGCCGAACTGGCACTTGGCTGGGCTGAGGATGAGCCCGTGGTCGCTGAGGCGCCCGAACAGGATGCGAAGATGTTCGAGGTGTTCCTGCTTGGAGGAACTGGCTAGCAGGATGTCGTCCAGGTAGACGAACAGGAACTTCAGGTCCCGAAGGACCGAGTCCATGAGCCGTTGGAATGCCTGGGCCGCATTTTTGAGGCCGAAGGGCATCCGCAGGAACTCGAAAAGCCCGAAGGGGGTGATTACGGCCGTCTTGGGGACGTCCGCGGGGTGGACGGGGACTTGGTGGTAGCCGCGCACCAGGTCGACTTTGGAAAAGACTGAGCGGCTGGCCAGTCTAGCCGAGAAGTCCTGAATGTGCGGCACGGGGTACCGATCAGGGGTGGTGGCATCGTTGAGGCGGCGGTAATCCCCGCAGGGGCGCCAACCCCCGCCTGGTTTGGGGGCGATGTGGAGTGGGGAGGCCCAGGGACTGTTGGCGTGGCGGATGATGCCGAGCTGTTCCATAGTGGCAAACTCGGTCCGCACGATCTCCAGGTTGGCCGGGTCCAGCCTGTGGGCGTGGGCATACACTGGGGGGCCTGTGGTGGGGATGAAGTGTTCCACCCCGTGTTTGGCGACCTCCGCGGAGAAGGTCAGGTTGGTGAGGGCCGGGAATTCGGCCAGGAGTGCCGAGTAGTCATCCGTGGCCCGGGCGTGGCACTGTGACGCCATGTCGGTGGGTTGACGGGGGGCCATGGCGCCCAGGATGGGGGACATGGTGTTCATGTCCACGAGGCGGTGTCGAGGGATGTCTACCAGTAGGCCGTGGGCGCACAGGAAGTCTGCGCCGATGAGAGGGGAGAGTACCTTGGCAGTGATGAACTCCCATCGGTAGCGGCGACCAGCGAGGTCGAGGGTGACTGTGCGGGTGCCGTACGTCCGGATGTCCGAGCCGTTAGCAGCAGCCAGCACCTGTCCTCGTTCGCCCTTTTGGATGTCAAGGGCGGAGGCCGGGATGATGCTGTGCTGAGCTCCAGTGTCGCACAGGAACCGACGGCCGGTTTTGTCATCCGTGACGTACAGCAGGGAGCCCGCGTGGCCCACGGCCATCGCGGGGGCTGGTACGGGGGCGGGCTTGAAGGAGCATGGAGGTGTGCACCGTTGTGCCCTGGCGCCGAACCGTGCGTGGTAGTAACAGTAGCCCGGGTTTGTGGGGCGCGAAGGCCCCGTGGGCCCCGTGGCTGGGCCTTGTGGCCGCATGTTGGCCGGTGAGGGGCGCGCCCAGGCTGTGGCTGCCAGGTCCGGAGCGACGTCGCGGCTGGAGTGAGCGGACAGCAGCTTGTCGGCCTCGTCGGCCAGAGCTTCTAGGTCCGTGAGGCCGGACGCCACGATCGCTGGGCGGATGCTGGGAGGTAGCTGGCGGATGAACAGCGTGCGGAAGAGGAACCCGGGTGGGCTCTCGTCGGTGAGTGAGAGCATGTGGGAGAGGAGGTCTGACGGTGAGGCGTCACCGAGGCCTGGAAGGTTGAGGAGGCGGCAGTTTCGCTGGTATGTCGAGGTCGTAAATTTTTTAAGGAGCGCGGCCTTAAGATGTGCATACTTGCCCTCCTCTGGTGAGTTCTGCAGCGCTATCCAGACCTTCGTGACTGTGGAGCTACCGAGTGATGCGACGAGGTAGTCATACTTCGTCCCATCTGTGGTGATGTGTCGCAGCCGGAATCGGGACTCAGCTTGGAGGAACCAGGCTTCGGGCTGGTTTTCCCAAAACTCCGGCAGTTTCACGGAAACTGCGTTCGTGTCCGCCATTGCAGTGCTCGGAATACGTTCTGAGCGTCGGGGTCACCAATGTTGCGGCTGCCGCGGAACACGAATGGAGGCCGAACCGATCTGAGGAACACATGGCTTTTATTACATTCTCTTGAGAGATGGCTGCCCCAGCTCCTCTCTCTGCAAAACCCGATAACAGACTGAGGGCGACACCCGCGCTTTTGAGTACACCCTGAGGGCGACGCCCGCTCCTTTGTCGTGCCTTAAAGGCAGCATGCTTCTTAAAGGCAAGGTACCCGGTTTATTGTCCACGGACGGAAAAGTGGATTGCGCCCGTTTAGGTGGCGATCCGCCACAGCGTGAGACATGTTGGAATGGGTCACATTCAATTTTAATGTGTCAGAGTGAGGGTGGGCACAGTTTTGCATCCCAATCTGCGTATTTCCCTGTCTGTACTGCACTTTGAGCAGAGAGGTACCAAATGGAGGCTGCGCCATTTCCCAACAGGAAAATCATAGCACAAACCCGTGCCTGGGTGCTCTCTGCTGCTTCCTGAGGTCATTCGTGGTAGTCGGCTGTGGGCCTTGTCCCTGAGTTGCAGGCATGTGGATAAAGAAAAGGAGCTAAAAAAAAATCAAGGGAAGAATTTACCCAAGAACACCCAAAAAGCTTTATTTTAAAAAGGCTTTATATTGCTTTATAGAATTTTTCAATAGCCTGTGTTTTATTATAATTTTAGTCATAAGCTTGTAACACTTAGTGGTGTTTCTTTTGAATATTCGGTTTATAGGTACTATTTATTTATTTGAATTAAATTATAACATTTTATCTTCTAAACTGTGCAATCGATAATGATGTTTCCATTGCAAATGGTTAAGGAAGTTATTAGCCTCTCGATCTACTATATAGTTATATGTACTTTGAAAGCAATAACATCAGATTATGTTTTGCCTTTATATTACAATTAACCTCCATGAACTGCAATTCTAAGTGTCTACATCATGCCTTATTGTGGCTGGATATTCACTCTGGCAAAAAGCACTGCGACAGTTCAGAAGATTCATTATAATTAAGTAGAAGCTTTTAGAGCGCGTACAAAAAAAGTGACATCATTCCCAGGGAGGTGCTAATCTATTCTAGAGTATATAATAATGGCATATAAACCTGTTCAAAGTTCATCAAAGGTATCATTGAATATCTTTGTTACATTAAGTTTTTAAAATTCCTTTTTTTTGCCCATTTCTCTCTCTAAGGCGTTCACTTTTGGGGTGAAGTTCAATTCCATGAGTGATGGTGACTCCCAAGTGACCATTCTTCATATGTAAGGCTGAAACATTTAGGAGTATTGATGGGTCATCAGTAACAGGGGCTACCGTAACCAAACATGATCCTGTTAGCTAGCAACAGCAGCAAAAATGATCAGATATTATAGTTTGCTAGTGCCAGCGGCTCTTGACTTGTGGTCACACAACTAGGGGCAACACCAAGTATAATCTTGCTAAATTCACTAAGGCCATGGGCAGGAAGATTTGTTCTTCTCCGCCGTTGGCCTCCAGCGACTCTGGCAAGTTTATTTATGACATTGCCACCAGCTGCACCACACCTGCACGTCAGCAGCCTCTGTGGCACTAGTACAATATAAAAGTGGCTATAAAGCTAATTGATTTGCTAATGGTTGCGGAAAGATTAGGTTTTGCCAACTGCCACGAGTCTTAGGAGCTTGGTTAACTGTTCCTTACATGTGCTGAATTGGTTTCCGAGTGCCTGCTGCTTGATGTCCTGAAGTGATGACCCACAAATGCACATAGCTCGCTCGACATGCATGTCTTTTCAGTTACATGCCAGATGGACACGTGTTACTGCTGATATCATAGTGGCAGAACTTCACTCATAAGTATTGGCCAAAGAGTCAAGTATGCACTGATTATTGGGAATGCGATGGGAGCTGGTCTACATGGAAACCGGCTCCACTCCTTACACGAAAGCAGGACAGCAACATAGTTGGGTCGATCTTCCATCACCAAGACAATGGAGACCAAATTAAAAGCAGCTTGAGATTGGTTAGCCAAGCACAAATCAGGAAATTTAATTATGGGCTTTTAGTATCTTTAGTCACATTTAAATGTTCAATTTGGATTCTGGGAGATGGGTGTCTGCACTTCCACTGCTAAATACAGAAAACAATTAGATCTTTAGTTCTGGTAACAGACCAAGAGTTAGTGGTGTAAACGCAGGGATTCAACTCACAGATACAGTTTCCCAGAATCCAAGCTAAACCAGCACCAGTACAAAAGTTGTTTATGGCTCAATGCCACACCATATGCAAAATTTACTCATTGAGTTATTGAGGAGACTAGATGTAAAGTCTGTTTGTGCTTATTGAAGTGTAGTCTCTACCATTCAAACACAGTACAGAATGACACAATCCTGGATATATATAGCGCAATTGTCAGCATCTCTAATCCTTACTGGACAGATGAGAAAAGAAATGCTAAAATGAGAAAAAACAAATACATTGATGGAGCAAAGTTTAGCTGATCAGCAAGTACATTTGATCATCTTGTGCTTATCCAAATAAATAACATTTCTTTCACAGCAAAACATCTCTCTCTTGCTTAAAAATAGATATTGTGCACATGGCTGATGACAGGTGCCTGTTGAGGTTAAATCAGTTGCTCTGACCTGTAGAAAATCCTGGCAACGCACAGCATCTGAGCGAGAAAGAGGTTAACTTTGCGTGTCAGTCTTCATAAGAACTGATTAAGAGCCCTATCTGCAACTTTAACCTCACTTGCTCTTTCAGATGCTGATCGACCTGCTGTGTATTTCCTGCATTTTATTGCTTTCATTTCAGACTTCCAGCATTTTTTTTTTTATATCAGCCCTGATGCTATAGGGTCCTCTGAGAGTGAGATGGTGGGTGTAATAGAATCATTGAGGTAATATTATTTTGAAAACTTGCAATCTCAGATTCAGACAGTAGTTGACTTCTTCACTTAGTCTTTTATAAAACATTTCCTGGAGAAGTTAAATAATGGCCCGGATTTTCCAGGGCCTATGACTGCGCATGATGCCCAACCATCTTCAGCTGCTTCATCAATGACCTTCCCTCCAACATAAGGTCAGAAATGGGGATGTTCGCTGATTACTGCACAGTGTTCTTTGCCATTCGCAACTCCTCAGATAATGAAGCAGTCCATGCCTGCATGCAACAAGACCTGAACGATGTTTAGGCTTGGGCTGATAAGTGGCAGGTAACATTCGCGCCACAGACGTGCCAGGCAATGACTATCTCCAACAAACGAGGGTCTAACCACCGCCCCTTGACATTCAACGACATTACCATCACCAAATCCCCCACCATCAACATCCTGGGGGTCACCATTGACCAGAAACTTAACTGGACCAGCCACATAAATACTGTGGCAGCAAGAGCAGGTCAGAGGCTGGGTATTCTGCAGTGAGTGTCTCACCTCCTGACTCCCCAAAGCCTTTCCACCATCTACAAGGCACAAGTAAGGAGCGTGATGAAATACTCTCCACTTGCCTGGATGAGTGCAGCTCCAACAACACTCAAGAAGCTCGACACCATCCAAGACAAAGCAGCCTGCTTGATTGGCACCCTATCCACCACCTTAAACATTCACTCCCTTCACCGCCGGTGTACCGTGGCTGCAGTGTGTACCATCTACAAGATGCACTGCAGCAACTTGCCAAGGCTTCTTCAGCAGCACCTCCCAAACCCGCGACCTCTTCCACCTAGAAGGACAAGGGCAGCAGGCGCATGGGAACACCATCACCTCCAAGTTCCCATCCAAGTCACACACCATCCTGACTTAGAAGTATATTACTGATCCTTCATCATCGCTGGGTCAAAATCCTGGAACTCCCTCACTAACAGCACTGTGGGAGTACCTTCACCACACGGACTGCAGCGGTTCAAGAAGGCAGCTCACCACCACCTTCTCAAGGGCAACTAGGGATGGGCAATAAATGCTGGCCTTGCCAGCGATGCCCACAACCCATAAACACATTTTTTAAAATGCAGTGCATATGCGGCCATAAGTGCCCCGCAAGTTCCGGGTTTCCGTGTGTGATGCGCATGCGCGAAAACCCAGAACTTGCGATCTGTCAAGTTTCAGCTTGACAGATTCACCGCATCCCCGGGAAATGGACATTCACTGGCGGAGAGTTGGGCTATGTGCCAAACTGCTGCTCAGTGAATGCCTGTGAAACTCTTATGCCCTGGTAAAAGCAGGCACAGGGCCATTTACCAGTGTAAGAGTTAAACATAAAAAACCATTAAAATTAGTTATAGGCTATTTTTAGTCCCTTTAAAACATTTAAATTTATTTTTTTTAAAGTAAAATTTTTGTTTTAGATGCTTAATTTAATTATATTTTAATTAATTTTGAACATGTAATGATTTATTTTTATTTAACTGGTGTGTAATTGTGTTTTTTCGGGGATTCTTATTCATGCTTATGGAGATTCCGTACATAAATGGAATTCCCATAAGCATAATGGAGATCCCCCTTTCTAATTGGTTGGGCCGGCCCACATGATCCTTGCGAACCGCGTGTACCCCTGGGATATTCGGCCTTTACGCAGGTGTACGCGTAGAGGCCCAGGAGCGCAAGTGTCTGAACCTCCGGGACCACCAGGTAGGTTCGTACTTTTCTTGCGGTTCGGAGGCATTCGCCCGTGGGAAGCCTCCAACCGCAAATTCAGGCCCATTATTTTTGAGATGGCAGTACTATGACTCGATAGGAGTCCCTACACAGTGAGTCTTCCGAGCAGCTCCGGAGTCTGTTCTTTGCTTGGGATGATGTATGGTGCAAAGAGGAATCTGAGACAATTTCTCGTGTATCAAAAACAATGCTGCTTAATTTTTTCCCCAAGTTTAATATTTTACCAATCCTTTTGTCGTTTCAATTTTGAAAAGCTTGTTAATGAAATAAACATCAGTTGCCAATTATCCTGTTGCAGCTTGATACTGGTATTGTTAACTAGCTCCAAATGTACCAGGTTGAGAAGGTAAGGAAAACGTGGATTAATTTGCACATATTACATGGTGTACTGGGAGGAGCAGAGTAAAGAGATGCTTCCCCACAGGGATTGAAGGAAAGAAAACTGAGGGAGCAAATAAAATAAAAAGTATTGACATTAAAATTATACTGTGAGTATATAAGTGCATGAACACTTAACGTGTTCACATGAAATTCTTTCTTCACTTTTTTTAACAGAAGCCTAATGGCAGCGTTCACCGTCATTCTGCCTTTGAAACTGACCTCAACTTCGAGATTTGGTGCATGCGCAGCCTAATGTGGAAATCCCGCAGTTGCGGTCTGTCAGTGACTGTTCTGAAACTGGCTGCGCTGTGCCACCCCACAGAGCCGGCAATCAGTGAAATCTCGTAAATCATTGAAACTGACGGAAACTCCGGCTCTTCCGCAGTAAGTACGCTGTTAAATTCCCCACTAAAAGTTCGACTCAAAGGGATTGGGTGTACCTGGGGTTTTAACAGTGTATTGACTGCTAAACAAAGGTGAAGGGCCTGGAAAACTAATTTTAATTTTGTGCAGTGTGAAATTTCTCCATTTTAATAAAAATAAAAATTTAAGAAACTTTTCAAAAATTTTTTTTTTTTTAATTCGTCTATTTTTATTTCAGGTTTGCCTTTTCCCCATGTGAGAGCCCCAATCTTTGTTTTGCTCTCTCTAGCTATTTTAAAAAGTTAGAATTTTAAGAGCTTACTCACTTCCTTGTTCACTGTCGATGAGAATTCTGCCTTTTGATTGGCTGCTTCGACAGCTTGTTGACGTCACAGCAGCTCGCACATGGGGCTCCCCATTAACTTCCGTTGAATGGTAGGTCAGAAAGCCCGAAGTTCTCGACATGGGGATTGCGAGATCCTTGTGCGGAACGTACTTTGAGGCCAGCAGCGAACGCCTTCGCTTTGCTGCTGACCGCAAATTCCAGGCCAAGGTGTTTAAAAATAAAGGGGCTAAGCCTGTTTAAATTAGCAAAAAATTGAATTTCACCTAAACACATTGATATTCCTACAATCTAAACTCAAGACTGCTGTATTTGTTACATAAATGATTTGCTGTAGGTAAGCAACTGGCTTCTCTGTGCCTCCACACAACAGAATCACCTGTATTATATTCAAATTAATGCACTTTCATTTATGTACTTTAACTTGCGATGTTTCATTAATGTACTCTAATTTACATTGTTTACACACTTGCACTGTTGAGAAATCGTTCTGTAACAGATGATTCATGGATATTTTTGGAAACTATAAATATTATGAATTATTTTGCTATAGTAACCGCAGAGGTGTCTAAAGTCTACGCAGCGGCTTTTGAAACGCAAAGCCCATTACATCCCCATTTACTTCTACAGTATTTGATTCACCTAAACAGGAGCATGGATAATGTGTACAATTTAACAACGAATTTGTTGTGCATTCAACTCCCTCTTTGCCCGGATTGTTTCACACTAACTGACAAAATAATGCCTCCCCCCAGCCCACTACTTAATAACAAAGAAATGCACAAAATTTAAGACAAATCAAGGGCTGGAGACGCTGTCTGCCAGTGTGGGACTGAAAATGGGAAGAATGTTGGATGCACTGTGAAATCTGTCAACTCCGGCAATCTTAATGAATGAGCTTCTGTTTTGGGCATTCACTTACATCTAGACATTGACAACTGAAACCAAAATTGCTTGTGCAGGAGCAGATTCAGTTAATTGAAAACCGAATTTAGGCTTTCCACTTCAGTGCTGTATCTCTCATCCACTTTAAATGTTCAGAATTTTAAAAATGTATTTCATGTTTTGGCCCCATTTTTTTAAAAATTCCCCCTTCTTCTTCTTGTCACATTGGGCCTGAATTTGTGGTCGGGGAAATGCCTCCGAGCCACAAATAAAATCCGCGCCTACCTGGTGCCTCGGGATTCGGGTAGACTTGCGCTCCTGGGCCTCTATGCGTAGGCCTGCGTAGAGGCCCATGCATCCCGGGGCGGGGGGGGTGGTGGGCAGGCGGTTCGCAAGCGTCCCTGGGATTACGTGGGCCGGTCCAACCAATAAAAGAAGGGGAATTCCAATTATGCTTATGAGGATTCCATTTTCGTACGGAATCCCCATAACCATGCACAAAAAAACTCATTTAAACACCAAATTTAAAAAAAATTACATATTTAAAATTAATCAAAATACCATTTAATTAAACATTTAAAACAAAAAAGAGGGAGAGGAGAGTGAAGAAGAAGAAACACCATCACTTGATTTGACACTCCCAGCCACCAGCTCCTCCAGGTTGTCCTGCAAAGCCATCTGCAGTCTCCCCACTGAAAGTCAGCAACCTTCCACCAGCCATGCTGCAGCCACTGGGGTAGCACTGCGTAAGAGCACTAGGATAGGCAAAGGCACATGCAGGACAGTCACTAAGGGAATGCACAAGGGTGATTAGTCGATTTTTTTGATGTAATATTGGATACATATATGGATAAAGTTGGATTGGAAAGTTTGCTTTGTAGTGGCTTTTATTTCAGCATTGTGGCCAAGAGGACCCCGTGGTCAGTAACAGAGGGAAGATAATGTGTGGGACAAATGTTGAAAGGGGAATTGGGGCTGTGTTCACTGGTACCGCAGGTGGATGATTCGATCCCGGATTACCTGGCCAGAAAGGGGATGTCTGAGTTGCCACCTTCCTTCCACTTCCTCCTCTTCTGCTTCTTCCTCTTCCTCCTCCCTCTGTGAGTAGCTTGTCCACTTTGCTGCCTCTGCTCCATCTCCATGTGATGTTGCAGCTCAAGAGGGACTGCAACAAGAGCCTCCAGGACTGGGAGCAAGTAGTGTTCTCAGAGGCATTCTTTTAAGAGCCAAAGCCTCACAAACGTCCAGCAGCACTCTCTGCATTCCCTTCAGTGATTGTCCTGGTGAATGAATTTGGCTGGGGCATTTGATTTTTTTCTTGCCTAGTTTGAGGAGTGAGGGGGATTGGGTTTAGTTGTTTAGTGTTTCATATCCATCTGCCTCTTCGCCTACAGTGCTGTGCTGTTGTAGATTCCTAACTAAAGGACTGAGGTTGAGTCAGTCTATCAAACAAATGTTGTTTAAAACTATTCAACAGAGATTAACACGAAAACACAGGAGAACTAAATTACAGGTCTGTACTCTTTGCTGGCTCCATGAGGACTGGCTAGGGCGGCTCCCCAGCCGACGTCATGACGTCATCACGTTTTCCCGCCGCTGGAGGATCACGTGATCAATGTGAAGACGTCATCGCATTTGGTCTCATTCTTAAAGGGACCGCGCTATGTACATGCAATAATATAAACAAAGATACAGATTCATTCTGTAGCTAATAATTTGTTAAAGATAATTATGTACATTAGATCAGAGCCCCCTGGTGGCTCTGCCACATGCGCCCCCCCAGAATTGTCTTTAACAGTAAAAGTCAATCGACTAGGAGGTCTGACAAGCCTGTCAGAGCGACTCCTGTATTCTTGGAGTGGACGTCGTTGAACAGCTGGTGGGCTGGCGGATGGAAGCCTTGGGTCTGGCGTGGATGCAGTGGGAGGTCAACCACGTCGTGGTGGCTGTGCGGTCTCTACAGGCCGGTCGATGTCCAGGTGTGCGGTTTGAGACGGTCAATGGATATGTGGTCGGGTTTACCACCGATGTCTACGGAGAAACTCTTGTCGCCTGTCTCCAGTACGCGGAAAGGGCCTGTGTAAGGGGCCTTGAGTGGATCCCTATGGGCATCATGACGAATGAATACAAATTCAGCATTCTTTAGCTCCGTTGGTACGTGTGAAGATGGAAGGCCGTGATGCGAAGTTGGGATAGGCGCAAAAGCCTTGGCTGTTTCCCGGTGGTTGCTGAGTTGGTCGGCTGTGGACCACGGCTCAGTTGGAAGCGGCAGGAAATCTCTCGGTATGCGGAGTGGCTGGCCATACGCGAGCTCCGCGGCGGACGATTGCAGGTCCTCTTTGGGTGCCGTGCGAAGACCCAACATGACCCATGGAAGCTTATCCACCCATCCGGCGTCTTGGAGGCTGGCCCTCCGCGATGCCTTTAACGATCTGTGGAAACGTTCACACAAACCGTTCGCCTGCGGGTGATAGGCCGTGGTGCGGTGAAGCTTGGTGCCGAGACCCTGGGCCACAACGTTCCAGAGCTCGGAAGAGAACTGTGGACCGCGGTCTGAAGAAATGTCCGCCGAAACGTGCGACCCACGAGGAGAGGAATGCTCTGGCGACATCAGCGGACGTAGTGGACGCCAAAGGAACTGCCTCTGGCCATCTAGTAGTACGATCGACCATGGTGAGGATGTGTGTGAACCCCTGTGACGGTTGAAGCGGCCCGACAAGGTCCACGTTGACATCGTCGAATCGACGTTCTGGTACTGCGAACGTGGCCAATGGGGCCTTGATGTGACGTTGCACCTTAGACTTTTGACAGACGACGCAGGTGTTAGCCCAGTCGCGGATATCCTTACGCATTCCTCTCCAGACGAACTTAGCCGACATTAATTTTTGAGATGCCTTCACGCCAGGATGGGAAAGCCCATGTATGGCATCAAAAACCTTGCGGCGCCAGGCAACTGGAACGATCAGGCGGGGATCTCCCATGGAGACATCGCAGAGTAACGAGGTGCCTGCTGCGTGGAATTGCAGATCGGCCGGTTGGAGGCTAGAGGTGTCTGTGCGATACGCCTGTGTTTCAGGGTCGGATGCCTGATCGGTGGCCATGAGGGCATAATCGATGCCCAGCTGGACTGCCCGTACGGTCGCGCGAGAAAGGCAATCAGCTACCAAGTTGTCCTTGCCAGCTACGTGTTGGATGTCTGTCGTGAATTCTGAAATGAAAGTTAGCTGTCGCTGCTGTCGAGCCAACCACGGTTCGGCGGTCTTGTCCCTGGCGAAGGTCAGTGGTTTGTGATCTACAAACGCAGCGAAGGGACGTCCTTCTAACAAAAAACGGAAATGGCGGATAGCCAGGAACAGCGCCAGCAACTCCAGGTCGAAAGTGCTGTATTTGCGTTCGTTGCGCCGGAGTAGGCGGCTGAAAAATGCCAGTGGTTGCCACGTCCCGCTGACCCACTGTTCCTGTATGGCGCCTATGGCATAGTCGGAAGCGTCGGTGGTAAGGGCGATGGTGGCACCTGGCAGAGGGTGCGCCAACATAGTTGCATTGGCTGGAGCGGTTTTTGTGTTGTCGAAAGCGTTGTCCATTTCGACCATCCAGGCTATTGTATCCTTTCCAGCCTTGCCTTTGAGGGCCTCGTAGATGGGCTGCATGAGTTGTGCTGCCTTCGGTACAAAGCGGTGGTAGAAATTCACCATGCCCAGGAATTCTTGAAGAGCCTTGGTGGACTGCGGCCTTGGGAATGCCGTAATTGCTTTGACCTTTGATTGCAGTGGAATTGCGCCCTCCAAAGTAATGCGGTGGCCCAAGAAGTCAATCTGCTGTAGGCTGAACTGACACTTGACCGGGTTGATTATGTGGCCATGTTGGCTGAGGCGCCGAAAGAGGGTGCGTAGATGGGAGATGTGTTCCTCTTTGGTAGAGCTGGCTATCAGGATGTCGTCGAGGTAGACAAATAAAAATGTAAGATCCCGCAGGACCGAGTCCATTAGTCGCTGAAAAGCCTGTGCAGCGTTCTTGAGCCCAAATGGCATCTGTAGAAACTCGAACAGCCCAAAGGGAGTGATGACTGCAGTTTTCTGGATGTCCTGCGGGTGTACGGGAACTTGGTGGTAGCCACGGACGAGGTCGACCTCGGAGAAGATTGAGTTTCCCGCCAAATGGGCGGAGAAATCCTGAATATGTGGGATCGGGTACCGATTGGGAGTAGTGGAGTCATTAAGGCGTCGGTAGTCCCTGTATGGCCGCCATCCGCCGCCAGGCTTCGGGACGATGTGGAGAGGCGAGGACCAGGGACTATTCGACCGGCGAATAATCCCCAGCCGTTCCATCGTGGCAAACTCTGCCTTCGCAGCCGCGAGCTTGCCGGGTTCCAGGCGCCGAGCTCGTGCGTAAACTGGAGAGCCAGTCCTAGTAATGTGGTGTTCAACACCATGCTTAGTGGCCAAGGAGGAGAAAGTGGGCCTGGTCAGCTCTGGGAATTCACCTAATAGGCGAGTGAACTCATCCGGCGAGGGCAATGCGCAGGAGACAGTGTGCGATTTGCGGAACTGCGGAAGCAAGGGATGGAGTGGAAGGTGGCCGCGTTAACCAATCGACTAATTCTTACATCCACCAAGAGGCTGTTGGCGCATAAGAAATCCGTGCCGAGGATGGCTTGCGAAACCTTGGCTGTGATGAATTCCCACTGAAACCGTTGCCCGCCGAAGCACACCTGGACCCGCTGTTTGCCAAAGGTACGAATGGCCCCGCCATTAGCTGCCTCGAGGGAGAGGCTGTGCCTCCCAGACTGAATATCGAGTGCTGAGGCAGGAAGGATGCTACACTGTGCCCTGGTGTCGCATAAAAAGCGCTGGCCTGAGAGGGAATCTGTAATGTAGAGGAGCATCCCGGAATTTCCGATCGCCATCGCGGCCGCGGAACGTCCCTCAGACTCGGTCCTCCTTTTCTGGAGTTGCTGCTGGTGTTGATGTTGGTGGGTTTTTTTAGGCGCGAAACTGCAGGGAGGGCGGCAGCCTCTGGCTTTCGTGCCAAAACGGGCGTGGTAAAAGTACAAGCCGGAGGATGGAGGCGTCAGGGCGGTGTTCACGGGGGAGGGGTGCCTCGTGGCAGCGCAGGATTACTGCGTGACCGCATAAATCGTATCTGCTTCTGCAGCAAGTGCTGCGCAATCTGTGGCTTCCGACCTGGCGAGGGCAGCCTGAACCTGCTCGGGTAGTTGACTCAGGAATAACTCCCAAAAGAGGAAACATTGTGGTTCGGAGCCAAGGAGCGTGAGCATCTGGCTCATTAACTCAGATGGCTTGGAATTGCCAAGCCCGGGCATAGCGAGCAGTCGGCGGGCATGCTCCGCCTTCGTGAGCCCGAAGACCTGTATTAACCGCGCTTTAAGAGTATCATACTTGCTGTCAACCGGGGGTTTTTCGAGCAGGCTGATGATCCGTGAGGCTGTGGAGCTGTCGAGTGCGGAGACCACGTAAAGGTAACGGGTCTGATCCGCAACGATGTTTCGGAGTTCGAATTGTGCTTCCGCTTGTACAAACCAGGAGGCCGCCTGTTGTTCCCAAAACTGTGGGAGCTTCAAAGCCACGGAGTTCGCTTCCATGTTTCGCTTCGCTTCGCTTCGCTGCTTCCACGAAATTGCTTACGAAAATTCGGGGTCACCACTGTAGGAATGGCTAGATTCCTAACTAAAGGACTGAGGTCGAGTCAGTCTATCAAACAAACGATGTTTAATACTATTCAACAGAGTTTAACACAAACACAGGAGAACTAAATTACAGGTCTGTTCTCTTTGCTGGCTCCACGAGGACTGGCTATGGCGGCTCCCCAGCCTGACGTCATGACGTCATCGTGTTTACCCGCCGCTGGAGGATCTCGTGATCAACGTGATGACGTCATCGCGTTTGGTCTCATTCTTAAAGGGACCGCGCTATGTACATGCAATAATACGAACAAAGATACAGATTCATTCTGTAGCTAATAATTTGTTAAAGATAATTATGTACATTAGATCAGAGCCCCCTGGTGGCTCTGGCACACTGATAGTTGTGAGGCTTTGGTGCATTTCTGTCTAACCTTTGCTCATCTTTGCAGGGCTACTGGTGAGAAATTGTTACAAATGTTCTTTGCTATTAAAATGACCATCCAAGTGTCAGCTGTGGCTCGCCTCTGAGTCAGAAAGTTGTGGGTTCAAATACCATTCCAGGGACTTGTGCACATAAAGCTAAGCTAACACTCCCAGTGGAGTGCTGCACTGTTGGAGGTGCCGTCTTTCGGATGAGATGTTAAATCGAGGCCCCGTCTGCTCTCTCGGGTGGATGTAAAAGATCCCATTGCACTATTTTGAAGAAGAGCAGGGGAGTTATTCCCAGTGTCCTGGCCAAAATTTATCCCTCAACCAACATAATGACCAGATAATCTGTTTTTGTTATCACATTGCTGTTTGTGGGACCTTGCTGTGTGCAAATTGGCTGCCGTGTTTCCCACATTACAACAGTGATTTCACTTCAAAAAAGTACTTAATTGGCTGTAAAGCGCTTTGAGACGTCCGGTGGTCATGAAAGGCGCTATACAAATGCAAGTCTTTTTTCTCTTTCTCACAACCACGTGACTTCCAAAAGGTCAAAACTGTAGTGTATGTACTTTGCAGAAGGAACTATATTCTGCAGCCCCTGTATACTGCAGTACCAGTAGTGACCACCCCTGTATATAAGCCTGTGTAGTAACATTTGCATAGTAGTTCCAGGTTGTCTCCATTCAGTAAAGACCTGTTATAAGCAACTCCTGCAGTCCGTGTCTCAATTATACACGGACATAATACTGGCGACGAGCAGATACGAACTTACCTACAGTCTGCACCACCTCATGGGGATCCATCCCTGAAGCGAAGTTATCAGAGGTCGAGGCCAGAAGGAAGAAAGAAACAGAAGAAACGGGCGTCGACCGTGGGCATCCGCCTCTGAGTCAGCGGAGTTGAAGATTTGCAGGAGAGGCTGTCAAGAGCGGGGCTTGGTTATCCTGTCGATGGTGCTTCAGCTAATCGGGCTGGTGGCAGGTAGTACACTGATCCTTCCTGGGCTGCGGCGGTCTAGAGCTCGAGCGGGTGGCTTTGCAACGGGGCCGAGCAGCGTTGTCGGGAAGAGGGGAGAGAGAGAGAGAGCGGGTGGAGCACACAGGGCGTGGCCGGTGCTACGAAGCCAGGCAGCGTACAGACCCAAGAAGAGGGAGGCAAGTGTCCCGCAGGGTTGTTCCGACGACGGGGAATTAATAAAAATTAAACGCGCAGAAAGCCGCGAGGAGCTGCAGTTTGCCACGGGAACCGCGGAGAGCGGCGTTAGCAGCAGCGTGGGGGGAAGTGCGCGAAGACCATAGGGCGTCGCCATCAAGGCATAAAACGCCAGCAACTGCGCTAGCAACAGCGGAGAAGACAGCGCGGGAGGCGCCATCTTAATCCAGCGGGGAAGAAGGCAAAGCGCGGGAGGCGCCATCTTAGATTTCCAAGATGCCGAAGACTGGACCACGTATGTGGAAAGAGTCGAGGTATATTGCGAGGCAAACGAAGTAGCCGATGAGAAAAAGGCATCGGTACTGCTAAACTTAATGGGCGCAAGAACGTACAGCCTATTGCGGGACCTGATTACTCCAGCCAAACCGAAGGCAGAGTTTTAACGAAATTGTTGCTATCCTACAGGAACACCTAAATCCTACACTGCTGCTGATAGTAGAAAGATTTAAATTCCACAGGAGAAATCAGCATAAAGATGAGAGCAATGCTGATTACCTTACGGAACTACGCAAGCTATCAAAGCACTGCCAGTTCAGAGCAGGACTGGCAGATGCCTTACGGGACAAATTTGCCTGTGGACTCCTGAGTGAAGGAACCCAGAAGAAGTTACTCTCTCAGAGAAAGAGCTGACGCTAGATAAGGCTTTCAGCGTGGCAGTATCGTATGAAGCAGCAGCAAGGGGAGCTGCGGGAATACAGCAAAAGCCACAGGAGTACGGCACCCACGAAATGACACGGGAATTTGCAAAATGTTATCGCTGCGGCAGAACAAACCATGACCAGAAGGACTGCTGGTCCAAGGACAAAATATGCAGGCAATGCGGAAAGATGGGACACATTGCACGAGTTTGCAGGTCTGGGAAGAAGACCAACGACAACAAAAATGCTACTAAGGAACCGGAGAGGAAAGTACAAAAGATGACGGACAGTAGTTCCGATGACCAGATGAGCGATAGTGAATCCGGGAACAAGAGACTAAGCTGTCTCAAACTTCACAACGTAATCGCAAAAGAGGATCAACGAACCATTTGGGTCACCCTCACGATAGCAGGGTCCCAAGTCAAAATGGAATTGGATACAGGATCAGCTCTCACCGTCATGAATCGACGAGACTACGAGCGGCTATTCTCACACATACCCTTGAAAGAGACATCCATTGTCTTGAAGATGTATACGGGGCAAAAAGTATAACCCAGAGGAAAAATAAGGGTGCCTGTCGAATACAACGGCAAGGAAATACAGAAACTGTATCTGTACATACTGCAAGATGGTGGCCCACCGTTATTGGGACGTGAATGGATCAGAAAGATAAGTTTAGACTGGCACTCCATTCAGGCACTGACGGCTGGTAAAAAGGATGACGACGCCACTCCTGGATGATTGTCAACAATCTTAGCTAACGCCAAAGAGGTATTTCAACAAGAACTGGGAACTCTTAAAGGCGTAACCGCCTTGATAAAAATAGAAGAGAATGCAATTCCCAAGTTTTTCAAAGCAAGACCGGTACATATGCAATTCGCCCAGCCGCCGAGGCAGAGCTGGAGAATCTGGAGAATGCAGGCGTGTTATCTAAGGTAGACTGGAGCGAGTGGGCGACACCCATCGTTCCTGTCATGAAGAAAACGTTAAACAATAAGTCTGAGGAGCCAAGGAAGGTTCGCATCTGTGGGGACTTCAAGGTGACGGTGAACCCAGTCCTTCACACAGTACAATATCCTCTTCCAAGGATAGAAGATATCTTCGCCTCACTATCTGGAGGGAAGCGTTTTACAAAAATTGACCTAGCACAAGCATATTTGCAGATGGAGGTTGAAGAATCCTTTAGGAAGTATCTCACGATAAACACTCACAAAGGTCTTTACCAGTATCATCGACTGGTATTCGGAGTAGCATCAGCTCCGGCGATATGGCAAAGAGCGATGGAACAAGTCCTGCAAGGGATTCCGGGGACTCAGTGTTACTTGGACGACATCCTAGTGACAGGTGAAGATGACAGCGAACACCTTGCCAACCTAGAGCAGGTGCTCACTAGACTACGTGAACGTGGGCTACGGGCCAATCGCCCCAAGTGCGAGTTTTTTAAGAAACAGATATCGTATTGTGGCCACGTGATTGACGAAGAGGGGTTACATAAGTCCCCTGACAAAATTGAAGCGGTAGTTTAGGCTCCAGCGCCTGAAAATGTGTCGCAACTGAGGTCATTCCTCTGATTGGTGAATTACTACCATAAGTTTTTGCTGAATTTGTCCACAATTCTGCACCCACTGAATGCCCTACTACAAACGGGAATAGCATGGAAATGGAGCGATGAATTTAAGTGGGCCTTTCAGAAGAGTAAGGACCTAATCACTTCAAGAGAAGTATTGGCTCACTACAACCCATCACTACCGATAAGACTGGCGTGTGATGCGTCTCCCTACGGCATTGGGGCGGTACTGTCACATAAATTCCTTGATGGTTCAGAGAGGCCGATAGCTTTTGCGTCACGCTCGTTAACTTCAGCCGAGCGTAACTACGCCCAGATTGACAGAGAGGCCCTCAGCCTGGTGTGGGGGGTGAAGAAGTTCAATCATTACCTGCACGGTCAGAAATTTACTCTACTTACTGATCATCAACCTCTTGTCTCCATTTTCAACCCTAAGAAGGGCGTCCCGATAATGACAGCACAACGGCTACAGAGGTGGTCCCTTTTCCTAGGGGCACACCAATATGACTTCGAGTACAAAGGAACTAAACAGCATGGGAATGCTGATGGATTGTCGCGCCTACCGTTGCCGACGGTGGAAGAAGAACTTGCAGTGGATCCAGTGGAGATATTCCACTCGACCATAGTCGAATGTCTCCCTGTGACGAATGCAAACATAGAAAAGGAAACACGAAATGACCCGACACACTCCTGGGTCTATGATTTAACGGTGAAGGGATGGCCAGCACATGGCGAACCACTGCTGCCAGCATTCTCGCCGAGAAGAGAACAGCTGTCAGTGTGCCGAGGAACCTTGATGTGTGGATCCAGAGTAGTAATTCCACCCAAATTGAAGGATAGAGTGCACAATGAGTTTCATGAGGGTCATCTGGGAGGGGTAAAAATGAAGAACTTAGCCAGAGCGTTTTTGTGGTGGCCGGGAATCGATCGAAAAATCGAAGAGATGACCAAGAGCTGTACAGGATGCCAGAAAGTATAAAACGCCCCACCACAAGC
This sequence comes from Somniosus microcephalus, assembly GCF_052327205.1. Lineage (NCBI taxonomy): Eukaryota > Metazoa > Chordata > Chondrichthyes > Squaliformes > Somniosidae > Somniosus > Somniosus microcephalus. The sequence goes on along the minus strand of NC_140990.1, from coordinate 210,507,690 downwards.
TCCTCTACATCCATGGGAGTGGCCCTCATCTCCATGGCAAAGGGTGCACATTGATTTTGCTGGTCCATTTATGGACTCGATGTTTTTAATTGCGGTGGATGCACATTCAAAGTGGCCAGAGGTAATAAAAATGTCCTCAACCACCACAGAAAAAACTATCACAGTCTTACGAACCATATTCGCCAGGAATGGGCTGCCTGAACAGATTTGCTCCGACAGTTTGTGTCTGAAGAGTTCCGGAGGTTCTTAAAGAACAATGGTGTTAAGCATTACACATCCGCCCCATATCATCCAGCCACCAATGGATTGGCCGAGAGGTTCGTTCAAACATTCAAGAAGGCTATCAAGGCAATGTGTAATGAAGATATACCCCTACAACACAAGGTGGATAACTTCTTGTTTGCCTACCGGAATGCGACACATGCGGTTACCAACCAAACTCCAGCCATGATGTTCTTCAATCGAAGACTACGATGCCGCTTGGTTTGGTTAAGTCAAGCATCGGAAGAGATGTGGAGAACAGGCAGTTTCAGAATATGAATGAAAGGCCGACCAGGAGTTTTAAGATAGGTCAACCAGTTTTGGCCCGGGACTACCGCACAGAGAAATGGCAGCCAGGAACGATCTGTACACGGCAAGGACCTCTAATGTATACCGTGGACGTTGGAGAGAGCATTGTAAGACGCCATGCTGACCAGATTCTAGAGTCACTGGGAAACATCAACTCCACACCACGATCTGATACACCTGGCGATGAAACCGAAGTACCAATTGCATCTACCTCCAGAATCGGTGATATTGGAAGCAGACGAACCAAACAACGACATTGATCCCGACTCAACTTTGCCAGAAGAACCTGATACCCCAAAGAGGCGTTATCCAGACAGAATCAGGAAGCCTCCTCAAAGACTGAACTTATAATTGCTTAACTTCAACTAATGTATCTAGCAACTGTAATTGTAAATATGTTATTTAATTGTTAATCGAATGTTATGTACTGTTTAGCTAAAAGGGGAGGAATTGTAGTGTATGTACTTTGCAGAAGGAACTATATTCTGCAGCCCCTGTATACTGCAGTACCAGTAGTGACCACCCCTGTATATAAGCCTGTGTCGTAACATTTGCATAGTAGTTCCAGGTTGTCTCCATTCAGTAAAGACCTGTTATAACCAACTCCTGCAGTCCGTGTCTCAATTATACACGGACATAATAAAAACAAGGGAAACCGCAAAATAAGTGATCTTGGAATCTCAACGTTGATGGGAATGTGCCGAGGTGGATTTATCAGCAGTGCCAAGCTATCCTCCAGAACCACTGATATTTATAAAAATCTTGTTTCTGGTACTTGCTGAGAAACGGATATTCTTTTTAAAAACGTTATTTTTAAAGTTTTCCAGTGATGCGTAGCAGACTATAATGCATAAAAACTGGGTAGTGACAAACATGATTGTACAAAACCAGACAAGAATGCACCACTATTCATATTTGTGATAGAGTACATTAATCATAAAACCTGGCTTCTTGCCCAGAAATTAGTTCAGTTAGATAATGATTCCACAGATTAATAAGGGAGTAAATGTTCAAATGAATAAGGAAGTGTGACATAGGCACGTCATATATGATGCACAATGATATTGATATACCACATGCCCTTATTGTGGCCTCTCTACACCTCTCTCCCTCCACTGTGGAGCTTAAGGGTCACAAGCATTCCTGGATCCCCTGTTAGAGAAAGTAGGCTGATTGTAAACTCCCAACTTTCTGTTTGACTTACAGTTGCTTAGTTCTCACATGTTGCTTTGTTATTCTTGCTTCCAGATCCAAATAAGTAGCTTATCAATTTGGACTGAGAAAATTGTTGATATGTACCACTGAGTCAAACTTTATATTTTCCCTTGGAAAAAAAATAGAGGCTGTCCATTCAGATGAAGGAATTCATGAAGGTTACTTGTAAGTGGAACAAAAGCAAAATGCTGCGGATGCTCAAAATCTGAAATAAAAACAGAAAATGATGGAAGCACTCAGCAGGTCAGGCAGCAACTGCGCAGAGAGAAAGTTAATTGCCATGATTTCGCCCACCGAGGCGGGTCCAGTGCGGCCGGGGTCGGTGGCGGGGTGCGAACCCGCTGCTGGCTCCAGCCTGCTCTGTGAAAAGATTTTATGCTGATTGGGCTTGTTAAGCCCGCCCAGCGCGTTTCCCAGCCAATTGAAGGAAGCGGGTCTGATGACGTCAAAAACAACAACAACTTGTATTTATATAGCGCCTTTAATGTGGTAAAACATCCCAAGGCGCTGCACAGGAGTATTTTAAGACAAAACATTTGATGACATGTCATCAGCCAGTTTCCTTAAAGGGACCATGTGCAAATTGATTTTGACAGTTCTGCTATCAGTGTTCTACAGCATTGAGGTGCTGCAAACACTGACATGCGCTGCACAGAGGTGCACAGCTACACCTAGACACTCCCATGAATCCCTCCATATGCTTATGGAGGGAGTCATAGCACGCAGGCAGGTCCTCTCCCCTTCCCATGGGCGGAAGAGACCTCCCCAGGAGATCAACGCAGCCTGGTTGCACATTGCACAGGAGGACACAAGTAGGGATGTTATTAGGAGGACCAGGCTGCAGTGGCACAAACCTTTCAATGATCTCAGTAGATCATGAAATGCTATTGCAAAGCCACACTCAACCTCATCCTGCTATGCCACTCATCACATCCCCATCACTCTGCCTTCCCTACCCTACTCCTGCACATCCTTACTCGCACCAACTTACCTTGCACCTCCACCTATCCTTCTCTATCTACAAAATTCTCCCCAACGTTTCAGGTTGATGACCTTTCATCAGAACTGTTCTGAGGAAAGATAATCGACCCAAAATGTTAGCTCTTCCAGACCTGCTGTGTATTTCCAGCACTTTCTGTTTGTAAGTAGCCTGTATAATGCTAGTGTCAGTCTCAATCTGGTACAGTGAGATCCTAACATTTATCAGTAAAAGGATGTGTCTGTATTATTAGCACAGAGCAGCCAGATGATGCACATGAAGTCTTTTCATTTAATGCTTTTTGCAATTTTCATAAAGTTAGTAAACTGAATCAAGGCTGGAGCCATTCTAGGTACCAGCCTTATTTCTAAAATGAGCTGCGCGACCACTTTGGAGACTGTCTGTGTTTGTCTGCAGTACATTAATGTGGGTAGTTTTCATCTCACTGCAGCAGTCAGCACTGAAATCATTAGGTAGTAGCAGAGGATTAGTTATTGACTCTCAGTAATAATTCTTCAGTCACTGCTAATTGGACTTTTCAGGTCAAGGGGAGGGTGTCTGGTGCTTCAAAATAGGCCAGCTAAGTAGCTATGACCAGGAGCAGAAGCTGAATTGTATGTTGTATGGCTAAGCACTGGCTTTGTAATCCTTTGTTTGGCTCATGAAGCCAACCCAAGTACCAGGACTCCAGCTGCCTGCATTAAAGTAGCCCTCTTGTTCTTTTATGGAGAGATTTCATCTTGGGACAAGTCTATGCTGAAACTCCATTAGACTACCTGCTTGAACAAAGGTTTTGCTCCAATTTTTATTTAATTTATTAAGGACTGAACATTTGTGACTTGGCATCAGTCTATATGGTTGAGATTGCCGTGTACACTAATGCTTACAGGTGGATTTAGTTATGTTTCAGGATTTTTACACGTGGTACACTTTTAATGTCACCATCAAAAGAGCAGTATGACATTGACTGCAAAGAATCTCCATGTATGAAATGTTACAAATCATATCTTCTTAACTGAGGCAATATCTGACGAGTTTTAGTAATCCTACTCTGCAGGTGTTGAGTAGAAAGAATGAATTTGCGTTTATATAGTGCTTTTCAGGATCTCAATGTCCCAAAGCACTTCACAGCCAAATTAAGTACTTTTGGAGCCTTGTTACTTTTGTAATGTAAGGAAGTGCAGCAGCCAGTTTGCACCCAGCAAGCTCCCACCAACAGCAGTGAGATAAATGACCAGATAATTTGTTTTACTGGTGGTTCTTCTTGACTTGTCTGCAGCCTTTGACATGGTTGACCACTCCATCCTTCTCCAATGCCTCTCCATCGTCATCCAGCTGGGTGGGACTGCACTCGCCTGATTCCATTCTTATCTATCTAATCGTAGCCAGAGAGTCACCTGCAAAGGCTTCTCTTCCCGCTCCCGCACCGTTACCTCTGGGGTCCCCCAAGGATCTATCCTTGGCCCGCTCCTATTTCTCATCTACATGTTGCCCCTTGGCAGCATCATCCGAAAACACAGCGTCAGTTTCCACATATACGCTGATGACACCCAGCTCTACCTCACTACCACTTCTCTCGACCCATCACCCCTGTGCTCGCTGACCTACATTGGCTCCTGGTTAAGCAGCGCCTCGATTTCAAAATTCTCATCCTTGTTTTCAAATCCCTCCATGGCCTCGCCCCTCCCTATCTTTGTAGCTTCCTTCAGCCCCCCCCCCCCCGAGATATCTGCGCTCCTCCAATTCTACTCTCTTGAGCATCACTGATTTATAATTGCTCAACCATTGGCGGCCGTGTCTTCTGTTGCCTAGGCCCTAAGCTCTGGAATTCCCTGCCTAAACCTCTTCGGCTCGCTACCTCTTCCCTCCTTTAAGATGCTCCTTAAAGCCTACCTCTTTGACCAAGCTTTTGGTCACCTGCTCTAATTTCTCCTTATGTGGCTCGGTGTCAAATTTTTTTCTTTTAATACTCCTGTGCAGCGCCTTGGTACGTTTTACTACGTTAAAGGTGCTATATAAAAACAAGTTGTTGTTGTTGTTGGATAAATATTGGCCAGGATACAGGGAAAGACCCCTGCACATCTTCTAATAGTGCCATAGGATCTTTTACATCCACCTGAGAGGTCAGATGGGGGCCTCAGTTTAACATCTCATCCAAAAGACTGCACATCTGACAGTGCAGCAACTCCTTCAGCACTGCACTTCTTGCCAAGACAGCACAGAAAAATTATCATAGCTATGGCTTCTGGAGCTTGCTCATTAACTTTGTTTCCTCATTTATGATTCATAAGGACAAATTCTCCTCCTGTGAATATTGACAAACACACACTTTCTTGGCCACTAGGCCCAAATTTTACACATTTTGGCTGCATACATCATATGCATCATTTTGCAGACCCAAGCATTGCTCAGCTGAAGCTCCTGGCTCATATTTCTTGGCCTATTGAACACGAGCCCTATTTATCCCAACTTCTAGTATTCATAGTCCTAATCCAAGCACTACACATGGTCATTCCAACCAATTAACTTCCAATGCAATGAGCCTGGCCGACTGCATCCACATCTACTCTTGTGTTGTTGGTCTTTGTCGCACACTTCAATGGCACATGCTTCTGGTTCATTCAAACTTAGATCTCACCCGCATTTTGTGGAAGTTCCTGGTAACAATTGTACCAATCCACTCTTAAATATTAAATAAGCAATACGCAAAAACAAGTAAAGATAAATGACTGGTATAAACTAAATATATGACCGTCTCAGTGGCTTAACTAAAGTGAAAACCATATGAAATTTGGAGCAATACAGTGCAATGAGCATTGGAGCACAAAATTCAGCACCACGATAACCATGATAATTAAAGACTGGAAACTTTATAAAATAATGGCCTGTCACCAATATTCATTCTTCTGTGCTGGCTAATAAGTATCCAATGATAGGAAGCAGCATTCAAGTAGTAGTTCCAGTCAAACAGCATTGCCAGGCTATATTTCATTGGTGCTATGCTTTATCACTAGTCATTGATCTAGCTCCAAAAATATAATTTAGCACCTTTGTAGGATCCCTTGGGTTTGATTCCTCACCCGTGTTCAATGTCTCCTTGGTTGTTGGAGGGAGCAGAGAAAATTGGGCAGGTTAGTCCAGTCTGGAGATGATTCTCACCTCTGATTGGTCAGAGGTTATTGGGGAGGTCTTGGAGCAGGTTGCAGGTCACCCAATGTCTTAGCAGCACCAGTATGGGTCAAGAAGACTGAAGAACAGAAATAACTTACCATGGACAAATTGCCAATTAAAAAAAATATTTTTGAGGGGGGAAATAGAAACAAGCCTAGAGTTGTAGGAACGGAGGTTCCTATCGAAAAGACTGAGTTCGACTCAGGCAATCAAAACAATGAACTTTAATGGAACAAAACAGGTTTTAACTAGAAACTGCTGGAATACATCGAATACAGGTCTGCTCTCTTTGAAGGCTCCACAAGGACTGATCCTCTGGTCTGAAGGCTGACATCATGATATCATCATGTTCTTCCCGCCATTGGGGAATCACGTGACTAACGGCATGACATCATCACATTGAAACTGCGCTGTAAAGGTAACTAGACATTGTACAGTCAAACAGTGTAATTAAAGGTACAGACACAGACAGTAACTACATTGCTGTTAAAGGAATTATGTATAACCGCTCTGAGTCCTTTGGTGGCTCCACCACATGCGCCCCCCCCAGAATTGTCTTTAACAGAAAAAGTGAGACGAGGGGGAGGTCTGACAAGTCAGTCTGATCGACTTCGATAACCTGGCAGAGGAAGTTGATGACCGGTGGTCGAGCTGGCAGGCGATTGTGGTTGAGCAGGCGTGGCGAGCGTGGTCGAGTTGGCGGGCGGCTTTGGTTGATCTGGCGCGGCGGCTGCGGGCGGTCGGCCACGTTTCGGCGGTTGAGCGACGACGACTGGGCGGTCCAGGTCCAGGTGAGCCGGCTTCAATCGGTCCACCGAAATGTGATCTGGCTGTCCTCCGATGTCGACCGAAAAGGATTTGTCTCCTGGTTCGATGACGCGGAAAGGACCAGTGTAAGGGGGCTTGAGCTGATCCCGGTGAGCGTCGTGGCGGATGAATACATACTCGGCATTCTTCAGTTCTGCTGACACGTGGGAGTTCTGTAAGTCGTGATTTGATGTAGGCACCGGAGCGAAGCATCTGGCCGCTTCCTGGTGGCTAACGAGTTGCTGGGAGGCGGACCATGGCTCTGTGGGAGAAGGAAGGAAATCCCCTGGTACTCAGAGAGGCTGGCCATAGATGAGTTCAGCTGAGGACGATTGCAGGTCTCCTTTGGGCACCGTACGAAGACCCAAAAGGACCCATGGAAGTCTGTCCACCCATCCTGCACCTTGAAGACTGGCCCGAAGGGCGGCTTTAAGCGACCTGTGGAATCGCTCGCAAAGGCCGTTTGCCTGTGGATGATAGGCGGTGGTGTGATGAAGTTTGGTGCCGAGCCCCTGAGCTACAGCGTTCCAAAGCTCCGAGGAAAATTGAGGCCCACGGTCAGAAGAGATGACCGCCGGTACCCCGAAACGGGCAACCCGACATGAGATGAAAGCTCTTGCGACGTCTGCCGAAGTGGTGGAAACCAAAGGAATTGCCTCTGGCCACCTAGTAGTGCGGTCCACCATGGTGAGGAGATGTGTATAACCCTGAGAAGGCGGAAATGGCCCCACAAGGTCCACATGCACGTGGTCGAAACGACGCTCCGGAACAGCGAACGTAGCCAATGGAGCTTTAACCTGGCGCTGGACCTTGGCCTTCTGGCAGACTACGCAGGTATTAGCCCAGTCACGAACATTGAGGTGCATACCTTTCCAGATGAACTTCGCCGACATAAGCTGTAGTGAAGCCTTCAGCCCAGGGCGCGACAACCCGTGTATGGCATCAAACACCTTCCGGCGTCATGTGACCGGCACGATAGGTCGGGAAACGCCCATGGAGACGTCGCAAAGGAGCGTGGCGCCTGTGGCCTGGAAAGTGACGTCGGTCGCTTGGAAACTAGAGGGGACGGTTCTGTATGATTGGACCTCAGTGTCTGAGGCCTGATCTGCAGCCATGAGGGCGTAGTCAATCCCCAGGCTAACCGCGTGGACCGTTGCACGGGAGAGGCAATCCGCCACCAGGTTGTCCTTACCAGACACATGTTGAATGTCCGTGGTAAATTCAGAAATAAATGTCAAGTGACGTTGTTGATGAGCAGACCACGGTTCGGCGGTCTTGGCCATGGCGAACGTTAGAGGCTTGTGGTCAACAAAAGCCATGAAGGGACGTCCTTCCAATAAGAACCGGAAATGGCGAATGGCTAGGAAAAGGGCCAGTAGCTCACGATCGAAGGTGCTGTATTTTTTTTCATTTTTCCGTAGTTGACGGCTGAAAAACGCCAGCGGTTGTCACGTGCCGTTGACCCACTGCTCTTGCACTGCGCCGATGGCGTAGGCTGACGCGTCCATGGTAAGGGCAATGGTGGCACCTGGAAGTGGGTGCGCCAGCATGGTTGCGTTGACGAACGCCTGGTCCATCTCGGCTGTCCAGCTGATTGGATCCTTACCGGATTTGCCCTTGAGGGCCCCGTACAAGGGTTGCATAAGCTGAGCCGCCTTAGGGACAAAACGGTGATAGAAGTTGACCATCCCCAGGAACTCTTGCAAGGCCTTGACGGTTGGCGGGCGCGGGAAGGAGGTAACCGCTTCCACCTTCGTCATTAAGGGGACGGCGCCGTCCGATGTTATGCGGTGTCCCAAGAAATCCATCTGCTGCAGGCCAAACTGGCACTTGGTCGGGTTGATGATTAAACCGTGCTGGCTGAGGCGCGTAAAGAGGGTACGCAAATGGGAGATGTGCTCTTCCTTGCTAGCACTGGCGATGAGAATGTCGTCAAGGTAGACGAAGATGAAGTATAGGTCTCGGAGCACGGAGTCCATTAAGCACTGGAACGCCTGTGCCGCGTTCTTCAAGCCAAACGGCATCCGCAGGAACTCAGAGGCCGAAAGGGGTGATGACTGCGGTTTTCGGGATGTCTTGCGGGTGCACGGGAACCTGGTGATACCCCCGGACGACGTCGACTTTAGAAAAGATAGAATTTCCCGCCAAATGGGCCGAGAAATCCTGAATATGCGGAATCAGGTACCGATCAGGAGTGGTGGCATCGTTCAGGCGTCGGTAGTCACCGCATGGCCGCCAGCCGCTGCCCGGTTTCGGAACAATGTGGAGAGGCAAAGACCAGGGACTATTGGATCGGCGAATGATCCCGAGCCGCTCCATCGTGTCGAACTCCGCTTTCGCAGCCGCGAGCTTGCCGGGTTCGAGCCTTCTAGCCCGCGCATAAACCGGGGAGCCAGTAGTGGTGATATGATGTTCAACACCATGCTTCGTGGCCGAGGAGGAGAAAGTGGGACTTGTGAGCTCCAGAAACTCTCCGAGGAGCCGAGTGAAGTCATCCAGAGGAGGGACGGCGCAGGCAATAGAGCGTGCCACGGTGGTACCGTGGTAGCATGGAATCGAGTGGAAGGTGGCCGCGTTGATCAACCGGCGGTGCCGGACATCGACGAGTAGGCTGTTGGCACACAGAAAATCCACCCCTAGGATGGCCTGTGAGACTGTGGCTGTGACAAATTCCCAACAGAAGTGCTGACTGCCGAAACAGACTTGGACCCGCCGCTTTCGGAAAGTTTGAATTGCTGCGCCATTAGCCGCTACGAGGGAAAAACCGTGGTTCCCAGCCTGCATAGCGAGCTTTGACGCAGGTAGAATGCTACACTGCGCCCCGGTGTCACAAAGGAAACGTCGACCCGATAGGGAATCGGTGATATAAAGAAGTTTCCCCGTGGATCCGACGGCCATCGCAACCGCGGAGCGCCCGTTAGACCCGGTCCTCCTTCGTCAGGAACGCTGCAGGAGCTTTGTTTTCTTTTTTGGGCGAAAAACTGCAGGGGGAGTGGCAGCATCGTGCTTTCGCGCCAAAACGGGCGTGGTAGGAGCACCAGCCCACTGCAGGAGGAGCTGGAACCGCGTCTGTGGGGGATGGGCGCCTCGTGGCCGCGCAGTACTGCTGGGTTACAGTGAAAATCTTATCGGCTTCGGCAGCAAGCTCGGCGCAGTCTGTAATGTCGGATCTGGCTTGGGCAGCCTGTACCTGCTCCGGCATTTGGTAGAGGAAAAGCTCCCGAAAGAGGAAGCATTCCGGTTCGGCACCCAAGAGCGTGAGCATTTGGCTCATGAGCTCGGACGGTTTGGAGACCCCGATGCCAGGCATCGTGATGAGCCGGCGAGCGCGCTCTGACTTAGAGAGCCCGAAGACCTGAAGCAACCGCGCCTTAATCGTATCATACTTGCTGTCAGTAGGAGGACTACCGAGGAGGCTGATGATCCGTGAGGCAGTTGCGCTGTCGAGGGCGGAGACCACGTAATAATAACGGGTCTGATCTGCGACGATGTTCCTGATGGCGAACTGGGCTTCAGCCTGGATAAACCAGGCGTCTGGTTGTTGCTCCCAGAACTGTGGCAGTTACAGAGTCACGGTGTTCGTGTCCATGATGAATCTTCCACGAAAGTTGTTCGTAGAAGTCGGGGTCACCAATGTAGGAACGGAGGTTCCTATTGAAAAGACTGAGTTCGACTCAGGTAATCAAAACAATGAACTTTAATGGAACAAAACAGGTTTTAACTAGAAACTGCTGGAATACATCGAATACAGGTCTGCTCTCTTTGAAGGCTCCACGAGGACTGATCCTCTGGTCTGAAGGCTGACGTCATGACGTCATCATGTTCTTCCCGCCATTGGGGAATCATGTGACTAACGGCATGACGTCATCATGTTGAAACCGCGCTGTAAAGGTAACTAGACATTGTACAGTCAAACAATGTAATTAAAAGTACAGACACAGACAGTAACTACATTGCTGTTAAAGGAATTATGTATAACCGCTCTGAGTCCTTTGGTGGCTCCGCCACAGAGTTAGGGTTGACTAAACTCAAGCCCTGACTCCTGTGGTAATGTGCTATGATAAATATTTTTCAATAACTTGCTCAAAATATCATTTTCTGTGTCTGTAGCATTCTCTGTTATAGCAGTAATCCAGTTGCATGTTGGAGCTACCGATAGGAGAGATCTGGTGCTAGAAGATCAAATAAACTGAAGGGAGCCACCATTTTGAACTGATTTACTGAAAATTGAGGGATACTGTTCACAAAACCTTTTATAAACTGAAACAATGAGTTGGGCTTTGAAACATGAAAGGAAAAATGAAGCCAGCATAGAAAAACTTAAGGAAATCTGAGGCAGTGAGAGGCTTCTGTGCCTGAGGAAAGCAAAAATGAGATAAAATAATTGTTCCAGAGCAGGTGTCAGCCTTTTAAAAACGTTTATGGATTTTGAGGAAAAGTTGCAAGTGCACTAGTTCTAAGCTGTTGAGCATAATTTCTCAGTAATTTTGTTATGTTATTTTGGTGCATTATTGTTTCTGGAGCTTGACCAATTGGACAATTACTAAAGTACAGTACCATAGCATCAAAAGTACATGCCTTGTCAGGGAGGATATCTGGGTTGCTTTACTTGCATCCTGTTGGCCAATAATCAGCCAATATTCAATGAGGAATCCAGGCCTTTGTCCAGCCTGCCCTTCTGAACAAGGGCAGGCTGTGTGGTGGCAAACGGCAGCAGCAGGAAAAGATTGGGAGAGGAAAAAAATAGTGGCTCCTCTAATGGTACAGTAGGTAAATGCACCACATAGTATGACATTGAGCTATACAGACCAGGAAGATCCCAAGTTTGATTCTTCATCTGTGCTGATTTTGCTCATGTCATCCAACATGACAGTTGGCCAGCAAAGCTGCCCTCGATGCCTGTAAATAGAAATATCAACTAGAATTTCTGCTCCTGATAAGGATCTAGTGACACTTTCTAGAAAGAATGCATCTGTGAACATCAGCTGAGGACAAGATCAAGCTCGGGTAGATGGTGTATCATGGTGGAATAGCCTATAGATATTCAAAGACAGAACTTGCGATTGGCGAACTTTGCATATGAATGTTATTTGTGTTTGCTCTACATTCCTTTATGTGCTATAAATGGGTTAACTCCAGTGTAAAAATACTGCACACAGGAATGTAGGTCAAGTGCATAAAGGCATAATATTGGGCCGGATCTTGCTGGAGCGGGGCATCTCGTGGCGGGCCCTGTTGGACTTTTCTGCACCCTGCAGCTCAAAAGCTTTTTGTGCCTTAACTTGCTGGAAGTGCGAGCTGATAACGGTGTGGAGAGGGCAACGGGACTTTGATGAATGATGGAACCAACAATATATCTTCTTAACCAATGAGATTTAAGGGTTGAGAAGGAAACAGGAATGACTGAGAAGGATGGGGAATTAGAGTGGGTGAATTCAATGTCAAATCAGGTACAGAACAAGAGGCAAAGAAAGACTGGATTGAGAGAGAAAAAAGAGACAGAAAGGAAAAATAAGAATAACAATTTGATATTTTTACAATCTCGAAGAACAACTTACCACCTGAAGGAATAAGACTCCAGTTTAAATCATTCAATTTCTGTGCCAGAGAGGTTGTTTGACATTGCATTAACAATTATCACGTTGTTAAAAAGGTACTTGTGCTGTTAATTACCAGACTTAACTTTCTGTGATGAGTTTAATGGGCAATTAAAGTGCAAATCCCACAAGTTCGTAAAAATAATAGCCGCTAAGAGTGAGATGCAGTTTGTGTGAAGCAAATGGCGGAGCGGCGTAAATCAACCAGCACGTTCTGGAGATTTGCAACTCATGGAGTATCTCTTAATTCCCTGAACTTGCTGGCCTATCTGCACATTAACTGCGCGCGTCGTTAACATGCCATTATTTTTCCAGCAAGATCGGGCCCAAAGTGTTTATACATAAACTTCGCTGATCATAACTTCTGCTCTTCACTGTCTTGATTCGCACATCAAGAGCGGCCTCTTGGGATAGGTAGCTGGGGGGGGGGGCAGTTACTTGGCACCCTTTAGTACCATAGTCCAATCCATCCAAAAGCATTTGCTGTTGTGTAGCCTGGAATCCGATTACAAGATTTTAACTGTTAACTAGTCATTCATTCCTTTGCTGTTTGTGGACCTTGCTTTTTGTGAATTGGCTGCCATGTTTGCCTATATAACAGTGACTACACTTAAAATGTAGTTCTTTGGTTGTAAAGTCCTTCCTCCCTTCCTCCCTCCTTTTTTATTTAAAAAAAACTGCAGCAAGATTTGTTGGTCAAGCTCTATTGTACATTAAAGCCAATAATAACAGTCCTTTGTGCTGTTACAAAAAAGATACAATAGAGCACACATGAAAATAAAAAATATTGGACTATTGTGCTTTAGAAAATAAACATTCCTTATTCCCAGTTTTTTTCACTAATGAGTTAGCACTGAGGTGTTCCTGGTAACCCTGCTAAGTCTATTGTATAGATAAATACTCCTGGAGATATCCGACTTGTGTGTTGAATTGAATATATCTCTCTTGATGATGGAATCATAGAATGGTTACAGCACAGAAGGAGGCCATTCGGCCCATCGAGCCTGTGCCGTGAGGTATCTATCTGAACCTGGAGAGTTACCCTGAGATGGTGTCATTTTCCAGCAGGCTAGTTGAAACGAGCTTGATGATATCTCCATTTCCTAACTGCTTTTTCTGCAGACATTGAGGGAAAGAATACCCTTCACAAGGAATGCAGTCAGTATTACTGTGGTGCTACTTATTCTGTTTGTGGGCATGGATTTTCTTGTAATCTGATCTCCCACAAGATCACAATGTTCAGTGAATACTGATTTGAAAGGAATGGGCTAATAAAATGGCAGATAGATTTCAATGTTAGCAAGTCTGAAGTGACGCGTTTTCATTAAAAATAAGAGCAGTAATTATACTCTGAATGGAAGTAGGCTTGGTGCTGTGGGATTTGGGAACATTGGTTCATGCACTTCAGGCTGATAAAACCTAGAATTCCATTACCTTTTTATGGCCTTATCACAAGGTATAGAATATAAAAGCCAAGAGGTAATAATAAGCCTATATAAGACCTTAAGACTGCAGTTAAAATACTGTATTAATCGGCTAAACACCATATAGGAAGGATATTAAGGTTTTAGAGGGGATACAATTTAGATTCACTGCTCCCTGGTATAAGGAAATACAAATATGAAAAGACTTGGACATTTTTTTATAGAAATGATAGAAGTGTTTAAAATTATGAAAGGATGGGACTGGGTAGATAACAAGCAGATTGTTTAAGATAGTTGAGGGGTCCAGACCAAAGGCCAATGGATATGATTAAATGCAAGAGATTTAGTACAGAGGGCAGGAGAAACTTCTTCACGCAGCGTTGAGTCTGTGGTATTCACAATGCCCTTTTTCCATGATGCAACTTCAATGTATTTCAGTCTCTCATGGCGTAAGATCAGTTGTCATCAACAACAACAATTTGCGTTTATAAAGTACCTGTAACGTAGAAAAATGTCCCAAGTGTGAGCGGGACTTGGGTGCAGGATACAGGCAGCAGATTTTTGGATTCGCTGAAATTTTATAGAGTATGGTACAGGAAACTTTGTGCCATCCGGCACCGACGGGACCGAGCTGTTGCCGTCCCCTCAAAACTGCCGGACAAGCCAGCGTTAATGTTGAAGCATATGGAGCTTTTCAGCTCCGTATCTGGCAACAAACACTGTTGCTTAGCAACAGCTTCTAAACAGTCGGCGGTACCTTGGAAGCATCTCTGTCGCTTAGCAACAGCTTCAGAGAGACTTTGCAGAGCCTGACTGTTGGAAAAAAAAGCCACGAGAAGAAAAAAAAACCCAACCAAACGGCTCCTGATTTTTGCCGGTGGCTCGAGCTTGCCAGACATTTAGCCTCCGGATAACACAAAGTTTCCTGTAGATAGGAGGCCGGCCAGGAGAGCATTGGAATAAAGATTTTCAGCAGCAGGTGGGCTGAGGCAGGGATGGAGATGGGCAATGATGTGGCGATGGAAGTATGCGGTCTTTGTGATGGAGAGGATATAGGGGCAGAAACTCAGCTCAGAGTCAAGTAGGACATCATGGTTGAAAATGATCTGCTTCAGTTTGAAACAGAGGCTGGGGAGAAGGATGGAACTGGTCACAAGGATACAAAGTTTGCCTCGGGGTCCAAAGACAATGTGGAGTAATTTTGACTTTGGCCGTTATTCATCTCTCCTGATCTTCATTTTCATTGAAGTCAGTCAGTAAGGGCAACGCCACAGATCTAAACAATGGAGGAGAGTTGTTGGAGGAGGATGATGTGGTCGACCGTGTCAAAGGCTGCAAAGAGGGCGAGAAGATAAAATGCACTACGGTCATAGTCGCAAAGGGTCATATGTGACATTGATTTATGGTCATTTCAGTGCTGTCAAAGGAGCGGAAATCTGATGGCGGCAGAAAAGATGGCCACAGATATGGAAGGTGACAACATGTTCGAGGACTTTTGGAGAGAAAAGGGAGTTTGGAGATGAGAGTGGCAGTTTGTAAGGACAGAGAGTTCGAAGATGATTCTTCTGTTTGAGATGGGGCGATGGCCATGGATTTGAAAGGTTAACAGTACCCGAGCAGAGGGAACCATTTACAATATCGGAAAATTTGAGTGTCCGTGCTTTTGCATGAATGATTTTTGTCATTTATTAGGAAAACTTTAATGGCTGGATACTATTTCTGTAAAAGTGTGATTCATGAATAGTCCACACACTCAAAAACTTTGCAGATAGATTTTGCTGAAAAAATGCAGTTAAAATAATCCTATGTGTAGGTACACTAATATTGGGAAATGTTCAGCAGGGAAAAATAGATCTGCAAACCAGCTTTGAGTGAAGAGCTAGAGAACTATTACAGTCTATAATTGGTGATCGAATGAAAATGAACACACTGTTCTGGGGAAAAAAATCATTATGCTTCTAAAACAGGGATGGGCAATTAATTGGACTGGAGGGCCACTTATCAAGTTTTGGTGAGCTGTTGAGGGCCGCACACCAACGTTCCCTTTAAGGTGCGTGGCTGCGCACCAATCGTGAGGTCCCGCGCAGTCCGCTCACCAGCTCCTGCCGCTGGAAGAGATACTGTGCATGAACGGCCTCACAGCCCCAAATTTAAAGGGACCGCACACGAAGAAGAAATTCAAGGGATCATTGCCGCGCACAAAATGACATGTGTTAACAACAGCTACCATTAGAATTTGTTGTGGCCTTTGTTGTATAAAGAACACTTCATGTCGTTTCCACACTTAATAACAACATTTATTAACATGCTAACGAACATGATACAGGTTTACTAGTCACGTTGAAAAGCGCATGGTCTGTTTATTCCAAATGGTCTAAAATTCTTTCTTATAGTGGAAAATGAGAGAGCGATTCTGCTTCCTCTGGCAATTATAAACAAGGTATAAGGCACAATCAAGGATTAAATCATTTTTACAACCTTTATAAATTGCACATGAAAGTGCTACTTTGATGCTTTTGAAACCTCGCTAAGAAATAATTAGGTGATTTAGAAAATGATTTATATGCAAATTGCACCCCAGATCAGCCATCAAATTGGGCTTGTTTATTGTCAATGTACTATCACTTCTGAGAAAAGCTAAGATGTCTATCGAGTTTGCAGAATTTCTTTCACTTGAGAATGGACACAAGTAATGCACCATTATAATACACATTTCTTCCCCGATTGCTATTTATTACTGGAACTAGCTAACAACATAAATCTCTACAACTCTCTTCCAGTCATGACAATAAATTTAAATTGTTCATGTTATGGGGAAAAAGGGTTTAAATTAAAAGCAGTGAATGCAATGTCCAATATACCCCGTCCATTTAGTTATGCCTCCACTATGCTAATTAAGTGGGGTAATATTAAAACGAGTGAATAATTGTGCAAGAGTTAATAACCCCAGTAATAGCCATTGATGAGAGCAAAGTGTTAAATTGGTAAATGTGAAACAGGCCAACTCATAGGGGAGAGATTTTCAAGGGGTCAGCAGGCACGTTCAGTGGCTGGTCAGGTGGGAAAACATTTTTTTTGACAGCGGGTAGGGACCGGTCAACTCGCCTCCACGCGGTTTTCCAGGATGTTGGGTCTGTCAGCGCTGAACAGTGCATGGCTGCTCCCAGGCTCTCCCATAACTCCCTCCATATGCTATGTAGGGAGTCACAGCACGCAGGGAGGTTCTCTTCCCTTCCAATGAGTGGAAGAGTCATCCCTGTTGTGTATTTTGAATGTTGTATTTGAATTGTCCCACATAGCTTACCGTAGTTGTGATGTGCAATGCACTATGGGAAATAGAGTGCATTGAGTTGAGAAGATTCTCTGGAAAGTAATGGCTGTTAACTGAACTCTGTCTCCTGCGTACTCTCTTAATTGTTATACAAGCAAGGTTATTAAACTTTTGAGATTTAACAAAAGTGGCGACGAGGACGTCTGAACTTACGTGGCTCTGCTGTGCGGAAGACAGTCGGGTTTTACGTGTGTAAAACAGTTATTTTTGCCGTGGACAGTTAATTAAAGTGAGGCTGGCTCGAGGGTAAAGGAGCTTGAAATGGCGGGAAGACGAGACGGCGTATAAGGTACTAACGACTTGAGAAAGGGGAGGAAAAGCAGTGAGTAAATCGGGAAGGACATTTATTCAACTGTGAAACGATCTGTGAATTGAAGCACTAAATATCTGAGTGATTTTAGTTGAGTTCAACATTGGAAGGATCCTTAGTGAATGATAATTAGGAGCCTGAGAGAAGGAAAATGGCTGGAATTATCGGTAACATTGGACCGTTTGATGAGAATGTCGAACAATGGAGCTCATACACAGAACGATTTGAATACTTCACACAAGCAAATGACATTGGAGGGAACAAAGTAGTACCTACATTGTTAAGTCTGATGGGACCAAAGGCTTTCAATCTTTTACGTACTTTAGTGCATCCAGATAAACCAGGGACTAAACAATATAGCGAAATTGTGGAGATACTAAAAGGGCATTTTTCACCCAAACCCCTAGTCATAGCTGAGAGGTTTAGGTTCCACAGGCGTAACCAGGAAGAAGGAGAAACAGTGACCATGTTTGTAGCTGCACTAAAAAGACTATCAGAGCACTGTGAGTTTAATGACGTGCTAAATGATACTATAAGAGACAGGCTAGTGTGTGGTATGAGAACTGAAGCCATACAGAAGAGACTATTAACGGAGAGTAATCTGACTCTACAAAAGGCCATTGAAATCAATATTTCCATGGAATTGGCAGCTAAGGAAGCTCAACAGTTGGGTGCAACAGAAAAAGTGCACAAAGTAAGAACAGAGAGCCAAGGGCCATGCTTCCGTTGTGGCAAAATGGGGCATCTTGCGTCTGCATGCTGGTGTGTGGACATGGATTGCCACAGCTGTGGTAAAAAGGGACATATTCAGCGCGCATGCAGAAATAAAAAGGACACAGAGAAAACATCAAAGACGGAAGGAAGAAAAAAAACATTCAGACAAAAGATAAAGAAGCATGTCCGCTCTGTAGAACAGGACAAAACAGAGGCAAGTGACACTTCAGAGGAGGAACTATCACTGAACATGCTGACTATAGCTGGGGATTCGCATGGCTACTGGGTCTCGCCCTTGCTAGAGGGGCAGCCTGTGTGAATGCAGATCGATACGGGGGCAGCAGTATCTCTTATGTCAGAGACAGTCTAAAAAAGACATTAAAGCACCTTCCACTTCAGCCAGCTAACATAGCGTTAAAGACATATACCGGTGAAAGAGTAACCGTGAGAGGTATCACTGAGGTCACAGTTCAGTTGAATGGACAAACTAGGAAGTTACCACTCTACATAATTAAAGGAGACTACCCCTCCCTGCTGGGACGTTCGTGGATGGAGAGAATAAAATTAGACTGGTCATCAGTCTACATGATGTCACACAATGATCCAGGCTTACCCACCATCTTAAAGAAACATGCAGAAGTCTTTAATGGAGAACTGGGTAGCATGAAAGATATTACTGTGAAGCTTTGTCTTAAGCAGGATAGCAAACCCAAGTTCATGAAGGCACGACCCGTACCTTATGCCATCAGACCAAAAGTCGAGGCTGACTTAGAAGCCCTAGTTGAAAGCTGAGTACTAGAACCAGTCAGCGTGAGTGAATGGGCAACGCTCATCGTACCAGTGCTCAAGAAAGGGGGTGGAGATAGGATATCTGGAGATTTTAAAGTAACTGTTAACCCTGTATTGTCAGTGGAGCAATATCCGCTCCCCCATATTGATGATTTGTTTGTGGGACTTGCTGGGGGCCAGAAGTTTAGCACAATTGACCTCTGTCAAGCCAACCTGCAAATGCATGTGGATGAACAGTCACGAGAAATGCTGACTACTGTGACGCACAAGGGCCTATTTAGGTATCGTCGACTTCCTTTCAGAATTACATCAGCTCCAGCGCTTTTCCAGCATGCTATGGACCAGATCCTTAGTGGATTGCCTGGAGTCCAGTGCTACTTAGATGATATCTTAGTTACTGGTGTAATGATCAATAACATGTCATTCTATAGTGGACACTAGGTGGAGCCGTAGAGCTGTGTAGAGCTGTATATAGCTGTATGTATATAAGACTACACTACTCAGCTGAATGTATATTAAGACTACATTGGAGTGTTTTAGTTGTCCCTCCAAAAACAGTGCATACACTCTTGCTAAAAGGGCACATCTTCATGAAAAAAAATTGTCAAGCCATTCATCTGAGTGATGTAACACACGTGAAGTAACATTATGTCAGCCCGATTGACATTGTCGCATTACATGTTTACAGGATAAAAAACAAAAAAAGGCTTGCCCAACTATTTTCTTGAAGACTATGTCCCTTGCCCAAAATGCAGTATCTATTCATAAGGTACTTTTGGATGAGGAAGGCCATTTGGGCCCATCTTAATTCATCCATGCAGAACAACCTTAAATCCTCCCATTGCTGTAGAGATTAAAAAATCAATCTTATAATTACAATTGAACAGTTAAAAGTAAGAGATAGAGGCCCCGATGTTTATGGGGAAGTGGGAAGGGTTCAGGTGAGGCTGAAGAACCTGGCAAGGCTGGGGAATGTGGAGATCCTGCCTTTAACAATTTGTAGCACTGTCTCCTGCCCACCATGGGTGGTGTGGGGGGGAAGACCTATGATTAGGAAGGCTGGGGTGATGCTGAAGAGCATGGCTGGTGGAGGGAGGCTGGAATTCATAGCTGGGGGAGGCTGATGATTTCCATGAGGGGCCTTGGGGGTGGAGGGGTGCACTCCTGCTCCTCCTGGCCCACAGGAGTGCTGAAACAGCAACTTACCTTGGGAAGCTGGCAGCTCCCGCTTCCTGTTTCACTGCCAAGTTACCCGATCCCTGGGAAATCCGTGCAGCAGTGTGTGCAGTGGTTGGAGCCAAGCTCCATGCATTTCACTTTTTAATCACCCCACTGTAATGATCAGTAACCTGTCATTCTGGAATGGTACACTAGGTGGTGCTGTATGTATATAACAGTGGGCTACCCATGATGCACTCGGCTACCCACAAGGCAGCAGTCAAGATGGAGGCCTCTACAGATACTGTACCTAGTCCACATGTGCTCAATAAAGTGCCTAGCAAAAGCTAGCTGTTCTTAATAAAAACAACTAGTTATTAATGAACATAACATGGTACCAGGATTGGTAAGATCTGCTGAATATTGTGCAACGCGACATGGAGAATTTGAAGCCACCAGAGCGTTTGAAACTCACAGGAAATGTCGACTACAATTGGCAGACTTTTAAACAACAATTCGAACTCTACATTGCTGCCATCGGGTACGGTATGAAGCCAGATGCAAGGAAAATAGCGTTGCTGCTCACGGTTGCAGGCCCACAGGCGATAGAGGTATTTAATACATTTGTATTTAATCCAGAGGAAAACAGAGAAAAATTAGACGATGTGATAAAGAAGTTTGATACACATTGTTCTCCCAAAAAGAATGAAACCTATGAGAGGTACATATTCCGTTCTCAGACACAGCAGCAAAATGAGACATTTGATAGCTTTTTGACTGATCTGAAACTGAAAGCACAGACATGTAATTTCTCTGAGCTGAAAGCATCCATGATTCGTGACCAGATTGTGTTTGGTATTCATGATAAAAAAAAAGTCAGGGAACGTCTGTTGAGAGAAACCGAACTAACATTGGAAATTGCTGTGAAAATATGCCAAGCCAGTGAGCTAGCTTGAAAGCTCGCGAAGACTTTCAGTGAAATCAATAATGATGTGATTGTAATGAGTGATAATGCTGCTGTCGGTGCTGTGTCCTACAAGGGGAAGAAACGTGGGCAGAACAGAAATGAAAAGCAATCGGAGGATGAAATTTTTAATTGTAAACGCTGTGGTTACAAACACCAGTTAAGACAATGCCCAGCATTTGGAAAAATGTGCACAAAGTGTAATGGAAAGAATCACTTTGCCAAACAATGCTTTTCAAAAGTAAAAACTAAGAAAGGGCAACGAGTTAATGTAATTGAGGACACTGATTTAAGTGAGACATTTTTTGTAGGAATGGTGTCATGTGAGAATATCAAAAAGGATAGAGAAAATGTGCAGCCCTCAGAAATGGACAATGCTGAACATAAAGTTAATGCAGTAAAAGAGGACAAATGGATGATCCCACTGCAGGTAAATGGAGCATTAGTTACCTTGAAACTAGACACTAGGGCAAAAGAAAACTTAATCAGTATGAGTGACATTAACAATATGAAAGAAAAGCCCAAAATACAGAAAAAGTCAGTACTACTGAAGGACTATAATGGACAGAAAATAGATAGCTTAGGTGTATGCAGACTTAAAGTGACAGTCAAAGACAAAGTGCATCATCTCATGTTTTCTGTTGTGGCTCAAAGACTTGATTCACTGCTGGGTGACAAAGCTTCTGAGGACTTAGAACTTGTCAAGAGAGTCTACCGTATAAACTGTGCCATAAGCAGACCAGATGACTCGATGGATTCTGTAATGAATAATTTCCAGGATGTGTTCAAAGGATTTGGAGTTCTACCATTCACTTACAAGATCCAGCTAAAGGAGGATGCTCAGCCAGTGGTACATGCTCCACCAAGAGTTCCAGCACCCCTGCGTGACCGGCTCAAGAATGAACTGGACAGAATGACCACACTAGGAGTCATCAGGAAAGTCGAAGAGCCAACAGACTGGGTTAACTCCATGATATGTGTAAAGAAAAAGAACAATGATCTAAGAATATGCATGGATCCAAAGGACTTAAATGCAAACATAAAACGTGAACACTACCAGATTCCCAAGCGAGAAGAAATCACCAGTGAAATGTCAGGTGCCAGATACTTTACAAAGCTCGATGCCTCACGAGGATTTTGGCAACTAAAACTGGATGAAGAGAGCACCAAATACTGTACCTTCAACACACCATTTGGCAGGTATTGTTTCCTCAGAATGCCTTTCGGGATAATATCTGCATCTGAAATCTTTCATAAAGCGATGGAACACATAATTGAAGGTCTGGAAGGAGTTCGGGTCTATGTTGATGACATCATCATCTGGGGCTCCACACTGAAAGAACACAATGAGAGACTGACTAAAGTGCTACAGAGCATACGCCGGAATGGACAAGCTCAACAAAGCCAAGTGTCAGTTTGGCGCCCAGGAAGTCACTTTCCTAGGAGATAATCTATCTGGTAAAGGAATAGAGCCAGATATGGAAAAAGTAAACGCCATACTCAACATGCCCCGACCCACTGACAAAAAAGGAGTGCTACGCATCATGGGGATGATAAACTTCATTGGAAAGTTCATTCCTAACTTGTCAGCCAAGACAGCCTGTCTGCGAGACCTGCTACATAAGACAAATGAGATCGCATGGACAGAAAGACATGAACAAGAGTGGATAAACCTCAAAACAGTGCTGACAACCACACCTGTACTCACCTTCTTTGACCCAACAAAAAGAATCAAAGTGTCAACGGATGCATCAAAAGATGGCCTAGGTGTGGTCTTGCTACAAGCAGAGGGTGAAGATTGGAAGCCTGTTGCCTATGCCTCCAGGTCTATGACTAACACTGAGTGTCGATACACCCAGATTGAAAAGGAATGTCTAGGCTTGGTAGTTGGACTAGAAAAGTTTCATGGCTACATATATGGACTTCCCACCTTCATAGTTGAGACAGACCACAGCCCTCTGGTTGCCATCATAAAAAAAAAACCTGAATGAGATATCTTCATGACTCATGATGAAGCTGCAAAGATATGACTTTGAACTGATCTACACACCAGGCAAATACATAGTGTTAGCAGATGCACTATCCTGAGCACCCACAATGAGTCATGTGAGCTCTACTGAAGAAGACATGGATGTTCATGTGAGTATGGTCACTGCTGCGCTGCCCATGTCAGACACAAAATCAAAGCAAATAGCAGAAGAAACAGTAAAAGATACAGTATTACAAACAGTAATAGAGAACATTCATCATGGTTGGCCAAAAGGTTCCTGTCCAAAATATTTTCACATAAGGTCAGAATTGAGTGTCGCAAGTGGACTATTACTAAAACAGAACAGAATAGTCATTCCACAGGCTCTACGTCAAGACATGCTCAAAAGGATTCATGAGGGACACCTCGGAATTGAAAAATGCAAAAGGAGGGCAAGAGACACTGTTTATTGGCTTGGCATAAATAAGGACATTGAGAACATGATAGGCAAATGTGAAACATGTCAGAAACACCAAAACAAACAAGCAAAGGAACCAATGATAGTAGCTGACATACCAGCAGCACCATGGCACAAGGTTGGTATGGACCTTTTTCATTTAAATGGTAAAGACTATCTAATAGTGATTGACTACTATTCTAACTATCCTGAGATGGCGCTGCTCTCAAGCACCACAGCAAGCAGTGTCATAATGCATGTGAAATCCATCTTCGCCAGACATGGAATTCCCAGGATTGCCGTTAGCGACAATGGTCCGTGCTTCAACTGTAAGGAGTGGCAACAGTTTGCAGCACATTATGACTTTCAGCACATCACATCCAGTCCTTTGTATGCTCAGTCAAATGGTAAGGCAGAGAAAGGTGTTCAAGTTCTCAAGCAGCTACTGAAGAAAGCGACAGAAAGCAAGTCTGATCCTTATCTCGCCCTGCTGAGCTACTGCGCCTCACCTTTAGACTGTGGTTCTGCACCTGCTGAACTACTAATGGGTCACAAGTTGCGCACCACGCTACCCTGCTGTGCAAAAGAACAGCAAAGTGAGGAACTGAGACAGAGACTTCAACTGTTAAAGCTGAAACAGAAATCATACTATGACAAGTCATCCAAAACTCTAAAACCATTGACAAGGGATGATGTTGTCAGGATTGAGGATCCAGATGCATGGAACAGGAAAGCTACAGTTCTTGAGGAAGTAGGACCAAGGTCATACACTGTTAGAACTGAGGAAGGACAGATTCTCAGGAGGAACCGCTGTTCCCTCCTAAAAAACACAAGAGAGTATTCAAGAGCAGATTGATGACAATGCCGCAACTGCATCTTGTCATTCACCGCCAGAACAATCTCATGAAGACACATCAGACTTACCCATGTTGAGAAGATCCACACGTGAAGTAAAAAAGCCTGATAGACTTAATCTTTGAGTACAATGTAAAGCTTTGAAAATGTGTTGACTGTTTTGAAAATGTTTGTTTATAGAGCACTACCAAAAGTGTTACTGATATTATCTTTATTGTTTTCTTGAAAGTTGATTGATATTGATTTTATTAAACCTCAAAGAAAGGGGGATGTAATGATCAATAACATGTCATTCTATAGTGGACACTAGGTGGAGCCGTAGAGCTGTGTAGAGCCGTATATAGCTATATGTATATAAGACTACACTACCCAGCTGTATGTATATTAAGACTACATTACCCATGAGGCACTAGGCTACCCACGAGGCAGCAATCAAGATGGATGCCTCTACAGATACTGTACCTAGTCCACATGTGCTCAATAAAAGTGTCTAGCAAAAGCTAGCTGTGTTCATAATAAAAATGTCTATTTATTAATGAACATAAGAACTGGGTGTGATGACCTAGACCATCTGCATAACTTGGACGCAACGCTACAGAGACTGAGGGATTACGGACTCAGAGTTCGCAGGGATAAATGCGATTTTTTTCAGGCATCAGTTGAGTACCTTGGTCATGTGATCGATGCCACAGGCCTTCACAAGGCACCGTCCAAGCCCAAGGCAATCGTGGATGCCCCAGCACCTGAAAATATCAGCCAGCTGCCGCCTTTTCTATAGTTACTGAACTACTATGGACGGTTCATACCGAACCTAGCCTCGATGCTGAGGCTGCTGCATTGGTTGCTATGTAAAGACAAGAAGTGGGAATGGACTAACAAGTGCCAGGAGGCATTCATGACAGCAAAGGACACGCTCCTGAAGTCCGAGGCTTTGACGCATTTTAACCCTTCATTACCAATACAGTTAGCTTGCGATGCATCGTCATATGGTGTGAGCGGTCATTTCTCATATCATGCCAAACGGAGAAGAGAAGCCAATAGCATTCGCATCTAGGACTTTGAACAGAGCTGAAACTAACTACACCCAAATAGAACGAGAAGCACTGAGCATCGTTTTTGGCGTTCGCAAGTTTCACCAATATTTGTACGGGAGACAGTTCACCCTACTAACAGATCACCGCCCTCTCACGACCATCTTCAGGCCACATACAGGGATTCCATCACTTGCTGCGAGCAGAATGCAAAGGTGGGCGCTGCTGTTGTCTGCACACACATTTGACATTAGATATCGCAAGTCTGACCTGCACGGCAACGCCGACGGTCTTTCCAGTTTGCCGCTGCCTGTCACCAAGCCTATGATGTGTAGCATGGACATCTGCTATTTTAGGCAGGTGGAGAACGCGCCTGTTACTTCGACACAGGTCTGACGAAACACCAGAAATGACCCAGTGTTGTCTGCAGTGCTGGACATCATCGTCAGGGGCAAGCTTGACAGCGATGACCCAAACCTGAAACCATATCTCTTAAGGAGAAACGAACTGTTGGTGCAGTCTGGATGTTTGCTGTGGGGGAGGAGAGTGGTTATTCCACCATCGCTGCGGAAACCAGTGTTACAGCAACTACACTCCGGACACTGCGGAATGGTTCGTATGAAAGAAATAGCGAGGAGCTACTTCTGGTGGCCGGGTATGGATGAACAGATTGAGGACAAAGCTAAAACCTGTTCCTCATGTCAGAGAGTTCATAATGTGTCACAGCTTGCACCTCTTCACCCCTGGGACTTTCCGGAGGAAGCATGGCACCGCATTCATGTAGACTTTGCAGGTCCATTCGAGGAGAGAATGTTCCTGGTGGCTGTTGATGCACACAGTAAATGGCCAGAGGTTGTTATAATGAGGTCCACCACCGCTGAGAAGACCATCGAGAAGTTAGGTGAGGTGTTCAGCCGATTTGGATCTCCGATACAACTTGTCTCAGACAACAGTCCACAGTGGGTGTCACAAGAAATGGCTACATTCCTGCAGGTGAATGGCGTACAACATATCAGGGCTGCACCATACCACCCTGCAACCAATGGTCTAGCTGAGAGGTTTGTTCAGACCATGAAACACTCTCTAAAGGCATCGCAAGGCCAGGGAACGCTTGATCAGCGCCTGAATAGTTTCCTGTTGAGTTACAGGAACACACCACATGCGACCACAAAAGCATCACCTGCCACTCTACTGCTCAAAAGAGAGCTACGAACCAACTTCGACCTGCTGAAACCGCCAAAGGTGAAAGACGTGGTACAGTATCAGCAGGACAAGCAGATCAAGCGACGTGAACAACGCTCCAAAGACAGAGTCTTCAGTCCAGGTGAACATGTGTTGGCACGGAACTACAGTGGTGGACCTAAGTGGGTTCCTGCTACTGTCATTGCACAGACTGGTCCAGTATCCTACACTGTACAGACACCCGAGGACATTGTCTGGAAGAGACACACCGATCAGCTTCTACGAAGTGCAGCAACACCCACTGAACCACCAACAGCAGTTTATCTGCCATTGAGTGACGCTGTGGGTCATCCACCTTCTACACCGAGAAGCTCACTTTCTGAGGAAGCAGCCGCTTCAGCCCCTATCTCATCAGCAAGGGAGACCTGTATACAGGCATCTCAGCCGCCGACACCTGTGTTGACGTCACATGTGAGAGACAATGAACTGGAGAGCCAGGTTGACCGCCGGTATCCTACCAGAGAGCAGTGGGCCCCTATACGTTTGAACTTATAGTTCAGGGGCTTACCCTTTATCTGGGGCAGAATAATCCCCATGGGTATAGCCATGGTTGGAGGAAGTCTACCCTCACTCCCAGGTTATTGTGTTTAAAAAAATGTTGTGGTTCTATTGGGACATCTAATGTAAGAGGGGAGGAGATGGTGTGTATTTTGAATGTTGTATTTGAATTGTCCCACATAGCTTACCGTAGTTGTGATTTGCAATGCACTATGGGAAATAGAGTGCATTAAGTTGAGAAGATTCTCTGGAAAGTGATGGCTGTTAACTGAACTCTGTCTCCTGTGTACTCTCTTAATTGTTATACAAGCAAGGTTATTAAACTCTTGATATTTAACAATCCCCAGGAGACCAACACAGCCTGGTTGCTCATTGCACAGGAGGGCACAAGCAGGGATGTTGTAAGGAGGACCAGACTGCAGTGGCACAAACCTTTCAATGGTCTCAATAGATCATGAAACATTACTGCAAAGCCACACTCAACCTTATCCTGCTGTGCCACTGATCACATCCCCATCACTCTGCCTTCCCTACCCTACTCCTGCACATCCTTACTCACACCAACTTACCTTGCACCTCCACCCATCCCTCTCTATCTACATTATCACTTCCCCATCTCATAAGCCACCCCTCACACTTACTCTCATCCTAGTCCAATCATACCAACTAACAACATACAAGGGTAGACACTTGTGTGTTTTAGCCAATGTTCATGTGAAGTTTTTGTTAATGTGCTGTCAAACATTGAAATCTTTATTTTCAACACTTTGCGTTCTTGGGCAGATTTGTTTGCATCTTTGGAAGTGGCTTAGTGAGTTGCAGTGAATGGTGAGACATAATGGCATCCCCTGCAATGGTGATGAGTGTGAAATGAATGGCTTGGGCATTGTAGCGATGCTATATGATGGTGTGGGGTGGTGCCAATCTGACACACATCATGTGGCAGCCAGGGTATACAGCATCAAGTGAAGTAAATCTGGTCATGGTGAGGCCATCCCTGGCGTCCGGGCAGCATTGTGGTCGGGTGCTAATGCCCTCTGTCCTGTGCAGCTTCAGTTGATTGTGGAGAAGGTTGGTGTTGTTGCTGCTGATGTGCCTGGTTCTGCTGGTGTTGGGGCTGATCGTGGTGGGATTCTGAAGACCAAGGTGAGAGAGTGTAAACCGTACCCATTCTGATGTAATAGATGGCAGGTGAAGGTGAGATGACAGATTTGCTTCTGTCACTGCTGAGAGTGGTTGTTCCAGTGAGGTGGCACTGGATAGAGAGTTGCCTCCAAACATTTGCAAGCTGCATAAAGCTCAATCTGTCTTCCAAATGCAGTAAGCTACAGTTTCTAACCTTGGAAAGTGAACAGCTGTGAGATGGGAGCTTTTATACAACTTTTGCTGCTGTCAGATAATCAGATAATTCAATGCTGAATCCACTCACAACATGCTGAGCTGACGTGATGCCCGAGCAGCGGGGAAGCTGTGGTGGAACACGTAAAATTGAAAGGGAAGCTTAAAATAGTTTTTAATTGCCTCTTAATAATCTCTCTCTAATGATCTAAATTGCCTTCCCCGCTGCTTGGTGTCGGGTCTGTTCAGCGATGACAGACCTGACATCTGGGAGACTAGCGTGGAGGCGGCTTGACAACAAGTTCCATATCCGGTCAAAAAAATGTTTTCCCACTGACCCACTATCAAACACGCCCTCTGACCCCACCGAAAAATTCCCCCCATAGTGACTAGGTAAGTACGATTTGCAAAACCTTGCTAGCTGCACTTTTAGGTCATTGTTGCCAACGTTCTTCTGGTTAGTTCTTGCTGTGAATTCAGACATTGAGCAGACATCGTTGTCACCTGGAACCGCCGATCAGCTCTTTATATTGCTTCTCCTGAAACTTTGCACCATTCATCAGTTGCCTTTCTGCTTCACACTATTTGTTGACACATTCTCTGGAGTAAAGTTGTTTAGACATGTATCTTAGTAATCTGAAACTTCCTAGCATGTCCATATGGCTTGTTGAGGTAATTCACATTAATCTTCATTGTCTACCTTTGTGGTTTCTTCAGGTCAGAAAGTTTTCTTGTAGCTCCTGCCGCTGTCAGGAGATGTGTTGCACTCTAGCTTTGTGCCTGGCACACCTGATGGTCATTTTCAGCATTCACATCCACCCTGAGGATATTATTTCATCTGCTCCATAGTGCCATCCACTGGAGCCTACAAGGCCTCGCCAGTGAATCGTGTCTTTCTCTTGCTTTCTGTGCTCCAGTACCAAATGCCTGATGTGCTTCATTAACAAAAATTATTGTGTACTCCACAGCTCGAGTCACAAAATATTGCCATTTTAAACTACTTAAGTGGCTCGTTTGCCTAACGAGAGGCCTAGTAGCTTTAATTAGGTGTGTTCTACTTGCCTCATCAGTGGTGTGTGCATTCTAGCAGCATTGATCTCTTGGGAATTGTATTGTTCAACATAGTTTATGCCAATGATTTCTTTACTAAAGCCTATGGGAGGGGAAAACACCACGGCAACACCTGAGTGAACAATTCCACCTTGTGTACGAGTATTATCGGAAGTTAAAAGGGAATTGTTGGGGTGGGATTTTGTTTACTATAAAATTATTATCCCTTGTCAACTATTCACTTAAGACGATGCAGGCAGTTTTATTTCTCTCTGCTCCAGTTGCAGGGCTCTCAGTCATACAGTTTGTAGTTGCTCTGATGTTTACTTGATGTGATGGATCAAGCGACTGGGACCTCTGTTACATGATTTTCATACACAGTAGGGACCTAATAAATAATGTACATTGCTGTTTTCAAGCCTTCCCTATGTTTTAATGACATTAGCAAACAGCAGTAATTTTGCTGCATGGAAATGATAACATTCCACAGTTTATTTAAAATCTGCTTAAGCTATTATGTATATTTTAACCCTGTTGAAGAAAACTGCAGACTTTAGGATATGATTTTAATAGAAGGAAATTGTATTCAGCCCACGACCAATCTGCTGACTTCCTACAAACTGCCTGTCAATATTGTGTCAGTTTCAGACATGGGGGTGGGGGAGAGAATTTTAATCCCAAAAAACGGGTGGGTTGGGGTCAGGTGGGAAATTAAAGTGTTGAAAATCTGAATCCCGACCAGAACCAGCCTCCAACCCGCCCACTTCTGGTTTTAACGGAGGCAGGCAGCCAACCCGCTGCCAGGAGGCGGGCCGTTCATTTAAATATTATAATGAGGCCAGCTTGCCTCAGATTTAACCTGCATTTTAAATTTAGCTGTAGCTGGTTGGGTTTCGCAGGTCTCGGGGAAACCTAACCGCTAATGGAAGTGCTGGATCCAGGAGGTAAGTCCCTGCTGAACCCACCCCTTGCGAGGCTTAAGATTTTTCACCCCCTGCCCCCATCCTCTCAGGCCTCCAATTGCCTTCCCGGACTCCCCCCACCCCGATCATTCTCCAGGCCGGCTCAGTTTTCTGCCTCCCTGCACACACCCACCCCCGAAAACTCTCCAGGTCAGCTCTGTTCCCTCTCTCCCTCCTCTGTGCAGCCCAGTGCCGCAGGCCTACCCGCCTGCAGCCAGCCAGCCTCTCCATCTGACTGGCTGCGGTGGGTAACAGAGGTGTCAAATGCAAATCAGGCTTTGCCGTTAAATTCGTCAGGGCCTACAGGCAACCTGTTCTCCCGGGTTTCCCATCCGTCTCTGGGCAACCTGCCCCGCTCCCAGACCCGCCTCCCGATTAAAATCTCAGCCGTGAAATCTAATTCTGTTTAGTGGGGGGGAATGTAAACCTATCAAATTAATTCATTTAAATGTAATTATGTTAATTCACTGTCTTACTGGTAAATAAACCAATAAAAATTTTCATGAGCTTAAGAATGAAGTATTGGCCTCTTTTGGGGGCAATTTCAAAATCCGGAATTTGTGATTCTTTCACACTGCACTATTATTCACAGCAGGTTTGCATAATTTAGTATGATATATGCAAGGTGCTATGAATTCATGATTAAGGGAGATTAAAGAGTTTTTCCCCTGCCCAGAAACCTGAATATTCACTGCTGTCATACTAAAAAGACAGTGCCTGCTGGAATTTAGCTTTGAAACTACAACGTGTTGAAAGTTCATTTTAAAGTAAGCTATTATTCCCAAAGGATTATGTTTGAAATAAAGCCTTTTAAGGAGATTGAGGTCGAGTTCATTAACTGAACACTTTGAGGTAGAAATTAGTATGCATTGTCCCCTATTTCTGGGCACAAAAACAGGGTTGGAAGGACCAATTTCGGGCAGTCATATCTCATGTCCGATCACTCCTGGAAGTGCACCGACTGCCAAATTGGCAGCCAGCAAATTCAGAGTAGCAGGTCACCCACCTAAAACAGGTGTTATGCCCCTTGGTTATGCTAATCTGTGGCATAACATCTGTTTCGGGATCCCAATGCCAAATAGGGTAAAAATGGAGTGGAGCATGCATTGCACGATACCCGAATGTGGAGCACTCCTGCACCGCCTGATACTTTGGATTTACAGTGTAACACGCGATGATAAATCATAATTCATGTTCTAGATTTTTTATAAAGAACACTATTTGATTGCTTCGAACTGCTCCCGCTCTGCCTGAGTTCCAACAATACAATGGCACCACATCACTGTTGGGAGTTTTGGGCCCTTTAAGTTCTTTTTGGATGGACAAGCTGAGATGGGCCGAGTGGCCTTGCTCATCTGTATCGGTCTTATGATCTTATAAAGATCATCCCCTCTCAGTGCAAACTTGTTTTGTCATCTTTAAACTGGGTTGGAATATAGTTCTAGTTATATTGATGTGCTCTTAGTGTACCCCTCTACAGTGCTAATAGCGGTTATAATTATTTTATTAACTCGTCATACTGAGAAGAAATAGTCTTTCACAAAGTCTGAATGAGACTTGTGAAAGGTTAAATTCTGTTGACCGAGTTTTATCAGAGCTTTGATGGTATTAAATGGAAGTCTCCGATAGTCAACTTTAAACTAAAAAGATTGCATTACCCATCAGTTACTCTCTTGGTTGGTTATCTTTCCAATTGAGCTGTGTTCCATCAGTGTATATTTTATAATAAAATCTGTGCATTCAACGATTCATAGACTTTATCTACCAGGAATCTAATTAGTTTATGTTGGCAAGGCGTCATTGCTGAGTGTCTGACCAGATTCAAGATGGCAAAATGGGCAGGTTTTTGGTAGAGTGTAATGTTTTTTTGGCAGAATCATTTATTGAGCAATTTATTCTGTTCTTTTGCCCTTGGACTTTTCGAAGATCAGATTAAAAAGCTTTTAAAACAGATTGTC
The DNA here is from genome assembly GCF_052327205.1 of Somniosus microcephalus. Classification (NCBI taxonomy): domain Eukaryota; kingdom Metazoa; phylum Chordata; class Chondrichthyes; order Squaliformes; family Somniosidae; genus Somniosus; species Somniosus microcephalus. The sequence goes on along the minus strand of NC_140990.1, from coordinate 210,475,301 downwards.
TTGTATTTTGAGACTGAATACTGTCACATGAAGGATGATTACAGAAAAATGTACATGTTATATGGAAATAAATAAAATAGTAAATTCCATTGAATGTTAGTATTACATTTTGGGCTTTTTCCCCAACATGTTTACTTGTGTAAAGAACAGTTCCATTAGCAGACCGAGTCGCCAATGAGCTGAAGCCTGCGCCTTTTATTCTCCGCCTATTTTGGGTCAGCACAGCATAAGTCCAACCATTAACTCTGAATCACAGTAAACTGCCCATTGGAAGAGATATAGGATGTCCTCCTCATTCTTCTGACTCATCACATAGTGGAAAGTACCACACCACTAGACCTCTGCATACAATCTAAAACTACTGTTCAGATTAATTTAAAGATAAAATAATATGTGGAACCAGAAGGCAAGGTACTATGCTGTACAATAATCAAACTTGCACTATTTATATTGCATTAAAAATCATGCATAGGGCACACATTTCCAGTCCACAAACCTTTCTTCCTGTGTCACAGTTTTGAGTCACATTTTTATGTCACTATTTAACACTGGTTCCCTGGGCTGCCCCTACAGCTGATGTCAGTGCTTCCAGTAATACTAATTGGCATAAACACCTCTATTCTTATAAAACCTCCTGAAATTTTTCCAGCTTCTTTGAGCAAGTATTTTTTTACATAGAGAATACCTAACAGAACTCTATCCACACTCTTCTCATAATGGAAGCACAATGATTAGAAAGCTGAAGACTGACCGACTGTATGGCCTAACTTTTTGATACGTTGGATCCCTTTGGCAAAGTCAGTTTCTTTTGAAGACTGTCTTTAACACAGGATCATAACAAAAAATGGGTTAATGAATCAAAAAATGAAAATGCTGAAAACATCCAGCAGGCCAGTCAGCATATCTATGGAGAGCACATGTTTCGGGTGTAGCCCTTCATCAGAACTGGAAAAATAAACAACATTTAAGTAGGAACAGAACAAAGGGAAGGGGGGGGGGAACGCGAGAGAAGAAGGAATGGGTTGAATGACCTATAAAGTGCTTCAAAGAAAAACAGGAGATGGTTAAATGACTGAAGTGATGTTGACCTGGGATGATGGGAAGAAGCATAAAAGAAATTAAAGACATAAAGGATTTCTGCTCAGTAGCGTTGGTTTTCTCAGCGCAATTTGCCTGAAATCGGTGTAAACCGCGCAGAAGATCGTGGAACCTTAAGCGCAAGTTACATTCAGCGCAAATCAAGTTTCCACGGTCTGTTGCACTAGTTTAAAAAACATCCCGCTAGAAGCCAGCCCTGCCCAAAAAACTACCCCGCCTCCAGGCTGAGTTAATGATCATTGCGAATTTCCGCTAATTGCGCTCATCTGCAGGCCTTCAAGATGGCCCTTAAAATGAAGCTGGTTCTTTTGGGTGCAAGGACACTAATAGGCATATTTTAAAAGCTTTTGAATGTAATTTTTTTTTTAATTTCTCAAACTGACTACTGTACTCCAATATAACAGGCAAATGGTTCTGTGTATTTTTTTAAAGTCAGTTTTAGTCATTTAAAATCAGGTTACTCACAGGTGCTGGATTGACACTGTGATTAAAAATGCTTATTTTTAGTGATAAACCCATTTTCAGCTGTTACTCAAACTGCACCAAGTTACCACTCTTAAATATATCAAGGAATATTTTTTAAAGCAATTATTCAAATGGGTTTGAGCCAAATTTCGAGGGGGTGAAAAACTTCTCAACAGGCACAATTGGCACCCGAATCGCCAATTGCACCCAAAGCGGAAACTCTACACGAGAGAAAAATCGAAGTGTACACTAGCCGAGGCAATGGGGCTCAAAGTCAGATCTGGGCTCGAACCAGGAGAAGCTGCCAAAGCGGAACGAGAGCCAGCAGTGTGAGGAAGAAAAGCAGGCCAAGACCCTGGGTGTAGACTCCCCTGTTGGCACGGTGTTTCGAGAGGGTTCCCACTCCAAACGCCTCTTTCGCTCCCAAAATACCAACACGCCCATGGACTACTGTCCCTTCTCACATGATTTTACATCTTTTCAACTAGCCTGTTTTAACAGCCTCCAACATTTAGAAAGTAGCCCTGCAGAGGAAACCAACAATGGGTGGCATTTTGGTTAGCCAGAGGTGGCTACCAACTGACAAACACATTTAGGTCAGACATCCATATTGAATTAGTTGATGAGGGCTAATTGCATTGTAACCAGCCATGTGTACTGCTCCTCTGCTAACCAGCTTTACTTAGAGCAAAGGACATTTCAGGCACCCTAGAGCTGATGCTTTGTTTAATATTGGTTTCCCTTAAATATTTAATATCCTATCAATCCAAAGATATAAACAAACCCTATTTTTTGCTTAGCTGAATACCACAGAGTGGGATACCGGGCAGTTAACGGATGCATTCATTAAAATAAATTTTGATTGATCATTTTCCTTTAAGCGAACACTATGCAGATGAATAGGAATACAGTGAATGCGAGAATGGTGTGTACTTATCAATATAAATTCCAGATAACTTCCTTTGTCTGCCTTTTTAAAAACAACTGGCTCCCTGTGGAATGAGTGCCACAGGCAGATATGTTGGAATGACTGAATCAACTCTGAATTCTCTTAGTGTGTTGTTTCATACCATCATAGGGGTGATAGATCAGCATGTTAACGTCTAATTAAAGGCCGAATTGATTTTTAGTTTTCAATTCTCAATCTTCAATTCAGTTAAAAATTGGAAAGACCGAAGCCATCGTCTTCAACCCCCACCACAAAGCCTGTACCCTCACCTCCGATTCCACCCTCCTCCACGATCAGTCTCGGGTTGAACCAGACCGTTTGCAATCTTGCTGCCCTTTATGACCACGAGCTAAACTTCCATATTCCCTCCATCACGAAGATTGCCTACTTCCACCTCTAATATTGATTGTCTCCACCCTGCCTCAGCTCATCTGCTATTGAAACCCTCATCCATGCCTTTGTCACTTCCAGTTTTGATTATTCCAGTGCTCTCTGATGCGCCTCAATAACTTCAAGGCTCAAAGTTAACTGGATAAAACAAGGCTTTTATTAGCAAAGAAAGATGCCTGTGGCTTCACCTAGCATTCGACTGTTCTGCTGTAAGACAAGCCTGGGCTTGTTTTAAGTAGGGCCAGGTATGGGCGGAGCCGACACATCCAATGGGGAGAAAGGGGGCGGTGCACTATATACAATACAAGGTAAAACACCGGAGCAAGCAATACAATATGTGCAGTTAAATACAGAGTCTGATGAATGACATATTTCATCACATTCACCCCTTCTACAGATTTAGTCTGTCCGGGGGTGTGATAGTCCTCTGTGACCGACGTAACGGTTGCGGTGCCGCGGGTGCCGGCTGGGTGTCCCGGGTGACCACCTGGGTCTCTGCCGGGGGTGCCACCGGGGTTGTTGAAGGAGTAGGTGGTGGGGGTACCGTTGGCTGGTGTTCTTCCGGGGGTGATGAAAGAATAGTGGGTGGAGTGGGTGGGTAATAGTTGTTGTGGTTGTTGTTGTAGTCGTTGTTGCTGTTGTTACCGGCTGGGGCGAGGTCTTTTATGGACACAGTGTCCTCCCGTCCGTCGACGTGCCGGACATACGCATATTGTGTGTTGGCGTGAAGCAGGTGCACTGGCTCCACGAGAGGGTCCGTCTTGTGGCCCCTCACATGCTTCCGCAAAAGTACCGGACCTGGGGTGGAGAGCCATGACGGTATGGATACGCCTGAGGTGGATTTCCGGGGAAACACAAACATTAGCTCATGAGGCGTGGCATTAGTGGCGGTACACAATAGTGACCGTATTGAGTGGAGCACATCTGGGAGGACTTCCTGCCAGCGGGAGATAGGGAGGCCCTTGGTCCTTAGAGTTAGGGTGACTGCCCTCCATACTGTCCCATTCTCTCGCTCCACCTGACCGTTACCCCGGGGGTTGTAGCTGGTGGTACGGCTCGTGGCAATCCCCTTGGACAGCATGTACTGGCGTAGCTCTTCACTCATGAAGGACGCCCCCCTATCCGTGTGGATATAGCTTGGCATACCGAACAGGCAGAACAGGCTGTTGAGGCATTTAATGACCGTGGCGCTGGTCATGTCTGGGCAGGGGAAGGCGAATGGGAAACGGGAGTATTCGTCCACAATGTTCAGGAAGTAAACATTGCGGTCGACTGACGGGAGGGGGCCCTTGAAATCTAAGCTAAGCCGCTCAAAGGGCCATGTAGCTTTGATTAGGTGGGCTCTATCAGGGCGGTAGAACCGAGGCTTGCAAGAGCGGCAGTTTCTGGTCAGGGACCGAACTTCCTCAATCGAGTAGGGTAAGTTGCGGGACTTTATGAAGTGGAACAGCCGTGTGACCCCTGGGTGGCAGAGGTCGTTGTGGAGGATCTGTAGCCGATCCCCGGTGGCGTTGGCACACATCCCTCGAGAGAGGGCATCGGTGGATTCGTTAAGGGCCCCCGGCCGGTATATGATGTCGTACTCGATCCGCCACCTAAGAATCTTATCATTTTTAATCTTCCCCCTCTGTTTATTATTGAACATAAACGCTACCGACCGCCGGTCGGTAAGTAGGGTGAAGCGTTTGCCGGCTAGGTAGTGCCGCCAGTGGCGCACTGCCTCCACGATGGCTTGGGCCTGCTTTTCCACGGAGGAGTGTCTGATCTCGGGCCCCTGGAGGGTCTTTGAGAAGAAAGCTACGGGCTGCCCCGCCTGGTTGAGGGTGGCCGCCAAGGCAAAGTCAGACGCATCACTTTCCACTTGAAAGGGAGTGTTCTCGTCCACTGCCTGTAGCGTGGCCCGCTCAATATCCTGCTTAATGCTTTTGAAGGCAGCATGGGCCTCAGCAGAGAACGGGAAAGAGGATGCTTTCAAGAGGGGGCGGGCTTTATCGGAGTAGTTGGGGACCCATTGGGCATAATACGAGAATAACCCCAGGCACCTTTTCAGGGCTTTGGGAGTGTTGGGCAGGGGCAGCTCCCGTAGGGGGCGCAATCGGTCGGGGTCTGGTCTGATTTCCCCATTCTCCACCACGCTGCCTAGTATGCAGAGGCGCGTGGTGTTGAAAACGCACTTGTCCTCGTTGTAGGTGAGGTTGAGTTTTTGTGCGGTTTTCAGAAACCTCGCGAGGTTTGAGTCGTGGTCCTGTTGGTTGTGGCCGCAGATGGTGACGTTGTCGAGATAGGGGAAGGTTGCCTGCAAGTGGTGGTCATCGACCATGCGGTCCATCTCCCTCTGAAAGACCGAGACCCCATTCGTCACCCCAAAGGGGACTCTGAGGAACTGGTAGAGGCGTCCGTTTGCCTCGAAGGCGGTGTACGAACGGTCCTCTGGTCTGATAGGGAGCTGGTGGTACGCTGACTTGAGGTCGATAGTGGAGAACACCCGGTATTGGGCGATTTGGTTCACCATCTCGGATATGCGGGGTAGCGGGTAGGCATCTAGTTGGGTATAGATGTTGACTGCTTGACTATAGTCAATCACCATCCGCTTCTTCTCGCTACCCCTCACCACCACCACTTGGGCGCGCCACGGGCTGTTGCTGCGTTCAATAATGCGCTCCCTCAGGAGCCTGTCTACCTCGGTCGCGATAAACCGCCTGTCCTCCCAGCTGTACCTCCTGCTTTTGGTCGCTATTGGCCGGCAGTTAGGGGTAAGGTTCGCGAATAGCGAAGGTGGCTTTACCTTCAGGGTAGCCAGACCGCACACTGTGAGGGGCGGCTGGGTCCCACCGAAATTGAGCGTGATGCTTTGGTGGCGGCACTGAAAATCCAGGCCCAAGATCACGCTCACACATAAATCCTTCATAATTAACAGTTTAAAATTATTATATACAGTGCCTTTAACGGACAATCGTACCGCGCAGTAACCCGCAATAGTCGATATCTGGGTTTTGTCGGCCATAGAGATCGTGCCCTGAGTAGGGACTATAGTTAGAGAGAGTCGTTGTACCAGATCAGGGTGAATGAAGCTCTCCGTGCTCCCGCTGTCAATTAAACATTTAACCTTGCACCCGTTTACCTCGATGTCCACCATCGATTTGGATAGTGGGTGCGGTCTGGACTGGTCCACTGTGATCGACGCCACTGTAGGGCCCTGATCGGGACAAGATGGTGGGCCACACGAGGCCGGGTAAGATGGCGTCCACGATGTCTGCTCGCGAGATGGCGGACCCCACGAGGTCGGACAAGATGGCGTCCAAGATGGCCGCTCCCACGGCGCGCACGCGGCGGTGGCGGTTTTGCCTGCGGGGTTCCCTCTGCACACCTTCCCAAAGTGCCCCTTCTTACCGCACTTACAGCAGGTGGTGCCTTTCGCCGGGCACAGGTTCCTGGTGTGCTTTGGCTGCCCGCAGAAGTAGCATTTGGGGCCCCGATGCGTCGCGGCGGTCGTAGGGCTTCTGGGGGGAGAGCAGGGCCCCGATGGTGTTGGGCTACCGGGCGGGGAAGCAGAGGCGGCGTGGGCCGCGCGGCCTGACGAGTAGGAGTCAGAGTTCTTCTGAGCCACATCCAGCGATCGCGCTGTGTCCACAGCCTGTGTCAGATCTAGGCCCGTTTTCTCTAGCAGTCTCTGCCGGATGTAATTAGAGCTAAGGCCTGTGATAAAGGCATCCCGAATAAGCTCGTCTGTGTATACCGTGGCTTTCATGTCTTTGCATTTGCAGTCTTTGCCAAGCACTTTTAGGGTGACTAGAAAGTCCTCTAGCGACTCTCCGGGTCGCTGTGTGCAGGTAGCAAGCAGATGCCTGGTGTACACCTTGTTGGTAGGCCACTGATAGTGGGCCTTTAGAATGTTGCAGGCATCCAGGTAGGTGGTGGCGTCTTGGATGAGTGGAAAAACCCGGTGGCTTACCCGATTCTGCAGGATCCCGAGTTTCACATCTCCGGTGGCTTTAGAGGCTGTGACAGCTTCGGAGTTGGCCATAAAAAATTCCAAGCACTGAAACCAGTGTCCAAACCGTGCCGATGCATCCGAAGCATGCGGGTCCAAATCCAAGCGTTCCGGTTTCAAAAGTTGATCCATCGTTAAAAGTTTGCTAATAAAATTGATGCGCCTCAATAACTTCAAGGCTCAAAGTTAACTGGATAAAACAAGGCTTTTATTAGCAAAGAAAGATGCCTGTGTCTTCACCTAGCATTCTGCTGTTCTGCTGCAAGACAAGCCTGGGCTTGTCTTAAGTAGGGCCAGGTATGGGCGGAGCCGACACATCCAATGGGGAGAAAGGGGGCGGTGCACTATATACAATACAAGGTAAAACACCGGAGCAGGCAATACAATATGTGTAGTTAAATACAGAGTCTGATGAATGACATATTTCATCACACTCTCCTAGCCAGCTTCCCATCCTCCACTCTCGATAAACTTCAGCTCATCCAAAACTCTGCTGCTTGCACCAAGTCCCGTTCATCAATTACTCCTGTCCTTAGTGACCTACATTGGCTCCCGGCCCCCAACGCCTCAAATTTAAAATGACCATTCTCATGTTCAAATTCTTTCATGGTCTCTCTCCTCCCTATCTCTGCCACCTTCTCCAGCCCTACAACCTTCCCAGAACTCTCTGTACCCAGAACTCTGGCCTCTTGATTATCCCCCACTCCCTTTGCCCCATCATTGGCAACCGTGTCTTCAACCATCTAGAACCTAAGCTCTGGGATTCCCTCCTTAAACCTTTCTGCCTCTCAACCTCTCTTTCCTCCTCAAGACCCTCCTTAAAACCTACCTCTTTGACCAAGCTTTTAATCACCCCTCCTAATATCTCCTCTTTTGACTCGGTAACAATTTCTGCCTTATTACTATTCTGTGAATTGCCCTGGGATGCTTTTCTATGTTACTGGTGCTCTATAAATCCAATTTCTACTTAATTTACTGACATACTCAGGAGCAAAGAATCATAGAATGGTTACAGCACAGAAGGAGGCCATTCAGCCCGTCGAGCCCATGCCATCTCTCTGCAAGAGCACTTCAGCTAGTCCCACTCCCCCACCCTTTCCCCATAACCCTGCAAATTTGTTTCCTTCAGGTACTTATCCAATTCCCTTTTGAAAGATACAATTGAATCTGCCTCCACCACCCTTTCAGGCAGTGAATTCCAGATCTTAACCACTCGCTGTGTAAAAAAGTTTTTTCTTATGTCGCCTTTGGGTTCTTCTGCCAATCACCTTAAATCTATGTCCTCTGATTCTCGACCCTTCCGCCAATAGGAACAGTTCCCTCTATCTACTTTGTCTAGATCCTTCATGATTTTGAACACCTCTATCAAATCACCTCTCAACCTTCTCTGCTCTAAGGCGAACAACCCCAGCTTCTCCAGTCTATCCACATAACTGAAGTCCCTCATTGCTGAAACCATTCTTGTAAATCTTTTCTGCACCCTCTCTAAGGCCTTTACATCCTTCCTAAAGTGCGGTGCCCAGAATTGGACACAATACTTCAGTTGAGGCTGAACCAGTGTTAGAAATCAGTGGTGTCCAAAACGTATATGGTTATGCGGATAAAATTGTGACGCGAATAATGCCGTGTTTACATGATGGTATTAGAACTGGAGACAAAAAGTCTCTTCAGACTAGTATTATTAGAATAATTGGATAGATGCTTAGAATCTGCTTGTGTTTTGGTTCTCTGCGGATGTTATAGCATTCCGCACTGTGTCGGTCATAAACAATCTTGCTTTCAAGCTAACTACCTGCTGTTCTCCAGTTAGGATTTCAACTTTTTTTATGTATCTCTAATTTGACCAACTAAGGCCCAATGCCTACGTTTCTTCTATCATTACTAATAACCATGTTATAATACTAAGGAAGGAATCAGAGTTAGCTTCATAGAACTGCTTGCGAAGATAATTAAAAGTTAATTAGTATAAAAGATAGAGGGGGAAAAATTCAGTATCGCCCCGTTTGGGGCGCCATTATTGGCCGTGCGCAAAGTTTAGCGCCTGGCGCTAATTATCGCCTCCAATGGCAAACTTGGCTTTTATCGCCCCTGGAGGTGATTGGAGCGCCGCAAAGGCCAAGGAGCAAAGTGCTACCTCAGAGCGCTGGCGAATCTCATGTGCTGTCAGTCAGCAATGGAACACAGACACACTGGCGCCAGCCAGTTCTTAAAGGAGAGTTCTGACGAAAGGTCATCAACCTGAAACGTTACCTCTGTTTCTCTCTTCACAGATGCTGCTTGACCTGCTGCGTTTCTCCAGCATTTTCTGTTTTTATCTTAAAGGGGAGGGTTGATTTTGCTCTCCATCCACATCCTGCTCATTGCAGCCTTGAATCTCGGCCTGGAGAGACCTGTACATCAAATCTGCCCAGGGAAAGAGCTCAGAGTGCAGCCCCCACAGTCTCTTCTAAATTGATACAAGGAAGGGCAAATCAAAATGAACCTGCAAAATGCTGCTCAGTACCCAAAACTCCTTCACACAGCGTTGAATCTCTCCAGAAGTCTCTCTCTCTCTTTCAGAATACGTGGTGCAAAAATGTCACCAACAAAAAATGGCAGGAAGCGGTTGCCTTTAAATAGCGCTCCCCCAGTCCCTTCCTGACTGCAAAACGCTCCCCTCAACCTGTCGTTGCTAGCGGCAGGCGGTAAGGCAGGGGGCACCACTCAATATCCGATCCGGGGTGCTACCGGGGCGTTGTGCACTCAACTGACGTCACGATCTGCGGGCGCAGGAGATCGTGGCGGTAGTGTTTAGTGACACCGCAAAATGTCTAGTTAATTTCGTGAGCGGCGCAAACAGCGCCGCGCCCGGGCGCTAGTTGCTTTGCGCCCCATTAGCACCCTCTTAAGGCGCTAATGGGAGGCGCAAACCAACTGAATTTTTCCCCCATAGAATAAAAGGAATTTAGGTATCCATCACAGGATGGAACAGTGTTAGATTAAAAGGAGATAGTTTGGTTAACGGCAGGATGAGCAAAACAATGCTGATGTGGGCCCCTTGATGGAGAGGGTGCGAGATCAGACCTTGTACTTGCTGTGCCAGGGAGGATAGGGACAAAGAGAAATAACACGAATTCTAATGGAGGAACCTTCAAAATATAAAAACAAGAAAGGACATGAGACCACTTTGAGGGAGGGCTTTCACCTAAGAATTGAGACAAAGAACTCGACGTGCCATTGGGCACTGAGTTTTTAGGGGAACCTCTATAGGTTAAATGGTCTTGTCAATAATTTGGCCCTAGGCCCACCCTAAAAAGAGAATACGAGAAAGACCTGAACAGCCCTTAGCACAGACGGTGGATGGGAGAGCCATACAAAAGTGGGGCTGGTCCAACACTCTTCCGGGAGCGGACTCAACCCATTCTGGAGATTCTAGAAGAGAGGGAGAAAGACTGTAAGCCGGAGAACTGTTCGTGCACATCAGCCGTCTCTGATCGGGACCGGTACCAGCTGCTTGTCACGGTCGTATGTTTTTGCTGTATAACTAGTGTGTTATATTCCGTCTTAAACTCTGATTAAACACAATATTCCCACCATATTGGTTTGCAGTCGATCCTGATAATTTGAAAGAGATTGGTAATCTCTACAAACTAACAGTGGTGAGTCAGGCAGGAGTTCAAAAGGGTTATTGTGGAGAAATTAGTTGGGAGGGGTTTGGTCTATATTGGCTTGTAAAGCAAAAACAAAATGGCGGGTGCTTATTATTGTAAGAGATAAAGTTGCGAACAGTCTCTCAGAGAAGTTAGGGGTCAAGTGGGCCCAAGAGGTTATCGGAGTTGTCCAAAAGGAAGGATTTAGTACTCCAAGTGCTTGAACGAGATAGCATCCCAAGTGAATGAGAAGAAAATTAAACTTGTGGAAGCCGGATAGAAACTGGCTTACACAACCCACCTCTGCGCCAAATGCGAAGAATTGAGAAACAAACGGGATAGAGAGGAGAAGCATAAAGAGCAGGAGAGAGAGCAGGAGATAGAGAGGGGAAAAAATCTAAGATGCATGCTAACCAATCTGAAAATAAATTAATCTATGGTGAAATAAAGAAAGGCAAAAAGGAAAGATTCTGTCCCTTTTCTACTTTCAGTGTAGTGTCCCTTTAACAAAAAAAGCATGTATTAATGTTTCGAAGCTAAAAGCTGAGGAAAACAAAAAAAGTTTGTTTAACAAAAGATTGAGTTTCAGTCTAAAATTTAACCTTGGAGTCTCGGTCACTATTGTGAAATTTCCAAAGCAGTTTGATTTGATTTGTTTGCATGTGGAAAAAAACATGACCCTTCATGATTTTGAATACCTCTATCAAATTCCTCTCAACTTTCTCTGCTGTAAGGAGAACAACCCTAGCTTCTCCAGTCTATCCACGTAACTGAAGTCCCTCTTCCCTGGAACCATTCTAGTAAATCTTTTCTGCACCCTCTCCAAGGCCTTCATATCCTTCCTAAAGTGCGGTGCCCAGAATACTCCAGTTGAGGCCGAACCAGTGTTTTATAAAAGTTCATCATAACTTCCTTGCTTTTGTACTCCATGGGCTGGAGTTTCTCAATGGAGATGAGTTGGAGGCGGGACTGCTGCTTGTCGTGTCAATGTCCCGCCTCCATCCTCGTCTGACCAACCAGAGGGATTTTCCCCTGATTGTCCCTGTGGGCTCAGCAAGCCAATTAGGGAGGAGGTCACTGACAGAGCACGTCAACGTCAGATGTGCTATCTGTCAAGACTTCTTGGAAGAAGAAATGTCAGCATTTGACAGCTCTGTACACCCAAGTCTAAGTCATTAATATATATCAAGAAAAGCAGCGGTCCTAGTACTGACCCCTGGGGAACACCACTGTATGCCTTCCTCCAGTCCAAAAATCAACCATTCACCACTACTCTCTATTTCCTGTCACTTAGCCAATTTCGTATCCATGCTGCCACGGTCCTTTTTATTCCATGGGCTTCAACTTTGCTGGCAAGCCTATTATGTGGCACTTTATCAAACACCTTTTGGAAGTCCATGTACACCACATCAACCGCATTGCCCTCATCAACCCTCTCTGTTACCTCATCAAAAAACTCCATCAAGTTAGTTAAACAGGATTTGCCTGTAACAAATCTGTGCTGCCTTACCTTAACTAATCCATACGTCTCCAAGTGAGTGTTAATTTTGTCCCAGATTATCATTTCTAAAAGCTTCCCCACTACTGAGGTTAAACTGACTGGCTGGGTTTTTCCTTACACCCTTTTTTGAACAAGGGTGTAACATTTGCAATTCTCCAGTCCTCTGGCACCAGCCCCGTATCCAAGGAGGATTGGAAGATTATGGTCAGTACGTCCGCAATTTCCACCTTTACTTCCCTCAGCATCCTAGGATGCATGCCATCCAGTCCTGGTGACTTATCGACTTTAAGTATAGCCAGCATTTCTAGTACCTCCTCCTTATCAATTTTTGCTAGAGTCCATTATAAAAGATGTAATAGCAGAGCACTTGGTAAGCAGTGACAGGATCAGACAAAGACAACATGGATTTACAAATGGTAAATCATGCTTGACTAATCTACTGGAATTTTTTGAGGATGTAACTAGTAAAATAGATAAGGGAGAACCAGTGGATGTGGTGTATTTGGACTTTCAGAAGGCTTTCGATAAGGTCCCGCATAAGAGATTAGCATGTAAAGTTAAGGCACATGGGATTCGGGGCAAGGTATTGACTTGGATAGAGAACTGGTTGGCAGACAGAAAGCAAAGAGTTGGAATAAACGGGTCTTTTTCCGAGTGGCAGGCAGTGACTAGTGGCATACCGCAGGGATCGGTCCTTGGACCCCAGCTATTCACAATATATATTAATGATGTAGACAAGGGAACTAGATGTAATATCTCCAAATTTGCAGATGACACAAAGCTGGGTGGGCATGTGTGCTGTGAGGAGGATGCCGAGAAATTACAAGATGATTTGGACAGGTTGGGTGATTGGGCAGAAGCATGGCAGATGCAATATAACGTGGATAAATGTGAGGTTATCCACTTTGGTGGCAAAAATAGGAAGGCAGATTATTATCTGAATGGCAATAGATTGGGAGAAGGGGTAGTGCAACGAGACCTGGGTGTTCTTGTGCACCAGTCACTGAAGGTAAGCATGCAGGTGCAGCAGGCAGTTAAGAACGCAAATGGTATGTTGGCCTTCGTAGCGAGAGGTTTTGAGTACAGGAACAAGGATGTCTTTCTGCAGTTGTACAGGGCCTTGGTGAGACCACATCTTGAGTATTCTGTGCAGTTTTGGTCGCCTTATCTGAGGAAGGATGTTCTTGCCATGGAAGGAGTTCAGCGAAGATTCACCAGGTGATACCTGGGATGGCAGGAATGACGTATAAGGAGAGATTGGGACGATTGGGCTTGTACTCGCTGGAGTTTAGAAGAATGAGAGGGGATCTCATTGAAACTTATAAAATTCTGACAGGGCTGGACAGACTAGATGCAGGAAGGATGTTCCCGATGGTCGAGGAGTCTAGAACCAGGGGTCACAGTCTAAGGATAAGGGGTAGGCCTTTTAGGACAGAGATGAGGAGGAATTTCTTCACGTAGAGAGTGGTGAACCTGTGGAATTCTCTACCACAGAAGGCAGTCGAGGCCAATACATTAAATATATTCAAGAAGGAGTTGGATATATTTCTTAAGGCTAAAGGGATCAAGGGGTATGGGGAAAAAGCAGGGACCGGGTACTGAATTTGGATGATCAGCCATGATCGCATTGAATGGCGGCGCAGACTCAAGGGGCCGAATGGCTTACTCCTGCTCCTATCTTCTATGTTTCTATATACCTGTAGAAGTTCTTACTATCTTTTTAAGAGAAGGGAGCACTATCTGTGGCTAACTAAGGAAGTAAAGGATGGTATCAAGTTGAAAACAAAGGCATACAATGTTGCCAAGATTGGTGGGAGACCAGAGGATTGGGAAATTTTTAAAAACCAGCAAACATAGAAACATAGAAACATAGAAGATAGGAGCAGGAGTAGGCCATTCGGCCCTTCGAGCCTGCTCCGCCATTCAATGAGATCATGGCTGATCATCCAAATTCAGTACCCTGTCCCTGCCTTCTCCCCATATCCCTTCATCCCTTTAGCCTTAAGAAGTATATCCAACTCTTTTTTGAATATATTTAATGAACTGGCCTCCACCGCCCTCTGTGGCAGAGAATTCCACAGGTTCACCACTCTCTGGGTGAAGAAATTCCTCCTCATTTCAGTCCTAAATGGCTTACCCCTTATCCTTAGACTATGACCCCTGGTCCTGGACTCCCCGGCCATCATAAACATTCTTCCTGCATCTAGTCTGTCCAGGCCTGACAGAATTTTATAGGTTTCGATGAGATCCCCTCTCAATCTTCTAAACTCCAGTAAGTATAAGCCCAATCGACACAATCTCTCCTCATACGTCATTCCTGCCATCCCAGGTATCAGCCTGGTGAATCTTCGCTGCACTCCTTCGATGGCAAGAACGTCCTTCCTCAGGTAAGGCGACCAAAACTGCACACAATACTCAAGGTGCGGTCTCACCAAGGCCCTGTACAACTGTAGCAAGACATCCTTGTTCCTGTACTTGAACCCTCTTGCTACGAAGGCCAACATACCATTTGCCTTCTTAACCGCCTGCTGCACCTGCATGCTTACCTTCAGCGACTGGTGCACAAAACACCCAGGTCTCTTTGCACTTCCCCTTCTCCCAATCTATTGCCATTCAAATAATAATCTGCCTTCCTGTTTTAGCCACCAAAGTGAATAACCTCACATTTATCCACATTATAGTGCATTTGCCATGTTTCTGCCCAATCACCCAACCTGTCCAAATCGTACTGGAGTTTCACAACATCCTCCTCACAGCTTACCCTCCCACCCAGCTTTGTGTCATCTGCAAATTTGGAGATATTACATCCAATTCCCTCGTCCAGATCATTAATATATATCGTGAACAGCTGGGGTCCTAGGACCGATCCTTGTGGTACCCCACTAGTCACTGCCTGCCACTCGGGAAATGACCCGTTTACTCCAACTCTTTGCTTTCTGTCCGCCAACCAGTTCTCTATCCAAGTCAATACCTTGCCCCCAATCCCATGTGCCTTAATTTTGCACGCTAATCTCTTATGTGGGACCTTATCGAAAGCCTTCTGAAAGTCCAAATACACCACATCTACTGGTTCTCCCTTATCTATTTTACCAGTTACATCCTCAAAAAATTCCAGTAGATTAGTCAAGCATGATTTACCTTTTGTAAATCCATGTTGACTTTGTCCGATCCTGTCACTGCTTACCAAGTGCTCTGCTATTACATCAAAGGATGGCTAAAAAAATAATAAAGAGAGAGAAGATGAATTATGAGAGTAAACTGGCAAGAAATATTAAAACCGATCGTAAGAGCTTCGACAGGTATATAAAAAGGAAGAGAGTAGCTAAAGAAAATGTTGGTCCCTTAGAGGATGAGATTGGGGAATTAATAATGGGGAACAGGGAAATGACAGAGACTCTGAACAAATACTTTGTATCTGTCTTCAAGGTAGAAGACACGAACAACATTCCAATAATGGATAATCAAGGGGCCACAGGAAGGGGCGAACTAAAGACAATCACTATCAATAAGGAAATAGTACTTGGTAAAATAATGGGACTAAAAGACAACAAGATGGTCTGCATCCCAGGGTCTTAAAAGAAGTGGCTGCAGAGATAATGGATGCATTGGTTGCAATATACCAAAATTCCCTGGAATCTGGAGAGGTCCCAGTGGATTGGAAAACTGCAAATGTAACACCCCTGTTTAAGAAAGGAGGGAGACAGAAAGCAGGAAACTATAGACCAGTTAGCCTAACATCTGTCATTGGGAAATGCTGGAGTCCTTCATTAAGGAAGCAGTAGCAGGGCATTTGGAAAATCATAATGCAGTCAAGCAGAATCAGCATGGTTTTATGGAAGGGAAATCATGTTTAACAAATTTGCTGGAGTTCTTTGAGGATGTAACAAGCAGGGTGGATAAAGGTGAGCCAGTGGATGTGGTGTATTTGGATTTCCAGAAGGCATTCGATAAGGTGCCACATAAAAGGTTACGGCATAAGATAAGAACTCATGGAATTGGGGGTAATATATTAGCATGGATAGAGAATTGGCTAACTAACAGAAAGCAGAGAGTCCGGATAAATGGGTCATTTTCCGGTTGGCAAACGGTAACTAGTGGGGTGCCACAGGGATCGGTGCTGGGACCTCAACTATTTACAATCTACATTAGTGACTTGGATGAAGGGACCGAGTGTAATGTAGCCAATTTTGCAGATGATATAAAGATGGGTGGGAAAGCAAGTTGTGCAGAGAACTCAAAGAATCTGCAAAGGGATATAGACAGGCTAAGTGAGTGGGCAAACATTTGGCAGATGGAGTATAATGTGGGAAAGTGCGAGGTTATCCACTTTGGCAGGAAAAATAAAAAAGCAAATTATTATTTAAATGGAGAGAGATTATAAAATGCTACAGTTCAGAGGGACCTGGGGGTCCTTGTGCATGAAACACAAAAGTTAGCATGCAGGTACAGCAAGTAATCAAAAAGGCAAATGGAATGTTGGCCTTTATTTAAAGGGGGTTGGAGTATAAAAGCAGGGAAGTCCTGCTACAACTGTACAGGGTATTGGTGAGACCACACCTTGAGTACTGCGTACAGTTTTGGTCTCCTTATTTAAGGAAGGATATACTTGCATTGGAGGCAGTTCGGAGACGATTCACTCGGTTAATTCCAGAAATGAGGGGGTTGACTTATGAGGAAAGGTTGAGCAGGCTGGGCCTATGCTCATTGGAATTTAGATGAATGAGAGGTGATCTTATTGAAACATATAAGATACAGAGGGGTCTTGACAAGGTAGATGCAGAGAGGATGTTTCCCCTTATGGGGGAATCTAGAACTCAGGGGCATAGTTTCAGAATATTAGGGTCGCCCTTTTAGAACTGAGATGAAGAGGAATTTCTTCTCTGAGGGTCATAAATCTGTGGAATTCTCTGCCCCAGAGAGCTGTGGAGGCTGGGTCATTAAATACATTTAAGATGGAGATAGACAAATTTTTGCAAGATAAGGGAGTGAAGGGTTATGGGAAGCAGGCAGGGAAGTGGCTTTGAGCCCAAGATCAGCCATGATCTTATTGAATGGCAGAGCAGGCTCGAGGGGCCAAGTGGCCTATTCCTGTTCCTATTTCTTATGTTCTTATCCCATCCAGTATCTCAACTACCTCCTCTTTCACTATGACTTTGGCAGCATCTTCTTCCTTCGTAAAGACAGATGTAAAGTATTCTTTTATTACCTCAGCCATGCCCTCTGCCTCCATGCGTAGGTCTCCTTTTTGATCCCTAATCGGCCCCACCCCTCCTCTTACTACCCGTTTACTATTTATATGCCTATAGAAGACTCTTGGATTCCTTTTTTGTTAGCTGCCAATCTATTCTCATACTCTCTGTTTGCCCCTCTTATTTCCTTTTTCACTTCCCCTCTGAACTTTCTATATTCAGCCTGGTTAAAACGGTCAGTAAAGGATATGCACATAGATTCAGTGTCCACCAGCAATACAAATATCTCAAAGACAAGAACAGATTATGACCCATTTAGTTCATCGTTTAAAAAAAAAACCTATGGCCCTAGTTCACAGAACCTAACTGCTTCTGTACAGAAGGCCATTCCAAGTATTCCTCACTCCCTGCTTGAAGAAGTGTTTCTTCACATCAGTCCTGAAGTTGCCTTTTACCATAAATTGTAGAAATTTACAGCACCTAAGGAGGCCATTTAGCCCATCATGCCTGTGCCAGCTCTCTGCTAGAGCAATCTAAAACTAGTCCCAATGTACTGCTCATTCTTCATGGTCCTGAATCTTACACTGCTTCAAATATTTGTCCAATTTTCTCTTAAAAGAAGCAGTAGTCTCTGCCTCAACCTGGGGCAAAGCCTTCCATGCTCCAACAGCCCTCTTGCAAAGACATTTTTCTTTACCCTGTTCCTCACTCTTAGTGACAACTTTAAATTGATGACTATTTGTAACTGACTCCCCAACCAGAGGAAATACAGGAAACTCTTTTTTATCCGGCACCGACGGGACCGGCGTGTTGCCGGTTTATCAAAATTTCCGGATGACGGAGAGGGTTATCTACCGAGGCTATTTTTAACAAAGAAAAATTTAAAAAATCAAGAAATGTACAGTATGCAGTAATTGGGTACTCACCTACAGAAGGTTGTGTTAAATGGATGGTGGAAGATGCTTGATTGAGTACAGTACTGGCAGTTGAGGGTAAGCCATAACTCTTTAATTACTTAACAGTAAAACAAAACTCATAAACAACTGTACAGTGCAGTATAAAGTGCTGTGGTTGACTGTACACTTATTCCAAGTCAACTGGTTGATCAGGAATATCCATGTCAGCTGGGTCATCAGGATCATGCACTTCAACAGATTCTTCAGGCACTTCCACTACTTCAACTCTTTTGGAAGCTTTCCTAAACATGTCCCGGATGTCTGCTTGCTTAGTGGACTCTTGCCTTTTTTGTAGAAAGGTGGAATGCAGAATATGGAGGTGCCTAACTTCTTGGGCAGATTAGCAAGAATGGCTTTCAGCAAATTTGAGGAATGAAGCAAAATCTTCTGCAGCTTTAGCCCAAGAAATCTTCTTCTCTTCAGAAATCTCATCCTCTTCAGTTTCCATCTCACTTTCCTTTTCTTTCTTTGGATTCAAAACATTCTCCATTATTTCATCATCACTTAGCATATGCACAACAGCAACTTCTCTATCTGCATCAACCCACTGCTCAATATCATTTTCACTGAGGTGACGTAGAGGGTTTGCTGGGCCTACATTTTTCACCATGCCAGCCATTTCCATTACTGTACTCCTCTTGGGACAAACATTGAACCCATGAAATTTCTCCTCTGAAGAAGAACCTTCAGCAAACATTACAGAAGGCCACAATTTGCACCAGGCTTGTCTCAAAGTGTGACCTTTCACCAAGTTCCAGGAACATGCAGCATTAAAGATGGCATCTTTAAGATTGTATTCCTTCTGAAATGCGTGAATATTGTCACCTTGGCTTATCAGTTTACGTAGGAAGTCTTTCTTGTAATGACACTTGAGATTTTGGATAACACCCTGGTCCATGGGTTGTATGAGAGAAGTTACATTTGGTGGCAAATTAATGGTGAAAATATTTCCCGCAACCAACTCGGATTCATACGGATGGGCTCTACAATTATCAAGCAATAAAATGCATTTGCTATCTTCAGGTTTCCCTATTCTATGGAAATGTTCCCTCACAAATGGAACAAAATTATGATGGAACCAATTTGAAAAGATTTCCTTATCCATCCAAGCATTTCTTTGAGCTTTGTACTCAACAGGTAAGTGCCTCACATTTTTAAATGCACGGGGATTTTTATACTTCCCAATAACAAGAAGTTTAACCCGGTGTGATCCAGCAGCGTTCGCACATGTTAGCACGGTTACACGATCTTTATTTCTCTTGTAACCTGAAGCATTAGCCTCACTAGCCCCAGCAAGCGTTGATTCTGGCAAAAACCTCCAAAGTTTCATTGGCATTGTATAGCTGTGCTGGTGACAAATCATGTTGCTGCACAATCCGATTGAAATAATCGCAGTATTCTTCTGCGGCGTCGTGATCAGCTGATTTCTTCTCCCAGAAATATCGAGTCGTCGTATCCCACGCCGTACCTTGAAGCACGTTAGCCATCCCTCGGAGAAAGCACACTTGTCAGTGAGCTCCATCTTTGCGTAGAAATCCTTCGTTTTTTCGATTAGCATGGGTCCGGAAATTGGAACACCCTCTAAGAGAAAACCACTTATAAAGCACGGTATCCAGCTCTTCAAGCTTAGGCTTACGAAGCATATGCCGTTTCTCTACACTCTTAGATGCCTCCGAGCTTGAATAAAACTTGAGCAGCTTATCCTTCTGCGATTTGATGTTGTAGATTGTTGACGAACCGATTTTGAATTCATTCATAATGTTGATATGCTTCTCTCCCCTTTCTAGTCATTGGCATATGTCGATTTTCTGTTTTAAAGTTAACACCACTCTCTTCCTTTTGCTTGGACCAACTTTTTGGATTTCAATAATGCAATGCAATGACTACCAGCAGCGTGGGAGACACACAGTACCCTTGTAAAATGACGGATCAGAAGAGACTACCAGCAGCGCGGGAGAGTCAGACTCCTGTTACAGGGTTTTTGAGGTGTTCGGACTTCCGACAGCGCCAAGAAGCCGAGTAGTGGCAGTTTGGAGAACTACCCCCACTGACTAACTCGGCCACCGCGGGAGACTCGGACTCGGCAACATTGCCGGTTATTGAGGTGTTGTTTTCGGTGCGAGAATTTTGCCGGTTAATAGAGATTTCCGGATATTTAGGTGCCATTTAAATGAGAGTTTCCTGTAAGTCTCTTCCTATTCAGTCCAGCAAAACTTTCGTAATTTTAAAATCTCTTAAGTCCCTCTTGCTCCAGTGGAAGCATTCCCAGTATCTCAATTCTCTCCTCCTAACTATTGTTTCCCATCTTTGGTATCCTGGTGAATCTACACTGCTTATTCTCTAAGGCTTTAAATTATTTTCCATAAACTGGATGCACTACCCTAAATGTGGCCTAACCAATGTTTTGTATGAATTCAACATTACTTTATTATTCTACTTTATGCCCTATGTTATAAAACCTAGAATTCTACTAGCCTTTTTATGACTTTATCTACCGGTATTGCACTTGAAGAAATAATGCAGTTGAATCCCTAGGTCTCTCTGTTCATCCATACTCTTCAGTGTCTTTCTGGTTATTGTATATTCTCATTCCTTATTTTTCCTCCCAAAATATATTGCTTTGCACTTTTCCACATTAAATTGCATTTGCCACCTGTCTGCCCATTCCACTAACTTGTCTTGAAGTTTTTTACAGTCCTCTTCAATGTTTTCCAAACTCCTATTTTTGTGTCATCAGCAAATTTTGAGATTCTGTTCCCAATACTCAATTCCAAATCATTGGGCTTCAATTTCCCAGGGCCATGGAGGTGGGAATGGAAGCATGTGGGGTGTTAAAATTGCAAAAAGTGGTGGGCGGGCCCAACCCTGCCTCCATCCCGCCTCCAAGCAATTTTCAAGGAATTGTGTTTACTGCTCCCATTTCCATCCCACCTCCAAGAGGCGGAATAGGCCCTTAAGGCCCTTAACAAGCACTAAATTGCCTCTATTATCCCATTTTGAAAGGCCTTGGTGATTTAACCCTTTTCTGACATGAAGCACGCCTGCTTTGAAACACAGCGGGAGCACAATTGGATGGCTGACTATTAGCTGCAGCTCCACCATTAAGTAGGATATTTGATCAGCCATCATTTGCAGGTGGCAGGACTTTGTTGTCTCAGGTCTGGGGGAACTGTTAGAAGGCATAACCACAGCTATGGAAGTTTGGAGCCTGACACCCATCTCCAGTGTGACCTCCTGGGAAACCCCTCTCGCCACCTTCACTGAGCGCTTCCTCAACTGAGGCATATACCAAGTAATCCTAAGCCCTCAATGTGGAAGTCCCATTAGCGAAATGACACACGCCACAACTGCAGCAGTAGCCATCAGATTTTTTATTTACAGTAACCATCTGATGGCTTTTTAACATAAAACATCAAATTTCACCCAAGTGACTACCCTTGTGAATATTTGTGCAGTATCTTTCTCTTATGCGTGCTCCTACATGGTGCTTCCCCTGTGACTTCAGCAGATGTAGAGGCCCCTTGCTCACTTTCTTGCTGCTCCTGTCTCAACACCTTTGGCGGGCGTCCTCTGGGGTTGCGAACCTGTGAGGGCTCGGCAACAGTCTGCTGCTCCTACATCTGTGCAGGGGTTGAGACGCCGATCTCAGTTGGGTGTGGACTCTGGTGGGGCACTGACCGAGAGCTCTGCAGTGGCATGGAAGTGTGAGCGCTTGGAGAGGAGCCCCCACTTCCTTGATGTCTGCCACCAACTTCCCTCTCATGGGTCAGGTCCCCCTCAGCGCTTGCAAGTGGCTTGAGAGCACCTTGCTGCACATCAGGGGGGCCATGGGGACCCGTATCTGCACTGGCAGTCCTACTCAGAAGGACTTCCATGAAGCTCTAGTTTCTCTGTTCAGTAGATGACCATCGCGCCTCCAGAGATGTCATTCTATTCAGAACACTCACCATGTTTTCTGCACTCTGGCGATTTATCACCTCCATGGAGGTTGCCATCCTTTCCATGGTGATGCGTTCATGCACCAATGACTCCACAAAGGCTCTGCTCATGTTTGCAATGGACTCCTCCATTCACTCCACAGTCGCAGCGACCCTGGAGACAAAACCTGCCAGAGACTCCTGCATCTGTTCCTGGAGTTCCAGCACTGCTGATCTTGTGGATAAACCCAGAGGGTCAACATGCAGCTGAGCCGAGCTGGCAGAGTCCTGGGCCCTCCAACGAGGACTCTCCACTGCTGTCCCTGTCTCCACCATCTGCTGATACTACCTCAAAGGTAGTAATCTCAGGATTGCTACCAGTGCCACGTGCTAGTCAGAGTAGAAATAGAAGGATACTTCAGATGAATACGTGGCTAGAGGAATGGTGCCGGGGGAGGGATTCAAGTTCCTGGGACATTGGAACCGGTTCTGGGGGAGGTGGGACCAGTTCAAACCGGACGGTCTGCACCAGGGCAGGGCTGGAACCAATGTCCTAGGGGGAGGGTTTAAACTAAAATGGCAGGGGGTTGGGAACCTGAGCAGGGAGACAGAGGAAAGGGAAACAAGGATAAAAGCAAAAGATAGGAAGGAGAAAAACAAAAGTGGCAGTCAGAGAAATCAACGGTTTAAATCAAACATGGCCACAGTAAATAATAATTCTAATAGGTCTAAGAGCGTTAAAAAAACAAGCCTGAAGGCTTTGTGTCTTAATGCAAGGAGCATTTGTAATAAGGTGGATGAATTGGCTGCGCAAATAGAAGTAAACAAATACGATTTGGTTGGGATTACGGAAACGTGGCTCAAGGAAGGCCAGGACTGGGAACTCAACATCCAGGGGTATTCGATATTTAGGAAAGATAGGCAAAAAGGAAAGGGAGGTGGGGTAGCATTACTGGTTAAAGAAGGGATTAACACAATTGTAATGAAGGATACTAGCTCTGATGAGGTGGAATCTGTATGGGTAGAATTGAGAATACTAAGGGGAAAAAAACGTTAGTGGGAGTGGTTTATAGACCTTCAAACAGTAAGGCGGAGGTTGGGGATGGCATTCATAGAGAAATTAAAGAAGCATGCATTAAGGGCACAGCAGTCATCATGGGTGACTTTAATCTACATATAGATTGGGCCAACCAAATGAGTAACAATACTGTGGAGGAGGAACCAGTTGTCGTGGTCCATGTTGGTACCAACGACATAGATAGGACAAGGAAGGAGGTTCTGCTGAGGGAGTTTGAGCAGCTAGGGGCCAAATTAAAAAGCAGAACCACAAGGGTAATAATCTCTGGATTATTACCTGAGCCACGAGCAAATTTGGCTAGTGTGGTGTATGTAACCGTTCCACCTTTAAGAGAACTATTTTAAGAGTTGCACGACTTTATCTTGGCTGCTGTATACTGTAATACCGGTGGTGACCACACCGGTATATAAGTGCTGTGTAATGATTTATTGGGCAGTTCCGCCCTGACCTTCGACTAGTAAAGACCTGTTAAAATTTACTCTTGTGGTCTGTGTAGTAATTCTCAACATAACACACAGACTTAACAGTGGCGACGAGTACGATCTTACCCTGCGGCAGAGATACATCCAAGGCAGTTTAACGGGCGTCGAGAGGAGGCATCCGCCCTCATCATTCTGCTGAGAGACGACTCGGGTCTGCAGAGCAAAGGAAGAATTCTGACACGAAGCCTTCCATCAGCAACAGGCAGTGATCATCCCTTCTATCACGGTGGTGGGTAAGCCGATCAGCGACGAGCAGCAAGTCGGCCACGTTGGCTGTGAAGTAGGGGAGGGAAAAACGGAGGATATAAGGGCGGAGAACTCGACCACGGCCAGGGAAAAGAGCCGGACAGAAGTCGGGGCCAGAGGCGCTGAGACTGGGGCAGCGTAAGGCACGGGAGCCGCGGTGAATGCAAACGCAGCCGGTGCGAAAGACCGGGCTGCAAGCGGGCTGGGAGACGCAACAGCGTCGAGAGAGAGCTCGACTGCGACCGGTGAAAAAGGCCGGGCAGCTACCGAGGCCGCGAGGCGCAGTGACCGGGTCAGCGTAAGGCGCGGGAGAAAATTTAAAAAAACGCGGAGAACTCAGCCGCAGCCGGGGGGAAAGGACCGGACTGCAAGAGGGGCTGGGAGGCACGATTTGAAAACCGCTGGGGAGGGCGAACGCAGCAATACGGCAATCGCCATTACAGCCAGCGGGGGAGAAAGGCAAACGCGGGAAGCCGCCATTTTCGTAGGCGGGGGAAGAAGACAAGCGCGGGAAACCGCCATTTAAAAAAAATAAATAAAAGAAAAATATCTTTTTGTTTCTCAAGAAGATTGCGAGGATGCCTAAGCGTGGTAACATCAATGATTTCGATCCCGATGTTGAAGATTGGGCCACGTATGTAGAACGCATAGAGATATATTGTAAGGCAAATAAAATATCAGATGAAGATAAAGCACTAACCTTACTAAACTCAATGGGTGCAAAGACATACGGGCTATTGAAGCATCTTCTATCACCAGCTAAACCGACGGATCAGACTTTCGCTAAAATTGTTGCTGTTCTGAAAAATCATTTGAACCCCACACCGCTGATGTTAGCGGAACGATTTAAATTCTATGCGAGAACGCAACTGAAAGAGGAAAGCAACGCGGAGTATTTAATTGAACTGCGTAAGCTAGCGAAATACTGTCAGTTTGGGGAAAGACTGACAGAGGCACTGAGAGACAAATTCGTGTGTGGATTGTCGAAAGAAGGAACACAAAAGCGGCTGCTTGAAGAGAATGATCTTACACTTAATAAGGCTGTCACTATTGCAGCATTGCACGAAGCCGCAGCGAGAGGCACTGCGGAAATGCAGCTGAAGGCAGCGGTACTCAGCGTAGATCAAATGGCTTTGGGTACAACGAAATGTTATCGTTGTGGAAAGACAACACACGATCAGAACCAATGCTGGTTTAAAAACCAGGAATGTAGAAAATGTGGCAAGCTTGGTCACATAGCTAAAGTATGCCGGTCAGGAAAGAAGACCAGCAACAAAAAGTCACCGCAGGAAAAGTGCAGAAAGGTACATAAGGTGGCTGAGAAGAGTTCGGATGAACAGAATTCGGATTCAGACTCCAACAGCAAGGAACTGGGTAGTCTGAGAATTCACAATGTGAGTAAGGAAGCTGACCGACAAACTATCTGGGTCACACTTCAGATAGCAGGAGTCCAAGTGAAGATGGAATTGGACACCGGATCGGCGTTGACGGTCATGAATAAGCAAGATTACAAAAGGTTATTCACACATATTCCCCTATGGGATACGGAGATAGTATTGCAGACATACACGGGGCAAAAAGTATACCCCATCGGAAAGATAAAAGTCAAGGTGGTACACAAGGGCAAAGAACACCAAGGAATGGACATATATGTACTACCTGAGGGAGGTCCACCACTTCTGGGACGGGAGTGGATCAGGAAAATAAATATGGACTGGCACTCCCTAAAAGCAATAACGGTAGATTCCGGAAAAAAGATGTCAAACCTGAACGATTGTCCAGAATATTGGATGAGGCTAAAGAAGTGTTCCAACAGGGACTGGGAACACTGAGAGGAATTAAGGCAAAAATCAAGATTGCAGAACATGCAAACCCAAAATTTTTCAAAGCCAGACCGGTACCTTATGCGATACGACCTGCTGTGGAAGCTGAGCTGGAAGGGCTTGAACGTTCAGGAGTACTGTCTAAGGTGGACTGGAGTGAGTGGGCCACGCCCATTGTTCCCGTCATGAAGCGTTCATCGAGTAACAAGCCAGGGGAACCGGGGAAGGTCCGCATCTGTGGAGACTTCAAGATCACAGTTAATCCGGTGCTTCACACGGTGCAATATCCGCTTCCGCGGATTGAGGATATCTTTGCTTCATTGTCTGGCGGGAAACACTTCACCAAGATAGACCTGGCGCAAGCGTACTTACAGATGGAAGTTGAGGAAGAGTCGCGCCAGTATCTCACAATCAACACGCACAGAGGCTTGTATCGATATAATAGACTGGTTTTTGGAGTGGCTTCGGCTCCAGCAATTTGGCAGAGGGCCATGGAGCAGGTATTACAGGGAATTCCAAGCACTCAATGTTACTTGGACGATATCCTGATTACAGGAGATGACGATGAGGAACACCTTGCAAATTTGAAACTGGTGCTCACCAGGTTGAAGGAATATGGCCTTCGAGTTAATCGCCAGAAATGTGAGTTCTTTCAGAAACGGATCTCGTACTGTGGTCATGTCATTGACCAGGTGGGGCTGCACAAGTCACCTGACAAGATCGAAGCTGTTGTGAAGGCTCCCGCTCCGGAAGATGTATCCCAGTTGAGGTCGTTCCTAGGGTTGATTAACTATTACCATAAGTTTCTGCCAAATCTATCCACGGTGCTGCACCCGCTGAATGCTCTTTTTTGCAGAAAGAAGTACCATGGAAGTGGAGCGAGGACTGTAAGAAGGCCTTTCGCAAAAGCAAGGCATTGATCACTTCAGAGGAAGTGTTGGCTCACTTCAACCCAACGCTACCTATTCGTTTAGCTTGTGATGCTTCTCCTTATGGTATTGGAGCAGTACTCTCACACAAGTTGCCAAATGGCTCGGAAAGACCAGTCGCATTTGCATCCAGATCATTGACCTCCGCTGAGCGCAACTATGCTCAGATAGATAGGGAGGCTCTCAGCCTGGTGTGGGGAGTAAAGAAGTTTAATCATTACCTGCAGGGCCAGAAGTTTACACTGCTGACAGACCACCAGCCGTTGGTATCCATATTCAACCCTAAAAAGGGCGTTTCCATTATGACAGCGCAAAGGCTACAGAGGTGGTCCCTTTTCCTAGGGGCACACCAATATGACATAGAATACAAAGGATCAAAACAGCATGGGAATGCTGACGGTTTATCGCGCCTACCGTTGCCAACGGTAGAAGAGGCGCCTACAGTGGTCCCAGTGGAGATGTTCCACTCAACCATAGTGGAATGTCTATCAGTAACAAATTCTACCATTGAAAAGGAAACGAGAAATGGCCCGACTCTCTCACGAGTCTACGATTTAACGGTGAAGGGATGGCCAGCAAATGGCGAACCACTGTTGCCAGCATTCTCGCAAAGAAGAGAGCAGCTGTCAGTGTGCCGAGCAACTTTGATGTGTGGATCCAGAGTGGTGATTCCACCCAAACTCCAGCATAAAGTGCTAAAGGAGCTTCACGAGGGGCATCTGGGTGGAGTAAAAATGAAGAACCTAGCCAGAGCGTTTGTGTGGTGGCCAGGTATCGATGGAGACATCGAAGAAATGACCAAGAGCTGTCTAGGATGCCAGAAGGTCCAAAACGCCCCACCACAAGCCCCTCTACATCCATGGGAGTGGCCCTCATCTCCATGGCAAAGGGTACATATTGACTTTGCTGGTCCATTTATGGACTCAATGTTCTTAATCGCGGTGGATGCACACTCCAAGTGGCCGGAGGTAATAAAGATGTCCTCCACCACCACGGAAAAAACCATCACAGTATTAAGGACCATATTTGCCAGAAATGGGCTGCCGGAACAGATCTGTTCTGATAATGGACCGCAATTTGTGTCCGAAGAATTCAGGAAGTTCTTAAAAAAACAATGGGGTTAAGCACTACACGTCCGCCCCATACCATCCCGCCACCAATGGATTAGCTGAAAGGTTTGTCCAGACCTTCAAGAAGGCCATAAAGGCCATGGGTAAGGAAGACATAAATCTACAACATAAGGTAGATAACTTCTTGTTGGCGTACAGGAATGCAACACATGCGGTTACAAACCAAACTCCCGCCATGATGTTTTTCAATAGAAGACTAAGATGCCGGCTGGATTTGATCAAGCCAAACATCAGAAGGGATGTGGAGAACCGGCAATTTCAAGGCATGAATGAAAGGCCAACTAGAACCTTCCAGATAGGTCAACAAGTTTTGGCCCGGGACTACCGTACTGAGAAATGGCAGCCTGGAACTATTTGCACACAACTAGGACCACTGATGTATACCGTGGACATTGGTGAAAGCATAATAAGGCGCCATGTTGACCAGATCATAGAGTCATCCGAAAAGGGACAACCTACTCCACAACTCTATACGTCTAATGATGAAGCAGAGATACCCATAGTATCTACCTCCGATCCGGTGATACTGGAATCAGATGAACCCGACACTGGCATTCAAGCCGAATCGACCTTGCCAAAAGAACCTACTACACCACCGAAAACTACTACACCACCGAGGCATTATCCGGACCGAGTCAGGAAGCCTCCAGAGAGACTGAATCTGTGAACTGTGGTACATGAAGTTGTGTATATATGTTATTATTTTATGTTAATGGGGAATATATACTGTTAAGCTAAAAAGGGAGGATTGTGGTGTATGTAACCGTTCCACCTTTAAGAGAACTATTTTAAGAGTTGCACTACTTTATCTTGGCTGCTGTATACTGTAATACTGGTGGTGACCACACCGGTATATAAGTGCTGTGTAATGATTTATTGGGCAGTTCCGCCCTGACCTTCGACTAGTAAAGACCTGTTAAAATTTACTCTTGTGGTCTGTGTAGTAATTCTCAATATAACACACAGACTTAACAGCTTGGACAAATAAAATTAGAGAGTTAAATGCGTGGCTCAAAGACTGATGTGGGAGAAATGGGTTTTGCTTCCTGGGGCACTGGCACCAGTACTGGGGCAGGAGGGAGCTGTTCCATTGGGACGGGCTTCACTTGGCCAGTGCTGGGACTAGAGTCTTGGCGGATCATATAACTAGGGCTGTAGAGAGGGCTTTAAACTAACTAGTGGGGGGGAGGTTCCTAGAGAGCAAATAATACAAATGACAACAGAGAAGGTCATAGACTTAGGTAGCAGTGGGGAAATTAAAAACCAGAGCATGTCCGGAAGGGGCAGAAGGTATGGAGTAAAAGGTAAAGTAATAAAAAGGGCAAAAGCAGGAACTAAGTGTCACAAAACATCTTTGAAAGTTCTCTATCTGAATGCACGTAGCATTCGTAACAAAATAGATGAGTTAATGGCACAAATAACTACATATGGGTATGATCTTGTGGCCATTACAGAAACATGGCTGCAGGGTGACAATGCCTGGGAATTAAACATACCAGGTTATTTAACGATCAGGAAGGACAGGCAGGAAGGACGGGGAGGTGGGGTGGCTATGTTAATAAAGGAAGGAATCACTGTAATACAGAGAAATGATATTGGGTCAAAAGATCAGGACAATGAAACAGTTTGGGTGGAGGTAAGGAACAATAAGGGGAAAAAAACACTAGTGGGCGTAGTCTATAGGCCTCCGAACTGTGGCAACCCTGTTGGACGGAGTATCAATCAGGAAATAGTTGAGGCTTGTAATAAGGGAACATCTATAATTATGGGGGATTTTAACTATCATATTAATTGGACAAATCAAATTGGGCAGGGCTGCCTTGAGGATGAGTTCATTGAGTGTATTAGGGATGGGTTTCTTGAGCAGTATGTAACTGAACCGACCAGGGGGCAGGCAACCTTAGATCTGGTCCTGTGTAACGAGACAGGATTAATAAAAAATGTCCTAGTAAAGGATCCCCTTGGAATGAGTGAGCATAACATGGTTGAATTCCATATTCAATTAGAGGGTGAGAAGGTTGGATCTCAAACAAGCATGCTAAGCTTGAATAAAGGAGACTATGAAGGTATGAGAGCGGAATTGAGTAGAGTGGATTGGGAAAATAGATTAAAAGGTAGGACGATACATGATCAGTGGTGTACATTTAAGGAGTTATTTTACAGCTTCCAAAAAATATATATTCCACTGAGAAGAAAGGGGTGTAAAAGAAAAGACAGCCATCCGTGGCTAAGTAAAGAAATTAAGGATAGTATTCGACAAAAAACAAGTGCATATAAGGTAGCCAAATCTAGTGGGAGGAAAGAGGATTGGGAAAACTTTAAAAGACAGCAAAAAATAACAAAAAGATTGATTAAGAAAGGGAAGATAGATTATGAAAGTAAATTAGCAAAAAATATAAAAACAGATAGTAAGAGTTTTTATAGTTATATAAAAAGAAAAAGGGTGGCTAAAGTAAATGTTGGTCCCTTAGAGGATGAGACCGGGAAATTAATGGTGGGAAATATGGAGATGGCAAAAACACTGAATGAATATTTTACATCAGTGTTTACAGTAGAAGACACTAAGAATATCCCAACACTGGACAAACAGGGGGCTAAAGGGGGGGGAGGAGCTAAACACGATCAAAATCACTAAGGAAGTGGTACTCGGCAAAATAATGGGACTCAAGGCGGATAAATCACCTGGACCTGATGGCTTACATCCTAGGGTCTTGAGGGAAGTGGCGGTAGGGATTGTGGATGCATTGGTAATAATTTTCCAAAACTCCCTGGACTCGGCAATGGTCCCGGCAGACTGGAAAACTGCTAATGTAACACCCTTATTTAAAAAGGGCAGTAGACAGAAGGCTGGAAACTATAGACTGGTTAGCCTAACATCTGTGTTAGGTAAAATTTTGGAGTCCATTATTAAGGAGACAGTAACAGGACATTTGGATAATCATAATTTAATAGGACAAAGTCAGCATGGTTTTATGAAGGGGAAGTCATGTTTGACAAATTTGCTGGAGTTCTTTGAGGAAGTAACATATAGGGTGGATAAAGGGGAACCAGTGGACGTAGTGTATTTAGACTTCCAAAAGGCATTTGACAAGGTGCCACACAAAAGATTATTGCTTAAGATAAAAAATCACGGGATTGGGGGTAATATTCTGGCATGGATAGAGGATTGGCTATCTAACAGGAGGCAGAGAGTTGGGATAAATGGTTCATTCTCAGACTGGCAATCAGTAACTAGTGGTGTTCCGCAGGGGTCAGTGCTGGGTCCCCAACTCTCTACAATCTACATTAACGATTTGGAGGAGGGGACCGAGTGTAACATATCAAAGTTTGCAGATGATACTAAGATGGGGGGGAAAGTAGTGAGTGAGGAGGACATAAAAAACCTTCAAGGGGACATAGACAGGCTAAGTAAGTGGGCAGAGATTTGGCAGATGGAATGCAATACTGGAAAGTGTGAGGTTATGCACTTTGGCAGGAAAAATCGTAGCGCAAGTTATTATCTTAATGGCAAGAAACTGGAAAATACTGAAGTACAAAGGGATCTGGGGGTCCTGGTGCACGAAACTCAAAAGGTTAGTATGCAGGTGCAGCAAGTGATTAAGAAAGCCAATGGAATGTTGGCTTTCATTGCTAGGGGGATAGAATATAAAAATAGGGAGGTATTGCTTCAGTTGTACAAGGTATTGGTGAGACCGCACCTGGAATACTGCGTACAGTTTTGGTGTCCATACTTAAGAAAGGACATACTTGCTCTCGAGTCAATACAAAGAAGGTTCACTCGGTTAATCCCGGGGATGGACATATGAGGAGAGGTTGAGTAGATTGGGACTCTACTCATTGGAGTTCAGAAGAATGAGAGGCGATCTTATTGAAACATATAAGATTGTGAAGGGGTTGGATCGGGTGGATGCAGGGAAGATGTTCCCGATGATGGGTGAAACTAGAACTAGGGGGCATAGTCTTAGAATAAGGGGCTGCTCTTTCAAAACTGAGATGAGGAGGAACTACTTCACTCAGAGGGTGGTAGGTCCATGGAATATGCTGCCCCAAAAAACTGTAGAAGCTACATCATTACATAAATTTAAAACAGAAATAGACAGTTTCCTAGAAGTAAAGGGAATTAAGGGTTACGGGGAGCGGGCAGGAATTTGGACATGAGTCTGGGTTCGGATCGGTCATGGCCCTGTGGGTAGCGGAGCGGGCCCAGGGGCCGTGTAGCCTGATCCTGCTCCTATTTCGTGTGTCTAATTCTGTTAGATGCAGGAGATGGTTCTGTGATAGTGGATTGGCGGTTAGGATCAGATCAGCCATGATCTTATTGAATGGCGGAGCAGGCTCGAGGGGCCGATTGGCCTACTCCTGCTCCTATTTCTTATGTTCTTATGAATTCCTGGAGTGTTTGCGGGATGGTTTCCTGGACCAAAATGTCGAGGAACCAACCAGAGATCAGGCCATCTTAGACTGGGTATTATGTAACGAGAAAGGATTAATTAGCAATCTTGTTGTAAGAGGCCCCTTGGGTCGGAGCGATCATAATATGATCGAATTCTTCATTAAGATGGAGAATGAAGCAGTTGACTCGGAGACTAGGGTCCTCAATTAAATAAAGGAAACTATGATGGTCTGAGGAGCAAGTTGGGTAGGATTGATTGGGGAATGGCACTCAAAGGGTTGACGGTGGATAGGCAATGGCAAACATTCAAAGACCGAATGGATGAACTACAGAATTTGTTCATCCCAGTTTGGCATAAAAATAAAACAAAAAAAGGTGACCCAACCGTGGCTAACAAGGGAAATTAGGCATAGCATAAGGTCCAAGGAGAGGGCATATAAATTGGCCAGAAAAAGCAATAACCCTGAGGATTGGGAGCAGTTTAGGATTCAACAAAGGAGGACAAAGGGATTAATTAAGAAAGGGAAAATAGATTATGAGAGTAAGCTTGCAGAGAACATAAAAACTGACTGTAAAAGCTTTTATAGATATGTGAAGAGAAAAAGACTGGTGAAGTCAAGCGTAGGTCCCTTGCAGTCAGAATCGGGGGAATTTATAATGGGGAACAAAGAAATGGCAGACCAACTAAATACATATTTTGGTTCTGTCTTCACAAAGGAGGACACAAATAACCTCCCAGAGATGCCGGGGAACATAGGGTCTGATGAAAGGGTGGAACTGAAAGAAATCTGTATTTGTAGGGAAATGGTGTTAGGAAAATTGATGGGACTGAAGGCCGATAAATCCCCAGGGCCTGATAATCTACATCCCAGGGTACTTAAGGAAGTGGCCCTAGAAATAGTAGATGCATTGCTGGTCATCTTCCAGAACTTGATAGACTATGGAACGGTACCCATGGATTGGCGGGTAGCTAATGTTACCCCACTATTCAAAAAAGTTGGTAGAGAAAAGGCGGGGAATTATAGACCGGTAAGCTTGACATCGGTAGTGGGGAAAATGCTAGAGTCCATTATAAAAGATGTAATAGCAGAGCACTTGGAAAGCAGTGACTGGATCGGACAAAATCAACATGGATTTACAAAAGGTAAATCATGCTTGACTAATCTACTGGAATTTTTTGAGGATGTAACTGGTAAAATAGATAAGGGAGAACCAGTGGATGTGGTGTATTTGACTTTCAGAAGGCTTTCGATAAGGTCCCGCATAAGAGATTATCGTGCAAAATTAAGGCACATGGGATTGGGGGCAAGGTATTGACTTGGATAGAGAACTGGTTGGCGGACAGAAAGCAAAGAGTTGGATTAAACGGGTCATTTTCCGAGTGGCAGGCAGTGACTAGTGGGGTACCGCAAGGATCGGTCCTAGGACCCCAGCTGTTCACAATATATATTAATGATCTGGATGAGGGAATTGGATGTAATATCTCCAAATTTGCAGACGATACAAAGCTGAGGGGGAGGGTATGCTGTGAGGAGGATGTCGTGAAACTCCAGCACGATTTGGACAGGTTGGGTGATTGGGCAGAAACATGGCAAATGCACTGTAATGTGGATAAATGTGAGGTTATCCACTTTGGTGGCAAAAACAGGAAGGCAGATTATTATTTGAATGGTAATAGTTTGGGAGAAGGGGAAGTGCAGAGAGACCTGAGTGTTCTTGTACACCAGTCGCTGAAGGTAAGCATGCAGGTGCAGCAGGCGGTTAAGAAGGCAAATGGTATGTTGGCCTTCGTAGCAAGAGGTTTCGAGTACAAGAACAAGGATGTCTTGCTACAGTTGTACAGGGCCTTGGTGAGACCGCACCTTGAGTATTGTGTGCAGTTTTGGTCGCCTTACCTGAGGAAGGACGTTCTTGCCATGGAAGGAGTGCAGCGAAGATTCACCAGGCTGATACCTGGGATGGCAGGAATGACGTATGAGGAGAGATTGGGTCGATTGGCCTTATACTCACTGGAGTTCAGAAGATTGAGAGGGGATCTCATCGAAACCTATAAAATTCTGTCAGGCCTGGACAGACTAGATGCAGGAAGGATGTTTCTGATGGCCGGGGAGTCCAGAACCAGGGGTCATAGTCTAAGGATAAGGAGTAAGCCGTTTAGGACTGAAATGAGGAGGAATTTCTTCACCCAGAGAGTGGTGAACCTGTGGAATTCTCTGCCACAGAGGGCGGTGGAGGCCAGTTCATTAAGTATATTCAAGAAAGAGTTGGATATATTTCTTAAGGCTAAAGGGATCAAGGGATATGGGGAGAAGGCAGGGACCGGGTACTGAATTTGGATGATCAGCCATGATCTCATTGAATGGCGGAGCAGGCTCGAAGGGCCGAATGGCGTACTCCTGCTCCTATCTTCTATGTATACACCAGGTGACAACACTACTCTATCTCGCGAAGGTCCCACCGAGGTGTGAGTGTCTGCGCTGGTGCTGGGTGCGCTGAATTCTGCTGACGCTACACCCTCAGAGGTTGCAGCTTCCTCTGAGGAGTCTGGATGCTCAGGCTCTTCCTCCTGGCTAGTGGGGACGGGTGCTGTCGATGGTCCTGTGGGGGAGTAAAGGAAAGAGTCAGAGATGTGATGCCAAGGTTACATGCACATTGCATATTGCAGATGATCTTAAGGGCCCAGAAATTCGGGTCCCAACGCGTGAGTACGCATGGGGTACTCACGCGTGGACCCGATGGAAGTGCCGGTTTCTTGTATGCACAGCGCATGCGCGGGAAACCGGCACTTCCGTTCCTCTGAACGAAGGGGTTCAGAGGTCGAACGCGTGCGCGCGGGAGTCTGCGCGTGCGCTTTGAACTTACGTTTTTTTTACAGGTTTTTCCGTGAGGGTAAGTCTGTAGATTTTAGAAATGTAAAAACCAGGTGTAAGACCTGCATTTTAAAAGGTAAATGGTCAATTAATTAAAATTAAAACATTTTTTCTACAGGTTTATTATTTTTAAACACTTTAAAGCAAGGTAAGTTTATTTTTAGCCCCGTTTTTTTATAAAATTATTTTTTTCAAAAATTTAAATTATTGTTTAAAATAGTTATTTAATGTAATTTATAGTTAATTTAAAAGTATGATTTAAGAAAAAAAATTATTTGAAGGTTTACTGTTATTTTGGGGCCCGTATATTCATAAGTTTAGACAGGTCTTCCTGTCAATCTTATGAATGGGCTTTTCCCTCCTCTGATTGGCTGCCCATGGCTCACGTGATCCCAGGGGATGCATCGCACTAACTACGCCCCTGGGACACGCAAGCACAGCGCGCCGGGAGTTGGAGCAGGCCCCGGAGCGGAATTCCACGGGAGCCCAGAGCTCAACTGCCGGCGCGCAAGGTAAGTGCAGGTCGGAGGCTTGCACCCACGGGAAGCCCCCTACCCGAATTTCTAGGCCCATAAGTCCATCTGTTAGAGATTCAGAATCATTATCAGCGACTCATGCAATGTCAATGAGAGAGATGGAAAACTATTCTGTCACCAGCTTGCTGTGATGCACCCAACTGTCCGTCCCCAACTTATGCATCGTCCTCCACTCCCACGATCTCCAGGACTGCCTCCTCCCAGGGGGTGAGCTGGGCTACTGAGGGTGGCCCTCCTCCTGTCCTCACTCTTTCCCTCTTATTGTGAGCACTCTTTTCCTGCAATGAGGGAGACAAGTGGAGTTTGAGTGAGAATGAAGGAGTGAGTGTAGAGAATCCATAGCATAGATGCTTAGAAGGAGACAAAGATGGAGTGAGGTGGCAAGACCAAGGGCCCTCCCTGTGTGTTGTAAGTTGTTTTCATAGCATCACAGTGATAGGGAGTGTGAGGGCTGCATAGTTGAATATTTAGGTGAATGTGACCATAGAGAGAGAGGGAATGGGTAAGGGTGCATGGATGTCAGTGTCAAGTGGGATGTGGAGGAAGAGATTGCTAAAGCTGAGTGCTGGTGAGTGTTTTGTCTGGGTAGAATAAGATACAGACTGCAGCAGAAACGGTACAGCAGGTGTTTACTCAACGTGGCTCATAGTTGAACTGACTGTACAGATTACTACTCGGTGCTATATACAGGTGTGGTCACTGCCGGTACTACAGTATACATGAGCTGTAAAAAGTAGTTCCCCCCCTTAAAGTAAATACATTACAATTCCTCCCCTTTTAGATTAACAGTACCATAACACTCATTTAACAATTAAATATCAAACTAATTACAATGAACACTTTTAACATGCAACATTAGCTGAAAATAGTCTATTTA
Source organism: Somniosus microcephalus (assembly GCF_052327205.1). NCBI lineage: Eukaryota > Metazoa > Chordata > Chondrichthyes > Squaliformes > Somniosidae > Somniosus > Somniosus microcephalus. Next base: position 210,438,852 of record NC_140990.1, on the reverse strand, counting down.
TATATTCAGTCTTTGGGGAGGCCTCCTGCTCCTTTCTGGATAGCGCCTTTCCCGAGTGTCTTGCTCTTGGTGCAGAGGCGATTCTGGCCCCCTGTCGTCAGTTGGTTCATCAGCTTCCGATGCTACTGTTTCTGGGGTAGATGCGACCTGTACGTTGGGTTCATCACCAGGCACGTATGGGCGAGGCATGGGATTGACTTGTTCCTGTGACTCTAGGATCTGGTCAGCATGGCGTCTCACGATGCTCTCCCCAACGTCCACTGTGTACATTAGTGGGCCCTGCCGTGTGCATATTGTTCCTGGCTGCCATTTTTCTGTTCGGTAGTCGCGGGCCAAGACTGGTTGCCCTACATTGAAGCTCCTTGTTGGCTTCTCATGGATGTGCTGGAATTGCTTACTCTCAACATCTCTTCGTACGTTTGGTCTGAGCAAATCCAGGCGAGATCTTAACCTTTGGTTAAAGAACATCATGGCTGGGGCCTGGTTGGTGACTGCATGTGTCGCATTCCGCTAGGCGAACAGGAAATTGTCCACCTTGTGCTGCAGCGGAATGTTGTCATTGTACATAGCCTTTATTGCCTTCTTAAAGGTTTGTACGAACCTCTCAGCCAATCCATTTGTGGCTGGATGATACGGGGCGGATGTGTAATGCCTTACCCCATTCTTTTTCAAGAACCTCCGGAACCCTTCGGACACAAACTGTAGTCCGTTGTCGGAGCAAATCTGTTCTGGCAAGCCATTCGTGGCAAAAATGGTCCGTAGGACTCCAATAGTTTTCTCCGTGGTGGTGGAGGACATTTTGATGACCTCAGGCCATTTCGAGTGCGCATCCACGGCTATTAAAAACATTGAGTCCATGAATGGACCAGCAAAATCAATATGCACCCGTTGCCATGGAGATGAGGGCCACTCCCATGGGTGTAGGGGGGCCTGTGGTGGTGCATTTTGGACTTTCTGGCACCCTGAGCAGCTCTTGGTCAGGTCCTCGATTTGTTTATCGATTCCTGGCCACCACACATAAGCCCTGGCTAAGCTTTTCATTTTTACCCCTCCCAGATGACCCTCATGAAGCTCATTGAGCACTCTATCCCTTAACTTGGGTGGAATTACCACTCGGGATCCACACATCAAGGTCCCCCGGCACACTGACAGCTGCTCTCTCCTTGTTGAGAATGCTGGCAACAGTGAGTCGCCATGTGCTGGCCATCCCTTCACCGTCAAATCATATACCCGAGACAGTGTCGGCTCATTTCGGGTTTCCTTTTCGATACAAGCGTTAGTTATTGGTAGGTATTCAACTATAGTCGAATGGAATATTTCGACAGGATCCACTGCTGGTGCTTCCTCCGCAGTAGGCAGTGGCAGGCGTGATAGCCCATCAGCATTTCCATGCTGTTTCGTGCCCTTATATTCAATCTCATAGTGGTGCGCCCCTAGAAAAAGCGACCATCTTTGTAGTCGTTGCGCAGTCATCACCGGAACGCCCTTCTTCGGATTAAAAATGGAGACAAGAGGCTGGTGATCAGTCAGCAAGATGAACTTCTGCCCGTGCAGATAGTGATTGAACTTTTTCACTCCCCACACTAGGCTGAGGGCCTCCCTGTCAATCTGGGCGTAGTTACGCTCGGCTGAGGTTAGTGATCATGACGCAAAGACTATTGGCCTCTCTGAGCCGTCCAAGAATTTGTGCGACAGCACTGCTCCAATGCCGTAGGGTAATGCATCACATGCCAACCGAATTGGTAATGCTGGGTTGTAATGGGCCAATACCTCTTTCGATGTGATTAGTGTTTTGCTCTTCTGGAAAGCTCATCTACATTCGTCACTCCAGTTCCATGGCACCCCAGTTTGCAGTAGGGTGTTCAGTGGGTGTAGTATTGTAGACAAATTTGGCAAGAACTTATGGTAGTAGTTTACCAGCCCGAGGAACGACCTCAGTTGTGACACATTTTCCGGTGCTGGAGCCTTGACTACTGCCTCAATCTTCTCTGGGGACTTATGTAACCCCTCTTTATCGATAACGTGGCCACAATACGAGATCTGTTTTCTAATAAACTCGCATTTGGGGCAGTTAGCTCGGAGCCCATATTCCTGCAATCTAGTGAGCATCTGCTCCAGGTTGGCAAGGTGATCACTGTCATTTTCGCCCGTGACCAGGATGTCATCCAAATAACACTGGGTCCCTGGGATCCCTTGCAGGACTTGTTCCATTGCCCTCTGCCAAATAGCCGGAGCTGATGCTACCCCGAATACCAGCCGGTTGTATTGGTAGAGACCTTTATGGGTGTTGATTGTGAGGTATTTTTTTGATGCTTTTTCTACCTCCATTTGCAGATACGCCTGGGCCAGATCAATCTTAGTGAAGCGTTTCCCTCCAGATAGCGAGGCGAAAATATCTTCAATCCGCGGAAGTGGATATTGTACGGTGTGAATGACCGGGTTCACTGTTACCTTAAAGTCCCCACAGATGCGAACCTTCCTTGGTACCCCAGGCATGCTGCTCAATGACTTTTTCATCACAGGGACGATGGGTGTAGCCCACTCGCTCCAGTCTACCTTGGACAGTACACCTGAACGTTCCAGACTCTCCAGCTCTGCTTCGACGGCTGGGCAGATCGCATAAGGTACCGGTCTGGCCGTAAAAAATTTTGGGCTTGCGTTTTCTTCCATTTTAATCATCGCTGTTATGCCTTTTAGTGTTCCGAGTCCTTGCTGGAACACTTCTTTCATGTCAGTTATGATCTTTGACAGTCGCCCAGGTGTGGCGTCGTCATCCTTTTTGTCAGCCAGTCAGTGCCTGTATGGAATGCCAATCCAGTTGTATTTTCCGGATCCATTCACGTCCCAGTAATGGTGGTCCTCCATCTTGCAATACATACAGGTCTAGTTTTGGTGTTTCCTTACCGTTATATATAACGGTCACCCTTATTTTTCCTTTGGGGTAGACTTTTTGCCCCGTGTACATCTTCAAAATAATTTTTGTGTCTCTCAAGGGTATGTGTGAGAATAGCCGCCACAGTCCCGTCGGTTTATGACTGTTAGGGCTGATCCTGTGTCCAATTCCATCTTTACCTGGACTCCTGCTATCTTGAGAGTGACCCAAATGGTTCGGTGATCCTCCGTTGTGATCACATTATGTAGTTTCAGACAACTCAGTTCCCTGCTTTCGGAGTCGTTATCACTCTTTTGTTCGTCTGAACTATTCTCCGTCATCTTATGTACCTTCTTGTACTTTCCTTTGGTAGGTTTCTTATTGCTGGTTTTCTTTCCCGACCTGCAGACTCGTGCTATGTGTCCTACTTTTCCACACTGTCTGCACACTTTGTCTTTGGACCAGCAATCATTCTGGTCATGTATTGTTCTGCCGCAGCGATAGCACTTCTCTGTTCCATGTGACATTTCGTTTGTGCCATATTCTTGCGGTCTCTGTTGTATCTCTGCAGCGCCCCGTGCTGCTGCTTCATATGATACCGCAATGCTGAAAGCCTTTTCCAGCGTAAGGTCCTTTTCAGATAAAAGCCGTTTCTGGGTTCCTTCACTTTGAAGCCCACACACAAACTTGTCCCTTAAGGTATCTGCCAGTCCCGCTCCAAACTGGCAGTGTTTCGATAGTTTGTGCAGTTCTGTTAAATAATCAGCATTGCTTTCATCCTTATGCTGGTTCCGTTTATGAAACTTGAATCTTTCTGCTATCAGCAGCGGTGTGGGGTTTAAATGTTTCTGTAGTATCGTTACTATGTCTTCAAACTCTTTTCCATTGGCTTCGTTGGGGTTACTAGATTTCGTAATAACCCATACGTCTTTGCACCCATTAAATTTAACAATACCGACGCTTTCTTGTCATCTGACACCTCATTTGCCTTGCAGTACACCTCTATTCGCTCGACATATGTAGTCCAATCTTCGACTTCATTGTCAAATGCGGTGATACTGCCACTCTTCGGCATTTTGGGTGTGGTTTAAAATGGCGTCTCCCGCGCTTTCCTTCCTCCCCCGCTGCTGCCAACGCCGCACTCGGCGGTCCTCGTGGCAATGGCGGCGCCTCGCGGGTTTCTGCGCGTCTCTCTCTCCCTCTCTCTGACGCTGCTCTGCCCCTGAACACCGGCTGTGCCCTGTGCGCTCTGCCCTCTCTCTCTCTCCCCCATCGATGCTGCTCGGCCCTTTGCTGTGCCGCTCGGTTGGGCTCTAGCCCGCCGCTGTCCGGGAAGGGTCTGCGCACTACCTGTTGCCAGCCCGTTTCGCTGGGCCACCTCGACTGGAAAGCCAAGCCTGGCTCTCGACAGCCTCCCCCGCAATTCTCGAGTCTCTGCTGGATGACTGGGCGGTTGCCCGTGGTCGACGCCCGAGTCTCTGGCCTTGACCTCCAATCCACTGATCTCCAGGAACGAATCCCCGGGAGGTGATGCAGAGTTGCAGGTAGGTTCGAACTTGCCTCGTCGTCAATGTTGTGTCTGGGTATAATAAGATACAGACTGCAGCAGAAACGGTACAGCAGGTGTTTACTCAACGTGGCTCACAGTTGAACTGACTGTACAGATTAATACTCAGTGCTATATATAGGTGTGGTCACTGCCGGTACTACAGTATACATGAGCTGTAAAAAGTAGTTCCCCCACTTAAAGGTATATACATTACAGTGAGGGAGAGGCAATGGGGATCAGATTGAGGGTGATGGGAAAGTCATACTCACTTTTCCAGTGCGCAGAAGGTCATGAAACCTCTTCCTGCACTGAAGCCAGGTTCTGCGGGTTATCGACAAAGAGTTGACCTCCTGGGCCACCTGGATCCACCTGGTCTGCTGGGGAGGCTTCTTCCTCCCTGAAGAAGGGAAGAGCACCTCTTTATTGGCTCTTGCTCCCTCCACTAAAGCTTGCAGGGCAACATCATCAAACCTGGGAGCAGACCTAGGTCTCTCGCTGGTCATTCTGCCGCCAGGTCCCTCTAACATGAAAGGCCAAAAGGTTGGCAGTCTGCAGAATAAGTAAGGCTTCTTGCAGACCTTAAATGCAGCAGCAATGATGACATCATCGGAGGCGAATTTCAGACTGAAAAAGCTAATTGGGCCATGGGTTCCCACATGTGGGAACTCAATTGCCCACTTAAGTTAAAATCGCATCATTCTCCCACATCGATTTAGAATCGGGTGGCTAACACGAAAAGCAAATTACACGACCCCAGCCCGCCCCAGTAACAAAATCGAGCCCATTATCTTTCAACTAAGCTGCCTTCTTCACTCCAGAGACTTGAGCACATAATTTAAGTTGATAATTTAGTGCAGAACTGTGTTAGGTAAGAGGTGTTATCTTATGGATGAGATGTTAAACAGAGGCCATGTCTGCTCTCTCAGGTAAATGTAAAAGATCCCACGGCACTATTCGAAGAAGAGCAGGGAAGTTCTCCCTGGTATCCTGGCCAAAATTTACCCTTCAACCAACACCTATTTCATTGCTGTTTGTGGGACCTTGCTGTGTTCAAATTGGCTGTCGTGTTTCCTGATGTGTGGGAGGATTCAAACTAATATGCCGGGGGAGTGGGGTTGGTGAGATTGATGGAGGTGGAGAAAGTTTAGAAATGAGACTAAAGAAGGAGAATGAGATGAATAAAGCTATTGATTAAAGAAAGAACTTGCATTTATATAGCACCTTTCACAACCTTGAGACCTCCCAAATTGATGGTTTTACAGCCAATGAAATGCATTTGAAGTACTGCCACTGTTGTAATGATGAAACACAGCAGCTAATTTATGCACAGCATGGCACCCCAAACAGCAATGTGATGATGACCAGTTAATCTGGTTTATTGATGTTGGTTAAGGGATAAATGTTGGCCAGGACACTGGGAGAACTCTCCTACTCTTCTTCGAATTGTACTGTGGGAACGACGTTCCTATTTTTGTAATCTACCTGCCTCTCGTCCTGCAGAGTAGTCCCATGCTCCGTTGTGTTGTATTGTTACTCAGGACCAGCCTCCTCTGAATCGCTGTCACTGTCCACCTCAGACTTGCCCGATACTGATGGGGATAATTTAACCTAACCCAGCCGGCGGGAAACTGCCAGGATCAGATTGCATGCTCATTTTACATCTTGCATGATTTTGCTTTCCATTGACTTCAAAACGAGCACCTGATCCAATTCTGTCAGGTGGGTTAGGTTAACATAACCTCTCAAGTATCTATTGTTCCCTGCATCTGTGAATCCCGTCTTCCTCTGCTGCTCATGCAGATGGTCACCCGCTTTTCCCTTGTTACATTATCCCTGTGTCTGGAAGTGCCTAGCACTGACCACATTCTGGACAGTACAATCCAGAAATTCTTCATCCTCTCTGATGCGGGGTGAGGCCAGTTCTTGCTCAATTTTCCAACACTTGGTGTACCCAGGAACAGCTCTGATGGACTGAAGATTCATGATAGCCCATGTTTTGCACACCATGCACATCACAACAGTTCCCATGGCTTCCTGTCCTGTAGTTGTGGTTTAACTTGAAAGAGTGCTCTGCTTTTCTATTCCATTTAGTGTTAAATCTGTGAGTTGTTCAAGTAATTAATACTCAGACTTAATCAGTAACAATAAAACAGGTCTTTACTGGTTGGAGGTAGGGACTATACGTAGGTCTTTACTTCATGCCCACAGGCGGGAACTGAGGGGAGATCAGTACTCACAGTACTATTTATACCCCTATGGCCAGGAGTGGTACTGCGTATCACTACGCCCAACAAGTAGTGCAGTCCTGTCCATAGGTTCAAAGTAGCACACATATTACATACACAACATTCCTCCCTTCCTAGCTTTACAGTCATCTCCCCATTTAACATAACGTAATAACATATATACATATATAACTTCAGGTTTACATAACAGAATAACATAGATACATAGATAACTTCATGTCAAAACAGATCACAGATTCAGTCTCTGCGGAAAACAGTTCACAGATTCAATCTCTGTGGTGGAGTCGGTTCACGTTGCTGGAGTGACTCATTCAATAGTCCTTCCATGGATTTAACAGTTTGAACTTCCGAACTGAATTGGCTCCGTTCGGAGGGACCACGTGTGTGATCTGGTAGAGGTAATAATGGTTCAGATGGGTCATCTTCTGTTTCGACTTTTCCTTTTCTGCTTCTTGGAGACTCTCTGGGCTCCACTGTCAGCTGCCAGCTGCATGCGCAGTTCCTCCTTCTCTCCCTCCTTTTTCCGTAGGAGAGCCACCTTCTCCCGATGTTCCGTAGACTTTCGGTGCTCCTCCATGATTTCTGTATGGTGGGAGTCGAAGTTACAAGTTGGGCAGGACAGGACATAGTAATATTCGGTGTCGTCCTGATCTAGGCCAGCGAGAGGGTCTTCTATTTCCTCCATACCCAGCTGGGCGTTAGCCAGCTTTTGTTCCAAGTCCAGACATCTTTCCTGAAGAGACTTCTTCATGCGTACCTCTTCATCCAGCTTTTTCTGGGCTTTCAGCAAGTCGTTTACTAATGACCTCATTTGAGATTTTACTACTTCAACTTCTTTTGGAGATTGATTGATCGGACTATTCAATCCCTCTACCGGAGCAGCTGTTTCAGCGGTCTGTTGTTCTACGTTGACGTGAGTCAGCGTACTTTTGGCATCCAAGGGCTGCTCTGTTGCAGTCATCTCAGTCTGTGTTGCCACCTCAGCTCTTCCAATAACCTTTTGAGAGCTCCGAACCCCTTTCGTTTGAATATTGAAGTTCGTGTTCAAGTTTTTCCCATTTCAGAGTCCTGTCCTTCAGCATATGCAGGAGTTGGCTGACCGTTAACTCCTCTGACATCAGACGTTTTGTGTGCTCCTGCTCCATTTTCTCCATCAGCTGCTTCTGTTGTCTTTCCAGATTCTCCAACTCTATATCAAAGAACTCTTTCGTTGCATTCAACTCTTGCTCACAACGGCGAAGCATTTGTTCTAATTGCTGTTGTAGTTTGAAATGGAGTTGAGTTCGAGCCCGGTGTCCCTCAGAAATGGGCACATCAGTAGACTTGCCAGACTCAGAATCCACAGTTAAACTATGTTGTTGTTGCTCAGTGGAATTCTGTGCTGAAACTTTGTCTTTTGCACCTGAGTTGGGCTTACCATCATCCGTTCCAGAGTCTGGGCCGACTATCTTCACCGAGTTCTCACTCGTTATTGTTTGTAGGAAATGCCAGTCCATATTCATTTTCCTAATCCACTCCCGTCCTAGTAGTGGAGAACCTCCTTCAGATATCACATATAAGTCCATTATTTGACTGTCTTCGCCCTTGTGGACCACTGCAACCTCTATTTTCCCGATGGGGTACACTCTTTGCCCCGTGTATGTTTTCAATATAATCCCCGTATCCTGTAGGGGAATATGTTGGAATAACTTTCCGTAATCTTTCTTATTTATGACCGTCAATGCCGATCCAGTGTCCAATTCCAGTTTTACTTGGACTCCTTCTATCTGAAGAGTGACCCAAATTGTCTGGAGGTCTGCACCCTTACCAGCGTTGAGTACTCCTAAGCTAGCCAGTTCATTACAGCTTAAGCTAGCCAGTTCATTACTGCTAGCGTCTGAATCGGACTCCTGTTCGGTCACCTTGTGTACCTTTGCGTATTTTCCTTGCGGTGACTTCTTGTTGCTGGTCTTCTTCCCTGACCTGCATACTTTAGCTATATGTCCAAGCCTACCACAAGTTCTACATTCTTGGTTTTTAAACCAACACTGGTTCTGATCATGCGTTGTCTTTCCACAACGATAACATTTGCCAGAACTCACACCCAATTTGTGTGCACTGAGCTCCGGTGACCGTAGCTGCATTACTGCCGTGCCTCTCGCTGCGGCTTCGTATGCTGCTGCCATAGTGACCGCCTTCTCAAGCGTCAGCTCATTCTCCTCGAGCAGTCGCTTTTGTGTATCCTGTTTAAATAAACCACACACAAATTTGTCTCGAAGTGCCTCTGTCAGTCCCGTTCCAAACTGGCAATATTTCGCTAATTTACGCAATTCCAGCAAATAATCAGCATTGCTTTCATGCTGTAGCTGCCTTCTGTCGTAAAATTTAAATCGTTCCGCTAGCATCAGCGGCGTGGGGTTTAGATGATCTTTCAGGACAGTAACAATCTCATCGAACGTCTTATCCGCCGGTTCATCTGGTGATAACAGGTGTTTCAATTGCCCGTATGTCTTCGCACCCATTAAATTTAATAATGTTAGAGCTTTATCTTGGTCACGAATTTTATTGGCCTTACAATAATTTTTTACTCTTTCAACATATATGGCCCAATCTTCGAGGTCACTATCAAAGGTGCTAATATTCCCGTGTTTAGGCATTGTAGATTTGCAATTTCTTAGATTTTTTTTAAATTTTTTTTACTGCTATCCAAGATGGCGGCTTCCCGCTCTTGCCGTCGTCCTCCGCCCACAAAATGGCGGTTTTCCCACGCTTGGCGGTCTTCACCCGTCCCCCAACGCCGTCTCCCTTCAGCCCCCGAGTGCGGCCCTTATCTTCGCCGCGATCGCCCGAGTGCGGCCCTTATCAGCGGATGCGATCGCTGGATCGCGAAGCGGCTCTCGGCTCTTATCAGGAGATGCGATCGCTCTGTTGAAACGCCTCCCGCTCGAAGCGGCTCTCGCGCCCTATTCCTCCAGCTCCCCCAGCCCCGTTCGTGCGGCCAACGCGGTCGACTGCCTGTCGCGTCGCTGCCCGACTCAGACAACGGCTTACCCACCACCAAGCTGGAGAAGAAGCTGACGGTCGCCGATGGAGGCTCCGAGGTCAGGATGTCTTCCAGTGGGGTGGAGAGGGTGGAAACCTCTCTGCAACGTCCTGGCTGTGGACGAAGCTGCCGTGGAGTGACTGCCGCAGGGTCCGAATCAGACTCGTCGCCAGTGTTAAATCTGTGAGTTGTTCAAGTAATTAATACTCAGACTTAATCAGTAACAATAAAACAGGTCTTTACTGGTTGGAGGTAGGGACTATACGTAGGTCTTTACTTCATGCCCACAGGCGGGAACTGAGGGGAGATCAGTACCCACAGTACTATTTATACCCCTATGGCCAGGAGTGGTACTGCGTATCACTACGCCCAACAAGTAGTGCAGTCCTGTCCATAGGTTCAAAGTAGCACACATATTACATACACAACATTTAGTATCTTGTATAAGTCTGGAAAGTCCTCTTCAGTAATTGCAATGGCTGTATAAAGGGCTAGCTTTGCTCATTATGAAAGTGTCCCCATTTAGTTTTACTATCTTGATCAATCTGAATTCAGACAACCCACAAACTGAACAGTCAATGGTTCAGGTGTAAAGTTGTAACATGTTTGAAAAAGATTGAATTGTTGAGTTCTTCTGATTTATTTGAAATGCTTTGCTCACAATTATTAGTAAGTATGTTCCCACCTCCCAAAAAAAAATCCTATGCTGTAATTTAACATTAAAATAAAGACAAGTGAAGGCTTGTGATGTAGATGATTTGCTGTTCAATAATCCTTCACTTTTCATAATGCTGTCAGTGTTTCTAACAAACCAGTCTTTAATGCTAATTTATTTTTTAACCAATTTAAAAATCTACATCCAGTTGTCAGAATGTTACATTATCTGGTTAGAAATGGATGTCCTCATCTTGTCCGGATCCAGGATCCTGACTGGATAATAATGGATCTCCGATATGTTGTTGATTTATTGAACTCTGTATAGAGTATCGATGATGAGTGGAAATGTACTGAAAAATATCTCTCGTTCCTAAGTGACCTCAAACAAACTGCATAATCCAATTTTAGGAATGGTTTCAACCCCTTCACCTGCAGAAAAGCATTTTTCCTGCCTGGTTTACTGGACATGTTGGTCTGGATTTTGAATAATATAGCAATTGGTGATGCCAGTGATTTCAAAAATCGAGTGGCATCGCTAACACCACATTCATGTAAAAGGTAGCCACTGTCAAATAATCAGCTGAGCTATTGACCAAACGTATCATTAGCAATTGTTTGCTGATTGACGTCAAGGCCACGGCTCAACCCAGCAGTGAGGCAGACACTTGTGCAGAGAAGTTAGTCCTTTATAGTTTTGTGAGCAGACTTGTTTTTGTGAAAACCAGATTGTTCAGGACATGATTTCGAACCAACAGCAACATTATAAAGTTGCAGCTGGATTTTGTTCCTATGATAAGTTAACACTTGTCCTCGAAATCCATAGATATGCCACATAGAATATGGAATACAAGCTAATTGCCTTTTCTTCTTCGTATTCAAGCTGTCATTGAAACTTGCAGGTTTCAGTGCTCAGTACTATTTACTCGTTGGGCCCTAAATTTCCTCGGGATGCAAGCACAAAGGGTACGCCAGGATGATAGCCACCAGTGCTGACCCCGCCAGAGTTTCTGGGGTCAGTGGGAGGGCATCACTGGTGATGGCACTCCAGTTACATGGGACAGGCAGGTACAAACACCACTTTGGGCTCATTTCTTGTGCCTGCCTGCCCACAGCTGCCAGAAACTTCGGCATCTGTCTGTCCTTGGGTGGGTGGGGGGTGGAGGGGGGTTTGCCCAGGTATGCCTCCTTCCCTCCCCCACCCCCCTCCCATCCCCCAAGATCCCGACTGACATGAATCTTGACACTCATGTGGAAATGACTTATGAAATGATACTGGGCAGCCTGCTGGTGCTGCTGTCCAGGGAGAGTATAAATACTCGGGCATGGGCCCAGCTTGCTCAGGACATTCTTTAACAGGAACTAGTGAAGGACATTAGATCTCCATGTTGAAAAACAGTTGATTAAAGCCTTGTTTAATACTTAGACCAAGTGCCTAGTAGTTTTCTTACGTCGCCGACTACATCGCCCTTGGCCACCTGGGCAAGGGGGTTAACTCCACATAAATGAAAAGAAAACTTGCAGCTTTCTTCAGGGTTCAAAGTCATTCCCCTGGCCTGGACCCCACCGGTGGGGCCAACATTCGCCCAAGTGGAGTCTGGGCTGCCTCTCCTCACTGAGCAGATTAACTTCCACTGATGTGCTGGGTCCCGACTGGCACAAGAACACGCCGCATCGGGAGTCCCCATTCATGGATCCACCAACTTGCCGTCATTTTTTTTGTAAGAGGTGGATAGAGGTTCCATCCCTTTATAAGGGCAGCACGGGCAGCACGGTGGCATAGTGGTTAGCACTGTTGCCTCACAGCGCCAGAGACCCGGGTTCGAATCCGGCCTCGGGCCACTGTCTATGTGGAGTATGCACATTCTCCCCGTGTTTGCGTGGGTTTTCTCCGGGTGCTCCGGTTTCCTCCCACAGTCCAAAGATGTGCGGGTTAGGTTGATTGGCTATGATAAATTGACCCTTAGTGTTAGGGGGATTAAATACGTGGGGTTACAGGATAGGGTGGGATATGTGTTGGTGTAGGGGTTACGGGGATCGGGTGGGATATGTGTCGGTGCAGGCTCAATGGGCCGAAATGGCCTCTATCTGCACTGTGGGGTTTCTGTGTGATTCTGTGTGATAAGGCAAAAAGAGGCACGGCCAAGTCTCCACCCTCTACTGAGGAGTTCTGCCCCTCTCCACCTGGAGTTATGGCCAGAGATGGATGGACTGCCAAACAATTTCTTGCTTTTCTTTTCACTCTTTTAAACTCAGAGCAGGTTCATATATGCAAAAATCATTTTATGTTCCTCTTATTATACTGGAGTGCCATCATCAGCTGTAGTTCTGGTAGCTCTAACGGAGGTTTCTCCTCACTCAGTTGGAAGCAAAATATAACTGGTGGTAAACATAAATGGCCACCATTTTGTCTGAACTGTGGAATTTGTTCTCTGCGTTGCTGGCCTGTGCTTATATTCTTGAAGCACAGGGCGACAGACAGTCGCTGGGAGCATCTAAAGCAGAGGTGTCAAAGCTTTTCTTCTTTGTGGACCACATAGTTGCAATCTCCGAAGCCCCGAGAGCTACATATGTCTGGAGGTTCTGCCAGGGCTCTCTGGTGGGAGATCGATAGAATCCCCAGAGAGATTGTGGAAACACCTGAAGTTACAGCAAGAGACTGGAACAACGCTTCAGGTCTTCTACCTTTTTGTAATGTTGAATCCAAGCTCCTGTTTATCTCCACATCTTTCAAATTGCCACTGCTCACCAATCTTGATGTTCTGATTTAGGATTTAAGAAACAATGGGGCAACAATGCTAAAAATAGCCTTTTCCAAATTTGTAGGCCCAGGAAATCCTAGCAGGACAAGCTAGCAAAAAGGATTGCGTTGCCTGAGCTTCAAGGGCTGGATTGCAAGGGTTTGAGGGCCGCAGGTGCCCATCTCTGGTTCTAAACACTGTTAGGAAGCTGGGGCAAGAGAAATAGAAATAGAATACTAAAGGCACAAGGTTCAGAGGACTAAATTGTCTTTTCGTGACCCTGACTTAACTTTATATTCAAGAACATAAGAAATGATTGTGAATTTGAACAGCGACACATGCAAGGTCTTGTACTGCACAATTGTTTCAGTGTTGTTTGCTGGTGCCCTGAAGTCCACGCCCACAAATTGGACAGACTCAAGAGAGAGCAGCAGCCTTGCACATTGTGAAACTCAACACAGTTCTGTGATATAAACAGCAGATAAAACACTGCCTTCTGACAATGAAGGGATGAAGTTGAGTGGTGCCCCAATGTCTATCTATTCGTAAAGCTCTGTGGATTTCCTAGTATCACTGTGGTTTTCAATGTGACATCGGCTCCATGAAATAAAATATCTAAAGCATGCCATCATCGCTTTGTAGGAATCAACGGATTCCTATCTAAATCACTGAGGTCGAGGCAGTTCAGTAAATTAACCGAATTTAATTAAACTGGTGAACAAAACAAAAACATGCAGGAGCAACAGCAAACAGGTCTACACAGTAACTAGTTCCACGAGGTCTGAACTCAGAACCTCCCACCTCTGACGTCATGACGTCATCACGTTTCCCGCCACTCGGGGCACCACGTGACCAACGTGATAACGTCATCGCGTTGTTTCAGGGTTTTTACAGAAAGCTTGTTTACACTCAGCAAACGGACATAGGTGCTGTAACATTGCTTTAAAGACAGTTATTCATTTGCACAGGAGTTCATTGGTGGTTTTACCACTTGCGCCCCCCCAGAAGTGTCTTTAATCATCAAAGTCAATCACCGAGGAGGTCGAACAATCCTGTCAGAGCGACTCCGATATTCCCGGAATCACCAACTGTCATTGTGGAGGCGAAACCGACCTCGGGGCTTCCCTTCCGGTCGCGCAATCGGTGTTACTGCTTTCTCGGTGCCGGTGGCACGAATTTACACGGGGGTCGGCAGCATCTGGCTTTCTGACCGAAACGGGCATGGTAGTAGCAAAAGCCGGTCTGTGGAGGTGCCGAAGCGGGGTTCTTGGAGGCGGGGCACGTCGAGGTGGTGCAATACTGTTGCATCACCGCGTAAATGGTGTCGGCTTCGGCCGCGAGCGCCACACCGTCCGTAGCCGTCGACCTGGCCAGGGCTGCTTGTACCTGCTCAGGGAGCTGGCTGAGGAACAGTTCACGAAATATAAAACACTGCGGCTCAGACCCGAGGAGGGTGAGCATGTGGCTCATCCACTTGGAATGCTTAGCATCGCCTAACCCGGGGAGTGCGAGCAAGCGTCGTGCGCGCTCCGCCTTTGTGAGACTGAATACCTGCAGGAGGCGCGCCTTGAGCATTTCGTACTTGTTCTCCACGGGCGGGGTCTCCAGCAGGCTGATAATGTGGGAAGCCGTCGAGCTGTCCAGTGCGGAGACCACATACAGGTAACGGGTCTGATCCAGCACTATGTTTCACAGTTGGAACTGAGCCTCCGCTTGAACGAACCAGGAGGCTGCCTGTTGTTCCCAAAATTGAGGGAGCTTCAAACTCGCTGCATTTACATCCATCTTGTTCTCGAGCTTGTCTCCGCGAAAATCGTCCGCGAAGCTTCGGGTCACCAATGTAGGAATCAACGGATTCCTATCTGAATCACTGAGGTCGAGGCAGTTCAGTAAGTTAACCGAATTTAATTAAACTGGTGAACAAAACAAAAACATGCAGGAGCAACAGCAAACAGGTCTACACAGTAACTAGTTCCACGAGGTCTGAACTCAGAACCTCCCACCTCTGACGTCATGACGTCATCATGTTTCCCGCCACTCGGGGCACCACGTGACCAACATGATGACGTCATCGCGTTGTTTCAGGGTTTTTACAGAAAGCTTGTTTACACTCAGCAAACGGACATACGTGCTGTAACATTGCTTTAAAGACAGTTATTCATTTGTACAGGAGTTCATTGGTGGTTTTACCACAGCTTGCAATATAAAGTAAACTCCATTCTGTGATCAGATATTTAGATGCAAATGAATTCAGAGAATGAGACGTGCTCAGATGTTGAAAGTAAGACGACGAATTACAAAGGCTCAAGTTGAGTTATATCTTATAGTCTGGTAGTCCTAAGATGTCATCACGCTACGGAATACCTATGCCATTTAGCATTATGTTATTTACATTTCCAAGAGCATCAATACAATTTCAATAACCTTTGCTATTTTGCTCCAGAGATTGTGCAGCAGATAAAGACTAACATTTATATAGCACTCTGGGCTTGGAGGGCCGGGCTGCAGACTGCACCAACTCTGCATGGGCGGCAGCAGTCTGGGATGGCTGGGTTACAGGCTGTGGCAAGTGCAATGGCGAAGTGGGAGTGGTGGGAACAGGAATGCTGTCATCCTGAGAGAGGACAGCACCTTCCTGCTCGACCGACACACTGCCACTCCCCCGGGGCAGACCCTCAGCATGCAGAGCAATCTGCTCGAGCACAGTTTGCTGACCTGCTGCGGCACCGTGAGATCCCCAGTGAACTGTGGGCGACCCAGCGATGATGGCAGCAGTGAGCGCTTGCGTGGCATCAATCTGAGACTGCATCAGAGCAGTCTGAGATTGGATGGCACCAACCAATGACTCGATTCCAGCACTAAGCCGTTGCACTGCCTCAGCCTGTGCTGCAATAGATGCTCACCTCACCCATTACACGCAGCATGGGGTCTGGGTCCCCACGGTCTCCCTGCAAGTCAACTATCCTCTGCAAGGAGGCAAGAATGGGTTCAAGGGTTTGTGCACAGATGACAGCTGTGCTGGCGGCAGACTCCTCCGCACTCCTAGCCAGTGCATCCGTGCTCTTGGACACCCTTGCCATTGCTCCCATGAGCTCCGTATGCATGCTCATCGCCTGTGTGTTCATCGCCGCGATACTGAGGTTCTCATCCGAGTCCTGTGCAGCAGAACTCATGCACACACTCACCCTCTGGGGAGATGGCCCTCGAGCTTCCCTTCCCCCATGGCATTGCTACAGCCCGCTGGGTCCCGAAGCTTCACCCACATCAGAGCCAAATCCCCTGCTCCCCTCCAGTGAACGCGTGGCGCCAGCATTGGATGTCTCGCCCTCGGGAGATGCAAGTGGTGAGGCTCCGGCTTGGTGTTCCTGATCCTCTCCCAAGTTGCTGCCACCGGGAGGCTGAGGGACTGGCTGGTCAGATGGTGGCTCACTATCTGAAAGCAGGAAGGTACAAGAGTGGCTTTAATAAGATGGCAGGGAGGCAGGAAGGGAGCAAGGAAGGGAGACAGTGTGGTGGATCGCCAACTAAACGGGCGCAATCCACTTTTCCGTCCATGGACAATAAATCGGGCACCTTGCCTTTAAGAAGCATGCTGCCTTTAAGGCATGACAAAGGAGCGGGCATCGCCCTCAGTGTGTACACAAAAGCGCGGGCGTCGCCCTCATTCTGTTTTCGGGTTTAGCAGAGAGAAGAGCTGGGGCAGCCATCTCTCAAGAGAATGTAATAAAAAGCCATGTGTTCCTCAGATCGGTTCGGCCTCCATTCGTGTTCCGCGGCAGCCTCAACATTGGTGACCCTGACGCTCAGAACGTATTCCGAGCACTGCAATGGCGGACATGAACGCAGTTTCCGTGAAACTGCCGGAGTTTTGGGAAAACCAAGCTGAGTCCCAATTCTGGCTGCGACACATCACCACAGATGGGACGAAGTATGACTACCTCGTCGCATCACTCGGTAGCTCCACAGTCACGAAGGTCTGGATAGCGCTGCAGAACTCACCAGAGGAGGGCAAGTATGCACATCTTAAGGCTGCGCTCCTTAAAAAATTTACGACCTCGACATACCAGCGAAACTGCCGCCTCCTCGACCTTCCAGGCTTCGGTGACGCCTCACCGTCCGACCTCCTCTCCCACATGCTCTCACTCACCGACGAGAGCCCACCCGGGTCCCTCTTCCGCACGCTGTTCATCCGCCAGCTACCTCCCAGCATCCGCCCAGCGATCATGGCGTCCGGCCTCACGGACCTAGAAGCCCTGGCCGACGAGGCCGACAAGCTGCTGTCCGCTCACTCCAGCCGCGACGTCGCTCCGGACCTGGCAGCCACAGCCTGGGCGCGCCCCTCACCGGCCACCACGCGGCCACAAGGCCCAGCCACGGGGCCCACGGGGCCTTCGCGCCCCACAAACCCGGGCTACTGTTACTACCACGCATGGTTCGGCGCCAGGGCACAACGGTACACACCTCCCTGCTCCTTCAAGTCCGCCCCCGTACCAGCCCCAGTGATGGCCGTGGGCCACGCGGGCTCCCTGCTGTACGTCACGGATGACAAAACCGGCCACCGGTTCCTGTGCGACACTGGAGCTCAGCACAGCATCATCCCGGCCTCCGCCCTCGACATCCAAAAGGGCGAACGAGGACAGGCGCTGGCTGCCGCTAACGGCTCGGACATCCGGACGTACGGCACCCGCACAGTCACCCTCGACCTCGCTGGTCGCCGCTACCGATGGGAGTTCATCACTGCCAGGTACTCTCCCCTCTCATCGGCGCAGATTTCCTGTGTGCCCACGGCCTACTGGTAGACATCCCTCGACACCGCCTCGTGGACATGAACACCATGTCCCCCATCCTGGGCGCCATGGCCCCCCGTCAACCCGCCGACATGGCGTCACAGTGCCACGCCCGGGCCACGGATGACTACTTGGCACTCCTGGCCGAATTCCCGGCCCTCACCAACCCGACCTTCTCCGCGGAGATCGCCAAACACGGGGTGGAACACTTCATCCCCACCACAGGCCCCCCAGTGTACGCCCACGCCCGCAGGCTGGACCCGGCCAAACTGGAGATCGCGCGGACCGAGTTTGCCACTATAGAACAGCTCGGCATCATCCGCCGCTCCAACAGTCCCTGGGCCTCCCCACTCCACATCGCCCCCAAACCAGGCGGGGGTTGGCGCCCCTGCGGGGATTACCGCCGCCTCAACGGCGCCACCACCCCTGATCGGTACCCCGTGCCGCACATTCAGGACTTCTCGGCTAGACTGGCCGGCCGCTCAGTTTTTTCCAAAGTCGACCTGGTGCGCGCCTAACACCAAGTCCCCGTCCACCCCGCGGACGTCCCCAAGACGGCTGTAATCACACCCTTTGGGCTTTTCGAGTTCCTGCGGATGCCATTCGGCCTCAAAAACGCAGCCCAGGCATTCCAACGGCTCATGGACTCGGTCCTTCGGGACCTGAAGTTCCTGTTCGTCTACCTGGACGACATCCTGGTAGCCAGTTCCTCCAAGCAGGAACACCTCGAACACCTTCGCATCCTGTTCGGGCGCCTCAGCGACCACGGGCTCATCCTCAGCCCAGCCAAGTGCCAGTTCGGCCTGGACAAGATCGACTTCCTCGGCCACCACATCACCCATGCTGGGGCCATTCCCCTGCCCACCAAGGTGCAGGCCGTCCAGCAATTTCCCCGCCCCACCACCATCAAAGGACTCCAGGAGTTCCTCGGGATGGTGAATTTCTACAACCGCTTCATCCCCAAAGCGGCGTCCCTCATGAGGCCCCTGTATGAAGCCCTCCGGGGCAGGAGCGGCAAGATGGCGGTCGAATGGACGGCAGACGTATCAGCCGCCTTCAACTCCACCAAGACCGCGCTCGCCGATGCCACCCTGCTCGCGCACCCACGGCCCAATGCCAGAGTAGTGCTCACCACGGACGCCTCCGACCACGCGGTCGGCGCCGTGTACAAGCAGTGGGTCGACGGCGCCTGGCAACCACTTGCCTTCTTCAGCCGGCAACCACGCCCCCCGGAGGTCAAGTACAGCACTTTCGACCGCGAGCTCCTCGCGCTGTACCTGGCGGTCCGCCATTTTCGGTTTTTGCTGGAGGGCCACCCCTTCACTGCGTTTGTCGACCACAAACCCCTGACATTCGCAATGGCAAAGACAACCGACCCCTGGTCCGCCAGGCAGCAGCGCCAGCTCGCCGCAGTGTCCGAGTTCACCACGGACATCCAACACGTCTCCGGCCGAGACAACGTGGTAGCCGACTGCCTCTCCCGCCCCGCCATCCACGCCGCACACCTGGCAGTCGACTATGCTCAACTCACAGCAGACCAGCTCACGGACCCTGATCTGCTCTCCGCACCTACCAACCTACCAGGGCTACATCTGGCCGACGTCGCCTGCGGCCCGACCGCAGTCACGGTCAAATGCGACATATCCCTATCTCAACCTCGGCCCGTCGTCCCAGCGTCCTGGCGCCGCCGGGTATTCGAGATTCTCCACAACCTCTCCCACCCCGGCGCCCGCGCAGCCATCAAATTGGTAGCCAACCGCTTTCTGGCGCGGCCTTCGCAAGGATGTGCGTACTTGGGCCAACTCCTGCCTAGCCTGCCAATGGGCCAAGGTGCAGCAACACACGAAAGCACCCCTCGAGGAGTTCACCGTCCCTTCGCGTAGATTCGACCACATCCACGTGGACATCGTCGGGCCCCTGCCACCGTCACAAGGCCACACGCACTTGCTGACGATCGTCGACCGCACCACGCGCTGGCCCAAGGCAATTCCACTGACCTCTACCACCACCGCCGACATCGCCAGAGCCTTCGTCAGCACCTGGGTCACACGGTTCGGCGTCCCCTCCGACATGACGTCGGACAGAGGTCCACAATTTACCTCTGAACCCTGGACCGCCATCGCACGCAATCTCGGGGTGACCATTCACCGCACCACAGCGTACCACCCCCAAGCCAACGGACTGTGTGAGCGGTTCCACAGATCCTTGAAGGCATCTCTTCGAGCCAGCCTCCAGGACGGCGCCTGGACCAACCGACTCCCGTGGGTCCTCCTCGGCCTGCGCTCCATGGTTAAAGAAGACCTCCACGCATCGGCAGCAGAGCTCGTGTACGGCCAGCCGCTGCACGTACCCGGCGAGTTCCTGCCCACCGCCACGACACCCTGGTCAGCCGACCAGCAACGCCACGACTTCGCCTCACCGGCGCTACAGTTCGCCCCGGTGCCCATTGCCCGGCACGGCGAATCCACCTCACACGTCCCGCTAAGCCTGCACCAGGCACGGTTCATTTTCGTCCGGCACGACGCCCACCGTGGACCCCTTCAACCCCTGTACGACAGGCCCTACAAAGTGCTACAGGCTGGGGACAAATTTTTCGCCCTACAAGTGGGCGACAGGACTGAAAAAGTGTCGGTTGACCGACTCAAGCCAGCACACTCGGAGCCCGGTGAGCAGGTCCCAGTAGCTCGTCCACCGCCACGCGGCCGACCTGCCCTCAAGCCAGTACACCCGGCTGCTCCACGCCCGGCCGTTCCACGTCCACCGGCGTCCTACAAGAGCTGCTCCAGCCGGCCCATCAGACCACCGCACCGTCTCGTCCACACCTCCTAAGCGGATTCTGGGGGGAGCTGTGTGGCGGATCGCCACCTAAATGGGCGCAATCCACTTTTCCGTCCGTGGACAATAAATCGGGCACCTTGCCTTTAAGAAGCATGCTGCCTTTAAGGCATGACAAAGGAGCAGGTGTCACCCTCAGTGTGTACACAAAAGCACGGGCGTCGCCCTCATTCTGCTTTCGGGTTTAGCAGAGAGAAGAGCTGGGGCAGCCATCTCTCAAGAGAATGTAATAAAAAGCCATGTGTTCCTCAGATCGGCTCGGCCTCCATTCGTGTTCCACGGCAGCCTCAACAACAGTATAGTTCGATGGAAAGTGGGAAAGGCTCGTGTTGTGAGGGGGAAGTGGTATGAGAGAGGAGGGAGATATGATGAACATACCGTTGCTATCCTCAAGGGGGTCGACCTCTCAAACTGCCACAGCGCCCACGACATTGCTCGTGATGAGTCTGTGAACTCGCTCCTCCAGCTGTGTGAGGGGGAGCAGCTCCGCCTGACCCCCTCCCGTATGTTGTTGCTCCCTCCTGTTATGTGAAAGCTTGGTCTGCAAGAAAAAGGACAGCATGTGAGTGAGTGTGCAGCCATGTGTTTGGCAGATGTGCCTACCATAGTTGAATAGATGTTAATGTCTGCAAGGTGTGAGATGTGGATGTGACTTTTAGTAGATGGGCATAGTTGTTGGGTGAGTGTTGGGGATTTGGCACTTTATACTGTCTGTGCACAAAGTGAGGTTGAGATGGTGGGATGTAGAGGCGTTTCATGCATCTACTCACCCTGACCACCCGAGTGAGGTCGTTGAACTTCTTGCGGCACTGGGTGAGAGTCCTTTGGACCAGGCTCCTGGATGATACATAATGGGCCACCTCCCTCCACATCCTTGTGAACTCCCGGGGCAATGGCCTCCTGCCAGTGTCCGGGAGGAGCACTACCCGTCGACATTCCACAACCACAACTAGAGCCTCCAATGCCTGGTCGCTGAACCGCGAACTCTCTCCCTGGGCCTCTGAGTAGCCATGATAATCATTGTTGAAGATTTGCACCGCCTTGCAGGCCCAGGTCAAAAGCAGCAATGATCAGGGTGAGGCTGTGCAGCATGATGGACCCTCCCCTTTAAGAACTGGAAGGCTCCAGTCTGTCTGAGGACTAGGTGATTGACATCACCTGAGCTTAAGTAGCGCTCTGAAGTAGCACCCCATTCCCTGACGTTAGCGCCATAAGAGAAGTGTGTAGCGCTTGATTTAGCGCTCTATTCACCTCCAGGGGCGCTGGAGATGAATTTCCCGTTTGCCTGTGATAATTTGTGCCGAGCACTAAATTTTGCGCCCCACCGATATTAGCGCCCCAAAATGGTCGATACCAAATTTTTGCCCCTAAATGTTTAATACTGCCCCTGCATGGTACTGCTACAACTGATCTGAGAGTGGTTCTGAGGCAACAAAGTAGAAATAACGAGATTCAAATGCTATTCCAGTGCTTTTTGAGGGTGATTCAGCTTTAAATCTTTTTAAGACATAGATTTCATAATGATTTAATAAAGTAATGCTGTTAATATGAACCTGCTATGACCATATTGTCTCAACTTATCTCCGATATGTAGACAATTGGACAGCTGCACTGGAGCAGACTGTCTATTTAGCTCATGTTCAGGGGCAAAGGTATCAAAATACACTTTGTTTTGGCAGGATCTGTCTATCCTTCGTGGTAACACACCCTGAATGTGTGTTCTCAAACGCACATACAGGCGTCTTGTTAATGCATTATAATAAATTTTAAACACTGACATTACTCTTAGTAGAGACGGCTGGCATACGAGCACTGCTTCCTCCTTCTTTACCCCTCCATTGCATCATATGAATGTTGTGTACATGGATTTTCGGAAGGCGTTTGACAAAGTATCACATAGAAGCCTGGTTAACAAAATTGAGGCTCGTGGAATAGGTGGGTCAGTGGCAGCTTGGATAAGGAATTGGCTTAAGGACAGAAAACAGCGAGTTGTGATAAATAGCTGTTTTTTAGACTGGAGGATGGTAGACAGTGGTGTTCCCCAAGGGTCAGTGCTGGGACCACTGCATTTTTTGATATATATAAATGACCTGGATATTGGAATACAGAGTAGAATTTCTAAATTTGCTGATGACACCAAACTTGGGGGTGTGGCAAACGGTGATGATGATACCAATCGACTGCAACAGGACATAGAAAGGCTAGTAGAATGGGCAGACAAGTGGCAGATGGAATTTAATACAGAAAAGTGTGAGGTGATGCATTTTGGCAGAAGTAACATGGAGAGGCAATATACACTTAATGGCACAGTTTTAAAGAGTGTGCATTGACAGAGGGACCTGGGAGTTAATGTGCATAGGTCCCTGAAGATGGCAGGACATATTGAGAGAATGGTTAACAAAGCATATGGGATCTTCATAAATAGAGTTATTGAGTACAAAAGTAGAGAAGTAATGCTGAACCTTTATAAAGCACTGGTTAGGCCACAACTGGAGTATTGCATTCAGTTCTGGTCACCACACTTTAGGAAGGATGTGAAGGCCCTTGAGAGGATGCAGAGGAGATTTACCAGAATGGTTCCAGGGATGGGGGACCTTAGCTACAAGGGCAGGTTGGAGAAGCTGGATTTGTTTTCAGTAGAGCAAAGGAGGTTGAGGGGTGATTTGATAGAGGTGTACAATGTGGATAAATGGGAAGTTATCCACTTTGGTGGCAAAAACAGGAAGGCAGATTATTATCTGAATGGCAATAGATTGGGAGAAGGGGAAAAGGGGAAGTGCAACGAGACCTGGGTGTCCTTGTGCACCAGTCGCTGAAGGTAAGCATGCAGGTGCAGCAGGCGGTTAAGAAGGCAAATGGTATGTTGGCCATCATAGCGAGAGGATTCGAGTACAGGAACAAGGATGTCTTGCTGCAGTTGTACAGGGCCTTGGTGAGACCACACCTTGAGTATTGTGTGCAGTTTTGGTCGCCTTATCTGAGGAAGGATGTTCTTGCCATGGAGGGAGTGCAGCGAAGATTCACCAGACTGATACCTGGGATGACAGGATTGACGTATGAGGAGAGATTGGGTCGATTGGGCTTATATTCACTGGAGTTTAGAATAATGAAAGGGGATCTCATTGAAACTTATAAAATTCTAACAGGACTAGACAGACTAGATGCAGGAAGGATGTTCCCGATGGTGGGGGAGTCCAGAACCAGGGGTCACAGTCTAAAGATAAGGGGTAAGCCATTTAGGACAGAGATGAGGAGGAATTTCTTCACCCAGAGAGTGGTGAACCTGTGGAATTCTCTACCACAGAAGGCAGTTGAGGCCAATTCATTAAATATATTCAAGAAGGAGTTGGATATATTTCTTAAGGCTAGAGGGATCAAGGGATATGGGGAGAAAGCAGGGACAGGGTACTGAATTTGAATGATCAGCCATGATCTCATTAAATGGCGGAGCAGGCTCGAGGGACCGAATGGCCTACTCCTGCTCCTATCTTCTATGTTTCTATGTTTACAAGATTAAGTCGGGTTTGGATAGGCTAGACGGGGAAAGGCTGTTCCCACTAGTTGACGGTACAAGGACTAGGGGACACAGATTTAAGGTTTTGGGCAAGAGATACGGGGGGGACGTGAGGAAAAACTTTTTTATGCAGTGAGTGGTGATGACCTGGAATTCGCTGCCGACGGAAGTGGTGGAAGCGGAGACACTCAGGCCTAGAAATTCGGTGGGCTGCGCCACCATTTAGCGCCCAAAGAGGGCACTTAGTGGGTTTAGTGCCACTGGCCACGCCTCCCGCGAAATTTAGCGGGGTGCTAATGGCGGCGCTAGCCATTAGCGCTGCGCCGCCACCGATGACGTCATCGGTGTGCGCAGCGCCCCGCTACCGCCCCGATCGCGTAATTTTGTAGCGCCCCCTGCTGTAACGCCGGTCGCAATTTGCGACCGGTTCAGGGGGGCCTACCTGCGGCAGTTGAGGTGCAGGGCGGCCATTTATTTTGCTGGCCACCCGCCAGCACCTCTTCGTGCAGCTGTCCCCGGCCTCCTGAGACCACCCCCCACCCCGCGTTGTGCCGGCTATCTCCCAAGAGCCTGGCACTTCTCGGTGCCGGGCTCTTTTGCTGGCACTCGCGATCTTAGCTCGCGCTGCAGCAGTCCCCTCCCCTTTAAGAAGGGGAGGAAGGCCTGCAGTACCGCAGCGCGCCGTGCCGCAGCATGTGGCGCTGCGGCACGTTGCGCTGCGATCTTCAGTTGCAGCGCCCCAAGACGGATACGGGGCGCCTCGAGTAGCACCGCGCTTCCGTTTGGGACGCTCAAACTGAATTTCCAGCGGGCACTCGCGACTCCTTCCGGGGCGGTACTTCCGGCACCCTGGCGAGACTGCCGCCCCAAACGGGGCGCCACCGAATTTCTAGGCCAGAAAATGCTGGAGAAACTCAGCAGGTCAAGCAGCATCTATGAAGAGAGAAACAGAGTTAACGTTTCAGGTCGATAACCATTCATCAGAACTCCCCTTTAAGAATTGGCCGGTGCCAGTGTGTCTGTGTTCCATTGCTGACTGACATCACATGAGCTTCGCCAGCACTGTGAGTTAGCACCTCGCTCCTTGGCCTTTGCGCCTTAAGACAGATGTGAAGCGCCTGATTTAGCGCTCCAATCACCTCCAGGGGCGATAAAAACCAAGTTTGCAGTCGGAGGCGATAATTAGTGCCAGGCGCTAATCTTTGCGCCCAGCCGATAATTGCGCCCCAAATGGGGTGAAACTGAATTTCTCCCCCTCTGTTTTTATCTTAAAGGGGAGGGTTTATCTTGGTCTCCATCCACATCCTGTTCATTGCAGCCTTGAGTCTCGGCCTGGAGAGACCTGTACATCAAATCTGCTGGAAAGAACAATGGAGAGACCCAGGGAAAGGGCCCAGAGTGCAGCCCCCACAGTCTCTTCTAAATAGATACAAGGAAGGGCAAATCAAAATGAACCTGCAAAGTGCTGCTCAGTACCCAAAACTCCTTCACACAGCGACGAATCTCTCCAGAAGTGTCTCTCTTTCTCTCTTGGAATGCATGGTGCAAAAATGTCACCAACAAAAAAAGGCAGGAAGCGGTCGCCTTTAAATAGCGCTCCCCCAGTCCCTTCCTGACTGCAAAACGCTCCCCTCAACCTGTCGTTGCTAGCAGCAGGTGTTAAGGCAGGGGGCGCCACTCAATTTCCAGTCTGGGGCGCTACCGGGGCGTTGCGCACTCGACTGACGTCATGATCTGCCGGTGCAGGAGATTGTGGCGGTAGTGTTTAGCGCCGCCGCAAAATGTCCAGTCAATTTAGCGAGAGGCGCAGATATCGCCGCGCCCGGGTGCTAGTTGGTTTGTGCCCCACTTAGCACCCTCTTAAGGTGCTAACGGGAGGCACTACCAACTGAATTTTTCCCTCTATGACTCTATATCCTTGTAATAACACTGACTTGATGCCAAAATGGTTTGCAGCACTTGTCTGAGATCAAGTTAAGAATGTGTTCTGACAATGACACTTGCTGGAAAATTAACCTGTGTGGGCATTAGGTTAAGACAGGATTAGGCCTGTTGTGATTCTCGCTATGGTTCAATAGCTGGTTGTTGGTCACTGGGCTCATGGATGGAAGAATTGCCACTTCAGCAAGGTGCTGGGGCCGATGGAACTGTGCCTAGCATCGGTCAATATTTTCATGAGGGGGGAAGATGTTTTAAATTTAAAAACCACCAGGGCGCATTGCTGAAATTAAGATTATTAAAAATAAACTGGTTCATGTAAAAGTTTAGGACAAACCAATTAAATTAATAGTGTTTATTTAGGGAAAATCAGATGTTGTAGGAATGTCTAGTTCCTATCCAAAGACTGAGGTCCACTCAGGCGCTTAAACAAAACGAAGTTTAATGGAAACTAACAGGTTTAAACAAGTAACTGCAGGAGAACATCGAGTGTAGGTCTATTCAGTTCGGAGGCTCCACGAGCACGGCTGGCTGGTCCCGTGGTTGAAGTCATGACGTCATCACGTTCTTCCCGCCAGTGGGGGATCACGTGATGTACGGCGTGACGTCATCGCGTTTACCCGCGCTGTTATAGCAATCAGGCTCTATACAAGTAAACAATACAAATAAAGATACAGACTCAGGCTGTAGCTAACATGTTGTTAAAGGGAATTATATACAAACGGTCTGAGTCCTTTAGTGGCTCCGCCACATGCGCCCCCCCAGAATTGTCTTTAACAGCAAAAGTGAGACGGCGAGGAGGCCGGACAAGCCTGTCCGAGCGGCTTCTGTAACCCCGAAGTGGAAGCTGATGGCCGGTGGTCGAGCTATCGGGCGGTTGTGGTGGATCTGGCAGGGCGACTGTGGGCGGTCGGCCCCGTTTTGGCAGTTGAGCGATTTCGACTGGGCTGTCCAGGTCTAAGTGTGCCGGCTTCAGTCGGTCAACCGATATGTGGTCCGGTTTTCCTCCGATATCGACCGAAAAGGATTTGTCTCCCGGCTCTATGACGCGGAAGGGACCAGTGTAAGGAGGCTTGAGCGGGTCCCGGTGAGCGTCGTGGCGGATAAACACGTACTCGGCGCTTTTCAGCTCAGTTGGGACGTGGGAGCTCTGTAAGCCGTGATGCGACATAGGCACTGGAGCGAAACATCTGGCCGCTTCCTGGTGGCTGACGAGCTGCTGGGATGCGGACCATGGCTCTGTTGGGGACGGGAGGAAATCCCCTGGTGCTCGTAGTGGTTGGCCATATACGAGTTCCGCCGAGGAGGATTGTAAATCTTCTTTGGGCGCCGTACGAAGACCCAAAAGGACCAGGGAAGTCTGTCCTTCCATCCCGCGCCTTGAAGACTGGCCCGCAGTGCGGCTTTGAGGGACCTGTGGAATCGCTCGCACAGGCCGTTCGTCTGTGGATGATAGGCGGTGGTGCGATGTAGTTTGGTGCCGAGCCCCTGAGCCACAGCGTTCCAGAGCTCAGAGGAAAACTGCGGTCCACGATCGGAAGAGATGTCTGCCGGTACACCGAAACGAGCAACCTAAGAGGAGATGAAAGCTCTGGCCACGTCTGCCGAAGTGGTGGAAGCCAAAGGAACTGCCTCTGGCCATCTAGTGGTGCGGTCTACGATTGTGAGGATGTGTGTAAAACCTTGAGAAGGTGGAAGCGGCCCCATGAGATCCACATTCACGTGGTCGAATCGACACTCCGGAACAGCGAAGGTGGCTAATGGAGCTTTTACATGACGCTGTACCTTGGTCTTTTACCACGCAGGTGTTGGCCCAGTCGCGGACATCCAGGTGCATACCTCTCCGGACGAATTTTGACGACATCAGCCTTTGCGAGGCCCTCATGCCAGGGTGTGACAAACCGTGTATGGCGTCGAACACTTTTCGGCGCCAGGCGACTGGAACTATAGGGCGGGGAACTCCCATGGAGATGTTGCAAAGTAGCGTGGTGCCTGCGGCATGGAACTTGACGTCGGCCGCTTGAAAGCTAGAGGGGCTGGTCCTGTATGCTTGGACCTCCGGTTCTGAGGCTTGATCTGCAGCCATGAGGGCATAGTCGATTCCGAGTTGGACTGCGTGCACAGTCGCGCGGGAGAGGCAATCCGCCACCAGGTTGTCTTTGCCGGACACATGCTGAATGTCCGTGGTGAATGCTGAAATGAGCGTCAGGTGACATTGTTGCTGAGCTGACCACGGTTCGGCGGTCTTGGCCATAGCTTACGTTAGTGGCTTGTGGTCCACATAAGCCATGAACGGACGTCCCTCTAGTAAGAACTGGAAATGGCGGATGGCTAGAAAAAGGGCCTGCAACTCCCGGTCGAAAGTGCTGTACTTTCTTTCGTTTCGCCGTAGTTGACGGCTGAAAAACGCAAGAGGTTGCCACGTCCCATTCACCCACTGTTCCTGCACTGCACCGATTGCGTAGTCTGACACGTCGGTGGTAAGGGCAATGGTGGCACCTGGAAGCGGGTGCGCCAACATGGTTGCGTTGGCCAGGGCGCCTTTGGTGTCGACGAACGCCCGGTCCATCTCGGCCGTCCAGCTGATGGGATCCTTACCGGACTTGGCCTTGAGGGCCTCGTACAAGGGCTGCATAAGCAGAGCCACCTTAGGGACAAATGGTGGTAGAAATTTACCATCCCGAGGAACTCCTGTAGGGCCTTGATGGTCTGCGGGCGCGGGAAAGCTGTCACCGCCTCGACCTTCGTCTGTAAGGGAATTGCGCTGTCTGGTGTAATGCGGTGGCCCAAGAAGTCAATCTGCTGCAGGCCGAACTGGCACTTGGCCGGGTTGATAATCAAACCGTGTTGACTGACGCGTGTGAAGAGGGTACGCAAATGGCGGAAGTGCTTCTCTTTGCTAGGGCTGGCGATGAGGATGTCGTCGAGGTAGACGAAGAGGAATTTTAGATCCCGCAGCACGGAATCCATTAAGCGCTGGAAAGCTGTGCAGTGTTCTTTAATCCAAACGGCATTCGCAGAAATTCGAACAGGCCGAATGGGGTGATGACTGCGGTTTTCGGGACATCTTGCGGGTGCACGGGGACCTGGTGGTAACCGCAGACGAGGTCGACTTTCGAAAAAAAAAGTATTTCCCGCCAAATGGGTCGAGAAATCTTGGATATGCGGGATCAGGTACCAATCAGGAGTAGTGGCATCATTCAGGCGTCGGTAGTCGCCGCATGGCCGCCATCCGCCGCCGGGTTTCGGAAAAATGTGGAGAGGTGAAGACCAGGGACTATTCGACTGGCGAATAATCCCCAGCTGCTCCATCGTGTCGAACTCCGCTTTTGCAGCCGCGAGCTTGCCGGGTTCGAGGCGTAAGGCCCGTGCATAAACCAGGGGGCCGGTGGTGGTGATGTGATGCTCCACACCATGTTTAGTAGCCGAGGAGGAGAAAGTGGGCCTGGTCAGATCTGGGAACTCTCCGAGGAGCCGAGTGAAGTCGTCTGGAGGTGGGACTGCACAGAAGACGGTGCACGGCACGGCGTTACCGGGGTGGCATGGGATGGAGTGGAACGTGGCCGTGTTGATCAACCGGTGGTGCCTGACATCGACCAGGAGGCCGTTGGCGCACAAGAAATCCGCCCCAAGGATGGCCTGCATGACTTTGGCTGTGATGAATTCCCAGTGGAAACGCTGACCGCCGAAAACACACCTGGACCCGCCGCCTTCCGAAGGTCCAAACGGCCGCGCCATTAACCGCTGCGAGGGCGGGGCCGTGGCAGCCAGCTAGTATATCGAGATTTGACGCAGGTAGGATGCTACACTGCGCCCCAGTGTCGCAAAGGAAACGTCGACCAGATAGGGAGTCGGTGATGAAAAGAAGCTTCCCTGAGTCTCCGATGGCCATTGCAGCCGTGGGGCGCTCGTTAGATCCAGTCCTCTTTCGCCAGTGTGTCTGAATATGTATTTTTTTTTTGTGCGAAAAGCTGCAGGGAGGGCGGCAGCATCTTGCTTTTGCGCCAAAACGGGCATGGTAAAAGCACAACCCCACTGATTGAGGAGCTGGAGCAGCATCTGTGGGGGATGGGCGCCTCGTGGCTGCGCAGTGCTGTTGTGTCACCGTGAAGATCTTGTCCACTTCGGCAGCAAGCTCCATGCAGTCTGTGACTTCGGACCTGGCTAGGGTAGCCTGAACTTGCTCCGAGAGTAGGCTGAGGAATAGCTCCCTGAAGAGGAAGCATTCTGGCTCAGACCCGAGGAGCGTGAGCATCTGGCTCATGAGCTCGGATGGCTTGGAGTCCCCGAGGCTGGGCATAGCAAGCAGCCGGCAGGCGCGCTCTGACTTCATGAGCCCGAAGACCTGCAGCAACCGCGCCTTTAAGGTGTCATACTTGCGATCAGTAGGCGGACTACCGAGTAGGCTGACGATCCGCGAGGCTGTGGCGCTGTCGAGGGCGGAGACCACATCATAATAATGGGTCTGATCCACAACGATGTCCCTGATGGCGAACTGGGCTTCAGCCTGGATGAACCACGCAGCTGGTTGTTGCTCCCAGAACTGCGGTAGCTTCAAGGTAACGGCGTTCGTTTCCATCTTGATTATCTTCTGCGAAAACCGTTCGCAAAAGTCGGGGTCACCAATGTAGGAATGTCTAATTCCTATCCAAAGACTGAGGTCCACTCCGGCGCTTAAACAAAACGAAGTTTAATGGAAACTAACTGGTTGAAACAAGTAACTGCAGGAGAACATCAAGTGTAGGTCTATTCAGTTCGGAGGCTCCACGAGGACTGCTGGCTGGTCCCGTGGTTGACGTCATGACATCATCACGTTCTTCCCGCCAGTGGGGGATCACGTGATGTACGGCGTGACGTCATCACGTTTACCCGCGCTGTTGAAGCAATCAGGCTCTATACAAGTAAATAGTATAAATAAAGATACAGACTCAGGCTGTAGCTAACATGTTGTTAAAGGGAATTATATACAAACTGTCTGAGTCCTTTAGTGGCTCCGCCGCAATGTAACAATAGATCAGTAAGGAGGATTGCAATTTTTTCAATACTGTTAATCAAGTTCCTTCTTCTCACAAATTACTTGCATTAATTAAGCTCAATAGCATGAATTCATTGAAATACAAGGAGATTGACCTAATTGTCACTTTCCCATCCTGGTACTTGCCAATCTAGAAAACTAGCAAATTCTGACCAGCTTCAAAAAAAGGACAGCTCAAAAACAGCCCTTTAATTTAGGCCTGAAGCCAAGGAGTTCACAAGATAATTACGGAGAGAAAAGGCCCTCCGGCTCATCTTCATTCATTCATCCTGAAAGACGCCCCCCCTCCCCCCTGTAATGATATCAGCAAATAGAGATGGTATTTGCCTGTTCGATTATGATGCCTTAACAGCGTGTTTGTATGTATTGATTGCTTGTGCCTGACCAGCAGAGGGCATGTGACCGAGACAAGCAAGGCAGTTAGATGGATCACTAGCATCGTGTCTCCTGTAATGCTGTATAAAGAGTTGAACAGACTTTAGATTAAAAGACATTCTCTTTCATAAATGTCTCGTCATTGAACCCACAAAGAAATCAATACATGGTGTCAGAAGTGATTGAAAGAGATGAAGAGGAAAAATCTGAAGTTAAATCAGCTCTCCACAGATTAGCAAGCCAAAAGAGAACATCATTACTTACCATTAGAGAATAGCTAACGAAGTGAAAAAATGGAAGGTTTACTCCCACCGGCGATGCTTCAGTTGACAGGTAATGTGGCTGAAAATTGGAGGAGATTCAAACAACATGTGGGGTTGTATTTAGCGGCAATCGGAGCTGACGAGCAAAGTGATAATAAGAAATCGTCAGTGTTCTTACATGCCGTGGGTGATGAAGCGCTGGAGGTGTATAATAACTTCACATTCACTGTTGATGGAGACAAAATGAAGCTAGATAAAATAATGGAACAGTTTGAGGCCTACTGTATACCTAAACGTAACGTGACGTTTGAGAGGCACAGATTTTTCACGTGTACAGAAAATGGGTGAGACTATTGATCAGTATGTGACTGAACTGAGAAACAGAAGCAAATCGTGTGAATTTGGGGGACTGACAGACTCGCTGATAAAAGACAGACTGGTGTGTGGTATTCCAGATAATGGTCTAAGGGAAAGACTGCTAAGAGAGCAAGATCTAGACCTGGGAAAAGCCATAGCACTGTGTAGGGCTACAGAGACTGTGAAGTTGCAGGCAAAGGAGCTGTTCAGTGACAGTAGCTGCAACGTGGATGCAGTGAGAATGAACGGACACAAACCGTTTAACAAAAAGAGCGCCAATGTGAAAAAAGAGGCGTGGCCAGCGAACGAAAATGAAAGGGACAATCGAAAGTCATGTAGTCGATGCGGTACACAGCATCCACCAAGAAAGTGTCCAGCATATGGTAAAACATGCAATAGTTGCAACAAGAACAACCATTATGCCCGTTGCTGTAAGAACCAAGCGCAACAAAGCAAGGTCCATACAGTGGATGAAAGCGAGATAGAGGAGTTCAATGTAGATGTTGTGTCTGAAAACAAAAAAGAAGAAAGAGACTGGATGTTGACACTAAAAGTGAATGACATACACATTCCATTTAAATTGGATACTGGAGCACAAGTTAATGTGATATCAAAGACTGATTTTAAGAAAATTAGACCCAGACCAAAGATACATGGAATAAAAGTGAAAGTGACAGGATACTCAGGTACTGATATACCAGTGAAAGGAAGATGCATTGTCAAAGTAACACACAAGGACAGAGAGCACACACTAGCATTAATCGTGGTGCCAAAGGATGTGCAAGCCATACTAGGTTTAAAAGCCTGTGAGAGACTGAACCTGGTAAAGAGAGTCCTCGTTGTGGAAAGCGAAGGAGAGACAGTCTATGATGAACTGAATGTTGCGTACATACCGGGTAAGCTGATGTATACAGCAGACACATTGTCCAGAGCTGTTGGCCCAGGAGAGCCCGCAAACACAGTGAAAAGACTGATGTACAAGGCAAAAGACAGTGGAACTGACTTCTGCCAGAGCATGCTTGTATACCGCACAACGCCGCTCGAGTGTGGTATGTCACCAGCCCAACTCCTTATGGGACGTCGGCTAAGGTCAAACCTACCCATCCCGGAGAACCTCCTGAAAACAAAAGAGGGGGAGAAAGTGACGAAGTTCAAAGAACAACAGAAAGAAAAGCAAAAGTACTACTATGACAGAGGAACACAAAACCTACCTGAACTCCACACTGGTGACCAAGTAAGGTTGAAAGACAAAACAAACACATGGACTCAGAAGGGAACTGTCCTGAGTGAAGTTCAACTAAGATCATACACCATTCAGACAGATGAGGGTGCTGTTCTGAGAAGAAATCGTCGAGATCTTCTCATGGGACCAGCCACAGCAGGTCAAGAGACTGATACTGTTGAACAACCTGATCACACAGCTGAGAAACCATCACCTGAGGCAACAACTCAGATTAAAGGACAATCAATCAGAAAATCCTCAAGACACGTGAAGCCTCCTGAGAGACTCATTGAGCAAATTTAAGGACTATTGTTATAGAAGGAAGTAATGTTATCTTATTCTTTCTTCAAATTCTAGTGTATTGACATATTTCATGTGAACACACAAAGCAAGGTTAAAAAACCTTGATCATGATAATGATAATGTAAGTTCATTAAGTGTTACAGTTAAAATGCAGATTAATACAAAGAAAACATGTTGTTAGTTAAAAGTAAAATACTTTTGTTTTCAGAAAAGGAGATGTAATGATATCAGCAAATAGAGATGGTATTTGCCTGTTCGGATATATGTAAATGAGGGGTCTAACACTTGTTTTAGGCCCCTTTGTAGAAATTGGATATTGGACTTGCCTTTGAGCCACCGCCAATGAGGTAAGTGGGCCGATATTGATTTTCTTCAAATGGGCAAGCTGCCTGTGGAGGTGAGACAAGTGCTGAGCTCGCCCAATTAATATTAATCAGGCTCAAGGCCCAATTCCAAGCCGGCTTTGGACCTCCCGTTTGATTGCACATTGTGGCCACATTGCAGCCTTTGCACCCGAAAATGGACGCTGACTAATTTCCTCAATGGGATGGTCAATCTCAATAACTTGACCTCAGCCCAACACACGGAAACTAAGTTGGTACTGGCGCCTGTTCGCTTTACAAGCAAATTGAATGCCCCACTTTATGGTCTTGTCTTTAATGTTCACAATTGTCAATGCTGTCAGATATGTGGAAATCTTACCTTTCATTACGTTCACCAGCACAAGGTCTGACTAATTTTCATCTAATCTATTTTTGAGAGAGTAAATTAGTGCTAAGCAGACTTGACACATTTGGTCAATATTACATAGCTTTATACTCGTGTCTACTTTTTGTTAAAATTAATAAAGGCACAAATGTTGGTTTCAAGATGTTGGTTTCAAGATGTTGGTTTATTCCAAAGTACAAGAGGAAAGCCACTTTCACAACAAATTCTAGCCCAAATTTGTTGTGAAGTGGTTTGTACAGTCATTTTTGTTGGGGGCTGGAGGAGGGGAGTCACAATGGATACACTTCAGTCAGCTTAGTGCTACTATTAAAAGACTAATTACATTACTTTGATCTTAGCTCTTTCTTTCCTTTCTAGTTTTCTCCATTCATCTGAAGACAATGATCAACAGTGTGATAGAAGGATTGATTTCCACAACTGGTTGCTTCTGGCACAGAACGACAGTCATAGGAAGTACTGGTCAAGAAATCCGGGGCCTGCACTGCCTGATTTTCCATCTTTTCAAATTAATGGATGGAAAATCGGGGGTTGCGGGCCCACAATTTTCCAACCAGTGCTCCCTGTGAGAGCTGCTCCACACCAGGAGTGCCCAGTTGGTGAATTGGCCCTATGATTCCATGGGTATCTGGTGGATGTTTAGGCTAGTGGATGAGGTTTCAATCAAGCAGACTGCCACATCCTGGATTGCGTGGAGCTTCTTGAGTGTTGTTGGAGCTGCACCCATCCAGGCAAGTGGAGAGTATTCCATCACACTCCTGACTTGTGCCTTGTAGGTGGTGGAGAGGCTTTATGGAGTCAGGAGGTGAGCCACCCACCACAAAATACCCAGCCTCTGACCTGCTCTAGTAGCCACGGCATTTATGTGGCTGTTCTAGTTGAGTTTCTGGTCAATGGTGAGCCCTAAGATGTTGGTGAGGGAACTCAGCAATGGTAATGCCATTGAATACCATGGGGAAGTGGTTAGGCTCTCTCAATGGAGAAGGTCATTGCCTGACACTTGAGTGGCAAGTAACATTTGCGTCACTCATCTACCCAAGCTTGGATGTTGTCCAGGTCACGCTGCATGCGGGAATGGGCTTCTTCATTATCTGGGCTACTTCATTATCTGAGGAATTGTGAAAGGAGCTGAGCACTGAAATCAGCAAACAGGCCTTTATGATGGAGGGAAGGTCTATATCTCTAGCATATAGGAATATCTCTGTATACAAAGCAAATACTGTAAATGTGAATATATTTTGAAAACTAGTGTTATGAGGAAATCATGTTCTTCTTTCATGGCAGATATTAGCCCTCTGTGTTTATTGTCTTTAAGTTATTGGCATTGGCCATGGAGGATAATGCACGGTGCCAGATTTATGTAATGTGTAAAGCTGCCAATATAAGGGAAAATTTTGGAGCAAGTTTTAGGTGAAGTAAAAAGAGTTAACGTTGGCAAAATGGTACAGAAATGATTTTACTGATCAGGTTTAACACAAGCTGTTGGTAAATTTCACTGTGCATACTTGACATGTAGTACCACACTAGTCCTGTGCCCATTTGACATAAAATGGTTTGTCCGTGTGCTTTGCTTGTTGCTGAAATTATGGTACAGTGCAACTCATTATAAATACTCGCCCTCTATTATTGACAAAACAGGCTCATGATTTAATTTCTTGTATTTGAATCCATAATTGCATTCATTACCACAGTGTATAATTCCCACACTCCCAAGATAATTTGAAACCAATTACACAATTGTTTGAGCGAGCAGAGTGAGCTGAAGGCTGAATGAGATTTACGGAATGGGTTAATGATGTTCTTTTCAGTGGGAGGTTAGCTAGCACAGAATGATAGTTGTGCCTTTCATGGAGATGTATAGAAGTTCCCCTCCTCAGTAATAATGAGCAAATGTGATTGTACGGTACATGCATTAAGTCAACCGAATCAGTGTACTGCAGCTTCAGAAAGAAATTCAGACTGTTCATTATATTAATGAGTTCTTCCCATAGGAAACCAGACAACCAGAGCAAGAACGAAAGAGAATTTCAGAGAGAGTAGTCAAAGACTGTTTAGCATCGAATGTTAATATTTTCTGATACATATTTTGCAGAAATTGTTTAGCTTTCATTTAACCAACTCTTACCATTTACAAAACTAAAATGAGAAGCTTCGTATTAGAAAGTTTATTTTTATTTTAGCTGTTTTTGTACAGGCAGAATTCGGAGCCATTTGCAAAATGATTTCTTTGGGGGGTTCTCTAATACTGACTGTAGCTGTGTCAAAATCTCAATAGGATATTTTTTTTAATTTCTGTTTTTTACACCCCAATTTTAATAATGTTGCTACTCTCCAGAGATGCTTCACAACGAACAGAGCTGAATGGTCTGGTGCCCTGTACAGCTGCCCTTTAAAACTGGTCTCTATCTTTTAGGTCAGCTATTATTGTCATTCTTTTGAAGATCTCCATTATAATCCTGCTGTTGAAACAGAATAACATCCAACATTACTTTTACTTTGGACAAATGTGAATAAGAGTAGATTGAGGAAAGGATGTAATTGCATGCTGAAGAATGACCTTTCAGTGCTTTAATCTGTCTCTTTATTGTGGGGAAGGGGAAGGCAGGGAAACACCTATCCAATCTGTCTCTTCATTGTGGGGAAGGGGAAGGCAGGGAAACACCTATCCAACGCATTTACCTTTGACTGTATTTTATTTATGTAAAGGACGCCATATTGCACTTTCTGGTCCTGCTTCCAAATAAGGAATTTGGGGCTTTCAATATTGGTTAATCATCTACCCTATCAATTTCCTTTCATTTTAACCCCAAAAAACAGGTGGATTGGGGTCAGGTCAGAAGCTAAAGTGTTAAAAGTCTGAATCCCGATTCCAACACGCCCACTTCCGTTTTTAATGGAGGCGGGACAGGGGGCGGGCAGGCAACCCACTCCCAGGAAGTGGGTCACCCATTTAAAAATTATAATGAGGCTGGCATGCCTCAGATTTAACCACCATTTTAAATTTAGCTGTAGCTGGTCGGATTGTGCAGGCCTCGTGAAACCCAGCAGCTAGAGTAAGGCGAGGACTGCTGGATCCAGGAGTTAAGTGCCTTTACACTTGCCTTCTGGATCCAGCATCCCTGCCTAACCCAACTGCCATGATCGAAGACCCCCCTCCCCCCAACGAGGCCTCCAATTTTCCCCCCATGAGGCCTTCCCCCCCCCCCCCTCCCATCATGAGGCCTTCCCCCGATCTTGCTGCCCTGGCATCTCCGTGCTGCTCCTGGCCCCCACTCCGGCCCCCAGATGCTCACCCAGCCCCCCACCCCTGCTCCTCCGGCCCTTCGATCAGCCGCTGCAGCCCCCGATGAGCTCCCGACCCTCCCAGTGCTCCTCCAGCCTACCCCCGACCACCGGCCCCCACGTAATCCCTCCCTCCCTCCTCTCTGCAACCTCTCAACCTGGCTAGCTGCGGTTGGGAAACAAAAATTTCCAATGCAAAGCAGGCCCTGCACTTAAATTGCCCCTTAACCTTCTATATTCCAGGGAATACAAGCCGAGTTTATGTAATCTCTCCTTGTAATTTAACCCTTGGAGCCCATTTTGTCATTTTCACTCAAGGATTTGTTCCCTCACCCTTGGAAAAAAACAAAACTTTTTTCATCTTCCCATTATTCCTAGCCAAAAAAAGCAAACAAAGCACTGGGGTTCATTTCTGGAGGGATAGAATTAAAAAGTGGGGAAGTTATATTAAACTTGTATGGAACCTTGGTTAGACCACACTTGGAGTACTGTCAACACTTTTGATCACCATATTATAAAAAGTACATAGAAGCTCTGGTGTAGGGGCAAAAAAGATTTACTAGATATCAGAATCAGGAAAGATTTTCTCTAGGAAAGAGAAGACTGAGCGATTGCCTGATAGAGGTCTTTAAGATTATGAAAGGGTTTGATAGGGTAGACATAGAGAAGATGCTTCCACATGTAGGCGAGACCTGAACTAGAGGCCATAAATATAAGATAGTCACTAATAAATCCAATCGGGAACTCGGGAGAAATGTATTTACCCAGAGAGTAGTTAGAATGTGGAATTCGCTACCACATGGAGTAGTTGAGTTGAATAGCATAGATGCATTTAAGGGGAAGCTAGATAAGCACTTGAGGGGGAAAAATAGAATCATAGAATGGTTACAGCACAGAAGGAGGCCATTCGGCCCGTCGAGCCCGTGCTGGCTCTCTACAAGAGCACTTCAGCTAGCCCCTTTCCCCGTAGCCCTGCAAATTATTTTTCTTCAGGTACTTATCCAATTCCCTTTTGAAAGCCTCAATTGAATCTGCCTCCACTACCCTTTCAGGCAGTGCATTCCAGATCCTAACCACTCGCAGCGTAAAAAAGATTTCCTCATGTCGCCTTTGGTTCTTTTGCCAATCACCTTAAATCAATGTCATCTGCTTCTGCCAATGGGAACAGTTTCTCTCTGTCTACTCCTTCTAGACCCCTCATGATTTGAAGACCTTTATCAAATATCCTCTCAACCGTCTCTGCTCTAAGGAGAACAACCCCAGCTTCTCCAGTTTATCCACATAACTGAAGTCCCTCATCCCTAGAACTATTGTTGTAAATCTTTTCTGCATCCTCTTTAAAGCCTTCACATCCTTAAAGTGTGGTGCCCAGAATTGGACACAATACTCCAGTTGAGGCCGAACCAGTGTTTTATAAAGGTTCATCATAACCTCCTTGCTATTGTATTCCATGGGCTGGATTTTCTCAGTGGAGATGAGTTGGAGGCGGGACTGCTGCTTGTTGTGTCAATGTCCCTTCCATCCTCGTCTGACCAACCAGAGGGATTTTCTCCTGATTGACCTTGTAAGCCCGCCCTGCAGGCTCAGCAGGCCAATTAGGGAGGAAGTCACTGACAAAGCACGTCAATGTCAGATGTGCTATCTGTCAAGACTTCTTGAAGAAGTAATGTCAGCGTTTGACAGCTCTGTGAAGCTGTCAAACACTGACCTACTCTGTAGTTTGATGAGTCCTTGTGTTCAGGACTCATCAAACCTTTCAACTTTGTCGATTTCAGATGGCTGTTGGTTCAGAGGATCCAACAGCCAGTCTGTGAAATCAACAACGAGAATGTCGGGTCTCCCGATCCAGAGAGGAGGAA
The DNA here is from genome assembly GCF_052327205.1 of Somniosus microcephalus. Classification (NCBI taxonomy): domain Eukaryota; kingdom Metazoa; phylum Chordata; class Chondrichthyes; order Squaliformes; family Somniosidae; genus Somniosus; species Somniosus microcephalus. Next base: position 210,399,272 of record NC_140990.1, on the reverse strand, counting down.
GGCTATAGGAAGAAAACAAGGTAAGTGAACATTTTTTTACACTTATCACTCACCTTACATAATTACCACTCCACACTTGCATCCATCACTCACCTCTACATCTTACTTCCAGGTGCCTCCGACCGCCGCAGACCTCCTCCACATCTCCTCCAACCTGGCGGGGTTCTCCAAAGTTGGGAAGCCTTCACCTGTGAAGGTAAAATGGCATTAATCCTTTTTTCTGCCTGTTAACAGGCAGTTAAAAGTATTTAATGCCTTTCCCGCCTCCAGGAGACGGGACCCGAAGCAGCACATCTTCCCGCCTCCTGGCAAAAGGGTACGGAGGTGAGATGGGGGTGGGTTTGCCATCCACCCCCACTTTCTGCAACTTTACCACCTCACACGCCTCCAAACCCACCTCCTCAGGGCTTGGAAAATCCAGACCCATGTCTCTATTTATAAAGCCGAGGATCCCATATGTTTTTTAACCACTTTCTCAACCTGCCCTGCCACCTTCAACGGTTTGTGCACATATACCCCCAGGTCTCTCTGTTCATGCACCCCATTTATAATTGTACCCTTTAGTTTATATTGCCTCTCCTCGACTTCCTACCAAAATGTGTCACTTCACACTTTTCTGCATTAAATTTCATCTGCCTCGTGTCCACCCATTCCACCAGCTTATCTATGTCCTCTTGACGTCTATCACTATCCTCCTCACTGTTCACTATACTTCCAAGTTTTGTGTCATCTGCAAATTTTGAAATAGTGCCCTGTACACCCAAGTCTAATTCATTAACATAGGTCACGAAAAGCAGTGGTCCTAATACTGACCCATGGGGAACACCACTGTGTACCTTCCTCCAGTCCGATAAACAACTGTTCACCACTACTCGCTGTTTCCTGTCACTTAGCCAATTTTGTATTCATGCTGCCACTGTCCCTTTTATTCCATGGGCTTCAACTTTGCTGGCAAGCCTATTATGTGGCACCTTATCAAACGCCTTTTGGAAATCCATGTACACCACATCAACCGCATTGCCTTCATCAACCCTCTCTGTTACTTCATCAAAAAACTCAATCAAGTTAGTTAAACACGATTTGCCTTTAACAAATCCGTGCTGGATTACCTTAATTAATCCACACTTGTCCAAGTGACTGTTAATTTTGTCCCGGATTATTGTTTCTAAAAGCTTCCCCACTACCGAGGTTAAACTGACTGGCCTGTAGTTGCTGGGTTTATTTTCACACCCTTTTTTGAACAAGGGTGTAACATTTGCAATTCTCCAGTCCTCTGGCACCAACCCCGTATCCAAGGAGGATTGGAAGATTATGGCCAGTACCTCTGCAATTTCCATTTTTACTTCCTTCAGCATCCTAGGATGCATCCCATCCAGTCCTGGTGACTTATCTACTTTAAGTACAGCCAGCCTTTCTAGTACCTCCTCTTTATCAATTTTTATCCCATCCAGTATCTCAACTACCTCCTCTTTTATTATGACTTTGGCAGCATCTTCTTCCTTTGTCAAGACAGATGCAAGTAGTCATTTAGCCCTCTGCCTCCATGCGTAGGTCTCCATTTGGGTCCCTAATTGGCCCCACCCCTCCTCTTACTACCCATTTACTATTTATATGCCTATAGAAAATTTTTGAATTCCCTTTTATGTTAGCTGCCAATCTATTCTCATAGGGCTGGATTTTCCAAGCCCCGAGGAGGCAGGCATGGAGGCGGGACTGCTGGTAAAGTAGCAGAAAGTGGGGGCAGATGACAAACCCGCCCCCATCCCGCCTCTGTGTCCTTTTGCCAGGAGGCAGGAAGGTGTGCTGCTTCGAGTCCCATCTCCTGGAGGTGGGATAGGCATTTAATCCTTTTAACTGCCAATTAACAGGCAGAAAAAAGGATTAGTGCCATTTTACCTTCAAAGGGCCAAACTAATTCATAATGAGAGTGTGAAAAAAGCAAGCCTGAAGGCTTTGTATCTTAATGCTAGAAGCATTAGGAACAAGGTGGATGAATTAGTTGTGGAAATAGAGGTAAACAAGTATGATTTGATTGGGATTACAGAAACGTGGCTGCAGGGTGGGCAAGGCTGGGAACTTAACATCCAGGGATATACAATATTTAGGAAGGATCGGCAAAAAGGTAGGGGAGGTGGGGTAGCATTGCTGGTAAAGGAGGGGATTAATGCAATGGAAAGGAAGGATATTAACTCGGATGAAACGGAATCTGTATGGGTAGAAATGAGAAATAGCAAGGGGAGGAAAACGTTAGTGGGTGTGATATATAGGCCTCCAAATAGTAATATGGAGGTGAGGGAAGGCATAAAAAGGGAAATTAGAGAAGCGTGCGATAAGAGCACAGCTGTCATCATGGGTGACTTTAATTTACATATTGATTGGACTACCCAAATTAGTAAAAATTCTGAGGAGGAGGAATTCCTGGAATGTTTTCGGGACGGTTATCTGGACCAATATGTCGAGGAGCCGACTCGAGATCAGGCCATTTTAGACTGGGTATTGTGCAATGAGAAGGGACTTATCAGCAATCTTCTTGTACGAGGCCCCTTGGGTCAGAGCGATCATAATATGATCGAGCTCTCAGTCGAGATGGAGAGTGAGGAAATTGAATCAGAGACTAAGGTCCAGAACTTAAATAAAGGGAATTACGAGGGTATGAGACGGGAATTGGGTAAGATTGATTGGGTGGTGTTTCTGGGGGGATTGACAGTGGATAGACAATGGCAAGCATTCAAAGATAGAATGGAAGAATTCCAGAACATGTTTATACCGGTTTGGCATAAAAATAAACCTTAAAAGGTGACTCAACCGTGGATAACGAGGGAAATTAGGGACAGCATAAAATCAAAAAAAAGGGCATATCAACTGGCAAAAAAAAGCACCAGACCGGAAGATTGGGGGCAGTACAGGATACAGCAAAAGAGGACAAAGGGATTAATCAGGAAGGGGAAAATAGAATACGAAAGTAAACTTGCAGCAAACATAAAGACAGACTGCAAAAGCTTTTATCGGTATATCAGGAGGAAAAGACTGGTAAAATCCCAAGTCGGTCCCTTGCAGTCCGATTCGGGAGAATATATAATGGAGAATAAGGAAATGGCAGACCAATTAAACTCATACTTTGGTTCTGTATTCACAAAGGAGGACACAAATAACCTCCCAGGAATATCGGCAAACATAGGGACTAATGAGAGGGAGGAGCTGACAGAAATTAGTATCTCTAGGGATATGGTGTTGGGTAAGTTGAGGGGACTGAAGGCCGACAAATCCCCGGGGCCTGATAAACTACATCCTAGGGTACTTAAGGAGGTGGCCCTGGAGATAGCAGATGCTCTAAGGATCATCTTCCGGAACTCCATTGACTCGGGAACAGTACCCGTGGATTGGAGGGTAGCTAATGTTACCCCAATATTTAAAAAGGGGGGTAGAGAGAAAGCAGGGAATTATAGACCAGTAAGCCTTACATCGGTTGTGGGCAAAATGCTAGAGTCCATTATTAAGGATAAAATAGCGGAGCACTTGACAAATGGGGAAAGGATCGGACAGAGTCAACATGGATTTACAAAGGGTAAATCGTGTTTGACTAATCTGCTGGAATTTTTTGAGGAAGTAACTGGTAAAATAGATGGGGGAGAGCCAGTGGATGTGGTGTACCTTGACTTCCAGAAAGCCTTCGATAAGGTTCCACACAAAAGATTATCATGCAAAATTAAGGCTCATGGAATTGGGGGCAAAGTATTAACGTGGATAGAGAACTGGCTGGCGGATAGAAAACAGAGAGTTGGAATAAACGGCTCGTTTTCGGAGTGGCAGGCAGTGACCAGCGGGGTGCCGCAAGGATCTGTCCTGGGACCCCAGCTGTTCACAATATATATAAATGATCTGGATCAGGGAATTGGATGCAATATTTCCAAATTCGCTGACGACACTAAACTAGGAGGAGGGGTGGGCTCTGATGAGGATGTCAGGAGGCTACAGTGCGATTTGGACAGGTTGGGGGAATGGGCGGATACGTGGCAGATGCACTATAATGTGGATAAATGCGAGGTTATCCACTTTGGGGGTAAAAACAGGAGGGTAGATTATTATCTAAATGGCAATAGATTGGGAGATGGGGAAGTGCAGAGGGACCTGGGTGTTCTTGTGCACCAGTCACTGAAGGAGAGCATGCAGGTGCAACAGGCGATTAAGAGGGCAAATGGTATGTTGGCCTTCATATCAAGGGGGTTCGAGTATAGGAATAGGGATACCTTACTACAGCTGTACAAGGTGCTGGTGAGACCGCATCTGGAGTATTGTGTACAGTTTTGGTCGCCCCATCTGCGGAAGGATGTTCTTGCCATGGAAAGAGTGCAACGGCGATTCACCAGGCTGATACCTGGAATGGCGGGAATGACCTACGAAGAGAGATTAAATAGTTTGGGCTTGTACTCACTGGAGTTTAGAAGATTGAGAGGGGATCTCATCGAAACATATAAAATTATGGCAGGCCTGGACAGGCTGAATTCAGAGAGAATGTTTCCAATGGCCGGGGAGCACAGAACCAGGGGCCACAGTCTAAAAATAGCGGGCAAATCATTTAAAACAGAGATGAGGAAGAATTTCTTCACTCAAAGAGTGGTGAGCCTGTGGAATTCCCTGCCACAGAGGGCTGTGAAGGCTAATTCAATAAATATTTTCAAGAGAGAATTGGATATATTTCTGAAGGCTAAGGGGATTAAGGGTTACGGAGAAAAGGCGGGGACGGGGTACTGAACTGGTAAGATCAGCTATGATCTCAGACGAAGATCAGCCATGATCTCATTGAATGGCGGAGCAGGCTCGAAGGGCCGAATGGCCTACTCCTGTTCCTATCTCTATGTTTCTATGTTTCTTCCCGACATTGGAGAACCCCGCTGGGTTGGAGGATATGTGAAGGAGGTCTGCGGCGGTCGGAGGCACCTGGAAGTAAGATGTAGAGGTGAATGATGGGTGCAAGTGTGGAGTGGTATGTATGTAAGGTGAGTGATGAGTGTTAAAAAATGTTCACTTACCTTGTTTTCTTCCTACAGCCTCCATCCTCTCTGGATCGGGGGACCCGACATCCTCGTTGTCGATTTCATAGACTGGCTGTTGGATCCTCCGAACCAACAGCCATCTGAAATCGACAAAGTTGAAAGGTTTGATGAATCCTGAACACAAGGACTCATCAAACTACAGAGAATGTCAGTGTTTGACAGCTTGACAGAGCTGTCAAACGCTGGTATTACTTCTTCCAAGAAGTCTTGACAGATAGCACGTCTGATGTTGATATGCTCTGTCAGTGACGTCCTCTCTAATGCTGAGTCTGCAGGGCGGGCTTAACAAGGTCAATCAGGTGAAAATTCCTCTGGTTGGTCAGACGAGGATGGAGGCAGGACATTGACACGACAAGCAGCAGTCCCGCCTCCAACTCACATCCATTGAAAAAATCCAGCCCATAATCTCTCTTTGCCCCTCTTATTTCCTTTTTCACTTCCCCTCTGAATTTTCTACATTCAGCCTGGTTCTCACTTGTATTCTCAACCTGACATGAGTCATATGCCCCCTTTTTCTGCTTCATGTTACTCTCTGGGGTAAAAATAGGGTAGCGCCCCTTTCGCCGGGGAACTCATTCTAGCGCCCCAAAAAAGTTAGCGCCCCCTTGGCCGATTTTCCCAGATAGCACCCCGAGAGGGAGATGGGGCATTACTGGAAGCTCCCCGCGTTCCTCTTGGGGTGCTGCGAGCCAATATCACGGCGCTATGTGCCGCAGTACTGCAGGCCTTCCTTCCCCTTATTAAAGGGGAGGGGCCTGCCCCAGCGCCCAGCTGGGCCCTCAGGGATCAGGAGTGCTGGCAAACTCAAGAGAAGTGCCGGGCTCACGAAGAGCAGCTGGCACCCCGCGGGGGGGTTTCACGGTGTCGTGTATTGATTGCGAGTTTGACACCAGTCAATACAGTAATGTAATGCGCAGGTTTGACACCAGTAAATACGGTAATGTAATGAGCATTGCATTATGGGAATTACCCAGGAAAGCTGCAGTCAGCCATTTTACCAATAAAGTAAAGATCACAGTTAGAAGCCTGTCTGCCTGACTCTGATTTAATTCGACATATCTACATGCTTGATTGGACGCATTAAAGCATAGATACAACATTGGCGACGAGGATAGCGAAAAGAATCATTTTAAAAAGGTAGTTGCCCAAGTTTTAGTTCGCTAGGATGGAGAAGACCGGCATTCAAAATTTTGCATGTTTCGCCAAGCCAGCCACGTTGGGTCCAAGATGGACGAGGTGGTTAACATCTTTTGAGCTTTATGCCGACGGCAAAGGACTCATTATCGACGATACCTCTACAGCTGCCACAAAGCAGAGGAGAAGAGCTCTACTTCTACACCTAGCAGGACCAGATGTCCAGGATATCTTTTCGACTCTACCGGACACAGGAAAGCCAGCAGACTACATGGTGGTGGTTAGTGCTTTGAATCACTACTTCATGCCCCAGGTCAACGCAGCATTTGCTAGACAGACTTTTCATAAGTTGTCCCAGAAGGCAGGTGAGACTGTGCAACAATTTGCTACTCGCTTGCGGCAGGCTGCTAAAGACTGTGCTTTTGGGGGGGATGCAGATAATCAAATAAGAGACGCTATCCTGAGTAGGTGCACGTCAGCCTATGTGCGGAGGAAATTGCTAGAGGAAGGGCATGATCTAATGCTCGCCCGCACGTTACAATTGGCCTCACTATGTGAAAACGTCGAGGAGCAGATGTCAGCCATGTCATGTACAGAGAAGGTGGAGACAGATACTGTTCGTCGTGTTACACAGAAAAGAGGGTATTATGCGAAAAGCTCGAAAGGGAAACCAAAGGGAAATGGCGATAGGAACGAAAGGAAATGTTACAGATGTGGACACACAGACCACATGGGCAGAGATCCAAAATGCCCAGCACGTGGACAAACGTGTCATAAGTGCAAGGGAAAGGATAATTTCTCCAAAGTATGCTGCACAAAGGGTACAAAGAAACACAGTGCGAACAATGTAGAAGAACAAAATAACTGTGCATTTGCTGTTACTGGAAATAACGTGACAGAGAGACTTACCTTTTGTGTGGGGGGAGTAAACCTGAGAATGTTAATTGATTCAGGTGCAACTAATAATGTGATAGATGAGAATAGATGGGAAGGATTAAACTCAGAACACATTAAGTGTCAGTCACATGTCCCTAAGACAGAGAAAAAGTTATTCTCTTATGCTTCTAGCCGACCACTGTCAGTTAAAGGCGTATTCACATGTGGGATTACAATAGGTAAGAGAACCGAGCAGGCGGAGTTCATTGTGGTTAAAGGCCATGGAGAGCCGTTGCTAGGAAGGGAGACAGCCATGAAACTGGGAGTTGTTTAAAATAGGCGCAGATGTCTCAGCTGTGGTAGATGTAAGACAGCTACTAGAACAGCGGTATGCAAAGGTGTTCCAGGGAGTAGGAAGGCTGAACACAAAACAGATCAGTTTGTATATCGACCCACAAGTGAAGCCTGTGGCACAGCCACTCAGGCGTATACCATTCAACTTAAGGGGGGCAGTAGAGGCCAAAATAAAACAATTGAGGGACATGGACATTATCGAACCTGTAACTGGTCCCACCCCATGGGTAAATCCTGTGGTTATTGTATCAAAAGCGGATAAGGATGTAAGGTTATGCCTAGACATGAGACGAGCAAACCAGGCAATAGTGAGGGAATGATATCCAATCCCCACCGTTGATGAGATACTCCAAGGTATGAATGGCTCGACGGTGTTTAGTAAGCTAGACCAGAAATGGGGTTATCGCCAGCTAGAACTGACCCCTGAGTCACGAGAAATCACAACGTTTGCAGTACATAACGGAGTATACAGGTACAAGAGGCTGATATTCGGTGTATCTTCAGCTAGTGAGCAATATCAGCACGAGATAGCTAATGCCTTAGCTGGAACAGAGGCTGTTGAAAACATCTCAGACGACATTATCGTGCATGCACACGACCAGGAAACGCACGACAGACGCCTGCAGGCTATCATGACCAGACTAATGGAAAGTGGACTGACACTAAACTCAGAGAAGTGCCAATTCAACATGGACCGATTGATTTTCATGGGAATCCTGTTGTCTGAAAAGGGCATCGGACCAACAGCAGAGAGAGTGCGAGCGGTGGCAGAAGCTCGGGAACCAGAGAATGCTACAGAGGTGAGGAGTTTCTTGGGACTCGTTGGGTACAGTAGCAGATTCATCCCGCAGTTTGCAACGCTATCAGAGCCACTGCGATGCCTGACGAGAAAAGATACACCATTTAAATTTGGATCACAACAGAGACAGTCATTCAGTGCACTCAAGGAAGAGTTGGCCAGAGCCAGCACTTTAGCATATTTTGATAAGGACACACCAACCAAGGTGATAGCAGATGCCAGTCCTGTAGGTTTAGGCGCAGTACTAGTTCAGAACCAACAGGGACAAGAGGTGCCAATATGCTATGTAAGTCGTAGTTTAACAGACTGAGAGGAAATACTCTCAAACAGAGAGAGAGGCTTCAGCTCTTGTATGGGCTTGTAAGAGGCTGCATCCATATGTGTATGGCCGAAAATTTAACTTGGTAACTGACCATAAGCCATTACAAATGATATACGGCCCACACTCTAAACCCTGTGGCCGTATAGAGAGATGGGTACTTAGATTACAGCCGTACGATTTTAAGGTGATACACATTCCAGGCAAGCAAAACATTGCAGACCCACTGTCACGATTGCTGGGGGAGACAGCGAAACAGGAGAGACATTCTCATGGCTCAGATGAATACGTGAGATTTGTAGCTGTGAGTGCGACACCAAAATCACTCACTACTAGAGAGGTGGAGGAAGCCTCTACTACTGACCCAGAGCTGATTGAGGTACGGAAGGCAATCACAAATGGACATTTTGAGAACTGTAAAGCTTAGCAGCAATTGCAAACGAGCTGTGCATAGTGGGCTACCTAGTTCTTTGGGGAACACGCATCGTGCTACCCACGGTGTTACACACACGAGCCCTGGTGTTAGCACAAGAAGGACACTTGGGAATAGTTGGAACAAAGCAACATCTCAGAACCAAGGTTTGGTGGCCTGGCATGGACAAGGCAGCTGAAAAACACAGTAAAGCGTGCCACGGCTGTCAGATAGTAGCCAGACCCGACCCACCTGAACCATTGAGACCAACACCATTACCGGAGGGCCCCTGGCAGGATGTAGCTATAGACTTACTGGGACCCTTGCCATCCAACCACTCCATTCTTGTGGTAGTTGATTATTATAGTCGCTACTATGAATACGACATCATGACCTCCACAACAATAGAGAAGGTTATTGATAGCTTAGAGTCAATCGTCAGCCGTCATGGTTTGCCAATCACCTGCAAATCTGATAATGGTCCCCAATTCAGATCTGAATTATTCAAAGAATACTGTGAAAACAACGGGATCAAACACCTGAAAACGACAGCAAAATGGGCTCAGGCTAACGGAGAAGTCGAGCGCCAGAATGCATCGCTGATGAAAAGAGTCAGAATTGCTCAATCAGAAGGACTAGATTGGAAACGTGAACTTAGAAAATATGTGACTGTGTACAGGAGCATTGACCATGCCATGACAGGAAAGAGCCCGGCAGAGCTGCTCTTTAAACGGAAAATGAGAGGAAAGCTGCCAAACATCACAGAGTCGCACGCAGACATGGAAGTACATGACCGGGACGCAGAACAAAAAGGCAAGTCCAAACTGTACGCAGATGAACAGCGGAGAACACAATACTCAGAGGTGGAAGTTGGTGACACGGTGCTGGTACGGCAGGACAAAGTGGACAAGTTCACCACTCCTTTTAATGCCACACCCCACAAAGTTTTGAGAAAAACAGGGAGTCAAGTAGTAGTAGAATCTCCAGACGGAGCACGCTACTCGAGAAACACTACGTTTGTGAAGAAATACAGAACCAATGGACCAAAGGAGACACTCCATGAGCAGGAGGAAACACAAGGGACTGAGGACAGTATAGTAGACCCTGACACACATACCACTGTGACACAGGCAATGCCCACTGACACCAACATGTCAGACATACCCAATACAGCCAGACCTCAAAGGGCTAAAAGAAAACCCCAAAGACTGTCTGATTATGTCACAACATAAACTGTGAGAGAACTGCATGGGTGATGTTAAATGTTTAAACCTGGGAATTATTTAGTTGTGTGGTAAGACACAAGTTTGTAAAAAGTTTATAAACCAAATAAGTTATGCAGTGTTATTGTAAGCAACTCTTTGTAAACTGCAAGTTTGTTTCCAAGGAAAAGGGGGATATCGTGTATTGATTGCGAGTTTGACACCAGTCAATACGGTAATGTAATGTGCGAGTTTGACACCAGTAAATACGGTAATGTAATGTGCATTGCATTATGGGAATTACCCGGGAAAGCTGCAGTCAGCCATTTTACCAATAAAGTAAAGATCACAGTTAGAAGCTTTTATTCTTTGCTAAACTACTGCCTTGTTTGGTCTTTTGGAAATTTGTAATTTCCCCTGACTTCCATTAACCCAGCCTTGATCAGGGAAGCTTGGAAGCTATCAGTGTTTCAGGTTGAACCAGTCTCATTTGTTGAGGTTAAAATCTTGTCTTGTCAGGCCACTGCATATGTTGCCAATCCACAACTGCCATGGACATCATCTTTGTCTCTTTCCACTGGGCTGTTTGACGAAAATAGTGCATGTAAGCTCTCCACCATTGCCATCAACTGCATAACTGAAGTAGGACATTTTTTGTCTTGATGATTGTCCCTAGCAGCTCCGATTTCATACCCTACTCTTGAATCTTTGGACACTTCTGTTAAAACTGTGATATTTAAATCGGGGTCCTATGCTGGTTGTAGAACCCCTGTGCAATTTTCAGGTACTAATGGGTGGACCATAACGTGGAACAGCCTAGCCAGCAGTCCCTTTAAGGCCACTCCAGAAATGATTTTTGTGGGGAAAGGAGCATGAATGCTTCTCCTAGCCTTAAAAAAAATCTTCTAGGCTGCTGCCGGTCCTTCCGTGCTCAGCTCCAGATTGCCTTCTCCCCCTTTAGTGCATACTTCCAGCTCAATTCTATGGAGGAGCCTCTGGATTTCCCACCTCCCATCGATTGGCGGACTGCCTGTCCTGAGTGCTGGTAGCTCACTAACGTTATATAGATGGACCCAGTGATGAAAATGGTTTGGGCTTCCCGCTGGCGCCATTGGGTGGGTATATTGGACGCTTCAGCCACTGCCTGCTTGACTTGCACCAGCACTGAAAATGACCCCTGGGAGTTTGGTATGAAAACTCGCACACCTATATCCAAGTTTCTGTACTGTACATGATCAGGTTGCAGAGACACAAGGAATTACTGCTGATCTGTGTACCCCAAACTGGTGGAATCACCATTTAGTGTGGTTTAGTATGTGTGCGTGCTGTGGTCAGGATGGTGGCAATGTACTTGCACACTTTATTATGACTTGTTGCTCATCTTGGTGCTCACTAGGAGCTCAAGGTACCTGCTATCCACTTGGTAAAGACTCAATCTCCTGCTTGTCAGTAGGCCACCTAGTGACTATTCTTCTTTTAGGGTCTCTTTGGCGTGGAGATGGATCTCGACATACCAGACTTGATAATCTAATATCTGAAATAGGTAGGTTCACAGTACTCCAGGCACTTTCGATTACTGATCAGCCAACCTGGCTAATTAATTATAGCCATGGACCAGGTTTTAGCTACATGTGCAAATTTCAGTAGAAAACGTCTTACATACAACACGTGTATATTTACTCAACAAACATCTACCAGCATTCAGTAACCAAGGAAGTAAAGCACTCACAATGATCAAAAAACACTCACTCTGCTTTTCATCTTACCATTTTACCAATAAACACACAAAAAGCTTAAGGTACACATGCATACACCGCATGAATAGGAGTATTGAGATCACATGCCCAACGGCCGTGTCTTTTCCTCATTTTTTATTTTTGAATCAGTAATCCAATTCGCCACATCTGGCTAAAGTATTGGGCAACACTGCTCTAGATAACCTGACAAGCCAGTATCCGAATGGATAGGGTGGGCCTCGTAATCTGCATGATTACAGCTGATTAAACTCCAGCAGTACACCTGTGCCTGTGATGGTGTCCCGAAGCCAAGCTGCACCTCAGCTCTCTGGATTTCAGTAAGTAGAGTGTGCCCCTACAGAAAGAGAATGTGCACAGTGTTCTCCGTAGCTTGGTCTGGGGACTCTTAAGCCTGGTGATGGGTTTCTGTGCATGTCAGGCAGCCAATTAGCACAACAAATCTAATAGATCTAACTGTCCAGGGTATCATAAGGACATGTCAGTAGCACCACATTTCAAATGCCCTGATCCTCATCTCATCATTAATCCTAATTGTCCAGCTCTCTAAAGGATGATCTTACTACAGCTATTCCACTGATTGTAAAGTTAAAGTATTCAGTGTGCAAAACACTTTTTTGTTCTTGAAATAATAGAATGAAAAATGAAATACAGCTTCCCTGATAACTTGATGGTTAAAGCACTGCTTGGTGAGGTAGTGAGCAATATATACCAGGAAGTTCTCAAACTCCATCTCCAGTCTGTTCTGAGTTAGCTGGTTTCAGCTGGGCTACTAATTGGGTGCTACAAGTAGCTGAGTGGGGAAAGAAAAAGACAGGTTTCCCACCACAGATCTCTTCAAGTAAGCTCTGCTGGAGAAGACCGGATTGTGCCAGGTTGTGACATCCCCCATGGCCACTGTCTAGGCTTACACATGTATAGCATCAATTTGGCCAAGTTAATGAAGAGCTTTCAATGTCAGTTTAATTGTACCGAGCTTGAGTGGAGTGAGGAGCGGAGAGGGAAAAAGAGGAAAACATGGAGGGGAAGGGAGGAAATATGTACAAAAGGCAACAGTTGCTTTCAGTCACTGTAAATTAGTACAACAGTTACTGTCTCTTTCTTAAAGACGTGAGTAATTGTAAAACTCTAGAGTGGTATTAATTACTGTAGTCTCAAAGATGATGGCTTACATAACATTTTATTCTCAGACCTTCGTATAATTTTGCACTGACTACTGCATTAAGTAAAATGCTGTTTTAATGGTTTATTCACCTTGTTATAAAATGTGCGGTGTTCCAGTAACTGCATCCATTGCTTACATTATCAAAGACCTTCACATTCCTTCGGTAATTGCTGGCTGGATTATCTCTGCATGCAGATGCTTGTTCAAGACCTAAAGTGATTGGTTGTTCAGAGGTGTACATGGCTGGATGGATTATTCCAACCTAGCTCAGAACAGTCATATTTGAGACTACAGGGCTACATTTTCACAGTAACAGTAGCTAATGAGGCTGACTTTAGTCTCCATTAAGCCATGTGTGCTAATTTATGGGCATTATGGCATGGGAATTCAGCAGAGATCCATTCTGTCAGATTGTCACTGAGTTAAGGCTGTGTGCGCATTTCTACATGTGAAAAGTTTGGGGGCAGGAAGCTCCCATCTGAAACAGGCAGAAGCTTTGTTATATTAAAATTAGTGGGGATGCCATCACTTTGTCCTGCACACCATTTTCTGACATTTGTGTGCGCAAAACACTAAATTATAACATCATGGCCAAACATGGTTGCTATGAAATCAGCTATATATAGAAATGACTTTTAAGGGACTGGTAAGAAGATTCAGTGAACAACCTTCAGGACATTTCTGCACCGTCTTTCTGTATTTTTTTTCTGCTGCTACTTGAGTTTCGAGGAATCTTTGGAGCAATTTCTCTTTTTTCCCCCCCAATCCAGCTCCATTAGTGCCACCAATGGGAATCCCCATATATCCAAGCATTTTGGAGGAAAAAATGGAGGTCCAATGGAAGATTCAACATAGGTCACAGTGCATGAGAAGTGCCACTGGTCCTCTCACAACTGGACCTACAAAGAGAGGTGCACATGCACTAGCTCGCGCTGATGGGACATAGAACATAAGAATTAGGAGCAGGAGTGGGCCATACGGCCCCTCGAGCCTGCTCCACCATTCAATAAGATCATGGCTGATCATCGACCTCAACTCCACTTTACCACCCGATCCCCATATCCCTTGATTCCCCTAGAGTCCAAAAATCTATCTATCTCAGCCTTGATTATACTCAACGACTCCGCATCCACAGCCCTTTGGGGTGGAGAATTCCAAAGATTCACAACCCACCGAGTGAAGAAATTCCTCTTTAGCTCAGTCTTAAATGGCCGACCCCTTATCCTGAGACTATGCCCGCTAGTTCTAGACTCTCCAGCCAGGGGAAACAACCTCTCTGCATCTGCCCTGTCAATCTTCCTCAGGATCTTATATGTTTCAATGAGATCACCTCTCATTCTTCTAAATTCCAGAGCGTATAGGCCCAATCTACTAGGGAAACAGTGGCAGCAGACCCAATGGCATAAAGACACTATGGTCCAGATTTTGCGGCGGTAATGACGATGAAACTGTCGGTGTTCACCATCATTACCCCTCTGAAACTGACCGCAACTTCAGATTTAGTGCATGCACAGAAAAATGCAGAAATTCTGAAACTGAGGTTAGTTATTCACTGCTCTGCCACAGGACATGCTGTGGAACTCTCCAGAGCCAGCACTCTGTTGAAATCACATGTGAGGATGAAAACTCTACCTTTTATGATGGAATACCACTACTTAAAAAGTCCCTTCACCGCTGACTGCAAATTCCAGTCCTATGTGAAGTCCTGAATGCTGGATGGACCTTCCTAAGCATGCCAATCACAGTATGCTGTACTTTACATGGTACTGCATAAAAAAAGGTATGCCAGAGTGAGAAACATCCCAGGCATACCTACTTACTGATGGCCATGTGGCACTGTCTTCACAGAAAGAAAGATTTGTATTTATATAGTGCCTTTCATGACCACAGAACATCCCAAAGCACTTTACAGTCAATTAACTACTTTTGAAGTGTAGTCTGTTGTAATGTAGGAAATGCGGCAGCCAGTTTGCTCACAGCAAGCTCCTACAAACAGCTTTGGCAATGTGATAATGACCAGAGAATTCGTTTTAGTGATGTGTAAGATTTGCAAAATTTTCATTAAATAATCACATAGGAAAGTAGGGTTAATAACACAGCTTTATTGACCAAAAGAAGCTTTTACAGAGAAACCTTTGATAAAAGAGCACACAAAATGGCCGCCAGACCTCGTGACCAGCTTCTGGGACCTTTTGAATTTCTGTTACTGCAAGCCAGACAGGCTTGTGGATTGAGGACATTAAAAGCCCGCGAAAACCAGTTTCGGGAAGCCGAAACTCATGGAACTGAGTATACATATTGATTAGATTATAAGTACAGGACAGATTTGGGTGGCAGGATGAGACCCATCAAGAAATGGGCGGACAATTGAACGAACGCTTTAGCCCATTACACTGTACAAAGAGAAGCCGTTTAACAGCCATCCAGGGCAATCTCCAGACCAATCAATATACAAACCAAGTTACGGTAACAAAGCAAAGACATTATCGGCCCAGGAAGGCCAGTTCAGCTATCACCGACTCCCGTTATGAAGACAAAACACCCCTGCAGAGAGTTCTGCCCGCCAAAATTATTACAAAGACAGGACGATGACTTGGCGGGTGATAAGAATGTCCCAAAAAGTATAACTGTGGATTGAGTAAAGTCCATGAGTGAGTTCTCCATCGGTACGCTTTGGGACAGACTCCATCGGAACTAAGCAGCACTTCGGTTCGGACCTTCGGAGCAACTTCGGTTCGGAACGTGTTCGGTGTTCAGCCAGGCAAGGCCCGGCCACGACGAGAGGACGACGAGAAGAGTTTGGCTTGGAAGCCAGCTCGGCCAGGCAAGGCCCAGCCACGACGGGAAGATGACGAGGGAGGCCCGGGTACTTTTGTCGGGAGATCATCGACGACCCAGGCCGGAGAAGAAGACACTCAGGGCCCAGGTACTCCAGTTCTCCTCCACCGTTGGAGAAATCAGAAGGACAATTCTGACTGTATAAAGAGTAATTTCGGAACCAGCGTCCCACCCCGGGGAAGACCATCGGGAGATCATCGACGACCCAGGCCGGAGAAGAAGACACTCAGGGCCCGGTACCCCAGTTCTTCAACATCACATCGGCGAGTGCTCATCGCAGGAGAACCAAGAGGAAAACAAGCTGCGCCAGAAGCTTCCAAACCCACGTGATGGCGGAAAGCTGTGTCGAAAGGCTGCAAAGCCTTTTTCGCAATTCTTAAAGTGGTGAGCATGATCCCGAGTCCCTCAAATCGAAACTTAGTTAGGTTATAGGGGAGGGGGTTAAGGGTAATTGTAATGTGTTACCCCTTTCACGATGTGCCGTGTGTTCCCCATTTCTATAGAGTTAAGTTTATAGATGTGTGCATGCTTGTAGTTGCTTTAATCTGTGTGTAAGAGCCATAAAAGCTTAAGAAAATACTTTAAAATAGTGTCTAAATGGCATAATACAGTTAATTTACCTGAACGACTTATTGTATTAAGAAACCCCCTATTTTCTTGCTCCAGTAGTATAGTCCGACACCCCCTTCATTCTTGCCACAATGGAACAGTCCCTAAGCCACACATGGGTGCAGCCATCTTACAGTTTTAAACTGCACGTGGTGAAAGAGGCAGAAGCTGTGAGGTTTGGAGCAGTACAGTTTTTGACCGTGTTCGTTTATACGTGTTTGCTTTGTAATTCCGTTTGTTAAGTGTTATAGTAAACAGTTTAAAAGACAAAGCTACGTTTGGGAACGTTTTATTTCGACACGCGTCTACTCGTTGTTAAAGGCCCCACAGCCCAGTGGCCTGCCTGTTTGGAAACTAAGAAGCGCCACTACACTGTGCATATGACATGTATTTTATAATGTTGCAAACTGTTCAATAAAGGCATCCATTTCGTGCTATTCGACCTGGTCTACTGAGTTTTTCTGCACTACAGCTCCCTGCACCTAAGTCCAAGGTCTAGAACCGTAGGGGCGAGTGGGTCGAACCACTCACAGGTAATTATTGCAAGAAGCCTGGCAGGAGACCAGAGCAAGCAAGAGAAACCCCCTACAGATGTTGATTGAGGGATAAATATTGGCCAGTGTTAGATCCGTGATTCTGAGAGTATGCTGTTTTTCAATAACCACATGGATGCTGTAACTTAACAATAAACAGGTATTCACTGGAGGAGGGTAGTCTCAAGACTGGGGGTACAGAGGCATGCGCAAGGCTTAGATACAGGTGTGGTCACTGCCGGTACTACAGTATACAGGAGCTGTAAAAGTAGTTCTGTCTTAAAGGCACATACACTACAATTCCTCCCCTTTTAGATTAGTAGTACCCCTAATATTCAAATAACAATTAACACTTTAACATGTACATTAAACAACAATAGTTCATTTATAGATTCAGTCTTTGGGGCGGCTTCCTGACCCTTTCGGGATAGCACCTTTCCTGAGGTTCTTGTTCTTGGTGCAGAGGCGATTCTGACCCCTTTTCATCGGGTAGTTCATCGGGTTCCACTGCTACTGGTTCTGAGGTAGATGCTACCGGTATGTCGGGTTCATCCCCAAGTACTCGAGACATGGGGTTGACGCGTTCCTGTGATGCTAAGATCTGATCGACGTGGCATCTCACAATGTTCTCCCTGACGTCCACTGTGTACATTAATGGCCCTGCCATTTCTCTGTTCGATAGTCACGGGCCAAGACTGGTTGTCCTACATTGAAGCTCCTTGTCGGCTTCTCATTGATGTGCTGGAATTGTTTGTCCTCAACATTTCTTCGCACATTTGGTCTGAGCAAGTCCAGACGAGATCTCAACCTTTGGTTAAAGAACATCATGGCCGGGGTCTGGTTGGTAACTGCATGTGTTGCGTTTCGGTAGGCTAATAAGAAATTGTCCATCTTATGCTGCAGTGGAATTTCATCGGCGCACATGGCCTTTACCGCCTTCTTAAAGGTTTGTACGAACCTCTCAGCCAATCCATTTGTGGCTGGATGATACGGGGCGGATGCGTAATGCCTTACCCCATTCCTTCTCATAAATTTTTGAAACTCTTCGGACACAATCTGTGGTCCATTATTAGAGCAAACCGTTTCTGGCAAATATGGTCCGTAGGACTGCAATCGTTTTCTCTGTAGTGGTTGAGGACATTTTTATCACCTCAGGCCACTTCGAATGAGCATCCACTGCTATTAAGAACATTGAGTCCATGAATGGACCAGCGAAATCAATATGCACCCGTTGCCATGGAGAGGAGGGCCACTCCCATGGGTGTAGAGGGGCATGTGGTGGTCCATTTTGGACCTTCTGGCATCCTAAGCAGCTCTTAGTTAGGTCTTCGATTTGTTGATCGATTCCCGGCCACCACACATAAGCCCTAGCAAGGCTTTTCATTTTCACTCCCCCCAGATGACCTTCATGTAGCTCCTTTAGCACTCTCTCCCTTAACTTGGGTGGAATCACCACTCTGGATCCACACATCACTGTCCCCTGACATACTGACAGCTGTTCTCTTCTGGATGAGAATGCTGGCAACAGTGAGTCGCCATGTGTTGGCCATCCCCTCACCGTCAAATCATATACCCGAGACAGTGTCGGATCATTGCGGGTCTCCTTCTCTATATCTGCGTTCGTTACTGGCAATCGTTCAATTATTGACGAATAAAATATCTCGATAGGGCCCACTGCTGGTGCTTCCTCCACAGTAGGCAGTGGCAGGCGCGATAGCCCATCAGCGTTCCCATGCTGTTTCGTGCCTTTATATTCTATTTCATATTGATTAGCCCCTAGAAACAGGGACCATCTTTGTAACCGTTGTGCAGTCATCACCGGAACGCCCTTCTTAGGATTCAAGATGGAGACAAGTGGTTGGTGGTCAGTCAGCAAGGTGAACTTCTGCCCATGCAGATAGTGGTTGAATGTTTTTACTCCCCATACTAGGCTGAGGGCCTCCCTGTCAATCTGGGCGTAGTTGCGCTGGCTGAGGTTAGTGACCGAGACGCAAAGGCTACTGGCCTCTCCAACCCGTCTGGGAATTTGTGCAACAGCACCGCTCCAATATCATAGGGTGATGCATCACATGCCAAACGAATTGGTAGTGCTGGGTTGAAATGGGCCAACACCTCTTTTGATGTGATCAATTCTTTACACTTCTGGAAAGCTCGTCTACGTTCGTCATCCCACTTCCATGGTACCCCTGTTTGCAGTAGGGTGTTCAGTGGGTGTAATACCGTGGACTAATTTGGTAAGAACTTGTGGTAGTAGTTTACCAGCCCGAGGAACGACCTCAGTTGTGACACATTTTCCGGTGCTGGAGCCTTGACTACTGCCTCAATCTTTTCAGGGGACTTATGTAACCCCTCTTCATCGATGACGTGGCCACAATACGAAATCTGTTTCTGGAAAACTCGCACTTGTGGCGATTAGCTCGTAGCCCATACTCCTTTAATCTGGTGAGCACCTTCTCCAAGTTGGCGAGGTGATCACTGTCATTTTCGCCCGTGACCAAGATGTCGTCCAAATAACACTGGGTCCCTGGAATCCCTTGCAGGACTTGATCCATTGCCCTTTGCCAGATAGCTGGAGCCGAGGCTACCCCGAACACCAGCCGGTTGCATTGATAGAGACCTTTATGAGTGTTAATCGTAAGGTATTGTATCGAAGCTTCTTCCACCTCCATTTGCAAGTACGCCTGGGCTAGATCAATTTTGGTGAAGCGTTTACCTCCAGATAGCGAGGCGAAAATATCCTCAATTCGTGGAAGCGGATATTGTACCGTGTGAAGGACTGGGTTCACTGTCACCTTAAAATCCCCACAGATGCGGACCTTCTTTGGTTCCCCAGGCGTATTACTCAACGACCTCTTCATTACAGGAACGATGGGTGTAGCCCACTCGCTCCAGTCCACTTTAGACAGTACTCCTGAACGTTCCAACCCTTCCAGCTCTGCTTCGACAGCTGGTCTGATCGCATAAGGCACTGGTCTGGCCTTAAGAAACTTTGGGCTTGCATTTTCCTCTATTTTAATCTTTGCTGTTATGCCTTTTAGTGTTCCTAGTCCCTCCTGGAACACTTCTTTTGCGTCAGTTAGCATTTTTGACAGTCGTCCAGGTGTGACGTCGTCATCCTTTTTGGCCTCAACCTTCAGTGCCTGTATGGAATGCCAATCTAATTGTATCTTCCGGATCCATTCACGTCCTAGCAGTGGTGGTCCTCCATCTAGCAATACATATATATCCATATTAGGTATTTCCTGGCCTTTATATGTCACTTTCACCCTTATTTTTCCTTTGGGGGTAGACTTTTTGCCCCGTATACGTCTTCAAGACAATCTCTGTAGCTTTCAAGGGTATATTTGAAAATAGCTGCTTGTTGTCCCTTTGGTTTATGACTGTTAGGGCTGACCCTGTGTCCAATTCCATTTTCACTTGGACTCCGTCTATCTTGAGTGTAACCCAGATAGTCTGGTGATCCTCCATTTTGGTTACCTTATGTAGTTTCAGACAACCCAGCTCCTTG
The DNA here is from genome assembly GCF_052327205.1 of Somniosus microcephalus. Lineage (NCBI taxonomy): Eukaryota > Metazoa > Chordata > Chondrichthyes > Squaliformes > Somniosidae > Somniosus > Somniosus microcephalus. The sequence continues at coordinate 210,378,715 of NC_140990.1, read as the reverse complement.
CTTCCGGAGTCTGTGTCACTTTTCTGTTCGTCTGAACCACTGTCCATCACCTGGTGTACCTTTTTGTACTTCTCCTGTGGAGATTTCTTACTGTTGGTTTTCTTCCCAGACCTGCAGATTCTTGCTATGTGTCCTGCTTTTCCACACTGTCTGCACACTTGGTCCATGAACCAACAATCCTTCTGGTCATGTGTTGTTCTGCCGCAGCAATTGCACTTCCTGTTCCATACGACATTTCATTAGTGCCATATTCTTGCGGTCTCCGTTGTATCTCTGCAGCTCCCCTTGCGGCTGCTTCGTGTGATACTGCCATACTGAAAGCCTTGTCCAGCGTAAGATCCTTTTCTGATAGAAGCCATTTCTGGGTTCCTTCACTTTGTAGCCCACACACAAACTTGTCCCTTAACGTATCTGCTAGTCCCGCTCCAAACTGGCAGTGTTTCCATAGCTTGCGCAGTTCCGTTAGGTACTCAGCATTGCTTTTGTCTTTGTGTTGGTTCCTTTTATGGAACTTAAATCGTTCTGCTATCAGCAGCGGTGTGGGGTTTAAGTGGTCCTGTAGGATTTCTACTATGCTTTCGAAATTCTTGTTCACCGGCTTCTCTGGGGTTATTAGATTTCGCAGTAACCCATAAGTTTTTGCACCCATGGAATTTAACAAAACCAGTGCTTTACTAGCATCTGGCACTTCATTCACCCTGCAGTGCACCTCAATACGTTCCACATATGTCGCCCAATCTTCGACTTCATTGTCGAACGTAGAGATACTGCCACTCTTCGGCATCCCTGGGTGTGATTTAACTGTCAAAAATGGCGTCTCCCGTGCTTCCCCTTCTTCTCCGCTGGCACAAAATGGCATCTCCCGCGCTTTCCTTCGTTCCCGCGCTCGCCCTTCTTCTCCGCTGCGGCTTCTAATAATGGCGTCTCCTGCGCTCTTCCTTCTTCTCCGCGGCTCAATGGCGTCTCCCGCGCTCTCCCTTCTTCTCCCCGCGGACACTGTTCAGCCCTTGAGCCCTGGCTGTGCTCTGCGCATTCTTTTTTTTTTTCCCGACGCCGCTCGGTCCTGAACCCAGCTGTTGCTTTACCCTCTCTCTCTCCGGTTTGTTTGTTTTTTTTCTCGATGCCGCTCGGTTTTCAATCCCCGGCTGCGCCCTGTGCGCTTCACCCTCTGTCTTACCACGTCGATGCTGCTCGGCTTTCTCTCCGTCGTCGGTCGGCTCCCGCCGCCACTGTCCGGGAAGGGTCTGCGCTGGACCTGTCGTCAGTCTCTTGCTGATCGTCGTGGCTGGGGAACCAAGCCCGGCTCTCCACAGCCTCCCCTGCGATGTTCACTCTCTGCCGGACGACTGGGCGGTTGCTCGTGGTCGACGCCCGTGTTCCGGGCCTCGACTTTTTTTTTTGTTACACCGCCCTCCAGGAGCGAATCCTCCAAGGGAAATGCAGAGTTGCAGGTAGATTCGAATCGACACTCGTCGCCACTGTTAGATCCGTGATTCTGAGAGTAGGCTGTTTTTCAATAACCACATGGATGCTGTAACTTAACAATAAACAGCTTTTTACTGGAGGAGGGTAGTCTCAAGACTGGGGGTACAGAGGCATGCGCAAGGCTTATATACAGGTGTGGTCACTGCCGGTACTACAGTATACAGGAGCTGTAAAAGTAGTTCTGTCTTAAAGGCACATACACTACAGCCAGGACACTGGGGATAACTATAAAGAAAAAACAAAGACTTGCATTTATATAGCGCCTCTCATGACCACCGAATGTTTCAAAGTGCTTTACAGCCAATGAAGTACTTTTTAAGTGGAGTCACTGTTGTAATGTGGGAAACATGGCAGCCAATTTGCGCACAGCAAGCTCCCACAAACAACAATGTGATAATGACCAGATAATCTGATTTTGTTATGTTGGTTGAGGGATAAATATTGGCCAGGACACCGGGGATAACTCCCCTGCTTGTCTTCAAAATAGTGCCATGGGATCTTTTATGTTCACCTGAGGGAGCAGACGGGGCCTCGGTTTAACATCTCATCCAAAAGATGACACCTCCGACAGTGCAGCACTCCCTCAGTACTGCACTGGGAGTGTCAGCCTAGCTTTATGTGCTCAAGTCTCTGGAGTGGGACTATGAACCCACAACCTTCTGACTCAGAGGCAAGAGTTATACCAACTGAGCCATGGCTGACAGGTTACAAGTCGGCAGATAGCCAGATGCCATCTGCTGTAAGGTCACCTAGAACTATCATTGCAGCACAAGGTTGGCTCATCCAGTGACAGTAATGGTTAGCTCTGGTCCCAAACCTGCCCCCCAACCTCCTTCAAGACACACTGCAATACTGACCAATGGGGAAGGTGCCGTGTTGTGTCAAATCCTTACAAGAACCTCATGCAGTACCACTTCCACTTCATTAACCAAACAGCGGGGTCTGGTCCTGGGCTACTCTATCACTTGGTTGAAGGCTCATATGGATTTTCTTTTCCTTTATTTTTGCTTGTCATTTCTTAGTCCCTTCTCCTTTTAGCCTTGGCGAGGCTGCCAATGTGTTGAAATGCCTTTTGTTTTCTAATGGCTATTTAGATTTTTGTCTCCCTATTCTGCCACTTCCCTTTAATGGCCCAAAACACCTGGGGCTGCACACTTCCAAATCTGCACTGGGAACTGGGAGTAATTATGCAACTGAACTGATCCTGGACAATTGCACGCTTTTAGTACATTAGTCATTCTGGTTGGATCTGCACAAGTTCTTAACCATTCAGGACTGAATGATACGAGTAGATGAAAGTCAGCTCCAACGAGTCCTTGCTGAATTCCATTGTATGGAACAGACACAAAATATTTTGTGCAGCACTTGTTAAATCAAAACAAACCTCCCTGAGGCTAATTTGCACCTTCACCATTTGGGCAGTAAACTGGTGGAGCGGATTGCCCACCCATTGTAGAACAAGCCCGATCTACAGTGAAATCAACGGAAAGGAAAATTGGGTGGGTTATACGAGGGGGGAGAGGTGGTGCACTCCACCAGTTTACCCAAGTGGTGATGGTGAAAATCACCCCTCCAATCTCAAAAGTATCTCTCGGGACAAAAATAAGGCTCAGTTGGAGATCTTTTACAGTACAAGAAACAGAACCTTAAAATCAATGGTTTTACCGCAGTTGTAGTTTTCTGGCAGCCTCAGTTCCTGAAACAGCAGGGGGGCTAAATTCGGTTGATTTATAAATCAACTAGCGCCTGGGCGCGGCGCCGCTAACACGTCCCACGAAATTCAGCGGGAGGTTAGCAGTGACACTAACCGTTAGCAGCATGCGGCGCTGCGCTGCCGGCGATGACATCATCGCCGTGCACAGCGCCCCGCTTGTTCCCTGGCTGTAATATTGGGTGGCGCCCCCCCCCGACTTACCGCCGGATGTTATGTCTGCTGGGGTCAGGGAGGTCTACCTGCGGCCGGGGCGGCACTAGTTAAAGGGGAGGTGACGGGTGGCCATTTTTGTTGTTGTCCCCGGCCCCCGTGAAGCCTCCCCGCGGGGTGCCGGCTGCTCTCCGTGGGCTCGGCACTCCTCTTGAATGCCAGGCTCATTTGTCGGCACTCCCGATCCCTGGTGGCCCAGCTGGGTGCCGGGACGCGCTATGCCAGGCTCCTCCCCTTTAATAAGAGGAGGAAGACCTGCAGTGCTGTGGCACGTAGCGCCGCAATATTGGCTCGCAGCACCCCAAGAAGGACGCGGGATGCTTCCAGTAGCACCCCTCCTCCCTCTCTGGGCACTATCTGGGAAAATCGGCCACGGGGGTGCGAACTTTTTCAGGGCGCTACCCAATTTCTACCCCCTGAAGTCTGAGCTACTGCATCGACCTGTTGCTGGTGACTTTTATACAGCAACAGACATTATTGGCCCATATTTTCCGATGCCTACGGGTGCAAAGCGCATGTGCTGAAAACCGACATTTCCAATGTCAAGAATCCTCCTGACAGGTCCTCTGCCTGCCCTGGAGAAGGGCCTCTGCAGGTGAAGAGTTCCACTTTCTGCAGAACCTTCGCCCACTGAAAACCCTTAGAAATCTTACGCCTGGTAAAAACAGGCATAAGGCCTGCTTTTACCAGCAAAAGAGTTGAAAAAAAGTTAAAAAAAAAAAAAAAAATTCACTCATTTATCATTTAAAAATACTTTTAAAAAAGATAAGTTTATTTTTAACCCCGTAAAAAACTTAATTTTTTTCCAAAAAATTAAATTTTTTATTTAAAATATTTAATTTAATGTAATTTTAACTCATTTTTAAAACATGATGTTTAAAAAAAAATTATTTAATGTTTTACTGTGTTTTTTGGGGTGATCTCCATTCATATATTTGACAGGTCTATCTGTCAAAAGTATGAAGGGAGATTCCCTTCTATTGGCTAGCCTGGCCCACATGATCCCAGGGACGCTTGCAAACCGCATGCGCCCCTGGGATACGTGGGCCCTGCGCATTTCGACTGTCGAGAGGCCCAGGAGCGGAAGTGTCCGGACCTCGGGAGCTCTCAGGTAAGGGTGCAGATTTCTTTCCGATAGGAGGCATCAGCACGCAGGAAGCCTCCTATCGGAAATTACGGGCCATTATATTTACGAGGGTGGAAATGTTTTGAATGTATTTAGTTTTTATTAACATTCAGAAATACTATTAATAGTGGCATAGGATGATTTCATCACTGTTAAAATTGTGCCACTAACTGCACTGTGTGGTTTCTGAAAAAGGACAGGTACCTCCTAGAGCAAAGGGTTCAAATCAGGTCAAGACTTGTTTGTTTGTGAATTAGTTGCAAGGTCTTCTATTTGAAGATTCAGTACTGAACTTGTCCCTTTGCTTTCTATCACTGGGCCTGTCTACAAATGCTTCCAGGCTGCTGACTACAAATATATAGGTGATTATTCAAAGGTATTTTAATATAAAATAACTAAAAACAGGGGATCTTTAAAATGGAGTATGTTCACTTTTACTAAATTGTACATATTTAAAGCTGAGGAATGTATACATTTGTCATTATTGGTAAGTTGCATGATTACACTCCTTGCCGGCCTCCCATCTTCAATAAACTTGAGGTTAACCAAAACTCTGCTGCTCGGATCCGAACTCGCACCAAGTCCCGTTCACCCATCACCCCATGCTCGCTGACCTACATTGGCTCCCGGTCCGAACTTGCACCAAGTCCCGTTCACCCATCACCCCATGCTCGCTGACCTACATTGGCTCCCGGTCCGAACTTGCACCAAGTCCCGTTCACCCATCACCCCATGCTCGCTGACCTACATTGGCTCCCGGTCCGAACTCGCACCAAGTCCCGTTCACCCATCACCCCATGCTCGCTGACCTACATTGGCTCCCGGTCCGAACTTGCACCAAGTCCCGTTCACCCATCACCCCATGCTCGCTGACCTACATTGGCTCCCGGTCCGAACTTGCACCAAGTCCCGTTCACCCATCACCCCATGCTCGCTGACCTACATTAGCTCCCGGTCCGAACTCGCACCAAGTCCCGTTCACCCATCACCCCATGCTCGCTGACCTACATTGGCTCCCGGTCCGAACTCGCACCAAGTCCCGTTCACCCATCACCCCATGCTCGCTGACCTACATTGGCTCCCGTTCCAGCAACGCCTCAATTTTAAAACTCTCATCTTGGTTTTTAAATCCCTAAATGGCCTCACCCCTCACTGTCTCTGTAACCTCCTCCAGCCCTACAACCCTCTGAAAACTCTGCACTCCTCCAATTCTGGCCTCTTCAGCATCCCTGATTTTCATCACTCCACCATTGGCGGCCATGCCTTCAGCTGCCTAAGCCCTAAGCTCTGGAATCCCTTCTCTAAACTCTCTGCCTCTCTACCTCTCTTTTCACCTTTTAAGATGCTCCTTAAATACCTCTTTGACCAAGCTTTTGGTCACCTGTCCTAATATCTCACGTGGCTCAGTGTCAATCTTGTTAGCGTTCCTGTAAAGCACCTTGAGACATTTTACTAAGTTAAATGTGCTATATAAATGCAAGTTGTTGTTGTGACATTGTTTTTCCTCGTACTGGAAATTTCTGTCCTGACAATGCTCAGCAGGCTAAGTGAAATAAAATAATTGCTTTGTTATGATGCACTGTATTGAGATTAATGTCAAAAACCTTCAAAAAGTTATTGTCCTTTCGATCACTCAGTTTCCAATTGCATGACTACTTATCACAACATTACATGGTAATTACAGATGAGGAAGGCCATTTGGCCCATCATAATTCATCCATCCAGAAAGACTCTAATGATTCTCTGTTGTAGCATCCACATGTTTCTTCAGTGATTGCAGGGTTTTCACCTCCACTCCTCAATCAAGAAGTCTGTTTCACATTGTTGAGTACTCTTGTGAAAAAATATCATAAAATTGCCTTTTAATGTGTCTCTTTCTTCGAATACTGCAATTTAATTTAATATTCCAGATTTACTATTTCTAAGATCACCTTTCAGTCGCTTCCATTTTAGGCTGAAAAGTCCCAGTTTCTCCAGTTTTTGGCCTAACTCAGCCCCTTGAGACTAGGATTCAGCTTCCTGGCTGTTCTCTGCGCCCCTCCTCCAGTGCTTGATTTGCTCTCTTGTTTCTTGGTGACCAGAACTACACACAGTATTCAAGGTGTGACCTGATGAGAGCACTATAAAGTTTGATCTACCTCCTCTGACTTGTATTCAACTGTCTTGAATATTTAGTTGAACATTCTGTTCGTTTATTGATGCCTAAAAGAAGAGATCTCTGCAGATTAGCCTAGTGAAGATGTTTATTATAGAATCCTTTTACATCTTCTGGTCAGGCTCGCCAACTCATCACTCAGTGGTTGCTTTGTCTCTCTAATTACATTTAGTCTTGCACAATTAAAGAAAGACTTGCATTTATGTAGCACCTTTCACCACCTCTGGATGGCCCAAAGAGCTTTACAGGCAATGAAGTACTTTTAAGTGTAGCCACTGTTGTATTGTAGGAAATGCAGCAGCCAATTTGCACACAACAAGCTCCCACAAACTGCAATGAGGTAATGACCAGATAATCTGTTTTAGGTGTTGATTAAGGAATATATGTAGGCCAGGTCACCGGGAGAACTCCCCTGCACGTCATTGAACAGTGCTATGGGATCTTTTATGTTCACCTGATGGGGCCTCAATTTAACGTCTCATCTGAAAGAAGCCACTTCCAACAGTGCAGCAGTGCCTAGATTTTGTGCTCATCTCTGGAGTGGGACTTGAACCCACAATCTCCTGGCTCAGAGGAGAGAGTGCTACCACTGAGCCATGGCTAAAGCTCTTTAGGGGGTCTGGAAAAAATCTAACAAAAATGGTCACAATTTTAAGCACAAGCTCTTTAAATGTAATCTCGTCTCCTGTTTTTTTGGCTTTTCTCATTGTTCCATTAATACAAAAACTCTAAGTGCTATCTGTATAAAACATGTGATGTATGCTAGTCAGGGTCACAAGCTTCTGCTAGCTCTGCTCTGACTTCTTTCAACTGTCTAAGGCTGGTGTCATCAAGGCCCAGTGGTTTACCCACCTTGAGTTCTGCTAATTTATTCAGAACCAATTCCTTTCTGGCAGCTATCTAATGATTGTTCCATATCCTCCAGCGATACACCTACGTTTTCATGTATACCATCATTTCCAAGAGTCAATGAAAATATTTATTTAATATCTGTGCCATATCTTCATCCTCCAATTCTAGACTCTCACCTTCACCTCTGAGTAGTCCTACTCTCTCTAACTATACTTTTCCTTTTAAACGCTTATAAAATCCTTTGCTGCCTGCTAATGTTTTTAACATTCTCTTCTAATCTCCCTTTTTATGTCTCTACTAAACGTTTTATATTTCTCATGATTATCTTCAGTATTTTAAGCCTATTGCTTTATTATATGCCTCTCTTAAGTTTCAGTTTAGTATTAATCCACAGAACTCTGTACTTTGATGCACCTGCTTTTCACCTTATACACTTTTCATACTTGATCATTTCTCGCTACTGATCTGTCGACCTGTTTGCTAACTTTTCTGCCAGTTGATTTGAGACAGCCTCCCTTTCATTTTCCTGATCTTTGCCTTTTACCAGTTCAATTATTTCACAATTGATCCCCTCTCATCAGTTAATGGTCCCACTTCATTTCCCAGAACTAACTGAAGTGATGCTTCTTTCTTTGTTGGACTCGAAACTATATCAGTCCAAATTCATTACCAAAAGCATTCCCCACTTTGACCATATGCATTCCCTTTATTCCAGTCTGTCTTGCAGCACTTAAAGTCACCCAATATTATTGCACCATTGTTCTTTTAAATTCCTGAACTATCTGCAGATTTCCAGTTTTATCTCACTGCCCACTGTTTAGTGACCTGCAATGGACACTGAGGCCTAGAAATTGAGTTGCCTTAGCGCCGCTTTTGCGGCGCTAGAGGGCCTAGCGCTGCAATTGGCGCCGGCGCCGAAATTGCCTGGGGCCCTTCCGCCGCGCTAGACCGGTAGCGCTGCGCCGGCACCGATGACGTCATCGGTGTGCGCAGCGTCCCGGTTGCCATGGCGACGGGCCCCAGCGCCGAAATTCAGTTGCGGCCGCCTCGCCCGTGGCAGCCGCAACTAAGACTCTGGCAACAGAGTCTTACCTGACTTTGCGCCGGCGCATTAAAGGCCCCGCGGCGGCCGGCCGCTTTCCCGCCGGCCGCCTGGCCGCAGCTCCCTCCCCGGACTTCCCCCCGCCCCCCCCCCGGAACAGAAGCAAGCCCGGCACTTGTCCGAGGTGCCGGGCTCATTTTTAGAACGATTTTCGCGGGCCGCGGCCGGGTGCAGGCAGCTCCTCCTTAAGGGAAGGAGGAGGCCTGCACTTCCCGAACCTGCCGCACCGCAGCGGGCGCCGCAGCGCCGGAATAGCGCCGATATTCAGCACGTAGCGCCAGTTTTCAGGCGCAAACACCTCTCAGCAGCGCCGGCAGCCGTTTGGGCGCAGAATTATTGAATTTTGGGCCCGACCAGCGCGACTTAGCTCCGGCACTAACTTCCGGCGCTAAAGCCCTGGCTGCGCCAAAACTCAATTTCTAGGCCTGAGAATTGTACCATTTACCTTCTTACTCTATCAACCTGGATTCCCTTTTAACACAACCCCCTGCATAAAATCCAAGTTTCCTTACATTATATATGACATTACATATCACCCTGAACAAGAAGAATCTATTTTAAATGCCTGTTTTGTAATGGACATGCTGGGCTGGATTTTGTTACAGGAGGCGGGACTACAACATTCGGGGTTATAGTCCCGCCTCCATCGAGTTGTGGCCAACCCACGCGATTTTTACTTGATTGACCTTGTTGAGCCCGCCCAGTGGGCTCAGCAGGCCAATTAAGGGCCACCCGGCAACAGGTGACGTCACAGATTGACATTTCATCTGTCAAGAGCTTTTGACAGATGAAATATCAGCGTTTGACAGCTCTTTGAAGCTGTCAAACACTGTCAATCTGTACACTAAGTTAATTCCTTCCTCTCAGGCTGATTTAGAGATCTCTCCAGAACAGAAAGCTGAATGCTGCAACTTTTGACAGCTCGCGGCCATTCTGCTTTCTGTGCCGGTGAGATGAGGGACTCCCGAGACCTGAAGGAAGGAAGGCTATAAAGGTAAGTAAACTTCTTTAAACACTACACACACCAAACACACTTACCTCTGCACTCATGCACCCATCACTCACCTGAACACCGGACATCTCGAACCCTCCAAGCCCTTCAGCCCGACGGTCCGCCTTGCTAACATGGCGATTTTCACTTGATTGACCTTGTTGAGCCGTCGGGAATCCCACACTTCAGCGATAAAAATAGGGATTAAGCTAAAAACTGCCTGTTAACTACCTGTTAATTGGCACTAATCCCCTTCCCGCCTCGGGGAGGCGGCTCCCAGCACAGGTCGGGTATCCGCCTCCTTTGAAACTGGCATGGAGATGGTTGGGGGCGGGATGGGTTCGTGCCCCCGATTTCGAGATTTTAACCCACCACACGCCTCCAATCCCGCCTCCACGGCCCAATGAAAATCCTGCCCGCTGTCTAATCTGTGATGCTAAATGTTCTGAAACCACCAACATTCCGCTATCCAACAGTATGACTCCTTTAGTAATAATAGCGAGAATGCTAGATGGGGTACAATAATTTTACAAGTGAAGTCTAAGAGCAATGCTTCTGTATTTATGATATTTTTCCCATTAATATTTCTGTGAGTTGTTTTCCTTAAATATTTTTATTATTGGGAGGGTCACATTTTGAAAAAACAGACAGAACAATATATATTTTTTTCAATTCAACAGACAGCAACTTTGTTCTGGGAAATGCTCAGGTACTGAGCGTCTATCCAATAGTGTACTGCTCCGATGGATTCTGCGAACTGACTGGCTATGCCCGAGCTGAACTCATGCAGAAGAGCTGTGCTTGTAAGTTTCTCTATGGAGTAGAAACGAATGAAGCCATGAAAATCCAGATTCAGAAAGCGCTGGATGAGAAGCGCGAGTTCAAGACTGAACTGACCTTCTATAAGAAGAGCGGTGAGTAGACCAAATTCAATTCTTTTTTATTAAGCTTACTATTTTTATTTTAAAATATACTTTATTTCTTCTTCCAAGTCCCCTTTTTGCTCTTTCCCCTTCTCCACCCATCTGGCACCTGTGCTACATATCATTCCACAATGACACAATGGTCTTGATAATAACGGGGAGCCAGGGAAGGTGCGGGGAGGCCAAAATTGGCCGAAGAACCCGGCAAGGCTGCGGACATGGAGGCCCGGCTGATCTTGATGGCAGGACTGAATTAACATATTGTCGAAATGGAGAGTGGAGCCAGCGGGTGGGAGGGAACACTAACTGCAGGAGGCCACAACCAGGGACCCTTGGGTACTGTCCCCAGCACTGGGAAGAGAGCATGAGCTCCAGGCTGAGGGGAGGCTGGAGATTGAGAGGCTATGGGAGGGGGGGGCGGCCTGGGGCCTGTGACCTGTGACCAGGAGGGGTGGGGTGGGGGGAAAGCTGGAGATTGAGCTGGGGAGGCCAAATGCTTCCTTGAGGGACCTGGGGTGGGTGGGAAGAGTCCTCCTGGCCCACATGGATTGCTGAAAGAGCCAGTTACCTTGGGGAACCGGCAGCTCCTACCTCGGATCAGTTACCGGGAATCCCACAGCTCGGGCCTCCCCCTCACTTACTATTAAATTTAAGTCGCAGCACCAATGATGTCATCAGGCCATGACTTTGGTATGTTAATTAGGCCCCTCCTGCCATTTGCGAGAGCCTCATCCATGGTTTGATATCTGCACTTTAAGATTTAAAGGGTGAGAATGGGTCGGGTTGCCCGATCCTGATATTTTAAACCACCCACTCCCCACCCCCCCTTTCATATTACACAAATTAGGGTTATATTCCCTAAAATTTAGAAGGTTAAGGGGTGATCTGATCGAAGTTTTCAAGATATTAAGGGGAACAGATAGGGTAGATAGAGAGAAACTATTTCTGCTGGTTGGGGATTCTAGGACTAGGGAGCATAGTCTAAAAATTAGAGCCAGACCTTTCAGGAGTGTAATTGGGAAACACTTCTACACACAAAGAGTGGTAGAAGTTTGGAACTCTCTTCCACAAACAGCAATTGATGCTAGATCAATTGTTAACTTTAAATCTGAGATTGATAGCTTTTTATTAACCAAATGTATTAAGGGATATGGGCCAAAGGCGGCTATATGGAGTTAGGTCACAGATCAGCCACGATCTCATTGAATGGCGGAGCAGGCTCGAGGGGCTGAATGGCCCACCCCTGTTCCTATATACAAGTACAATTGAAAATGTAGGAAAGTACAGAGTACGAAAGGCCATCCTATCCATGTTCTACTTTAATCCTGATTTTTAACTAGCTACACATTACTATCTGAACTGTTTGCTCTCAAGCCACCTGTGTTGTTATAAGTAAAGTCAATTTACTTATAACAACAGAGCTTGACCTTCCATTCCTTTTCCTAAATGTATATTTACATTCCCCTGGGCCCTCTGGTGTCAGAAAAGGTACAGTGACCCTATCCTTGTGTTAATGCATTTGAGGAAGATCCAAACCCCTGCTATATCTTGCCATCCAATATCTTATGCTGAGACTGTAAGAGCAGAATGTTTAGCTTTTTGGATTAAAATCCCAATCGGAAGTCAGAGATGTTGTTGGATCATGCCAAGGATTTAGAGATGACTGTTTCTGTTTTATTGCTTTTTATATTTAGGTATGTCTGCATTAATTCACTGATGGCTTTTTTGGTATCATACATGCCAGCTGTCAAGCATTTCAACCAATGTGTCATTAACTTACATTTCTTATGTACAATTTGTGTAACGGAAAGACTTCTCGGAGTGCTTTTAGGAAGAGTGGACACAAAAAAATGTAAGGAGAAGGGTTGGGTTATTGACATCACTGTTGAATAGAGGCATCTTTGAGATAGTTTTGAAAGTAGGAAGAGAGGTGACAAAGCAGAGGTGTTAAGGGTGGGAGTTCCAGAAGATGGGATCATAGTGACCGAGAGAACAGCTGCCAGTGCTGGAGCGGAGGTAATTGGAAATGAGGATTGAGCCAATGTAGGAGAAGCAGCTCCTGCATACAGGGACATATGGGTGCAGGAGACTGCTGAGGTTGGGCAGGCCAACACCGTAGAGGGATTTAACAATTTTTTTAGCTAGAGCACGAGCAAGTACAGAGGTGATGAATGTACAGATAAAAATGTGGGCTACAGCATTCTGCATGAATTGTATTAGAAGCAAGAAAAGTGTTTAGAGAAATCAAATCTCGAGGGGATAGTGGCATTGAACAGCATTGCAGTAACACAGGGAGAGAGGTAGGGGCAGAGATGGACAATATTTCAGAGCTGAAAGAGGTGATCTTGATACAGATCGTATTGTGGGGTGAGGGGGGTGGAAAGCTGAGCTCAGGTAGAGCAGCATATCAAGGTTCTGCATTTTATTGGATTATCCTGAGGTGGCAGCCAGTGAATTTAGTATGGCCACGGCCATTGGAACAAGGGGGTAGCTAGAGAGGATGACTTTAGTTTTGCCAACATTAAGCTGGAGGAATTGGTATCCGATCAGTTGTTGTCACAACAAATGAAATGGGTCAGAAGGTGGGACTGGATTGAAAGGTAGGACTAAAGGCTATCCGAACCAGTCAGTTTGGTTAGAGGACTGGACTGAAGGATTTCAGAACCATTTGATCAGACGTTATTCTCTCCCACTGTTGGTTGCATGCAAACTCGAGGCAGGGAAGTTTTAAGATGAGCTAATGATTTCTGCGAGTTGCAGTTATTTAGTACTTGTCCCCAAAGAAGTTACATATAACAAATAAACTGCTGACGTGCATTTACTTAAAACTCTTTATGTTCCTCAAAGGTACTTTCTGAAATGCCAGGCTGTTGTCATATGTGAAATTTATTTTCTTCACGACTGGCTGCAGTTGTTTTTTTCGAGGATAAAGGAGGATGTTTCTCTGGTGTGGATTCATTAACACGTTTTAGTGAGCGTTCCTGTAACTTTACTTGTAGAATTGCCAGGACATGGGGGAAAAATTGGAGTGGGGTTAGAATGAAAAGTTTGACTTAATTTTTACAAATTCCATGGAGATTCCTCTATTTAAGGGGGGTGATTTTGCCAATGGGGATGTGATGGAGGCGGGATTGCTGCTTGTCGGGTTTTAGTCCCGCCTCCATCGACGTCCAGCCAACCCATGCTATTTTCCCTTGATTGACCTTGTTAAGCCCGCCCAGCGGGCTTGGCAGACCAATTAAGGGAAAGCCGGTGACAGAGAACATCAGCGTATGGTTTCATCTGTCAAAAATTTTTGACAGATGAATTGTCATCATTTGACAGTTTTATGAGTTTGTGGTGCAGGTCCCTTTGTTACCATGCAATAACTGGGGAGGCAGTCTGCACTGTCCCTATTGGAGAAGTGACAGTAATAATCAATAGGATTATAATAGATTGCAAACCCCACAATGGACTCTGGTTTACCCGAGAGCAGCAAAACCCAGCACTTCGTACCTGTTTCTGCAAACCACGTTTTGAGCCAGTCAGACAGGAAAGGGTGCACTTATTTTATGCTGACTTATTCACTCATGATTATTATTGGTATGGTCACGTAGCGGCAAAGAGGTCTGTGTTTTAAGGTTCTTAGACAGGCACTGGATTGAAGGATTAGTCCTTTTGTTTGATGGTGGAAGAAGTTAAGGCAGTGGTGACTGTGTTAAACAGAAGAGAAGGCTTCTATCATCAGTTGTGCTCTGATGCCCCTTGTAGCAGTCACTTGTGACACTCTCCCCCTTGTAGTTCTGCTTCCAAAGCAGCTCGAGTCACTTCCTCAGAAATATCCACATCCATGTCTTTGGATGGTGACGTTGTGCAGGGCACAGCAGGCTGCAGTGAGCTGGAGCATACTGCAGAGCGCCTCCCTGCCTGTCAAGGCAGCAAAAATGGTCCTTTAAGATTCCGATGATTTTCGATCACCACTCTGCTAAAGGCATTTTTCTTGTTGTAACCAACCTCCACTGCTGTTTGGGCCAGTTTTAGTGGGATCATTACCCATGGGAATAGGGAGTATGCCTCGTCACCTACAAATCATCCACTGGCATGATGGTCTTCCTTGAGGAACTGGGAGAGAAGAATTCTGAAGGATGAATGCATTGTGACAAATTCAAGCAAATCTTGCATGGACATTCAGGATCCTGTGTATGTTGGCACTGACTTGTACATTTAGGGAGTGGAAGCTCTTTCTGTTGAAGGAGATCTGAAAGCAGCATGGGTGCAATCTATTGCACCCTGGACCTTGGGAAACCAGCAACCCCATAAAACTCTATGGCATTACCTCACACCACCTTTGCTCTGAAGCTGAACTGGATGAATTCCTCAGCTCTCCTGAAACACGTAACTGACACCTGATGAATATGTACACATACTGCACCCTGGCCAATATTACAGAGACCCTTGTGGCTGCCTGAAAAGACTGTTATAGAAGCTGAGTGTGGTCATGACCTTCATAGCCACAGAGGGAGCAGTGCAGACAGATGGCTGGGTGCAGGCCCTCATGCAGTAGGTGGTGTCACTTTCCCTGTTGTCTCTTTAGTGAAGTGCATTCTTCTAATACACATCTCACTCATCAGTGCTGTGTTGTCTGTATATTCTTTGGGGGCGAGGGAGGAAACTAATGTCTGGTGAGGTGCATTCTCCTTAAACCAAAGGTAATAAAGGCTTGCAAAAGTCATTTCCAGCTGCAGTAATCGCTACTCAAACTTTCAGCGGTCTTCAGGCTCAAACTCCTCACTTCTGCTAGTCTCAGCTGATCCAGACAGTGGTATTTATATTTCTCATTCTAACTCACTCCTCATGCACTGTGAGCGGATATCCAGCAAACTTGGGGCTGTAGTGCCACTGCCCGTCATTTTCATATATGTTAATTAGCTGGCTGGGAACACAGTGGGTAAATGCACGAAGGGCTAAATCTATTAGAGATTTTGCGGGTGGGGGGGAACATTTTGGGGGTGGAAAACTGGTAGAAATGGCTTTTGTCCCAATTTGCTGCATAGGAAAAGTACTTTATACACACAAATGATACTGAAAATGGTAGGGCGGGGGAAGAATTTCAGGGCTGTTGAACTAGCTTGTGTTCATTTTAAAAGAAAATGCCTCTGATACTGATGTCAATACAGATCAAACGTGTGCCCATCAGTCATCCCCACTCAACACTATGTTCTACTCTGTTTTACAGAGTTAACTTATGTGTTAACTATATCCAACTAACATGGTCC
This sequence comes from Somniosus microcephalus, assembly GCF_052327205.1. NCBI lineage: Eukaryota > Metazoa > Chordata > Chondrichthyes > Squaliformes > Somniosidae > Somniosus > Somniosus microcephalus. Next base: position 210,362,902 of record NC_140990.1, on the reverse strand, counting down.
AATCGTCCAACTACCAGTAGAAGATGGTGGTCAGTGCAGGATGCCAAAAATGCACAGCTGATTACTCCACATTCCCGCCTACCCCCGATAACCTTTCACCCCCTTGCTTATCAAGAATCTATCTACCTCTGCCTTAAAAATATTCAAAGAAACATAGAAGATAGGAGCAGGAGTAGGCCATTCGGCCCCTCGAGCCTGCTCCGCCATTCAATGACATCATGGCTGATCATCCAAACTCAGTACCCTGTCCCTGCCTTCTCCCCATATCCCTTGATTCCTTTAGCCTTAAGAAATATATCTAACTCCTTCTTGAATATATTTAATGAATTGGCCTCAACTGCCTTGTGTGGTAGAGAATTCCACAGGTTCACCACTCTCTGGGTGAAGAAATTCCTCCTCATCTCTGTCCTAAATGGCTTACCCCTTATCTTTAGACTGTGGCCCCTGGTTCTGGACTCCCCCGCAATCAGGAACATCCTTCCTGCATCTAGTCTGTCCAGTCCTGTTAGAATTTTATAAGTTTCAATGAGATCCCCTCTCATTCTTCTAAACTCCAGCGAGTATAAGCTCAATCGACCCAATCTCTCCTTATACATCATTCCTGCCATCCCAGGTATCACTCTGGTGAATGTTCACTGCACTTCCTCCATGGCAAGAACATCCTTCCTCAGATAAGGCGACCAAAACTGCACACAATACTCAAGGTGTGGTCTCACCAAGGCCCTGTACAACTGCAGCAAGACATCCTTGCTCCTGTACTCAAATCCTCTCGCTATGAAGGCCAACATACCATTTGCCTTCTTAACCGCCTGCTGCACCTGCATGCTTACCTTCAGCAACTGGTGCACAAGGACACCCAGGTCTCGTTGCACTTCCCCTTCTCCCAATCTATTGCCGTTCAGCTAATAATCTGCCTTCCTGTTTTTGCCACTGAATTGGATAACCTTGCATTTATCCACATTGGGCAGATGCATGGCAAATGCAGTATAATCACCCAACCTGTCCAAACCATACTGGAGTTTCTCGGCATCCTCCTCACAGCACACACACCCACCCAGCTTTATGTTGTCTGCAAACTTGGAGATATTACATCTAGTTCCCTTGTCTAGATCATTAATATATATTGTGAATAGCTGGGGTCCTAGCACCGATCCCTGCGATACCCTACTAGTCACTGCCTGCCACTCGGAAAAAGACCCGTTTATTCCAACTCTTTGCTTCCTGTCTGCCAACCAGTTCTCTATCCAAGTCAGTACCTTGCCCCCAATCCCATGTGCCTTAACTTTACACGCTAATCTCTTATGCGGGACCTTATCAAAAGCCTTCTGAAAGTTCAAATATACCACATCCATTGGTTCTCCCTTATCTATTCTACCAGTTACATCCTCAAAAAATTCCAGTAGATTAGTCAAGCACGATTTACCTTTTGTAAATCCATGTTGACTTTGTCTGATCCTGTCACTGTTTTCCAAGTGCTCTGCTATTACATCTTTTATAATGGACTCTAGCATTTTCCCCACTACCGATGTCAGTCTTACCGGTCTGTAATTCCCCATTTTCTCTCTACCACCTTTTTTGAACAGTGGGGTAACATTAGCTACCCTCGAATCCATGGGAACTGTTCCAAAGTCTATAGAATTTTGGAAGATGACCAGCAATGCATCTACTATTTCTAGGGCCACATCCTTAAGTACCCTAGGATGTAGATTATCAGGCCCTGGGGATTTATCGGCCTTCAATCCCGTCAATTTCCCTAACACCATTTCCCTACAAATACTGATTTCATTCAGTTCCTCCCTCTCATTAGACCCTATGTTCCCCGACATCTCTGGGAGGTTATTTGTGTCCTACTTTGAAGACAGAACCAAAGTATGTATTTGATTGGTCTGCCATTTCTTTGTTCCCCTGTGGCAGAGCCACTGAATGACTGGGCAACTGTACATAATTCCCTTTAACGATGTTCTAACACCAGCCTAAGTCTGTACCATTGTGTTAGACATTACTTCATTTTGTATATAGTGTTTGTACGCACGGGGCGTGGCCCCTTTAGGAGCGCGGGAAAACGCGGTTAAACGCGATGACATCATGTCGCAAACCATGTGACTGCCCAGGCAGTCCTCGTGGAAGTTCCATCTGGTACAGACCTGTTTTCGTGGTTCTCCTGTATCGATCTTAACAAACTGTTTAAACTCATTTAGTTTTACATTAAAAGCCTGTTTGTTTGATCGCCTGAGTCGACCTCAGTTCTTAGTTAGGAATTCGTCAATTCCTACATTGGTGACCCCGTCTTTTGTGAACATTTTTCGCAAAAAGAACACAACATGGAGGCCAACGCCGTTTCGTTGAAGCTACCGCAGTTCTGGGAGCTGCAAGCAACCCCGTGTTTCATTCAGGTCGAGGCACAATTCGCACTGAGGGACATCGTTGTGGATCAGACCCGATATCTCTATGTGGTCTCCGCCCTTGACAGCTCTACCGCCTCACGGATCGTCAGCCTCCTCGAGAACCCTCCAACAGAGCGTAAGTACGAAACCCTCGAGGCGCGGTTGCTGCAAGTTTTCAGGCTCACTAAATCGGAGCGTGCCCGTCGACTGCTCGCTATGCCCGTGCTCGGGGACTCCAAGCCTTCGGAGTTAATGAGCCAAATGCTCGCCCTCCCTGTCTCCGAACCGGAATGCTTCCTATTCTGGGAATTATTCCTCAGCCAGCTACCAGAACAGATGCAAGCTGCCCTGGCCAGATCCGAAGTTGAGGACTGCGCAGCACTCGCGGCAGAGGCGGACAAAATATTCGCCGTTACTCAGCAGTACTGCGCCGCCACGAGGCGCCCATCCCCCACAGACGCCGCCCCAGCTCGTCAGCCTGCTGAGCTGTGTCCCTACCACGCGCGGTTCAGCGCGAAAGCGAGACGTTGCCGCCCTCCCTGCAGTTTCCCCCCCAACAAAACAACTACGACCACTGAGGACCGGGTCTAACGGGCGCCCCGCGGCTGCGATCGGCAATGCGGGTAAGCTGCTGTTTATCACTGATACTTTCTCCGGTCGTCGTTTCCTGTGCGACACCGGGGCGCAGTGCAGCATATTACCCGCATCCGCCCTCGAGGCGCAGACCGGGATTCACGGTCTCGCCCTTGAAGCGGCCAATGGTGCGGCAATTCGGACCTTCGGCAGACGGCGGGTGCAGTTGTGTTTCAGAGGCCAGCTTTTCCACTGGGAGTTTGTGACAGCCAACGTTTCACAACCCATTCTCGGCGCGGATTTCCTGTGCGCCAACAGCCTCCTGGTTGATGTGAGGAACCGGCGGTTGATCAGCGCGGCAACTTTTCATTCTATCCCTTGTTACCGCAGTAACACTACGTCGCGCACCGTCGCCTGTGCTTTTCCGGCTCCGGATGAGTTCGCTTGCCTGCTCAGCGAATTCCCCGACCTGACAAGGCCAACTTTCTCCTCCACGGCCACGAAACATGGTGTGGAACACCACGTCACCACCAACGGCCCCCCGGTCTACGCGCGGGCCCGGCGCCTGGAACCTGGCAAGCTGGCGGTCGGGAAAGCGGTGTTTGCGACCATGGAATGGTTAGGGATTATTTGCCGGTCGAATAGTCCCTGGTCTTCACCCCTCCACATCGTCCTGAAGCCTGGCGGCGAATGGTGGCCATGTGGCGACAATCGACGCCTAAATGACGCCACCACTCCTGATCAGTACCCGATCCCCATATTCAGGATTTCTCCACCCATTCAGCAGGGAACACTGTCTTCTCAAAAGTCGAACTTGTCCGGGGCTACCACCAGGTCCCCGTTCATCCCCAAGACATTCCGAAGACTGCAGTCATCACCCCATTCGGCCTTTTTGAGTTCTTAAGAATGCCATTTGGCTTAAAGAACGCCGCCCAGGCTTTCCAATGCCTGATGGACTCCGTGCTGCGGGACCTCAAGTTCCTCTTTGTCTACTTAGACGACATCCTCTTTGCCAGCCCCACCAACACATCTGTCACCCACGCACCCTTTTTCAGCGTCTCAGCCAACACGGCCTGATTATCAACCTGGCCAAGTGTCAGTTTGGCCTGCAGCAAATTGATTTCCTGGGGCATCGCATCACTTCAGAGGGAGCGGTTCCTTTACAAGCGAAGGTAGAGGCGGTGACATCCTTTCCACGCCCGCAAACCATTAAGGCCCTGCAGGAATTCCTAGGCATGGTAAACTTTTACCACCGTTTCGTGCCTAAGGCAGCACTGCTCATGCAGCCCCTGTACGAGGCCCTCAAGGGCAGGACTGGCAAAGATACGGTAGACTGGACGGAGGACGTGGCCCGGGCGTTCGCTGACACTAAAAGAGCCTTGGCCAATGCGACTATGCTGGCGCACCCGCTGCCAGGAGCCACCATCGCCCTCACCAACGGCGCGTCAGACTACGCAATCGGCGCCGTGCAAGAGCAGTGGGTGAATGGGACCTGGCAGCTGTTGGCATTCTTCAGCCGTCAACTACGGCGGAACGAGAAGAAGTATAGCACATTCGACCGGGAGTTGCTCGCTCTTTTTCTGGCCATCCGACATTTTCGCTTCCTCCTGGAAGGACGTCCCTTCACCGCCTTCGTGGACCATAAGCCGCTCACCTTCGCCATGGCCAAGACCGCTGAACCGTGGTCATCCCGACAGCAACGTCACCTGACGTACATATCCGAGTTCACCACGGATATACAGCACGTGGCCGGTAAGGACAACCTGGTGGCTGACTGCCTCTCCCGCGCGACCGTCAATACGGTTCATTTAGGCATCGATTATGCCCTCATGGCAGCGGATCAAGCCTCGGACCCAGAAGTCCAAGCCTACAGAACCACCGTCATTGGCCTCCAGTTGGCCGACGTCAAGTTCCATGCGGCAGGTACCACACTCTTGTGTGACGTCTCCGTTCGGGACCCTCGCCCTGTCATACCGGCCGTCTGGCGCCGCAAAGTGTTCGACGCCATACATGGGTTATCACACCCAGGAATGAAGGCCTCCCAGAAGGTGATGTTGTGGAAATTCATATGGCACAGCATGCACAAGGATGTCCGCGACTGGACCAACACCTGTGTGGTCTGCCAAAAGGCCAAAGTACAGCGTCACATCAAAGCTCCGTTGGCCACCTTCACAGTGCCGGAGCGACGGTTTGACCATGTCAATGTGGACCTGGTGGGTCCACTCCCACCCTCCCATGGTTTTTCACACATCCTGACCCTGGTTGACCGCACCACCAGATGGCCGGAGGCAGTTCCCCTATCATCCACTACTTCGGCGGACGTGGCTAGGGCGTTCATTTCCACCTGGGTCGCCCGTTTCGGAGTGCCCGCTGATATTTCTTCAGACAGGGGACCACAGTTTTCCTCCGAACTCTGGAATGCAGTGGCCCAAGGACTCGGTGTCAAATTACACCGCACCACAGCCTACCACCCACAGGTGAATGGTCTCTGTGAATGTTTCCACCCGTCACTAAAAGCCTCCTTGAGGGCCAGCGTCCAGGACACTGGATGGGCAGACAAGCTACCATGGGTCCTGTTGGGCCTTCGCCCGGCCCCCAAAGAAAACCTTCACTCTTCATCCACGGAGCTGGTGTACGGACAACCGTTGCAAGTCCCAGGAGATTTCCTACCGGAATCAACGAAGCCTTGGTCCGCGTCTGACCAGTTGACTTGTCACCAGGAGGCGGCCAGCTGTTTCACGCCAGTGCCCACTTCGCACCACAGGCTGCAGAGTTCACACGTTCCAACGGGGCTTCACAAGGCAGAATACGTCTTTATTCGCCACAATGCTCACCAGAATCCACTCAAGGCCCCATATACTGGTCCCTTCCACGTGTTGGAAGCAGGGGACAAAACCTTCACCGTAGATGTCGGTGGTAAGCCGGACCACATTTCAGTTGATTGATTGAAGCCGGCGCATCTGGACCTCGACCGCCCCGTCGAGACAGCACTACCGCTGAGACGAGGTCGGCCACCCAGCGCTGTTCCGGCAGGCCAAGCGCAACCGCCCGCCAGACAGCCAACCGTCCAGCAGCCTCCACCTCAGGAGTACAGGAGTCGTTCCGACAGGCTCATCAGACCCCCTCGCCGTTTGACTTTGTCTGTTAAAGCGAATTCTGGGGGGGCGCATGTGGCGGAGTCACTGAATGACTCTGGGCAACTGTACATAATTCCCTTTAATGATGTTCTAACACCAGCCTAAGTCTGTACCATTGTGTTAGACATTACTTTGTTTTGTATATACTGTTTGTATGCACGGGGCGTGGCCCCTTTAAGAGCGCGGGAAAACGTGGGTAAACGCGATGATGTCATGTCGCAAACCACGTGACTGCCGAGGCAGTCCTCGTGGAAGCTCCATCTGGTACAGGCCTGTTTTTGTGGTTCTCCTGTATCGATCTTAACAAATTGTTTAAATTCCTTTAGTTTTACATTAAAAGCCTGTTTGTTTGATCGCCTGAGTCGACCTCAGTTCTTAGTTAGGAATTCGTCAATTCCTACACCCCATTATAAATTCCCCTGATTCTGACTGCAAGGGACCTACGCTTGACTTCACCAATCTTTTTCTCTTCACATATCTATAAAAGCTTTTACAGTCAGTTTTTATGTTCCTTGAAAGCTTACTCTCATACTCTATTTTCCCCCTCTTAATTAATCCCTTTGTCCTCCTTTGCTGAATCCTAAACTGCTCCCAATCCTCAGGCTTACTGCTTTTTCTGGCCAATTTATATGTCCTCTCCTTGGATCTTATGCTATCCCTAATTTCCCTTGTTAGCCACGGTTGAGTCACCTTTTTTGTTTTATTTTTATGCCAAACAGGGAAGAACAAATTCTGTAGTTCATCCATGCGATCTTTGAATGTTTGCCATTGCCTATCCACCGTCAACCCTTTGAGTAACATTCCCCAATCAATCCTACCCAACTCGCGCCTCATAGCATCGTAGTTTCCTTTATTTAAATTCAGGACCCTAGTCTCTGAGTCAACTACTTCACTCTCCATCTTAATGAAGAATTCGATCATATTATGATTGCTCCACCCCAAGGGGCCTCGCACAACAAGATTGCTAATTCATCCTTTCTCATTACATAATACCCAGTCTAAGATGGCCTGATCTCTAGTTGGTTCCTCAACATATTGGTCCAGGAAACCATCCCGTATACACTCCAGGAATTCCTCCTCCACAGTATTGTTACTAATTTGGTTGGCCCAATCTATATGTAGATTAAAGTCACCCATGATAACTGCTGTGCCCTTATTGCACGCGTCTCTAATTTCCCATTTAATGCCATCCCCAACCTCTGCATTACTGTTTGGGGGTCTGTATACCACTCCCACTAATGTTTTCTGCCCCTTGGTATTTCTCAGTTCTACCCATACAGATTCCACATCATCAGAGCTAATATCCTTCCTTACAATTGTGTTAATCCCCTCTTTAACCAGCAATGCTACCCCACCTCCTTTTCCTTTTTGCCTGTCTTTCCTGAATATTGAATAACCCTGGATGTTGAGTTCCCAGCCTTGGTCACCCTGGAGCCATGTTTCCGTAATCCCAATCATATCATATCTGTTTACCTCTATTTGCGCAGCTAATTCATCCACCTTATTACGAATGCTCCTCGCATTAAGACACAAAGCCTTCAGGCGTGTTTTTTTAACATTCTTACACCTTTTAGAATTATTATTTACTGTGGCCATGTTTGATTTAAACCCTTGATTTCTCTGACTGTCACCTTTGCTTTTCTCCTTCCTGTCTTTTGCTTCTATCCTTGTTTCCCTTTCCTCTGTCTCCCTGCACAGGATCCCAACCCCCTGCCATTTTAGTTTAAACCCTCCCCCAGAGCACTAGCAAACACTCCCCCTAGGACATCGGTCCCAGTCCTGCCCAAGTGCAAACCGTCCAGTTTGTACTGGTCCTACCTCCCCCAGAACCGGTTCCAATGTCCCAAGAATTTGAATCCCTCCCCCTTGCACCATTCCTCTAGCCACGTATTTATCTGAAATATCCTTCTATTTCTACTCTGACTAGCACGTGGCACTGGTAGCAGTCCTGAGATTATTACCTTTTGAGGTCCTATTTTTTAATTTACCTCCTAACTCTCTATATTCAGCTTTTAGGACCTCATCCCATTTTTTACTTATATCGTTGGTACCTATATGCACCACGGCAACTGGCTGTTCACCCTCCCCTTCCAAAATGCTGTGCAGCCGCTCTGAGACATCCTTGACCCTTGCACCAGACTCTGCTTCTTCCGCCCTCTGAGGAAGAGAGTGCCAAAGACTCACAACCCTCTGTGAGAAATTTTTTTTCCTCATCTCTGTCTTAAATGGGCGACCCCTTTTTTTAAACACTGACCCCTAGTTCTAGATTCTCCCACAAGAGGAAACATTCTCTCCACATCCACCCTGTCCAGACCCCTCAGGATCTTATACGTTTCAATCAAGTCACCTCTTACTCTTCTAAACTCCAACGGATACAAGCCTAGCCTGTCCAACCTTTCCTCATAAGACAACCCGCCCATTTCAGGTATTAGTCTAGTAAACCTTCTCTGAACTGCTTCCAACGCATTTACATCCTTCCTTAAATAAGGAGACCAATATTGTACACCGTACTCCAGATGTGGTCTCACCAATGCCCTGTATAACTGAAGCATAAACTCCCTACTTTTGTATTCAATTCCCCTCGCAATAAAAGATAACATTCTATTAGCTTTCCTAATTACTTGTTGTACCTGCATACTAACCTTTTGCAATTCATGCACTAGGACACCCAGATCCCTCTGCATCTCAGAGCTCTGCAATCTCTCACCATTTAGATAATATGCTTCTTTATTATTCTTCCTGCCAAAATAGACAATTTCACATTTTCCTACATTATACTCCATTTGCCAGATCTTTGCCCACTCACTTAACCTATCTATATCCCTTTGTAGCCTCCTTATGTCCTCTTCACGATTTACTTTCCTACCTATCTTTGTGTCATCAACAAATTTAGCAACCATACCTTCGGTCCCTTCATCCAAGTCATTTATATAAATTGTAAAAAGTTGAGGCCCCAGCACTGATCCCTGTGGTACACCACACGTTACATCTTGCCAATCAGAAAATGACCCATTTATGCTTCGTTTGAGGCACTGTAAAAAATGTTGTTGTTGTTGGTGAGAATGGGGATTTTGTGGTCTGGACTCATGAATGCCTGTAAGGAAAGAAGCATCCTTAAAATGAATACTTCAGCTCAATGTCACTGAGCCATATTTGTACAGGACTTGAAATGTTTCAAGCCTTGATGCTACAGGACTGGACATATAGGGGTAATGATTCACCCGAGTCCGGTTTCGGGTGCGAATGCTGTGATGCGGCCACAAAGGCCAGGAGGCCAGAGGTTGGCCTGAAATTTGGCCTCATTTAAATAATCCGGGTGAGTTACCTCCACAGACAGCTCGTCCTTCTGCAGCACTGAATTTCGGGGTGCCCACTTCACCAGCAGCAGCTTCAGGTAAGTACAGGTGGGGGTTCAAATAGCTGAGATTGCAGCCAGCAGGAGTCCACATCAAAAAAAAATTTTAATAACTTTTTACTAACCTTTTTGGTGGCAGCCTCTGCTCAGCCGTATCCATGCCAGCAAAACGGCAGGCTTGCTGCTCTCGGGGCAGCCTAATTTCCCAGCGGGGTCCTAAAACAGGTGAAAGGCTCCTCATTAGCATATGTAAGAGCTATTTTAGGTGGCTGCCCCAGATGCCTGAAAAATGGCCCGAACAATTTCAGATCAGACGTTGTTCAGGTGTCCTTAGGTCATAGGACATTGATTCCTGGAACTGGCCCTCATTGCGCCCATTTTATGCCCATACAACGGGCCCATCAGGGTCCAATTTCTGGGCTTTACCATTTTGGCTATACCTGATCATCAATCCCAGCAGGAAAATATGAATGGACTGTTTTCTGTTTTGAAAGTAAACCAAAGACACTGTGTGGGTGTGGGGGGGGGGAAATTCGGTTGGTTAGTGCCTCTGCGGGGCGCTAACGGGGCGCTAGAAATTTCGCGCCCGACCGCAGCGATTTTAGTGCCGCTCGTGAAATTGACCTGTCGTTTTGCAGCAGTGCTAAACATTACCACCATGATCTCCTGCGCCCGCAGATCGTGATTTCATGCAAGTGTGTAGCGCCCCGGACCGGAAATTGAGTCACGCCCCCTGCCTTAGCGCCTGCCGCTAGGAATGACAGGTAGAGGGGAACGTTTTCAAGTCGGGAACAGGCTGGGGGAGCACTATTTAAACGCGTGCGCTTCCTGCTTTTTCTTATCGGCAAAATTTTTGGTACTTGCTGGTTGAGAGGGATAGAGACACCTGGAAAGATTTAACGCTGTCGTAAGGAGTTTTGGTCCTCAGCACCACTTTTGAGGTTCCTAAGCGCTGAGCTCTTTCCCTGGGCCTATCCATTAGTGCTTCCAACACAATTGCTTGAGAGGTGTCTCCAGGCCGAGATTCAAGGCTGCAATGAGCAGGGTGTGGCTGGCCAGCAAGATGACCCCTCCCCTTTAAGAACTGGATGGCGTCAGTCTGTCTGGCTCCCATGGTTACTGACATTGCCTGAGCTTCGGTACCGTTCTGAGGTAACGCCTTGCTCCCCGACGTTGGCGCCTTAAGAGAGGTGTGTAGTGCTTGATTTAGTGCTCAAATCACCTCCAGGGGCAATAGAGGCAAATTTTGCAGTTGGAGGCGATAATTAGCACCGGGCGTTAAACTTTGCGCCCAGCTGATATTAGCACCCCAAATTGGGCAATACCCAATTTTTCCCCCTAAAAGTTGATATTAGCAAAGAATGAACACTTACATATAATGTGTTATCACATCTCTCAAGATCTCTCAAAGTGCTTCACATACAATTAATTGCTTTCTGAAGTGCATTCACTGTAATATTATTGTAGGTAATGAGGATTTTGTGCACTGTATTGGACAATATTGTATTTTCATTGTGAGCTGGCATTATTGCTAACACCCCCAAGGGAATCATAGGAATGTAGGGCTGAAAGTGTATTTTAGTTTGTCTGTGCCATGTGGAATTCAGCAACTGTGAAAAAGTATATATATTTAACAACAGTTTGGTTGATTAAGTGAAGTGATGGAGTTTAGAGCCCATCCCCCCAATTGCACAAAGTGCAAACCCCTCTCCCTCCTCGAAAAACATTAGAAATTATTGCTCAGAAATTCTGTCCGTGACTACTAATCTTTTTAGAGTCACCCCTGAGAGAATTCTGGAGAATAATGGGCACAGATCCTGTGTTGTCTCCTTCAATTTGGCGCTCTTGGGTTGAGGCCCATGCAAGAATGCAAAAAGTGCAATGCTGGTAATCTAATTATATGACTCTGCATCCAGCTGTACCATGTGTTGAGCACACACTTGCCTGTTCTTCCTTCTTACCAGCAGTCTGGAGAAGCCTTCTGCTGCTGCAGAGAGGCAGGGATGCATCACAGTGTTTTGTATGCTATGTGACTGCACTCTGCACCTCCGCATGACCCCTGGCCATCCAAGAGATTCCAAGTACCACACGAATTTCATAAAATGTTCAATGCTCAATTAAGCCCGCACAAGAGCTCCCAATGGAATCCAACTTCACCCCCTGTACAATGGGACAGCACGAGGGGGAAATAATACTTAAACATCTGTTCAATGGAAAGTTGCTTTTTTTCTCTAAAATTGACAGGAGTAATTTTAGTTCTTGAGACATAAGAACATAAGAAATAGGAGCAGGAGTAGGCCATACGGCCCCTCGGGCCTGCTCCGCCATTCAATAGGATCATGGCTGATCTGAACCTAGCCTCACGTCCACTTCCCTGTCCTCTCCCCGTAACCCCTAATTCCCTTATCTGCTAGGAAAATGTCTATCTCCATTTTAAATTTATTTAATGTTGCAGCTTCCACAGCTCTCTGGGGTAGCAAATTCCATAGATTTACTACCCTCTGAGTGAAGAAGTTTCTCCTCATCTCAGTTTTGAAACGGCAGCCCCTTATTCTAAGATTATGCCCCCTAGTTCTAGTCTCACCCATCAGTGGAAACATCCTCACCGCATCCACCCAATCAAGCCCCCTCACAATCTTATATGTTTCGATAAGATCGCCTCTCATTCTTCTGAACTCCAATGAGTAGAGTCCCAACCTACTCAACCTTTCCGCATACGTCAACCCCCTCATCTCTGGAATCAACCGAGTGAACCTTCTCTGAACCGCCTCAAGGTTTGTCAATGCCATGTGAGGGCAATCACACAATGGGAATACAATCTCACCCAGTGATTAGCCTGAGCTTCGGTGCAAATAGTGGAACTATGGACTGGATTTTAACTTTGCGACACACTGGGAGTGGGGAGGTGGGGTTCCGGCAGCGCATGGGAAACCTAGAAGTCAGTGCAGCATGTCTGTCAGTGGCTTTTTAACCCAGCCACTGTGTTGCCATATAATTTCTGGGTTTCCAGACAAATTAACGTGAGTGGGCATGATGATGACCTGCATGAGGTGATTTCAACTCCAGTGTTTCAAGAGACATGCCAAACTTGCAATTTGACGGAGTTTGGAGTTGGGAGCACAAGAGAAGGAATTGGCAGAATGGAGTCCAGACGTTCAAAGGCTGCGCCTCATTTTAGCAATGCCTCCCTGGATGTGCTGTTGGGGGCTCTAAGTGCTCATAGGGAGATACTCCTCCTTAGTGATGGGAGGAAGAAGCATGCAGGTGAAACAAGGAAGGTGTGGCTGGAGGTTGCCCATGAGGTCAGCAGTAGGAGTGTGGTGCCACCCTTCTGGATTCAATGCCAAAAGTGGTTTAATGACCTAAGCAGGGCAGGAAAGGTGCCACATTTACCTACATTCTGATGTGCGAATCACCCCAACCCCCTCACTCTGCCTTCTCAAGCAAACTCCAGCACATCACTCCTCACACCAACTTACCTCGCGGGTACACCCATCCCTCTCTGTCTATGCACTTCCTCACATCCCCATCTGTCCATCCACCACTGACGCTCACCCTCATCCTTATGGAATGTCATGCCTCTCCCTCGTAGCCACACTCAACAAATGTTCTCCATCCATCGGGTAAATACATGCCATTACTCTCAATCATAGGTCTCTTTCCCTCCTTGCAGGAGAGGAGAGCACAGAACACAAGGGAGAGGCAAAGAACTGGAGGTGGCCCTCAAGCCATCTCACAACTGACAGCTGCAGAGGAGGTGCTGAAAATAAGTAGAGTCTTGGTTTCCAGCATTTTCTGTTGTTATTTCGGATTTCCAACATCCACAGTATTTTGCTATCGTCGTAGAGTCTCGGCGTGCCTGGCCGTTGGAGATGGGGGCCTCCCAGCTACCTGGTGACAATTAAATATCAGACAGCCACATGGCATACAACACTCACTCATGTTGACTTGATGTCAGCAGTGAGTGAAATATGATCATGTGCATAATGATCACCTAAAATATTCTTACCTTGACAGTTCTAATTCTAGTCTTACAGGGCCTTCAAGCATCCCGCACGAGGTGGTGCAGGAGGATGAGGAAGACTCCTCAGATGAGGTCACTCACTCTGAGGATGCACCGTCGCAGAACTCATGCAGACCATGCACCAGCTCAAATACTCACAATTCAGTGGGACCAGTAAGGGAGATGGGTTTTCACCTGGTGACTCTCACATCATAAATGAGCAAGAGCAGATGGTGACGACAGGGACAGCAGTGGTGAATCTGCGTCGGAGGCCGTAAGATGCTCCAAGCTCTGCTCAGCTGGATGCAGATGCTGAACCTCGGGGGCCGTCAACAAAAAGGACACCTCTGGAGCAGCAGCAGAGAATGTGTAATTTACTGGCAGGCTTTCCAGCCGCGCTCTGCACACTTGCAGAGAGATTGGAGGAGTCCGTCTCAAGCATGAGTGGCATGATGTCACAGGCCTTTGCGATGATGTCTTCGTCCATGGAAGGAGTGGCCTCCTGCATGGAGCACCAAATGTGGCAATCAAACGTGTGCATGCAGGCCCTCGCCAATGGCTTGCACACTATGAATGTCACCTTAAATAAGATTCATGAAACCCCAGCATTCGTTGCCCCACTGATCTGCAGCAAAGTGTTCTCCAGCTCATTGCTAGCAGGGAAGTGTGGCTGGGCCATGAGAGGCTGATGGTGAAAGGGGACATGGAAGTGAGGACTCGGCTCAAAGCGCTTCCACTTCTCACCCGTTCCCCGCCCCTCCCTGCACCACTTCAGTCAGTATCCCACAGGCTGCCTCATGTCCGGATGGCCGAGTCTGCCTCTGCACAGGTGCGTTTTAAGTGGGTATCCCTTGTTTCCGAGCAGCCAACTGGTAGTTCTGCGAAGACATTGGGGAGGTGGACTGCCGCAGGATGAAAGCACCTGCCCGGTGATGTGCCTCAATGAATCCGAGACTCAACGTTAACGGAGCAAAGCAAGGCTTTTATTAACTCAGAAAGTAATACACAGTGGAGAAGTGTCTCTCATCCAGAGATCTGCTGTACTGCCTGTGAGACACGCTGGGGCCTGCTTAAGTAGGGGCCAGGTATGGGCGGAGCCCTACACACAATACAATGCAGGTAAGGAAATGAAACTGAAACTAAACTCCCCTGCTTGTCACAGTCACAGGCACAATCAAACACAGAGAATACAGAGTGCCTGATGAATGGCATATTTCATCACATTCACCCCTTCTACAGATTTAGTCTGTTCGGGGGTTTGATAGTCCTCTGTGACCGACGTAGCTGTTGTGGTGCCGCGGGTGTCCCCGGTGGCCTCCTGGGTCTCTGCCGGTGGCGCCGCCAGGGTTGTTGAAGGGGTAGTTGGTGGGGGCACCGTTGATCGATGTTCTTCCGGGGGTGATGAAAGGATAGTGGGTGGGTAAGAGTTGCTGTGATCATTGTTGCTGTTGTTGTCGTGGTTGTTGTCGTTACCGGCTGGGGCAACGTCTTTTATGGACACGGTGCCCTCCCTTCCGTCGGCGTGCCGGACATACGCGTATTGGGGGTTGGCGTGGAGTAGGTGCACTGACTCCACGAGAGGGTCTGTCTTGTGGCCCCTCACATGCCTTTGTACAAATACCGGACCTGGGGTGGAGAGCCATGACGGCATGGACACGCCTGAGGTGGATTTCCGGGGAAAGACAAACATTCGTTCATGAGGCGTGGCATTAGTGGCAGTACACAATAGCGACCGTATCGAATGGAGCACATCTGGGAGGACTTCCTGCCAGCGGGAGATAGGGAGGCCCTTGGTCCTTAGAGCTAGAGTGACTGCTTTCCATACTGTCCCGTTCTCTCGCTCCACCTGGCCGTTACCCTGGGGGTTGTAGCTGGTGGTACGGCTCGTGGCGATCCCCCTGGACAGCATGTACTGGCGTAGCTCTTCACTCATGAAGGACGCACCCCTATCCGTATGGATGTAGCTCGGCATACTGAACAGGCAGAACAGGCTGTTGAGGCATTTAATGACCGTGGCGCTGGTCATGTCTGGGCAGGGGAAGGCGAATGGGAAACGGGAGTATTCGTCCACAATGTTCAGGAAGTAAACATTGCGGTCGACTGACGGGAGGGGGCTCTTGAAATCTAAGCTGAGCCGCTCAGAGGGCCGTGTAGCTTTGATTAAGTGGGCTCTATCTGGGCGGTACAACCGAGGCTTGCACTCAGCACAAGTGCGGCAGTTCCTGGTCAGAGACCGAACTTCCTCAATCGAGTAGGGTAAGTTGCGGGACTTTATGAAGTGGAACAGCCGTGTGACCCCTGGGTGGCAGAGGTCGTTGTGGAGGGTCTGTAGCCGATCCCGGTGGCGCTGGCACACATCCCTCGTGAGAGGGCGTCGGGGGATTCGTTAAGGGCCCCTGGCCGGTAAATGATGTCATACTCGAAGGTGGAGAGCTCGATCCGCCACCTGAGAATCTTATCATTTTTAATCTTCCCCTTCTGTTTATTATTAAACATAAACGCTACCGACTGCTGGTCGGTAAGTAGGGTGAAGCGTTTGCCGGCTAGGTAGTGGTGCCAGTGGCGCACTGCCTCCACGATGGCTTGGGCCTCCTTTTCCACGGAGGAGTGTCTGATTTCGGGCCCATTGAGGGTCCTCGAGAAGAAAGCTACGGGCCGCCCCGCCTGGTTGAGGGTGGCCGCCAAGGCAAAGTCAGACGCATCACTTTCCACTTGAAAGGGAGTGTTCTCGTCCACTGCCTGTAGCGTGGCCCGCTCAATATCCCGCTTAATGCTTTTGAAGGCAGCGTGGGCCTCAGCAGAGAGCGGAAAAGAGGATGCTTTCAAGAGGGGGCGGGCTTTGTCGGAGTAGTTGGGGACCCATTGGGCATAATAAGAAAATAACCCCAGGCACCTTTTCAGGGCTTTGGGAGTGTTGGGCAGGGGCAGCTCCCGTAGGGGGCGCAGTCGGTCGGGGTCTGGTCCGATTTCCCCATTCTCCACCACGCTGCCTAGTATGCAGAGGCGCATGGTGTTGAAAACGCACTTGTCCTCGTTGTAAGTGAGGTTGAGTTTTTGTGCGGTTTTCAGGAACCTCTCGAGGTTCGAGTCGTGATCTTGCTGGTTGTGACCGCAGATGGTGACGTTGTCGAGGTAGGGGAAGGTTGCCTGCAAGTGGTGGTCATCGACCATGCGGTCCATCTCCCTCTGGAAGACCGAGACCCCATTCGTCACCCCAAAGGGGACTCTGAGGAATTGGTAGAGGCGTCCGTTCGCCTCGAAGGCGGTGTACGGGCAGTCCTCTGGTCTGATAGGGAGCTGGTGGTACGCTGACTTGAGGTCGATGGTGGAGAACACCCGGTATTGGGCAATTTGGTTCACCATTTCTGATATGTGGGGTAGCGGGTAGGCGTCTAGTTGGGTGTACATGTTGTTCATTTGGCTATAGTCGATCACCATTCGTTTCTTCTCGCTACCCCTCACCACCACCACTTGGGCGCGCCACGGGCTGTTGCTGCGTTCAATAACGCGCTCCCTCATCAGCCTGTCCACCTCGGTCGCGATAAACCGCCTGTCCTCCCAGCTGTACCTCCTGCTTTTGGTCGCTATTGGCCGGCAGTTGGGAGTAAGGTTTGCGAATAGCGAAGGCGGCTTTACCTTCAGGGTAGCCAGACCGCACACTGTGAGGGGCGGCTGGGACCCACCGTAACTGAGCGTGATGCTTTGGTGTTGGCACTGGAAATCCAGGCCCAAGATCACGCTCGCACATAGACTCTTCATGATTAGTAATTTAAAATTATCGTATACAGTTCCGTTAACGGACAATTGTACCGCGCAGTAACCCATAATGGTCGATGTCTGGGTTTTATCAGCCATAGAGATGGTGCCCCGAGCAGGGACCACCGTTAGAGAGAGTTGTTGTGCTAGTTCAGGGTGGATAAAACTCTCCGTGCTTCCACTGTCAATTAAACATTTAACCCCGCACCCGTTTACCTCGATGTCCACCATTGATTTGGATAGCGGGTGCGGTCTGGTCTGGTCCACTGTGACCGATGCCACTGTAGGGCCCTGATCGAGACAAGATGGCGTCCACGCTGTCTGCTCACAAGATGGCGGACCCCACGAGGTCGGGCAAGATGGCGTCCAAGATGGCCGCTCCCACGGCGCACATGCGGCGGTGGCGGGTTTTCCAGCGGGGTTCCCTCTGCACACCTTCCCGAAGTGCCCCTTCTTACTGCACTTAAAGCAGGTGATGTCTTTCGCCGGGCACAGGTTTCTGGTGTGCTTCGGCTGCCCGCAGAAGTAGCAGTTGGGGCCCCGACGTGTCGCGGCTGTTGTAGGGCTTAGAGTCATAGAGTCATAGAGTTATACAGCACAGAAAGAGGCCCTTCAGCCCATCGTGTCTGCGCCGACCATCAATCCCTGTCCAGTCTAATCCCATTTTCCAGCATTTGGTCCATAGCCTTGTATGTAATGGCATTTCAAGTGCTCATCCAAATGCTTCTTGAATGTTATGAGGGTTCCTGCCTCTACCACCCTTTCAGGCAGTGAGTTCCAGATTCCAACCACCCTCTGGGTGAAAAAGTTCCTCCTCAAATCCCCTCCAAACCTCCTGCCCCTTACCTTGAATCTATGCCCCCTTGTTATTGACCCCCCTACTAAGGGGAAAAGTTCCTCTTTATCTACCCTATCTATGCCCCTCATCATTTTGTACACCTCAATCAGGTCCCCCCTCAGCCTTCTTTGCTCCAAGGAAAACAACCCCAGCCTGTTTAGTCTTTCTTCATAGCTGAGGCACTCCATCCCAGGTAACATCCTGGTGAATCTTCTCTGCACCCTCTCCAAAGCAATCACATCCTTCCTATAGTGAGGCGACCAGAACTGCACACAGTACTCCAGCTGTGGCCTCACCAGCGTTTTGTACAGCTCCATCATAACCTCCCTGCTCTTATATTCTATGCCTCGGCTAATGAAGGCAAGTATCCCATATGCCTTTTTAACCACCTTATCTACCTGTTCCGCTGCCTTCAGGGATCTATGTACATGTACACCAAGGTCCCTCTGACCCTCTGTACTTCCTAGGGTCCTACCACTCATTGTGTATTCCCTTGCCTTATTTGTCCATCCAAAATGCATCACCTCGCACTTTTCAGGGTTAAATTCCATTTGCCACTTTTCCGCCCATCTGACCAACCCGTTTATATCGTCCTGTAGCCTGAGGCTTTCCTCCTCGCAATTTACCACCCCACCAATTTTCGTGTCATCTGCAAACTTACTGATCATACCTTTTACATTCTCATCCAAATCATTTATGCAGATCACAAACAGCAAGGGTCCCAGCACCAATCCCTGAGGTACCCCACTGGACACAGGCTTCCAGTCACAAAAGCAACCTTCGACCATCACCCTCTGCCTCCTGCCACTCAGCCAGTTTAGGATCCAACGCGCCAAGGCACCCTGGATCCCATGGGCTCTTACCTTCTTGACCAGTCTCCTATGCGGGACTTTGTCAAAAGCTTTACTGAAATCCATGTAAACCACATCCACAGCATTTCCCTCATCCACACACCTAGTCACCCCCTCGAAAAATTCAATCAGATTGGTCAGACATGATTTACCCTTGACAAAGCCATGCTGACTATCCCCGATTAATCCTTGCCTCTCCAAGTGGAGACTAATTTTGTCCCTCAGAATTTTTTCCAATAATTTCCCTACCACAGATGTTAGGCTCACTGGCCTGTAATTCCCTGGTTTATCCCTGCTACCCTTCTTGAATAATGGTACTACGTTAGCTGTTCTCCAGTCCTCTGGTACATCCCCTGTGGCCAGAGAGGTTCTGAAAATTTGTGTCAGAGCCCCTGCAATCTCCTCCTTTGCCTCACACAACAGCCTGGGATACATCTCGTCCGGGCCTGGGGATTTATCCACTTTTTGGCCTGCTAAAACCGCTAGTACCTCCTCCCTCTCGATGCTAATATGTTCAAGTATGTCACAGTCCCCTTGCTCGATTTCTATGTCTACATCGTTTTTCTCCATAGTGAACACAGATGCAAAAAAATCATTTAAAACCCCGCCTACATCATCTGGCTCTACACACAGATTGCCACTTTGGTCCCTAATGGGCCCTACCCTTTCCCTGGTTATCCTCTTGCCCTTAATATACTTATAAAACATCTTAGGATTTTCCTTTATTTTGCTCGCTAGTGTTATTTCATGGCCCCTCCTCGCCCTCCTAATTTCTTTTTTAAGTATGCCCCTGCACTTTTTATACTCCCCTAGGGCTTCCTCCGTCTTTAGTCTTTTGTAACTGCCAAAAGCCCCCCTTTTTTTCCTAATGCATTTTTGTATATCCCTTGTCATCCAAGGTTCCCTTTGCTTGTTGGTCCCACCCTTGACCTTTACAGGAACATGTTGGCGTTGTACTCTCTCTATTTCCCTTCTGAAAGTCTCCCACTGCTTTGATGTGGATTTTCCTATAAGTAGCTGCTCCCAGTCCACTTTGGCCAGATCCTGCCTTATCATATTAAAATCGGCCTTTCCCCCAATTTAGAACCATTATTTCCGGGCCGTCTTTGTCTTTTTCCATGACCACCTTAAATCTCACCGAATTATGGTCACTGTCGCCAAAATGCTCTCCTACTGACACTTCCACCACTTGCCCGGCTACATTCCCTAGAATTAGGTCCAGTACCGCCCCCTCTCTTGGAGGACTTTCTACATGTTGGCTCAAAAAGCTCTCCTGGATGCACTTTAAGAATTCTGCACCCTCTAAGCCTTTCACACTCTGACTATCCCAATTAATATTGGGGAAGTTGAAATCCCCCACTATTATTACCCTATTATTTTCGCACTTCTCTGAGATTTGCCTACATATCTGTTCCTCTATCTCCCCCTGACTGTTCGGGGGCCTGTAGTACACTCCCAGCAAAGTGCTTGCCCCCTTTTTGTTTTTAATTTCTACCCATATGGCCTCATTAGAGGAACCCGCTAATATATCATCCCTCCTTACAGCAGTAATTGATTCCTTAATTAATATTGCAACACCCCCTCCCCTTTTACACCCCCCTCTGTCTCGCCTGAAGATTCTATACCCCGGAATATTGAGCTGCCAGTCCTGACCCTCCCTCAACCATGTCTCCGTGATAGCAACAATATCGTACTCCCATGTGTTCAGCAACAACTTCAGTTCATCCACCTTATTTGCAAGACTCCTTGCATTAAAATAAATGCCTTCCAGCCTTGCCATATTCCCTTTTGCCTTCATATATTTGCTCTGCCTTCCCAGCTGACTTGTTTTTTCCTCCGTATTTGGCTGTAAATCACCCCCTACTATAGTTCCATTCTGTATCCCATCCCCCTGCCAAGTTAGTTTAAACCCCCCCCAACAGTGCTAGCAAATCTTCCCGCAAGGATATTGGTCCCCCTCTGGTTCAGGTGTAAACCATCTGACTTGTACAAGTCCCACCTTTCCCAGAAGCAGACCCAGTGGTCCAGGAAACTAAAGCCCTCCCTCCTGCACCATCCCTTTAGCCACGCATTCATCTGCTCTATCTTCCTATTCCTATACTCACTTGCACGTGGCACCAGGAGTAATCCAGAGATTACAACCTTTGAGGTCCTGCTCTTTAATCTTCCACCTAGCTCCTTAAATTCTTGCTGCAGGACCTCATCCCTCTTTTTACCTATGTCGTTGGTACCAATGTGGACCACGACCTCTGGCTGTTCAGCCTCCCCCTCCAGAATGCCCTGCAGCCGCTCAGTGACATCCTTGACCCTGGCACCAGGGAGGCAACAAACCATCCTGGATTCACGTCTACGGCCACAGAAACGCCTATCTGTTCCCCTTCCTATAGAATCCCCTACCACTATTGCTCTCCCACTCTTTTTCCTCCCTTCCTGGGCAGCAGGAGCACCCCCAGTGCCAGGAAGTTGGCTGCTGCTGCTTTCCCCTGGTGAGTCGTCCCCCTCAACAGTATCCAAAGCGGTATACTTGTTTGAGAGGGGAATGGTCACAGGGGTCTCCTGCACTACCTGCCTGCTTCTATTGCTCCGCCTGGTTGTCACCCATTTCCTTTCTTCCTGTGCAGCCCTACCCTGCGGTGTGACCAACTCACTAAACGTGCTATCCACGACCCTCTCAGCATCGTGAATGCTCAACAACCCATCCACCCGCAGCTCCAGTGCCTCAATGCGGTCTGCTAGTAGCTGCAGATGGATGCATCTCTGGCACATGTGGTCATCAGGGGCACCGGCAGTGTCCCTGAAATTCCCACATAGAGAAAGAGGAGCATATCACGGGGCTGGGCTCTCCTGGCATGACCTTCCCTTTAATTAATTTACTGTCACCAATTAAAGATATCTCTAAGGCGCTTGTATAGTCTACCAACAGTCCCTGCTATACCAGAAAAGACCCTAGTAACTATAAACTACAGAGTTAAAGTTTAAAAAAGAGAAATACTCACCAACCAATCACTTACCTGCTCCCTGGTGATGTCACACTCTGATTACTTTTTACCCCTCTCCCCGCTGCTGAGTTGGTGCGCCTCGCTGCTCCCCGCTGCTCCGAGTGGTCGGGCCTCGTAGCTGCCGCCGGTTTTTAAGCCGGGCTCCTCCTCGCTGCTCCCCGCTGCTCCGAGTGGTCGGGCTTCGTAGCCGCCGCCGGTTTTTAAGCCAGGCTCCTCCTCGCTGCTCCCCGTGGTCGGGCCTCGTAGCTGCCGCCGGTTTTTAAGCCGGGCTCCTCCTCGCTGCTCCCCGCTGCTCCGAGTGGTCGGGCCTCGTAGCTGCCGCCGGTTTTTAAGCCGGGCTCCTCCTCGCTGCTCCGAGTGGTCGGGCCTCGTAGCTGCCGCCGGTTTTTAAGCCGGGCTCCTCCTCGCTGCTCCCCGCTGCTCCGAGTGGTCGGGCCTCGTAGCTGCCGCCGGTTTTTAAGCCGGGCTCCTCCTCGCTGCTCCCCGCTGCTCCGAGTGGTCGGGCCTCGTAGCTGCCGCCGGTTTTTAAGCCGGGCTCCTCCTCGCTGCTCCCCGCTGCTCCGAGTGGTCGGGCCTCGTAGCTGCCGCCGGTTTTTAAGCCGGGCTCCTCCTCGCTGCTCCGAGTGGTCGGGCCTCGTAGCTGCCACCGGTTTTTAAGCCGGGCTCCTCCTCGCTGCTCCCCGCTGCCCCGAGTGGGGGGAGAGCGGGGCCCCGACGGTGTCGGGCTGCCGGGCGGGGAAGATGCCTTCCAAGATGGCGGCACCCTTGGTGCACATGTGGCGGCGTGGGCGGCGCGGGCTGAAGAGTAGGCGTCCGAGTTTCTCTGGGCCACATCCAGGGATCGCGCTGTGTCCACAGCCTGTTTCAGGTCCAATCCCGTTTTTCCCAGTAGTCTCTGCCGGATGTAAGTGGAGCTGAGGCCTGTGATAAGGGCATCACGAACAAGCTCGTCAGTGTACACTGCGGCTTTTACATCTTGGCACTTGCAGTCTTTACCAAGCGTTTTCAGGGTGACTAGGAACTCATCCAGCGATTCCCCAGGTCGCTGTGTGCGAGTAGCGAGCAGATGCCTAGCGTACACCTCGTTCGTAAGCTGCTGGTAATGCGCCTTTAGGATGTCGCAGGCGGCCGGGTACGTGTCGGCGTCTTGGATGAGGGGGTAAACCCGGTGGCTTACCCAATTCCGCAGGATTCCGAGTTTCATACTTTCAGCGTCCGTAGCGTCTGTGATGGCTGCGGAATTGTCCAGGAAGAATTCCATACACTTAAACCAGTGTCCGAATCGTGCCGATGCGTCCGACGCATGCGGGTCCAAATCCAAACGTTCGGGTTTCAAGAGTTGATCCATTGCGTTGAAAATTGAGTTAATAAAATTGATGTGCCTCAATGAATCCGAGACTCAACGTTAACGGAGCAAAGCAAGGCTTTTATTAACTCAGAAAGTAATACACAGTGGAGAAGTGTCTCTCATCCAGAGATCTGCTGTACTGCCTGTGAGACACGCTGGGGCCTGCTTAAGTAGGGGCCAGGTATGGGCGGAGCCCTACACACAATACAATACAGGTAAGGAAATGAAACTGAAACTAAACTCCCCTGCTTGTCACAGTCACAGGCACAATCAAACACAGAGAATACAGAGTGCCTGATGAATGGCATATTTCATCACACCCGGGAATCTTGCGCACACCTGCATAATGATTTTTTTGTGGTTGCACACGAGCTGCACATTGATGGAGTGGAAGCTCTTGTGGCTGATAAATACTCCTGGGTGATCTGGGGATGCCTTAGTTGCCACATGCCTGCAGCCGATGATGCCCTGCACCTGTGAAAAGGCCAGCCAGAGCCGCAAATCCGAACACCAAATTCTGACTGGTGTCATCGCAGGAAAAGTGTACATAATTGCCAGCACTGGGAAGCAAGCCATCAGTCACCTGTGTGATGCATTTGTGGGCCGCTGACTGCGAGATCCTGCACATGACTCCAGCAGAGCCCTGGAAGGATCCAGAGGCAAAGAAGTTGAGGGCGGTGGTGACTTTGAGAGCCACCAGTAAAGTGTGGCCACCAGGTCCAATTGGCAGCAGGTCTTCTTCCAGCAGGCTGCAAATGTCTGCCAACACCTGACACGAGACCCTGAGACTCTGGTGTTCCAACATGTCGAGGAAGCTTATCCTCTGCCTGTAGACCCTGTGTGCCAGGTATGGCCTCCTGCGAGCTGCACCTCTCTGCTGATCCCCTCTCTCCTGTGGAGCTGCAGGTCTGTGAGCAGCAGGCTGCCCCTGCTGGTGCTGACCATCTTGGTCCTCCTCTGAGGTCCAAAGTAACACAGCATAAGCAGCACCCATGCTGATCTGATACAGCTCCAAAGTGCAGATCAGACGTACAAACCTCCAAAGTGTAGATGACACCTCCAAAGTTGTAAAAGTAACCTCTCAGCTCAAGTACTGTGAACAAAGTCTTTCACACAAGCAGGCAAGAAAGCAGCTGTGAGGTCTCAGTACTTATCGCCATATTTCCCTTTCTTCAACAGTAACAACAACTTGTTTTTATATAGCACCTTTAACATAGTAAAACGTCCCAAGGTGCTTCACAGGAGAGTTATCAAACAAAATTTGATACCGAGCCACATGAGATATTAGGGCAGATGATCAAAAGCTTAGTCAAAGAGATAGGTTTTAAGGAGCATCTTAAAGGAGGAAAGAGAGGTAGAGAAGCAGAGAGGTTTAGCGAGGGAATTACAGAGCTAGGGCCTTGGCAGCTGGAGGCACGGCCGCCAATGGTGGAGCAATTAAAGTCGGGGATGCTCAAGAGGCCAGAATTGGAGAACCACAGGTATCTCGGAGGGTTTTAGGGCTGGAGGAGATTACAGAGATAGTGAGTGGTGAAGCCATGGAGGCACTTGAAAACAAGGATTCGAATTTTAAAATCAAGGGGAGCGAATGTAGGTCAGCGAGCACAGGGGAGATGGGTGAACGGGACTTGGTGCGAGTTAGGACACGGACAGCAGAGTTTTGGATGGTCCCAAGTTTACAGAGGGAAAAATGTGAGAGGCCAGCCAGGAGTGTGTTGGAAAAACCAAGTCTAGAGGTAACAAAGGCATGGATGAGTGTTTCAGCAGCAGATGGGCTGAGATGGGGCAGAGTTGGGCGATGTTATGGAGGTGGAAATAGGCGGTCTTAGTGATTGCGCGGATAAGTGGTCAGAAGCTCATTTCAGGGTCAAGTATGATGCCAAGGTTGCGAACTGTCTGGTTCAGCCTCAGACAGTTACCCGGGAGAGGGATGGAGTCGGTGGCCAGGGAACGAAGTTTGTGGCGGGGACTGAAGACAATGGCTTCGGAATCCCCAATATTTAATTGGAGGAAATTTCTTCTCATCCAGTACTGGATGTCGGACAAGCAGTCTGACAATTTAGAGACAGTGGAGGGGTCGAGAGAGCGCTCTCTTGTCTTCAGCCCTCTCAATTGCTGCTGTGTTCTCACCTTGCTTTCACTGGCAAGTGCCAGGAAGTCCAGGAAACACATGAACCCACAGTTAAATTGCAAAGCCATGTTAATATCGCTGTATTTGAGTGACTAACATATATTGAAATTAACAACCCACCTCACCCGAGGGGGTTGCGCACACGAAGCCTAACACGCTGCAGTTAAATGTGGAAATCGGCATGTTGGAGTCGGTTACCCGACGCGCTCGCATTTTTCCAGGATTTAACCGCCCCCCCCCCCAAACCCATATTAAAATTCCCCCCATGTGGCTGTGACATCATAGACCCTATGTACACAATACATGATCCCAAACAACCTTCTAATGCGAGACCCACAGGAAGGTGACACATGAGCAGCAGCTTCCTTTCTATCGCTCACACATTGTTTATTATTACTGTAAGGTAAGATTGTCAGAAATCTGGTTGAGATTGTAACCTGGTTTTCTTGGGTCTGGTTCACTTGTTCATTCTGAAGGATCTGTCATAAGGTGGTAAACTTCAAAATGCAATATCCTCATGAGAGAAAAAAAAAGTTTGCAATGAAAGCACTTTTTCAATTTGACCACAAGCACATGGCCCAGAAATTCGGGTCGGAGGCTTCCCGCGGGTGCAAGCCTCCGACATGCACCTACCTAGCGCGCCGGCCGTTGTGCTGTGGGCCCGCATGGAATTTCGATCCTGGGCCTCCTCCAACTGCCGGCGCGCAGTGCTTGCGTATCCCAGGAGCGCAGTCAGTTCGAAGTGTCCCCTGGGATCACATGGGCCATGGAGAGCCAATGGTAGCAGGGAATCTGTGTTCATAGATTTGACAGGAAGAGCTGTCAAATCTATGAATACAATTCAGCCCCAAAACATCACTAAAACTTCAAATATATTTTTTTTTAAGTCACATTTTTAAAATAACTATAAATTACATAAAATAACTTTTAAACAATAATTAAAATTTTTGAAAAAATTTATTACAGTTTCTAACGGGGCGAAAAATAAACTTACCTTTCTTTAAAATATTTAGAAATAATAAACCTGTGGAAAAAATGTTTTAATTTAACTTAATTCACCACTTACCTTGTTAAAAGCAGGTCTTGCAACTGCTTTTTACAAGCCTAGCTCTTGGAGACTTACCCTCCCGGAGAAAGCTGCAAAAAAAATAGAAGTTCCAAGCATACGCGCTGCCTCTCTGGCGCACGCGTTCGACCTGTGAACCCCTTCCTTAAAGGGAACGGAAGTTCCGGTTTCCCGTGCATGCGCATGCGTTGGGCCTATGCGTGAGTACCCAGTGCGTACTCACCCTTGGGGACCCGAATTTCTGGAATATTATGTGAAGGTGGAAATCACATCAAATCATCATGTAACTTGCTTGTCAAGTTATTATGATGGAAATGGCATATGTAATTTCTCTTTCTCCCCCACCCCCACAATAAAATTTGCTAAAACACTTTTTTTCATTAGGCGCTGCCACTTTAAGGCCTGGCTTGTTTATTCTTTCAATAACTTTTTATTTAGTGGTTCCAAAAGCACAAATTCAGATAGCCTTGGTTACCCCGAGTGATGGAACGCTGTGTTTGTCTTTGAACACTCTCAAACATGCAGTTAGGAGTATTAATCATTGATGTGGTCTGATTGTAACTAGACGATCGTGCTGTGACTTGCTATAATACACCGATTAATGGGAAGCATTGTCTTTTCAATTATTGCTTCTTTTTAAGCACCACTATTGTTAACTGTCTGGACTAAAAATCGGTGCCCCAGGCACAGTTGAATTGAAATCCAAGTGATACGAATGGCTTAAGGACATTAAAGATGGCACTTACTTTCAAACAATTTATCTGGAAGTCAAGTGGCGAACCTTCTTAAACATTTTAATAACTCAACATACTGGAGCAGCAGCAGGATCAAATACAGTAACAATGTAACTGAGAAGTCCCTGTTAAAATCTAAAAGATTAGCCAGAGCTGCTTAGACCTTAAAACACTTCCATAATTTACTCTGTACAATGTGTATCTTCCCAGTACACCTTACGAAGCTCAGGCAATGAGCTGATAGAACTGCTGTTGCTGCGATTCGGAAATTACAGGCAGGAAATGCTCCAATTTAACACCACCATATTGGTTACTTGGGTAGTAGGGGACACTCACACTGTAGCATAGAAACATAGAAGATAGGAGCAGGAGTAGGCCATTCGGCCCCTCAAGCCTGCTCCGCCATTCAATGCAATCATGGCTGATCATCCAAATTCAGTACCCTGTCCCTGCTTTCTCCCCATATCCCTTGATCCCTTTAGCCTTAAGAAATATATCCAACTCCTTCTTGAATATATTTAATGAATTGACCTCTACTGCCTTCTGTGGAAGAGAATTCCACAGGTTCACCACTCTCTGGGTGAAGAAATTCCTCCTCATCTCTGTCCTAAATGGCTTACCACTTATCCTTAGACTGTGACCCCTGGTTCTGGGCTCCCCGACCATCGAGAACATCCTTCCTGCATCTAGTCTGTCTAGTCCTGTTAGAATTTTATAAGTTTCAATGAGATCCCCTCTCATTCTTCTAAACTCCAGTGAGTACAAGCCCAATCAACCCAATCTCTCCTCATACGTCATTCCTGCCATCCCAGGTATCAGCCTGGTGAATCTTCGCTGCACTCCTTCCATGGCAAGAACATCCTTCCTCAGATAAGGCAACCAAAACTGCACACAATACTCAAGATGTGGTCTCACCAAGGCCCTGTACAACTGCAGCAAGACATCCTTTTTCCTGTACTCAAATCCTCTCGCTACGAAGGCCAACATACCATTTGCCTTCTTAACCGCCTGCTGCACCTGCATGCTTACCTTCAGCGACTGGTGCACAAGGATGCCCAGGTCTCATTGCACTTCCCCTTCTCCCAATCTATTGCCATTCAGATAATAATCTGCCTTCTTGTTTTTGACACCAAAGTGGATAACCTCACATTTATCCACATTATGTTGCATCTGCCATGCTTCTGCCCAATCACCCAACCTGTCCAAATCATACTGGAGTTTCTCGGCATCCTCCTCACAGCACACACGCCCACCCAGCTTTGTGTCGTCTGCAAACTTGGAGATATTACATCTAGTTCCCTCGTCCCGATCATTAATATATATTGTGAATAGCTGGGGTCCAAGGACCGATCCCTGCGGTACCCCACTAGTCACTGCCTGCCACTCGGAAAAAGAGCCATTTATTTAGCAGGACCTGTATCAGCTACAGTGCAAACACTGGCAATGCAATTTCACATTCTTGTCTATCTTTGTTATTCAAAAAATGTGGGCGATGGAATTTGTGATGCAATTACATAATTGCACTCTGATCTTTTAAAGTCCTTATCCTTGATTTCAAATCCCTCCATGTCCTTGCCCCTCCCTATCTCTGTAACCTCCTCCAGCCCTACAACCCTCTGAAATCTCTGTGCACCTCCAGTTCTTTCCTCTTGCGCATCCCCGATTTTCATCACTTCACTATTGGCAGCCATGCCTTCAGTTGCCTAGCCCCTAAGTTGTGAAATTCCCTCCCTAAACATTGCTGCCTCTTTACGTCTCTCTCTTCCTTTAAGACACTCCTTAAAACCTCTCTCTTTAACCAAGCTTTTGTTCATCTGTCCTAATAGCTCCTTATGTGTTTGTGTCAATTTTTTTCTGATAACGCTCCTGTGAAGCACCTTTGGGATGTTTTGCTATGTTGAAGGCGCTATATAAATGCAAGTTGTTGGTGATCTATTTATGAACCTGCTATATTTATCCTGGGAGGCCCTGTACTGGATGTAGTAATGTACCCTGTAATGTAGCCTCCTGGTATAGGTAGATCAGAGATGATTCCAATTTTACCTGAAATGGTTACTATTGATCACATGTGATCACAGGACTGCTAGAATCCACTGCAGGTTCAACCTGCTACTGACCAGAGCAAACCAGATTAGATTGTACTCCAGGATAAAGGAGGAATTGTGTTCAAGTCCCTTAACTCATTGCAACACCTATGTGGTTTATTGTTTCATTTCTAAGGTTGCTACAATGAACCAACATATAGATAAATCAACCAATGATATTATCGTATGGATTAACTTGGTACTCGGATGAGACGTTAAACTGAGGCCCTATCTGCCCTCTCAGGTGGACGTAAAGGATTCCACGGCACTATTCGAAGGATAGCGGGGTAGTTCTCCCCCATGTCCTGGCTAAAATGTATCCCTCAACCAACATCATCAGCAGATGATCCAGCCATTTATTTCATTGTTGTTTTGTGAGACCTTGTTCAGTGCAAATTTGCTGCCATGCTTCCTATATTACAGCAGTGACTGCACTTCAAAATACTTCATTGGCTGTTGAGCGCTTTGGAACGCCCTGCAATCATGAAAGGCACTGTATAAATGCAAGTTCTTTCGCTTTCTTTCTTACTCAACCTTAAAAAAAACTTTCAAAAATGAATTTTCTTCTGTATAATATCTGTAACCTGCTATCAATATTTCTGATGCTGAATGTAATAAAGAAAATTGGAAGAATACACAGAACGACAGTCTGTGTGTGTTCCTGAAGCAATATAAAAATATGTAGATTTATATAGTCAGTAAACAGCTATGCACATTGAGCAAATGTTAGGATTGAAATTTATAAACAAAGATTGAGAGTAATCACAAATCCATTTAAATACTTTGTGATTTAATCTTCTCTGGTAGGTCACTGGTTAAAGAATTCACATAAAAGTAAAGTGTGTTAAAGTAGGGCCCAAAAATTGTTATGCAAACAAGTTAACAAGAACACTACCAGAGGCAATCAAACACAATGCAGCGGTATTTGCTCTTCAGAGTGAGTAACATTAAAATGGCTACATTTTTACACTAAAATGAGTGAGTCTCCGGATGCAATTTAACGGGGGGGGGGGGGGGTTCTCAGTAATGTGAGCACTGCAGGCTGAGAAGAGTGTTGGGCTTGTTGCAGCCGATAGCCCTATTTTCACCATTCTAACCACATACATTCCCACCTCAACCAGTTTTGAGAGAGTGCAGGCACAAGCTCAGTTCAAGTTGTGACATCTTTCAAAAAATATTCTTGCAGTTTATTTTTTGAAATCATCGTTTTAATCAACTTGCTTCTCCTCAGGGAATAGCTTCAATTATAATAATTCCCCCATTCCAGAAAATGATATCCTTGTGTGTGCTAAAGGCTAGCCAGTGTAAATATCGTACTCTAAGCAGAGTGCAAAGTTATTTCAGAGGGGCGAGTAAACCAGTATCATTTTTGTTTAGCTAATGTCTAGGATTCAAGGTGGGGTCATGACCTCTGCCTTAGTGGCGAGAGACTCAAGCCTTGATATTAACCACCCCCCCGCCCCCCCCCCCCCCAAAGACAGGCGGGAGAGGGTCGGGGGCGGGTGGTGGGGTGATTAAAAAGTGAAAGGCATGGAGCTTGGCTCCAACCACTGCACGCACTGCTGCACGGATTTCCCAGGGGTCGGGAAACTTGGCAGTGAAACAGGAAGCGGGAGCTGCCGGCTTCCCAAGGTAAGTTGCTGTTTCAGCACTCCTGTGGGCCAGGAGGAGCAGGAGTGCTCCCCTCCGCCCCCAAGGTCCCTCATGGAAATCATCAGCCTCCCCCAGCTACGAATTCCAGCCTCCCTCCACCAGCCATGCTCTTCAGCATCACCCCAGCCTTCCTAATCACAGGTCTTCCCCCCACACCACCCATGGCAGGCAGGAGACGGTGCTACAAATTGTTAAAGGCAGGACCTCCACATTCCCCAGCCTTGCCAGGTTCTTCGGCCTCACCTGAACCCTTCCCACTTCCCCATAAACATCGGGGCCTCTATCTCTGACTTTTAACTGTTCAATTGTAATTATAAGATTGACTTTTTAGTCTTTACAGCAATGGGAGGATTTAAGGTTGTTCTGCATGGATGAATTAAGATGGGCCCAAATGGCCTTCCTCATCCAAAAGTACCTTATGAATAGATACTGCATTTTGGGCAAGGGACATAGTCTTCATGAAAATAGTTGGGCAAGCCTTTTTTTATTTTTTATCCTGTAAACATGTAATGCGACAATGTCAATCGGGCTGACATAATGTTACTTCACGTGTGTTACATCACCCAGATGAATGGCTTGACAATTTTTTTTCATGAAGATGTGCCCCTTTAGCAAGAGTGTATGCACTGTCTTTGGAGGGACAACAAAAGCACTCCAACCCATAGTCTGAGGCTTCAGTTATATTGTAGCTACAGGGTGGAAATGGATAGATATGGAATCGACTCACAACTGGTGTCCTGATTTATAATGTCTGGTTATGAATTCACCTCTTGAGGCTGGGAGAGATTCTGTGCACGCGTGCTTATATGTATGCACAGAGCTCCCCTCTTGGCTGGGAACTTTTAGATGTTTTGAAAGCATGGATAAGAGCCTCCACTTTTACAAAACTTTATAAACATGCTCTCTTTAAAGTACCTGGGAGCAAGTGGCGGGTGCGGGGTGGGGGGGGGGGGGTAAGGTACGCCTTGAGCATGTTTTAAAAATCTACTTTGACCGCCATTGGAGTTGTATTCCTCAAGTTGTCAAGGCCAAGCAGTGAGAGGTGGCCTCCTCAGGAAGTCTCATAACATTCCCCACCAGTGTCAGATCATCGTCTTACTCAGGAATTATACTGTCACATTTACATCGCGGAAGCCACACACACTGCCCCCTTAACCAAATGAACCTTGATTTTCCCTACATTGGGAGTTCTTGCTTTTTGGCTCAGTCAGGACCCAGTGCATCACTGGGGGCTGGTATGGCAAGTGAGTTAAGGCATACCCTAGACTTGATTATTCCAACGCACTCCTGGCTGGCCTCCCACATTCCACCCTACATAAACTTGAGGTCATCCAAAACTCGGCTGCCAGTGTCCTAATTCGCACCAAGTCCAGTTCACCCATCACCCCTGTGCTTGCTGACTTACATTGGCTCCTGGTTAAGCAGCGCCTTGATTTTACAATTCTCATCCTTGATTTCAAATCCCTCCTTGGCCTCGCCCCTCCCTACCTCTATAACCTCCTCCAGCCCCACAATCCCCGAGATATCTGCGCTCCTCTAATTCTGCCCTCTTGAGCATCCCTGCTTTTAATTTCTCAACCATTGGTGGCTGTGCCTTCAGCTGCCTAGTCCCTAAGCTCTGGGATTTCCCCCCTAAACTTCTCCACCTCTCTACCTCTCTTTCCTCCTTTAAGATGCTCCTTAAAACCTACCTGTTTTACCAAGCTTTTGGTCACCTGCCCTAATTTCTTATGTGGCTCGGTGTCATATTTTTGTTTTATAACACTCCTGCGAAGCACCTTGGGAATTTTTACTATGTTAAAGGTGCTATATAAATACAATCTGTTGTTGTTGTACAAGCCACCGGATAGGTGAAGGTGGATTCCATCAGCGGCCAGGCCAAGGAAATGTCTTGGACCCCCAACGAGAAAAGGGGTCTTTTAATTTGTCTGATCAGCCCACTTATACAGGGGGTCAAGGGGGACATAGCTAGGATTGGGAGGTGGCTGGTCAGTCCCACACCCTGCCCGCGCGCCCCCCCCCCAAATTGGCAGGCAGTGAATATTCCAGCCACATGGGGTAGGCCTGTGCCCGCCTGCAAACACTAGCACTGGCAGGGCAAGCCCTGGAGATGACTGGCTGGTGTAACTGCCTGGTTTACATCCCAAGGAATTTTGGGCCCTTAATATTTTCAAGATAAGAATGCTGTAAATTCCTCATGTAATTTTTGATCTCTCTGCTCTTATTCTAATTTGTTATTGCGCAGGCAAATCTTGTCATGTTTCATTTATACAGTAGATTCACGGGTGATTATTGCATGTTTCCAGAGGCATGCTTAATAAAGCAGCTCCAACTTTACAATATAAAATTATGGAAACTCTCCATCATGGTATATCCAGACCCACATCAATGTGGTTGACTCTTAATTGCCCTCTGAAATGGCCTAGCAAGTCACTCCATTGTGACTAACCACTATGAAACATAAGAATGAAACTGGACGGACCACCCGGCATCGACCTCGGCACTGGCTACGGACACGGCAACGGCACACCCAGCCCAGTCGACCCTGCAAAGTCCTCCTCACCAACATCTGGGGACTTGTGCCAAAATTGGGAGAGCTGTCCCACAGACTAGTCAAGCAACAGCCTGACCTAGTCATACTCACAGAATTATACCTTTCAGCCAATGTCCTGAACTCCTCCATCACCATCCCTGGGTATGTCCTGTCCCACCGGCAGGACAGAACCACCAGGGTTAGTGGCACAGTGCTATACAGTCGGAAAGGAGTTGCCCTGGGAGTCCTCAACATTGACTCCGGACCCCATGCAGTCTCATGGCTTCAGGTCAAGCATGGGCAAGGAAAACTCCTGCTGATTACTGTAATGATATCAGCAAATAGTGATGTTATTTGCCTGTTTGATTATAATGTCTTACCAGCATAGTTGCCTGATTGATTGCTTGTGCCTGACCAGCAGAGGGCATGTGACCGAGACAAGCAAGGCAGTTTAGTTTGGTTTCAGTTTCGTTCTAGATGCATCACTAGCTTGATGTCTCCTGTAAATGCTGTATAAAGAGTTGAACAGACTTTAGATAAAAAGACATCTCTTTCATGAATGTGTCGTCATTGAACCCACATACAAATCAATACATGGTGTCAGAAGTGATTGAAAGAGACGAAGAGGAAAAATCTGAAGTTAAATCAGCTCTCCACAGATTAGCAAGCCAAAAGAGAACATCGTTACTTACCATTAGAGAATAGCTAACGAAGTGAAAAATGGAAGGTTTACTCCCACCGGCGATGCTTCAGTTGACAGGTAATGTGGCTGAAAATTGGAGAAGGTTCAAACAACGTGTGGGGTTGTATTTATCAGCAATCGGAGCTGACGAGAAAAGTAATAAAAGGAAATCGCCACTGTTCTTACATGTTGTGGGTGATGAAGCGCTGGAGGTGTATAATAACTTCACATTCACTGCTAATGGAAACAAAATGAAGCTAGATAAAATAATGGAACAGTTTGAGGCCTACTGCATACCTAAACGTAATGTGATGTTTGAGAGGCACAGATTTTTCACATGTGTACAGAAAACGGGTGAGACTATTGATCAGTATGTGACTGAACTGAGAAACAGAAGCAAATCGTGTGAATTTGGGGGACTGACAGACTCGCTGATAAAAGACAGACTGGTGTGTGGTATTCCGAATAATGGTCTAAGGGAAAGACTGCTAAGAGAGCAAGATCTAGACCTGGGAAAAGCCATAGCACTGTGTAGGGCTACAGAGACTGTGAGGTTGCAGGCAAAGGAGCTGTTCAGTGACAGTAGCTGCAACGTGGATGCAGTGAGTAAGAACGGACACAAACCGTTTAACAAAAAGAGCGCCAATGTGAAAAAAGAGGCGTGGTCAGCGAACGAAAATGAAAGGGACAATCGAAAGTCATGTAGTCGATGCGGTACACAGCATCCACCAAGAAAGTGTCCAGCATATGGTAAAACATGCAATAGTTGCAACAAAAACAACCATTATGCCCGTTGCTGTAAGAACCAAGCGCAACAAAGCAAGGTCCATACAGTAGATGAAAGCAACATAGAGGAGTTCTATGTAGATGTTGTGTCTGAAAACAAAAAAGAAGAAAGAGACTGGATGTTGACACTAAAAGTGAATGACATACACATTCCATTTAAATTGGATACTGGAGCACAAGTTAATGTGATATCAGAGACTGATTTTAAGAAAATTAGACCCAGACCAAAGATACATGAAATAAAAGTGAAAGTGACAGGATACTCAGGTACTGAAATACCAGTGAAAGGAAGATGCATTGTCAAAGTAACACACAAGGACAGAGAGCACACGCTAGCATTAATCGTGGTGCCAAAGGATGTGCAAGCCATACTAGGTTTAAAAGCCTGTGAGAGACTGAACCTGGTAAAGAGAGTCCTCGTTGTGGAAAGCGAAGGAGAGACAGTCTATGATGAACTGAATGTTGCGTACACACTGGGTAAGCTGATGTATACAGTAGACACGTTGTCCAGAGCTGTTGGCCCAGGAGAGCCTGCAAACACAGTGAAAAGACTGATGTACAAGGCAAAAGACAGTGGAACTGACTTTTACAAGAGCATGCTTGTATACCGCACAACGCCACTCGAGTGTGGTATGTCACCAGCCCAACTCCTGATGGGACGTTGGTTAAGGTCAAACCTACCCATCCCGGAGAACCTCCTGAAAACAAAAGAGGGGGAGAAAGTGAGGAAGTTCAAAGAACAACAGAAAGAAAAGCAAAAGTACTACTATGACAGAGGAACACAAAACCTACCTGAACTCCACACTGGTGACCAAGTAAGGTTGAAAGACAAAACAATCACATGGACTCAGAAGGGAACTGTCCTGAGTGAAGTTCAACCAAGATCATACACCATTCAGACAGATGAGGGTGCTGTTCTGAGAAGAAATCGTCGAGATCTTCTCATGGGACCAGCCACAGCAGGTCAAGAGACTGATACTGTTGAACAACCTGATCACACAGCTGAGAAACCATCATCTGAGGCAACAACTCAGATTCAAGGACAATCAATCAGAAAATCCTCAAGACACGTGAAGCCTCCTGAGAGACTCATTGAGCAAAATTTAAGGACTATTGTTATAGAAGGAAGTAATGTTATCTTATTCTTTCTTCAAGTTCTAGTGTATTGACATATTTCATGTGAACACACAAAGCAAGGTTAAAAAACCTTGATCATGATAATGATAATGTAAGTTCATTAAGTGTTACAGTTAAAATGCAGATTAATACAAAGAAAACATGTTGTTAGTTAAAAGTAAAATACTTTTGTTTTAAGAAAAGGAGATGTAATGATATCAGCAAATAGTGATGTTATTTGCCTGTTTGATTATCATGTCTTACCAGCATAGTTGCCTGATTGATTGCTTGTGCCTGACCAGCAGAGGGCATGTGACCGAGACAAGCAAGGCAGTTTAGTTTGGTTTCAGTTTTGTTCTAGATGCATCTCTAGCATCGTGTCTCCTGTAAAGCTGTATAAAGAGTTGAACAGACTTTAGATTAAAAGTCATTCTCTTTCATAAATGTCTCGTCATTGAACCCACAAAGAAATCAATACAATTACCACATACCGCCCTCTCTCAGCTGATGAATCAGTACTCCTCCATGTTGAACATCACTTGGAAGAAGCACTGAGAGTAGCAAGGACACAGAATGTACTCTGGGTGAGGGACTTCAATGTCCATCACCAAGAGTGGCTCGGTAGCACCACTGTTGACCGAGCTGGCCGAGTCCTGAAGGACAGAACTGCCAGTCTGGGCCTGCGACAGGTGGTGAGAGAAACAACACGAGGGAAAAACCTACCTGGGGAAGCTGCAACACAGGCTTACTTGCATGCTAAAAAGCAGAAGCAGCATACTATAGACAGGGCTAAGCGATCCCACAATCAACGGATCAGATCAAATCTTTGCAGTCCTGCCACACCCAGTCGTGAATGGTGGTGGACTATTAAACAACTAACGGGAGGAGGAGGCTCCATGAATATCCCCATCCTCAATGATGGTGGAGCCCAGCATGTGAGTGCAAAAGACAAGGCTGAAGCGTTTGTAGCCATCTTCAGCCAGAAGTGCCGAGTGGATGATCCATATCGGCCTACTCCCGAGGTCGCCACAATCACAGAAGCCAGCCTTCAGCCAATTCAATTCACTCCACGTGATATCAAGAAACGGCTGAGCGCACTGGATAACATCCCGGCTATTATGCTGAAGACTTGTGCTCCAGAATTTAAAAAAATTAAATTAAAAACTCAATTTAATTAATGAAACTTTAATCATTCTTGTTTTGCTTAAAAAAAACTAGATTGACAAGATATTGGTTAGGATATCAAACTGGATTTGCAGGATTCTCAAGGCAACATAGCCCATCGATCTAGGATTGAATTGCCCCAAGAAGCTGTTGTAACTCTAATGCATCAGATCCATTTTGATATAACTTGTACCAGGTAAATGTTTTAGGCACCAAACTCTTCCCTCAAACAGACACAAAGTGGGGTTTAAAAAACTGTGAACAGGATTTTCATCCATATACAAATTTATTTTATAATGGTAGGACTCCAAAATGATTGTGAATGCCACGGTAGTGAGGAAAGGGTACAACCACTAACCCTTTTGTGTCTGGCATTGCTATTTTAAATGAGTTACTGTTGGTATTAACACAGATTGGCAAATCCAGGCTAGACAGTATGTGCAAATGGCAATGAATGAGTTGAATGCAGACTATTTTGTTAAGCAAATATTATTGCAGTTCTCAGGATTTTCCTAATTTTCCTGCAGCAGAAGCATCCTTAACATTCCATTGTTAAACATTATGGGGGAAAAATTCAGTATCGCCCTGTTTGGAGCGCCATTATTGGCCGTGCGCAAAGTTTAGCGCCTGGCGCTAATCATCGCCTCCGACAGCAAACTTGGCTTTTATCGCCCCGGAGGTGATTGGAGCGCTAAATCAGGCGCTTCACACCTGTCTTAAGGCGCAAAGGCCGAGGAGCGAAGCGCTACCTCAGAGCGCTGGCGAAGCAAGGAAGGGCAAATCAAAATAAACCTGCAAAGTGCTGCTCAGTACCCAAAACTCCTTCACACAGCGTTGAATCTCTCCAGAAGTCTCTCTCTCTCTCTCTCTCAGAATGCGTGGTGCAAAAATGTCACCGACGAAAAAAGGCAGGAAGCGGTCGCCTTTAAATAGCGCTCCCTTAGTCCCTTTCTGACAGCATAACGCTCCCCTCAACCTGTCGTTGCTAGCGGCAGGCGGTAAGGCGGGTGCCACTCAAAATCCGGTCCAGGGCTCTACCGGGGCGTTGCGCACTCGACTGATGTCACAATCTGCCGGCGCAGGAGATCGTGGCAGTAGTGTTTAGCGCTGCCGCAAAATGTCTAGTTAATTTTGCGAGCGGCGCAAACATCGCTGCGCCCGGGCGCTAGTTGCTTTGCGCCCCATTAGCGCCCTCTTAAGGCTGAATTTTTCCTCCTATAGCCCTGATATTACTCCCCCTTGCCCGGGCTCTGGACAGGCAGAGTGCACCCAAAGTGTGCTCCACATGTCCAGACCTCGGTGCACCTAAATTTGGTGGGCCAGATCATTAGCATGGCCCAGTCACATCGTCGATGTATGCCTGCTCTCTGGAGAGGCCTTGCGCTGGGAAACGGATGGGAACAGAAGCACAGCTGCAGGACTGGCCACCCACCTCCGGCCTAAGGGCTGCCATTGGAGAACAGCAGCTAGAAGGCTGTCTGACCTGATGATCTATTGGGACGCTGCAAGGAAAGGGAGCACTTACCTTGGTGGCGTCCCTTGTCTTGCTGCCCACCCTTCCCCTGACCCTCCAAACTGAAGGGGTGCCAACTGACATCCCATTGCCAACTTCTTTAGTTGCCCCTATTCCACAGAACCACCTGTTTGAGGAAGCTCCAGAAATCTCAGGGCAACATAAAGGGGGCTGAGACTCAATGCAGCATCAGGGAGATGATTGTTCCCCAGGTGCTAAGAGGGACAATACTGGGGCCTATGTGTCTGTCTACAGTTCTGTTATTCAAGAGTATGCAAGAATTTAGTCCCCCAAAAAATTAACTCCCTGATCCTCCTCCTATCCTGGGATTTTATCAATATTGAACATTTTTCAGTAAAACATTTGTTAAACCCCACCCCCAAAGCTGACTTTTCCTTATTCCTTCATCAGAGAGGACAACATAGTTTGTGATTTGATCTTCACTCTCACCATCCACACTGCCTCATGATCAGAGTGATGACAGAACGTAGGCTCCTTGCCTGAGATGGAAGAACTTAGTGCGCAGGTTCATAGCCTAGCTAAGAATTAGTAAATGTTTATCTATTCAGAAATGTTGAACTGCAGTGACTGTCAAAGCAGCAATTCAAACTTGGGTTATGGAGCTGAAAGTTGAATACTTTACTGTGAGAGCTACTGGCTCACTGATTTCACTAGAAAT
Organism: Somniosus microcephalus; assembly: GCF_052327205.1. NCBI lineage: Eukaryota > Metazoa > Chordata > Chondrichthyes > Squaliformes > Somniosidae > Somniosus > Somniosus microcephalus. Next base: position 210,323,517 of record NC_140990.1, on the reverse strand, counting down.
GGAATGCACTGCCCTTCGTGTTCCTGGGACACATGGGCCAGTCTTTATTGAAGCACCGTGTACTACTGCTGGAGGTACTGCCTCAGTCCCCTCACTAGAAGTGTATTTACAGTCAAATGAAAACATCCTACTTATAATTTATATCAGACTACAGAATTAGCATTTTTTCATGACAAACACTCTGGGGGAGAAATTGGAAGCATTAGCGCTGGCCGCTACCATCATAAAATGGTGGCCGGCGCTCTTCCGCCAGCTGGTGGCGGCTCCATCAGCGCGGGCCATTTTCCAGCTGCTGGTAACCACTAGCACCAGGAAGATGTAAATGACAGAGATTGTGATGTCAGTGAGTGTGTAACGCTCACTGGACGTTCGATCTCCAACATTGGATTTAGCCACTTACCTTAACGGCAGCGCAGAACAACCACATGGAGAGCTGGCGTCTACCAACAGGAAGCAGGCTGCAGCAGTGATATTTAAAGGCACCATCCCCAATCAGCTGCAACTAACATGGTTCTGCAGTTTCAGTGCCTGTTTGCTACTTCCTGCAACTGAAACAGCTTTCTTTAGGTATTTCAAGTTTTTTGGTGACTGGGAGTGTTGATTCAAGTGCACTCATTATTTGTTAAAGGCTTCTGCTCACAACACTTCCTCACAGTCGTGGGGGCTGCGGGAATACGGGATTACCTCAGGAGGTCAACGAGGCAGAGGAGGAGGAGGACGAGGAGAAGGAGGAACAGGGAGGGAGGGCAGAGGCAGCGAGACAATCGACCTTCTGGCCGGGCTGTCCTTGACCGTCTCAGCAGACTCCAATTTGCATGAATGAAACCCCAGATCCCCGTAGCTCACTACATTCCCATCATACAATGCCTGTCTCTCGCAAAGGTGAAATGAAAGAGACCACAAAATATTCCAAACACAATAAATTTATCTATAAACATATCACTTGAACTCTAATAACAAATGACCCTTGTGCCTGCCATAGTTGAATAGCTGTCATTGGGTGCAAGGTGGGAGATGTGGGTGTGAGTGTTGCTAGGTAGAGATTGTTGGTGGGTGAGTGCTGGGAGTGTGGTACATTGAGCAGTGTGTGAAGCTTGTGGTACAGATGGTGATATGTAATATTTGTTGAAGCCTTCACTCACCCTGACCACCCGTGTGAGCTTGTTAAATTTCCTCCTGCACTGGGTGTGGGTCTTGGGGACCACAGTGCTGCCTGTGACGTGGTGTGCCACCTCCCTCCACATAGTCCAGCAGACTTCTGGTGAGGGCCTCCTGCCAGTTGGCGGGTACAGGACCGTCCGCCTTCTCTCCACCGTTAAAACCAATGCCTCCAAAGCTTCCTCCAAAAACCTCCAGGCTCTCTCCCTGGGGCGGCGATCTGCCATCAGGATTTGTAAATAAATTCTCCTTCTCCTTGTCCTTCTTATGGTTGTTGATCATAATATGATAGAATTCTTTATTAAGATGGAGAGTGAAGTAGTTGACTCAGAGACTAAGGTCCTGAATTTAAATAAAGGGAACTATGATGGTATGAGACGCGAGTTGGGTAGGATTGATTGGGTAATGTCACTCAAAGGGTTGACGGTGGATAGGCAATGGCAAACAAACATTCAAAGATCGCATGGATGAACTACAGAATTTGTTTATCCCAGTTTGGCATAAAAATAAATCAAAAAAGGTGACTCAACCATGGCTAACAAGGGAAAGTAGGGATAACATAAGATCCAAAGAGAGGACATATAAATTGGCCAGAAAAAGCAGCAAACCTGAGGATTGGGAGCAGTTTAGGATTCAGCAAAGGAGGACAAAGAGATTAATTAAGAGGGGGAAAATAGATTATGAAAGTAAGCTTGCAGGGATCATAAAAACTGACTGTAAAAGCTTTTATAGATATGTGAAGAGAAAAAGATTGATGAAGTCAAGCGTAGGTCCCTTACAGTCAGAATCAGGGGAATTTATAATGTGGAACAAAGAAATGGCAGACCAATTAAATACATATTTTGGTTCTGTCTTCACAAAGGAGGACACAAATAACCTCCCAGAGATGTTGGGGAACATAGGGACTAATGAGAGGGAGGAACTGAAAGAAATCAGTATTTGTAGGGAAATGGTGTTGGGGAAGTTGACGGGATTGAAGGCCGATAAATCCTCAGTGCCTGATAATCTACATCCTAGGGTACTTAAGGAAGTGGCCCTGGAGATAGTAGATGCATTGCTGGTCATCTACCAGAACTCGATAGACTCTGGAACAGTACCCATGGATTGGAGGGTAGCTAATGTTACCCCACTATTCGAAAAAGCGGGGAATTATAGACCGGTAAGCCTGACATCGGTAGTGGGGAAAATGCTAGAGTCCATTATAAAAGATGTAATAGCAGAGCACTTGGAAAGCAGTGACAGGATCAGACAAAGTCAACATGGATTTACAAAAGGTAAATCGTGCTTGACTAATCTACTGGAATTTTTTGAGGATGTAACTGGTAAAATAGATAAGGGAGAACCAGTGGATGTGGTGTATTTGGACTTTCAGAAGGCTATCAATAAGGTCCCGCATAAGAGATTAGCATGCAAAATTAAGGCACATGGGATTGGGGGCAAGGTATTAACTTGGATAGAGAACTGGTTGGCAGATAGAAAGCAAAGAGTTGGAATAAACGGGTCGTTTTCCGAGTGGCAGGCAGTGACTAGTGGGGTACCGCAAGGATCGGTCCTAGGACCCCAGCTGTTCACAATATATATTAATGATCTGGACGAGGGAATTGGATGTAATATCTCCAAATTTGCAGACGACACAAAGCTGGGTGGGAGGGTATGCTGTGAGGAGGATGTCGTGAAACTCCAGTATGATTTGGACAGTTTGGGTGATTGGGCAGAAACATGGCAAATGCACTATAATGTGGATAAATGTGAGGTTATCCACTTTGGTGGCAAAAACAGGAAGGCAGATTATTATTTGAATGGCAATAGATTGGGAGAAGGGGAAGTGCAAAGAGACCTGGGTGTTCTTGTGCACCAGTCGCTGAAGGTAAGCATGCAGGTGCAGCAGGCGGTTAAGAAGGCAAATGGTATGTTGGCCTTCGTAGCAAGAGGGTTCGAGTACAGGAACAAGGATGTCTTGCTGCAGTTGTACAGGGCCTTGGTGAGACGCACCTTGAGTATTGTGTGCAGTTTTGGTCGCCTTATCTGAGGAAAGATGTTCTTGCCATGGAAGGAGTGCAGCGAAGATTCACCAGGCTGATACCTGGGATGGCAGGAATGACGTATGAGGAGAGATTGTGTCGATTGGGCTTATACTCACTGGAGTTTAGAAGATTGAGAGGGGATCTCATCGAAACCTATAAAATTCTGTCAGGCCTGGACAGACTAGATGCAGGAAGGATGTTCCCAATGGCCGGGGAGTCCAGAACCAGGGGGCATAGTCTAAGGATAAGGGGTAAGCCATTTAGGACTGAGATGAGGAGGAATTTCTTCACCCAGAGAGTGGTGAACCTGTGGAATTCTCTGCCACAGAGGGCGGTGGAGGCCAGTTCATTAAATATATTCAAGAAGGAGTTGGATATATTTCTTAAGGCTAAAGGGATCAAGGGATATGGGGAGAAGGCAGGGACAGGGCACTGAGTTTGGATGATCAGCCATGATCTCATTGAATGGTGGAGCAGGCTCGAGGGGCCGAATGGCCTACTCCTGCTCCTATCTTCTATGTTTCTATGTTTGAGGCAGCTGAATACCCAACAATGCTGAGAATGAGGTGCTGCAGCATCAAGCGACCTCCCCTTTAAGTAATGAAAAATGCCTGTGGCAACCATTACTTGTGTTTAGCCTGCCCCCGATATTGGTCCATCTTTTCAGTGTTATGCCAATGAGCTTAGGTTTTTAGACGAGAATCATGACTGCAAGTATTTTAATGAGGAGTGAGGACGAATTTTGTTAGCAGCCTAGATGATTTTCAGCTGGCACTACTTAACCATTTTTAATCTAAATACTGCTCATTTATTGTCTATAACAAATTTCTAGCCCTCTGACTATGGCCATGCTAAGGGGTAATTTTGACTTTGGGCTGGTAAAACGACCGCTATCGAATCACCTGCCTTTTGTACATCTCTCCTGATTTTCATTTCCATTGATGTATAATAGGTGGCTGATTCAACATCAGTCGTTTTACATGATTGCCCAAAGTCAATATTACCTCCAAAGCGTATAAGGATCATTAAAGAGCTTGCCCATTTTTGTTAATGTATATTGACTAGAATCTAAGAATTTAAAATGGACAATTTCATTGCTATATTTTAATACATTATCAAAAATAAAGCAGGAGATTTATGTGCGGGCATAGTCTGGACCCTGCCAAGAATGTATTAGGTCCTTTACACAGAAAATCTATCAAGAATGTGGATCACAAAAACATTTCTGTTCTTCAAAGTTGTTACGTATAGCAGACAGTATGTGCAGTGTTTCCCTAGGGGTACTGCTGGACTCACCAGCCATAACATATTCAGGCTGCATTTTTGCCTGAAGCCAAATAGTGCTGATACACTTGGCGCCAATCACTGGATAGGGAGAGTTTTAACAACAACTGCAGAAGAGATACTTTGACACTATCACAGGACCAAGATTATTAAGCCTTTACAGTCAGATGGTAATGTATTAGTGACCCTTTTAAAGAGACAACATCATGAATATTCCACAAGACATTTACCTACACCCTAATTAGACAGCTTTGTCTTGAAGGGATCAGGTGATGAAATCATCCTATGCCACTATTAATAGTATTTCTGAATGTTAATAAAAACTAAAAACATTCAAAACATTTCTGCCGTAGTAAATATGTCTGTTGCCGCATAAATCTGCCAGTCACCAGCAGCAAGTCGATGCAGTAGCTCAAACTTCAGCTGTTTCAGGAACTGAGGCTGCCTGAAAACTCCAACTGCGGCAAAACCATTGATTTTAAGGTTCTGTTTCTTGCACTGTAAAAGATCTCCGATTGAGCCTTATTTTTGTCCTGAGAGATACTTTGAGATTGGAGGGGTGATTTTCACCATCACTACTTGGGTAAACTGGTGGAGTGCACCACCTCTCCCCCTCGTATAACCCACCCAATTTTCCTTTCCATTGATTTCACTGTAGATTGGGCTGGTTCTACAATGGGTGGGCAATCCGCTCCACCAGTTTACTGCCCAAATGGTGAAGGTACAAATTGGCAGATCTGAGCAAAATGACTAATGTACTAAAAGTGTGCAATTGTCCTCGATCAGTTCAGTTGCATAAGTTACTCCCAGTTTCCAGTGCAGTTTATTTTTATTAATTCACAGGATATGGGTATTGCTGGCAAGGCCAGCCTTTATTGCCCATCCCTAATTGCCCTTGAGAAGGTGGTGGTGAGCCGCCTGCTTGAACTGCTGCAGTCCGTGTGGTGAAGGCACTCCCACAGTGCTGCTAGGGAGGTTGTTCCAGGATTTTGACCCAGTGACGATGAAGGAACGGCAATATATTTCCAAGTCAGGATGGTGTGTGACTTGGAGGGGAACTTGGAGGTGGTGGTGTTCCCATGTGCCTGCTGCTCTTGTCCTTCTGGGTGGTGTTATGTTCGTTAATAACTAATTGTTTTCATTATGAACAGCTAGCTTCTAGCTAGTCACTTTATTCATGCCGTGTGGACTTCTGTACAGCATCCATCTTGACTACTGCCTTGTGGGTAGCCTAGTGCATCATGGGTAGCCCACTCTTATATATACAGCTAAACATACAGCAACATACAGCTCCATCTAGTGTACCATTCTAGAATGACATGTTACTGATCATTACATCCCCCTTTCTTTGAGGTTAAACAAAATCAATATCAATCAATCATAACAACATAAACATCTTCACAACAGTCAATACATTTTCAATATAGTTTTCTTTGCACTCAACGATTAAGTCTAGCAGGCTTTTTTACTTCATGTGTGGATCTTCTCAGCACAGGTAAGTCTGAAGTGTTTTCATGAGAGCCTGTATGTGTGTTTATGTTAGATTGTTCTGGTGGTGAGTGACAAGATTCAGTTGCGGCATTGTCATTGATTTGCTCTTGGATAGTCTCTTGTGTTTTTAGGAGGGAACAGCGGTTCCTCCTGAGAATCTGTCCTTCCTCAGTTCTAACAGTGTATGACCTTGGTCCTACTTCCTCAAGAGCTGTAGCTTTCCTGTTCCATGCATCTGGATCCTCAATCCTGACAACATCATCCCTTGTCAATGGTTTTAGAGTTTTGGATGACTTGTCATAGTATGATTTCTGTTTCAGCTTTAACAGTTGAAGTCTCTGTCTCAGTTCCTTACTCTGCTTTTCTCTTGCACAGCAGGGTAGCATGGTATGCAACTTGCGACCCATTAGGAGTTCAGCAGGTGAAGAACCAGAGTCTAAAGGTGAGGCTCAGTAGCTCAGCAGGGCGAGATAAGGATCAGACTTGCATTCTGTTGCTTTCTTCAGTAGCTGTTTGAGAACTTGAACACCTTTCTCTGCCTTACCATTCGACTGAGCATACAAAGGACTGGATGTGATGTGCTGAAAGTCATATTGTGCTGCAAACTGTTGCCACTCCTTACAGTTGAAGCACGGACCATTGTCGCTAATGACAAACCTAGGAATTCCATGTCTGGCGAAGATGGATTTAACATGCATTATGATATTGCTTGCTGATGTGCTTGAGAGCACCGCCATCTCAGGATAGTTAGAATAGTAGTCAATCACTATTAGATATTCTTTACCATTCAAATGAAAGAGGTCCATACCAACCTTTTGCCAAGGTGCTGTTGGTAAGTCAGCTACTATCATTGGTTCCTTTGCTTGTTTGTTTTGGTGTTCCTGACATGTCTCACATATGCCTATCATGTTCTCAATGTCCTTATTTATGCCAGGCCAATAAACGGTGTCTCTTGCTCTCTTTTTGCACTTTTCAATTCTGAGGTGTCCCTCATGAATCCTTTTGAGCATGTCTTGACGTAGAGCCTGTGGAATGACTATTCTGTTTCGTTTTAGTAATAGTCCACTTGCGACACTCAACTCTGACCTGATGTGATAGTACTTTGGACAGGAACCTTTTGGCCAACCATGAGGAATGTTCTCTATTACTGTTTGTAACACTGTATCTTTTACTGTTTCTTCTGCTATTTGCTTTGATTTTGTGTCTGACACGGGCAGCGCAGCAGTGACCATACTCACATGAACATCCACGTCTTCTTCAGTAGAGCTCACATGACTCATTGTGGGTGCTCGGGATAGTGCATCTGTTAACACTATGTGTTTGCCTGGTGTGTAGATCAGTTCAAAGTCATATCTTTGCAGCTTCATCATGAGTCGTTGTATCCTTGGAGACATCTCATTCAGATTTTTTTTAATGATGGCAACCAGTGGGCAGTGGTCTGTCTCAACTGTGAAGGCGGGAAGTCCATATATGTAGCCATGGAACTTTTCTAGTCCAACTACCAAGCCTAGACATTCCTTTTCAATCTGGCGTATCGACACTCAGAGTCAGTCATAGACCTGGAGGCATAGGCAACAGGCTTCCAATCTTCACCCTCTGCTTGTAGCAAGACCGCGCCTAGGCCATCTTTTGATGCATCCGTTGACACTTTGATTCTCTTTGTTGGGTCAAAGAAGGTGAGTACAGGTGTGGTTGTCAGCACTGTTTTGAGGTTCATCCACTCTTGTTCATGTCTTTCTGTCCATGCGATCTCATTTGTTTTATGTAGCAGGTCTCGCAGACAGGCTGTCTTGGTTGACAAGTTAGGAATGAACTTTCCAATGAAGTTTATCATCCCCATGATGCGTAGCACTCCTTTTTTGTCAGTGGGTCGGGGCATGTTGAGTATGGCGTTTACTTTTTCCATATCTGGCTCTATTCCTTTACCAGATAGATTATCTCCTAGGAAAGTGACTTCCTGGATGTCAAACTAACACTTAGCTTTGTTGAGCTTCAGTCCATTCCAGCGTATGCTCTGTAGCACTTTAGCCAGTCTCTCATTGTGTTCTTTCAGTGTGGAGCCCCAGATGATGATGTCATCAACATAGACCCGAACTCCTTCCAGACCTTCAATTATGTGTTCCATCGCTCTATGAAAGATTTCAGATGCAGATATTATCCCGAAAGGCATTCTGAGGAAACAATACCTGCCAAATGTGTGTTGAAGGTACAGTATTTGGTGCTTTCTTCATCCAGTTTTAGTTGCCAAAATCCTTGTGAGGCATCGAGCTTTGTGAAGTATCTGGCACCTGACATTTCACTGGTGATTTCTTCTCGCTTGGGAATCTGGTAGTGTTCACGTTTTATGTTTGCATTTAAGTCCTTTGGATCCATGCATATTCTTAGATCATTGTTCTTTTTCTTCACACATACCATGGAGTTAACCCAGCCAGTTGGCTCTTTGACTTTCCTGATGACTCCTAGTGTGGTCATTCTGTCCAGTTCATTCTTGAGCCGGTCACGCAGGGGTGCTGGAACTCTCCGTGGAGCATGTACCACTGGCTGAGCATTCTCCTTTAGCTGGATCTTGTAAGTGAATGGTAGAACTCCAAATCCTTTGAACACATCCTGGAAATTACTCACTACAGAATCCATTGAGTCATCTGGTCTGCTTATGGCACAGTTTATACGGTAGACTCTCTTGACCAGTTCTAAGTCCTCACAAGCTTTGTCACCTAGTAGTGAATCAAGTCCTTCAGCCACAACAGAAAACATGAGATGATGCACTTTGTCTTTGACTGTCACTTTAAGTCTGCATACACCTAAGCTATCTATTTTCTGTCCATTATAGTCCTTCAGTAGTACTGACTTTTTCTGTATTTTGGGCTTTTCTTTCATATTTTTAATGTCACTCATACTGATTAAGTTTGCTTTTGCCCCAGTGTCTAGTTTCAATGTAACTAATGCTCCATTTACCTGCAGTGGGATCATCCATTTGTCCTCTTTTACTGCATTAACTTTATGTTCAGCATTGTCCATTCCTGAGGGCTGCACATTTTCTGTATCCTTTTCTATATTGTCACATGACACCATTCCTACAAAAAATGTCTAACTTAAATCAGTGTCCTCAATCACATTAACTCGTTGCCCTTAGTTTTTACTTTTGAAAAGCATTGTTTGGCAAAGTGATTCTTTCCATGACATTTTGTGCACATTTTTCCAAACGCTGGGCATTGTCATAACCACAGCGTTTACAATTAAAAATTCCTTCCACCAATTGCTTTTCATTTCTGTTCTGCCCACGTTTCTTCCCTTTGTAGGACACAGCACCGACAGCAGCACTATCACTTACTACAATCGCATTATTATTAATTTCACTGAAAGTTTTCGCGTGCTTTTGAGCTAGCTCACTGGCTTGGCATATTTTTACAGCATTTTCCAATGTTAGTTCGGTTTCTCTCAACAGACGTTCCCTGACCTTTTTATCATGAATACCAAACACAATCTGGTCATGAATCATGGATAATTTCAGATCAGAGAAATTACATGTCTGTGCTTTCAGTTTAGATCGGTTATAAAGCTATCAAAAGTCTCATTTTGCTGCTGTGCCCGTGAACGGAACACGTACCTCTCATAGGTTTCATTCTTTTTGGGAGAACAATGTGTATCAACTTTCTTTAGCACATTGTCCAATTTTTTTCTATCCTGCTCTGGATCAAATACAAACATATTAAATACCTCTATCACCTGCGGGCCTGCAACTGTGAGCAGTAAGCTATTTTCCTTGCGTCTGGCATCGTACCGAACCCGGTGGCAGAAATGTAGAGTTCGAATCGTTGTTTGAAAGTCCGCCAATTGCAGTCGACATTCCCCGTGAGTTTCAAACCCTCTGGTGGCTTCAAATGCTCCATGTCGCATTTCACAATATTCAGCCGGTTTTACCAATCCTGGTACCATGTTATGTTCATTAATAACTAGTCGTTTTCATTATGAACAGCTAGCTTCTAGCTAGTCACTTTATTCATGCCATGTGGACTTCTGTACAGCATCCATCTTGACTACTGCCTTGTGGGTAGCCTAGTGCATCATGGGTAGCCCACTTATATATACAGCTATAAACATACAGCAACATACAGCGCCACCTAGTGTACCATTCTTGAATGACATGTTGCTGATCATTACAGGTGGTAGAGGTCACGGGTTTGGGAGGTGCTGTCAAGTTGCTGCAGTGCATCTTGTAGATGGTACACATTGCAGTCATGGTACGCCGATGATGGAGGGAGTGAATGTTTAAGGTGGTGGACGGGTTACCAATCAAGCGGGCTGCTTTGTCTTGAGTGTTGTTGCAGTTGCACTCATCCAGGCCAGTGGAGAGTATTCCCTCACACTCTTGACTTGTGCCTTTGTAGATGGTGGAAAGGCTTTGGGGAGTCAGGAGGTGAGACACTTGCTGCAGAATACCTAGCCTCTGACCTGCTCTTGTTGCCACAATATTTATGTGGCTGGTGTTAACAGTCAACATCCTTGCTCCTCTGGTTCACAGCAACATGTTTTGAGTAAGCACGAGGCACTTCGTAGTGTAGTATACGGAACAGACTTTTTTGATATAGAGTACAGGTGAACTTTTCTTGCATTTCAGAAGAAAACAAACCCAGGCATCATCAATCAATGTCAGCTTGTGTCACACAGCTTCTCACAGCTTTCAAGTAAACTTAAAAAAAACTTTTTTGCCAAATAAAAGAACCTGTTACATTTGCAGTCTTTGTGCCTTTAAAACTTGCACAATGATCCTAATACAGTTAAATGCAGAAATAAATGTCATCCCTTTTACTTCCAATGTTCAAAACATGAGCCAGGAAGGCACAAACATGTTATCAAATTTTTTATCCTTCCCTAGGAAATTAAAGTCAGGTAAAAACATCAGAAATCATTAGCAACACCACAATAAACTTTAAACATGCTGTGAAACAATTCTGTAGTTAAATCCAACTACAAGATGTCTTCAGATCATTATCATACACACAACAGTAGCATTCCCCCCTTTCTTCTCCGGTCACACATTCCAGTGCCACCAAGATGATCAAACAATCAGAATAACCTCAAATCATTGAGTACTTGACCTGTTCAGAAATTCCAAAAGGACAATTATTTATGTGATAATCTCATGTCCAGAACTAGAGACTCTCCCACAATTTACAACAACCAGAATTTCACTGTGGTCACAATAAAGGTCTGGTTTTCACAATTTAATAGCTTAGTTAACCTCAATAAATCCTATTTTATTCAGACAATATCTTAAAAACAATACATCTTGAAAAAGGGGAGGACCCACAGCCAGTGATTCAGTAACATTCACACATGCTCTGCAAAGTGACATTAACATGCACACTGAAAACAAAAACACTTCTTCAGAACAGTAGAAAAGAGACCTGGGGCTGGATTTTATGAATGGAGATGTGATAGAGGCGGGACTGCTGCTTGCCGGGTCTCAGTCTCGCCTCCATCAGCTTCTGGCCAACCAGAGGGATTTTCCCCTGATTGACCTTGTTAAGCCCGCTCAGCGGGCTCAGCCAATTAGGGGGAAGTCATTGACAGAGCACGTCAATGTCTGACGTGCCATCTGTCAAGATTTCTTGAAAGAAGAAATGTCAGCATTTAATAGCTCTGTGAAGCTGTCAAACACTGACATTCTCTGTAGTTTGATGAGTCCTTGTGTTCAGGACTCATCAAACCTTTCAACTTTGCAGAAATCATCTGGTTGTTGGTTCAGAGAATCCAACAGCCAGTCTGTGAAATCTACAATGAAGATATCAGGACTCGGATCCACAGTGGCTGTAGGCAGAAACAAAGAACATAAGAACATAAGAAGTAGGAGCAGGAGTAGGCCATACGGCCCCTCGGGCCTGCTCCGCCATTCAATAGGATCATGGCTGATCTGAACCTAGACTCACGTCCACTTCCCTGCCCACTCCCCGTAACCCCTAATTCTCTTATCAGCTAGGAAACTGTCTATCTCCATTTTAAATTTATTTAATGTCGCAGCTTCCACAGCTCTCTGAGGTAGCAAATTCCATAGATTTACTACCCTCTGAGTGAAGAAGTTTCTCCTCATCTCAGTTTTGAAAGGGCAGCCCCTTATTCTACGAGTATGCCCCCTAGTTCTAGTCTCACCCATCAGTGGAAACATCCTCCCCGCATCCACCCGATCAAGCACCCTCACAATCTTATATGTTCCGATAAGATCGCCTCTCATTCTTCTGAATTCCAATGAGTAGAGGCCCAACCTACTCAACCTTTCCTCATAAGTCAACCCCCTCATCTCCGGAATCAACCGAGTGAACCTTCTCTGAACTGCCTTGAGAGCAAGTATATCTTTTCTTAAATATGGAAACCAAAACTGTATGCAGTATTCCAGGTGTGGCCTCACCAGTACCCTGTATAACTGAAGCAAGACGTCCCTGCTTTTATACTCCATCCCCCTTGCAATAAAAGCCAAGATTCCATTAGCCTTCCTGATCACCTGCTATACCTGCATACTAACCTTCTGTGTTTCATGCACCAGGACCCCCAGATCCCTTTGTACTGTAGCACTTTGCAGTTTCTCTCCATTTAGATAATAACTTGCTCTTTGATTTTTTCTGCCAAAGTGCATAACCTCACACTTTCCAACATTATATTCCATCTGCCAAATTTCTGCCCACTCACTTAACCTGTCTATGTCCTTTTGCAGGTTCTTTATGTCCTCCTCACTCACTGCTTCCCCTCCCATCTTTGTATCGTCGGCAAACTTGGATACGTTGCACTTGGTCCCTTCCTCCAAATCGTTAATATAGATTGTAAAGAGTTGGGGTCCCAGCACTGACCCCTGCGGAACACCACTAGTTACTGATTGTCAACCCGAGAATGAACCATTTATCCCAACTCTCTGTTTTCTGTTAGATAGCCAATCTTCCACCCATGCCAGTATATTACCCCCAATCCCGTGATTTTTTACCTTGTGCAGTAATCTTTTGTGTGGCACCTTGTCAAATGCCTTTTGGAAGTCCAAATACACCACATCCACTGGTTCCCCTTTATCCACCCTGTTTGTTACGTCCTCAAAGAATTCGAGCAAATTTGTCGAACATGACTTCCCCTTCATAAAACCATGCTGACTCTGTCCGATTAAATTATGCTTATCCAAATGTCCTGTTACTGCTTCCTTAATAATGGACTCCAACATTTTACCAACCACAGATGTTAGGCTAACTGGTCTATGGTTTCCAGCCTTTTGTCTACTTCCCTTTTTAAATAAGGGCGTTACATTAGCAGTTTTCCAATCTGCTGGGACCTTTCCTGAATCCAGGGAGTTTTGGAAAATTACCACTAATGCATCCGCAATCCCTACCGCTACTTCTCTCAAGACCCTAGGATGTAAGCCATCAGGTCCAGGGGATTTATCCGCCTTTAGTCCCATTATCTTACCGAGTACCACCTCCTTAGTGATTTTAATCGCGTTTAGCTCCTCCCCCCCCATAGCCCCCTGTTTGTCCAGTGTTGGGATATTTTTAGTGTCCTCTACTGTAAAGACTGATACAAAATATTTGTTCAGCGTCTTTGCCATCTCCATGTTCCCCACCACTAATTTCCCGGTCTCATCCTCTAAGGGACCAACATTCACTTTAGCCACCCTTTTTCTTTTTATATAACTGTAGAAACTCTTGCTATCTGTTTTTATATTTTTTGCTAGTTTACTTTCATAATCCATCTTCCCTTTCTTAATTAATCTTTTAGTTATTCTTTGCTGGCTTTTAAATGCTTCCCAATCTTCTATCCTCCCACTAGATTTGGCTACTTTATATGCCCTTGTTTTCAGTCGGATACTAGCCTTTATTACTTTACTTAGCCACGGATGGTTGTCTTTTCTTTTACGCCCCTTTTTCCTCAGTGGAATATATTTTTCTTGAAAGTTGTGAAATATCTCCTTGAATGTACATCACTGCTCATGTACCGTCTTACACTTTAATCTATTTTCCCAGTCCACTTTAGTCAACTCTGCTCTCATACCTTCATAGTCTCCTTTATTTAAGCTTAGTATGCTGGTTTGAGATCCAACTCTCTCACCCTCCAACTGAATTTTGAATTCAACCATGTTATGGTCACTCATTCCAAGGGGATCCTTTACTAGGACATTTTTTTATTAATCCTGTCTCATTACACAGGAATGAACTAAGATTGCCTGCCCCCTGGTTGGTTCAGTAACATACTGCTCAAGGAACCTGTCCCTAATGCACTCTATGAACTCTTCCTCAAGGCTGCCCTGCCCAATTTGATTTGTCCAGTCAATATGAAAGTTAAAATCCCCCATGATTATAGCTGTTCCCTTATTACAAGCCCCAACTATTTCCTGATTTATACTCCGACCAGCAGAGTTGCAACTGTTAGGAGGCCTATAGACTACGCCCACTTGTGACTTTTTCCCCTTATTATTCCTTATCTCCACCCAAACTGTTTCACTCTCCTGATCCTTTGACCCAATATCATTTCTCACTATTGCAGTGATTCCATCCTTTATTAACATAGCCAACCCACCTCCCTTTCCTTCCTGTCTGTCCTTCCTAATTGTCAAATACCCCTGGATGTTTAGTTCCCAGTCATGGTCACCTTGCAGCCATGTTTCTGTAATGGCCACCAGATCATACCCATGTGTAGTTATTTGTACCGTCAACTCATCTATTTTGTTCCGAATGCTGCGTGCATTCAGATAAAGAACTTTTAAATATGTTTTGTGACAATTTAGTCCTGCTTTTACCCCCTTTACTACTTTATCTTTACATCTTTATACATTCTGTCCCTTCCTGACATGCTCTGGTTTTTAATTCCCCCACTGCTACCTTGCTCTATTGCCTTCTCCGCTGACATTTTTATTTTTTGCTCTCTTGAAACCTCCCCCCCACTAATAGTTTAAAGCCCTCTCTACAGCCATAGTTATTCGATTCGCCAGGATTCTAGTCCCAGCACTGGCCAAGTGAAGTCCGTCCCAACGGAACAGCTCTCTCCTGTCCCAGTACTGGTGCCAGTGTCCCAAGAAGCAAAACCCATTTCTCCCACACCAGTCTTTGAGCCACGCATTTAACTCTCTGATTTTATTTACCCTAACCAAATTTGCTCGTGGCTCAGATAGTAATCCAGAGATTATTACCCTTGTGCTTCTGTTTTTTAATTTGGCCCCTAGCTGCTCATACTCCCTCAGCAGAACCTCTTTCCTTGTCCTATCTACGTCGTTGGTACCAACATGGACCACGACAACTGGATCCTCCCCCTCCCACTCCAAGTTTCTCTCCAGCCCAGAGGAGATGTCCTTAACCCTGGCACTGGGCAGGCAACACAGCCTCCGGGACTCTCGCTCTCGGCTGCAAAGAACCCTATCTATCCCCCTAATGATACTATCCGCTACCACTACAACATTTCTTTTTACTCCTCCCACTTGAATGGCCCCTCGTTCCACGGTGCTGTGGCCAGGTTGCTCATCCTCCCTGCAGTCCCCGTTCCCGTCCCCACAGGGAGTAAGAGCCTCGAACCTGTTGGACAAGAGCAAGGGCTGCGGCTCCTCCAACACTACCTCCTGGATCCCCATACATTTTTATAACACTTAACACTCACCTTACATACTTACCACTCCACACTTGTACCCATCACTCACCTCTACATCTCACTTTCAGACCCCTCCAACCCCCGCAGACCTCCTTCCCGTCTCCTTCACCCTGGCGGGGTTCTCCAAGGCCGGGAAGCCTACATTTGGAAAGGTTGAATGGGACTGATCCTTTTTTCTGCCTGTTAACTACCTATTAACAGGCAGTTAATAGGATTCAATCCCTTTCACGCCTCGAGGAGACGGGACCCAGGGCACGACGGCTTCCCGCCTCCTGGCAAAAGGGCACGGAGGTGGGTTGGGGGTGGGTTTGCCACTCGCCCCCAAATTCTGCAACTTCACCGGCAGTCCCACCTCCATACCCACCTCCTCGGGGCCAACAAAATCTTCCCTTATCTCCTTTATTCCATCATAGTCTAATTTATTCTTTTTCAGTTTCTGATGTTTTCTGCTGAATCCCATTCAGTACTGATTCAAAATCTCAGGCTTACAGTCCGTGTCCTCACCCCCAGGTTACCTCCTGCACAACGCTTAACACTTTTCTCTGGTATATGGGAGGGGTGTAACGACATAAAGTAAAGGGTGAAGGGAAGGCTAAAGATTCAGTCGAGAGTCCGAGTCCTTTTCTCACTTCACACTTTGGAAGTACCATAAATGCCTTTCTCAACATTTTCAACATTCCAACTCTCATTCCGCATCCCTTTAGACCATGTTTGCAACCCCCACATTTTAGCTTTTCACTGAACATCTCATCAGTTCTAAGACAGCCAATTCCTACAGAAACTTTAAGTGCTTCTAAGCAAGCTTCTCCCATTGCTTTCATCTCTGCATCAGTTTCTCATTCACGGCTTCCTTCACTGAATTAATGAGCAACACCTCAGACTGTTCTTTCATTAGCCCAAGGCTACTGTCTTTTTGTGTCTGTGTCTGTGTCTGTTTCTGTATTTGTTTCCAGCGCCTTTTCTATCTGTAGTCTGTCCAACTCACCTGCTCAGCCATGCACTTTAACTTCCAATTCCTCTCTCTCATCACGCATTTATACCACAGCATCATGACTCACCAGGAAGGAATTAGTAGCTTGCACAGTGTGGACTCTGATTGCCTCAAACTCCTCTTTAAGTTTCTGCCTTCAAGACCCTATTTTCAGCCTGCGTCTGAGCACGCTGCCTCCACAGTGCGTCTATTCCCAGACAAAGCCTTTGCAATAGTTATGTTCTCTGCCTCCTATCATTTTGGGGGGCAATTTTAATTTGAAAAAAATGGGTGGGATTGGAACGTGCGGGTAGTTAAATTGTTAAAATCAGAATCCCAACCTGAACCTGCCTCCAACCCGCCCACTTTTAACGGAGGCAGGACAGGGAGAGGTGGGGCAGGTGCGGGCAGCCAACCTGCTGCCAGGAGGCGGGACGTCAATTTAAATAATTTAATGACGCTGGAAGCCTCTTTAACCACCATTTTGTTTTTAACTGTAGCTGGTCAGTTTTTACACACTTTGTAAAACCCGGCAGTCACAGCAAGGCGAGGACTGCTGCATCCAGGAGGTAAGTGCCTTTACACCTACTTCCTGGATCCAGGGTCCCTGCCTCACCTACCCCCCACAGTCGGAGACCCTCCTCCCAATGTCTCCGATTGCCTTCCTGGACCCGCCCACCACCTACCGATGATCCTGAGGCTGGCCACAATCATCTGGTGGCCTCCCATGATCCTACGGAGGCCCCAATCTTCCTTGTTCCCCTCCCCCCACCCAATCCTACGGAGGCCGGCACCAGTCCCCACCTAAACCCACCCTCCTCTGTGCGAAAAAACACCTCCCAAGAAAGTCGGCTGAGCGTTACTGAGGCACTACCTGATAGTGTCGCGCCCCGGGCCATTTAATCGCTGGCGATGATGTCATCGGCATACGCCATGACCCCTTAGCGCCCCACCATGGACCCTTTACCGCCCTGTGATATCCGAGTAGTAAGGTCCGAAACTGAGAGAAGCGAGTTCTTAGGCAGAAAACCCAACTGTTTATTACACGGTGTAGCAGAGAGACATAGCTCTTACAGGCTGCAAGCAAAACACAGTATTTCTAACTGCACGAGCCAAGATGGAGGATCCCCTCTGAGTCATACCCATAATGCAATGCCACATTACCATACTAACTGGTATACCAGGACATTACCTTAAACACTGGTGAATATGATCCCTTAATCTTTGGCTCCATCTGGTGGATAACTTAAACATTACATCCCAGATTACTATATCCCCCCCCCTTAAGTTTACATTAATTTCTTAACAACATTCTTAAAAAGTCCCATAAGGAACCTCCTTTAACGATAGTCCATACTAAATGAATCTAGCAGGTCGTTATCAATCTCTCTGGCGGCTTGCGAGACCTTGGTGAACGCCTTACAGTCAAGTCCCTGCTTGGTTGTGGTAGAGCCACCTGCTGCTCCGGAGCAGTACTCAGAGTATCTAACCCTGCTACGATGGTTTCCTCTTGACTAAGGGGTCCAGGTGGAACTGGCTCTGTTCATGGTGTTGGTACCACCGATGCATTTGGATAACTGGGGGCCAACTTGTCCTCCGACATCTCCTCTGGAACCTCCAGTTCGATTTCCCCTTGTCTGGTCAGTATCTGAGCTACATGTCTGCGTACTACCTGACCAGTTCCCACCATGACCGTATATGATACTGGACCGGTCATTGAGTCTATGATGCCAGGAATCCATTTTGGACCATAACTGAAATTCCTGGTAAGGACCGCATCTCCTTCTCCAAAACTGCGGCTCTTTGTCCTTCTGTCATGGTTCTCCTTTTGTTTGATTTGTCAGTTTTCCACCTTCCTTTTTAGATCAGGGTGAACCAGGTCAAGAGTGGAGCATAGTCGACGTCCTAACAACAGCTCAGCAGGAGAGAGTCCTGTGGTAGATTGAGGTGTTATTCTGTAGCTGAACAGAACTCGTGACACCTTGGTTGCCAAACTCCCTTCTGCACTTTTTTTCATCATCTCCTTAAATGTTTGTACGGCTCGCTCCGCAAGTCCATTTGAAGATGGATGATATGGAGCTGAGGTCACGTGCACTATGCCATTGTTTCTCATGAACTCTTTTGTTTCTGTACTCACAAAACACGTGACATTGTCACTTACTACGATCTTTGGTAGCCCTTGGTTACTAAAACTCCTACGCAGGCAGTCTATAGTAACAGTAGATGAAGCAGAATTTACAGGATACACATCCATCCATTTGGAATGTGCATCAATGATTATGAGGAACATCTTTCCCATGCATGGACCTGCATAATCTACATGTAATCTTCTCCATGGTCTATCCGGCCACTCCCAGGGGTGGAGAGGAGCTGCTGCTGGTGCCTTCCTGTGCACTTGACAAGTGCTGCATGTCTTGACTAGATTTTCTATCTCCTCATCTAGCTTTGGCCACCACAAGTAACTCCTTGCCAAGGCTTTCATACGCGAAACACCAGGATGACACTGATGTAGTTGCCCTAGGATAGACTGTCGTGCTGGCTGTGGAATAATCACTCGTGCTCCCCACAACACGCAACCATCCTGCACACTCAGCTCTGTCTTCCTGACACTGTAAGGTGTGAAATCAATCCCTTCCGGATGCTGTGGCCATCCCCTCACCACATATTCTCGAACTCTAGACAGTACTGGATCTTTACCGGTCCAAGTCTTTACTTGTTCTGCGGTCACAATTGCCGTGTCCGTGTCCTCCAACATCAAAACTCTGTCCTCTGGAGCTGCACGGATAGATGTACCTGGCAGTGGAAGACGGCTCAAGGCATCTGCGTTCCCATGGTACTTGCCGACCTTGTAAACGATGACATACTCATATGCCCTTAACGTCACTGCCCACCTCTGGATCTGGGGTGACACCATCTGTGGTACTACTTTCATTTCATTAAAAAGAGATAGAAGAGGTTTATGATCGGTGCATATGGTGAATTTCCTGCCATATATGTACTTGTGAAACCTCTGTAACCCAAACATTACTGCTAATCCCTCTTTAGCTAACTGGGAATAGTTTTTTTCCGCTGGTGTCAGAGTTCGAGACATAAACACTATTGGTCTTTCTGTTCCATCTTCCAAGCTGTGTGAAAGAACCGCCCCCACCCTGTAAGGTGAAGCATCACAAGAGAGAATGATGTCTTTCTCTGCATTGTAGTGAACCAGCACATCCGAGGACAGCATCAGTTTCTTGGACTGTTCAAATGAAACCCTCTGTTCCTCTCCCCGCTGCCACTGCGTCTCCTTGCACAGAAGTTTGTGAAGAGGTGCTAACACTGTTGACAAGTTTGGTAAAAATCTGTTATAATAGTTTAGCAGTCCCAGGTAAGCTTTTAACTCAGTCACATTGGTAGGAGCTGGGGCCTCCTGCAGTGCTTGTACCTTCTCTTTGATTGGATGGAGCCCGGTGGCGTCCACTCTGTGTCCCAGGAACACGGCCTCATTCCCCAGGAAAGTGCACTTACTCCTCTTGAGCCGTAACCCAGCCTTATCAATCTTTGTAGTACCTCTCTCAGAGTGCTCAGATGCTCCTGGTCGGTTCGTCCCGTCACCAGAATGACATCCAGATAGATTGAAACATGTGGGATCCCTTGCAGTACACCCTCGATAGTCCTCTGGAAAATAGCTGGACTAGATGAGACACCGAATGGTAAGCGGTTATAGGTAAACAAACCCTTGTGTGTATTTATGGTTACATACTTCTTGGATTCCTCATCTAGTGTAATCTGCAAGTATGCATGACTCATATCCAGCTTCGTGAATTTCTTCCCTCCAGCCAGGTTCACAAAGAGATCCTCTGTTTTGGGAATAGGATACTGTTCTAATTTAGACACCCTATTTACTGTCAATTTATAATCTCCACAGAGTCTTACCGAATTGTCCGGTTTTAAAACAGGTACAATGGGAGCTGCCCATTCTGAACATTTCATGGGTTCCAGAATGTTCTTTCTCAAAAGACGCTCAAGCTCAGCCTCTACCTTCAGTTTCATGGCATACGGCACAGGTCGTTGTTTAAAAAACCTTGGCAGTGCCTCCTTGCCTACATAAATCTTAGCTGGGGGGGCCATTAAATGTGCCAAGTTCTTCCTTGAACACGTTCTCATGTTCAATCAACACTTCTTGCAAAGACAATTGTTTGCCTCCCTCCATTTGATTTATTTCTCCCCAATCTAATTTAATTCTTGTATCCAGCCACGACCTAACAAGTTTGATCCAGAACCCGATACTACAACTACAGATAGCTGTTCCACGGTGTCTCTGTGTTGCACAGTTACAGTAGCTGTACCCAATGTCGCCACTCGCTCAGCGGTATATGTTTTAAGCTGCATAGAGCAAGACTTTAACTCTGGAACTTTTGCACGGTTCCACAATTTTGAGTACTCCTCCCTGTTCAATATGGTTACGCCGCATCCGGTATCCACCTCAAAGTTGACCTTAGAGTCATTTATTGTCAGTTGCAAAGTGATAGGATCCACTTTAGGAATGTTCTCTACCATACTATGCAGTATGAACATGTTGTCTTCTTTCTCAGCTTCTCCGCTGATGTGATGTGCTCCCTGTTTTTTCACTTATTTTCCCAGGTTTTGCTTTTCTCCCCCTTTTGGTTTGTATCCCTCCACGGTTGCTGTTGCCCTGCATGCACGTTTTATGTGTCCTTTTTTCCCACACTTGTGGCACTTTTCCTCCAGAAACCTGCATTCCCTCGCCAGGTGATCGCCATTGCATCTATAACATGCCTTTACATGCTCACGTTGTGGTTTCTGATGCAACTTTAACTTGTGCACAACCTGACTTCCAACTTGCTTTGTAGTAGCCCAGTCTGAACCTTGTATTTCTTTTACATCTCGGTTCGTTGTCTCTATGGCATGAGCAAGTTCCAATGCTTTTTCATATGTAAGCCCAGTCTCGGACAATAATCTCCTCTGCATTCGATCATCCATTATCCTGCAAACAAGCCTATCTCTCAGCATGTCTTTCAAGTTGTTCCCGTAATTGCAATCGTGTGCCAAATTTCTCAACACCGCTACATAATCCAATACAGTCTCTCCCGGTTTCCTGTTCCGTGAATTAAATTTGAAACGCTGTACAATCTCACTCGGTCTGGGATTGAAATGTTCCTTCAGCAAGGCCACTAATTCAGCAAATGTACTGTCTCCCGGCTTTGCAGGACTGCATAAGTTTCTCATTAAACTATACGTCTGACTTCCCACGGAAGTGAGCAAAATAGCTCTCCTTTTTCCGACATCATCTATATCATTTGCTTCAAAGAAATGCATCAGCACCTTGCAGTACTCATCCCAGGTCTGAGTCTGAACATCAAAAGCAGAGATCTTTCCTACCATAGCAGCCATGATCTGTTGATCCTCTATTCAGTGCTCTTTTTTTTTCTTCTTCAAGATGTGATCTGTTGACCCTCGTCGCCAATATGTGATATCCGAGTAGTAAGGTCTGAAACTGAGAGAAGCGAGTTCGTAGGCAGAAAACGCAACTGTTTATTACACGGCGTAGCAGAGAGACATAGCTCTTACAGGCTGCAAGCAAAACACAGTATTTCTAACTGCACAAGCCAAGATGGGGGATCCCCTCTGAGTTATACCCATAATGCAATGCCACATTACCATACTAACTGGTGTACCAGGACATTACCTTAAACACTGGTGAATATGATCACTTAATCTTTGGCTCCATCTGGTGGATAACTTAAACATTACATCCCAGATTACTATACGCCCCGCGGCAGAAATTCAGCAGTGCCCCACGAGGCTGCCGCGGGCGTTGTCAGCGCCAGCCTCGCGGGTCACGAGCCGGGCCGACCTCCGCTCATGGGGTGGTATTTAAAGGGGAGGTGCGGCCATGACCTGTACCGCCATTTTCTTTTTTTGGCCAACCTCCTTGTTGGCCCTCCGTGGTGTGGTCCTGGCCGCCATCGTGCAGCCCAACACCGCATCTTGGCACGTCCTGCTGCGATGTCACAACGCTGCCCTGGTGGCCTAGTTTGGGCCATCAGAAGCTCTGCAGAGTGCACAGCGGCCCTCCCCTTTATCTGAAGGGGAGGGGTGTTGAAATGCGGCAGCGCTCCGCAAAGCCTCCACTGACATCGCCTCGGTTACCGCCGCACCAGGAAGTGGAGCACCCAAGATTGCGATCCACTTCCTGTGCGGGGCGGTAAGCCAAATTTAGCGGCCGGGGCGGTACTTCCGCCTTAACTCGGTTACCGCCCCAAATAGGGCTTAACCAAATTTCACGCCCTTATTGTTTACTCCAAGGCTACTTCCCCTAAACAAGACTTCCTGACGTAATTGTCCTTAAACCCTTTGAAGAATAAGCTTTATCAACTGTCATCTTTCCATACTATAGCTAATAAATACCTCTACTATGTTTTATTACCCTAGCCCCTAAAGTTACACTTTAATCACTCATGGCTGACGTCGTTACTCTCATGTATTTCTTACACAAGCATTTGTCCCCGACTCCGCATTCTCTGACCTTATTCATCAGTCTATTATGTGGTACCTTATTGAAGGCCTTTTGGAAATCTAGATAAATTACATCTACTGCATTACCTTTGTCTAATCTCTCTGTTACCTCTTCAAAGAATTCAATGAGGTTGGTTAAGCAAGACTTCCCTTTTGAAACCCATGCTGACTATTCATTATTATATTTTTGGCTTCTAGATGTTCTTCTATTTTCCTTTAGTAGGGGTTTCCATTATTTTTCCTATCACAAAAGTTAAGCCGACTGGTCTATAGTTCCCTGGACATGTTCTATCTCCCTTCTTAAATATAGGTATTACATTAGCTATCCACCAGTCCTCTGTCACTACACCTTTTTCTAAAGAATTATTAAATATGTGTTATATGTCTGCTATCTCTTCCCTAGATTCTTTTGAAATGCATGGATGTAATCCATCCGGACCAGGGGTTTTATCCTCTTTGAATTTGATTTGTTTATTTAATATTCCTCCTCTTTTTATTTTAAATGCGGTTATATCATTTCCAATCTCCACTTCCGATGTCATGTCCACTTGATCTATCTCCGTGGTAAATACTGAAGCAAAGTCATTATTTAATATTTCTGCCATTTTGCTATCGCTGCCTGTGATTTTATCCTGACCATCTGTTAGTGGCACTATTCCCATTCTGACTTCCCTTTTTTTATTTATGTGCCTGTAGAATATTTGACTATTTTGTTTTATGTTCCTTGATAATTTAATTTCATAGTTCCTCTTTGCCTTCCTAATTATATTTTTTGACTTCTCTCCTAATCTCTTCGTATTCTCCCTTGTCATGCCTCTTTCCTTGCCTTCAAATTTTCCCTTATGTCTTTATTCATCCATGGTGTCTCATTAGTGTTTAGCTTGTTCTTGTTTTTTAGCGGAATATATTTTTCCTGGACTCAGTTGAACATCATTTTAAATGTTTCCCATTGCTGTTCTACATCATTGTTTGCCAATATTGTCGTCAATTTTATTTTTCCAAGTTCTATTCTCAGCCCCGCAAAATCGGCTTTTCTCCAATCTATTACCCTGGTCTTCGTTGTACTTATGTCCTTTTCAATTATCATCTTAAAGCATATTATATTATGGTCACTATTGCCTAGATGTTCCCCTACTTTTACTTCTCTTATCTGCTCTGGTTCATTCCCCATTACTAGATCCAGTAGCGAATCCTTCATGTTGGGTTTCTTACATACTAGTTTAGAAAGGAGTCCTGTGCACATTGTAGGAACTCCACTCCCTTATCCCCTTTACCTACCTCTTCTGGCCTAATAATTTTGGGGTAGTTGAAATCTCCCATGATTATTATTCTATGATTTTTACTCATTTCCCTAATTTGTTTGCATATTTCTTCCTCCACCTCCCTTCCACTGTTAGGTGGTCTGTAGACTTCCCCTATTATTGTGATTGATCCTTTATTATCTTTTATCTTTATCCACATGGATTCTATTTCTGTCTCACTGATAGCTGCATCGCTTTTTTCTACTGCCATTATGTTATCTCTAATGAGTACAGTTACTCCACTTCCCTTTTTCCCTCTCTATCTTTTCTAAATACTGTATGTTGTACCCTGCAATGTTTAATTCCCAGTCCTGATTTTTCTATAGCCATGTCTCAGTGTTCCCAACTATATCTGGTTCCTCGCCACATATTAGTGCCTTCAGTTCCCCTGTTTTATTATGGATACTGTGTGCATTATGGTACAGATAGTTTAACTCATTTTTAATATCAGTGCCTCTCACTTTATTTTTAACCATCTTTTTACACTTCTGTTCTCTAACTCTATTTATTCCCTGGCCATCTATGTCTTCCCTTAGTTTAGCCTTTCCTATGCTTTCCTTTCCTGTTTCGTTTATATTTAGGCTGGTTTCATTTCTTGTAGGTCCCTTGTTACGAATGCTTCATGCATAAAGAACCTTTAATTTTAACTTTTTACCATTGTTCTCATCTTTCACCTTATTCGCTAATGCACTATTACCGTTAAACTCTGTCCCTTCTTGTCGCACTCTCTTTATCTTTGCCCAACTCACTACACTGCTCAGTTGCCTTGACTTTTCTTTGTAGATTTCTAAATTTCCCCTCACCTGAGCACCACCGCCCCCCCGCCTTTTTAGTTTAAAGCCCTATCTACAGCCCAAGTTATTTGATTCACCAGGACACTGGCCCCAGCCTGTTTTAAGTGGAGCCCATCCCAACAGAACAGCTCTTTCTTTCCCCAGTACTGGTACCAGTGCCCCATAAATCGAAACCCCTTCCTCTTGCACCACACTTTCAGCCACGCAGTTAACTCTCTGATCTGCTTGTCCCTATGCCAATTGGCTCAGATATTATTACCTTTGGAAAAAATGTGTTTTAATTTGGACCCTAGCTCCTCAAACTCTCAGCAGAACCTCATTCCTAGTTCTACCTATGTCGTTTGTTCCTACATGGATCATGACAACTGGATCCTCTCCCTCCCACTTCAAATTCTTCTCCAGTCACGAGGCAATATCCTTAACCCTGGCACTGGGCAGGCAACACAGCCTTTGCAACTCCCGGTCCCAGCTGCAGAGAACAGTATCTGTCCCCTACCACTACAACATTTCTTTTCATTCCCCCCACTTGAATGGCCTCCTGTACCACGGTGCCGTGGTCAGTTTGCTCATCCAACCTGCAGACTTTGCCCTCATCCACACAGGCAGCAAGAACCTCATTCCTGTTGGATAAGGTCAAAGGCTGAGGCTCCTCCAGCACTGCACCTGGGATTCCCTTACCTGCCTGAGTTGCAGTCATACCATCCTGCCCCTGACCACTAACCAGACCTGTACCACTACCTAACCTAAGGAGCGTTACTGCCTCCTGGATCAAAGTGTCCAGGTAACTCTTCCCCCACCTCCCTGATGCCATGCAATGTCTGCACCTCAGACTCCAGCTCAACAACTCTGAGCTGAAGTTCTTCAAGATGCAGATGCTTACTACAGATATAGTTGTCCAGGATCGCGATGCTTTCCACAAACTCCCACCTTGTTTTAGTTATTTAATTAATTAATGTTTATGTATTTAATTAACTTAGCATATAGTTTAGTTTTTAACTAATTCCTAGATCTAGTTTAAATTATAGGTAGGTGAAATTAAATATTTACCTATAACACGGCAGTATCTTCTTCCTTGGTGAAGACAGATGCAAACTATTTATTCAGCACCTCAACCATACTCTCTGCCTCTATGCGTAGGTCACCTTTTTGGTCCCTAATCCGCCCCACCCCTCCTCTTACTACCCGTTTACTATTTATATGCCTATAGAAGACTTTTGGATTACCTTTTATGTTAGCTGCCATTCTATTCTCATACCCTCTCTTTGGCCCTCTTATTTTATTTTTCACTTCTCCTCTGAACTTTCTCTATTTAGCCTGATTCTCAGATGTATTCTCGACCTGACATATGTCATATGCTGTGGCGGAGCCACAAGGGGGACTCTGATCTAATGTACATAATTATCTTTAACAAATTATTAGCTACAGAATGAATCTGTATCTTGGTTCATATCATTGCATGTACATAGATCGGTCCCTTTAAGAATGAGACCAAATGCGATGACATCATCACATTGATCACGTGATCCTCCAGCGGCGGGAAAACGTGATGATGTCATGACGTCAGGCTGGGGAGCTGCCCTAGCCAGTCCTCGTGGAACCAGCAAAGAGTACAGACCTGTAATGTAGTTCTCCTGTGTTTTTGTTTTAAACTCTGTTGATTAGTATTAAACATCGTTTGTTTGATAGACTGACTCGACCTCAGTCCTTTAGTTAGGAATCTAGCCATTCCTACAGTGGTGACCCCGAATTTTCATGAACAATTTTCGCGGAAGAAGCGAAGCGCGACGAAACATGGAAGCGAACTCCATGGCTTTGAAACTCCCACAGTTTTGGGAACAACAGGCGGCCTCCTGGTTCGTCCAAGCAGAAGCACAATTCGATCTCCGGAACATCGTTGCGGATCAGACCCGTTACCTTTACGTGGTCTCCGCACTCGACAGCTCCACGGCCTCACGGATCATCAGCCTGCTCGAAAACCGCCCGGTTGAAAGCAAGTATAATACTCTTAAAGCGCGGTTAATACAGGTCTTCGGGCTCATGAAGGCGGAGCGTGCCCGCCGGCTACTCGCTTTGCCCAGGCTTGGCGATTCCAAGCCATCTGAGTTAATGAGCCAGATGCTCACGCTCCTTGGCTCAGAACCACAACGTTTCCTCTTTCGGGAGTTATTCCTGAGTCAACTACCCGAGCAGGTTCAGGCTGCCCTCGCCAGATCGGAAGCCACAGATTGCGCAGCACTTGCTGCAGAAGCAGATACGATTTATGCGGTCACGCAGCAAACCTGCGCCGCCACGAGGCACCCCTCCCCCGCGAACGCCGCCGCGACGCCTCCATCCCCCGGCTTGTGTTTTTACCACGCCCGTTTCAGCGTGAAAGCCAGAGGCTGCCGCCCTCCCTGCAGTTTCGCGCCTAATAAAAACCACCGACATCAACACCAGCAGCAACTCCAGAAAAGGAGGGCCGAGTCTGAGGGACGTTCCGCGGCCGCGATGGCGATTGGAAATTCTGGGAAGCTCCTCTACATTACAGATTCCCTCTCGGGCCAGCGCTTTTTATGCGACACCGGGGCGCAGTGTAGCATCCTTCCTGCCTCAGCACTCGGTATTCAGTCTGGGATGCACGGCCTCTCCCTCGTGGCAGCTAATGGCGGGGCCATTCGTTCCTTTGGCAAACGGCGGGTCCAGGTGTGCTTCGGCGGGCAACGGTTTCAGTGGGAATTTATTACAGCCAAGGTTTCGCAAGCCATCCTCGGCACGGATTTCTTATGCGCCAACAGCTTCTTGGTGGATGTAAGAAATAGTTGATTGGTCAACACGGCCGCCTTCCACTCCATCCCTTGCTTCCGCAGTTCCGCAACGTCGCCCGTTGTCGTCGCCGGACGAGTTCACTCACCTATTAGGTGAATTCCCGGAGCTGACCAAGCCCACTTTCTCCTCCTCGGCCACTAAGCATGGTGTCGAACACCACATTACTACGACTGGCTCTCCGGTTTACGCGCGAGCTCGGCGCATGGAACCCGGCAAGTTCGCGGCTGCGAAGGCAGAGTTTGCCATGATGGAACGGCTGGGGATTATTCGCCGGTCGAATAGCCCCTGCTCCTCGCCTCTCCACATTGTCCCGAAGCCCGGCGGTGGATGGCGGCCATGCGGGGACTACCGACACCTTAATGACGCCACTACTCCCGATCGGTACCCGATCCTGCATATATAGGATTTCTCCGCCCATTTGGCGGGAAACTCAATCTTCTCCAAGGTCGACCTTGTCCGTGGCTACCACCAAGTTCCCGTACACCCGCAGGATGTCCAGAAAACGGCTGTCATCACTCCCTTTGGACTGTTCGAGTTTCTACGGATGCCATTTGGGCTCAAGAACGCCGCACAGGCTTTTCAACGACTAATGGACTCGGTCCTGTGGGATCTTCCCTTTTTATTTGTCTACCTTGACGACATCCTGATAGCCAGCTCTACCAAAGAGGAACACGTCTGCCATGTCCGCACACTCTTTCGGCGCCTCAGCCAACATGGCCTCATAATCAACCCGGCCAAGTGTCAGTTCGGCCTACAACAGATTGACTTCTTGGGCCACCGCATTACTTCGGAGGGCGCAATTCCGCTGCAGTCAAAGGTCGAAGCAATTACGGCATTCCCAAGGCCGCAGTCCACCAAGGCTCTTCAAGAATTCCTGGGCATGGTGAATTTCTACCACTGCTTTGTGCCCAAGGCAGCACGACTCATGCAGCCCCTCTACGAGGCCCTCAAAGGCAAGGCCGGAAAGGATACAATAGCCTGGACGGTCGAAATGGACAACGCTTTCGACAACACAAAAACCGCTCTAGCCAATGCAACTATGTTGGCGCACCCTCTGCCAGCTGGCACCATCGCCCTTACCACCGACGATTCCGACTATGCCATAGGCGCTGTGCAGGAACAGTGGGTCAACGGGATGTGGCAACCACTGGCATTTTTCAGCCGCCAACTCTGGCGCAACGAACGCAAATACAGCACTTTCGACTGGGAGTTGCTGGCGCTGTTCCTGGCTATCCGCCATTTCCGTTTTTTGTTAGAAGGACGTCCCTTCACTGCGTTTGTAGATCACAAACCACTGACCTTCGCCATGGCCAAGATCATCGAACCGTGGTCGGCTCGACAGCAGCGACAGCTAACTTTCATTTCAGAATTCACAACAGACGTCCAACACGTAGCTGGCAAGGACAGCTTGGTAGCTGATTGCCTTTCTCGCACGACTGTACAGGCGGTCCAGCTGGGCATCGATTATGCCCTCATGGCTACCGATCAGTCATCCGACCCTGAAACACAGGCGTATCGCACCGACACCTCTAGCCTCCAACCGACCGATGTGCAATTCCACGCTGCAGGCACCTTGTTACTCTGCGATATCTCCATGGGAGATCCCCGCCTGATCGTTCCAGTCGTCTGGCGCCGTAAAGTTTTCGACGCCATACATGGGCTTTCGCATCCTGGCGTGAAGGCATCTCAAAAATTAATGTCGGCTAAGTTCGTCTGGAGAGGAATGCGTAAGGATATCCGCGACTGGGCTAACACCTGCGTCGTCTGTCAAATGTCTAAGGTGCAACGTCACGTTAAGGCCCCATTGGCCACGTTCGCAGTACCAGAACGTCGATTCGACCATGTCAACGTGGACCTCGTCGGGCTGCATCCACCATCGCAGGGGTTCACACACATCCTCACCATGGTCGATCGTACTACTAGATGGCCAGAGGCAGTTCCTCTGGCGTCTACTACATCCGCTGATGTCGCCAGAGCATTCCTCTCCTCATGGGTCGCACGTTTCGGCGTGCCGGCAGACATTTCTTCAGACCGCGGCCCACAGTTCTCTTCCAAGCTCTGGAATGCTGTGGCCCAGGGTCTCAGCACCAAGCTTCACCGCACCACGGCCTATCACCCGCAAGCAAACGGTTTGTGCGAATGTTTCCACAGATCGTGAAAGGCATCGCTGAGGGCCAGCCTCCAAGGCGCCGGATGGGTGGATAAGCTTCCGTGGGTCATGTTGGGTCTCCGCACGGCACCCAAAGAGGACCTGCAATCATCCGCCGCGGAGATCGTGTACGGCCAGCCACTCCTCGTACCGGGAGATTTCCTGCCACTTCCAACTGAGCCGTGGTCCACAGCCGAACAACTCAGCAGCTACCGGGAAACAGCCAGGGCTTTTGCGCCTATCCCAACTTCGCATCACGGCCTTCCATCTTCACACGTACCAGCGGCGCTAAAGAATGCTGAATTTGTATTCATTCGTCATGATGCCCATAGGGATCCGCTCAAGGCCCTTACACAGGCCTTTTTTGCGTACTGGAGACAGGCGACAAGAGTTTCTCTGTAGACATCGGTGGTAAACCCGACCACATATCCATTGACCGTCTCAAACCGGCACACCTGGACATCGACCGGCCAGTAGAGACTGCACAGCCACCACGACGTGGTCGACCTCCCGCTGCATCCACGCCAGACCGAAGGCTTCCATCCGCCAGCCCGCCCAATGTTCAACAACGTCTACTCCAAGAATACAGGAGTCGCTCTGACAGACTTGTCAGACCTCCTAGTCGATTGACTTTTACTGTTAAAGACAATTCTGGGGGGGCGCATGTGGTGGAGCCACCAGGGGGACTCTGATCTAATGTACATAATTATCTTTAGCAAATTATTAGCTACAGAATGAATCTGTATCTTTGTTCATATCATTGCATGTACATAGCGCGGTCCCTTTAAGAATGAGACCAAATGCGATGACGTCATCACGTTGATCACGTGATCCTCCAGCGGCGGGAAAACGTGATGACGTCAGGCTGGGGAGCCACCCTAGCCAGTCCTCGTGGAGCCAGCAAAGAGTACAGACCTGTAATGTAGTTCTTCTGTGTTTTCGTTTTAAACCCTGTTGATTAGTATTAAACATCGTTTGTTTGATAGACTGACTCGACATCAGTCCTTTAGTTAGGAATCTAGCCATTCCTACAATGCGCTGTTTTTCTACTTCATCTTACTCTCTATCTCTTTCATCATCCAGGGAGCTCTGACTTTAGTTGCCCCACCTTTCCCCCTAATGGGAATGTACCTCGACTGTACCCTATTTCCTCTTTAAAGGCAGCCCATTGTTCCATTACAGGTAAAAGCCTGTTAATCTTTGATTCCCATTTACCCGGGCCAGATCCATTCTCGACCCACTGAAATTTGCCTTCCTCCAATTAAGTACTTTTACTCTAGATTGCTCCCTGTCCTTTTCCATCACTATTCAATTCAATTCAAATCGCTTTATTGGCATGACAAGTTACATCTTATGTTGCCAAATCTAAAGCTTATGATACTATGATCACTGTTCCCTAAATGTTCCCCTACTGACACTTGCTCCACTTGATCCACCTCATTCCCCAGAACCAGATCCAGCAATGCCTCCTTCCTCGTTGGGCCGAAAACATACTGATCAAGAAAGCTCTCCTGAACACATTTCAGAAATTCTTCCACCTCTCTGCCCTTTACACTATTACTATCCCAGTCTATATTAGGATAGTTGAAGTCCCCCATTATCACGACAGTCCCCCAATATCATTATCTTGAACTGCTGCAGTCCATGTGGATTATACTTTGTCGTAGTGGTTTGGTATAACTCAGTGGCTTGCTCGGCCATTTCAGAGGGAAGATAAGAGTTATAGACCAGACCAGGTAAGGATGGCAGACTTCTTTCACTAAACAATTACTTATTCTTGCTAAAGAATGACAAGCAAAATAAAGGAAAAGAAAATCCATATGAGCCGTCAACCAAGTGATAGAGTAGCCCAGGACCAGACCGCGCTGTTTGGTTAATGAAGTGGAAGTGGTATTGCATGAGGTTCTTGTAAGGATTTGACACAACATGGCACCATCCCCATCAGTCAGTATTGCAGCATGTCTTGAAGGAGGTGGGGGGGCAGGTTTGGGACCAGAGCTAACCATTACTGTCACTGGATGAGCCAGCCTTGTGCTGCAATGATAGCTGCAGGTGACCTTACAGCAGATGGCATCTGGTTGTCTGCCGACTTATAACCTGTGAAGACAATGCCACATGGCCATCGCTAAGTAGATATGCCAGGGATGTTTCTCACTCTGGCATACTTTCTTTTATGAGGTACAGCACACTGTGATTGGCATGCCTCGGAAGGTCCATACAGATAGATGGTGCAGAAATGTTCTGAAGGTTGTTCACTGAATCTCCTTAGTCCCTTAAACGTTATTTCCATTTACAGCTGATCTCCTCGCAACCATTATGTTATCGTTTAGTGTGTTGCATACACAAACATCAGAAAATGGTGTGCAGGACAAAGTGATGGCATCCCCATTATTTTAATATATCACAGCTTCCTGCCCCCCAAACTTTTCACTTTGGAAAAATGCACACACAGCTATAACTCAGTGACAATCTGACAGAATGGATCTCTGCTGATTTCCCAAGCCATTATGCCCATGGCTTAATGGAGACTAAAGTCAGCCTCATTAGCTACTCTTGCTGTGAAAATGTAGCCCTGTAGTCTCAAATATGACTGTTCTGAGCTAGGTTGGAATAATCCATTCAGCCATGTGGTCGCCTCTGAACAGCCAAGCATTTTAGGTCTTGAACTGGCATCTGCATGCAGAGATAATCCAGCCAGCAATTACTGATGGAATATGAACGTCTTTGATAATGTAAGCAATGGATGCAGTTACTGGAACACAGCACATTTTATAACAAGGTGAATAAACCATTAAAACTGATTAAAACAGCATTTTACTTAATGCTGTGGTCAATGCAAAGTTATACTAAGGTCCGAGAATAAAATGTTGTGTAAGCCATTGTTGGAGTCGCTAGAAATCAACAGGCTCTGAGACTTTTGTTGCAGCAAAGGCAAAACGCGTGTTACTTTATTCACTCTCCATGAGGACTGAGGTTCTCAGCCTCGTTGCAGGGCTATGACGTCATCACGCTACCGACGCATGACGCCATCACGCTACCGACGCTCTTAAAGGGACCCTGCCCTGATAACCCAACCAAGTATGTACATATAACAACATTGGCTATACATAGTGAATTGTGTTATTGTCCCTATGTGGTCTCTGCCACATACGTCCCCCCAGAATTCACTAGCACTGGCAATGTCAGTCGTTGGGGGGGCCGGATCACAAGGTCGGAACGGCTCCTCAATTCCGGGGTGGGGACCGGGGGGTTCGTCGGAGGGACCTCGGGCGTTCGGTGGTGGACTGAGAGTGCAGAAACCAGAGGTCGGCCCCGCCTCGGGGGCTGTGCCAACTCAACGGGTCGGTCCAGATCCAGGTGGGCCGGCTTAAGACGGTCCACGGAAATGCAGTCCGGCTTACCGCCGACATCCACTACGAAGGTCTTGTTCCCGGTTTCCAGGACGCGGAATGGTCCATCATAGGGTGGCTTAAGAGGTTCCCGGTGGGCATCGTGGCGGACGAAAACGTACTTCGCCGCACGAAGGTCAAGCGGGACGTGGGACTGTGGGAGGCCGTGCTGCGATGTGGGCACCGGCGCGAAAACCTTGGCGTTGTCCAGAAGGTCGGACCGCTGACGGGCTGCGGACCAAGGTTCCGTTGCGTTGGGGACGAAATCCCCGGGAAGCCGCAGCGGCTGTCCGTAGATGAGCTCGGCGGACGAGGACTGGAGGTCCTCCTTGGGGGCAGTCCTGAGTCCCAGCATGACCCACAGGAGTCTGTCGATCAAACTGTCGTCCCGGAGGCTGGCCCGGAGCGCGGCCTTCATGGAGCGATGAAACCATTCGCACAGTCTGTTAGCCTGAGGGTGGTATGCTGTGGTGCGGTGGAGTCTCAACCCGAGGCCTCGGGCGACAGCGTTCCAGAGCTCCGAGGTGAACTGGGGCCCCCGGTCGGAGGAAATGTCAGATGGGGCGCCGAACCGGGCGACCCAAGTGCTGATGAACGCCCGAGCCACATCGGTGGACGTCGTTGAAGACAGCGGGACGGCTTCCGGCCATCGGGTGGTTCTGTCGACCATTGTGAGGAGGTGGGTGAACCCGCGGGAGGGTGGCAGGGGCCCCACCAGGTCCACATTAACATGGTCGAACCGCCTCTCGGGCACTGTGAAAGGTGCCAATGGGGCCTTAGTATGGCGATGCACTTTCGAGCGTTGGCATACCACGCAGGTGCTGGCCCAGTCGCGAACGTCCTTCCTGAGCCCGTGCCAGACGAACTTAGCCGCCACCAGCTTCTGTGACGGCTTCCTGCCCGGGTGGGAAAGATTATGGACGGCGTCAAAAACTTGCCGTCTCCACCCGTTGGGCACGACGGGACGTGGCTGCCCAACGGAGACGTCGCACAGGGGTGTGGTGCCGGCATCGTCAAATGCGACGTCCGCTAGTTAAAGGCCCGTGACCGCCGTCCTGTAGGCCTGGACGTCCGGGTCGGAGGCCTGGTCGGTCGCCATGCGGGTGTAGTCGATGCCGAGATGTACGGCGCTGGCGACGGCTCGGGAGAGACAGTTGGCAACGCGGTTGTCTTTCCCAGCCACATGCTGGATGTCCGTTGTAAACTCTGAGATGAAGGCCAGCTGGCGTTGCTGACGGGCCGACCGCGGCTCGGAAGCTTTGGCCATGGTTAAGGTCAACGGTTTGTGGTCCACGAACGCTGTGAACGGGCGAGCCTCCAGTAGGAAATGGAAGTGTTGGACGGCGAGGTAGAGGCCGATAAGCTTGCGATCGAAGATGCTGTACTTCCGCTCGTTGGGGCAGAGCTGCCAGGTGCCATTGACCCACTGTTCGTGGACGGCGCCTACCGCATAGTCCGAGGCGTCGGTGGTGAGAGCGATCGGCGCATCAGGTAACGGATGCGCCAGCATGGTCGCGTTAGCCAGGGCCCTTTTCGTGTCCATGAAAAAATTGACCATCTCCTCGGACCAGTCGATGGCGAGCTTGTCGGGCTTGCCTTTGAGGGCCTCGTAAAGGGGCCGCATAAGCTGGGCTGCTCGGGGGATGAAGCAATGGTAAAAGTTCACCATGCCCAAAAACTCCTGCAGGGCCTTCACGGTGAGGGGTTGCGGAAGTCCATCACGGCCTCCACTTTCGACGGCAGTGGCACTGCCCCGTCCTTCGTAATGCGGTGCCCGAGAAAGTCGATAGAGGACAGCCCGAACTGGTGCTTGGCCGGGTTGACGATTAGGCCGTGCTGGCTGAGGTGTTGGAAGAGAGTCCGAAGGTGCGACACATGCTCCATCCTGGAGGCGCTGGCGATGAGGATGTCGTCCAGGTATATGAACAGGAATGTCAGGTCCCGTAACACTGTGTCCATTAGGCGTTGAAAAGCCTGGGCAGCATTTTTGAGGCCAAATCGCATGCGGAGGAATTCGAACAGCCCGAATGGGGTGATCACCGTGGGTTTCGGGACGTCCTGTGGCCGGACAGGGAACTGGTGGTAACCCCGGACGAGGTCCACTTTCGAGAACACCACTTTCCCGGCCAGGCGGGTGGAAAAGTCCTGGATGTGTGGACTCAGGTAGCGGTCGGGGGTCGTAGCGTCGTTGAGGCGCTGGTAATCGCCGCACGAGCGCCACCCACCGCCTGGTTTCGGAGCGATGTGAAGGGGCGAGGCCCACGGACTGTTCGACCAGCGGATGAGGCCGAGGCGCTCCATGGTGTCGAACTCGGCTTTAGCAATGGCGAGTTTCCCCGGGTCGAGGCGCCGAGCGCGGGCGTAGACGAACGGACCGGTGGTCGAGATGTGGTGTTCTACCCCGTGTTTGGTGGTGGCGGACGAGAACGTGGGCTTCGTGAGGTCCGGGAACTCGGCGAGGAGGCGGGAAAACTCGTCGGAGGCCGAGTGTGCGCTGGACAACTTTGTCGTGCTGGACCCGCTGAGGGAACATGGGAGCGAGCTGAAAGCCTCATCGTTGATGAGACATCGGTTCTTGACATCCACCAAAAGGCCATTGGCGCAGAGGAAGTCAGCGCCGAGAAGGGGGTGGACACTTTTGCCGTGACAAAGTCCCAGGTGAACCGCTGCCCGCCAAAACAAAGCGCCACGCTCCATTTCCCGAAGGTGCGGATGGAACTGCCGTTGGCAGCTTCGAGGACGGGGCCGTGTTTCCCCCCTTGCATGTGGGCAGGACGCTCACCTGGGCACACGTGTCACAAAGAAAATGATGTCCGGAGTCGGTGTCCGTAATAAATAACAAACTGCCTGAACGGCCGACAGCCATAGCAGCCGACGAGTGGTCTTTCATTTGTTTCGACGCGGGAAAACTGCACGGGGGCCGGCACTTCCTGGCTTTGGGCCGAACTGTGCGTGGTCGAAGCAGAGGCTTGGGGGCTGCCGCCGTTGGGCTGTATCGGTGGGGGCAGGGCTCCGTGTGGCCGCGCAGTACTGTTGCCCGGCGGAGAAAAATTTGTCGGCCTCCTTGGCCAGGTCGCGGAAATCGGTAATGGAAGAGTTGGCTAAAGCCGACCGTACCTGACCTGGCAGCTGTTGAAGGAACAGTTCCTTGAAGAAGAAGCACGGCCTGTGTGTGCCCAGGAGGGCCAGCATGTGGTCCATCAGCTCCGAGGGCTTGGAGTTGCCAAGCCTGGGTAGAGAGAGAAGCCGGCGCGCGCGCTTGGCTTCGGTGAGTCCAAAAGTTTCTAAGAGGTGCGTTTTCAGCGTTTCAAATTTGTTGAGCTCCGGGGGATTCTCGAGCAGGCTCATGACTCTGGCCACGGTGGAGCTGCCGAGAGCAGAGACGACATAGTAGTACCTCGTGTCGTCCGCGGTGATGCCCCGGAATGCAAATTGAGCCTCGGCCTGGGCGAACCAAGCGACAGCCTGTCGTTCCCAAAACTCGGGTAATTTGATGGAAACAGCGTTCGTCGCCATTTCGGATGCGGTCTTTGGAATTGTCCAAAAGAACAGCGGGGTCATCAATGTTGGAGTCGCTAGAAATCAACAGGCTCTGAGACTTTTGTTGCAGCAAAGGCAAAACGTGTGTTACTTTATTCACTCTCCATGAGGACTGAGGTTCTCAGCCTCGTTGCAGGGCTATGACGTCATCACGCTACCGACGCTCTTAAAGGGACCCTGCCCCGATAACCCAACCAAGTACGTACATATAACAACATTGGCTATACATAGTGAATTGTGTTATTGTCCCTATGTGGTCTCCGCCACACCATCATCTTTGAGACTAATTAATGCCATTCTAGAGTTTTACAATTACTCACTTCTTTAAGAAAGAAACAGTAACTATTGTACTAATTTACCGTGACTGAAGGCAATTACAGTACTATAAAATTCAGCTGAAATTAACTACCAATAATGTTGACAGTGCGAATAGTGACGCTGAGCTGGGGTATGTTTCTTCTTCTTCTCTCTTCTTAGGCAGTCCCTCGGAACCGAGGATGACTTGCTTCCACATTAAAAATTAATTCCTCAGGCGACTGATGAGTCCAATGCGGGACCTACAGTCTCTGTCACAGGTGGGGCAGATGGTCATTGAAGTGGCGGGTGGGTGGGATGCTTGGGTTGACCTGCGCTCCTTCCGCTGTTTGCGCTTGACTTCCAGTATGTTTGCCCTCCAGTTCTCCACCTAAGTACTCATTCATCATATATCAGCATTTACAGTGAGCCACGGCAGGCAATTTGATCCTGGGGGTCAGATCCAATCCTATACTCACCTGACGTACAAACACGCGCACTTGCAGCAGGGGTCACTGGATAGCGATCAGGGTGAGAACACTGACTAACTTTCCCCTCCTTAACTCAAGGATGCACAGAACAGACATGGGACCCCAGCTGAGCTCAGCTAACTCAACACAAAGCAGCAATCATTTGTGAGGCCTTTGTGATCTGACTGGATCAGTTTCTCACTGTCTTAGCCAGCTGAACCATCCTTCAGCTTCTCACTGTCTTAACCAGCTGAATCATCCTTCAGCTTCTCACTGTCTTAACCAGCTGAACCATCCTTCAGCTTCTCACTGTCTTAACCAGCTGAACCATCCTTCAGCTTCTCACTATCTTAACCAGCTGAATCATCCTTCAGCTTCTCACTGTCTTAACCAGCTGAACCATCCTTCAGCTTCTCACTGTCTTAACCAGCTGAACCATCCTTCAGCTTCTCACTGTCTTAACCAGCTGAACCATCCTTCAGCTTCTCACTGTCTTAACCAGCTGAACCATCCTTCAGCTTCTCACTGTCTTAACCAACTGAACCATCCTTCAGCTTCTCACTGTCTTAACCAGCTGAAC
The DNA here is from genome assembly GCF_052327205.1 of Somniosus microcephalus. Taxonomy (NCBI): domain Eukaryota; kingdom Metazoa; phylum Chordata; class Chondrichthyes; order Squaliformes; family Somniosidae; genus Somniosus; species Somniosus microcephalus. Next base: position 210,285,137 of record NC_140990.1, on the reverse strand, counting down.
CATTGGGGAAGTTTCAGTATGTGTTTAGGTGCTGAATGCCAAATGCAGCTTTCAATCAATAAATACTTTTTTTAAATAATTGTATATATCTAGTAATGAATATAAAGAAAGACATAAAGAATGGGCCGTCTCAGAGGTTCATGCACATAAGGGATAGTTGGACAATATTAGAATAAACAATCTCAATAATAATTTCATTAGCTTAGACTTCTCATTGCCAAGGTCGGAGCATTGGCAAGAGATTTATCAGGAAAAAAATGAGACAGATTGGACACCTAGTGAGTTGATAGAACTGCATGTATTTACTTTTCACAGGCGTGGAAATGGTTTATTCAAGAATTGGGATATCTGCTGTTTGCTATTTTGTGATGATTTCTAAAATGAAAGGAGAAAAATCAATGCCTTATTCGGTTGTTAGTGTTTTTCTGTATTATATATTTTACTTATGGAGTGTGTAATGTCCGTGTGTAATTGAGACACGGACTGCAGAAATTGGTTATAACAGGTGTTTACTGAATGGAGACAAAACTGGAACTACTATACAAAGTTACTGCACAGGCTTATATACAGGGGTGGTCACTACTGGTACTGCAGTATACAGGGGCTGCAGAATATAGTTCCTTCTTCAAGGTACATACACTACAATTCCTCCCCTTTTAGCTAAACAGTACATAATATTCGATTAATAATTAAATAACATATTTACAATTACAGTTGCTATATACATTAGCTGAAGTTAATCAATTATAAATTCAGTCTTTGAGGAGGCTTCCTGATTCTGTCCAGATAACGCCTCTTTGGGGTAGCAGGTTCTTCTGGCAAAGTTGATTCGGGATCAACGTCGTTGTTTGCTTCGTCTGCTTCCAATATCACCGATTCTGAGGTAGATGCAATTGGCACTTCGGTTTCATCACCAGGTGTATAGGATCGTGGTATAGATTTGATGTTTTCCAGTGACTCTAGAATCTGGTCAGCATGGCGTCTTACAATGCTCTCTCCAACGTCCACGGTGTAAGAGTCATGAACGTTTAAGAAAGAAAATACTTTAAAATACTGGTTAAATAGTATAATACAGTTAATTTACCTGACTGACTTATTGTATTGAGAAACCCCCTATTTTCTTGTTCCAGTAGTATAGTCTGAGACACCCCCTTTATTCTTGCTACAATGGTACTGTAGGAGTCTACGGAGTCCTAACAAAATATACTGAACTCGGAGAGGTTCAACAGAAAAGGTTTAATTGTTGAGACCGCATGTTGAACACAAAAATGGCGTCAGAGATTACACCAAGACCGACTGTCTTTCATCAGTCCACAGCTTAGACTGCCCCTCCCCCGCTCTGGGCTTAACTATGTTGCAGATCGAGTTTCTTAAAGGTGTGATCCTTCTTAAAGGCATGACGCCTGATTTATAGTCTACGGACCGAAAAGCGGATTGTCTCCTTTCTGTGATCGGTACGCCACACAGCTCCCCCCAGAATCCGCTAGTAGGGAGTGTACGAACCGGCGTGGCAGCTTGATGGCACGGCCGGAACGGCTCTTGGCGGTTGGTGTCGGGAGCGGGGCGGTCGGACGCGTCGGGCTCTTAGGCGGTCTGCCCCACGGTGGGGGTTGGCCCACTTGAACGGGTTCGTCGGGCTCTAGGTGCACCAGCTTGAGCCGGTCGACCGACACCTTGTCAGTTCTGCCGCCCACTTGGAGGAGGAAGAACTTGTTCCCCGTCTGGAGTACCTTGTAGGGTCCATCGTATGGGGGCCGTAGAGGTCCTCGGTGGGCGTCATGGCGCACGAAAACAAATTTGGCCATGTGCAGGCTAGGTGGTACGCGGGTTGCTGGTTCGCCGTGCCGGCCGGTGGGTACCGGAGCGAACTGTTGTGCTCGGTTGGCGAAAGCGCGGCGTTGCTGGTCAGCCGACCAGGGGGCTGTGGTGGTGGGCAGGAACTCTCCGGGTACGCGCAGCGGCTGGCCGTACACGAGTTCCGCCGCCGAGGCTTGCAGGTCTTCCTTGACCGCGGAGCGTAGGCCAAGTAGCACCCACGGGAGGTGGTCGATCCAAGCCTCGTCCTCGAGGCTGGCGCGGAGGGACGCCTTCATGGACCTGTGGAATCGCTAGCACAGTCCGTTGGCTTGGGGGTGGTAAGCCGTGGTGCGGTGAACGGCCACCCCGAGGTTTCGGGCGATGGCGGCCCACAGATCAGAGGTGAACTGCGGGCCTCTATCCGACGTCATGTCGGAGGGGACGCCGAACCGAGCAACCCAAGTCCCGATGAACGCCCTCGCGATGACGGCGGTGGTGGTGGACGTCAGTGGAATGGCCTCGGGCCAGCGGGTGGCATGGTCCACGATTGTCAGCAGGTGCGTGTGACCTTGTGATGGCGGCAGGGGGCCAAAGAGGTCGATGTGGACGTGGTCAAACCTTCTTTCTGGCACGGTGAACTCCTCGAGTGGGGCTTTGACGTGCTGGTGGATTTTGGCATGCTGGCAAGCTATGCAGGATCTGGACCAGACGCGCACATCTTTGCGCAGGCTGCGCCAGACAAATCGGTTGGCCACCAGTCTAATGGACGCACGGGTGCCGGGGTGTGAGAGGCCGTGGACGATGTCGAACACCCGTTTTCGCCAGGACGCCGGGACTACGGGGCGGGGTTGTGCCAAGGAGGTGTCGCATTTGACTGTGACGGCGGACGGGCCGCAGGCGACGTCGGTCAATCGCAGCCCTGGGAGGGTTGTGGGTGCGGAGAGCAGATCGGGGTCGGTGCGTTGCTCCGCTGCCAGTTGAATATAGTCCACTGCCAGGTGGGTGCCGTGGACGGCGGGGCGGGATAGGCAGTCGGCCACCACGTTGTCTCGACCGGAGACGTGCCGGATGTCCGTGGTGAATTCGGACACCGCGGCGAGCTGGCGTTGTTGCCTGGCTGACGACGGGTCCGCAGATTTTGCCATCGCGAATGTCAGGGGTTTGTGGTCGACAAACGCGGTGAAGGGGCGGCCCTCCAGAAGAAATCTAAAATGGCGGACTGCCAGGTACAGTGCGAGGAGCTCGCGGTCAAAGGCGCTGTGTTTGGCCTCCGGGGGGCGCAGTTGGCGGCTGAAAAAGGCCAGCGGTTGCCAGGCCCCGTCGACCCACTGTTCGTACATGGCGCCGACCGCGTGGTCGGAGGCGTCCGTGGTGAGGGCCACCCTGGCGTTGGGCTGTGGGTGAGCGAGCATGGTGGCGTCGGCGAGCGCCTTTTTGGTCGAGTCGAAAGCGGTCAACATGTCCGCCGACCACTCGATCGCCATTCTGTCTTTCTTACCACGGAGGGCTTCGTATAGGGGCCGCATGAGGGAGGCCGCTCCGGGAATGAAGCGGTTGTAAAAGTTGATCATCCCCAAGAACTCCTGGAGGCCTTTGATGGTGGTAGGCCGGGGGAACTGCTGGACGGCTTGCACCTTGGCGGGCAGGGGAATGGCTCCGTCCTGCGTGATGTGGTGGCCGAGGAATTCGATCCTGCTGAGTCCAAATTGGCACTTGGCTGGTCTGATGATGAGCCCGTGCTCACTGAGCCGCTGGAACAGGGTGCGGAGGTGCTCGATGTGTTCCTGCTTGGAGGAACTAGCTACCAGGATGTCATCCAGGTAGACAAAGAGGAACTTCAGGTCCCGGAGGACCGAGTCCATGAGCCGCTGGAAGGCCTGGGCTGCGTTTTTGAGGCCGAAGGGCATTCGGAGGAACTCGAATAGCCCAAAAGGGGTGATTATGGCCGTCTTGGGGACGTCTGTGGGGTGGACTGGCACCTGATGGTAACCGCGCACCAGGTCGACTTTGGAGAAGACTGAGCGGCCGGCCAGTCTAGCCGAGAAGTCTTGAATGTGCGGTATGGGGTACCGATCCGGCGTGGTGGCGTTGTTTAGGCGCCGGTAGTCCCCACAGGGGCGCCATCCCCCGTCGGGTTTGGTGACGATGTGGAGTGGGGAGGCCCAGGGGCTGTTGGAGTGGCGGATGATGCCGAGCTGTTCCATTGTGGCGAACTCGGCCCGCGCGATCTCCAGCTTGCCCGGGTCCAGCCTGCGGGCGTGGGCATACATCGGTGGTCCTGTGGTGGGGATGAAGTGTTCTACCCCGTGCTTAGCAACTTTCGCGGAGAAGGTCGGTTTGGTGAGGGCTGGGAACTCAGCCAGGAGTGCTGAGTAGTCGTCCGTTGAGCGGGTGCGGCACTGCCACGCCATTTTGGCAGGTTGGGGGGGGCCATGGCGCCCGGGATAGGTGACATGGTGTTCATGCCCACGAGGCGGCGCCGAGGCATGTCGACCAACAGGCCGTGGGCGCACAGGAAATCCGCACCGAGGAGCGGGGAGAGTACCTTGGCGGTGATAAACTCCCAGTGGTAGCGGCGGCCTGCGAGGTCGATGGTGACGGTGCGGGTGCCGTATGTCCGGGTGTCGGTGCCATTGGCTGCAGCCAGCGCAGGGCCGCGGCCGCCTCACTGGATCTCGAGGGTGGACGTGGGGATGATGCTGCGCTGCGCGCCCGTGTCGCATAGGAAACGGCGTCCGGAGGTGCTGTCTGTAACATACAGCAGCGCGCCTGCTTGCCCCACGGCCATCGTGTAGGCCGGTGTGGGGGCGGTTGGAAACGTGCAGGGATGGCTGCAGCGGCATGCCCGTGCGCCGAACCGGGTATGGAAGTAGCAGTAGCCCTGGGTCGGAGGGCTTGGGGGACGTGGGGGCCTGGGGGGCCTCGTGGCCGAGCTGTGTGGCCGCGCGATAGAGGCTGGAGTGCGCGCCGACGCTGCGGAGGCCAGGTCGGGGGTGACGGCGTGGTTGGAGCCGGCGGACAGGAGCTTATCAGCTTCGTCGGCCAGGTCTCGATGTCCGTGAGGCTGGACGCCACGATCGCCGGGCGGATGCTGGGGGTTAGTTGGCGGATAAAGAGCGTGCGGAAAAGGGAGCTGGGCGGTTTCTCGTCGGTCAGAGCAAGCATGTGTGAGAGCAAGTCTGATGGCGTGGAGTCACCGAGGCCCGGGAGGTCGAGGAGGTGGCAGTTGCGCACGAATTGGGAGGCTGTGAATTTTTTAAGGAGCGCGGCCTTGAGATGTGCGTACTTGCCTTCCTCCGCAGGATTTTGTAGTGTTGTCCAGACTTTCGTGATTGTGGAGCTGCCCAGGGAGGCGAGGAGGTAGTCGTACATCGTTGCGCCGGCGGTGATGCCGCGGAGTCGGAATTGCGATTCGGCTTGAAGGAACTAGGCGGTGGCTAGTTTCTCCCAGAACTCCGGCAGCTTCACAGAAACTGCGTTTGTGTCAGCCATGGTTACGCTTAGGAGTCGTCCTGAGCGTCGGGGTCACCAATGTAGGAGTCTACGGAGTCCTAACAAAATATACTGAACTCGGAGAGGTTCAACAGAAAAGGTTTAATTGTTGAGACCACATGTTGAACACAAAAATGGCGTCAGAGACTACACCAAGTCCGACTGTCTTTCATCAGTCCACAGCTTAGACTGCCCCTCCCCCGCTCTGGGCTTAACTATGTTGCAGATCGAGTTTCTTAAAGGTGTGATCCTTCTTAAAGGCATGACGCCTGATTTATAGTCTACGGACCGAAAAGCGGATTGTGTCCTTTCTGTGATCGGTACGCCACAGTACAGTCCTTAAGCTTGTCACATGGTATCCAGCCATTTTACAGTTCAAGCTCCACGAGGCTAGAGAGAAGGTAAAGGCTTTGAGGGCTGGAGCAATACAGTTTTTGACCGTGTTCGTTTAAACGTGTTTTGCTTTGTAATTCTGTTTGTAAGGTGTTACAGTAAACAGTTTAAAGACAAAGTTACGTTTTGGAACGTTTTATTTCGACACGCGTCTACTCGTTGCTAAAGCCTCAAAGCTCAGTGGCTGCATGTTTGGAAATTACGAAGCGCCACTACATTAGTCAAAAACTAGCTCCCTGAGAAGGAAAGGACGGAATTGTCGGCGAACGTATACATGAATGGTCACGGAGCCAGACGACAATATAAGAAAGCGAAGGTACAGTGACTGTTACTTGACTTGTTCATTCTATTGAGAAGCTAAATAAGAGCTGCGGGTAAAATGGCCGAGGCCTTATGGAGCCACGAGGAGCTTCCCCCAGCCAGAAGGTTGTTGGCCAAAAGAGGGAAGTAAAGCTCACCCCAAAGGCAATGGAAGAGAAGTTACATAGAAGAATAGGTGCAAGGAGGGCTAAATTAGCTCAGATAACTGGAAAAATGAAGATAATTGATTGTCTCATGGAAGATAATGCTAATATTAAGAAAGTTGAAGACATAATGCATTATGATTTCTCCAAGTTGCATGAAAAATTTAATGTACTCAATGAAGATGTATTAGCACTTCTGTCTGAAGAAGAGGGAAACGCTGATCAGCACAACTGGTTTGATCTTAAATCATCCAGCATTAAGGACTATGTCAAGGCCACAGAACAGTGGACGTTAAAGATTCGTCAAGATGCTGATACAGCAGAGAAAGATAAAGATGACGATGAAGTCGGACCAGATGATAGCATTTCAGAGACTTCAGCCAGACTGAGCAAAAATCGAAAAGAAGGTAGCTCTGTTTCTGGACACAGGTCAGTCGCTTCTACCACATGCTCGTCGTGACGCATGAGAGAGGAGGTTGAACGGGCAGCGTTGATGGCGCGCGCTGCATCTTTAGTGGTGAAGCAAGCTCTTGAACGGGAAGAGGCCCAACTGCAGGCCCAACTGCAGGCCCAACCGGCCCAACTGCAGGCCCAACAGGCCCAAGTGCAGGCAAAGAAAGAACAGCTGGAGATAAAAACAGCTATTGCGGTCTCAGATGCCAAGTTCAGTGTGTATGAAGATTATGAAGGCTCACAGGATGGCATGAACGAATACTGCCAGTCAATGTTGTCACACAGAGTTGGATCCAGGGCACCTTCAAGAGTTAAAAGAGAGTCTGAAGGCCATCTCCTGGCATTACAGCATGGAAGAGAGGCCTCTCCACTAACAGGAGCACGTGATGCTACCCCAGACGTCAGACGGTCTAGACTAGACCCTGCTGATGACCACCAGAGGCCTGAAGACACAGAGAGAAGCTTATACCGAGTGATGCAACGTCAGAACAAAATTACAGAGATGCTTGTAAAACAACAGAATCTGTTTCAACTCCCTCAAAGAGACATACCAGTGTTCCAAGGCGACCCACTCAAGTATAAGCCCTTCATCAGATCCTTTGAACAAGCCATTGACTCCAAAACAGAGAGCAGCAGTGATAAGTTGTACTACCTGGGACAGTACACCAGTGGTAAACCACAAGACCTGGTCAGAAGCTGTGAACACATGAGACCGGACCGGGGATACATAGAAGCCAGGAAGTTGCTGCAGGAGCACTATGGTAACGAGCTGAAGATAGCCACCGCATACATTGAAAAGGCTATCAAGTGGCCACAGATCAGGTCGGAGGACGGGGAGGCATTGAACACATATGTTCTTTTTCTCATAGGATGTCGCAACACCATGGAGGATGTTGAATTCATGGAAGAGATGGACAATCCTACGACTATGAGAATCATCATCTCTAAGCTTCCTCACAGGATGAGAGAACAATGGAGAAGAACAGCCTTTGAGATAATGGAGAGACGGAAAAGTAGAGCCAGGTTTGCAGACTTAGTGAATTTCATAGACAAACAGGCTAAAATTGCTAGGGACCCATTGTTTGGAAACATCCAGGATGTCAGCCCGACTACTGATGGAAGAGTGAAAGCCAAGCCTGCTGAATCAAAGACTCTCAGGAAAAGTGGTTCCAGGGGAAGCAGCTTTGCAACTATCGTCACTCCGGCTAGGGAAGAAAAGTCTCAGAACTCATCTCCCAAAAAGAGCAGCACAGTTTCGCCTGCTAATGCCTTTCAGAAGCCATGTTTATTCTGCCAGAAGAATCATACATTGGATTTCTGCAATGACATCAAAGCACAGCCACATAAAGACAGAATCGAATTTCTGAAGTACAATGGCCTATGTTTTGGATGTCTCTCTCAGGGGTACCTGAGTAGAAACTGTAAGCAAAGAACAACATGCAGAGAGTGCACTCGGAAACATCCCAGTCTGCTGCATATCCACAAAGAAGAACAAGTCTCTAAGAAGAGTGAAGAAAACAATACCGACGAGAAGGTTGTTTCAAGTGCTCTGGTGTCGCTGGAACCAGAGACTTGTGGATTCACTGGGGCCGGTGACAGTGATTGTATTCTTGCCATCGTACCTGTAAAGATCAAGTCTAAGAGGAGTGAGAAGTTTGTGGAGACTTACGCCTTCATGGATCCAGGTAGTTCAACAACGTTCTGCACAGAATCACTCATGCGACAGCTGAACGTTAGAGGCAGAAGAACAGAAATCCTATTACGCACCATGGGTCATGAGAAGTCAATGCAAAGTTATATCCTGTCAGACTTAGAAGTGTGTGGACTTGAAGAGAAGGACTTCATAGACCTGCCTAATGTTTTCACACAGAGGGAGATTCCTGTTAAAATAGGGAACTTAGCCCTGCAGAAGGATGTGGAGAGATGGCCTTACCTGGAAAAGGTGCGTCTCCCATATATTGAAGCAGAAATTGGCCTATTAATTGGAACCAATGCCTACAAAACTATGGAGCCATGGCAGGTGATAAACAGTAAGGATGACGGACCCTACGCAGTCAGGACAGCCCTTGGATGGGTAGTCAATGGACCGGTAAGGAGAGATGATGGCAACAAGTCGAACAAGGAGCAACGACAAAATGTAACAGTTAATCGTATCTCTATCGCAAGCATTGAAGAGCTGTTGATACAGCAGTTCAACGCAGACTTTTCAGAACGCAGCTGTGAGGAAAAGACAGAGATGTCACAAGAGGACCATCAGTTCATGGATTTGATGACAAGGTCTACACAGTTCATTGATGGCCACTATCACATTGGTTTGCCACTGAGAAGACAGACAGTGAAGATGCCGAATAATCGCTGCATAGCAGAGCAGCGCGCCATCAGTCTAAAGAGAAAGCTGAACAAGAACCCCGACTTTCACGAAGACTACAAAGGCTTCATGAGAAACATCATAGCGAAAGGCTATGCTGTAAAAGTGCCCAAGGAACAGTTGAACAGAGACGATGGAAGGGTCTGGTACATTCCTCATCACGGTGTGTATCACCCAAAGAAGAAAAAGATCCGTGTAGTGTTTGACTGCACCACCTCATTCAGAGGAACTTCACTGAATGACCAGCTGCTTCAAGGTCCTGATCTTACTAATACCCTCATTGCCGTCTTGACGAGGTTTAGACGAGGTCGTTGCCATGATGGCAGATATAGAATCAATGTTCTACCAAGTCAGAGTCCCTGATGAAGATGCTGATCTTCTGCGTTTCCTTTGGTGGCCAGATGGCGATGTTAGTCAAGCTATGGTGGAATGTAGAATGGCTGTACACTTGTTCGGAGCCACATCATCTCCCAGCTGTGCAAGCTACGCTCTCAGAAAAATTGCAGAAGATGGCAAAGGCAAAGCACCATCAGAAGCTGTGGAGACAATCTTCAGAAACTTTTACGTCGATGACTATCTGAAGTCCGTGTCAACAGAAGACGATGCCATTGCACTGTCAAGAGACCTTAGGACTCTGTGTTCAAATGGAGGATTCCATCTTTCCATCTGACTAAGTAGATAAGCAACAGCAGAGCAGTTCTAGCTTCTATCCCAGAAAAGGAAAGAGCCACTGAAGTCAAAGATCTGGACCTGAGCCACGATGTCCTTCCTATCGAGAGAGCTCTTGGTGTACAATGGTGCATTGAGTCAGACACGTTCAACTTCAGAATAATGGTGAACGAAAGACCATCCATAAGACGAGGGATTCTCTCCATTGTCAGTTCCATCTACGACCCTCTTGGATTCCTGGCACCACTCATTCTGCCGGTGTAGCTGATCCTACAAGAGCTGTGCAGAGACAAGAGAGGATGGGATGAAGATATCCCAGAAGGTCAAGCTCAGAGATGGCTCAGATGGTTGACAGATTTGCAACAACTTTCTAGCTTCAACATCAGTAGATGCATCAAGCCTGTGAGTTTTGGAGTTACAAAGACGGCTCAACTACATCATTTCTCGGACGCCAGTGAGGACGGCTATGGCACGGCTACTTACCTCTTGCTGACAAATCAACAGGGCCAGAAACATTGTGCCTTCCTCATGGGGAAATCCAGGGTGGCTCCGCTGAAGCAGGTCACCATCCCGAGACTGGAGTTGATGGCAGCGGTTGTTGCGGTTAAAGTTGACCAGATGATGCGGAAAGAGTTACAGCTCCCATTAGAAGAATCTGTCTTCTGGACGGATAGCATGACGGTGCTGAAGTATATAGAGAATGAGAAGATACGCTTCAATACCTTCGTAGCAAACAGAATCTCATCCATTAGAGAAGCTACACAACCATCTCAATGGAGGTATGTAAACACCTCATTAAACCCAGCAGATCAAGCCTCACGGGGATTGAAGGCTGAAAACTTGGATACAAGGCCCAAGTTATCTGCTGGAAACAGAGAGATCATGGCCAGAAAGACCAGATATGCCAAGTCAGATTGCTGAAGACGACGTCGAAGTCAAGAGATCAGTCACAGCAAATCTCATAACTACGAAAGAGAACTTTGACACAGTGAACAAGCTTGTTAACCATTTCTCAGGATGGCACCAGTTGAGGAAAGCAGCTGCATGGTTTCTAAGGTTGAAAGAGTTGCTGCTACACCTGAGCGGTAAGAGAAAAGAGTATCGAGCCACTATCAGTCAGTCTGAAAGTAACCCTGATAAGCAGAGAATGCTTCTACAGCAATATATGCACCAGCACAAGACCACATTGGGTAAGAATTCATTGACCGTGGAGGATTAGGCCAAGGCTGAGATGGAGATAGTTTGCTTCAGTCAAAGACAAAGATATCCAGAAGAAATCGAAGCTTTACAGCGAAATACTCCAATCAAGAAAGGTAGTCATATCTACAAGCTGGACCCTACACTGCAAGATGGAGTACTGAGGGTGGGAGGGCGACTAAACAAATCTGCTATGCCAGAGGAGGCCAAGCATCCTGCTATCCTTTCTAAGGACCTCCGGGTTGCTACTCTCATTCTTCAGCATATACACCAGAGTATTGGACACAGTGGGAGGAACCACGTGCTTGCGAAGCTAAGACAAAGATACCGGATTCCAGGAGCTAATTCTGTAATAAGAAAAATACTCTCTGAATGCATTGTTTGCAGACGGTTACACGCTAGAGCTGGGGAGCAGAAAATGGCAGACCTGCCTGAAGACCGTTTGTTACCAGACAAGCCCCCATTTACAAACGTAGGGGTGGACTATTTCGGGCCTTTCGAGGTAAAGCGAGGACGGAGCCTTGTCAAGAGATATGGTGTGCTTTTCACTTGTTTGACCATCAGAGCAGTTCATATTGAGGTGGCACACACGCTTGACACTGATTCCTGTATTAACGCCCTGCGGCGCTTTGTCTGTAGAAGAGGACAGGTGTCCATTATGCGTTCTGATAATGGCACTAATTTTGTCAGAGCAGAGAGAGAACTACGGGAAGCTATTGAAGGTTGGAATCAGCTCAAAATACAGGAAGCCATGATGCAAACAGGAATTAAGTGGATCTTCAATCCATCGGCTGCATCCCACCATGGAGGTGTCTGGGAAAGACAGATACGCACCGTAAGAAAACTACTCAGTTCTGTACTGAAGCTGCAAGTGCTTGACGACGAGGGACTTCAAACCGTTCTGTGTGAGGTTGAAGCCATCATTAATGAGCGACCGATAACTAAGACATCAGATGATCCCAATGACCTCGAAGCCCTGACTCCGAACCACCTGTTGTTGTTGAAAACACAGCCAGTCATGCCCCCGGGAGTCTTCAAAAAAGATCTGTATGCACGTCGGAAGTGGAGGCAAGTTCAGTATATGTCAGACCTTTTCTGGACCAGATGGACAAGTGAATACTTACCTCTGCTACAGGAGCGTCAAAAATGGTCCAAAGTAAAGAGGAACTTCATTGCCGGAGACATCGTCTTAATCATGGATGATTCAGCCCCTAGAAATTCTTGGTTGATGGGAAAAATAATTAAGACCATGCCAGACTCCAGAGGCGTTGTTCGTCGCATTTGTTTGCAAACCAAGACCAGTACCCTGGAAAGACCGATCACAAAGCTCTGCCTGCTACAAGAAGCAGCGTGAAAGGTTCCTGAACGAAAAAAGTGGACATTTATATTGTAAATATGTTGAACTCATTAGTTTATGACTCTTAAGAATGTTTGAGTAATTGATATGCTTCATGTGCCTAGTCAATTAGGGGCCGGAATGTAAGAGTCATGAAAGTTTAAGAAAGAAAATACTTGAAAATACTGGTTAAATAGTATAATGCAGTTAATTTACCTGACTGACTTATTGTATTGAAAAAACCCCTATTTTCTTGTTCCAGTAGTATAGTCTGAGACACCCCCTTTATTCTTGCGACAATGGTACAGTCCTTAAGCTTGTCACATGGTAGCCAGCCATTTTACAGTTCAAGCTCCACGAGGCTAGAGAGAAGGTAAAGGCTTTGAGGGCTGGAGCAATACAGTTTTTGACCGTGTTCGTTTAAACGTGTTTTGCTTTGTAATTCTGTTTGTAAGGTGTTACAGTAAACAGTTTAAAGACAAAGTTACGTTTTGGAACATTTTATTTCAACACGCGTCTACTCGTTGCTAAAGCCTCAAAGCTCACTGGCTGCATGTTTGGAAATTACGAAGCGCCACTACACACGGTATACATTAGAGGTCCTTGCCGTGTGCAGATCGTTCCTGGCTGCCATTTCTCTGTGCGGTAGTCCCGGGCCAAAACTGGTTGACCTATCTTGAAACTCCTGGTTGGCCTTTCATTCATATTCTGAAACTGCCTGTTCTCCACATCTCTTCTGATGTTTGGCTTAACCAAATCCAAGCGGCATCTTAGTCTTCGATTGAAGAACATCATGGCTGGAGTTTGGTTGGTAACCGCATGTGTTGCATTCCGGTAGGCAAACAAGAAGTTATCCATCTTGTGTTGTAGGGGTATGTCTTCATTACACATTGCCTTGATAGCCTTCTTGAATGTTTGAACGAACCTCTCAGCCAATCCATTGGTGGCTGGATGATATGGGGCGGATATGTAATGCTTAACACCATTGTTCTTTAAGAACCTCCGGAACTCTTCAGACACAAACTGTGGTCCATTGTCGGAGCAAATCTGTTCAGGCAGCCCATTTCTGGCGAATATGGTTCGTAAGACTGTGATAGTTTTTTCTGTGGCGGTTGAGGACATTTTTATTACCTCTGGCCACTTTGAATGTGCATCCACCGCAATTAAAAACATCGAGTCCATAAATGGACCAGCAGAATCAATGTGTACCCTTTGCCATGGAGATGAGGGCCACTCCCATAGATGTAGAGGGGCTTGTGGTGGGGCGTTTTGGACCTTCTGGCATCCTGTATAGCTCTTGGTCATCTCTTCGATTTCTCTATCGATTCCCGGCCACCACACAAACGCTCTGGCTAAGTTCTTCATTTTTACCCCTCCCAGATGACCCTCATGAAGCTCATTGAGCACTCTATCCTTCAATTTGGGTGGAATTACTACTCTGGATCCACACATCAAGGTTCCTCTGCACACTGACAGCTGTTCTCTTCTCGGCGAGAATGCTGGCAACAGTGGTTCACCATGTGCTGGCCATCCCTTCACCGTTAAATCATAGACCCTGGAGAGTGTCGGGTCATTTCGTGTTTCCTTTTCTATGTTTGCATTTGTCACGGGTAGACAGTCGACTATGGTCGAGTGGAATATCTCCACAGGATCCACTGCAGGTGCTTCTTCCACCGTCGGCAACGGTAGGCGTGACAATCCATCAGCATTCCCATGCTGTTTAGTTCCTTTGTACTCGATGTCATATTGGTGTGCCCCTAGGAAAAGGGACCACCTCTGTAGCCGTTGTGCTGTCATTATCGGGACGCCCTTCTTAGGGTTGAAAATGGAGACAAGAAGTTGATGATCAGTTAGTAGAGTAAATTTCTGTCCGTGCAGGTAGTGATTGAACTTCTTCACCCCCCACACCAGGCTGAGGGCCTCTCTGTCAATCAGGGCGTAGTTACGCTCGGCTGCAGTTAACGAGCGTGATGCAAAAGCTATCGGCCTCTCTGAACCATCAAGGAATTTATGTGACAGTACCGCTCCAACGCCGTAGGGAGACGCATCACACGCCAGTCTTATCAGTAGTGATGGGTTGTAGTGAGCCAATACTTCTCTTGAAGTGATCAGGCCTTTACACTCCTGAAAGGCCCGCTTACATTCATCGCTCCATTTCCATGTTACTCCAGTTTGTAGCAGGGTGTTCAGTGGGTGCAGAATTGTGGACAAATTCGGCAAAAACTTATGGTAGTAATTCACCAATCCGAGGAATGACCTCAGTTGTGACACATTTTCAGGCGCTGGAGCCTTAACTACCGCTTCAATTTTGTCAGGGGACTTATGTAACCCCTCTTCATCAATCACGTGGCCATAATACGATATTTGTTTCTCAAAAAACTCGCACTTGGGGCGATTGGCTCGTAGCCTATGTTCTCTTCGTCTAGTGAGCACCTGCTCTAGGTTGGCAAGGTGTTCACTGTCATTTTCACCTGTCACTAGGATGTCGTCCAAGTAACACTGAGTCCCCGGAATCCCTTGCAGAGCTTGTTCCATCGCTCTTTGCCATATAGCCGGAGCTGATGCTACTCCGAATACCAGTCGATTATACTGGTTAAGACCTTTGTGAGTGTTTATCGTGAGATATTTCCGAGAGGATTCTTCAACCTCCATCTGCAAATATGCTTGCGCTAGGTCAATTTTTGTAAAACGTTTCCCTCCAGATAGTGAGGCGAAAATATCTTCTATCCTCGGAAGAGGATACTGTACTGTGTGAAGGACTGGGTTCACAGTCACCTTGAAGTCCCCACAGATGCGAACCTTCCTTGGCTCCTCAGACTTATTGTTTAACGTTTTCTTCATGACAGGAACGATGGGTGTCGCCCACTCGCTCCAGTCTACCTTAGATAACACGCCTGCATTCACCAGATTCTCCAGCTCTGCCTCGATGGCTGGGCGAATTGCATACGGTACCGGTCTTGCTTTGAAAAACTTGGGAATTGCATTCTCTTCTATTTTTATCGAGGCGGTTACACCTTTAAGAGTTCCAAGTCCTTGTTGAAATACCTCTTTAGCGTTAGCTAAGATTTTTGACAATCGTCCAGGTGTGACGTCGTCATCCTTTTTACCAGCCACAGCCAGTGCCTGAATGGAGTGCCAGTCTAAACTTTTCTTTCTGATCCATTCACGTCCCAATAACGGTGGTCCACCATCTTGCAGTATGTACAGATACAATTTCTGTATTTCCTTGCCGTTGTATTCGACAGGCACCCTTATTTTCCCTCTGGGGTATACTTTCTGCCCCGTATATGTCTTCAAGACAATGGATGTGTCTTTCAAGGGTATGTGTGAGAATAGCCGCTCGTAGTCTCATCGATTCATGATGGTCAGGGCTGATCCTGTATCCAATTCCATTTTGACTTGGGACCCTGCTATCGTGAGGGTGACCCAAATGGTTCGGTGATCCTCTTTTGCGATTACGTTGTGTAGTTTGAGACAGCTTAGTCTCTTGTTCCCGGATTCACTATCGCTCTTCTGGTCTTCGGAACTACTGTCCGTCATCTTTTGTACTTTCCTGTACTGTTCCTTAGTAGTCTTTTTGTTGTCATTAGTCTTCTTCCCGGGCCTGCAAACTTGTGCAATGTGTCCCATCTTTCCGCATTGCCTGCATGTTTTGTCCTTGGACCAGCAGTCCTTCTGGTCATGGGTTGTTCTGCCGCAGCGATAACATTTTTCAAATCCCCGTGTCATTTCATGGGTGCCGCATTCCTGTGGCTTTTGCTGTATTTCCGCAGCTCCCCTTGCTGCTGCTTCGTACGATACTGCCACGCTGAAAGCCTTATCTAGCGTCAGCTCTTTCTCTGAGAGTAACCTCTTCTGGGTTCCTTCACTCAGGAGTCCACAGACAAATTTGTCCCGTAGGGTATCTGCCAGTCCTGCTCCGAACTGGCAGTGCTTTGATAGCTTGCGTAGTTCCGTAAGGTAATCAGCATTGCTCTCATCTTTATGCTGATTTCTCTTGTGGAATTTAAATCTTTCTGCTATCAGCAGCGGTGTAGGATTTAGGTGTTCCGGTAGGGTATCAACAATTTCGTTAAAACTCTTCGCCATCGGTTTGACTGGAGTGATCAGGTTCCGTAATAGGCCGTATGTTCTTGCGCCCATTAAGTTTAGTAGTACCGATGCCTTTTTCTCATCGGCTACTTCATTTGCCTTGTAATATACTTCGACTCTTTCCACATATGTGGTCCAGTCTTCTATTGCATTATCGAAGGCAGTGATATTGCCAGTCTTCGGCATCTTGGAGATCTAAGATGGCGCCTCCCGCGCTTTGCCTTCTTCCCCGATTGAACAAAATGGCGCCTCCCGCGCTTTGCCTTCTTCCCCGCTGGATTAAGATGGCGCCTCCCGCGCTTTCTGCCTTTTCCGCTGCTGCCAGCGCTGTTGCTGGCGTTTTTTATGCCTTGCTGGTGACGCCCTATGGTCTTCGCGCGCTTCCTCCCGCGCTGCTGCCAACGCCGCTCTCCGCGGTCCCCGTGGCAAACTGCAGCTCCTCGCGGCTTTCTGCGCTTCTAATCTCTTTTTTCTTTTATTGTAATTGCTGTTCCCGTCGTCAGAGCAGACCCTATGGGACACTTCCCTCCCTCTTCTCGGGTCTGTACGCTGCCCGGCTCCGTAGCAACGGCCGCGCCCTGTGTGCTCCACCCTCTCTCTCTCTCTCCTCTTCCCGACAACGCTGCTCGGCCCCGTTGAAAAGCCACCCGATCGAGCTCTAGCCCGCCGCAGCCCAGGAAGCATCAGTGTACTACCTGCCACCAGCCCGATTAGCTGGAACACCATAGACTGGATAACCAAGCCCAGCTCTCGACAGCCTCTCCTGCAAATCTTCGAATTCGATGAATCAGAGGGCGGTTGCCCACGGTCGACGCCCGTTTCTTCTGTTAGTTTTTTTTTCTTTTTGGATTTCTTCCTTCTGGCTTCGACCTCTAATAACTTCGCTTCAGGGATGGATCCCCGTGAGGTGGTGCAGAACTGTAGGTAAGTTCGGATCTGTTCGTCGCCAATGTAATGTCCGTGTGTAATTGAGACACGGACTGCAGAAGTTGGTTATAACAGGTGTTTACTGAATGGAGACAAAACTGGAACTATTATACAAAGTTACTTCACAGGCTTATATACAGGGGTGGTCACTACTGGTACTGCAGTATACAGGGGCTGCAGAATATAGTTCCTTCTTCAAGGTACATACACTACAGAGTGTAAGTACACATTTTTAATAAACAGAAGCGTACTCACTGCTGAAACTCAGGTAGGGAATGAATTGGGCTCAGCAGTGACCTGTGACCCTGACGGCATGAACGTATACAGGCAGGGTGTTGAGTCGATGCTCCCATTTGGTTTGCTAGATGAATGCATTGATTCTGAAAACCTTTCTCAACTTAAGTGTTCACTGAATGATTGGAAAATTCATAGTTTTGTAAAATGTTATTTTGCTACAGCACTGTTACTGTAGTCATCAGGTGCTCAGCAACTATCTTTTTTCCCCTTTGAAACCAAACGGTTACTAACCAGACAAAAGGTTAAAATAATTTGTTCTTTAACAGCTGTTGTGTGCTTGATTTAATAGACAATGACTGTGTGGGATGGGGCTTCGCCATGTGTCCTCTACTACAGTACCCAGGTTAGAATTAAAATGGGACAATGTGCTGCCATTGGGGGGAGGGGAGGCCTGTGGCACCAGCCTGCCGCTTCCGATTCCGACTGACTCATTTCTAAAGCTATTTTTTCAATGGAAAGCAAAAGTACAAGTTGTACCATGGAGTGTTGGGACATGGGTTTTGCAGTCATGACAATCCCCCATATATTGACAAAAAGCAAAATATTGCAGATGCTGGAAATCTGAAATAAAAACAGCAAGTGCTGGAAATGCTCAGGTAGGAGTAAAGTTTCAGGTCTATGATCATTTCGTCAAAACCCCATATATTGACTTTCAAATGTAATTGCTGCCATGATGAGGCCAAACCATCTCCTGCAGGGAGGGGAAAGTTAGAGGGACAGCCACCCTTGGAATGTTTTTACACATCAATGGCTTTAATTTGCTGCAATCATTGAGAATGATGAAATAGTCCTTTTTTTTGGTTTGCAGGTAAATAGCGATCTGCTGTTTCTAATGTGGGTGTAAACTGTTTTCGTGGAGACGTTCCTGTAGTGTATGTACCTTTAAGGGGAGAACTACTTTTTACAGCTCCTGTATACTGTAGTACCGGCAGTGACCACACCTGTATATAAACCCTGAGTAAGGATCTGTACATTTAGTTTTAGAGTAACCCTCATCCAGTAAACACCTGTTGATTGTTCCCTGCAGTCTCTTGTCTAATTATTGAAGTAAGAAGTCACACAACACCAGGTTATAGTCCAACAGCTTTATTTGAAATCACAAGCTTTCGGAGCGCTGCTCCTTCGTCAGGTGAAGTGGAGAAATGCATAAAGACACAGCTTATATAGTCAGGGAATAATGTCAGATGTTTACAGGTAATCTTTCCAACTGTCATTTATCACACCTCGGCAGTTGGAAAGATTACCTGTAAACATCTGACATTATTCTCTGACTATATAAGCTGTGTCTTTATGCATTTCTCCACTTCACCTGACGAAGGAGCAGCGCTCCGAAAGCTTGTGATTTCAAATAAAGCTGTTGGACTATAACCTGGTGTTGTGTGACTTCTTACATTTGTACACCCCAGTCCAACTCCGGCATCTCCACACCATAATTATTGAAGGACACACAACATCAAGATACATGGATCTAACAGTTCCAAATTTTAGGTCTGCCTTAGATATTCTCTCAGGTTCAGCGGCAATGGCTGCTACCGTAAACAGATCTTGTGCTCCTTACATTCAGGGGCTTTCCTGTACTGTATAATATCTAATTATAGGATAGCATAACCCGCGCATATAACCATAATGGGTGCAATTTTCTCACTGGAGGCGGGTTTCAGTTTGGGTGGGTTTGAAACCCGCCTCCACTGATAGTTTTCAAAAATTTGCGATTTTCCCATGATTGGCCACTTGATTTCAGAGGTGTGGGATGCTCTTGGTCAATTAGTCTTTGGGACTTAAACTCGCCTCTGTTGACAGCACTTTTCCAGTCTGATTTTATGGCTTCTTGCTACCTTGGCTCATTCCACAGGATTTCTGCCTATACTGCACCACCTGCAACATGTTTTGAGAAACCACTATGTCCAATTCCAAGGCAAGGTCCTCCCTGAGGCTCTCTGATGAGGTGCTGCAGAAGTTGTTTGAGGGGGTGACATAAGAACATAAGAAATAGGAGCAAGAGTAGGCCATTCGGCGAATCGAGCCTGCTCCACCATTCAATGAGATCATGGCTGATCTTCTGCCTCAACTCCATTCACCGGCCCTATCGCCATATCCCTTGATGCCCTTACTAGTCAGAAATCTATCGACTTCTGTTTTGAATATACCCAATGACTGAGCCTCCACAGCCCTCTGGGGTAGAGAATTCCAAAGATTCACCACCCTCTGAAGAAATTTCTTCTCATCTCAGTCCTGAATGGCCTACCCTTTATCTTGAGGCTGTGGCCCCTGGTTCTAGACTCCCCAGCTAAGGGAAACATTCTCCCAGCATCCATCCTATCAAGCCCTGTAATAATTTTGTATGCTTCAATGAGATCCCCTCTCATTCTTCTGAATTCAAGAGAATACAGGCCTAGTTTACTCAATTTCTTCTCAAACGACAGTCCCGCAATCCCAGGAATCAAAATCGTGAATCTTCGTTGCACTCCCTCTATGGCAAGTATATCCTTCCTTAGGTAAGGAGACCAAAATTGTACACAGTACTCCAGGTGTGGTCTCACCAAGGCCCTATATAATTGGAGTAAGACTTCTATTTTCATAGAAGATAGGAGCAGGAGTAGGCCATTCGGCCCCTCAAGCCTGCTCCGCCATTCAACGAGATCATGGCTGATCATCCAAACCCTAGCACCCAGTCCCTACACTGACAGCCATCCCACCCAAGCCCTATCCCCGTAACCCCACGTATTTAATCCCCCCTAACACTAAGGGTCAATTTTTATCATGGCCAATCAACCTAACCCGCACATCTTTGGACTGTGGGAGGAAACCGGAGCACCCGGAGGAAACCCACGCAAACACGGGGAGAATGTGCAAACTCCACACAGACAGTCACCCGAGGCTGGATTTGAACCCGGGTCTCTGGCGCTGTGAGGCAATATGCGGTACCTTATCGAAAGCCTTCTGAAAGTCCAAATACACCACATCCACTGGTTCTCCATTATCTATTCTACCAGTTACATCCTCAAAAAATTCCAGTAGATTAGTCAAGCACGATTTACCTTTTGTAAATCCATGTTGACTTTGTCCAATCCTGTCACTGTTTTCCAAGTGCTGTGCTATTACATCTTTTATAATGGACTCTAGCATTTTCCCCACTACCGATGTCAGGCTTACCAGTCTATAATTCCCTGTTTTCTCTCTACCACCTTTTTTGAATAGTGGGGTAACATTAGCTACCCTCCAATCCGTGGGAACTGTTCCAGAATCTATAACATTTTGGAACTCCTGTACTCAAATCCTCTTGTAATGAAGGCCAGCATACCATTTGCCTTCCTAATGGCTTGCTGCACCTGCACATTCACTTTCAGTGACTCATATACAAGGACATCCAGGTCCCTTTGAGCATCTGCATTCCCCAATCTTTCACCATTTAGGAAATACTCTGCCTTTCTGTTTTTTCTACCAAAGTGGATAACTTCACATTTATCCACATTATATTCCATCTGTCATGTTCTCCCCCACTTACTGAGCCTGTCGAGATCCCCTTGAAGCCTCTTCACATCCTCTTTGCAACTGACACTGCCACATAACTTTGTATCATCAGCAAATTTGGAAATGTTACATTTAGTCCCCTCATCCAAATCATTGATATAGATTGTGAATAGCTGGGGCCCAAGCACTGATCCTTGCGGTACCCCACTAGTCACAGCCTGCCATCCTGAAAAAGACCCATTTATCCCTACTCTTTGTTTTCTGCCTGTTAACCAATTCTCAATCCATGTTAGTATATTACCCCCAATTCCATGTGCACTAATTTTGTTCACCAACCATTTGTGTGGGACCTTATCGAAGGCCTTCTGAAAATCCAAATACACCACATCTATCGGTTTTCCTTTGTCTACTCCACCAGTTAAATCCTCAAAGAACTCCAATAGGTTTGTCAAACAGGATTTCCCTTTCATAAATCCATGTTGTCTCTGCCCAATCTTACTATTAGTTTCTAAGTGCCCAGTTATTGCATCCTTTATAATAGATTCCAGCATTTTCCCAACTACTGATGTGAGGCTAACAGGTCTGTAGTTCCCCGTTTTCTCTCTCCTTTCTTAAATAGCGGGGTTACATTTGCAATCCTCCAATCTGCAGGAACCATTCCAGAATCTATAGAATTTTGGAAGATGACAACCAATGTGTCCAATATTCCAAGGCCACCTCTTTCAAAACCCTAGGATGTAGGTCATCCGGTCCTTGAGATTTGTCGACTTTTAGTCCCATTAATTTTGCTAGTACTGTTTTTTACCAATAATAATTTCTTTAAGTGCCTCATTCTCGTCACACCCTTGGTTTTCTCGTATTTCTGGGAGGTTTTTTGTGTCTTCCTCCGTGAAGACAAAAACAAAGTATTTATTTAATTTCTCTGCCATTTCCTCATTCCCCATTATAAATTCTCCTGTCTCTGACTGCAAAGGACCTACATTTACCTTCGCCAGTCTTTTCATTTTCACATACCTATAGAAGCTTTTACAATCCGTTTTTATATTTTTTGCTAGTTTGTGCTCATATTCCATTTTCCCTTTCTTTATCAATTTCTTGGTCCCCCTTTGCTGATCTCTAAAAGATCCCAATCCTCAGGCTGACCACTTTTTCTGGCAACTTTATAAGCTTCCTCCTTTGACTTAATACAAGCTTTAATTTCTTTTGTTAGCCATGGTTGGATCACTTTTCCTTTTGGGTTTTTATGCCCTAGAGGAATATATGTTTGTAGCAAATTATGCATTATTTCCTTGAATGTTAGCCGTTGTATGTCCACCTTCATACCTTTTAGTGTAGTCTTCCAATCTACCATGACCAACTTGTCCCTCATACACTTGTAGTTTCCTCTGTTTAGATTGAAGACCTTAGTTTCAGATTGGCCTACATCACTCTCAAACTTAATGTAAAATTCAATCATATTATGGTCACTTGTCCCTAAAGGCCCCTTTGACAGCTAGCATGGAGGTGCTCTTCCACTCATCTGGGAGGAAGAGGCCTGCCAAAGAAACCTCTGTGGGTACAGCTGGCAAGGGATATAACCTCCAGACCTGTGTGCAGATTGGGAGAATGTTTCTGTGTATTGATGAAATGCCATCCCAGTTGGAAAGCATTAAAATGATTTGAAGCCAAAATGTTGGCTTTATGACATCTGTTCTTTCGCCTTAGGCAGCTCCACATTGCGGCCTCCGCCACACTTGCATTGTCAGGTTGGCAGCCTGAGTGAAAGGAGGCTGGGATAGACCAGGATTAAAAATTCTAAATTGGGGAAAAGCAAATTTTGCGAAGCTCAGAGGGGATTTAGCCATAGTGGACTGGAAACAGATACTTGAAGGTAAATCAGTGTCAGAGCAGTGGGAGGCATTCAAGGAGGAGATCCGGAGGGTTCAGACCAAACATGTGCCCTTAAAGAAAAAAGGTGGGTCTAACAAATCTAGAGCCCCCTGGATGTCTAGAGACATACAGGGTAGGATAAAGAAAAAAAGGGAGGCGTATGACAGATACCAAGGGCTAAATACTCCAGAATCTTTAGAGGAGTACAGAAAGTGCAGGGGTGCAATTAAAAATGATATTAGGAAAGCAAAGAGAGAGCATGAAAAATTCTTGGCAAGTAAAATCAAGGAAAAACCAAAGATGTTTTATAAATATATTAAGAGTAAGAGGATAACTAAAGAAAGGGTAGGGCCTATTAGAGATCATGAGGGTAATCTGTGTGTGGAGGCGGGAGATGTCAGTTGGGTTCTTAATGAATACTTTGCATCTGTTTTCACAAAGGAGAGGGGCGAAGCAGGCATTGCTATCGGGGCGGAGGAGTGTGAAATATTAAATGAAATAAACATAGTGAGGGAGGAAGTATTAAGGGGTTTAGCAGCTTTAAAAGTGGATAAATGCCCAGGCCCAGATGAACTGTATCCCAGGCTGCTTAGCGAAGCAAAAGAGGAAATAGCAGAGAGAGGCCCTGACCATCATTTTTCAATCCTCTCTGGCTTCAGGTGTGGTGCTGGAGGACTGCTAATGTGGTACCCTTTAGACCGAGTAATTACAGGCCAGTCAGCCTAACCTCGGTGGTGGGAAAATTATTGGAAAGAATTCTGAAGGACAGGATAAATCTTCATTTAGAAAGACACGGATTAATCAAGGATAGTCAGCACGGATTTGTTAAGGGAAGGTCGTGTCTGACAAACTTGATTGAATTTTTTGAGGAGGTAACAAGGAGGGTAGATGAGGGTAGTGCATTTTATGCAGTGTATATGGACTTTAGCAAGGATTTTGATAAGGTTCCACATGGCAGACTGGTCACAAAGTTAAAAGCCCATGGAATCCAGGGCAAAGTGTCAAGTTGGATTCAAAACTGGTTCGGAGACAGGAAGCAGAGGGTAATGGTTGATGGGTGTTTTTGTGACTGGAAGGCTTCCACAGGGCTCAGTACTAGGTCCCTTGCTTTTTGTGGTATATATCAACGAACGTGACTTGAATATAGGGGTATGATTAAGAAGTTTGCAGATGATACTAAAATCAGCTGTGTGGTTGATACTGAAGAAGGAAGCTGTAGACTGCAGGAAGATATCAATAAATTGGTCAGGTGGTCAGAACAGTGGCAAATGGAATTCAACCTGGAGAAGTGTGAGGTAATGCATTTGGGGAGGGCTAACAAGGAAAGGGAATACACATTAAATGGTAGGACACTGAGAAGTGTAGAGGAACAAAGGGACCTTGGAGTGCATGTCCACAGATCCCTGAAGGCAGCAGGCCAAGTAGATAAGGGGGTTAAGAAGGCATACGGAATGCTTGCCTTTATTAGCCGTGGCATAGAATACAAGAGCAGGGTGGGTTATGCTTCAACTGTATAAAACTGTTATATCCGAGTAGTAAGGTCCAATTAATTGATATAAGTGAGACTTCAGGAACTCAAAACTTTACTTTTAATTTACACAGAATAAGGAGAGAACAGAGCTCTTACAAGCTACAGGCATGCACTTGTAATTCTACTGCACGATGCATCCAAGATGGATGATCCTATGAGTCATTCCCACAATGCAACATTACCTTAAAACACTGGTAAATGAACCCTTAGCATTTGTCTCCCTCTGGTGGATAACTTAAGCATTACATCCGAGATTACTATATCCCCCCCTCTTAAGTTACAACAATTCTTAACAACATTCTTAAAAAGTCCATAAGGAAACTCCTTTAACGATAGTCCATCCTGAACAAATTTAGCAGGTCGTGATCAATCGCTCTGGTGGCTTGTGAGACCTTGTTGAACGTCTTACAGTCAAGTCCCTGCTTGGTTGTGGTAAAGCCATCTGCTGCTCCTGAGCAGTACTCAGAGTATCTGACTCTGCTACGATGGTTTCCTCTTGATTAAGGGGTCCAGGTATAACTGTCTCTGTTCGTGGTGCTGGTACCACCAAGGCATTTGGATAACTGGGGACCAACTTGTCCTCCAACCTTTCCTCTGGAACTTCCAGTTCGATTTCCCCTTGTCTGGTCAGTATCTGATCCACATGTCTGCGTACTACCTGACCAGTTCCCAACATCAAAACTCTGTCCAATGGAGCTGCACGGATAGGTGTACCTGGTAGTGGAAGACCGCTCAAGGCATCTGCGTTCCCATGGTACTTGCCCGCTTTGTAAACGATGACATACTCATATGCCCTCAACGTCACTGCCCATCTCTGGATTCGGGGTGACACCATCTGTGGTACTGCTTTCATCTCATTGAAAAGAGATAGAAGAGGTTTATGATTGATGCATATGGTGAATTTCCGGCCATATATGTACTTATGAGACCTCTGTAACCCAAACATTACTGCTAATCCCTCTTTATCTAACTGGGAATAGTTTTTTTCCGCTGGGGTCAGAGTTTGAGACATAAACCCGATCGGTCTTTCAGTTCCATCTTCCATACAGTGTGAAAGAACTGCCCCCACCCCGTAAGGTGAAGCATCACAAGAGAGAATGATGTCTTTCTCTGCATTGTAGTGAACCAGCACATCCGAGGACAGCATCAGTTTCTTGGATTGTTCAAATGAAACCCTCTGTTCCTCCTCCCACTGCCAATGTGTCTCCTTGCGCAGTAGTTTGTGAAGAGGTGCTAACACTGTTGACAAGTTTGGCAAAAACCTGTTATAATAGTTTAGCAGTCCCAGGTAAGCTTTTAACTCAGTCACATTTGTAGGATCTGGGGCCTCCTGCAGTGCTTTTACCTTCTCCTTGATTGGATGGAGCCCAGTGGCATCCACTCTGTGTCCCAGGAACACGGCCTCATTCCCCATGAAAGTACACTTACTCCTCTTGAGCCGTAACCCAGCCTTATCCAATCTTTGCAGTACCTCTCTCAGAGTGCTCAGATGCTCCTGGTCGGTTCTTCCCGTCACCGGAATATCATCCAGATAGATGGAAACATGTGGAATCCCTTGCAGTACACCCTCGATGGCTCTATGGAAGATAGCTGGACTAGATGAGACACCAGATGGCAAGCGGTTATAGGTAAACAAACCCTTGTGTGTATTTATGGTTGCATACTTCTTGGATTCCTCATCTAGTGTAATCTGCAAGTAAGCATGACTCATATCCAGCTTCGTGAATTTCTTCCCTCCAGCCAGGTTTGCAAAAAGGTCCTCAGTTTTAGGAATAGGATACTGTTCTAGTTTAGACACCCAATTTACAGTCAATTTATAATCTCCACAGATTCTTACCGAATTGTCCGGTTTTAAAACAGGTACAATTGGAGCTGCCCATTCTGAACATTTCACGGGTTCCAGAATGTTCTCCCGCAAAAGATGATCAAGCTCAGCCTCTACCTTCGGTTTCATGGCATAAGGCACAGGTCGTTGTTTAAAAAATCTTGGCAGTGCCTCCTTGTTGACATAAATCTTAGCTGGGGGGCCATTAAATGTTCCAAGTTCTTCCTTGAACACATTCTCATGTTCAATCAAAACTTCTTGCAAATACAACTGTTTGCCTCTCTCCATTTGATTTATTGCTCCCCAATCTAATTTAATTCTCGTATCCAGCCCCGACCTAACAAATTTGGTCCAGAACCCGATACTACAACTACAGGAAGCTGTTCCACGGTGTCCCTGTGTTTCACAGTTACAATAGCTGTACCCAAGGTTGTCACTCGTTCACCAGTATATATTTTAAGCTTCATAGAGCAAGACTTTAACTCGGGAACTTTTACACGGTTCCCCAATTTTGAATAAACCCGATCGGTCTTTCAGTTCCATCTTCCATACAGTGTGAAAGAACTGCCCCCACCCCATAAGGTGAAGCGTGACAAGAGAGAATGATGTCTTTCTCTGCATTGTAGTGAACCAGCACATCCGAGGACAGCATCAGTTTCTTGGATTGTTCAAATGAAACCCTCTGTCCCTCCTTCCACAATTTTGAATATTCCTCCCTGGTCATTATGGTTACGCCACATCCAGTATCCACCTCAAAGTTGACCTTAGTGTCATTTACTATCAGTTGCAAAGCGATAGGATCCACTTTAGGAATGTCCTCTACCATACTATGCATTATGAACACGTCGTCTTCTTTCTCAGCTTCTCCACTGATGTGATGTGCTCCCTGTTTTTTCACTTCTCTTACTAGGTTTTGCTTTTCTCCCCCTTTAGGTTTGTATACCTCCAGGGTAGCTTTTGCTCTACATGCACATTTTATATGTCCTTTTTTCCCACACTTGTGGCACTTTTCCTCCAGAAACCTGCATTCCCTTGCCAGGTGATCTCCATTGCATCTATAACATGCGTTTACATGCTCATGTTGTGATTTTGGACTCATATTTAACTTGTTCATGATAAACTGACTTCCAACTTGCTTTGTAGTAGACCAGTCTGAACCTTGTATTTCTTGTACATCATGGTTAGCTGTCTCTATTAATTGAGCAAGTTCCAACGCTTTTTCATACGTAAGCCCAGTCTCAGACAATAATCTCCTCTGCATTCGAGCATCCATTATTCCGCAAACCAGCCTCTCTCTCAGCATGTCTTTCAAGCTGTTCCCGTAATTGCAATCATGTGCCAGTTTTCTCAACACTGCTACATAATCCAACACAGTTTCTCCCGGTATCCTGTTCTGTGAATTAAATTTGAAACGCTGTACAATCTCACTCGGTCTGGGATTGAAATGTTCCTTTAGCAAGTCCACTAATTCAGTAAATGATTTATCTCCAGGCTTTGCAGGACTGCATAAGTTTCTCAATAAACTATACGTCAGACTTCCCACCGAAGTCAGCAAAATAGCTCTCCTTTTTCCAACATCGACAATATCATTTGCTACAAAGAAATGCTCCAATAACTCACAGTATTCTTCCCAAGTTTGATTTTGAACATCAAAAGCAGAAATCTCTCCAACTCGAGTAGCCATGATTCAGATGCAGTGATCTTGTATTTTCCCTACTTGAAGTTGATATAGTTAACCCTCATCGCCAATATGTTATATCTGAGTAGTAAGGTCCAATTAATGGATATAAGTGAGACTTCAGGAACTCAAAACTTTACTTTTAATTTACACAGAATAAGGAGAGAACAGAGCTCTTACAAGCTACAGGCATGCACTTGTAATTCTACTGCACGATGCATCCAAGATGGATGATCCTATGAGTCATTCCCACAATGCAACATTACCTTAAAACACTGGTAAATGAACCCTTAGCATTTGTCTCCCTCTGGTGGATAACTTAAGCATTACATCCGAGATTACTATAAAAACACTAGTTAGGCCTCAGCTAGAGTACTGCGTGCAGTTCTGGGCACCACATTACAGGAAAGATGTGATTGCAGTAGAGAGGGTACAGAGCAGATTTACAAGGATGTTGCCGGGAGTAGAGAATCTTAGCTATGTGGAAAGACTGGATAGGTTGGGTGTTTTTTCCTTGGAACAGAGGAGGCTGAGGGGAGACCTTATTGAGGTGTATAAAATTATGAGGGGCATAGATAAAGTGGATAAAAAGGACCTATTTCCCTTAGCAGAGGGGTCAAAAACCAGGGGGCACAGATTTAAAGTAACTGGGGGAAGGATTAGAGGGGATTTGAGAGGAAATTTCTTCACCCAGAGGGTTGTGGGGGTCTGGAACTCACTGCCTGAAAGGGTGGTAGAGGCAGGAACCCTAACCACATTTAAAAAGTACTTGGATGTGCACTTGGGATGCTCTAACCTGCAGGGCTACAGACCAAGAGCTGGGAAGTGGGATTAGGCTGGATAGCTCTTTGTTGGCCGGTGCGGACATGATGGGCCGAAATAGCCTCCATCCATGCTGTAAATTTCTATGATTCTATGAGTCATGTCCATTGTCAATTATGTCCTAGGCTGGAGCCAAGGACATGTGCCAACTTGGGCAACCTATGCAAATCCGACCATGATAAGTTCATCCCTTGCATCCCGGGCAGCCATGTGCTCGCGTGCTGCCGCTGGTCGATACACCGGTGCTCTGACCTCCTCCTCCTCCTCCTCATCCTCATCTGAGGTCCATGCAGAAAGAGAATGAATGGTTCCTGTTCTGCTTGTAGATGCCTCCTTTGGGGAAGTGCTCATTGCTAGCGGGGAGAAGGTCTTACAAGGAGGTCCCACAGTTGATTGATTCAAGCTGCAGCACCTCTGACTTCAGAAGGCCTTCTAAAAATGCTCAGAGACCTTTTAAAGCCAAGGTCTGGCACCTGCAAGTAATCCTTGCTGTAATAAATGATGTCTTGTTAGACCTGCAGCTGTGAGGAGGCCACCCACAAGTCAACCCGCCAGATTTACCTGGCGTGGTTCAGGAGGTGCATGGAGTACGTCGAAATTGTCGCAAAATCACGAGGGCCTCTCAAAATAGGCTTAGAGAGGCCCTTAACGAGCATTTAATGATGACAAGTATCGCTATGGCCAGCTGGAGGCGGGACCATTTCCCGACCTCCAAAACCAGCACCAGCAAAATCCCGCGGAGGTGGGTTCCGAACCCAACCTCATTGAATCTGATTTTGCCGCCTTTCCCGCCTACAAACCCGCCTCCTCCGACGGCAGAAAATCACCCCCAGTGATCCGAACTGGATACTGTCTCCTTCACACGCACCTTCATGCGCTTTCCAAATTTTTCAGTAGGTAGACTGATCTCATTTTAGTGAAATGAGGCCAAATACAAAGCATTAAACTGCTTTACTTTACAGACAGCAAGTGAATGTACAGAGCAACAGTATAAATCTCAGTTAGTCCAATTAACTTCAGTTCTCTCTCGATGAAAGGTAATCGACCTGAAACGTTGACTCTATTTCTCTCTCCACAGATGCTGCCTGACCTGCTGAATGTTTTCTACCATCTTCTGTTTTTATTTCGGTTCTCTCTTGTCTTGGTTAGCAGGCTTACTGTACTTGCTTTTAGCCATTCTTAGCATTGAATCAGCCCAGGCTTATTTTGGGCCTGGTCAGCTCTATATTCTTATGCCTGGGCCTTACTTGCTTTTTTCTCTCTCTCTCTCTCTCTCTCCCTCTCTCTCTCCCTTCTCTCCCTCTCTCATCAGACCTCACTGAATGACGCTGAATACTTGGGTTTTGTTCTCTTGTTTTCTGTCTCACACGAAGTTAGGAGTTTGACTCCTGATCCATCTACCTGTCCTGGGGTTAGCCAGTAGAGTTGCCAATCATGCCAGCTACCATACCCAACCCCACTGAAACTAACTTGGTTGCAAAGCTCAAAATAAAAAATAGAATACTGCAGATGCTGGAAATCGGACACAAAAACAGAAAACATTGGAAATGCTCAGCAAGTCAGGCAGTATCTGTAAAGAAAGGGAAAATGTTGATATTTCAGGCATCGCTCTTCACCAGAACAGCCTGACTCATTGAGTATTTCCAGCATTTTCTGTTTTTGTTTTATTACACAGCTCAATAGGAAAGGCATGCCAACCACTAAGATGTGAATGATAGCAAAATACTGCAGATGCTGGAAATCCGAAATAACAACAGAAAATGCTGGAAAAACTCAGCAGGCCAGGCAACATCCGTGGAGAGAAATTAGAGTTGACGTTTCGGGTCGAAACCCTTTTTCAAAACTGGAAAGGAAATAAAATAGATCGAAGGCAGGGCTGCAATAGAACAAAAGAAGTAAAAGAGACATTAAGAGGTATTCAAAAGCAGACGAAATGGTAATAGGACAAGTGGAGACAAAAGACGGCTGAGATTAGGTGTGAAGTGTACTGGCAGGATGAGACAGAGCTGCCATGTGGGAGAGAGAAAAAAAAGGAAAATACTAAGATGTGAATGTTTACTGGGAATGTCTGAGATGAGGTCATGTCTGCGCAGTTGTCCTTGATTATCATAAGTAACAGTTCTAATGGTTTCTCATTAACCTAGCAATATTCCCTTTGTCCCAGTGTGAATGAGAATTAAACATCGTGACCTGGTGAGTTATGTTGGGGAGCCAGTGGAATGCAGCAGAAAATTCCTCAGGAGTCATTCCACTAGCTCTCTACAAATACCGAAATTTGTTGTATAATGTAATTTCTGTCATTTGCGCCCTAGCATTGGCATGCATTTTATCACTGGTGCCCAGAATTGCTACAGCCAACTGTTGTGTTTTGAGGTTTTTGACCATTTTCCACAGAAAGTATTTGAAAAAATTAGTAACATTTAATAGTTCTGTTTTAAAGCAAAGTGTACACACATGACTTTTTTTCTAAAGGCAATGAAGTAAATGGAGGTTAAAATACAAATTTTCTCCAAAGACTGTAAACAATAAGCAGTTTGTTAGCCTGTCTTGGTAATTGATAAACACCTCACACCCATTCTGTCCCACCCCGGATATGTGGCTGAGGTTGTCTGGCATAGGCCTTCTCCCCTCGCGTTATGAACACAGGAAAATAATAAAACAGAGACCATGATACAAGCAGCCAATTCTTTAAACTGAAAGCTGTGAGGGAAAGATTTTGCCATGCTGAAAAGGAGAATGAAGGAAGATAGGAGTCATTTTGTTTAAGTCGAGCAAGATGACCCACTGGTATAGGGAAGGATAGCGTTGTCCTTATTTTTGTATTATTATGTGAAGACCAGTTGTACTGATTGAATTAAGTGAGTCTGATCATAACTATTGCTCTGTATGTTCAATTCTTATGAAATAAAGCAACTTAACAACTTGTATCTGGCCTCAACCTGCTAGGTGTTTTCTCCGTACATCTTTTGAGAAGATTGGAGAGGAATGTGGAGGCATGTGTGAAAGTTGAGATCACAAGGGGGTACCATTGTTATACTGCTGGGTTATGCTATTGTTTAAGTAGATATTAGGCACTGAGAGTCTACTCTTGCATGTAAAGGTAATCAGATTCACTTAAGGAAGCAACTGATACTACTGAGCCCAAGAGGTATTTACGGCAGACAGCCATAACAGCAGTGAAGAGGCGCTTTAAAATTTAAATGCCCAAAAAGCCACTCACCGGCTGCTCCCATGTGAGGTCCCAGGAGAAGTCCTGCCCTGCTAAATGTCTGCCACCATAATAATTGAGCAGGTGATCTAGGCTAGTGTGTATATGCATGTGGAAGATGCCTAATATGCTATGTTTCATTTTCATTCATACCTTAGCCTTTGAAACTAAAAGGTAGATATATTCAGTATACCCGAGTGTACTATATCCCTGACTGCAGAGAACATTTTTCATTTAATTTTTCATTCACACTGCCCTAGAGTGCATTAGCTGATTTCTGAAGTTGAAACACATGCCTATCTGAACATCTCCCCCACAATGTTCAGAGCTTCTCCCAAAATGAAAGTATACATCTGTCCTTTTCATATAAAAATCCCTCCATAATGGTTTAAATTCGCATTTTAGTCAACTGCTACTAATTAAAGTTATGGATGACATGGCACATTAGTAATTACCCCTCAAGTGTTGGATTATCCCCATGACTAAGCTGCCATAATTGATGTTAACTAATTAATAACATTACTCCACACAGGATGACCAAAGCAATCAAGATTCCAATTCCCAACATTTTTCTTAGCTAATCACTAAAAACATTAACGAGTGCAAGAGTCCATCAAAGCATTTAATATTACTGGAGTTTCTTAATTATATTTTTTTTACTTGCATCCTAACTGCCAGTCTCAACCTTAACCTTGTGTTTCAGTGCCTCTGTCTAATAGTATTTGCTGGTAAATTACAAAGCTTCAGGGCAGCAGACGTCATTAAATTACATTCATACTGAGAATTTGAACTTAAGTTCTACACTGTGGTGGATAAATTTAGACAATTCGCAAGTATGACTGTTGATAGAAACTGCTTAAATCTTGCTAATTTTTCTTCTACCCCAGGTCCATCCTCTTCAAATGTGATCATATAAATTACATTATAGCAGGAGGCCATTTTTCCAATGTGCCTGTGCTGGCTTTTCACTCCAGTGCAGTACTGAGGGAGTGCTGCACTTTCAGAGGTGCCGTCTTTCAGAGGAGATCTTAAACATAGAAGATAGGAGCAGGAGTAGGCCATTCGGCCCCTCGAGCCTGCTCCGCCATTCAATGTGATCATGGCTGATCATCCAAATTCAATACCCGGTCCCTGCTTTCTCCCCATACCTCTTGATCCCTTTAGCCTTAAGAAATATATCCAACTCCTTCTTGAATATATTTAATGTATTGGCCTCTACTGCCTTCTGTGGTAGAGAATTCCACAGGTTCACCACTCTCTGGGTGAAGAAATTCCTCCTCATTTCTGTCCTAAATGGCCTCCCCCTTATCCTTAGACTGTGACCCCTGGTTCTGGACTCCCTGACCATCAGGAACATCCTTCCTGCATCTAGTCTGTCTAGTCCTGTCAGAATATTATACGTTTCAATAAGATTCCCTCTCATTCTTCTAAACTCCAGTGAGTATAAGCCCAATCGACCCAATCTCTCCTCATACGTCATTCCTGCCATCCCAGGTATCAGCCTGGTGAATCTTCGCTGAACTCCCTCCATGGCAAGAACATCCTTCCTCAGATAAGGCGACCAAAACTGCACACAATACTCAAGATGTGGTCTCACCAAGGCCCTGTATAACTGCAGCAAGACATCCTTGTTCCTGTACTCGAACCATCTTAAACCAATGTCTTGTCTGCTCTTTCAGGTGGACGTAAAAGATTCCATGGCACTATTTCGAAGAAGAGAAAGGGAGTTATCCTCAGTGTCCTGGCCAATATTTATCCCTCAAACAGCATCACTAAAAAACAGATTATCTGGTCATTATCACATTACTGTTTTGTGGGAGCTTGCTGTGCGCAAATTGGCTGCCACTTTTCCTACATTACAATAATAATGACAACACTTCAAAAGTATTTCATTGGCTGTAAAGCGCTTTGGAACATCCTGAGGTCAAGAAAGGCAGCTTATGAATGCAAGTCTGCCTTTCTTTCTTTAAACCTATTTTCCTGCCCTTTCCCCAAATCTTTTTATATTTCTCATTTTCAATCATTTATTCAATTTGGTTTTCAATTGTGCTATTGTTTCTGCTTCAGTAGCAACTGTGGTAAAGCATTTCATATTTAAATAACCCTCTGCATAGAAAACCTTTTTCTAACTTTCCCCCATTCTTCTAGTGATAACTCTTGAGTTCATGCCTCATTGTTACAAATTCACTATTTACCCTCTTGGAACCTTACTGAATTTTGAAAGCCTCTCTTAGTCCACCCTTAACTTTCTCTGTTTCAGTGGAAAAAACACTGGAATGTTGGTTAACAGGAATGCCCCACTTTGGAAGGAAAGAGCACAGGTCAATATCTAAAATTGGAGGCGATTGGTACTCTGCAGAAGGATGAAAAAATAACTTAGTACTCAGAATATTCTTCAAAGAGGGAAAGAGAGAGAAACAAATTCAAGGCATATATGGAAAAAAAACAAAAGGCACATTGTACAAACATCTCAACAAATGATTTAGGGGGAAAAATTCAGTTGCTTTGCACCTCCCATTGGCGCCCTAAGAGGGGGCGCGACTCAATTTTTCCCCTTAGTGTCGTGCAGATAATATATCAACAAAACACCAAGATTGAAAACGGACGCATTTACATTCTGCTACATAACAAGAAAATATATGAAGGAAAAGTACTGCACAGAACTAAACCCTTAGAAACAAGTGTCTTGAATCATTTATTCCCATAGATTTAGCTCTGTACCATTACCTTCCTTTTCCTACTAAATGTCATTAAACATAACCCACACACAACTTGAAGTATTCTGCTAAACACGTGTAATACATCCCCACTCAAGCATCAGTCAGTGAAGGCATAGGACGTGTTTCTTTCCGAATATGTCATGCATGAAACTTAATACATAATCTTCCTCAGCCATGTGTTCCTGGACCACACACTGTGCACTGCCTCTTTTATACTACATTTATATTACAAGCCATGGTTCTGTAATATGTGCTGATTCCCTTGCTGCTGAAACTGCCCCATTTATGCTGCAGGGTGGATTTGGTAATGATGCATAACAATGAGTTAATTCAGTGAACAGTTGAGCAGAACAAACCATGAAGACGCCAGATTTGATTCCTTCATTGGGTTGAATTATTTGATGCCAGCTGGGGCAGCAGTAGGATTGCTAACATTACTTTCATTACCCCTGATTTAGGGAGTGAAAAGTCTGCCAGTTCCCATTCCTGATTGCTCTCCAGTGATTATCGCAGGAAGTGTACCTTGTGGTGGTGGTGATGTGTGAGAACAGGATAGCCCGAGGCTGTGATAACACGGTGGATGAAAAGCCTGCTGACGCTCATTGTCAAGGTTCACGCATGAACAATGGCTAGTTGGGAAAAAAGTACGAGAAGATAACCAGTAGATTACCTCCGATAAAACTCTACTCCAGCAAGAATTCATTCTATTGAGGAGGGGGAAAATGGCAAAAAATAAATTAATAATTACCAACCTTGCTCAGACCTTTGATTCAAACATCTGCTAGTATTGTTTTTCCTTGGTTAAGGCCCCTTTGGGTTGCTGTAAGAAGGGGCAGAAAACTAGGAACAAAGGCCTAGCAGCTTCAACTAGAGGTCTTAACTTTTCTGCCCTGTGAAAAGAGAACTGATTGGCACTGAGGTATTGTCTGTATTTTAATGCTGATTGATTGTTAATGCCTCTCAATACTGATTGATGTTGTTTGCTGTTCAGTGCGATTATATCTTCACTGGCGTCCTACCTGAATTGGAATCATGAGCCCAGACCTTCCACTTTTGTGGAATTGGGGCACATCTTTTGCATGGAGAGCCTCATGCCTGCTACAAAGATGCGTCCCCGGCCCTGGTTGATCTTATGGTCTCGGGGTCATTTAAATATTTCTGGTGGGCTCTCCAGCCTCTGACGAGAAGTCGGCCAGTGGTGCGGGTGTGTGTATGGTAGGGGAGGCTTTCACGGTGTGACTTCTCCAGTGGTCTGCGAGCTACTGGTGAAACTACAGCATTTCTCAAAATCTGGCACTATAGCCTGTGCAATTAAAAGCATAGGCTTTCAAATTTAAACCCCGTTCCCCACCATAGCAACACTGGATACATAGGCCGGGACTTTGCTCACCTCGACGTGCCGGGGTCGGTGGCGGGTCCCGACCCTGCTTCTGGCTCCATCCCTTGAGAGGGTTTGTTAAGCCCACCCAGCATGTTTCCCGGTCCAATTAGATGAAGCGGGTCGGGTGACATCATCAGCCGATTTCCTTAAAGGGACCATGGCCAAATTTATTCTGACGTTTGTGCTGTCAGTGTTCTACTGACGAGCACTGCACATATGCTTACGGAGGGAGTCAGGGCACGCAGGGATATCCTCTTCCCTTCCGATGGGCGGAAGACACCTCCCCAGGACACCAACACAGCCTGGTTGCAGATTGCAGAGGAGGTCACAAGCAGGGGTGTGGTTAGGAGGACCTGGGTGCAGTGGCGCAAACCTTTCAATGATTTCATTAGATCACAAAATATTAGTACAAAGCCACACTCAACCTCATCCTGCTGTGCCTCTCATCACATCCCCATCACACTGTCTTCCCTACCCTACTCCTGCACATCCATACTCACACCAACTTACCTTGCACCTCCACCTATCCCTCTCTCTCTATCTACATTATCATATCCCCAACTCACTAGCCACCCCTCACACTCGCCCTCATCCTAGTGCAATCATACCAACTAACATCACACATGGGTAGCCACTTGGGTGTTTTACATAAGAACATAATAAGAAATAGGAACAGGAATAGGCCACTTGGCCCCTCGAGCCTGCTCCGCCATTCAATAAGATCATGGCTGATCTTGGGCTCAAAGCTGTTGTGTATGTACCTTTAAAAGAATAACTGGTCTCAGACTGCAGTACCGGTAGTGACCACCCCTGTATAAAAGGCGTTAGTAAGCCTCTGCAGTTTCAGTTTCCCGATTGACTCCTTTCAGTAAAGACTTGTTTTGTTCAACTCCTGCTGTCCGTGTCTCAATCATACACGGACATAATACTGGCGACGAGCAGATACGAACTTACCTACAGTCTGCACCACCTCCTGGGATCCATTCCTGCAGCGAAGTGAGCAGAGGTCGAGGCCAGAAGGAAGAAAGAAGCAGTAGAAACGGGCGTCGACCGTGGGCATCCGCCCCTGTGTTAGCGGAGTTGAAGATTGCTGGAGAAGCTGTCGAAAGCGGGGCCTGGTTCCTGTCGACGGTGCTTCAGCTAATCGGGCTGGTGGCAAGTAGTACACTGATCCTTCCTGGGCTGCGGCGGTCGCGAACTCGAGCGGGTGGCTTGCAACGGGGCCGAGCAGCGTTGTTGGGAAGAGGAGAGAGAGGGAGGGTGGAGCACACACGGCACGGCCGGTGCTACGAAGTCGGGCTGCATATAGACCCGAGAAGAGGGAGGCAAGAGTCCCACAGGGTTGTTCCACGACGGGAAAATAATAAAAAAAAGAAATATTAAATGCGCAGGAAACCGCGAGGAGCTGCAGGTTGCAACGGAAACCGCGGAAAGCAGCGCTAGCAACAGCGGGGAAGAAGGCAAAGCGCGGGAGGCGCCATCTTAATCAGCGGGGAAGAAGGCAAAGCGCGGGAGGCGCCATTTTGTTAAATCGGGGAAGAAGGCAAAGCGCGGGAGGCGCCATTTTAGATTTTCAAGATGCCGAAGACTGGCTGTATCACTGCCTTTGATAATACAATAGCGGACTGGACCACGTATGTGGAAAGAGTCGAGGTATATTGCGAGGCAAACGAAATAGCCGATGAGAAAAAGGCATCGGTATTGCTAAACTTAATGGGCGCTAGAACGTACGGCCTATTGTGGGACCTGATTACTCCAGCCAAACCGAAGGCGAAGAGTTTTAACGAAATTGTTGCTGTCCTACAGGAACACCTAAATCCTGCACCACTGTTGATAGCAGAAAGATTTAAATTCCACAGGAGAACTCAGCATAAAGATGAGAGCAATGCTGAGTACCTTACGGAACTACGCAAGCTATCAAAGCACTGCCATTTCGGAGCAGGACTGGCAGATGCACTACGGGACAAATTTGTCTGTGGACTCCTGAGTGAAGGAACACAGAAGAAGTTACTCTCAGAGAAAGAGCTGACGCTAGATAAGGCTTTCAGCGTGGCAGTATCGTACGAAGCAGCAGCCAGGGGAGCTACGGAAATTCAACAAAAGCCACAGGAATACGGCACCCACGAAATGACACGGGGATTTGCAAAATGTTATCGCTGCGGCAGAACTAACCATGACCAGAAGGACTGCTGGTCCAAGGACAAAATATGCAGGCAATGAGGGAAGATGGGACACATTGCACGAGTTTGCAGGTCTGGGAAGAAGACCAGCGACAACAAAAAGGCTACTAAGGAACCGTACAAGAAAGTACAAAAGATGACGGACAGTAGTTCCGAAGACCAGATGAGCGATAGTGAATCCGGGAACAGGAGACTAAGCTGTCTCAAACTTCACAATGTAATCGCAAAAGAGGATCACCGAACCATTTGGGTCACCTTCACGATAGCAGGGTCCCAAGTTAAAATGGAATTGGATACAGGATCAGCGCTAACCGTCATGAATCGACGAGACTACGAGTGGCTATTCTCACACATACCCTTGAGAGAGACATCCATCGTCTTGACGACGTATACGGGGCAAAAGGTATACCCCAGAGGAAAAGTAAGGGTGCCTGTCGAATACAACGGCAAGAAAATACAGAAATTGTATCTCTACATACTGCAAAATGGTGGACCACCGTTATTGGGACGTGAATGGATCAGGAAGGTAAGCTTAGATTGGCACGCCATTCATGCAATGACGGTGGACGGTAAAAAAGATGAAGACGTCACTCCTGGACGATTGTCAACAATCTTAGCTAACGCCAAAGAGGTATTTCAACAAGAACTGAGCATGCTTAAAGGCGTAACCGCCTCGATAAAAATAGAAGAGAATGCAATTCCCAAGTTTTTCAAAGCAAGACCGGTACCATATGCAATTCGCCCAGCCGTCGAGGCAGAGCTGGAGAATCTGGAGAAGGCAGGCGTGTTGTCTAAGGTCGACTGGAGCGAGTGGGCGACACCCATCGTTCCTGTCATGAAGAAAACGTTAAGCAATAAGTCTGAGGAGCCAAGGAAGGTTCGCATCTGTGGGGATTTCAAGGTGACGGTGAACCCAGTCCTTCACACAGTACAATATCCTCTTCCAAGGATAGAAGACATCTTCACCTCACTGTCTGGAGGGAAGCGTTTTACAAAAATTGACCTAGCACAAGCATATTTGCAGATGGAGGTTGAAGAATCCTCTAGGAAGTATCTCACGATAAACACTCACAAAGGTCTTTACCAGTATCATCGATTGGTATTCGGAGTAGCATCGGCTCCAGCGATATGGCAAAGAGCGATGGAACAAGTCCTGCAAGGGATTCCGGGGACTCAGTGTTACTTGGACGACATCCTTGTGACAGGTGAAGATGACAGTGAACACCTTAACAACCTAGAACAGGTGCTCACTAGACTACGGGAACATGGGCTACGAGCCAACCGCCCCAAGTGCGAGTTTTTTAAGAAACAGATACTGTATTGTGGCCACGTGATTGATGAAGAGGGGTTACATAAGCCCCTGACAAAATTGAAGCAGTTGTTAAGGCCCCAGCGCCTGAAAATGTGTCGCAACTGAGGTCATTCCTCGGATTGGTGAATTACTACCATAAGTTTTTGCCGAATTTGTCGACAATCCTGCACCCACTTAACGCCCTGCTACGAACGGGAGTAGCATGGAAATGGAGCAATGACTGTAAGCGGGCCTTTCAGAAGAGTAAGGACTTAATCACTTCAAGAGAAGTATTGGCTCACTACAACCCAGCACTGCCGATCAGACTAGCGTGTGATGCGTCTCCCTACGGCATTGGGGCGGTACTGTCACATAAATTCCTTGATGGTTTAGAGAGGCCGATAGCTTTTGCGTCACGCTTGTTCACTTCTGCCGAGCGTAACTACGCCCAGATTGACAGAGAGGCCCTCAGCCTGGTGTGGGGGGTGAAGAAGTTCAATCACTACCTGCACGGTCAAAAATTTACTCTACTGACCGATCATCAACCTCTTGTCTCCATTTTCAACCCTCAGAAGGGCGTACCGATAATGACAGCGCAACGGCTGCAGAGGTGGTCCCTTTTCCTACGGGCACACCAATATGACATCGAGTACAAAGGAACTAAACAGCATGGCAATGCTGATGGATTGTCACGCCTACCGTTGCCGACGGTGGAAGAAGAAGACCTTGCAGTGGATCCAATGGAGTTATTCCACTCGACCATAGTCGAATGTCTCCCTGTGACGAATGCAAACATAGAAAAGGAAACACGGAATGACCCGACACTATCACGGGTCTATGATTTAACGGTGAAGGGATGGCCAGCACATGGCGAACCACTGCTGCCAGCATTCTCGCCGAGAAGAGAACAGCTGTAAGTGTGCAGAGGAACCTTGATGTGTGGATCCAGAGTAGTAATTCCGCCTAAGTTGACAGATAGAGTGCTCAATGACCTTCATGAGACTCATCTGGGTGGGGTAAAAATGAAGAACTTAGCCAGAGCGTTTGTGTGGTGGCCGGGAATCGATAGAGAAATCGAAGAGATGACCAAGAGCTGTGCAGGATGCCAGAAGGTCCAAAACGCCCCACCACAAGCTCCTCTACATCCATGGGAGTGGCCCTCATCTCCATGGCAAAGGGTGCACATTGATTTTGCTGGTCCCTTCATGGACTCGATGTTTTTAATTGCGGTGGATGCACATTCAAAGTGGCCAGAGGTAATAAAAATGTTCTCAACCACCACGGAAAAAACTATCACAGTTTTACGAACCATATTC
This sequence comes from Somniosus microcephalus, assembly GCF_052327205.1. Lineage (NCBI taxonomy): Eukaryota > Metazoa > Chordata > Chondrichthyes > Squaliformes > Somniosidae > Somniosus > Somniosus microcephalus. The sequence goes on along the minus strand of NC_140990.1, from coordinate 210,244,360 downwards.
GCCAGGAATGGGCTGCCTGAACAGATTTGCTCTGACAATGGACCACAGTTTGTGTCTGAAGAGTTCCGGAGGTTCTTAAAGAACAATGCTGTTAAGCATTACACATCTGCCCCATATCATCCAGCCACTAATGGATTGGCCGAGAGGTTTGTTCAAACATTCGAGAAGGCTATCAAGGCAATGTGTAATGAAGATATACCCCTACAACACAAGGTGGACAAATTCTTGTTTGCCTACCGGAATGCGACACATGCGGTTACCAACCAAACTCCAGCCATGATGTTCTTCAATCGAAGACTACGATGCCGCTTGGATTTGGTTAAGCCAAACGTCCGAAGAGATGTGGAGAACAGGCAGTTTCAGAATATGAATGAAAGGCCGACCAGGAGTTTTAAGATAGGTCAACCAGTTTTGGCCCGGGACTACCGCACTGAGAAATGGCAGCCAGGAACGATTTGTACACGGCAAGGGCCTCTCATGTATACCGTGGACGTTGGAGAGAGCATTGTAAGACGCCATGCTGACTAGATTCTAGAGTCACTGGAAAACGTCAACACCACGATCTGATACACCTGGCAATGAAATCGACGTACCAATTGCAGCTACCGCAGAATCGGTGATATTGGAAGCAGATGAACCAAACAATGACATTGATCCCGACTCAACCTTGCCAGAGGAACCTGATACCCCAAAGAGGCGTTATCCAGACAAAATCAGGAAGCCTCCTCAAAGACTGAACTTATAATTGCTTAAACTTAACCAATGTATCTAGCAACCGTAATTGTGATTGTAATTAGTTATCATTTAGTTGTTAAATGAATGTTATGTACTGTTTATCTAAAAGGGGAGGAATTGTTGTGTATGTACCTTTAAAAGAATAACTGGTCTCAGACTGCAGTACCGGCAGTCACCACCCCTGTATAAAAGGCGCTAGTAAGCCTCTGTAGTTTCAGTTTCCCGATTGACTCCTTTCAGTAAAGACTTGTTTTGTTCAACTCCTGCTGTCCGTGTCTCAATCATACACGGACATAATAAAAGCCACTTCCCAGCCTGCTCCCCATAACCCTTCACTCCCTTATCTTGTAAAAATCTGTCGATCTCCACCTTAAATGTATTTAATGACAGATATATGACCCTCTGAGAGAAGAAATTCCTCCTCATCTCAGTTCTAAAACGGCGACCCTTTATTCTGAAACTGTGCCCCCAAGTTCTAGATTTCCCCACGAGGGTAAACATCCTCTCTGCATCTACCTTGTCGAGCCCCCTCAGTATCTTGTATGTTTCGATAACAAACTTCCAATGAGTATAGGCCCAGCCTGCTCAACCTCTCTTCATAAGTCAACCCCCTCATCTCTGGAATTAACCTAGTGAATCGTCTTTGAACTGCCTTCAATGCAAGTATATCCCTCCTTAAATAAGGAGACCAAAACCAATACCCTGTACAGTTGTAGCAGGACTTCCCTGCTTTTATACTCCAACCCCCTTGAAATAAAGGCCAACATTCCATTTGCCTTTTTGATTACTTGCTGTACCTGCATGCTAACTTTTTGTGTTTCATGCACAAGGACCCCCAGGTCCCTCTGAACTGTAGCATTTTGTAATCTCTCTCCATTTAAATAATAATTTGCTTTTTTATTTTTCCTGCCAAAGTGGATATCCTCGCACTTTCCCACATTATACTCCATCTGCCAAATGTTTGCCCATTCACTTAGCCTGTCTATATCCCTTTGCAGATTCTTTGAGTCCTCTGCACAACTTGCTTTCCCACCCATCTTTGTATCATCCGCAAACTTGGCTACATTACACTCGGCCCCTTCATCCAAGTCATTAATGTAGATTGTAATTAGTTGAGGCCCCAGCACCGATCCCTGTGGCACCCCACTAGTTACCGTTTGCCAACCGGAAAATGACCCATTTATTCCGACTCTCTGCTTTCTGTTAGTTAGCCAATTCTCTATCCATGCTAATATATTACCCCCAATTCCATGAGTTCTTATCTTATGCCGTAACCTTTTATGTGGCACCTTATCGAATGCCTTCTGGAAATCCAAATACACCACATCCACTGGCTCACCTTTATCCACCCTACTCGTTACATCCTCAAAGAACTCCAGCAAATTTGTTAAACATGATTTCCCTTTCATAAAACCATGCTGACTCTGCTTGGCTGCATTATAATTTTCCAAATGCCCTGCTACTGCTTCCTTAATGAAGGACTCCAGCATTTTCCCAATGACAGATGTTAGGCGAACTGGTCTATAGTTTCCTGCTTTCTGTCTCCCTCCTTTCTTAAATAGGGGTGTTACATTTGTGGTTTTCCAATCCGCTGGGACCTCTTCAGAGTCCAGGCAATTTTGGTATATTGCAATCAATGCATCCACTATCTCTGCAGCCACTTCTTTTAAGACCCTGGGATGCAGGCCATCTGGTCTTTTAGTCCCATTATTTTACCAAGTACTATTTCCTTAGTGATAGGGATTGTCTTTAGTTCGCCCCTCCCTGTGGCCCCTTGATTATCCATTATTGGGATGTTGTTAGTGTCTTCCACCATGAAGACAGATACAAAATATTTGTTCAGAGTCTCTGCCATTTCCCCGTTCCCCATTAGTAATTCCCCAGTCTCATCCTCTAAGGGACTAACATTTACTTCAGCTACTCTCTTCCTTTTTATATACCTGTAGAAGTTCTTACTATCAGTTTTAATATTTCTTGCCAGTTTACTCTCATAATTCATCTTCTCTCTCTTTATTATTTTTTTAGTCACCCTTTGCTGGTTTAAAAAAAATTCCCAATCTTCTGGTCTCCCACCAATCTTGGCAACATTGTATGCCTCCATTTTTATCCAATGTTCATGTAAAGTTTCTGTTAATGTGCTGTCAAACATTGAAACCTTTATTTTCAACACTTTGCGTTCTTGGACAGATTTGTGTGCATCTTTGGAAGTGGCTTAGTGAGTTGCAGTGAATGGTGAGACATAATGATACCCGCACAATGGTGATGAGTGTAAAAAGAATGGCTTGGGCATTGTAGGGATGCTTTATGGTGTTGGTGTGGGGTGCTGCCAACCTGGCGCCTCATGTGGCAGCCAGGCTGTACAGCATTAAATGAAGTAAATCTGGCCATGGTGAGGCCATCCCTGGACTCCTGGGCAGCAATGTGCTCAGGTGCTGATGCCCTCTATCCTGTGCAGCATCAGGTGATTGCGGAGGAGGTTGGTGCTGTTGTTGGTGTGTCTGGTGCTCCTGGTGTTGGGGCTGATCGTGGTTGGATTCTGAGGACCAAGGTGAGAGAGTATAAAGGGCACCCATGTTGATGGAATAGATGGCAGGTGAAGTAGAGTTCTGTCAATGGTGAGAGAGTTCTTCCAATGAGGTGATACTGGATGGAGAGTGGAAAGTGGAAAGCCTGTAGAATCTGTGCTGAAAATGGACTGAGGAACAGCTGTGGCTTAGGAAAGTGATCATCTGTCAGGTGGGAGCTTTTACTGTACATTTGAAGCTGTCAAGTAATCAGCTGGAGCAGTGGCCACTAAACTCCTGCCTCAGGTTGACAGACGTGGTCCCTGAACAGCATGGCTCCTGTGGCCATGAAGTTAAAGTGAAAAGGTAAATTAAAAAAGCCTGTTGAGCATCTATCAACTAGATGCTAATGAGATTAATTGGGTCGCCCTCCGCTGCCTGTTGGGTCTGCTCCGTACTGACAGACCCGACATTGGGAAAGACACGTGGCGGCGGGTTGACAGTGGGTTCCCGACCTGCTGTCAAATAAAAAACACTTTCCCACCCAACCTGCCACCGATTCCACCCACTGACCCCCAGAATCTGTAACCTTATGGCCCAGCACATACCTCACTTCTTAGAGTCATAAAATCATACAACAGCAACAATTTGCATTTATATAGCACCTTTCATGTAGTAAACCACCCCAAAGCACTTCACCGGAGTGTTATCAAAATTAATTTGACACCGAGCAACTTAAGGAAATATTAGGAGAGGTGACAAGAAGTTTGATCAGAGGTAGGTTTTAAGGAGCGTTTTAAAGGAGGTGAGAGAGGTAGAGAGGCGGAAAGGTTTAGGGCGGGAATTTCAGAGCTTTGGGCTTGGGCAGCTAAAGGTGTGGCTACCAATGCTGGTGCAAATAAAATCTGTGCTAGGAACATAGGAACAGGAGTGGGCCATCCTGCCCCTCGAGTCTGTTCCGTCATTCAATGAGATCATGGCTGATCTGTGACCTAACTCCATATACCCGCCTTTGCCCCATATCCATGAATATCTTTGGTTAATAGAAATCTATCAATTTCAGATTTAAAATTAACAACTGACCTAGCATTAACTGCTGTTTGCAGAAGAGGGTTCCAAAATTCTACCACCATTTGTGTGTAGAAGTGTTTCCTAACTTCACTCCTGAAAGATCTGGCTATAATTTTTAGGCCATGTCACCTAGTCCTAGGCACACCAACCAGCAAAAAGAGCTTCTCTCTACCTACCCTATCAGTTCCCCTTGATATCTTGAAAACTTCAATCAAATCACCCCTTAATCCTCTAAATTCCAGGGAATGCAACCATAGGAACATCGGAACATTTTAAGATGGTATAGTTGTCTAAGCTAGGAGCTCTAATTTGCTGTGTCAGAATAGGAACGTCGGAACTTAGGAACAGGAGTAGGCCATTTAGCCCCTCGAGCCTGTTCCATCATTCAATGAGATCATGGCTGATCTGTGACCTAACTCCATATACCCGCCTTTGGCCCATATCCCTTACTACCTTTGGTTAACAAGATTTAAAATTAACAATTTATCTAGCATCAATTGCTATTTACGGAAGAGAGTTTCAAGCTTCTACTGTAGGTATTCGTGGTCACCGATGTAGGTATTGGATGAATTCCTACTTAATAATCGAGTTCGACTCCAGGAGAACAATCAAAAAGGTTTTTAATGCAGGAACAGAGGAATTCAAACAAGTTGCAGAGCTAGGTACAGGAGAGCCATAAAGTAGGTCTTCACCAGACGGAGACGCCACGAGGACTGACCAGTAAGTCCCGTGGATTGCGTGATGACGTCATCGCGTTCCTCCCGCGCTTAGGTAGTCACGTGACTTGCGCGATTACGCCATCGCGTTTGCCCACGCTTGGGATGGTCACGTGACTTGCGACTTGCCGTCATCGCGTTTACCCGGCACCTGGCACTGCAGTTGGCCGTTGCGGCTGAAGTCGCGGGAGCGGGAGGTGGAGCTGGGCCGGCGGCCGTCGCGGGAGTGGGAGACTGAGCCGGGCCGGCGGTTGTCGCAGGAGCGGGAGGCTGAGCTGGGCCGGCTCGCGTTTAACCGCGTCATCGCGTTTGCCCGCATTGTTGCGTTCGCCCTCGCTCCCAAAGGAGGAAAACCCCGCACCGGCTACATCGTTAAAGGGGAATTATGTCCGGTAAGTAAGGGACACTCGGTGGTACCGCTACATGCGCCCCCCCAGAATTCGCTTTAACGGTCGGCGTCAAACGATGAGATGGTCTGACGAGCCTGTCCGAACGACTCCTGTAGTCTCGAGACGGAGACTGCTGGGTGGCTGACGGTCTGGCGGGCGGTCGTACTTAGGTTGGCGTAACGACGATGGGTGGTCGGTGGTCTCAGCAGTCGTGCTGTCTCGACTTGACGGGCGAGGTCCAAATATGTGCTGGTCATGAGCAGATCCTTGCGTGCATCATGGCGGATAAAACGTATCCAGCCTTGCGAAGGACCGTGGCGTCATGGCGAATAAAACATATTCAGCCATGCGAAGGACCGTGGAAGCGTGTGACCTCTGTAGCCCTTGGTTCGAAACGGGCGCCGGGGCGAAACAGCTGGCCGTGTCATAGTGACTGGTAGGTTGGGCAGACGCGGACCATGGCTCTGTCATTGTTGGGAAAAGGTCCCCAGTCTGACGAAATCTGCAGGAACGCCGAACGGGTGATCCAGGAGGAAAAAAACGTGGGTATGGGCAGGTCGGTGAACTCGCCGACAGGCGAGCGAACTCTCCGGCAGTCAGGAACGCACGGAACAGTGCGTGCCGTAGTGCTACTACGGTAACACAGAAGAGAGTGAACCGTTGCTGCGTTGATCAGTGATCTGTGATGACAGCAATTTTCGCGTGGCCGATCGCGGCCGCGGGATGCCCGTTGGACCCGTCCTCGATGGTCGCAGCATCAGTAGATGTTTGCTTTAGTTGAGGGGAAAACTGTAGAGAGGGCGGCAACACTTCTAGTTGTTGTTGATTTCGGTAGGGGGAAAAACTGCCGGGAGGGCGGCAACGCTTCTAGTTGTTGTTGATTTCGGTAGGGGGAAAAACTGCCGGGAGGGCGGCAACACTTCGCCGTCGTGCCGAAAAGCGTGGTAGAAAAGACAGACCAGCAGGCTGACGGGCTGGTTCGGCATCAGCGGGGGATGGGTCCTCGTGGTTTGCGAGGGGCGAATCCTCGTGGATTGCGAGGGGCGAGTCCTCTTGAGTTGCGAGGGGTGTTTTGCGAGGACCGAGTCCTCGTGGCCTCTCCGCCGGGGCGCGCTCCGATCCTGTGAGCCCGTAAACGTGCTGTACCCGCGCTGTGAGGGTGTTATACTTGCTGTTCTGCCATGGGGTTGTTGAAGAGGCTCACGCTCCGAAAGTCGGTAAAGCTGTCGAAAACGGAGACCGTATCCAGATACGTGGTCTGCGCCGTATCGATGTTGCACAAGGCGAACGGGGCTTCTACCAGGATAAAGCACGAGGGCGGTTGTTGCTCCCAGTGTTGCGGTAGCTGAGCGAAACAGCTGTAACTTCCAGGCGTGCTTCTTTCGTGAAAGACGTTCACGAAAAATCGGGGTCCGGCTGCGCTGCTTTCGTGAAAAACGTTCACAAAAAACGGGGTCACCAATGTAGGTATTGATGAGCTCCCGTCCTCACGTCGTTGGTCACCAATTGTAGGAATTGGTGTTCGTCGATTGTTGTTCGTCGGTTGTTGTTCGTCGGTTGTTCGTCGGTTGTTGTCCGCCGTGCTCTTCTTCTGTGAAAACGTTCACAGAGACGGGGTTCAGGCTGTGTGCTTCCTCTGTGAAAAACGTCCACGGAGACGGGGTCACCAATTGTAGGTATTCGTGGTCACCGATGTAGGTATTGGACGAATTCCTACTTAATAATAGAGTTCGACTCCAGGAGAACAATCAAAAAGGTTTTTAATGCAGGAACAGAGGAATTCAAACAGGTTGCAGAGCTAGGTACAGGAGAGCCATAAAGTAGGTCTTCACCAGACGGAGACGCCACGAGGACTGACCAGACAGTCCTGTGGATTGCGTGATGACGTCATCGCGTTCCTCCCGCGCTTGGGTAGTCACGTGACTTCCGCGACGACATCATCGCGTTTGCCCACGCTTGGGATGGTCACGTGACTTGCGACGTGACATCATTGCATTTACCCAGCACTCGGCACTGCAGCTGGCCGTTGCGGCCGAAGTCGCGGGAGGCCGAGCTGGGCCGGCGGCCGTCGCGGGAGCAGGAGGCCGAGCCAGGCCAGCGATTGTCGCGGGAGCAGGAGGCCGAGCTGGGCCGGCTCGCGTTTACCCGCGTCATCGCGTTTGCTCGCGTCGTCGCGTTCGCCCGCGCTCCCAAAGGAGAAAAACCCCGCACCGGCTACATCATTAAAGGGGAATTATGTCCGGTAAGTAAGGGACACTCGGTGGTACCACTACACTACCACAGTTTGTGTGTAGACGTGTTTCCTAATTTCACCCCTGAAAGGTCTGGCTCTAATTTTTAGACTATGCCCCCTAGTCCTAGATCCCCAACCATGGAAATAGTTTCTCTCTACCCCCCTTAATATCTTGAAAACTCCGATCAGATCACCCCTTAACCTTCCAAATTCTAGGGAATACAACCCTAATTTGTGTAATCTCTCCATCGTAACTTAACCCTTGAAGTCCGGGTATCATTCTGGTAAACCTACGCTGCACTCCCTCCCAGGCCAATATATCCTTCCTAAGGTGTGGTGCTGAGAACTGCTCACAGAACTCCAGGTGTGGTCTAACCGGGGTTTTGTATAGCTGCAGCATAACTTCTACTCCCTTGTATTCTAGTCCTCTAGATATAAAGGCCAGCATTCAATTAGCCTTTTTAATTATTTTCTGTGCCTGTTCATACATTTTAATGACCTGTGTACCTGGATCCCCAAGTCTCTTTGGACCTCCACTGTTTTTAGCTTTTCACCATTTAGAATGTACCCTGTTCTATCCTTTTTAGGTCCAAAGTGGATGACCTCACATTTGCCTACATTGAAATCCATTTGCTACAGTTTTACCCATTCACTTAATCTATCAATATCCCTTTGTAATTTTATGTTTTCATCTATACTGCCTACAATGCCACCTATCTTTGTGTCATCGGAAAATTTGAATATATGACTTTCTATGCCAGCATCTAAGTCGTTAATAAACCCTAGTTTGTGTAATCTCTTGTAATTTAACCATTGGAGTCCAGGTATCATTCTAGTAAATCTACACTGCACTCCCTCCAAAGCCAATATATCCTTCCTAAGGTGTGGTGCCCAGAAGTGAACACAGTACTCCAGGTGTTTGCTGGTGATTTTATGGTGTTCAGTTTTATTCACAACTTCTCTGAAGTAGTCCACGTCGCCCTATAACATCCAGACTTGGGCTGACAAGTGACTTTTGGGCCACATAATTGTCAGGTAAATCTTGAAAAAGAGAGAGCCGGTCATCACCCCTTGAGCTTCATCCTCGAGTCCTCCATCACTAACACCTTGGGGATTGCTGTTGACAAGAAGCTGAGCTGGTCCAGCCATATCAGCACCATGGCTACAAGAGACTGGGTACTCTGTGATGTGTGGGTCACTTCCTGACCCCTCAAAGCCTCTCTGCCATCTCTAAGATTCAAGTTAGGAGTATGATTTAATACTCACCACTCAAATAGATGGATGCAGCCACAACAACACTTAAGAAGTTCAACACCAGCCAGGACAGATCAGTTTGCCCCTGTTATTGGCCTCGATATCCACTCCTTCCATCACCAGTGCACTGGGTCTGCAGTATGTATAATCGACAGATGCACTGTATCAATTCAACAAGGTAATTTTGACAGCATCTTCCAGCCCATAGCTTTGATCACTGAGAAGGAAAAGAGCAGCAACATCACACATCGGGCAGGATTTTCATTGGGCCGTGGAGTCGGGATTGGAGGCGTGGGGGGGGGGTTAAAATCCCGAAATCGGGGGGCACGAACCCATCCCGCCCCCAACCCGCCTCCATGCCAGTTTCAAAGGAGGCGGGTACCCACCCCGCACTGGGACCCGCCTCCCCGAGGCGGGAAGGGGATTAGTGCCAATTAACTGCCTGTTAACAGGTAGTTAAAAGGCAGTTTTTAGCCTAATCCCTATTTTTAATGTTGAAGTGTGGGATTCCTGATGGCTCCAAACCACACCAAGTTGGAAGAGGCAGACCGTCGGGATGAAGGGCTTGGAGGGGTCGAGATGTCCGGTGTTCAGGTGAGTGATGGGTGCATGAGTGCAAAGGTAAGTGTGTTTGGTGTGTGTAAAGTGTTTAAAGAAGTTTTACATACCTTTACATCCTTCCTTCCTTCAGGTCTCGGGAGTCCCTCATCTCACCGGCACAGAAAGCAGAATGGCTGCGAGCTGTCAAAAATTGCAGCATTCAGCTTTCTGTTCTGGGGAGATCTCTAAATCATCCTGACAGGAAGGGATTAGCTTGGAGTACAGATTGTCAGTGTTTGACAGCTTCAAACAGCTGTTAAACGCTGATATTTCATCTGTCAAAAGGTCTTGACAGATGAAATTTCAATCTGTGATGTCACCTGTTGCCGGGTGGCCCTTAATTGGCCTGCTGAGCCCACTGGGCGGGCTCAACAAGGTCAATCAAGTCAAACTCGCGTGGATTGGCTAGAACTCGATGGAGGCAGGACTACAACCCCGAAAGTTGTAGTCCCGCCTCCAACCCGACTCCTCAATGAAAATCTAGCCCATCACCTCCAACATTTCCACCAAGTCGCACACCATCCTGACTTAGGACATAAGTCATTGTTGAAGTATCAATATCCTGGAATTTCCTACTTAGCACCATTGTGGGAGCACTATCACCACAAGAGCTGCAGCAATTCAAGGAGAAGGCCCATCAGCCCTTCTCAAGGTAACTAAGGATAGGCAATAAATGTGGCCTTGCCAGCATCACCTGCATCCCAAAGACAAATTTTAAAAAATGAATTTATAATAGTAAACATTTTTAGTTTCCCTTGCGTGTGAGCGTCTACACTATATGTAGTCCAATTGCTCTTTCATTTCAACTGTCACACCATATTGTGGTAGCAACGGGACACTTATGCTATGAACAGCTGGCCATTGGTGGCCTCACAATACCTATCTGCCTTTAGATCCTTTGTTTGCACACTAATATTGACTTACCTTTATTCTTTTCCACAAATCATTGAGCTTCTTCCTGACCTCATCAATAGCCTGGAAGGATCAGGAACTCAGCATGCACCCTGTCAGCAACATCCTGCCAGGCATACAGGTACCTTGTTTCCCTCGAGTCAAAACAAGGCTTTCTCCTTTCCAGGCTTTCTCCTTTCCAGCACATTAGGCAGTGACCTGTCTGTAAACCGAGTTTTTCCTGTGCGTAGCTGAGACATAGTTGCCGCAGAGTTGCACTCTCTGCAGCTGGCTTAATGTCCCAAGATGTTACATCTTCTAGTTAAGTGGCTGTCAAGTCAGTTTCACACATCTGAAGTGGCTTATCAGAGGGAAATTGGAATTGGTTAGATTTCTGGCATCAACGCCGTAGTGAGAGATTGCTCCCGGGGAAAACATGGGAATTCACATGGCAGCACTAATAAACCTGCAAAATAGAAATATTAACACTGGGAACCTAAAGTAGGAGATATACCTGCCGATCAATGGAAAGTGAGCCTGAGATAGCAGCTGTCATAGATTGGTTTCTGCACACTCCAATGCACACTTCACTGAATATCAACACACACTTCCCTATAATATCAACTGGGAATTAGAAAAGAAAAGGAAAAGCATCAACTTTTAGCAGAAAAGGAGATAAGGAAGAATCAGTGGGGAGAAAAAGATATTTTTGATGAAGCAGGCAAGAGGCTCTGCTTTTCTGATCAGTCAAGTTGGGAAGTAACTTTGCCAGGTCAGATTTTTGGTTATTTTCCATTTATAACTGGATTCCATAAAACATTTCCCAGTTCCAAATTCAAACCAGTAAAGCAATTGGTTCCAACTAGTCTTCACTGTCCAAACCAGAATGTTGAGGAAGGTTTGGAGTCCAAACTCCAAAAGAAGCATTTGTTTCAGTTTGCCATTAGAGCCCAAGGTATCACATGTCCTTTCCCAAGAGCTTTACAGAAAGATGCAATTTTACTCTTATTTCCAAATTGAATTTTCACTGAAATAGGTGTGCGGAAGACTAAATACTGATCATGTAATGAAAGCAAGTTAAAGTGTGGCAGAGCCACCAGGGGACTCTGATCTAATGTACATAATTATCTTTAACAAATTATTAGCTACAGAATGAATCTGTATCTTTGTTCATATTATTGCATATACATAGCGCGGTCCCTTTAAGAATGAGACCAAACGCGATGATGTCATCACGTTGATCACGTGATCATCCAGTGGCGGGAAAACGTGATGACGTCAGGCTGGGGAGCCGCCCTAGCCAGTCCTCGTGGAGCCAGCAAAGAGTACAGACCTGTAATTTAGTTCTCCTGTGTTTTCATGTTAAACTCTGTTGAATAGTATTAAACATCGTTTGTTTGATAGACTGACTCGACCTCAGTCCTTTAGTTAGGAATCTAGCCATTCCTACAGTGGTGACCCCGAATTTTCGTGAACAATTTTCGCAGAAGAAGCGAAGCGAAACGAAACATGGAAGCGAACTCCGTGGCTTTGAAGCTCCCACAGTTTTGGGAACAACAGGCGGCCTCCTGGTTCGTACAAGCAGAAGCACAATTCGAACTCCGAAACATTGTTGCGGATTAGACCCGTTACCTTTACGTGGTCTCCGCACTCGACAGCTCCACAGCCTCACGGATCATCAGCCTGCTCGAAAACTCCCCGGTTGACAGCAAGTATGATACTCTTAAAGCGCGGTTAATACAGGTTTTCGGGTTCACGAAGGCGGAACGTGCCCGCCAACTGCTCGCTATGCCCGGGCTTGGCGATTCAAAGCCATGAGATAATGAGCCAGATGCTCACGCTCCTTGGCTCCGAACCACAATGTTTCCTCTTTTGGGAGTTATTCCCGAGTCAACTACCCGAGCAGGTTCAGACTGCCCTCACCAGATCGGAAGCCACAGATTGCGCAGCACTTGCTGCAGAAGCAGATACGATTTGTGTGGTCACGTAGCAAACCTGCACTGCCACGAGGCACCCCTCCCCCGTGAATGCCGCCCCGACGCCTCCATCCCCCGGCTTGTGCTTTTACCACGCCCGTTTTGGCGCGAAAGCCAGAGGCTGCCACCCTCCCTGCAGTTTCGCGCCTAAAAAAATAAACCAACATCAACACCAGCAGCAACTCCAGAAAAGGAGGACCGAGTCTGAGGGACGTTCCGCGGCCGCGATGACAATTGGAAATTCCGGGAAGCTCCTCTAAATTACAGATTCCCTCTCGGGCCGGTGCTTTTTATGCGACACCGGGGCGCAGTGTAGCATCCTTCCTGCCTCAGCACTCGATATTCAGTCTGGGAGGCACGGCCTCTCCCTCGAGGCAGCTAATGGCGGGGCCATTCGTACCTTTGGCAAACGGCGGGTCCAGGTGTGCTTCGGCAGGCAACGGTTTCAGTGGGAATTCATCACAGCCAAGGTTTCGCAAGCCACCCTCGGCGCGGATTTCTTATGCGCCAACAGCCTCTTGGTGGATGTAAGAAATCGTCGATTGGTTAACGCGGCCACCTTCCACTCCATCCCTTGCGTTGCCCTCGCTGGACGAGTTCACTCGCCTATTAGGTGAATTCCCGGAGCTGACCAAGCCCACTTTCTCCTCCTCGGCCACTAAGCATGGTGTCGAACATCACATTACTACGACTGGCTCTCCAGTTTACGCACGAGCTCGGCGCCTGGAACCCGGCAAGCTCGCGGCTGCGAAGGCAGAGTTTGCCACGATGGAACGGCTGGGGATTATTCGCCGGTCGAATAGTCCCTGGTCCTCGCCTCTCCACATCGTCGCGAAGCCCGGCGGCAGATGGCGGCCATGCGGGGACTACCAACGCCTTAATGACACCACTACTCCCGATCGGTACCTGATCCCGCATATTCAGGATTTCTCCGCCCATTTGGCGGGAAACTCAATCTTCTCCAAGGTCGACCTCGTCCGTGGCTACCACCAAGTTCCTGTACACCCGCAGGACATCCAGAAAACTGCAGTCACCACTCCCTTTGGACTGTTCGAGTTTCTACGGATGCCATTTGGGCTCAAGAACGCTGCACAGGCTTTTAAGCGACTAATGGACTCGGTCCTGCGGGATCTTAAGTTTTTATTTGTCTACCTTGACGACATCCTGATAGCCAGCTCTACCAAAGAGGAACACGTCTCCCATCTACGCACCCTCTTTTGGCACCTCAGCCAACATGGCCTCTTAATCAACCCAGCCAAGTGTCAGTTCAGCCTACAGCAGATTGACTTCTTGGGCCACCGCATTACTTTGGAGGGCGCAATTCCGCTGCAATCAAAGGTCGAAGCAATTATGGCATTCCCAAGGCCGCAGTCCACCAAGGCTCTTCAAGAATTCCTGGGCATGGAGAATTTCTACCACTGCTTTGTACCGAAGGCAGCACAACTCATGCAGCCCCTCTACGAGGCCCTCAAAGGCAAGGCTGGAAAGGATAAAATAGCCTGGACGGTCGAAATGGACAACGCTTTCGACAACACAAAAACTGCTCTAGCCAATGCAACTATGTTGGTGCACCCTCTGCCAGGTGCCACCATCGCCCTTACCACCGACGCTTCCGACTATGCCATAGGCGCCGTACAGGAACAGTGGGTCAGCGGGACGTGGCAACCAATAGCGTTTTTCAGCAGCCAACTCCAGCGCAATGAACGTAAATACAGCACTTTCGACCGGGAGTTGCTGGCGCTGTTCCTGGCTATCCGCCATTTCCGTTTTTTGTTAGAAGGACGTCCCTTCACTGCGTTTGTAGATCACAAACCACTGACCTTCGCCATGGCCAAGACCGCCGAACCATGGTCGGCTCGACAGCAGCGACAGCTAACTTTCATTTCAGAATTCACGACAGACATCCAACACGTAGCTGGCAAGGACAACTTGGTAGCTGATTGCCTTTCTCGCGCGACCGTACGGGCGGTACAGCTGGGCATCGATTATGCCCTCATGGCCACCGATCAGGCATCCGACCCTGGAACACAGGCGTATCGCACCGACACCTCTAGCCTCCAACCGGCCGATCTGCAATTCCACGCAGCAGGCACCTCGTTACTCTGCGATATCTCCATGGGAGATCCCCGCCCGATCGTTCCAGTTACCTGGCACCGCAAAGTTTTTGACGCCATACATGGGCTTTCACATCCTGGCGTGAAGGCATCTCAAAAATTAATGTCGGCTAAGTTCGTCTGGAGAGGAATGCGTAAGGATATCCGCGACTGGGCTAACACCTGCATCGTCTGTCAAAAGTCTAAGGTGCAACGTCACGTCAAGGCCCCATTGGCCACGTTCGCAGTACCAGAACGTCGATTCGACCATGTCAATGTGGACCTCGTCAGGCCGCTTCAACCGTCACAGGGGTTCACACACATCCTCACCATGGTCGATCGTACTACTAGATGGCCAGAGGCAGTTCCTTTGGCATCTACTACTTCCACTGATGTCGCCAGAGCATTCCTCACCTCGTGGGTCGCACGTTTTGGCGTTCCGGCGGACATTTCTTCTGGCCGCAGTCCACAGTTCTCTTCCGAGCTCTGGAACTCTGTGGCCCAGGGTCTTGGCACCAAGCTTCACCGCACCACGGCCTATCACCCGCAGGCAAATGGTTTGTGTGAACGTTTCCACAGATCGTTAAAGGCATCGCTGAGGGCCAGCCTCCAAGGCGCCAGATGGCTGGTGTAAGGAGTTTTCGATCGCCAAGGTCTCTCTCTCTCTCTCTAGAGGCCTCGCTCTCTTGCACAGTAATACACCGAGTGGTTCGACCCACTCACCCCTTAGATTCTATACACTGGACTTTGAGGCAGGAACTACAATGCAGAGAATACTCTATAGACCAAAGTTTAATGAAACGAAATGAAATTTTATTGCACAAAGTAAAAATTAAATATAAGCCAAATAAGGTACATGGGAGGGAAAAACAAATCATAATACAGTACTAACCAACATATCTACAGGCATATTATGTTTTACAAGGTTCATCCTGAAATAGGGAAGCACACGGAACATCGAGGGACAACAACTCATTGTTAATTATCCCCTAAATGCCCACCCCCTAAACCTAGCTAGATTAGATTATGAGGGGCCAGAAACATGCTCACCAATCCCAGTTAGAAACATAGAGATTTTGAAGTCTGCATTTTGGTCCTCTCAGGCGTCCTGTCTCCACATGGTCGGTGGGCTGTAGGTGCAGCGGGCTGCCCAGGCTGATGGCGTCTCGGCCACCTTAAGTCAGCAGGACTCGCCGTCCATCGTTTCGCCCACCGGCTGTCTTCTCGGTGCTCCTGCAGATGACGATGGTGGTCACAGCCTCGATTTTTCCGTGCTCCTACACGCAACGCTGGCTACCCGATCGGTAGGGCGTTTCGTCTCTTCTTCTCGTTAATGGCCCGGGGTTTTTGTCGATGATCTCCCGATGACTACCCCGGGTCTCGTCTTCTTCTTCTTTGAACTACCTTCTCCGATGTCAAGCCTTCCCAAGGCTAAGAAGCGCACCGAAAGCTGCAAACGCTGCAAAAGCTCCAAAAAGCTACCGATGGCTACCCCGGGACTCCAGTTATACTTCTCAAAGAGGCACTTATCTCCCGCCAAATCAAGGTTAGTCTTTGTTTAACTTTTGGCGGGCTTGTAGCACAGCAGGGTAGTCTTTGTTTTTTAAAGTATCTTCGGGATGGCTGGTAACTGCCATCTCTGGTCTGGAACGACCCTGTATTGTCTTTAATGTCCCTCTTCGAACTTGAATCTGTTCCCCTTTGTCTGGGTAAACATTTAGATGGCCTTTATCTACAGGCCGATCTGATCGGATCTGCATCCAATCTATATGTATGGGGAATAACAACAGAAAATGCTGGAAAAACTCAGCAGGTCAGGCAACATCCGTGGAGAGAAATTTGAGTTGACGTTTCGGGTCGAACCCTTCTTCAAAACTGGAAAGAAAAGAAACTGGATCGAAGGCAGGGCTGCGATCGGACAAAAGAATAAAAGAAACAAAAGAAGTAAAAGAGATTAGAAGCTAGACGAGATGGTAATAGGCTGAGATTAAGTGTAAAGTGTACTGGCAGGGCAGAAGATAGCTGCCAGGTGTGAGAGAGAAACAAAAGGAAAGGGGGGGGGGGAAAGGAGTGGAACAATTACAAGAGAAAATGAAATGGGGGCCGAGCTTATGATCTGAAATTGTTGAACTCGATATTGAGTCCGGAAGGCTGCAGAGTGCCTAATCGGAAGATGAGGTGTTGTTCCTCGAGTTTACGTTGAGCTTCCGTGGAACAATACAAGAGGCCAAGGACGGTGAGGTCCGAGTGGGAATGGAGCGGTGAATTAAAATGACAGGCGACCGGAAGCTCGGGGTCACCCTTACGGACTGAACGGAGGTGTTCCGCAAAGCGGCCACCCAATCTGCGTTTGGTCTCCCCAATGTAGAGGGGCTCATACAATATGTATGGGGCTCTGTCTGGTTTCGTTTTCCCTGAAACTGCCTTCCAGAACCTACTGTGGGCTGAATCCACAAAAGCTGTCTGGGGACTGCAGGAACCATTTTAAAGTGTCCCAAAAGCTGGTCACGGGGTCTGGTGGCCATTTTGTGTGTCCCTTTTTCTGGGCTTCTTTTAAAACAGTCTTTAAAAGTTAAGGCCTTTTCTGCCAATAGACCCTTATAGGACAATGTTTAATTTTGTGAATTCTACAGTGGATAAGCTTCCGTGGGTCATGTTGGGTCTTCGCACGGCACCCAAAGAGGACCTGCAATCATCCGCCGCGGAGCTCATGTACGGCCAGCCACTCCGCGTACCGGGAGATTTCCTGCCGCTTCCAACTGAGCCGTGGTCCACAGCCGACCAACTCAGCAACCACCGGGAAACAGCCAAGGCTTTTGCGCCTATCCCAACTTCGCATCACGGCCTTCCATCTTCACACGTACCAGCGGAGCTAAAGAATGACCATAGGGAGCCGCTCAAGGCCCCTTACACAGGCCCTTTCCGTGTACTGGAGACAGGCGACAAGAGTTTCTCCGTAGACATCGGTGGTAAACCTGACCACATATCCATTGACCGTCTCAAACCGGCACACCTGGACATCGACCGGCCAGTAGAGACCGCACAGTCACCACGACGTGGTCGACCTCCCGCTGCATCCACACCAGACCCAAGGCTTCCATCCACCAGCCCGTCAGCTGTTCAACGACGTCCACTCCAAGAATACAGGAGTCGCTCTGACAGGCTTGTCAGACCTCCTAGTCGATTGACTTTTACTGTTAAAGACAATTCTGGGGGGGCGCATGTGGCAGAGCCACCAGGGGGCTCTGATCTAATGTACATAATTATCTTTAACAAATTATTAGCTACAGAATGAATCTGTATCTTTGTTCATATTATTGCATGTACATAGCGCGGTCCCTTTAAGAATGAGACCAAACGCGAGGACGTCATCGCATTGATCACGTGATCCTCCAGCGGCGGGAAAACGTGATGACGTCATGACGTCAGGCTGGGGAGCCACCCTAGCCAGTCCTCGTGGAGCCAGCAAAGAGTACAGACCTGTAATTTAGTTCTCCTGTGTTTTCGTGTTAAACTCTGTTGATTAGTATTAAACATCGTTTGTTTGATAGACTGACTCGACCTCAGTCCTTTAGTTAGGAATCTAGCCATTCCTACAAAAGTATATTAAATATGCAGGGGGTGATATGGGTCTTCACCAATAGTGCAAAAAGGGATTAGCAACCTTTTTTTCACACCATCCGATTTTGTTTTCCATTGATGTCAGATGGGGTGTAAACAGGCTGGCAATTCGCTATCCCCCCCTTTTGCGTTATCATCAAAGACCAATTTCACTCTTGTAATGTATTATATCCTGACTCTGTGTGTGTGTGTGAGGCCAGACCTTCCAGTCCATTCATTTTTTTATCTCCTTTAAGTCTTCCATAATAAGTCGCTTGACTTCCATTATAAGTTACTTGAGCAAATAAAAATTGTCAGTGCACAGCTGCTGCTTAGTTTCAGCACTTCAGGATCACACTGTAAACTCTCAGCTGTGCTTTTGGCAAACTGTTGTATTTTATTTTATGCCTGTCATGTTAGAGATGCCACTGAAGGAGGAAATGAATTCATGGCCCAGAAATTCAGGTCGGGGGCTTCCTGCGGGTGTAAGCCCCCGACCTGCACTTACCTTGCGCGCCGGCCGTTGAGCTGTGGGCCCGCGTGGAATTCCGATCCGGGGCCTGCTCCAACTGCCAGCGTGCAGTGCTTGCGTATCCCAGGGGCGCAGTTAGTTCGATGCATCCCCTGGGACCACGTGGGCCATGGGGAGCCAATCGGAGCAGGGAATGCTCCATTCATAAGTTTGACAGGAAGAGCTGTCCAAACTTAAAAATACTACGGGCCCCAAAACATCACTAAATCTTCAAATAATTTTTTTTTTTTAAATCACATTTTTTAAATATAAACTATAAATTACATGAAATAACTATTTTAAACAATTTATATTTTTGAAAAAAAAAAATATTTTCTAAAGGGGCTAAAAATAAACTTACCTTGCTTTAAAGTATTTAAAAATAATAAAGCTGTGGAAAAAATGTTTTAATTTGAATTAATTCACCACTTACCTTGTAAAAAGCAGGCCTTACGCCTGCTTTTTATATGTGTAAATTCTGCAGACTTACGCTCCCGGGAAAGCCTGCAAAAAAAAACCTAAGCTCGACCTCTCCCGCGCACGCGTTCGACCTCTGAACCCCTTTCAGGGGAACGGAAGTGCCGGTTTCCCGCGCATGCGCAGTGCATTCAGGAAACCGGCACTTGCATTGGGCCTATGGGTGAGTACCCCGTGCGTACTCACCCGTGGAGACCCGAAGTTCTGGGCCAATATTTATTTCTTTACATTTCTATACCTGATGACTTTTGGGTGAAAAGCTCTAGTGCTGATAAATAGTTATTTAAAATCATCAGCAACTGCTCACTTCTTTCCAGGCATTCAGATTCCAGTCCTCTAAAAGAGACGCTAGCTGTTCCAACATTAATGCAATCGATACTGGTGGGAACTTGGCTTTCCTTGGGATATGGCTTCGGAGGCCTGATCATTTGCAAAGACCAGATCCCAACAGCTGGCATCCAGGTCTTCTTGGGCCACTTGGAAACATGAATAATCTCTCCACTATATTATTGAGAACACTGAATTTATGCTTGTCATTACACTGCCAAGAATCAAAAGCTGATCCCTCTGACTTTTCATCCTGCCAATGCCAGAATCAATGCATATGTGTGTCACTATCTACCACAGAAACTGAAGATGCATTAGGCCATTAAGGGAAGTAGAAATCCCTGTGCTGCACCAGACCTCCAGCGAAAACAGGTCAAAAATCAGAAACTTGAACTTTTGATGGGTTTAAATAAATGTTGAAGCTTGCAATCTTCAAATTTGTTTATAGGATGTGTGTGGTGGCTTTAGTCACACATGGTCATCACTAGCCCTTCATCTGCTGTGATGAGGAAAATGTCAGGATAAGAAAATGGCAGATGTTTTGTGAATCTCTTGATGTACACTACCATTTTCTTTTTTTAAATAGATGGGACTATGACTGAAGCCTGAATTTTGTCTTTATTTTATATAATTTTAACATAGTTGAGTGCTTTCTCTTTAATAAATTACAAAATTGAAGACAGATACTGTGGAAAACAGCAGAAAGAATAATTTGGTTTTGATGGCTGGGAAATAGGTTTTGCAGTGTTAATATATGCAGCTTGGAGATATTTCTGTGACACTGCAGAAGTTACGAAGTAACTGGTGGTGTAAATGGTTATTGTAATTGCCGATCTTTGCTTCTGTATATAAATCTACCTGTAAATAAATCCGGGCAAGTAGATTTAGCCTGTATGCAGTGGCCTGTAAGTAGTACATTGTTTTATACTTCTGAGACAGTGAGTGAATGTCATGGATACCCCTCATGTTCTTCTGTGATTCAGCATTAATTGTTAAACCTGGATTACAGTAATCAATATATAGCAGAGAGTAAAGGTATAGGTTTCAGTTATTATAGAGTTACGCTTTTGAAACCATTAGGCCAAATATTTTACAAAGTTAACGTTTCAGGTCGATGATCCTTCGTCATCGACCTGAAACGTTGGGCTGGATTTTACTTACCGAGACGAGTTGAGGGCGGGACTACAGCCTTCCGGGTTCTAGTCCCACCCCCAGCGACGTCCGATGCACAGACGTTATTTTCCCCTGATTGGCCTTGTTAAGCCCACCTTGCGGGCTTGCTGGCCAATTAAGGGAAAGCCGGTGTCAGATGATGTCAGTTGATGACACTTCATCTACCGGTTTTCTTAAAGGGACATGTACCATTTCTTCTTGACAGATGATTTGTCAGTGTTTGACAGCATTGAGGTGCTGTCAAACACTAACAATCATTGTACAAAGGTGCGCCCTGTACCGAGGCTCTCCAATGACTCACTCCTTAGAATAAAACAGATGGCAGCTGCAGGTGAGGGTATAGAAGCGATCTGTCACTTCTCCCAATGATGTGATGCCACACAAACACTTCAAAGCTTGTCACCTACAGAAAAATCTAAACACATTAAAAATTACATTCCCAACATTTCCTTACCTCTGATACTCACCAGTGTCCCATTGCATCCTTCACACCACTTCTGCAGCTGTCATCTATACATCAACATTACAACAGATGCACAGCATGCTTCACTTACCCTGGCGGGGTTCCCTGACATCGGAAAGCCACAGCAAAAGTCTCAAAATGGGAAAAAGCCTTTTAACTGCCTGTTAACTACCTGTTAACAGGCAGTTAAGTGGCTATAATCCCCTTCCCGCCGCTAGGAGTCAGGTCCCTGCGCAAATCGGGGACCTGACTCCCGGGAAGATTGGTTGGAGGCGGGTTGGGAGTGGGTTTGCACTGCCAAGTTCGCCGCCATTGCGCCCATTTTACAACCATAACATGGGGGCCGTGATATTGAATTTCTTCCCCACAGAGCCATGGTTTACTGGATGAACTAAAGCTGCCAAGACACCACATGGTGTGTGGTGAAGAGTGCTTACTGAGAGAAGTCAATGGACAAAAGTAAATAGCATCTGTGTGATGCTGTTAAAACCTCAGAAATGTTTTAAAAATGCTTTCTCTCAATTTTTAATCCAAAAGAATGCTTTCCTTCAGGAACGTAAGATTTTTTAAACTGTGGACGTTATTATAGCATTATGATTTTAAGGGAACTTTTTTCCGAGTCTGCACCTGGGTACCCTGTGGTGCTTGCATACAGAAAATATAAAAAAGTGGGTGCCTTGCAGCACACACCTGTAAAGGAACCAGCCTAATTTTCCATAATTTAAATCAGACACAGTGAAAGCTGCATTATTTATAGGAATTGTCTACCTTAGCTGTAGAAAATTAAAGTAAAATATTGGGCAGGTAGCATTTCTGGGAAAGTGGCTAATGTTTCTGATGAACTTATGATGACTATTAAAGGTGTGTAGTACACCTCCTCCGAAGTGTCAGTGTGTAACTGTATAACCCAGTCAGTTGCACAGCTCTACAAAGCTGGAAGATTTCAGGTTTTACCCCTGATCTGCTATCTGCATAGAAGCCAATAAGGATCCAATTGAGGATTGTGTGAGACAAGCTGATTTATAACATGATCCTGTGGCAGAGCCACCAAGGGTCTCAGAACAATTATTAATAATCCCTTTAACTACAGTATAGTGCAACCGCGGACTGCACCTTTAAACTGCCTGTTAACTGTACTGTATGGTGTTTTCCTGCACTCCACGTGATGACGTCATGACGCTGCTCACGTGACCACCAGTGGCGCGAAGAACATGATGACGTCATGACGTCAGCTTCCAGAATCTTCCAGTAGTCGTCGAGTGCCCAGCAAGCTGTATAGACCTGTATACTGTTTCTCCTGTAGTTTCCCTGCTAACTTCGTAGTTCATTAAAACCTGTTGATTTGATTCATCGAGTCGAATACTTTATTCAGCTAGGAACCTCCGTTCCTACATTGGTGACCCCGATCTCGTCGGACAACTTTCGTCGAGGGTGAACATGAACGCCGTCGCCCTTAAACTGCCGCAGTTCTGGGAACAGCAGCCAGCAGCATGGTTTTTCCAGGCAGAAGCACAGTTCGCTCTCCGAGAGGTCACAACGGATGCGACCCATTATTATTACGTGGTTGCCGCTCTCGACAGTGCCACGGCCTCACGGGTCGTCAGCATCCTTGGAAGCCCACCGGAGGAGGGCAAGTACGAAGCGCTTAAAGCCTGTTTGCTACAGGTATTTGATCTTAATAAGGCGGAGCGGGCACGCAAGCTTATTTCCATGCCCGGCCTCGGGGACTCAAAACCGTCAGAGCTGATGAGTCAAATGCTCACGCTGTTGGGTGCGGAACCCCAATGCTTTTTATTCCATGAGCTTTTCCTCTGCCAGCTACCCGAACTGATTCAGGCGGCATTGGCCAACACAGCCATCACAGACGGTGCTGAACTCGCTGCAGAGGCAGACAAGATATTTACTGTTACTCAGCAATGTTGTGCAGCCACGAGGCGCTTTTCCCCCACGCGAGAGAAAGCCAGCCCGCCCCCAGCAGGATGGTGCGCGTACCACGCCCGTTTTGGCGCCAAAGCTCGATGCTGCCGGCCTCCTTGCAGTTTCCCTCAAGAAAACAACAACAAAAAAACTCCAACAAGCCCGCGTCCTCCCGGATG
Organism: Somniosus microcephalus; assembly: GCF_052327205.1. NCBI lineage: Eukaryota > Metazoa > Chordata > Chondrichthyes > Squaliformes > Somniosidae > Somniosus > Somniosus microcephalus. The sequence continues at coordinate 210,221,251 of NC_140990.1, read as the reverse complement.
GATGACAGGGTCTAAAAAGTACAGCAAGTTAGCCATGGCGGCGGGCTCAGCGGGCAAACTCATTTATGTTACGGATTCCGTTATGGGCCGCCGGTTCCTGTGCGACACTGGCTCACAGTGCAGCATCCTCCCAGCTTCAAAGCTGGACCTACTATCCGGCAGCCAAGGGCCTTCCCTCGTGGCAGTAAACGGCGCGGCCATGCGTACGTTCGGCAAACGGATGGTAAACTTAACCTTCGCCGGTCAGCGTTTTGTCTGCTACTTTATTACAGCCAAGGTCTCACAGGCCATCCTGGGGGCCGATTTTTTCTGCGCCAATGGTCTGCTGGTCAACGTCCAACACTGCCGACTCGTTAATGCGTCCACATTCCACGCAGTGCCCTGCCACCGCAGCACCGCCGTGTCCTGGTCGGTGGCCTGCGCGGTTCCGTCACAAGACGGCTTTACGCGCCTGCTCGGCGAATTCCCGGAGCTCACCAGGCCCACTTTTTCGGCTTCAAGCACACGGCACGGGGTGGAGCACCATATCTCCATGACCGGAGCACCAGTTTACGCTCGGGTGCGGCGATTAGAAGCCGGCAAGCTGGCAGCCGCAAAGGCTGAGTTCCAGACCATGGAGCGCCTCGGGATCATCTGGCGTTCGGACAGCCCTTGGTCTTCCCCACTGCACTTAGTCCCCAAACCAGGCAGTGGATGGCGACCTTACGGGGATTACAAACGCTTAAACGATGCCACGACACCGGGCAGGTACCCGATTCCCCACATCCAGGATTTTTCGGCTCATCTGGCTGGAAACTGTTGTGTATGTACCTTTAAGAGAATAACTGGTCTCAGACTGCAGTACCGGCAGTGACCACCCCTGTATAAAAGGTGCTAGTGAGCCTCTGTTGTTTTCAGTTTCACTATTGACTTCCATCAGTAAAGACGTGTTTTGTTCAACTCCTGCTGTCCGTGTCTCAACCATTCACGGACGTAATACTGGCGATGAGCAGATACGAACCTACCTACAGTCTGCACCACCTCCTGGGATCCATTCCTACAGCGAAGTGAGCAGAGGTCGAGGCCAGAAAGAAAAGAAAGTAAGAGGCAGTAGAAACGGGCGTCGACCGTGGGCATCCGCCCCTGTGTTTGCGGAGTTGAAGATTGCTGGAGAAACTGTCGGAAGTGGGGCCTGGTTGCTGTCGACGGTGCTTCAGCTAATCGGGCTGGTGGCAGGTAGTGCACTGATCCTTCCTAGGCTGCGGCGGTCGCGAACGCGAGCGGGTGGTTTGCAACGGGGCCGAGCAGCGTTGTTGGGAAGAAGAGAGAGTGAGAGGGTGGAGCACACAGGGCGCGGCCGGTGCTACGAAGCCGGGCTGCGTATAGACCCGCGAAGAGGGAGGCAAGAGTCCCATAGGGTTGTTCCACGACGGGAAAATAATTTTAAAAAAAAATATTAAACGCGCAAGAAACCGCGAGGAGCTGCAGGTTGCAACGGGAACCGCAGAAAGCAGTGCTAACAACAGCGGGGAAGAAGGCAAAGCGCGGGAGGCGCCATCTTAATCAGCGGGGAAGAAGGCAAAGCGCGGGAGGCGCCATTTTGTTAAATCGGGGAAGAAGGAAAAGCGCGGGAGGCGCCATTTTAGATTTGCAAGATGCCGAAGACTGGCTGTATCACTGCTTTTGATAATACAATAGAGGACTGGACCACGTATGTGGAAAGAGTCGAGGTATATTTCGAGGCAAACGAAATAGCGGAGGAGAAAAAGGCATCGATATTGCTAAACTTAATGGGCGCTAGAACGTACGGCCTATTGCGGGACCTGATTACTCCAGCCAAACCGAAGGCGAAGAGTTTTAACGAAATTGTTGCTGTCCTACAGGAACACCTAAACCCTGCACCGCTGTTGATAGCAGAAAGATTTAAATTCCACAGGAGAACTCAGCATAAAGATGAGAGCAATGCTGACTATCTTACGGAACTACGCAAGCTATCAAAGCACTGCCAGTTCGGAGCAGGACTGGCAGATACCCTACGGGACAAATTTGTCTGTGGACTCCTGAGTGAAGGAACACAGAAGAAGTTACTCTCAGAGAAAGAGCTGACGCTAGATAAGGCTTTTAGCGTGGCAGTATCGTATGAAGCAGCAGCCAGGGGAGCTGCAAAAATTCAACAAAAACCACAGGAATACGGCACCCACGAAATGACATGGGGATTTGCAAAATGTTATCGCTGCGGCAGAACTAACCATGACCAGAAGGACTGCTGGTCCAAAGACAAAATATGCAGGCAATGAGGGAAGATGGGACACATTGCACGAGTTTGCAGGTCTGGGAAGAAGACCAGCGGCAACAAAAAGGCTACTAAGGAACCGTACAAGAAAGTACAAAAGATGACGGACAGTAGTTCCGAAGACCAGATGAGCGATAGTGAATACGGGAACTGGAGACTAAGCTGTCTCAAACTTCACAATGTAATCGCAAAAGAGGATCACCGAACCATTTGGGTCACCCTCATGATAGCAGGGTCCCAAGTTAAAATGGAATTGGATACAGGATCAGCGCTAACCATCATGAATCGACGAGACTACGAGCGGCTATTTTCACACATACCCTTGAGAGAGACATCCATCGTCTTGACGACGTATACGGGGCAAAAAGTATACCCCAGAGGAAAAATAAGGGTGCCTGTCGAATACAACGGCAAGAAAATACGGAAATTGTATCTCTACATACTGCCAAATGGTGGACCACCGTTATTGGGACGGGAATGGATCAGGAAGATAAACTTAGATTGGCACTCCATTCATGCAATGACGGTGGACGGTAAAAAAGATGAAGACGTCACTCCTGGACGATTGTCAACAATCTTAGCTAACGCCAAAGAGGTATTTCAACAAGAACTGGGCACGCTTAAAGGCGTAACCGCCTCAATAAAAATAGAAGAGAATGCAGTTCCCAAGTTTTTCAAAGCAAGACCAGTACCATATGCAATTCGCCCAGCCGTCGAGGCAGAGCTGGAGAATCTGGAGAAGGCAGGCGTGTTGTCTAAGGTCGACTGGAGTGAGTGGGCGACACCCATCGTTCCTGTCATGAAGAAAACGTTAAGCAATAAGTCCGGGGAGCCAAGGAAGATTCACATCTGTGGGGATTTCAAGGTGACGGTGAACCCAGTCCTTCACACAGTACAATATCCTCTTCCAAGGATAGAAGACATCTTCGCCTCACTGTCTGGAGGGAAGCGTTTTACAAAAATTGACCTAGCACAAGCATATTTGCAGATGGAGGTTGGAGAGTCCTCTAGGAAGTATCTCACGATAAACACTCACAAAGGTCTTTACCAGTATCATCGATTGGTATTCGGAGTAGCATCGGCTCCGGCGATATGGCAAAGAACAATGGTGTTAAGCATTACACATCTGCCCCATATCATCCAGCCACTAATGGATTGGCCGAGAGGTTTGTCCAAACATTCAAGAAGACTATCAAGGCAATGTGTAATGAAGATATACCCCTACAACACAAGGTGGACAACTTCTTGTTTGTCTACCGGAATGCGACACATGCGGTTACCAACCAAACTCCAGCCATGATGTCCTTCAATCGAAGACTACGATGCCGCTTGGATTTGGTTAAGCCAAATGTCCGAAGAGATGTGGAGAACAGGCAGTTTCAGAATATGCATGAAAGGCCGACCAGGAGTTTTACGATAGGTCAACCAGTTTTGGCCCGGGACTACCGCACTGAGAAATGGCAGCCAGGAACGATTTGTACACGGCAAGGTCCTCTCATGTATACCGTGGACGTTGGGGAGAGCATTGTAAGACACCATGCTGACCAGATTCTAGAGTCACTGGAAAACGTCAACTCCACACCACGATCTGATACACCTGGTAATGAAATCGAGGTTCCAATTGCAGCTACCGTAGAACCGGTAATATTGGAAGCAGATGAACCAAACAACGACATTGATCCTGACTCAACATTGCCAGAAGAACCTGATACCCCAAAGAGGCGTTATCCAGACAGAATCAGGAAGCCTCCTCAAAGACTGAACTTATAATTGCTTAAACTTAACCAATGTATCTAGCAACCGGAATTGTGATTGTAATTAGTTATCATTAGTTGTTAAATGAATGTTATGTACTGTTTATCTAAAAGGGGAGGAATTGTTGTGTATGTACCTTTAAGAGAATAACTGGTCTCAGACTGCAGTACTGGCAGTGACCACCCCTGTATAAAAGGCGCTAGTGAGCCTCTGTTGTTTTCAGTTTCACTATTGACTTCCATCAGTAAAGACGTGTTTTGTTCAACTCCTGCTGTCCGTGTCTCAATCACTCACGGACGTAATAGAAACGCTATATTTTCTAAAGTGGATCTCGTTCGTGGATATCACCAAGTTCCGGTGCACCCTCCAGACGTCCCCAAAACGGCAGTCATCACTCCGTTCGGCCTTTTTGAGTTCCTCCGCATGCCATTCGGTCTGAAAAATGCTGCTCAAGCATTCCAGCGTTTGATGGACTCTGTATTACGGGACCTGCCCTTCATTTTTGTCTATTTGGACGACATCCTCATAGCCAGTAAGGATTCGACAGCTCACATGGCCCATTTACGTACACTTTTCGCCCGACTCAGCCAACACGGCCTTATTGTCAATCCGGCCAAATGCACATTTGGAGTATCCTGCATTGATTTCCTGGGACACAGGATTACCCCAGAAGGCGCCGTCCCACTAGCCACCAAGGTAGAGGCAGTTACCGCATTCCCGCAGCCTCGCACGGTCAAATCCCTGCAAGAGTTCTTGGGGATGGTAAATTTTTATCATTGTTTCGTCCCCAAAGCGGCCCGGTTGATGCAACCGCTGTACGAAGCACTAAAGGGAAAGTCAGGCAAGGATGTTCTCACTTGGACACTGCAAATGGACCAGGCGTTCCGCGATACCAAGGCGGCATTGGCAGACGCAACTATGCTGGCACACCCGCGTCCGGGCGCGACAGTGGCCCTCACTACGGATGCCTCCGACTACGCCATCGGAGCAGTTCAAGAGCAATGGGTCGACGGGGGTTGGCAGCCGTTAGCCTTTTTCAGCCGCCAACTGCGCAAGAATGAGCGAAAGTATAGCACTTTTGACAGAGAGTTGCTGGCCCTGTTTTTGGCCATCAGGCATTTCCGTTTCCTCCTAGAAGGCCGCCCGTTCACTGCCTTCGTGGACCACAAGCCGCTCACCTTCGCCATGGCCAAAGTGGCGGAGCCTTGGTCAGCTCGGCAGCAGCGCCACCTCACGTTTATATCCGAATTCACGACGGATTTGCGGCACGTGTCGGGCAAGGATAATCTCATGGCAGATTGCCTTTCCCGAGTCCCAGTCCAGGCAGTCCACCTGGCCATCGATTTCGTCGGACTGGCAAGGGATCAACTGGCAGACCCAGAGGTGCAAGCGTTTAGGACCACGCCTTCCAGTTGTCAGGTTGCAGACGTGCCGTTTCAAGAGGCAGGTACCACACTCTTGTGTGACACATCCATGGGAGTGCCCCGGCCCATCGTGCCGGTCGAATGGCGCAAGAAGGTATTCCAGGCAATCCACGGGTTATCTCACCCGGGAATGCGGGCTTCTCAACGGCTAATGTCCCACAAATTCGTTTGGAAAGGCATGCATCTGGACGTCCGGGACTGGACAAACAATTGCGTCGATTGCCAAAAGTCCAAAGTTCACCGTCACGTCAAGGCCCCGCTGGCAAACTTCCCGGTGCCTGAGCGCCGTTTCAACCACGTTCACGTGGATTTAGTAGGCTCCCTTCCTGGGTCACATGGATTCACACACCTCCTGACAGTCGTAGACCGGACCACCAGGTGGCCAGAGGCGATTCCATTGGCCGCCACCACCGCAGCAGACGTAGCCAGGGCATTTCTTTCGTCGTGGGTAGCTCGGTTCGGGGTGCCATCGGACATCTCTTCGGACCGCGGTCCGCAATTCACCTCAGAGCTGTGGAACGCCGTGGCACAAGGCCTGGGTACCAAGCTGCACCATACCACCGCGTACCATCCGCAGGCGAATGGCCTGTGCGAAAGGTTTCATCGGTCCCTCAAAGCGTCCCTCCGTGCCAGCCTGCGAGGACCCAACTGGGTGGATAGGCTCCCATGGGTGATGCTAGGCCTCCGGACAGCACCAAAGGAGGATCTTCAGTCTTCATCGGCTGAGCTGGTTTATGGCCAGACACTCAGAGTGCCAGGTGACTTCCTACCTCCACACACCGAACCATGGTCTGCAACTCAACAGCTCCTACTGCATCAGGAGGCGGCTAGGAATTTCTGGCCCATCCCAACCTCGCAGCACGACCTGCAGAGGCCTCACGTTCCGACAGAGCTCATGAGTTCCGACTATGTCTTTATTCGGCAAGACGGTCACAGAGACCCACTCAAGCCGCCGTATACTGGACCCTTTCGTGTCATCTCATCAGGGGAAAAGTTCTTCACAGTCGAAGTCGGTGGAAAGTCTGATACTGTTTCGGTCGACCGGCTAAAACCAGCCCACCTGGATCGGACTGAGCCTGTCGTGGCTGCTCAACCGCCTCGCCGTGGCTGACCGCCATTAGCCACCAGACCAGCTGTGCATCAACCCACCGTTGAACAGCCCGATTCGACCTCCGACGCGCCTGCACCCCTGACCACCGTTTCTGCCTCGCCCAAGACGCTGCTTCTGTTGCAATCCGGCACTGGTTCTTCGAATAACGCCCCGTTTCCGCTGCCTGAGTTTCGCCGCCGTTCGACCAGGATCATTAAGCCTCCTACTCGGTTGACAATATCTGTTAAAGTGGATTCTGGGGGGGCGCCTGTGGCAGAGCCACCAAGGGTCTCAGAACAATTATTAATAATCCCTTTAACTACAGTATAGTGCAACCGCGGACTGCACCTTTAAACTGCCTGTTAACTGTACTGTATGGTGTTTTCCTGCACTCCACGTGATGACGTCATGACGCTGCTCACGTGACCACCAGTGGCGCGAAGAACGTGATGACGTCATGACGTCAGCTTCCAGAATCTTCCAGTAGTCGTCGAGTGCCCAGCAAGCTGTATAGACCTGTATACTGTTTCTCCTGTAGTTTCCCTGCTAACTTCGTAGTTCATTAAAACCTGTTGATTTGATTCATCGAGTGGAATACTTTATTCAGCTAGGAACCTCCGTTCCTACAATCCCTCTATTTGTGCGAGTGGGATAACTGATGTTATCCAAGCTGTTGTGGAAGGTTTCATCCCCCTCTCTCCTTGTGTCACTTCTGCGAATACATCTTGCTATATTCATGCCTCTCATTATCTGGTCTCATGCACTTGGCATCCTAAAGCATCCTGAGCTAACTTTATCCCAGTTCATAACCTCTGTAAATCTATTATTTGAGTTGCTAAATGCACTGTTGTTAGAAAGTGTCTACTACTGTCTTCCACCCCCAACAGTTAAATAGACTTGCATTTGGATTTATAGCCAATGAGGTACTTTTTGAAGTGTAGTCATTGTTGTAATGTAGGAAATGCAGCAGCCAAATTGTGCACAGCAAGCTCCCACAAACAGCAATGTGATAATGACCAGATAATCTGTTTTTGTTATGTTAATTAAGGGATAAATATTGGCCAGGACACCAGGCGTAACTCCCCTGATCTTCTTCAAAATAGTGCCATGGGACCTTTTACATCCACTTGAGAGAGCAGATGGGGCCTCGGTTTAACATCTCATCCGAAAGATGGGACCTCCAACAGTGCAGCACTCCCTCAGCACTGCACTGGAGTGTCAGCCTAGATTTTTGTGCTCAAGTCTCTGGAGTGGGGCTTGAACTCACAACCTTCTGACTCAGAGGTGAGAATGCTACCCACTGAGCCACGACGAACAGTTCTCCTTCTGGTACTTTGACAAAGCTTTTTCTTGTAACTTTTGTGAGGTCTCCTTTTCCCCTCTCTTCCATCCTGATGACTAGAGAAAGCCGACATTTTTGGTTCACTTCTCCCCTCCAACTTTAATCTCCCTTATTAGAAACAAACCTGCCTCCTTGACTACATTTTGTTACGTACGAAAATGATGGCAGGCAAAGACCAACTGGTCCAGCTAGCCTGTCCCATATAGTTGTGATGCATTATGTATAGCAATACGTACATTTTCTGCCCACCTGGGACCATATAATCTCCTGGGACAGATGAAAGACAGAAAAAAATCCAGGCCAATTAGGGAGGGGAAAATTCCTCTCCAACCCCTTTAGGTGACCAAAACTAGACCAGAAGATCACATTGACCCTGATTTGTACCTCTTGTACAAGGTGATCTCTGCCCCAGCCAGAACCAGGTCCAGCTCTCTCTTGAAGGAATACACAAATCGGCATGCACCATACAAGCCAGCAACTTGTTCCACAGGTCCACTATTCTCTCGGAAAAGAAGAACCTCCTAACATCCAACCTAATTCTGCCCTAATGTAACTTATAAGCATGATCCCTGGTTCTCCCTAACCTATCCATTTGAAATAATTTGTCTACTAAAACACAATCTAGTCCCTTCATTATTTTATAAACCTTGATCAAATCGTCCCGAGTCTATGCTTCTCTAAAATATACAGACCCGTTTTTTATGCCTACCTTGGTAGCTAAAGTATTTTAAACTGGGAATTAATCATGTTCTGCCAGTGTGACTTGGCTTAACTTTTATCCTTGCCCAGTTTTTTCTGATTCAGCAAGACCTCCAATCCTGATTATGTCCCTTCCATCATTCTCTGTAGCCTTTGAATTCACCCCTGTTCATCCCAGCTCTTCAATCTCATCTCTCTTGCTCCCAGTTCATCTGTACTAACCCTTGAAAATTTGCTTATGTTTACCCCAGTCTTTAGATGATTCCTCTTACCCTTCCAACTATTGCTCTGCATCCCGTTCAGTGGTGCTTTCAAAAGATATGAAAACTGCTGTTAGCTCTCAAATTATCCACCATTTTGAAATTTCTGTCTAATCCATGATCACCAATATAATTATAAGTATGTTTGTTCCATTGGTGTCTTATTGTCTATGTTATAAAACTCTGGAACTCTGATCTTGAATATTTTGGTAAATCATTTGTTATTGCTTTTGATATCCATAAACATTTAACAGGCTCTGGTATCATGTTCTTTTCAAAAATTTATCAGCATATGGTTTCCCATCAAAGCCACATTCAAGAGAATCACTTTATCTGTCCTGCAATTGATAGCTCATTTTATGACTCATTTTCCATTAACTAGAATTTTCCACTCTTTTCCTCTTCATACCATGACCTTCTCCATTCATCATTCCAATCCCATCTATTTTTTGCTATTGCTTCCCTTTACATTCAACTTCCACTTACCCTCAATGCACACAACTTCCAGTCCTCTGACAGTCCAATCCCTCTGTCCTTGGGTGGAAATCACAGTCCTTATATTCCTCCCCCCTCTTTCTTACCTGACAAGCACAGAGTACCCAACATGTGCTGCACCCGTCCAAGAGAGTCCGACTTTGGAAAGCTGGGTCATTAACACGGTCCAGTTGCATACCCAACACAAGTTTAATCCCAGGAGGACCTTGCAATGGAAAACAGGGGTGGGAAAAAGGGGGCAGCTGTGGGATTGGTTGCTGTTGGGAAAACAGGCCCAAATTTCTGTTGGGAGGAGTTAGCACTTTTATAGCCCCACTTTCCTTGCTCCCCTCACACTCACCAATCTGAGAGGATGCCAGGTGCAAGACCCCTCTGCCAGCTTGCTTGGACACTTCTGAAATTGGGTGCCTTTTGGCTGCACGAAGAGGCAAGTGAAGCGTGCGGGCTGGGATATCTCCTCCCACCTCGAACATACAAACACAAAACTGGTGGGACAGGAAAAGAGCAGCTAATCCATCACCCCTGTTTATTACAGTCATGTTGCAACTAAGCATCATGACTCCAATGCTTCCTACCCACCAGTAGATAGGTAGTTCCCCTGGGAGTAGCAAAAAAACCTCATGCTCATGTGTGCTCATGCCATGCCCTTGTTGTGTCAGGGGAAGCCCGGAAATCCTTGGGCAATGTATAAGGAGTGAAGATCTGATATAGCAAGCCTCCAACTCCTTTTTCTCTCCAGGTGCTACCGAGAGGAACTTTTGGGTCCTGTATCTCTTGCATTGCTAAATTTGTATCTAAGAAGCTGAGATTCCCCATTCACACTAAACGCTTCTACTCTCCTCAACATCTGTTGGCTCTCTATAAAGCCCAATTACATCCAATGCTTGAACACTGCGTCCATAGATGCTGACGGTCCTCAAATATCTCTCGTGCACTTCCAGCCAGGAGACAAGAAAAAGTTTGTCATATTGCCAATCGATCTGTCACCTCTAGCTTCCAGTTTCACTCAATGGACCACTAGTGTGGTCAGTGAACCCCTGAATCTTTCCTTCTTGTTCCTCCTAAGCACCAAATACACCATCCTACCCAGTCTTCCTCACTGCATCCTCACTGTCTTGAATTCAAGACTGATCACATAGTCTTCTGCTCTCACATTTTTTCCCAGAATCCCTTACCTTCCTCAGTGTCCGGTTCCTCCTACAATCTTTAGGCTTTTAAAACCCATACTTGGCATCACCTAGTAACCGCTTTCTGATTTAACTCATCTCCTTGTACTCTTTTCAGCCTTAGTGATATCTTTGGCCTTTCACCCTTCACCTTGCTTTCTCAATTTTTTTTTTTAAAGGCCTGTGAGGAACAAGTAAGTTTGCACCAATAAAGGTAATGGGACAGAAATTCCTCCCCAAACGTGTGAGTACGGAAGGGGTACTCACGCGTCTGGCCGGAGGAAATGCCGGTTTTCAGCATGCACAGCGCATGCTCTGAAAACCGGCATTTCCTCTCCTCCAACCCAAGAGTTGAAGAGGCTAGCGCTGTAGGGGGCAGCGCGTGCGTCTTGGATTTCCTCTGTTTTGGGGGATTTGCGCATGTGTAAAGGCCTCCGGTCTTTACGCTTGTAAAAAGCACACGTAAGTATTTATTTTTACAGGTAAGTGGTGTTTTAGTGTAATTTAGAATTTTTTTTCCCACCGGTTTATTATTTTAAAGAATCTACAATAAGGTAAGTTTAGTTTTAGACCCTTTTTATTAAAAATTTATTTTTTTCAAAAAAAAAAATTATTGTTTAAATTATTTTTTTTAACTTATTTATACTTAATTTAATGATTGGGATGTTTTTTTAATTTTTATTTAAAGTTTAAATAGTGTTTTGGGCCCCCGTAGTTTTCATGAGTTTGACAGTTCTTACTCTCAAACTCATGAATGAACCTTCCCCTCCCCTGATTGGTTGTACAGTGCTCACCTGATCCCAGCCGGCACATCGCACTAACTACGCCGCTGGATCAGGTAAGCACTGCGCGCTGACATCTGAACCGGGCCTGTGACAGGAAATGCAAGCAGGCCCGGGCTTCAGATGTCAGCGCGCAGGGTGAGTGCAGATCGGGGGCTTGCACGCGCGGCAAGCCCCCAACACCAAGTTCTGGGCCATTATTTCAGTATAGACCTAGTTCTCAGAGTATGCTATTATCCATTGCTCAGTAAGTGTTCCCAGCATCAAGAGTGCAATTGCCCTTCATAATAATAATTAGCATATTGCCACAATCCTACTATATCCTAATAAACACTGAGAAACCTTGCAGCAGGAGAGCAACACTATATAAATGTAGGTTGTTCTCATATTATTTGTGTTCAACTCCTGTACAAAAAAACAATGACGTATTGCCGTCATGAGAATTTTCCGACCTGTTTTCTCTTTGTTTGGTTCAATCTATATTGCCAGCTGTAACTGTTTTACTACTGTGTGATATTAACTACAATGCTGGAGTGACTCCTGTAATTACACTGGCTGCTGACTCTGACAGAGAAAAACAACCTACTGGTGCAGGCAGATAGACGCTTTGTAAAACATCTGTCAGTGTCAGCTTAGAGGATTCAGCTTTATTCTTTTCTCTTTCATAGTGGCAGGACAAGTCTACCTTCTAGCTGTGTTATTGACTCTAATGAGCAGTTAGTAACCCAGAAGTTTTCCAGTGTCAGCCCTAGCTCAGTTGGTAGCACTCTCACCTCTGAGTCAGAAGGTTGTGGGTTCTAAATCCCACTCCAGAGACTTCAGCACAAAAGCCTAGGCTGACACTCCAGCGCAGTACTGAGGGAGTGCTATACTGTCGGAGGTGCCATCTTTCGGATGAGACATTAAACCGAGGTTCGGTCTGCTCTTTCAGGTGGATGCAACAGGTCCCATGGTACAAATCAAAGAAGTTCTTCCCAGTGTCCTGATGAATATTTATCCCAACAACATCACTAAAACAGATCATCTGGTCATGATCACATTGCTCCCGCATTTCCTACAGTACCACAGTGCCTACACTTCAGAAGTACTTCGTTGGCTGTAAAGTACTTTGGGACATCCTGAGGCCATGAAAGGTGTTATATAAAGGCAAGTCTTTCTTTTCTTTCCAATGTGGCTGTCCAGATTCCAGAATTTACAGTGAACTTGGAACACCACTTCAACCACTGCCAGTACAAACTTATTGCCTCAAAAACACATCAAAAGCTAACACGGTCACATCTAAAATACAATCGTTTCAATCTATATAGACCTGAGCTCTCATTTGCAGAAAATACAGCCTTTGGAGGTGGCCTCCAGGCAATGGAAGCAAAATGTTTTGAAGTTTTCTTTTAAGAAAAGAAGTTACTGAAAGGCTACAATATTGCACAGGCAGTGGAATTTTCATAGCTAATGTCTCTTCGAATTAAAGTAATATGAATAGAGCCCCAATTTTAATCTAACCTGCCCGGCGAGAATGGGCCGGTTTGGGTCAGGTGAGTCATTGAAGTCATTGGAGTGTAAAATTGGGTGGGATGTAAATCAGGCATCCAACTCAAACCTGCTCCATTCTTGCCAGGCTCTATAGGAGCGGGGATGGGATAGGGGAAAAGAGATGACGAGATAAACGGATGCCATTTTAAATCCTGGGCCTCATTTGAATGATGCAATGCCAACTTCCCACTCCCCCATAAACCTGGTGGAAATGGTGAGGGGACCAGCGGGATTTTGTACAGCAGGAGACCACCACCAGGGACCTGCGGGAATGGTGCTCGGTATAAGATACTTTGTCAGGAGGAAAGGGGGTCCAGAGGCATTTGCGATCGGGGGGTGGTGAGAAGGCACAACATTTCCTTATGGATCCCGGAGGAGCACTCCTGCTTTTCCCGACGCACAAGTCAACCTAAAATAAATTTTAAAACTTTTCAGGCCTCACTGCTGCATTCCACTGGCTTTCAGTGGCACCTCCGCATTAAGCGTCACAACCGCGATTGGTCGTTACAAATCGCGTTGGATCCAAATTACATTATCAGACCCCGATATTTAAATATGAACATGCCCCTGCCTGTTGCGGCATGCGGCCCTTACACTGCCAAAAACCCGCCAGTTAAATGGCAGCAGGCGCAAACACCCGAGAACCCTTTTAACCCCTGCCTGAATCCCAGAAAGTTAAAATCAAACACAAAGCTTGTGAGCTACAAAATTCCAAAAAAAACCTTCTGACCCAGGAACAAGAGCTGCAGGTGGTCTATTGGGTTATATAGGACAGAAAACTGACCATCTGGTCAGTCCCAGAAATTCTTCGAACCGTTATAGACTGTATATAAAAGTACTATTTACTAAATCTACTATTTACATGGTTTTATGCAACATGATATATATAGTGCATGGGCTCTTTAGCAGGTAGCTCTCTTAGTTTACCAACCAACATTCACCAAATCAACAAAAAAAGATTGACTTGTTATTCATCATATCGATGTTTGTAGGCTGTTACGATGCATAAAGAGAGTCCAGTGTGTTTACATGACAACCATCACTGCACGCCAAAAAACCTAATTCATTGTCCAAAGCATTTTGAGACATTTTGACATGAAAGGTCGTATGTAAATGTAAGTTTCTTAGTGATTTTGCAGTGGCTTTGAGATAAGGATGTGTTTAGTGGAGTTGAGGTTGAAGATCAGCCATGATCTTATTGAATGGCAGAGCAGGCTCGGGGGGCCGTATGGCCTGATTCTGCTCCTAATTCTTATGTTCTTATGAAAACAAAGTTATAGCTGTCTCTGGCTTCCAGCCGTAGACACAAAAGGATTTAATTTCTATCTAATTGCTTAATGTGATCACTTCCCTCATATACTATGTTACATAACCAGGATGAGAAAAAAAGATTGGAAACGATCTGAGTGCATGTCTACAGGGGCAAAACAAGAGGCGGAAAGCTGAGAGGCAAGCAGAGAGAGTCAACAGGATTAGTGAAGACAGTAGAATTCATCTTAAAGTACTTTATCAGTTACCACTTTATGCTGGCTGCAGTCATTTTCTTTGACCCATTGGGGTTCTTTGTGCAAAATGACATTTAATGAAGATAAATGTAATAATCACAGCACTGTAGTGAGACACATAGAGAAGCTTCTGCTTTCTTTACAAGCCCAGAAGATTTTAGAATATCTAGGCTGAATTAGCACAAATGAATTTGAGTGAGGATTGAAATCATCAATCACGTTCCAAAGGTGTCTGTGCTTTCACTCACGGTATGAGAAGGTTTATTTTTGGCTTGTGTTAAACAGCTTAGGGGATCGCTGCAGTAAGGTCGTCTGTTGAGCTTTGTTTGCCTGGAAGTTTTTACTCCAAAGGGAATCCAGATTGAAGTAACATCAATGGAAATTCATTGCTATTTCCAGCCTTAGACTTAAACTTCACCCTAACCTTGTCTCTCCTGAAGGATTTTGGAGGGTACCTGAAACCATTTGGAGTCATTCTTGGAGTGCTTATCACACAATAGAGGGAGTCATAGCAAATGAATGATATTGTGGCGTACCGAGCACAGAACGGACACAATCCGCTTTCCGGTCCGTAGACTATAAATCAGGCGTCATGCCTTTAAGAAGGATCACACCTTTAAGAAACTCGATCTGCAACATAGTTAAGCCCAGAGCGGGGGAGGGGCAGTCGAAGCTGTGCACTGATGAAAGACAGTCGTACTTTGTGTAGTCTCTGACTCCATTTTGTGTTCAGCATGCAGCCTCAACAATTAAACCTTTTCTGTTGAACCTCTCCGAGTTCAGTATTTTTTGCTAGGAGTACGTAGACTCCTGCATTGGTGACCCCGACGCTCAGGACGACTCCTAAGCGTAACCATGGCTGACACAAACGCAGTTTCTGTGAAGCTGCCGGAGTTCTGGGAGAACCTGGCCACCGCCTGGTTCCTTCAAGCCGAATCGCAATTCCGACTCCGTGGCATCACCGCCGACGCAACGATGTACGACTACCTCCTCGCCTCCCTGGGCAGCTCCACAATCACGAAAGTCTGGACAACACTACAAAACCCTCCGGAGGAAGGCAAGTACACACATCTCAAGGCCGCGCTCATTAAAAAATTCACAGCCTCCCAATTCGTGCGCAACTGCCACCTCCTCGACCTCCCGGGCCTCGGTGACTCCATGCCGTCAGACTTGCTCTCACACATTCTTGCTCTGACCGACGAGAAACCCCCGGCTCCCTCTTCCGCACGCTCTTTATCCGCCAACTACCTCCCAGCATCCGCCCGGCGATCATGGCGTCCAGCCTCATGGACCTCGAGGCCCTGGCCGACGAAGCCGATAAGCTCCTGTCCGCAAGCTCCAACCACGCCGTCACCCCCGACCTGGCCTCCGCAGCGTTGGCGCGTGCTCCACCCTCTATCGCATGGCCACACAGCTCGGCCACGAGGCCCCCCAGGGCCCCACGTCCCCCAAGCCCTCTGACCCAGGGCTACTGCTACCCGGTTCGGCGCACGGGCACGCCGCTGCAGCCATCTCTGCACGTTTCCAACTGCCCCCACACCGGCCTACACGATGGCCGTGGGGCAAGCAGGCACGCTGCTGTACGTTACGGACAGCGCCTCCGGACGCCGTTTCCTATGCGACACGGGCGCGCAGCACAGCATCATCCCCGCGTCCGCCCTCGAGATCCAGCGAGGCGGCCGCGGCCCTGCGCTGGCTGCCGCCAACGGCACTGACATCCGGACGTACGGCACCCGCACCGTCACCATCGACCTCGCAGGCCACCGCTACCACTGGGAGTTTATCACCGCCAAGGTGCTCTCCTCGCTCCTCGGTGTGGATTTCCTGTGCGCCCACAGCCTGTTGGTCGACATGCCTCGGCGCCGCCTCGTTGACATGAACACCGTGTCACCTGTCCCGGGCGCCATGGCCCCCCCCAACCCGCCAAAATGGCGTGGCAGTGCCGCGCCCGCTCAACGGACGACTTCTCAGCGCTCCTGGCTGAGTTCCCAGCCCTCACCAACCCAACCTTCTCCGCGAAGGTTGCTAAGCACGGGGTAGAACACTTCATCCCCACCACAGGCCCACCGGTGTATGCCCACGCCCGCAGGCTGGACCCGGCCAAGCTGGAGATCGCGCGGGCCGAGTTCGCCACAATGGAACAGCTCGGCATCATCCGCCGCTCCAACAGCCCCTGGGCCTCCCCACTCCACATCGTCATCAAACCCGACGGGGGATGGCGCCCCTGCAGGGACTACCGGCGCCTAAACGACGCCACCACGCCGGATCGGTACCCCATATTGTACATTCAAGACTTCTCGGCTAGACTGGCCGGCAGCTTAGTCTTCTCCAAAGTCGACCTGGTGCGCGGTTACCATCAAATCAAAATCAAATCAAATCAACTTTTATTGTCATTGTTAGTGCACAAGTGCAGTACAACAAAATGTAGGCTTGCGGCTCCCGAGAGTGTACATTTGGATTAAGACATTAAAACATTCAACATACATTTGGCTTGTAGTATATTAACATAAACATAACCATAATAAAGTGCATTGGCAGATGTGCAGGCTTTAGAGTTTATTTGTGGAGTTCAGTAGGATGACAGCCCTGGGAAAGAAGCTGTTCCTAAATCTGGTCATACGGGTGCGAATGCATCTGTAGCGTCTCCCAGATGGCAGGAGGGCGAACAGACTGTGGCTGGGGTGGGTAGGGTCTTTGATGATGGACCGTGACCTCCGTAGACAGCGTTTCTGGTATATGTGCTCTATGGTCGGTAGCCGGGTGCCGGTAATGCGTTGCGCAGTTTTGACTACCCGCTGCAGGGCTTTCCGGTCATAGTAGCTACAGCTGCCCATACTGTGATATAGTTTGTCAGGATGCTCTCTATAGTGCAGCGGTAAAAGTTGGAGAGGATCAGGGGTGACAGGTTACATCCCTTCAGCCTCCTTAGGAAATATAGGCGCTGCTGGGCCTTCTTCACCAGAGAGGAGGTGTTGAGGGACCAGGAGAGGTCTTCCGTGATGTGGACTCCGAGGAACTTAAAGCTGTCCACCCTTTCCACCACAGCCCCATTGATGTGGATGGGGGTGTGACTTCCGCCTTTGGACTTCCTGAAGTCCACAATGATTTCTTTGGTTTTCTTGATGTTAAGGGCCAGGTTGTTATCGGCGCACCACTTCACGAGATGCTGGACCTCCTCCCTGTAGGCTGACTCATCGTTGTTGTTGATCTGGCCTACAACCGTGGTATCATCCGCAAACTTGATGATGGTGTTGGAACCATTAACAGCCACACAGTCGTGGGTGAAGAGGGAGTAGAGGAGGGGGCTCAGCACACATCCTTGTGGGGCCCCCGTGTTCAGGGTCAGCGGGGGGGAGGTGTGGTTACCTAATTTGACAGACTGGGGTCTGTTTGTTAGGAAGTCCAGGGTCCAGTTGCAGAGGGAAGTGTCAGGCCAAGAGTTTGGAGTTTGGTGGCCAGCTTGTTGGGGACGATAGTGTTGAATGCTGAGCTGTAGTCTATGAACAGCATTCTGATGTAGGTCTCCTTACCATCTAGGTGATTCAGTGCCGAGTGTAGAGCAGTTGTGATTGCCTCCTCCGTTGATCTGTTTGCACGATAGGCAAACTGGTGTTGGTCAAGAGAGGCAGGAACACTGGCTTTGATGTGGGCTAAGACCAGTCTCTCGAAACACTTCATTATGATGGGTGTGAGTGCGACAGGTCGATAGTCATTCAGGCACGTCACAGCCGTTTGTTTTGGCACAGGAATAATGGTAGCGGTCTTGAAGCATGTAGGGACTACTGCCTGGGCCAATGATAGATTGAAGCTGGCGGTGAAGACATCAGCCAGCTGATCAGCACGTTCCTTGAGTACCCGTCCAGGGATGCTATCCGGTCCAGCAGCCTTTCGTGTGTTCACCCCGCGTAGAACACCCCTTACGTCGGAGGTCGACAGAGTGAGCACCTGGTCTTCCGGGGGTAGCAAGGCTTTGGTAGCCGGCTCCCTGTTGTCCCTGTCGAAGCGAGCGTAGAAGTTGTTAAGCTCCTCCGGAAGGGAGGCATCGCTAACCTGGGGGCTGGTGTTTTTGCCCTTGTAGTCAGTGATGGACTGGATGCCTTGCCACATGCGCCGGGGGTCCGAGTTGTTGCGGAAGTGATCCTCTATCCGCAGTGTCTGTTTCCTTTTGGCAGTCCTGATACCCTTTTTTAGGTTGGTCCTAGCTGCACTGTAAAGCCGCCGCGTCGCCAGATTTAAATGCTGCGTCGCGTGCTTTCAACAGTGAGCGGACCTCTCCGTTCATCCAGGGTTTCTGGTTGGGGTATGTCCGATATTTTTATGGGTCGTGACGACCTCGACGCAGCTGTTGATGTAGAATAGCACTGTGGATGCGTATTCCTCGATGTCATTATGGGCAAACATGCCCCACTCAGTGCGTTCGAAGCAATCCTGAAGCTCCGATACTGCCCCCTCTGGCCATACTTTCACTGCTTTCATTGATGCTCTCCCTCTTTTGATGAGCGGTTTGTATGCCGGGGCTAGAAACCGGGAGAGGTGGTCAGACTTCCCAAGGTGGGGGCAGGGAATGGCCTTATAAGCGTCTACAATGCTCGTGTAGACTTGATCCAGTGTGTTCTCCCCTCTTGTGGGGCAGGAGACATTCTGGTGGAATTTCGGTAGAACAGTTTTTAGGTTTATGTGGTTGAAGTCCCCCGTGACGATAAAAGCTCCGTCTGGGTGCGCAGTTTGCTGTTTGCTGATGGCCCTGTAGAGGTCCTTCAGTGCTAGTTTGGCATTAGCATGTGGTGGGATGTAGACCGCAGTGATGATAACATCCGTGAATTCCCGAGGCAGGTAGAAGGGTCTGCACCTTACCATGAGGAATTCCAAATCAGCCGAGCAGGATCTATCAATTATGTCAGTGTTAGTGCACCAGGCATTGTTAGTGTAAATGCACAAACCGCCTCCCTTGCTCTTACCGGAGTCTGCAGTTCTGTCGGCGCGGAAGACCGTGCGTCCTTTTAGTTGGATGGTGGTGTCAGGGATGCCGTTGTTCAGCCAGGTCTCCGTGATGATCATGGCGCAGCATTCCTTTGTCCTTTTCTGTGTGGAGAGATCCAGTTTGATCTCATCCATTTTGTTCTCCAGTGACCTGACATTGGCCAGGAAAATACTTGGGAGGGAGGGTTTGTGTGGGGCCCTCTTCAGCCTGTTTTGGATACCGGCCCTCTTACCAGGTGCCAGTCCACCCCACGGACATTCCCAAGACGGCCATAATCACCCCTTTTGGGCTATTCGAGTTCCTCCGAATGCCCTTCGGCCTCAAAAAAGTGGCCCAGGCCTTCCAGCGGCTCATGGACTCGGTCCTCCAGGACCTGAAGTTCCTCTTTGTCTACCTGGATGACATCCTGGTAGCTAGTTCCTCCAAGCAGGAACACATTGAGCACCTCCGCACCCTGTTCCAGCGGCTCAGTGAGCACGGGCTCATCATCAGCCCAGCCAAGTGCCAATTCAGCCTCAGCAGGATCGAATTCCTCGGCCACCACATCACGCAGGACGGAGCCATTCCCCTGCCCGCCAAGGTGCAAGCCGTCCAGCAGTTCCCCCGGCCTACCACCATCAAAGGCCTCCAGGAGTTCTTGGGGATGACCAACTTTTACAACCGCTTCATTCCCGGAGTGGCCTCCCTCATGCGGCCCCTATACGAAGCCCTCCGGGGTAAGAAAGACAGAATGGCGATCGAGTGGTCGGCGGACATGTTGACCGCTTTCGACTCGACCAAAAAGGCGCACGCCGACGCCACCATGCTCGCTCACCCACAGCCCAATGCCAGGGTGGCCCTCACCACGGACGCCTCCGACCACGCGGTCGGCGCCGTGTATGAACACTGGGTCGACGGGGCCTGGCAACCGCTGGCCTTTTTCAGCCGCCAACTGCGCCCCCCGGAGGCCAAATACAGCGCCTTTGACCGCGAGCTCCTCGCACTGTACCTGGCAGTCCGCCATTTTAGATTTCTTCTGGAGGGCCACCCCTTCACCGCGTTTGTCGACCACAAACCCCTGACATTCGCGATGGCGAAATCTGCAGACCCGTGGTCAGCCAGGCAACAACGCCAGCTCGCCGCGGTGCCGAATTCACCACGGACATCCGGCACGTCTCCGGTCGAGACAACGTGGTGGCCAACTGCCTATCCCGCCCCGCCGTCCACGGTGCCCACCTGGCAGTGGACTATGCTCAACTGGCAGCGGAGCAACGCACCGACCCCGATCTGCTCTCCGCACCCACAACCCTCCCAGGGCTGCGACTGACCGACGTCGCCTGCGGCCCGTCCGCCGTCACAGTCAAATGCGACACCTCCTTGGCGCAACCCCCGCCCCGTAGTCCCGGCGTCCTGGCGAAAACGGGTGTTCGACATCGTCCACGGCCGCTCACACCCCGGCACCCGCGCGTCCATTAGACTGGTGGCCAACCGATTTGTCTGGCGCGGCCTGCGCAAAGATGTGCGCTTCTGGGCCAGATCCTGCATAGCTTGCCAGCGTGCCAAAATCCACCAGCACGTCAAAGCCCCACTCGAGGAGTTCACCGTGCCAGAAAGAAGGTTCGACCACGTCCACATCGACCTCATCGGCCCCCTGCCACCATTACAAGGTCACACGCACCTGCTGACAATCCTGGACCGTACCACCCGCTGGCCCGAGTCCATTCCACTGACGTCCACCACCACCGCCGACATCGCGAGGACGTTCATCGGTACCTGGGTCGCTCGGTTCGGCGTCCCCTCCGACATGACGTCGGATAGAGGCCCACAGTTCACCTCTGATCTGTGGGCCGTCATCGCCCGAAATCTCGGGGTGGCCGTTCACCGCACCACGGCTTACCACCCCCAAGCCAACGGACTGTGCGAGCATTTCCACAGGTCCATGAAGGCGTCCCTCCGTGCCAGCCTCGAGGATGAGGCTTGGATCGACCGCTTCCCATGGGTGCTACTCAGCCTACGCTCCGCGGTCAAGGAAGACCTGCAAGCCTCGGCGGCGGAACTCATGTACGGCCAGCCACTGCGCGTACCCGGAGAGTTCCTGCCCACTGCCACGACCCCCTGGTCGGCTGACCAGCAACGCCGCGCTTTCGCCAACTGAGCACAACAGTTCGCTCCGGTACCCACCGGCCGGCACGGCGAACCAGCAACCCGCATACCACCTAGCCTGCACATGGCCAAATTTATTTTTGTGCGCCATGATGCCCACCGAGGACCTCTACGGCCCCCATACGACGGACCCTACAAGGTACTCCAGACGGGGAACAAGTTCTTCCTCCTCGAAGTGGGCGGCAGAACTGACAAGGTGTCAGTCGACCGGCTCAAGCTGACGCACCTAGAGCCCGACGAACCCGTTCAAGTGGGCCAACCCCCACCGTGGGGCAGACAGCCTAAGAGCCCGACGCGTCCGACCGCCTCGCGCCCGACACCAACCGCCAAGAGCTGTTCCGGCCGTGCCATCAAGCCACCACGCCGGTTCCTACACTCCCTACTAGCGGATTCTGGGGGGAGCTGTGTGGCGTACCGGGCACAGAACGGACACAATCCGCTTTCCGGTCCGTAGACTATAAATCAGGCGTCATGCCTTTAAGAAGGATCACACCTATAAGAAACTCGATCTGCAACATAGTTAAGCCCAGAGCGGGGGAGGAGCAGTCGAAGCTGTGCACTGAGGAAAGACAGTTGTACTTTGTGTAGTCTCTGACTCCATTTTGTGTTCAGCATGCAGCCTCAACAATTAAACCTTTTCTGTTGAACCTCTCCGAGTTCAGCATTTTTTGCTAGGAGTACGTAGACTCCTACAATATCACTGTTAGTTAGAATTTGAAATACATGCATTCAAAATGGACAGGGACAATGGAATTGGACATACCCTGTATATGGTTGATATAGATTGGGAATTTGTCCCTTTGTAAGTTTGTGTGTACACATCTATAGTCCATAGATAAGTAATTCATAGTTCACGTTCAGAAGTGGAAGGTTGGGTATTTCTCTTTTAACAAAATTATTTTCTGAAGACATAGTTCAGAGGAATTTGGATGTCCTTGCACACTGAAAGACTCAGCATCCACAGCCCTCTGAGGCAGAGAATTCCAAAGATTCACAACCCTCTGAGTGAAGAAATTTCTCCTCATCTCAGTCTTAAATGGCCTACTCCTTATCCTGAGACTATGCCCCCTAGTTCTAGACACTCCAGCCAGGGGAAACAACCTCTCAGCATTTACCATGTCAATCCCCTTCAGAACTTTGTATGTTTCAATGAGATCACCTCTCATTCTTCTAAACTCCAGAGAGTATAGGTCCATTCTACACAATCTCTCATCATAGTACAGCCGTAGGAATCAATCTAGTGAACCTTCGTTGCACTGCCTCCAAGGCAAGTATATCCTTCCTTAGATAAGGAGACCAAAACTATGCATAGTACTCCAGGTGTGGTCTCACCAAGGCCCTGTACAATTGTAGTAAGACTTCCTTACTCTTATACTCCAACCCCCTTGCAATAAAGGCCAACATGCCATTTGCCTTCCTTATTGCTTGTTGTACCTGCATGCTAGCTTTCTGTGTTTCTTGCACGAGGACACCTAAATCTTTCTGAACACCAACATTTGAAAGTTTCGCACCATTTCAAAAATATTCTGTTTTTCTATTCTTCCTACCAAAGTGAATAACCTCACATTTCCCTACATTATACTCCATCTGCCACCTTACTGCCCACTCACTTAGTCTATCTAAATCCCTTTGCAGATTCTTTGTGTTCTCCTCACAGCTTACTGTCCCACCTACCTTTGTATCATCAGCAAACTTGGATATATTACACTCGATCCCTTCATCTAGGTCATTAATATAGATTGTAAATAGCTGAGGCCCCAGCACTGATCCTTGTGGCACCATTAGTTACAGCCTGCCAAACTGAAAAAGATCCGTTTATCCCTACTCTCTGTTTTCTGTCTGTTGTGGCGACACGCCACCACTGGACATAATCCGCTCACGGCGGCACAGACAGTCTAAGCAGAAGCCCCCAGCCGGGGGCCCTTTCCTCCAGCAACTTGTTTCCCGCAGGGACAGGCTGCCGGGAGCACTTCCTGTCTGGGAAGTATTTAAGTGGATGCGCGGGCTTTTCTAGTTCCTGTTTTGCCATGAGGCTGAAATAAAAAGCTGTACTGTTTCACTGGCTCTGGTCTCGACTCCCACATTTGCCGCGGTATCTCAACACTGGTGACCCCGACGCTCAGGACGAATCCTAAGCTAGCATGGCAGATACAAACGCAGTCACGGTTAAATTACCAGACTTCTGGGAGAACCTCGCCAAAGCCTGGTTCGTTCAAGCTGAGTCCAGATTCCGGCTGAAAGGCATTACAGTCGACGCCACGAAGTACGACTACCTCATCGCCTCACTCACCTACGCTACAGTCCCCAAGGTTTGGGCAGCGCTGCAGAATCCACCAACGGAGGGCAAGTACGAACATCTGAAGGCTGCGCTACTTAAAAAATTTCAAACGTCCTCTTACCAGCGCCACTGCCAACTCCTGGACCTCCCCGGCCTTGGTGACGCTTCACCATCAGACCTGCTTTCCCACATGCTGTCCCTCTCAGACGACAAAAATCCCGGCGCCCTTTTTCGCACGCTTTTCATTCGGCAGCTCCCCGCCAGCATCCGCCCGCTCATTGTGGAGTCCGACTCCACGGACCTGAATGATATAGCCGAAAAGGCCGACCGGCTGCTCTCGGCACAGGCCGCTCGCGACGTCGCGCCCGACCTCACGGCAACGACCACGCGGTCTTCCCGGGCCGCTAGGCCCGACCGTTCTACCACTCCGGGTCACTGCTACTACCACACCCGTTTTGGCGCGAGGGCTCAACGCTGCACGCCACCGTGTACCTTCAAACCCCCCCCGCACCGGCCCCCGCGATGGCCGCGGGGCAGAAGGAGCCCCTACTGTACGTCACTGACGACAGAACCAACCGCCGATTTCTGTGCGACACAGGGGCCCAGCACAGCATCACCCCCACCTCCGCCCTCGAGATCCAACGCGGCACACGGGGTATCACACTGGCTGCAGCCAACGGCTCTGACATCCGCACATATGGCACCCGCATGGTCACACTCGACCTCGCGGGCCGCCGCTACCGCTGGAAGTTCCTCACAGCCAAGGTCCTCTGCCCACTCATCGGCGCCGACTTCCTACGCGCCCACGGCCTCCTTGTCGACATTCCGAGGCACCGCCTCGTTGACATCAACACTATGGCCCCCATCCCCGGCGCCTTTACCCCGGCCCGTTCGGCCGGCCTGACGACCTACTGCCTCGCCAGAGCCACGGACGACTACTCGGCACTCCTAGCTGAGTTTCCCGCCCTCACTAACCCGACCTTTTCGGCCAAAGCCGCCAAGCACGGTGTGGAACACTATATCCCCACCACCGGCCCCCCAGTTTCAGCCCACGCCCGCAGACTCAACCCGGCCAAGCTGGAAATCGCGCGGGCCGAGTTCACCACCATGGAACAACTCGGCATCATCCGCCGCTCCAGCAGCCCTTGGGCCTCGCCCCTCCACATCGCCCCCAAGCCCGGCGGAGGCTGGCGCCCTTGCGGGGACTACCACCGCCTCAACGACGCCACCACCCCCGATCGATACCCGGTGCCACACATCCAGGACTTCTCAGCCCGACTGGCCGGACGAACCGTCTTTTCCAAAGTCGACCTGGTGCGCGGTTACCACCAAGTCCCCGTACACACCGCGGACATCCCCAAAACGGCCGTCATCACCCCATTCGGCCTGTTCGAGTTCCTGAGGATGCCCTTCGGCCTCAAGAATGCAGCACAGGCTTTCCAGTGCCTTATGGACTCAGTCCTCCGGGACCTGAACTTCCTATTCGTCTATCTAGACGACACTCTCGTGGCCAGCTCCTCCAAACAGGAACACCTCGAACACCTTCGCATCCTGTTCGGGCGCCTAGCCCAACACGGGCTCATCCTCAGCCCGGCGAAGTGCCAATTCGGCCTAACCGAGATCGATTTTCTCGGTCACCACATCACCCCTGCTGGGGCCGTCCCCCTGCCCAACAAGGTGCAGGCCGTCCAGCAATTTCCCCGCCCCACAACCATCAAGGGCCTCCAGGAGTTCCTCGGGATGGTGAACTTCTACAACAGGTTCATCCCCAGAGCTGCAGCCCTCATGAAGCCCCTATACGACTCCCTCCGAGGAAAATCCAGCAAGATGGACGTAGCCTGGATCACTGACACGTCAGCCGCCTTCGACGCCACCAAAAACGCGCTCGCCGACGCCACTCTGCTCGCGCACCCGAGGGCCGATGCCCGGGTCGCGCTCACCACCGACGCCTCCGACCACGCGGTCGGGGCCATGTTCGAGCAGTGGGTCAATGGCGCGTGGCAGCCACTTGCCTTCTACAGCTGCCAACTGCGCCCCCCCGGAGGTCAAATACTCCACTTTCGACCGCGAGCTTCTCGCGCTCCACCTGTCGGTCCGCCATTTCAGGTTCCTCCTGGAAGGCCGCCCCTTCACCGCGTATGTGGACCACAAGCCACTCACATACGCGATGGCCAAGCACACCGAACCCTGGTCCGCTAGGCAGCAACGCCAGCTCGCGGCCGTGTCCGAGTTTACTACGGACATTCAGCACGTCTCCGGTAGAGACAACGTGGTCGCCGACTGCCTTTCCCGTCCCGCCGTCTGTGCGAATCACCTCGCGGTCGACTACGCACAACTAGCAGCGGACCAGCTCACGGACCCAGACCTCCTCTCGGCGGCTACCAGCCTGCCAGGGCTACTCCTAGCCAAGGTCGCGCACGGGCCCGAAGCCATGGCAGTCACTTGCGACGTCTCACTCGGCCACCCCAGGCTGGTCGTCCCTGAGACCTGGCGCCGCCGCGTCTTCGACGCGCTCCACGGGCTCTCTCACCCGGGTTCCCGCGCATCCGTCAAACTCCTCTCCAAGCGCTTCGTCTGGCGCGGCCTCAGCAGAGATGTTCGGACTTGGGCCACCTCCTGCCTCGCCTGCCAACGGGCTAAGGTACAGCTGCACACCAAAGCACCCCTGGGAGACTTCGAGGTACCCAGCCGCCGCTTCGACCACGTACACGTCGACATCGTTGGTCCCCTGCCGCCATCGCAAGGCCAAACTTATCTCCTCACGATGGTCGACCGCTACACACGCTGGCCTGAGGCAGTGCCACTGTCCTCCACCACCACAGCCGACATCGCCAGGGCGTTCGTTAACACCTGGATTGCGAGGTTCGGCGTGCCAGCCGACATAACCTCCGACAGAGGCGCCCAGTTCACCTCCGAACTCTGGATGGCCACAGCACGCAACCTCGGGGTGACGCTCCACCGCACCACGGCGTACCACCCGCAGGCCAACGGACTTTGTGAACGCTTCCACAGGTCACTCAAGGCCTCACTCCGCGCCGGCCTGCAGGACAGTACCTGGACTGACCGCCTGCCGTGGGTGCTACTCGGCCTACGCACCGCGGTCAAGGAAGACCTCCAGTCCTCGGCAGCGGAGTTAGTCTACGGACAACCGCTGCGCGTCCCAGGCGAATTCCTTCCGGAGGCTACCAAGCCTTGGTCAGCCGAACAGCAGCGGCTCAACTCTTTCTCTTCCGCTCAGCAGTTCGCCCCACTTCCGGTCAACCGACACGGCGAACTCGCACCTCACGTCCCGCCAAATTTACAGCAGGCGCGCTTCGTCTTCGTGCGACACGACGCGCACCGCGGGCCCCTGCGACCCCCGTACGATGGACCGTACGAGGTACTACAAACCGGGGACAAGGTCTTCAAGCTGCGACTCGGCGACAGGGTCGACACAGTCTCCATCGACCGGCTCAAACCAGCACACACCGAACCAGGGGTACAGGTCCCCGTGGCCCAGCCTCCAACTAAAGGCTGTCCCCCCGGCAAGCCAGCACAGCCGGCGGCGAACCGCCCGACCCAACCAACCAGACCGGCGACCACTCAGAGCCGCTGCGGCAGAACCATTAGACCACCGTCACGACTCGTCCACTCCTCCTAAGCGGATTCTGGGGGGAGCTCTGTGGCGACACGCCACCACTGGACATAATCCGCTCACGGCGGCACAGACAGTCTTAGCAGAAGCCCCCAGCCGGGGGCCCTTTCCTCCAGCAACTTGTTTCCCGCAGGGACAGGCTGCCGGGAGCACTTCCTGTCTGGGAAGTATTTAAGTGGATGCGCGGGCTTTTCTAGTTCCTGTTTTGCCATGAGGCTGAAATAAAAAGCTGTACTGTTTCACTGGCTCTGGTCTCGACTCCCACGTTTACCGCGGTATCTCAACACTGTTAACCAATACTTTTCCATTTTGGATATTGCTGGGGGAGATGGTTTCTCAGGGGAATGCAGCAAGAGCCAAATCCATGGCACTACGAGTGGCTCAGCTGCACAGGAGGGGAGGAAAAAGAGTGGGAGAGCAATAGTGATAGGGGATTCTATCGAAAGGGGAACAGATAGACGTTTCTGTGGCCGCAGACGTGACTCCAGGATGGTATGTTGCCTCCCTGGTGCCAGGGTCAAGGATGTTTCTGAACGGCTGCAGGACATTCTGAAGGGGGAGTGCGAACAGTCAGAGGTCATGGTTCACATTGGTTCCAGTGACATAGGTAGAAAGAGGGATTAGCTCCTGCAACAAGAATTTAGGGAGCTAGGTAGCAGATTAAAAAGCAGGACCTCAAAGGTTGTAATCTCTGGATTACTCCCGGTGCCATGTGCTAGTGAGTATAGGAATAGGAGGATAGAGCAGATGAATGCGTGGCTAAACAGTTGGTGCAGGAGGGAGGGCTTTAGTTTCCTGGATCACTGGGTCTGCTTCTGGGGAAGGTGGGACCTGTACAAGTTGGACGGGTTGCACCTGAACCGGAACAGGACCAACATCCTTGCGGGGAGGTTTGCTAGTGCTGTTGAGGGGGGTTTAAACTAACTTGGCAGGGGGATGGGATACGGAGTGGAGCTATAGTAGAGGGGTGATGCACAGCCAAATATAGAAGAAAAAACAAGTCAGCCTGGAAGGCAGAGCAAATATGTAATGGCACAATGGAATATGGCAAGGCTGGATGGCATTTATTTTAATGCAAGGAGCCTTGCAAGTAAGGCAGATGAATTGAAGGTGTTGATGAACACATGGGAGTATGATATTGTTGGTATCACGGAGACATGGTTGAGGGAGGGGTAGGACTGGCAGCTCAATACTCCGGGGTATAGAATCTTCAGACGAGACAGATGGGGGTGTAAAAGTGATGGGGGTGTTGCAATATTAATCAAGGAGTCAATTACTGCTGTAAGGAAGGATGATATCTTAGCAAGTTCCTCTAATGAAGCCATATGGGTAGAACTTAAAAACAAAAAGGTGGCAAGCACTTTGCTGGGAGTGTACTAGGCCCCCAAACAGTCAGGGGAAGATAGAGGAATAGATATGTAGGCAAATCTCAGAGAAGTGTAGAAATAATAGGGTAATAATAGTAGGGGATTTCAACTTCCCTAATATTATCTGGGATTGTCAGAGTGTGAAAGGCTTAGAGGGTGCAGAATTCTTAAAGTGCATCCAGGAGAGGTTTTTGAGCCAGCATGTAGAAAGTCCTACAAGAGAGGGGTGGTACTGGACCTAATTCTAGGGAATGTAGCCGGGCAAGTGGTAGAAGTGTCAGTAGGAGAGCATTTTGGTGACAGTGACCATAATTCGGTGAGATTTAAGGTAGTCATGGAAAAGGACAAACATAGAAACATAGAAACATGGAAGATAGGAGCAGGAGTAGGCCATTCGGCCCCTCGAGCCTGCTCCACCATTCAATGAGATCATGGCTGATCATCCAAACTCAGTGCCCTGTCCCTGCCTTCTCCCCATATCCCTTGATCCCTTTAGCCTTAAGAAATATATCCAACTCCTTCTTGAATATATTTAATGAATTGGCCTCAACTGCCTTCTGTGGTAGAGAATTCCACAGGTTCACCACTCTCTGGGTGAAGAAATTCCTCCTCATCTCTGTCCTAAATGGCTTACCCCTCATCTTTAGATTGTGACCCCTGGTCTGGGCTCCCCCGCCATTGGGAACATCCTTCCTGCATCTAGTCTGTCTAGTCCTGTTAGAATTTTATAAGTTTCAATGAGATTCTCTCTCATTCTTCTAAACTCCAGCAAGTATAAGCCCAATCGACCCAATCTCTCCTCATACGTCATTCCTGCCATCCCAGGTATCAGTCTGGTGAATCTTCGCTGCATTCCCTCCATGGCAAGAACATCCTTCCTCAGATAAGGCGACCAAAACTGCACACAATACTCAAGGTGTGGTCTCACCAAGGCCCTGTACAACTGCAGCAAGACATCCTTGTTCCTGTACTCGAATCCTCTCGCTAGGAAGGCCAACATACCATTTGCCTTCTTAAAGATGGACCGAAAATAATGGTTCTAAATTGGGGGGAGGCCAATTTTAATTTGATAAGGCTGGATCTGGCCAAAGTAGACTGGGATCAGCTACTTGTAGGAAAATCCACATCAGAGCAGTGGGAGTCTTTCAGAAAGGAAATAGAGAGAGTACAACGCCAACATGTTCCCGTAAAGGTCAAGGGTGGGACCAACAAGCCCAGGGAACCCTGGATGTCAAGGGATATACAAGAATGGATTAGGAAAAAAAGGGAGGCATTTGGCAGATACAAAGAACTAAAAACAGTGGAAGCCCTAGAGGAGTATAGAAAGTGCAGGGGGGGGTACTTAAAAAAGAAATTAGGAGAGCAAAGAGGGGGCATGAAAAAACACTAGCGGGCAAAATAAAGGAAAATCCCAAGGTGTTTTATAAGTATATTAAGGGCAAGAGGATAACCAGGGAAAGAGTAGGGCCCATTAGGGACCAAAGTGGCAATCTGTGTGTAGAGCCGGAAGATGTGGGTGAGGTTTTAAATGAATATTTTGCATCTGTGTTCACTATGGAGAAGGACGATGTAGGCATAGAAATCAAGCAGGGGGATTGTGATATACTTGGACAAATTAGTATTGAGAGGGAGGAGGTACTAGCAGTTTTAGCAGGCTTAAAAGTGGATAAATCCACAGGCCCAGATGAGATGTATCCCAGTCTGCTGTGTGAGGCAAGGGAGGAGATTGCAGGGGCTCTGACACAAATTTTCAGAACCTCTCTGGCCACAGGGGAGGTGCCAGAGGACTGGAGGACAGCTAATGTAGTACCATTATTCAAGAAGGGTAGTAGGGATAAACCAGGGAATTACAGGCCAGTGAGCCTAATATCAGTGGTAGGGAAATTATTGGAAAAAATTCTAAGGGACAGAATTAGTCTCCACTTGGAGAGGCAAGGATTAATCAAAGATAGTCAGCATAGCTTTGTCGGGAAGATCATGTCTAACCAATTTGATTGTATTTGATTGAATTTTTCAAGGGGGTGACTAGGTGCGTGGATGAGGGTAGTGCAGTTGATGTAGTCTACATGGACTTCAGTAAGGCTTTTGACAAAGTCCCGCATGGGAGACTGGTCAAGAAGGTAAGAGCCCATGGGACCCAAGGCAATTTGGCACATTGGATCCAAAATTGGCTTAATGGCAGGAGGCAGAGGGTGATGGTCAAAGGTTGTTTTTGTGACTGGAAGCCTGTGTTCAGTGGTGTACCGCAGGGATCGGTGCTGGGT
The DNA here is from genome assembly GCF_052327205.1 of Somniosus microcephalus. Lineage (NCBI taxonomy): Eukaryota > Metazoa > Chordata > Chondrichthyes > Squaliformes > Somniosidae > Somniosus > Somniosus microcephalus. The sequence continues at coordinate 210,190,265 of NC_140990.1, read as the reverse complement.
CCTTTGCTGTTTGTAGTGTACATTAATGATTTAGATATGAATGTAGGAGGTATGATCAGTAAGTTCGCAGAGGACACGAAAATTGGTGGAGTGGTAAATAGCGAGGAGGGAAGCCTCAGGCTACAGGACGATATAGACGGGTTGATCAGATGGGCAGAACAGTGGCAAATAGAATTTAACCCTGAAATGTGTGAGGTGATGCATTTTGGGAGGACTAACAAGGCAAGGGAATACACAATGAATGGTAGGACCCTAGGAAGGACAGAGGATCAGAGGGACCATGGTGTGCATGTACATAGATCCCTGAAGGCAGCAGGACAGGTCGATAAGGTGGTTAAAAAGGCATATGGGATACTTGCCTTCATTAGCCGAGGCATAGAATATAAGAGCAAGGAGGTTATGATGGAGCTGTACAAAACGCTAGTTAGGTCACAGTTGGAATACTGTGTGCAGTTCTGGTCGCCACACTATAGGAAGGATGTGATTGCATTGGAGAGGGTGCAGAGGAGATTCACCAGGATGTTACCTGGGCTGGAGCACTTCAGCTATGAAGAGAGACTGGACAGGCTGGAGTTGTTTTCCTTAGAGCAGAGAAGGCTGAGGGGGACCTGATTTGATGTGTACTAAATTATGAGGGGCATAGATAGGATAGATAAAAAGGAACATCTTCCCTTAGTAGAGGGGTCAATAACCAGGGGGCATAGTTTCAAGGTAAGGGGCAGGAGGTTTAGAGGGGATTTGAGGAAAAACATTTTCACCTAGAGGGTGGTTGGAATCTGGAACTCACTGCCTGAAAGGGTAGTGGAGGTAGGAACCCTCACAATATTCAAGAAGCATTTAGATGAGCACTTGAAATGCCATAGCATACAAGGCTACGGACCAAGTGCTGGAAAATAGGATTAGAATAGACAGGGCTTGATGGCTGGCGTGGACACGATGGGCCGAAGGGCCTCTTTCTGTGCTGTTTAACTCTATGACTCTATCTATGACTCTATCCATGTTATTATATTGCCACTAACCCCATGAGCCCTTATCTTGTGTAATAATCTTTTATGTGACACCTTATCGAATGCCTTTTGGAAATCCAACTATACTACATCCACTGGTTCCCCTTTATCTACCCTGCTAGTTACATCCTCAAAAAACTCTAATAAATTTGTCAAACATGATTTCCCTTTCATAAAACCATGTTGACTCTGCCTAATCATGTTATGATTTTCTAAGTGCCCTGATACCACTCCCTTAACAATGGATTCCAGCATTTTCCAGATGACTGATGTCAGGTTAACTGGCTTGTAGTTCCCTGTTTTCTCTCTCCCTTCTTTCTTGAATAGCAATGTTACATTTGCTACCTTCCACTCTGCTGGGACCGTTCTAGAATCTAGGAAATTTTGGAAGATCAAAACCAATGCATCCACTATCTCTGCAGCCGCCTCTTTTAGAACCCTAGGATTTCGACCATCAGGTCCATGGAATTTGTCGACTTTTGGTCCCATTAGTTTCTCTAGTACTTTTTCTCTACTTACATTAATTACATTAAGTTCCACACCTTCATTAGACCCTTGGTTCCCCACCATTTTTGTTATGCTTTTTGTATCTTCAACTGTAAAGACAGATACAAAATATTTGTTTAACGTTTCTACCATTTCCTTATTCCCCATAATAATTTCTCCTGTCTCAGCCTCTAAGGGACCAATGTTTACTTTTGCTACTCTTTTCCTTTTTACATACTTGTAGAAGCCCATACAATCTGCTTTTATATTTCTTGCTAGTTTTCTCTCATTCTATTTTTTCCCTTTTTATCAATTTTTTGGTCATCCTTTGTTGGTTTCTGAAACTCTCCCAATCCTCAGGCTTACTACTATTCTTCACAACATTATAAGCTTCTTCTTTCAATCTAATGCTATCCTTAACTTCTTTAGTTAGCCACGGATGGATCACTTTTCCCGTGGAGTTTTGTTTCTCAATGGAATGTATTTTTGTTGAGAATTATGAAATATTTCTTTAAATGCTAGCCTCTGCTTATCTACCACCATATCTTTTAATCTTTTTTCCAATCTACCTTAGCCAACTCGCCCCTCATACCTATGTAATTGACTTTATTTAAGTGTAAGACTCTAGTTTCGGACTTAGGCAAGTCATTCTCAAACTTAATGTGAAGTTCTATCATATTATGATCACTCTGCCCCAGAGGATCCTTTACTATGAGATTGCTAATTAACCCTGTCTCATTACACAACAAATTACATTATACAACAAAAATAGCCTGTTCCCTGGTTGGTTCCATGACGTATTGTTAGAGGAAACTGCCCCAACTGCATTCCATGAACTCGTTCTCCAGAGTACCTTAGCCAATTTGATTTGTCCAGTCTATATGAAGATTAAAGTCCCCCAAGATTATTGCATTATCTTTGTTACAAGCTTCTACTATTTCTTGATTAATATTTTCTCCAATGGTATAGCTACTGTTGGGGGGCCTATATACTACTCCTACCAGTGTTTTCTGCCCCTTGTTATTCCTTATCTCCACCCATACTGATTCTACTTCCTGATCTTCCGACCCGAGATCCTTTCTCGCTACTGTCCTTGTCATTCTTTATTATCAGGGCTACCACCCCTTCCTTTTCCATTCTGCCTGTCTTTTCAAAATGTCAAGTACCCTGGAATATTTAGTTCCCAACATTGGTCAGCTTGCAACCATGTCTTTGTAATGGCAATTAGATCAAACCAATTTATCTCTATTTGTGCCACTAGTTCATCTATCTTGTTACAAATGCTTCGTGCATTCAGATAAAGAGCCTTTATTTTACATTTTTTACCATTATTCCCTGCTTTGACCTTATTCCCTGCTGCACTGCTACCGTTAAACTTCCTGTCACACTCTGCTTATTTTTACCCAAATCTGCTCTATTGCCTTGACCTTTCTCTTTAGATTTCTAAATTTCCCCATTTCCCCTCACCTGATCCCTCCCCCTTTTTTTAGTTTAAAGCCCTATCTATTGCAAGGGGTTTGCAGTATAAGAGTAAGGACGTCTTGCTTCAATGGTACAGGGGTTTGGTGAAACCACAGCTGGAGTACTGTGTACAGATTTGATCTCCGTGCCTAAGGAAGGATATACCTGCCTTAGAGGGGGAGCAACGAAGATTCACTAGATTGATTCCTTAGATGAGAGAGTTGTCCGATGATAAAAGAGTGAGTAGAATGGGCCTATACTCTCTGGAGTTTAGAAGAATGAGAAGTGATCTCATTGAAACTTATAAGATTCTGAGTGGGCTTGACAGGGTAGATGCCGAGAGGCTGTTTCCCCTGGCACAGTCTCAGGATAAGGGGTCGGCCATTTAGGACTGAGTTGAGGAGAAATTTCTTCACTCAGAGGGTTGAGAACCTTTGGAATTCTCTATCCCAGAGGGCTGTGGATGCTCAGTTGTTGAGTATATTCAAGACTGAGATCAATACATTTTTGGTCTCTTAAGGAAATAAAGGGATACGGGGGTTGGGCGGGAAAGTGAAGTTGAGGTCGATGATCAACCATGATCTTATTGAATGGCGGAGCAGGCTTGAGGGGCCATATGGCCTACTCCTACTCCTAATTCTTCTGTTCTTATGAAGTAGAAACCAGCTGGCCCAAATTGAGGAAATTCTGAGATAGAAGTCATAGAGTCATAGAAATTTATGGCACAGAAGGAGGCCATTCGGCCCATCATGTCTGTGCTGGTTGAAAAGGAACAATTCAGCCTCTCACTTTCCAGTTCTTGGTCCGTAGCCTTGCAGTTTACGGCACTTCAAGTGCCTATCCAAGTACTTTTTAAATACGATGAGGGTTTCTGCCTCTACCACCCTTTCAGGCAGTGAGTTCCAGACACCCACCTCTGGGTGAAAAAATGTTCTCCTCAACTCCCCTTTAACCCTTCTACCAATTACTTTAGATCTATGCCCCCTGGTTATTGCTCTCTCTGCTAAGGGAATTAGGTCCTTCCTATCCACTCTATCTCGGCCGCTTATAATTTTATACACATCAATTAAGTCTCCCCTCAGCCTCCTCTGTTTCAAAGAAAACAACCCCAGCCTAGCCTATCCAATCTTTCCTCATAACTAAAATTCTCCAGTCCTGGCAACATCCTTGTAAATCTCCTCCGTACCCGCTCTAGTGCAATCACATCTTTCCTGTAATGTGGTGACCATAACGGTACACAATACTCTAGCTGTGGCCTAACTAGTGTTTTATACAGTTCTAGCATAATCTCTGCTCTTGTATTCTGTGCCTCGGCTAATAAAGGAAAGTATCCCGTATGCCTTCTTAATCACTTTATCTACCTAGATCATAAAGGTAAGTACAGGTGAGGGAGGCCATTTGGCCCAGCTTGCTCCTCCTTTCATAGAAACCCAAGAATTCCGCTCATCACAGCATCTAACAATCTTTTGAATGAGTCCAGAATTTATGCTCCCCAGTGTCACGCCATTCCAGGTAATGAACACTCTTTATACAATGTGTTTCCTGACATCAGTTGTGAATTTGTCATTTACCTTGTCTTGCAATTGTGGTTTAACTTGAACTAGTGCTGCGGATTAACCTTTTATATTCCACTTAGTATCATATACCAAGTGCTGCAGCCGTTTAGTCAGTTACCTTTCTGGTAACCCAACAGAATGAACGCCACTGTAACTCTGTGGCACACTAGAGGTTAACATTCTGGAGTGCCCATGGGACAAGTAATCTTTTCCTGGTTTAGTTATATCCAGGTCTGCACTGCATTGATCACTTGTGTATGGAAACCACCATCATGAGTTTGACCTCTGAACTCTGGTAGCAATGCTTCAGATAGTCACCAGCTGCCCAGTGCTGTCCAGCTTCACGTCTCAGGTCGGCTTCAGATAGTCAGTGGCTGGGGTCACAGCCGGGATGGTTGGGCCGACATAATTATTCAACCTAAGCAGCCAATGTGATGCATAAAAATGAGCTAACAATTAGCAAATAATCCACATTCAGTTTTTTTAATGCTGCACTCATGGAAATTGTTGCTATTTGCTGTATGCAGTGGATTGGTGCTTTTTTTTTACCTTGTGTTGCATTGTTAGCAAAATCTGCTGGGATTGTGCAGCTTTCCTCACCTTTCCACTTGCATCTTATTATTTACCTCATGGGAGGCAGGGGGATTATGGGTTGCTACTGGCCTGGTGCCTTTTGCAGTGTGGAGTCAGGATGATTGTTGCTGCTGTCGCTGTAGCCTGGCGACGGGCTCTTTGTGCTGTGAAGGCTGGGTAGTTTTGTTCAGAACACCACCAGATGTTCCTATCCATATAATTAAAGTTGACTCCACCTGTACACCCATTGATGGCTGCTGTTAACTTGATATTGCGTAGTGAGTACATAATTCAGCGTTCCCCAGTAACAATAACTGCAACCAGTTAAAGCAGAGCAAGATTAATTTGTAGCTTTCTTTCAAGACACAATGACAAAATCAATTTTTTTTTAAAATAGCACAACCTGACCTTATATAGCCAGATTGATTTAGCTACTTAGGATGAAATCTTGCAAGAGTTTACCCTTTTTTAAAAAAGCACTGAAAAATTGCAGTAGTTTATCTCGATTTCTCTCAAGTTTATGACTGTGAATTTACATTGCTTTTGCAGGATTTCAGTTTATGAGTCAGTTTTCTTGAAATTTCTAAATTCTGAAACAGACACCAAAGTTTTGCATAGACAAAGAAGCCTGTCCCTTCTACTTCCTTCCATATTTTGAAATGACGTCACTGGTTATTAAGGTTTTTAATTCATTTACTTGGAGATATCAGAGCTCAGGATATGGTTCCACCCCTGCTGCAATCCACACTCTGTTTGATTTGGACTTGGTAAAAGGTGACAACTGCACGCCATTACAATCCCAACTCCTCAAGTCTAATAGTGCTGACTGATTCAGGAGGGGAGAACTGTCTAGGTACACGATTGCAACTGTAACTAATGTTTGGTGCTGAAATCCAACTGCGGGGCAACCACAGAACCCGAGCTAGAGCAGCCATGATCACAGAAGAGGTTTGGTTTGTTATTTGCCATTAAATGTTAACAATGAGAGCATTTGCTTGCTCCTCCATGTTTTCAATAAGAAAAATGTTGCTTCTACCCACACAAAATAAAAGGGTACTGCACTGACAGTTTGTTCCTGTTTATAGCTTAGAAGCATAGGAACAGGAGGAGGCCATTCATCCCTTACTGGGCTCAAATGAATTAATCTATTCCAACATACTCTGCATGAATGTTTACTTGAATGTCTGAACAAACCTCCATTATCTCAAGCTGATGTGATGTGCAGGAAGCATTACTTCTCCAGTCAATTCATGTGGATCTATTCCCAGAAGCAGAGTGTGTTGTTGGGATTTAATCCCTTGTGAACTGATTTTAGCTTAACAGTATCATAATATAAATTAATCTGAAATTCCTCCAAGCCCAAATAGTCAAAAATCTCAGAATAATTATACCCCCAAAACACTGAGGACCGGCATGTATGTTTTAGAATGAGTCGTCTTTGGAATGCTTCATCCCATGATGCTCAAGTGGACATTAGCGATCCCATGGCAACTATTCAAAGAGTACAGCATTGTCCTCGTGTCCAAGCCAACATTTCTCGCACAGCAAGCCCCACTCTAAAGCTTGAGCACAGAAACTCAAGGTTAATACTCTAGTCTAGTGCCAAAAGAATGTTGCACTATTGGAGGTACCGTCCTTCAGATGAGACATTAGACGGAGATTGCACCTGCCTGTTCCAGTGGTTCAATGCATGTTAAAGATCTTATGGCATTACTTACAGAGAGCAGGGAGTTCTTCTGCTCTGGCCGAAATTCCTCCCTCAGCCAACACCGCATTTTAAAAAAAAGCTAACTGGTCATTCATCCATTGTTGTTTTTGGGATCTTTCTGTGCACACTGGCTGCTGTGTTTGCCTACAAAATAACAGTCGCTTCACTTTGAAATAATTCATCATATGTAAAGCACTTTGAGACGTTTTTGTGGTATGTGATGGGTGCTGTATGAACACAATTCCTTCTTGCCCAACAAATGCTTCCAAAACCAAATTAAGTTGTCACTCACTTCATGGGCGTTTGTGAGATGCTTTTGCCACACAAGTGGGTGCTGCATTTGCCTACATAACAGTCACTGCACTTTAAAAGAAGTAATTCATTGTGTGAAGCGATGTCATAAGGTGGTGTATATATGCAAATGTATGGACAGAAGCTCTGAAATCCAGTCAGAAAAAAGACATTAGCACGGCATTAATATTTATTGTCTTGTATAGTCAATCCTTAGGGACTGCGATCAGACAAACACCTGCTATTTGTCTAGAATACAAATATTTTTAATAGCGAGCATGAAAATTTTCAATGTGATGTGTATTTGTTAGAAGTAATTGATTTTCTCTTGAAATTATTGTCAAAAACAGTAACCTTTCTGGCAAAAATTGAATGCAGCGCTCTTAAGCACGGCAGCTTTCAAACTATGTTCCCAGCCACTGAGCTACCTCTACATTAATGAGATGGACCTTCCATTTTTGCCTTGACCAAATAATTGCAATTTATATTTGGCACTGCAATTGCTGCTCTGATCTTTTCAGTTTTGTGATCCTTCTCCACTTCATTATTTGAAGGATTCACTGACATTAGGAAGTTTTGCAAACTGGTTTATGAAAGTGGGTCTGATCGATCAACAACATCATTTATTTAGCACCTTTAACGTAGAAAAATGTTCCAAGACTCTTCACAGAAGCGTAATCGGATTAAAAAGAATGCCAAGCTAAAGAAGGAGACATTAGAAGCCGTGCCCAAAAACTTGGCAAGTCCCAGGCTCAAGAATTTTGTTCTGGTCAATGAAAGGGATGCCCTTGCATCCCTAACATTTTCTCCATTTCTGACATCAGTACTGGGCTTCTTCTCTTCGAAGCAGAGCTCTGTTAGGGTGGGGCTTCCACCTGACCCTCCAGATCTGCCCGATCCCTGACCCAGTTTCCAACGATAGGGGCCATCCCATATGGGCTGTGGGCTCCTGATGAGATTCCACTGTGAAGACGGAGTCTGTCAGTACGAGGGAGGAAAATCCCAATAGTGTAGCAGTGGGGACATTGCGGGTGCACCAGAAGAGACGGCGAGAAACCTTAAAGGAGCAGAAGCAGCTCTCGAAGATGGCAGCAAGGTTCTCATTGAAGGTCTCAAGCGAGATCAAGGCCTTTAGCATGTAAGTGCTGGGCCCAACCTGAATGGAGAGGAGATACAAGTCCTTCTCCCTCCATTGGGGGAACTTGGGGCCTATACTCGGGCCTTGCAGATTTGTGTTAAGTAGTTGCAGACTTTATAGAGTGCTGGTTCATTGTGGTCAAATGGCTGCAGAGGAGTCAAATTAGGGAAGGGAATCTTCTGCAGGGGGAAAGGTCAAGGTGAAATTTTAAAAGGGGAAGCCTTTGTTGAGTGAGTGGAGGACTGAACTGTGGAGAAAACTAGTGACATAAGCTACCAGTTTTATGGCCAGGAGGGAAGTTGGCATGGTAAAGGTCAGTGAGAAAAGTTATTATGGAAAACCAGCTTCCAGGCTGATTTGACCCTGTCCCTCCCCCTCCCTATCTATGGAGATAGATTGAGAATAAACATTGCATTGTGGCGGAGCCACTAAAGGACTCAGACCATTTGTATATAATTCCCTTTAACAACATGTTAGCTACAGCCTGAGTCTGTATCTTTATTTATACTGTTTACTTGTATAGAGCGTGATTACTTTAACAGCGCGGGTAAATGCGATGACGGCACACCGTACATCACGTGATACCCCACTGGCGGGAAGAACATGATGACGTCATGACGTCAACCACGGGACCAGCCAGCAGTCCTCGTGGAGCCTCCGAACTAAATAGACCTACACTCGATGTTCTCCTGCAGTTACTTGTTTAAACCTGTTAGTTTCCATTAAACTTCATTTTGTTTAAGCGCCTGAGTGGACCTCAGTCTTTGGATAGGAACTAGACATTCCTACATTGGTGACCCCGACTTTTGCGAATGGTTTTCGCAGAAGATAATCAACATGGAAATGAACGCCGTTACCTTGAAGCTACCGCAGTTCTGGGAGCAACAACCAGTCGCGTGATTCATCCAGGCTGAAGCCCAGTTCGCCATCAGGGACATCGTTGTGGATCAGACCCGTTATTATTACGTGGTCTCCGCCCTCGACAGCGCCACAGCCTCGCGGATCGTCAGCCTACTCAGCCTACTGATCGCAAGTATGACACCTTAAAGGCGCGGCTGCTGCAGGTCTTCGGGCTCACGAAGTCGGAGCGCGCCTGCCGGCTGCTCGCTATGCCCGGCCTCGGGGACTCCAAGCCGTCTGAGCTCATGAGCCAGATGCTCACGCTCCTCGGGTCCGAGCCGGAATACTTCCTTTTCAGGGAGCTATTCCTCAGCCTACTCCCGGAGCAAGTTCAGGCTGCCCTAGCCAGGTCCGAAGTCACAGACTGCGCGGAGCTTGCTGCCGAAGCGGACAAGATCTTCACGGTGACACAACAGCACTGTGCAGCCATGAGGCGCCCATCCCCCTCAGACACTGCTCCAGCTCCTCAATCAGCAGGGTTGTGCTTTTACCACACCCGTTTTGGCGCGAAAGCAAGATGCTGCCGTCCTCCATGCAATTTTTCGCACAAAAAAAAACATCTACAGACACCCTGGTGAAAGAGGACCGGGTCTAACGAGCGCCCCGTGGCTGCGATGGCCATCGGAGATTCAGGGAAGCTTCTCTTCATCACCAACTCCCTATCTGGTCGACGTTTCCTTTGCGACACCGGGCGCAGTGTAGCATCCTACCTGCGTCAAATCTCGATATACTAGCTGGGGGTCACGGCCCCACCCTCGCGGCGGTTAATGGCGCGGCCATTTGAACCTTCAGACGGCGGCGGGTCCAGGTGTGTTTCGGCGGCCAGCGTTTCCACTGGGAATTCATTACGGCCAAAGTCACGCAGGCCATCCTCGGGGCGGATTTTTTGTGCGCCAACGGCCTCCTGGTCGATGTCAGGCACCGCCGGTTGATCAATGCGGCCACGTTCCACTCCATCCCAGGCCACCGCGGTAACGCCGTGCCACGCACTGTCTTCTGTGCGTTCCCACCGCCAGACGACTTCACTCGGCTCCTTGGAGAGTTCCCAGATCTGACCAGGCCCTCTTTCTCCTCCTCGGCTACTAAACATGGTGTCGAACATCACATCACCACCACCGGCCCCCTGGTTTACGCATGGGCCCGATGACTCGAACCTGGCAAGCTCGCGGCTGCGAAAGCGGAGTTCGACACGATGGAGCGGCTGGGGATTATTCGTCGGTCGAACAGTCCCTGGTCTTCGCCTCTCCACATTGTTCTGAAACCCAGCGGCGGATGGCGGGCATGCGGCGACTACCGATGCCTGAATGACGCCACTGCTCCTGATCGGTACCCGATCCCGCATATCCAAAATTTCTCAGCCCATTTGGCGGGAAATACCTTTTTTTCGAAAGTCGACCTCGTCCACGGTTACCACCAGGTCCCCGTGCACCCGCAAGACGTCCCGAAAACTGCAGTCATCACCCCATTCAGCCTGTTCGAATTTCTGCGGATGCCGTTTGGCTTAAAGAACGCTGCACAGGCTTTCCAGCGCTTAATGGACTCCGTGCTTCGGGACCTAAAATTCCTCTTCGTCTACCTCGACGACATCCTTATCGCCAGCCCTAGCAAAGAGGAGCACTTCTGCCATTTGCGCACCTTCTTCACACGCCTCAGTCAACACGGTTTGATTATCAACCCGGCCAAGTGCCAGTTCAGCCTGCAGCGGATTGATTTCTTGGGCCACCGCATTACATCAGACAGCGCAATTCCCTTACAGACAAAGGTCGAGGCGGTTACATCTTTCCCACGCCTGCAGACCATCAAGGCCCTACAGGAGTTCCTCGGGATGGTAAATTTTTATCACCGGTTCGTCCCTAAGGCGGCTCTGCTTATGCAGCCCTTGTACGAGGCCCTCACGGCCAAGTCCGGTAAGGATCCGGTCAGCTGGACGGCTGAGATGGACCGGGCGTTTGTCGACACCAAAGGCGCCTTGGCCAGCGCAGCTATGCTGGCGCACCCACTTCCAGGTGCCACCATTGCCTTTACCACCGACGCGTCGGACTACGCAATCGGCGCAGTGCAGGAACAGTGGGTGAATGGGACGTAGCAACCGCTTGCGTTTTTCAGCTGTCAACTACGGCGAAACGAAAGAAAGTACAGCACTTTCGACTGGGAGTTGCTGGCCCTTTTTCTAGCCATCCGCCATTTCCAGTTCTTACTAGAGGAACGTCCGTTCACTGCTTACGTGGACCACAAGCCACTAACGTATGCTATGGCCAAGACCGCCGAACCGTGGTCAGCTCGGCAACAACGTCACTTGACGTTCATTTCAGAATTCACCACGGACATTCAGCATTTGTCCGGCAAAGACAACCTGGTGGCGGATTGCCTCTCCCACGCGACTGTGCACGCAGTCCAACTCGGAATCGACTATGCCCTCATGGCTGCGGATCAAGCCTCAGACCCAGAGGTCCAAGCATACAGGACCAGCCCCTCTAGCTTCCAAGCAGCCGACGTCAAATTCCATGCCGCAGGCACCACGCTACTTTGCGACGTCTCCATGGGAGTTCCCTGCCCTATAGTTCCAGTCGCCTGGCGCCGAAAAGTGTTCGACGCCATACACGGGTTGTCACACCCTGGCATGAAGGCCTCGCAAAGGCTGATGTCGTCAAAATTCGTCTGGAGGGGTATGCACCTGGATGTCCGTGACTGGGCCAACACCTGCGTGGTCTGCCAAAGCGCTAAGGTACAGCGTCATGTAAAAGCTCCATTGGCCACCTTCGCTGTTCTGGAGCGTCGATTCGACCACGTGAATGTGGACCTCGTGGGGCCGCTTCCACCTTCTCAAGGTTTTACACACATCCTCACAATGGTAGGCCGCACCACTAGATGGCCAGAGGCAGTTCCTTTGGTTTCCACCACTTCGGCAGACGTGGCCAGAGCTTTCATCTCCTCTTGGGTTGCTCGTTTCGGGGTACCGGCGGACATCTCTTCCGATCGTGGACCACAGTTTTCCTCTGAGCTCTGGAATGCTGTGGCTCAGGGGCTCGGCACCAAACTACATCGCACCACCGCCTATCATCCACAGGCAAACGGCCTGTGCGAGCGATTCCACAGGTCGCTCAAAGCCGCTCTGTGGGCCAGTCTTCAAGGATGGGTGGACAGACTCCCCTGGGTCCTTTTAGGTCTTCGTACAGCGTCCAAAGAAGATTTACAATCCTCCTCGGCGGAACTCGTATATGGCCAACCACTACGAGTTCCAGGGGATTTCCTCCCGTCTCCAACAGAGCCATGGTCCGCATTCCAGCAACTCGTCAGCCACCAGGAAGCGGCCAGATGTTTCGCTCCAGTGCCTACGTCGCATCATGGCTTACAGAGCTCCCACGTCCCAACTGAGCTGAAAAGCGCCGAGCACATGTTTATCCGCCACGACGCTCACCGGGGCCCGCTCAAGCCTCCTTACACTGGTCCCTTCTGCGTCATAGAGCCGGGAGATAAATCCTTTTCGGTCGATATCGGAGGTAAACCGGACCACATATCGGTTGACCGGCTGAAGCTGGCAGGCTTAGACCTGGACCGCCCAGTTGAAATCGCTCAACCACCAAAACGGGGCCGACCGTCCACAGTCGCCGTGCCAGATCCACCACAACCGCCCGACAGCTCGACCACCGGCCATCAGCTTCCACTCCAGGGTTACAGAAGTTGCTCGGACAGGCTGGTCATGCCTCCTCGCCGTCTCACTTTTGCTGTTAAAGACAATTCTGGGGGGGCGCATGTGGCGGAGCCACTAAAGGACTCAGACCGTTTGTATATAATTCCCTTTAACAACATGTTAGCTACAGCCTGAGTCTGTATCTTTATTTATACTGTTTACTTGTATAGAGCATGATTACTTTAACAGCGCGGGTAAACACGATAAAGTCACGCCGTACATTACGTGATCCCCCACTGGCGGGAAGAACGTGATACATAGAAACATAGAAACATAGAAGATAGGAGCAGGAGTAGGCCATTTGGCCCTTCGAGCCTGCTCCGCCATTCAATGAGATCATGGCTGATCATCCAAATTCAGTACCCTGTCCCTGCCTTCTCCCCATATCCCTTGATCCCTTTAGCCTCAAGAAATATATCCAATTCTTTCTTGAATATATTTAATGAACTGGCCTCCACCGCCCTCTGTGGCAGAGAATTCCACAGGTTCACCACTCTCTGGGTGAAGAAATTCCTCCTCATTTCAGTCCTAAATGGCTTACCCCTTATCCTTAGACTATGACCCCTGGTTCTGGACTCCCCGGCCATCAGAAACATCCTTCCTGCGTCTAGTCTGTCCAGACCTGACAGAATTTTATAGGTTTCGATGAGATCCCCTCTCAATCTTCTAAACTCCAGTGAGTATAAGCCCAATCGACACAATCTCTCCTCATACGTCATTCCTGCCATCCCAGGTATCAGCCTGGTGAATCTTCGCTGCACTCCCTCCATGGCAAGAACGTCCTTCCTCAGGTAAGGTGACCAAAACTGCATACAATACTCAAGGTGCGGTCTCACCAAGGCCCTGTACAACTGTAGCAAGACATCCTTGTTCCTGTACTTGAACCCTCTTGCTACGAAGGCCAACATACCATTTGCCTTCTTAACCGCCTGCTGCACCTGCATGCTTACCTTCAGCGACTGGTGCACAAGGACACCCAGGTCTCTTTGCACTTCCCCTTCTCCCAATCTATTGCCATTCAAATAATAATCTGCCTTCCTGTTTTTGCCACCAAAGTGGACAACCTCACATTTATCCACATTATAGTGCATTTGCCATGTTTCTGCCGAATCACCCAACCTGTCCAAATCGTACTGGAGTTTCACGACATCCTCCTCACAGCTTACCCTCCCACCCAGCTTTGTGTCATCTGCAAATTTGGAGATATTACGTCCAATTCCCTCGTCCAGATCATTAATATATTTTATGAACAGCTGGGGTCCTAGGACCGATCCTTGCGGTACCCCACTAGTCACTGCCTGCCACTCGGAAAACGACCCGTTTATTCCAACTCTTTGCTTTCTGTCCGCCAACCAGTTCTCTATCCAAGTCAATACCTTGCCCCCAATCCCATGTGCCTTAATTTTGCACGCTAATCTCTTATGTGGGACCTTATCGAAAGCCTTCTGAAAGTCCAAACACACCACATCCACTGGTTCTCCTTTATCTATTTTACCAGTTACATCCTCAAAAAAATCCAATAGATTAGTCAAGCATGATTTACCTTTTGTAAATCCATGTTGACTTTGTCCGATCCTGTCACTGCTTTCCAAGTGCTCTGCTATTACATCTTTTATAATAGACTCTAGCATTTTCCCCACTACCGATGTCAGGCTTACCGGTCTATAATTCCCCGCTTTTTCTCTACCACCTTTTTTGAATAGTGGGGTAACATTAGCTACCCTCCAATCCATGGGTACCATTCCAGAGTCTATCGAGTTCTGGAAGATGACCAGCAATGCATCTACTATCTCTAGGGCCACCTCCTTAATTACCCTGGGATGTAGACCATCAAGCCCTGGGGATTTATCAGCCTTCAGTCCCATCAATTTTCCTAACATCATTTCTTTCAGTTCCTCCTTTTCATCAGACCCTATGTTCCCCGGCATCTCTGGGAGGTTATTTGTGTCCTCCTTTGTGAAGACAGCACCAAAGTATGTATTTAGTTGGTCTGCCATTTCCTTGTTTCCCATTATAAATTCCCCTGATTCTGACTAAGGGACCTACGCTTGACTTCACCAATCTTTTTCTCTTCACATATCTATAAAAGATTTTACAGTCAGTTTTTATGTTCCCAGCTAGCTTACTCTATTCTATTTTCCCTTTCTTAATTAATCCCTTTGTCCTCCTTTGTTGAATCCTAAACTGCTCCCAATCCTCAGGATTATTGCTTTTTCTAGCCAATTTATATGTCCTCTCCTTGGATCTTATGCTATCCCTAATTTCCCTTGTTAGCCATGGTTGAGTCACCTTTTTTGTTTTATTTTTATGCCAAACTGGGATGAACAAATTCTTTAGCTCATCCATTCGGTCTTTGAATGTTTGCCATTGCCTATCCACCGTCAACCCTTTGAGTGACATTCCCCAATCAATCCTACCCAACTCGCTCCTCAGACCATCGTAGTTTCCTTTATTTAAATTGAGGACCCTTGTTTCTGAGTCAACTACTTCATTCTCCATCTTAATGAAGAATTCGATCATATTATGATCGCTCTGACCCAAGGGGCCTCGTACAAGATTGCTAATTTATCCTTTCTCGTTACATAATACCCAGTCTAAGATGGCCTGATCTCTGGTTGGTTCCTCGACATATTGGTCCAGGAAACCATCCCGTAAACACTCCAGGGATTCCTCCTCCACAGTATTGTTACTAATTTGGTTGGCCCAATCTATATGTAGATGAAAGTCACCCATGATGACTGCTGTGCCCTTATTGCACGCTTCTTTAATTTCCCTTTTAATGCCATCCCCAACCTCCGCCTTACTGTTGGGAGGTCTATATACCACTCCCACTAACGTTTTTTTCCCCTTAGTATTTCTCAATTCTACCCATACAGATTCCACATCATCAGAGCTAATATCCTTCATTACAATTGTATTAATCCCTTCTTTAACCAGTAATGCTACCCCACCTCTCTTTCCTTTTTGCCTATCTTTCCTGAATATCGAATACCCCTGAATGTTGAGTTCCCAGTCTTGGCCATCATTGAGCCACGTTTCCGTAATCCCAACCAAATCATATTCGTTTACCTCTATTTGCGCAGCCAATTCATCCACCTTATTACAAATGCTCCTCGCATTAAGACACAAAGCCTTCAGGCTTATTTTTTTAACGCTCTTAGACCTATTAGAATTATTATTTATCCTTTCTCGTTACATAATACCACGTTTGATTTAAACCGTTGATTTCTCTGACTGCCACTTTTGTTTTTCTCCTTCCTATCTTTTGCTCTTATCCCTGTTTTCCTTTCCTATGTCTCCCTGCTCAGGTTCCCAACCCCCTGCCATTTTAGTTTAAACCCCCCCGTACAGTGCTAGCAAACCTCCCCGCAAGGATATTTGTCCCGCTCTGGTTCAGGTGCAACCTGTCCGACTTGTACGAGTCCCACCTTCCCCAGAAGCAGGCCCAGTTATCCAGGAAACTAAAGCCCTCCCTCCTGCACCAACTCTTTAGCCACGCATTCATCTGCTCTATCCTCCTATTCCTATACTCACTAGCACGTGGCACCGGGAGTAATCCAGAGATTACAACCTTTGAGGTCCTACTCTTTAATCTGCTACCTAGCTCCCTAAATTCTTGCTGCAGGACCTCATCCCTCTTTCTACCTATGTCATTGGTCCCAATGTGAACCACGACCTCTGCATGTTCACCCTCCCCCTTCAGAATGCCCTGCAGCCGTTCAGTGACATCCTTGACCCTGGCACCAGGGAGGCAACAAACCATCCTGGAGTCACGTCTATGGCCACAGAAACGCCTATCTGTTCCCCTTACGATAGAATCCCCTACCACTATTGCTCTCCCACTCTTTTTCCTCCCTTCCTGAGCAGCAGAAGCACCCCTGGTGCCAGGAAGTTGGCTGCTGCTGCCTTCCCCTGGTGAGTCATCCCCCTCAACAGTATCCAAATTGGTATACCTGTTTGAAAGGGGGATGGCCACATGGGTCCCCTGCACTACCTGCCTGCTTCTATTGCTCCACCTGGTGGTCACCCATTTCCCTTCTGCCTGTGCAGCCCTACCCTGCGGCGTGACCAACTCATCAAACGTGTAATCCACGACCCTCTCAGCATCATGAATGCTCCACAACCCATCCATCCGCAACTCCAGCGCCTCAATACAGCCTGTTAGTAGCTGCAGCTGGATGCATTTCTGGCACACGTGGTCGTCAGGGACACTGGCAGCGCCCCTGAATTCCCACATAGAGCAAGAGGAGCATAACACGGGGCTGGGCCCTCCTGGCATGACTTACCCCTTTAATTAATTTAAATTAATTCATTACCACCAGTTAAAGATATACTCTAGGGCGCTTATTTACCAACTGTCCCCACTACACCACAGAGACCCAAGAAAATATAAACTGCAGAATTTAAGCTTGTAATGAAAAGGAGAAAGAAATACTCACCAACCAATCACTTACCTGCTTCCTGGTGACGTCACACTTGGATTACTTTTTGCTTCCCTCTCCCGGAACCTGGATTGGTAAGCCGCCTCTGGTGCTCCCTCGCAGGCCCGCCGACTCTCCGCTCTCTCGGGGCTCTGGGCCTCGCTGCTCGCCGCCTCTGGTGCTCTTTATGTGCCGCCTCTGGTGCTCCCTCGCAGGCCCGCCGACTCTCCGCTCTCTCGGGGCTCTGAGCCTCGCTGCTCACTGCCTCTGGTGCTCTTTATGTGCCGCCTCTGGTGCTCCCTCGCAGGTCCGCCAACTCTTCGCTCTCTCGGGGCTCTGGGCCTCGCTGCTCGCCGCCTCTGGTGCTCTTTATGTGCCGCCTCTGGTGCTCCCTCGCAGGTCCGCCGACTCTCCGCTCTCTCGGGGCTCTGGGCCTCGCTGCTCGCCGCCTCTGGTGCTCTTTATGTGCCGCCTCTGGTGCTCCCTTGCAGGTCCACCGACTCTTCGCTCTCTCGGGGCTCTGAGCCTCGCTGCTCGCCGCCTCTGGTGCTCTTTATGTGCTGCCTCTGGTGCTCCCTCGCAGGTCCGCCAACTCTCCACTCTCTCGGGGCTCATGACGTCAACCACGGGACCAGCCAGCAGTTCTCGTGGAGCCTCTGAACTGAATAGACCTACACTCGATGTTCTCCTGCAGTTACTTGTTTAAACCTGTTAGTTTCCATTAAACTTTGTTTTGTTTAAGCGCCTGAGTGGACCTCAGTCTTTGGATAGGAACTAGACATTCCTACAGCATCATTTAAATTCTATTAAGAAGGTGCTTTGTTTATTTTTTCAATGCTATGATCAAACTGCATTTGTGCTGACCAAGCTTAGAGCATTTGTAATGTAATCTCTGAAGCCGTTAGAGTGGTGTTTGAGAAGCAGTGTTGGAGAGCACTGTCTACAACATGTCTAGAACTGTATTTGGTAGTTGCAGGTCACCACAACACCATTTTAATTCGGGATGATTCACTTAATTGCAGGGAGCTTCAGCAAGTTTGCATCTTGGTGACATGGACTCCCAAGGATAGAGCGCAAAAAAGGACTGGCCATGCCTAGTGTCGTGTTCAGTTCAGCTCCCTATCTCCCATGGATCCTACCAGCTACTGCCTCCTGGATCTTTATTTTTATTGGGATAAATTTCAGCGTTTTGCCATTTTCAAGTTTGGCACCTCTAGGTTGGGGTTAGGGTATATCATTGGAATAGATTTGAGTTGGAAAGAAGTTGAGCTTTTATTTTTATGCTAACACTAGGGGCTGAATTTTAATCCTGAAGAGCACGAAGGTTTGGGTGCGGGTGGGAGGGCTAAAACCGAAGAAATTGACAGCGCATCGAGAAACCGGCTCCAACCCCCCAACTTCCACATTGGACTGGAGCGCGTTAGGTTGTCTGAATGCATCCTCCTTGGGAGAGGCGGGTGGTCAATTTCCATAAGCTTATCGCTCAATTATTGACACATTGTCGAGGCCACGGGTTTCCTGGGCTTCCTGAAACTCGCCAGTGAAACCAAGGCGAATACACAGCGGCAGTTGAGGGGCTGAAGCAATTTGAGGTAAAGATGCCAATAAATACTCAGTACTCAAGGCTGCTGTCTTACCTGCTAGTGGGAAAGGGTTTCTCTGAGAGGTTACATTGTACAACTTAGAGGTTACTTTCTACACTTTGGAGGTTTGCTTTATCACATCAGGGTGGGTGCTGCTTATTCTGCCTTAGATTGGACCTAGGATGAGGACCAAGATGACCAACAACAGCCCCCATAGCAGCCTGCTGCTCACAGACCTGTAGCTGCACAGCAGAGAGGGAACCAGCAGAGAGGTGCAGCTTGCAGGAAGCACTACCCACCAAACAGCGTCTACGGGCAGAGGCTCAGTTTCCTTGACATGTCTGAACACCAGTGTCTCAGGAGGCTCAGGATGTCATGTCAGGTGGTGGCAGACACCTGCAGCCTCCTTTTAAAAAAATTTGTTCATGGGATGTGGGCGTCGCTGGCAAAGCCAGCATTTATTGCCCATCCCTAATTGCCCTTGAGAAGATGGTGGTGAGCCGCCTTCTTGAATTGCTCTTAGAAAAAGACCTGCTGCCTGGTGACCACACGTTGCCAGTGGCTGTCAAAATCACCACTGCCCTCAATGTTTTTCCCTTCGGATCCTTCCAGGGTGTTGCCGCAGACATATCCAGGACCTCCCAGTCGGCTGCGCACAAATGCATTAGACAGGTCACCGAAGGTTTGTTCACCAGGGCCGGCAGCCTGCTTGATTGGCAACCCATCCACCACCTTAAACATTCACTCCCTCCACCACCGGTGCACTGTGGCTGCTGTGTGTACCATCTACAAGATGCACTGCAGCAACTCGCCAAGGCTTCTTCGGCAGCACCTCCCAAACCCGCGACCTCTTCCACCTAGAAGGACAAGGGCAGCAGGCGCATGGGAGAACCACCACCTCCAAGTTCCCCTCCAAGCCACACATCATCCTGACTTAGAAGTATATCGCCAACCCTTCCTCATCGCTGGGTCAAAATCCTGGAACTCCCTTCCTAACAGCTCTGTGGGAGTACCTTCACCACACGGACTGCAGTGGTTCAAGAAGGCAGCTCATGATGCCCTGCACCTGTGGGAAGCCAGCCAGAGCAGCAAAGCAGAGCGCCCGCTCATTCTGACTGGCATGCTCAGTGGCAAAGTTGACACCATCTTCTCAAGGGCAATTAGGGATGGGCAATAAATGCTGGCCTTGCCAGCGATGCCCACATCCCATAATCGAATTTTAAAAACTCTCAGAACAACTCAGCTCATCTGAGGAATCATTGTCAGTGACCTCCACCAACTTCTGCTGCACTATTGAAGGCCCTGTGGGAGATAAAAGACATGAATTAGTCCTGGCAAGGTAAGAATATGTTGCAAGTTATCATTATGAAGATGATCATATTCAACTTGCTGTTGAAACCAAGTCAACCTGACTGAGTGCCGTATGACATGTGGGTGGCTTTATTTACTTGTGTCACCAGGTAGCTGGGAGCTCCCCGTCCCCCGATCTCCAACGACCAGGGATGCCAAAACTCTACTGATCTCCTGTGCCTCCTCCTTTGCGCCTGTCAGCTGCGAGATGTTTGGAGGGCCCCTTCCGGTTCTCTGCCTCTCCCTGGTGTTCTGTGCTCTCTTCTCCTGCAAGGAGGGAAAGAAGAGACGTATGAGTGAATGTAAAGGCATGTGTTCATCCAGTGGATGAAGTGCATTTGGCGAGGATGACTATGAGGTAGAGGCCTGACATTGCATAAGGATGAGGGTGAGTGCGAGTGGTGGATGGATAGATGGGGATGTGAGGAAGGGCATAGAAAGAGAAGGATGGGTGCACCTGCAAGGTAAGTGGGTGTGAGATGTGATGTGCTGGAGTAGGCATGAGAAGGCAGAGTGAGGGGGTGGGGTCATGCACACAGCAGGATGAAGGCGAATGTGCCACTGTACTCACCTTTCCTGACCTGCTTAGGTCATTCAACCACTTTCTGCACTGAATGCAGGACCGTGGCACCACACTCCTGCTGCTGACCTCCGCTGCTACCTCTGACCACGCCTTCGTAGTATCAGCTGCAGGCTTCTTCCTCCTGTTGGTAGTGAACAGTATCTCTCTCTGATTCCTCACAGCACCCAGCAGCACATCCAGGGCGGCGTCACTGCAACGAGGTGCGGCCTTTGCCTGTGTGGAATCCATTCTGCCACTTGCTTCTCTTTTTTTACCCAACACCCCCTACTCTAAACTCCTTCAACTTGCATGTTTGGGGTGTCCCTTTAAACACTGGAGTTGAGATCGCATCATGTGCGTCCACATCACACCCGCTGCCACTGATTGGACGGGAAACCCGGAAGTAAAATTATAATGAGGTGGCTGAGTTAAAAAGGTTTTCCCAGGCGCCATCAGAACCCCGCCCACACCCACACGCCACCCCCTCCCTTAGCCCCCACATCACTCCCAGTGTGTCATTAAATTAAAATCAGGGCCTACGGGGGCTAAATTCGGTTGATTTACGTCTCCCGTTAGTGCCCTAGTGTGCTAACGGGGCGGAAATCAATTAGCACCGGGGCGGGAATCAACTAGCGCCTGGGCGCGGCGCCACTAATGCCTCCCGCAAAATTCAGCGGGAGGTTAGCGGTGGTGCTGCACTGCTGGCGATGACGTCATCGCCGTGCGCAGCGCCCCGCTCGCGCCCCGGCTGTAGTATTGGGTGGCGACCCCCGACTTACCGCCAGATGCTATGTCCACTGGGGTCGGGGGGCCTACCTACAGCTGGGGCAGCGCTAGTTAAAGGGGAGGTGGTGGGTGGCCATTTTTGTTGCTGGCCGCCTGCCAGCACCTGCCCCCGTTGCTGTCCCCAGCCCCAGTGAAGCCCCCCCATGAGGTGCCAGCACTCCTGATCCCTGGTGTTCCAGCTGGGCACCGGGACCCGCTGCGCCAGGCCACTCTCCTTTAATAAGGGGAGGAAGGCCTGCAGTAGCGCCGCAATATTGTCTCGCAGCACCCCAAGAGGGTCGCGGGGCGCTTCCAATAGCGCCTCTCCTCCCTCTCGGGGCGCTACCTGGGAAAATCGGCCGTCGGGGGGGCTAACTTTGGCAAATTTGCATTTCCCAACATCAACATCCCTTATCTGATGAGCAGAAAAATCCACTGAAAAGTACAAATTCAAACTGAGGATTTACTTTGAGAGAATACAATTTATTATTCAGAATTGTGGGATTTATTGGTGAAGGACTCATTCATCACAAGATGGCAAACCATTTCTGCCTGAGGTAGGGTTACCCAAGCCAGGATCTATGATCAATTCTGCCAGAGTGGAAGATACATGACTCCCCATAGGACAGTGTAGATAACTTAATGGTTCCTGCTTGCTTGCTCAGAGAAATGGGGCAAGAGAGCTTCCTTTGAGGATATTGGCATTCCCCTCAAGCCTTTTTGGTCAGCTAAATCTTCTTTCAGTTTAATTTTCTCAGGTTGGTTTACCCTCCACTGTAACTATAGAATTGTTCTACTGCTAGATTCATAATGGGTGCTAACTACTTCTAACAATAGACAGCAATGTGCAATCTGTTCCTTATACCTTTCCCTGTGCTCTGATAGGCCATGCAACTAATGAAGTGAAATACTCTTTTTTTTACCCCCTGAGACTGATAATACATTCTTTGACAGTGTGCATACACGTCAGGAGCAAGTTCCTTGCATTGTGGAAGGCAGAAGTCTGAGACTCGCTCAGCGCTATGGGTACATGGCATTCTATAATTCACCCAACAAGCTCCTGTGGCACTCAGAGCCAGCACACGTGTTGTGCACTAAGCTTATTAAGGCCACAAGACATGTGCAACTGAGAGCTAGGCTCCATAATACATTCTGAGTGCCTGAACTGTGCTCCCAACACTTAGCATTCACTTAAAATGAGTGCTCTGTGGGGCACCACTTTAGTTCAGCTAGCTCCTTACTGTTAAAGGTGTATTTCTGTTCTACTGATTTTTGTATAGCTGTTTGTTGACAGGTAGGATCTGTGCAGGAGCAATGGGACTTAGTTGTCCATATGCACAAATCACTAAAAGCTAGTGCACAGGTACAAAAAGTAATCAAAATGCTAATAGGCCATTCAGGGGTGAAATCAAGAAGCATTTTTTTTACACCAAAGAATAGTGGAAATCTGGAACTTGCTCACCCAGAAGGCTGTGGATGCTTGGACAATTAGAGCTTTCAAAACTGAGATAGATTTTTGTCGGATAAGGGTATCAGCATATGCAGAAAACACAGGTAAATGGAGCTGAGATTCAGATCAGCCATGATCTAATTGAATAGTGGACTGAGTGGCCTCCTCCTATTTCTATGTTTGTTATTCATTGCTTCTGAGCTATATTTCTGTAATGGGAGAAAGGAGGTTAGTGAAACTCATTGGAGCCATACTGAAAGCTGCACTGCATCTGTTATCTGTGTCCAGTTCCCATGGACTGCTCATTGTGTACTGTTTTGAGAAGAGTTGTGGTTATATCGCTAGATGTACCCCTCTATTTGCAGGTTTTGGAGGGGATCACAAGTCAGACAGGTACCTTAGCTACTGAGTCTATTCTGACTGAGAATGCATAACTTTTACACATATATTTAGAAAGGCACCGATTAATCAAGGATTTGTTAAGGGGCGGTCATGTCTGACTAACTTGATTGAATTTTTTTGAGGAGGTAACAAGGTGGATAATTGAGGGTAGCACATTTGATGTAGTCTACATGGATTTAGCAAGGTTTTTGATGAGGTCCCACAAGGCAGGTTGGTCAAATAAGTAAATGTCCATGGGATCTAAGGGAAAGTAGTAGGTTGGATCCAAAATTGGATCAGAGACAGGAAACAAAGGGTAATGGTCAACGAGTGTTTTTGTGACTGGAAAGTTGTTTCCAGTGGGGATCCACGTGACTCAGTTCTAGGTCCCTTGCTTTTTATGATATATATCAATGATTTAGATTTCAATGTAGGGGCCATGATTAACAAGGTTGCCGATGATACAAAAATTGGCCGTGTGGTTGATAGTGAGCAAGAAAGCTGTTGACTGCTGATAGATATCAATGGACTGGTCAGGTGGGCAGAAAAGTGGCAAATGGAATTCAATCCAAAGAAGTGTAAGGTAATGCACTTGGGAAGGGCCAATAAGGCAAGGGAATACACAAACAATGGTAGGATACTGAGTAGTGTAGAGGAACAGAGGGACCTTGGAGTGCATGTCCACCGATCCCTGAAGGTAGCAGGACAGATACATATGGTGATTAAGAAGGCATACGGGATACTTGCCTTTATTAGCCAAGGCATAGAATATAAGAGCAGGGAGGTTATGCTTGAACTGTATAAAACACTAGTTAGGCCACAGCTAGAGTCCTGAGTACAGTTCTGGTCACCACATTACATGAAAGGTGTGATTACACTAGAGAGGGTACAGAGGAGATTTATGAGGATGTTGCCAGGACTGGAGAATTTTAGCAATGAGGAAAGATTGGATAGGCTGGGGTTGTTTTCTTTGGAACAGAGGAGGCTGAGGGGAGATTTAATTGAGGTATTTAAAATTATGAGGGGCCTAGATAGATTGGATAGGATAAACCTATTTCCCTTAACAGTGAGGTCAATAACCAGGGGGCATAGATTTAAAGTAATTGGTAGAAGGATTAAAGGGGAGTTGAGGAGAACTTTTTTCACTCAGAGGGTAGTAGGGGTTTGGAACTCACTGCCTGTAAGGGTGATAGAGGCAGAAACCATCATTGCGATTAAAAATACTTGGATATGCACTTGAAGTGCCGTAACCTACAAGGCTACGGACCAAGAGCTGGAAAGTGGGATTAGGCTGGATAGCTCTTTTCCAGCCGGCACAGACACAATGGGCCGAATGGCCTCCTTCTGTGCCATAAACATCTATGATTCTATATACTGTATAGTGAAGCATAGCAGTGTTAATAGTACTGTATCTTCTATTTATTGTGCACATTATACAATTACTCAGGCATGCTATGTCAATTTTCATTATTCAACTATAATAAAATTAGTGATTTTTAAACATTTTGGTCTGGGATACAGGTTATGATCTATCTTGATTGCTGACAATAGTCAAATGTGGTTGTTGAAAGCTGTTAAACTTTGTAGACTGGTTAGACTAATGGAAATGTGTCAGTTCCCAGCATTAAATGTTTAAAATTGTGAAATCATTGCAGGCTGATTGGGAATTAATTTGTAGATGATTACAGAGAAGTTACCTATTCAGCACATAGCAGAGTGTTAAACATTCTGTACTAAAATAATAGTCAAGAAAACTCTTCATTAACTGTATAATTTTAATGCATATCAATACAGGAAAAGTTCTGATATCCGGGACCGGCGTGATGCCGATCTATCAAAAGTTCCGGAGCGGTGAGCGGATTATCTACCCAGGCTGTTTTTAACTAAGAAAAATTTTAAAATCAAGAAATGTGCAATATACAGTAATTGGGTACTCACCTACAGAATGTTGTGTTAAATGGATGGTGAAAGATGCTTGATTAAGTATAGTACTGCCCGTTGAGGGTAATCCATAACTCTTTAATAACTTAACAGTAAAACAAAACTTATAAACGACTTAACAGTAAAACAAAACTTATAAACGACTTAATAGTAAAACAAAACTTATAAACGACTTAACAGTAAAACAAAACTTATAAACGACTGTGCAGTGCACCAAAACTTAAACGACTGTACAGTACAGTATAAAGTACTGTACAGTGGTTGACTGTACACTTATTCCAAGCCAACTGGTTCATCAGGATCATGCACTTCAACAGATTCTTCAGGCACTTCCAGTGCTCCAACTCTTTTGGAAGCTTTCTTAAACATGTCCCGGATGTCTGCTTGCTTAGTGGACTCTTGCCTTCTTTGCAGAAAGGTAGACTGCAGAATATGGAGCTGCATAACTTCTTGGGCAGAATAGCAAGAACAGCTTTCAGCAAATTTGATGAATGAAGCAAGATCTGCTGCAGCTTTAGCCCAAGAAATCTTGTTCACTTCAGAAATCTCATCGTCTTCATTTTCCATCACACTTTCCTTTTCTTTCCTTGGATTCAAAACATTCTCCATTATTTCATCATCACTTAGCAAATGCACAACAGCAACTTTTCTATCGGCATCAACCCACTGCTCAATATCACTTTCACTGAGGTGATGTAGAGGGTTTGCTGGGCCTACATCTTTCACCATGTCAGCCATTTCCATTACTGCAGTCTTCCGCGGACGAACATTGAACCCATGAAATTCCTCCTCTGAAGAAGAACCTTCAGCAAACATTACAGAAGGCCACAATTTGCACCAGGCTTGTCTCAAAGTGTGACCTTTCACCAATTTCCAGGAACATGCAACATGGCATCTTTAAGATTGTATTCCTTCTGAAATGCCTGAATAGTACCTGTACTGTCATCTTGGCTTATCAGTCTACGTAGGAAGTCTTTCTTGTAATGACACTTGAGATTTTGGATAACGCCCTGGTCCATGGGTTGTATGAGAGAAGTTACATTTGGTGGCAAATAAATGGTGAAAATATTTCCAGAAACCAACTCGGATTCATGCGGATGGGCTCTACAATTATCCAGCAATAAAATGCATTTGCTATCTTCAGGTTTCCTTATTCTACGGAAATGTTCCCTCACAGATGGAGCAAAAGTATGATGGAACCAATTTGAAAAGATTTCCTTATCCATCCAAGCATTTGCTTGAGCTTTGTACTCAACAGGTAAGTGCCTCACATTTTTAAATGCACGGGGATTTTTATACTTCCCAATGACGAGAAGTTTAACCCGGTGTGATCCAGCAGCGTTCGCACATGTTAGCACGGTTACACGATCTTTATTTTTCTTGTAACCTGAAGCATTAGCCTCACTAGCCCCAGCAAGTGTTGATTCTGGCAAACACCTCCAAAATAAGCCCGTTTCATTGGCATTGTATAGCTGTGCTGGCGACAAATCATGTTGCTGCACAATCCGATTGAAATAATCGCAGTATTCTTCTGCGGCATTGAGATCAGCTGATTTCTTCTCCCCGCAAACATCGAGTCGTCGTATCCCATGCCGTGCCTTGAAGCACGATAGCCATCCATCAGAGAAAGCACACTTGTCAGTGAGCTCCATCTTTGCATAAAAATCCTTCGCTTTTGATATTAGCATGGGTCCGGAAATCGGAACACCCTCTGAACGCTTCAGAGCAAACCACTCATAAAGCACGGTATCCAGCTCTTCAAGCTTAGGCTTACGAAGCGTGCGCCGTTTCTCTACACTCTTAGATGTCTCCGAGCTTGCATAAAACTTGAGCAGCTTATCCTTCTGCGCTTTGATGTCGTACATTGTTGACGAACCGATTTTGAATTCTTTCATAATGTGCATACGCTTCGCTCCCATTTCTAGTCGTTTGCATATATCAATTTTCTGCCTTAAAGTTAACACCACTCTTTTCCTTTTTGGTTGGATCAACTTTTGGGATTTCCATAATGCAGTCCAATGAGTTGCAGCAGCGTTGGAGACACACAGTACTGGACTGGAACCCCAAAACATGGCGGATCAGAAGAGGCTACCGGCAGCGTTGGAGACACACAGTACTGGACTGGAACCCCAAAACATGGCGGATCAGAAGAGGCTACCGGCAGCGTGGGAGACACACAGTACTGGACTGGAACCCCAAAACATGGCGGATCAGAAGAGGCTACCGGCAGCGTGGGAGACACACAGTACTGGACTGGAACCCCAAAACATGGCGGATCAGAAGAGGCTACCGGCAGCGTTGGAGACACACAGTACTGGACTGGAACCCCAAAACATGGCGGATCAGAAGAGGCTACCGGCAGCGTGGGAGGGTGAGACTCCTGATGCAGGGTTTCTGAGGTGTTCTGAGTTCCGCTGGCGCCAAGAGGCCGAGTAGTGGCAGTTTGTAGAACTACCCCCACTGACGAACTCGGCAACCATTGGAGACTCGGACTCAGAACCGGCAACATTGCCGGTTACTCAGGCGCTGTTTTCGGGGGGTGAATTCTGCCAGTAGAGCGAGGTTTCCGGACATACAACCTTGGTTAAACCAAAGTTTCCTGTATTATTAAAAATCTTCTATCTGTAATATTGTATGCCAGTGTGTCTAGTACTGCAGTAACCCTTTAACATTACTTGTGGTCCATGCTAATCAAGTGATACCACAGTTCAATCAAGTTCACACAAGAACTTTCTGCTTATATTTAAAGCTTGCTTTTTTTAATGTTCTCTATTGTCATTAATTACTTTCCCCCAAGGTTCTGATCCGTTTACCCTGTCTGGCCAAATCTTCTCTCCGCTTTGCCCATGAGCAATATCACAGGGGATCAGCTAACCAATTAAATAGTTTATTATTAATATTAAAAGATGAAAGTAATAGGAGCTTTAGGATTCCTGTTTCTCATGATGTATGGTGAATCGTTTTGGTATTTCAGACTCCATAGTTTGTCACATTTAATTACAAAATACAAGTTATAAATGAATGATTTAAAAGTTAAAAGTAAGATAGTTTTGGATGCCATGGTTATCTTTGAGCGATGTGCAACGATGTCCATGATACTTTGGACAGCTGCTGGAAGCTGACTGGAAAACAGGAATTCTACAGCAATGTCATATATTTCCTTGGCTTTTTACATGGCAAGATGAACCTTACAAAAGGTTTAACATTAACAATATTAAAGCTCCTTTAATGAAGAGCAATGACAGATGACTGCAGAGGGTTTTTTTGTGCTTTAATCATTGGGCTGCCTATGTAGAGGATGGATTATTGTTCTGTTACAGAGTCTGAGAACATTTGAAGTTTCTAACGCAATGGAAAAATGTGGGCTGGGATTGCATATCCAGAAATTGCATTTCCCCGGCCTGTGATTTTCCAACTATTCATATTAATCAACATAAAATCACAGGCCGGGCGCATAGAATTTCCCAACATGTGTTCCTGGCATCACTGAACCAGAAAATCCTGGCTGTGGTATAGAACAGCAACAGTTTCTAGCAGCTATTCATTTTTGACAGCACCTCAGGTGATCTGCTGAACAGCTAAATGGGACTCTACTAATTATTCACTTCTTTAATGTTGAGCTATCTTTTTTTAAATCAGAAAACCTAAGTGAAGGACCATTATAAAATACTGAATACTGAAAGTAATATGTCAAGCCCTTTTAGTGCACCTGTTTATCTAATAAAAGAATGGAACGTTCAAAGCTTCAGACTAGGGTATTAGCACTGATATTCCAATACCACTTTGAAGGATACCACCAAGTTGAAAACAATAAGAGAGAATAGATGAGATGGATCAAGAACTATTGCGTTAGGTGATGCGAAGCTTGGGTTTTTAGGTCATGGAAAAGAATAATCAGAGCAGCTAGTTTAATATAATCAATGCCTTCCCAACATCAAGGATATTACCATATTCCAAACCCTCAGTCCCAGCTTCTCTGAACCAAAATGTGTGAGACAACTTGCAGTTGGTTTTGCAGTGAGATTTGTTTGGCATTTCTTCTTCCTCTTCAGATAGTACTGTGGCACAGTAAGAGGTAGACCCATTCACAGCTGACAGCTGTCAACTGATAAACCTGCACGCATTCCCATTAGATCACCAGAAATGTCAAGACTTTCCACATTTTTGTCTAACAAATATAAGCATTATGATTTAAATGTACAACACTCAAAGGAAAACAGGTAGGGAAAAGACTGATAAGATGCTAAGGCTAATTTCATACTGCTTGTGGGTTTATATCAAGCACTAAGAAAGTGACCTGAGCCTCATGTATTTTTGTACTAATACTATTTTGTGGGATTTACACTACCAACTCTATACCACGTTCATGCAATACTGATGCTGAGGAAATCAAAACATTATTTATGCTCCCAAATAGTTACTGGCATCCGGTATGGGTAACTTGGTAGTGTAACTACACAGTCAAAATTTAGCTCTCCACTCTAGGTATGATATCACTCACTATTAGCACAGTGTCAATGGGTGCCTGGTCTGTCCTGACACCAGAGGGAGCCTTTGACCATCACCAGGGCCGCGATTTTGCCGGCACTCAGATGACGGGTTCGTAGACGGGTCTGCTGTCAAAATTGAAATGATTGACAGCGGGTTGGGAGTCCGCTCCGAACCCGCCTCCATGTAAGTTTCCAAAGTGTCGGGTCTGCGATTGCAGAACAAACCCAACACCAAGTGGCGGGGGAGGTATTTAAGATAGTTAAATGCTTGTTAAACACTTGTTAACTACTATTTTGCCAGCCTATTTCTATTTTAGCACATTTTTAATGAGGTTCACATCGTTCGGTGATCACGTCAGGTAAGTAGGTCGGGAGTTCAATCGAAGTGAATAGTTCACAGTTGCAAATGTATATAAAAGTTAACGGCCCAGACATTCGGGTCGGAGGCTTCCCGCGGGTGCAAGCCTCCGACCTGCACTTACCTTGCACGCCGGCCATTGAGCTGTGGGCCCGCGTGCGATTCCGATCCTGGGCCTGCTCCAACTGCCGGCGCGCAGTGCTTGCGTATCCCAGCGCACAGTTAGTTCGAAGCGTCCCCAGGGATCACGTGGGCCATGGGGAGCCAATTGGAGCAGGGAATGCATAAATTTGACAGGAAGAGCTTTCAAACCTATAAATACTATAAGCCCCAAAACATCACTAAAACTTCAAATACATTTTTTTTTAAATCACATTTTTAACATAACTATAAATTACATGAAATAACTATTTTAAACAATAATTTAAATTTTTGAAAAAATTAAATACATTTTCTAATGGGGCTAAAAATAAACTTACCTTTCTTTAAAGTATTTAAAAATAATAAACCTGTGGAAAAAAATGTTTTAATTTTAATTAATTCACCACTTACCTTGTTAAAAGCAGGCCTTGTGCCTGCTTTTTAAAAGTGTAACTGCTGGAGACTTGCCCTCCCGGAGAAACCTGCAAAAAAAACATAAGTTCGATGCACACGTGCAGCCTCTCCAGCGTACACATTCCACCTGTCAACCCCTTCTTTCAAGGGAATGGAAGTTCCGGTTTCCTGCGCATGCGCAGCGCATGCACGAAACCGGCACTTTCGTTGGGCCTACGAGTGAGTACCCAGTGCGTACCCACCCGTGGTGACCCGAATTTCTGGGCCAACATTTCACATCTGTTCACTTTCCAATGTCAGAAGTTGCTGATTTCAGGATTTGGAAGACACATTTTTGATCTTTATTGAGGCTACAAGTGTGTGGTGTAAACAGCTGCCATGACTCCTACATCCTGTGCCAGCCCACTGTCCCTCAGCTCTTCACACCACCAAACGAACTTTCCGGCTGACTCCTTAGAGACAAGGGCTATCCCCTGAAGACGTGGTTAATGACACCTTTGAGGAGGCCAGCAAACGAGTCTGAGAAGCATTATAATCAAAGCCACATTTCCACCAGAAGTCTCATAGAGTAAACAATAGGGTTGCTCAAAATGCGCTTCAGAAGCTTGGACAGATCTGGTGGAACCCTTCAGTACACACCAGCCAGGGTCTCGAGAATCGTCGTTGTCTGCTGTGCCCTGCACAACATAGCACTGCAGTGAGGATTAGCATTGCATGAGGCACAAGGCACAAAGCGCACAGCCTCAGCAGAGAAGGAGGAGGAGGAGGAGCAGAATGAGGTTCAGCATGAGGAACACCTGAAGGAAGCAGCTGTCATAATGTGACCAGAATGCGAGTACATTGCTGCCCGTGATGCCAGGGATGGCTTAATCAATGCCAGATTCACCTAACTTTATGCAGCACATACATGTGGATGAAATGTGCATGAAGGTTGACATCACCCCACTTCAACACCATAAAGCATCTCTACAAAGAACTGTACATTCCTTGCACCATCACCACCATTGCTGGACATAAAAGGCGCCCTTACCCTTCACTCTGTTACTTGCAATTGTGATGGCAACGAATGCAAACATTCAGAAAAAATTAATTTATTACAACAAAGTAAAAGAACTGAAACTTAACATTCATTTATAGCAAATCACCCAAGTGACTTCCCTTGTGACTATTTATGTGGGATCTTTCTTTTACGCCTGCTTCTACATGGTGCTACCCTTGTGGCTTCAGCAGATGCAGAGGCAGCCTGCTCACTTCCCTGCTGCGCCTGCTTAGACACCTTTACCGGTCGTCCTCTGGGTTTTGGAGCCTGTGAGGGCCCCGCCAAAGTCTGCTCCTCCTGCGGCTGTGCAGAGGCAGACTCAGCCATCACTACTCGGGGAGGCATCTGGGGCTCTGACCAAGGAGTTGGCAATGGGGTGGACGTTTGATCACTTGGAGAGGAGCCCCCACTTCCATGTTCCCTCCTACCATCATCCCTCTCATGGGCCACCCGCACTTCTCTGCTAGCAAGTAGATGGAGTGCACCTTGCAGCACATCAGTGGGGCCATGAGAACCCGACTCTGTACTGACAATCCTCATAACAAGGACGTCCATGAGCCTCTGGTTTCTCTCCTTAATAGATGCCCATCTATCCTCCATAGATGAC
The DNA here is from genome assembly GCF_052327205.1 of Somniosus microcephalus. Taxonomy (NCBI): domain Eukaryota; kingdom Metazoa; phylum Chordata; class Chondrichthyes; order Squaliformes; family Somniosidae; genus Somniosus; species Somniosus microcephalus. The sequence continues at coordinate 210,157,952 of NC_140990.1, read as the reverse complement.
CATCTATTTAGAAGTGTTACCATGTTCTCCTGAGTCTGGCGATTTATGACCTCCATGGAGGTGGCCATCCTTTCCATGGCGGAACCTACAGTTGCCAGTGCGTGTGCCATGGCTTTGCTCATATTTGGGATAGACTCCACCATTCTCTGCACACTCGCAGTCACCGTGGTTGCAAACCCTGTCAGAGCCTCCTGAACTTGTTCCTGAAGCTCCAGGATTGCCTTCTTCCTGGATGGTCCCGAGGCTCAGCGTCTACATGCAGCTCAGCAGAGCTTGAAGACTCCTGCAGCTTCCGACGAGGAGTCTCCACTGCTGTCCCTGTCTCCACCATCTGATCTTGCTCACTTGTGACTTGTGATACACCAGGTGACAACATTACTCTATCTCGCATAGGACCCACTGAAGTGTGTGTCTCTGCGCTGGTGCTGGGTGCGTTCATTTCTGCTGACGCTGCTCCCTCAGATGCTGGAGGATCCTCTGAGGAGTGCCCCTGCCCTTCCTCCTGGACAGTGGAGGGGGATGGGGCGCTCTTGAAGGTTCTGTGGGAGAGTAAAGACATGAGTTAGATATGTGATGTGTAGATTGCAGACACATCCCATTATGCACATGATGAGCATTCAATTTCTCTTGACATTAGACCTCACGTGAGTCACTCATGAATGCCAACTAAGATGTATGGAAAATAATTCTGTCACCAGGTGGTTTGAATTAGCACCTCTCTCCATCCCCCACTTCAGTTGGTAAACGATGCCTGTTATGTCCAGAGCTGCCTCCTCAGCGTTGGTGAGCACAGCTAATGATGGCAGTCCACCTCCTGTTCACTCCCTCTCCCTCTTATTGTGGGCTCTCTTTTCCCTGCAATGAGGGAAACAAGAGACGTTTGAGTGAGAGTGATGGAATGAGTGTAAAGAATGGATGGAATAGATGTTTAGAGGGAGACTATGATGGAGTGGGGTGCAAATACCAAGTTATATAGTCATAGAGTTATACAGCACGGATAGAGGCCATTCGGCCCATCGTGTCCGCGCTGGCCATCAAGCCCTGTCTAATCTAATCCCATATTCCAGCATTTGGTCCGTAGCCTTGTATGTTATGGCATTTCAAGTGCTCATCCAAATGCTTCTTAAATGTTGTGAGGGTTCCCGCCTCCACAACCCTTTCAGGCAGTGAGTTCCAGACTCCAACCACCCTCTGGGTGAAAAAGTTCTTCCTCAAATCCCCTCTAAACCTCCCGCCCTTTACCTTGAATCTATGCCCCCTTGTTATTGACCATTCTACTAAGGGAAAAAGCTCCTTAGTATCCATCCTATCTATGCCCCTCATAATTTTGTACACCTCAATCATGTCCCCCCTCAGCCTCCTCTGCTCCAAGGAAAACAAACCCAATCTGCCCAGTCTCTCTTCATAGCTGAAGCGCTCCAGCCCTGGTAACATCCTGGTGAATCTCCTCTGCACCCTCTCCAAAGCGATCACATCCTTCCTGTAGTGTGGCGACCAGAACTGCACACAGTATTCCAGCTGTGGCCTAACCAGTGTTTTATACAGCTCCATCATAACCTCCTTGCTCTTATATTCTATGCCTCGGCTAATGAAGGCAAGTATCCCATATGCCTTTTTTACCACCTTATCCACCTGTTCCGCCGCCTTCAGGGATCTGTGTACTTGCACACCCAGATCCCTCTGACCCTCCGTCTTGCCTAGGGTCTTACCATTCATTGTGTATTCCCTTGCCTTGTTAGTCCCCCCAAAGTGCATCACCTCGCACTTTTTCGGGTTAAATTCCATTTGCTACTGTTCCGCCCATCTGACCAACCCATCTATATCATCCTGCAGACTGAAACTACCCTCGCTATTTACCACCCTACCAATTTTTGTATCATCCGCGAACTTACTGATCATACCTTTTACATTCATATCCAAGTCATTAATGTAGACCACAAACAGCAAGGGACCCAGCACCGATCCCTGTGGTACCCCACTGGCCACAGGCTTCCAGTTACAAAAACAACCTTCGACCATCACCCTCTGCCTTCTGCCACTAAGCCAGTTTTGTATCCAATGTGCCAAGGCACCCTGGATTCCATGGGCTCTTACTTTCTTGACCAGTCTCCTGTGCGGGACTTTATTGAAGACCTTACTGAAATCCATGTATACCACATCCACTGCGTTACCCTCATCCACACACCTAGTCACCCCCTCAAAAAATTCAATCAAATTAGTCAGACATGATCTTCCCTTGACAAAGCCATGTTGACTATCCCTGATTAATCCTTGCCTCTCCAAGTGGAGACTAATTTTGTCCCTCAGAATTTTTTCCAATAATTTACGTACCACTGATGTTAGGCTCACTGGCCTGTAGTTCCCTGGTTTTTCCCTACTCCCCTTCTTGAATAATGGTACTACATTAGCGGTTCTCCAGTCCTCTGGCACATCCCCTGTGGCCAGAGAGGTTCTGAATATATGTGTTAGAGCCCCCGCAATCTCTTCCTTTGCCTCACACAGCAGCCTGGGATACATTTCGTCCGGGCCTGGGGATTTATCCATTTTTAGGCCTGCTAAAACCGCCAATACCTCCTCCCTCTCGATGTTAATATGTTCGAGCATATCACAGTCCCCCCGCCCTATTTCTATGTCTACATCGTCCTTCTCCATAGTGAAAACAGATGCAAAAAATTCATTTAGAACCCCTCCTACATCTTCCGGCTCCACACACAGATTGCCACTTTTGTCCCTAATGGGCCCTATTTTTCCCCTAGTTATCCTCTTACCCTTAATATACTTATAAAACATCTTAGGATTTTCCTTTATTTTGCTCGCCAGTGTTATTTCATGGCCCCTCCTTGATCTCCTAATTTCTTTTTTAAGTATCCCCCTGCACTTTTTGCACTCCCCTAGAGCTTCCTCCGTCTTTAGCCTTTTGTATCTGCCAAAAGCCCTCCTTTTTTTCCTAATCCATTCTCATATATCCCCTGACATCCAAGGTTCCCTGTGGTTTTTGGAACCACCCTTGACCTTTACGGTAACATGTGGCCATTGTATGATCTCAATCTCCCTTCTGAAAGCCTCCCATTGCTCCGATGTGGATTTTCCTACAAGTAGCTGATCCCAGTCCATTTTGGCCAGATCCTGCCTTACCCTATTAAAATCGGCCTTCCCCCAATTTAGAACCTTTATTTCCGGCCCATCCCTGTCCTTTTCCATGACCACCTTAAATCTCACCATATTATGGTTACTGTCACCAAAGTGCTCACCTACTAGCACTTCTTCCACTTGGCCGGCCACATTCCCTAGAATTAGGTCCAGTACTGCCCCCTCTCTTGTAGGACTTTCTACATGCTGGCTCAAAAAGCTCTCCTGGATGCACTTTAAGAATTCTACGCCCTCTGAGCCTTTCACACTCTGACTATCCCAGTTAATATTGGGGAAGTTGAAATCCCCCATTATTATTACCTTATTATTTGCACATTTCTCTGAGATTTGCCTACATATCTGTTCCTCTATCTCCCCCTGACTGTTTGGAGGCCTATAGTACACTCCCAGCAAAGTGCTTGCCCCCTTTTTGTTTTTAAGCTCCACCCATATGGCCTCATTAGAGAAACCTGCTAATATATCATCCCTCCTTACTGCAGTAATTGACTCCTTAATTAATATTGCGACACCCCCTCCTCTTATACCTCCCCCTCTGTCTCACCTGAAGATTCTGTACCCCGGAATATTGAGCTGCCAGTCTTGCCCCTCCCTCAACCATGTCTCCGTGATAGCAACAATATCATACTCCCATGTGTTTATCAACACCTTCAGTTCATCCACCTTATTTGCAAGACTCCTTGCATTAAAATAGATGCCATCCAGCCTTGCCCTTATATATTTGCCCTGTCTACCAAGCTGACTTGTTTTTTCTCTATAATTGGCAGCACATCACCCCCTATTTCAGCTCCCCTCTGTATCCCATCCCCCTGCCAAGTTAGTTTAAACCCCCCCCAACAGTGCTAGCAAACCTCCCCGCAAGGATATTTGTCCCGCTCTGGTTCAGGTGCAACCCGTCCGACTTGTACAAGTCCCACCTTTCCCAGAAGCAGGCCCAGTGATCCAGGAAACTAAAACCCTCCCTCCTGCACCAACTCTTTAGCCACGCATTCATCTGTTCTATCCTCCTATTCCTATACTCACTAGCACATGGCACTGGGAGTAATCCAGAGATTACAACCTTTGAGGTCCTGCTCTTTAATCTGCTACCTAGCTCCCTAAATTCTTGATGCAGGACCTCACCCCCCTTCCTACCTATGTCGTTGGTCCCAATGTGGACCACGACCTCTGCCTGCTCACCCTCCCCCTTAAGAATGCCCTGTAGCCGCTCAGTAACATCCATGACCCTGGCCCCAGGGAGGCAACAAACCATCCTGGAGTCACGTTTGCGGCCACAGAAACGCCTATCTGTTCCCCTTACGATAGAATCCCCTACCACTATTGCTCTCCCACTCTTTTTCCTCCCTTTCTGAGCAGCAGAAGCGTCCCTGGTGCCAGGAAGTTGGCTGCTGCTGCTTTCCCCTGGTGAGTCATCCCCCTCAACAGTATTCAACTTGGTATACCTGTTTGAAAGGGGGATGACCGCAGGGGTCCCCTGCACTTCCTGCCTGCCTCTGTTGCTCCGGCTGATGGTCACCCAATTCCTTTCTGCCTGTGCAGCCCTACCCTGCGGCGTGAACAACTCACTAAACGTGCTATCCACGACCCTCTCGGCATCGCGCATGCTCCAAAACTCATCCACCCGCAGCTCGAGCGCCGCAATGCGGTCTACAAGTAGCTGCAGCTGGATGCATTTCTTGCACACATGGTCGTCAGGGATACTGGCAGCTGGCAGTTGCCTCCTTTTAAGTTGTAAGTTGTTGTCATTGCATAAAGATAAGGGTGAGTGTGAGGGGTGCATAGTAAGATAGCGATGCGATTCTGTACATAGGGAGAGAGGGATGGGTGATGGTGCAAGGGATGTTGGGGTGAGTAAGGATGTGCAGGAGTAGGATTGGCAATGCAGAGTGATGGCGATGTAATGACAGGCACAGCAGAATGAAGGTAATTGTGCTTTTATACTCGCTTTTCCTGATTGCAGAAGATCATTAAACCTCTTCCTACATTACACCTAGGTGCAAACAAACACACACCTTGCAGTGACCTCCTCAGCTATTTGCAGCCAGGCCTGCCTTCGTCTGCTGAGGAGGTCTCCTCCTTCCATCTCCAGGGAATAGAACCTCCCTGCATCCTCTGACTCCCTCCACAAGAACATGGAGGGAGTCATCATTGAAACGTGGTGCAGCCTTTTGTCTCTCTGCAGTCATTGTTGCCTGAACCAGCACTCAGGAGCATGAAATCAGAACTGAGAGCAAATGGGGACATGGCCCCTTTAAATATACCAGCAACAAACACGTCATCAGGTGACGTCACCAGACCCGCACCTTGTAATTGGGCCGGGTAACGCGCAGGGCGGGCTTAACGAGCCCAATTAACGTAAAATCCTTTTCGCAGAGCGGCTGGAGCCAGGAGCAGGACCGGTACCCACCAACGACCTCTCCCGCCGCGATCCCACTTCCGATGTCAAAATGGTGCTCAGGTTACCAGTGGGTTTCGACCTGAAACGTTGACTCTATTTCTCTCTCCACTGATGTTGCCTGGCCTGCTGAGTTTTTCCAGCATTTTCTGTTATTTTGGATTTCCAGCATCTGCAGTATTTTGCTATCGTACCAGTGTGTTGGTGTTGTTTTCCATACTTGCACAATTGGATTTAAAAAGGCTACTTTGGAAGAGTACCCAAAGTATGTCCGTCATGGCAAAAAAACTCTTTGCTTTGTGATTTACTGCTGATTGCTTTGTTACATGGGACAAGCTATTCCTACCTCCCTACAGCTAGTTGATTTAATGCACACAGTAGGGTCCAGTACTCTTTTATTTATAATATACTTTAAGACCATTAGTGTCTAGTGTGGAAAGACTTTTTTCCCTAGAATTTGACAAGTGGATTTGCTGAGGGTTATTAAGCAAACCAATTACATGAGTGCGATTGTTCATGTACAGTTCTATGGTATGATAATCATTAACAATGTAAAGCAGACCTGCCGTCAATGTGCTAATCGCCATGCACTCCATCACAGCATGGGGTTGCTGCAACTCTTGTGTGTTAATGACCTTAATGACATGCAGTGGTGTTCTTGGCACCTGTGAAAAAAATCAATCCATTCCTTTTCTCCAGATTCTATCCATAATTAAAGAAACCTATTCCTGCTTATTTGGACTTGGATTCAGCTTTGGAGATTTCAAGAAGTCAAACCTTCCAAAGTCAAACACAACACAAAAACATGAATGCTATTAGAGAGGATGGATACGAACTACTACAATTTGGAATAAAATTTTCTAATTTTTTCACCTCCTCTGATACCGGCCTGGAGATTCTCACTCCTGTTTTTTGCTTTATTTGGACGAGTAATGATAATACTAGGCCGTATATTCCGATCCCTAGGGACATCGGAAATGCCGGTTTCCGGCATGCCAAGCGCATGTGCTGAAAACCAGCATTTCTGATCTGTCAAGAATGCCCTGGAGAAGGGCCTCTGCAGGCGGATAGTTCCACTCTCTGGAGAGCCTCCGCCAGCAGAAAACCCTTAGAAATCTAAGGCCTGCTTTTACCAGCGTAAGATTTGAAAAAAAGTTAACAATTTTTTTTTATTTCACTCATTTATCATTTAAAAATACTTTTAAAAAAGGTAAGTTTATTTTTAGCCCCGTAAAAAACTTTAATTATTTTTTTCAAAAAATTAAATTTTTGTTTAAAATATTTAATTTATTGTAATTTCAACTCACTTTAGAAATGTGATTTTTTTTAAATGTATTTAATGTTTTACAGTGTTTTTGGGCTGATCTCCATTCATATATTTGACAGGTCTATCTGTCAAGTGTATGAAGGGAGATTCCCTTCTTTGATTGGCTCCCCATGGCCCACGTGATCCCGGGGCGCTTGTGAACCGCATGTGCCCCTGGGATACCTGGGCCCTGCACATTTCAAGTTGGAGAGGCCCAGGGGCGGAAGTGTCCGGACCTCGGGAGCCCTCCGTAGATTTTTTCCAGATCGGAGGCCTCCGCACGCAGGAAGTCTCTGATCGGAAAATAAGGCCCACTGTATCCTGCAAATTGGTACAGGAATATTAGTCTTAAGACCCTATTCTGAAGCTTTGAACGTTTTTTTTATTAGATAAGCAGGTGTGCTAATAGGGCTTGACGTTACTTTCAGATGTACATTTAGCTTTCATTAACTTCTACCCATTTGTTTTTGAAAATGTAATCAAAAGTCACATGGAACACCTGGCTCATTGGAAGAAGTCCTGGCCCACAGGCAAGCTGTCTGGGCAATTTCCAAACTACAGTATCAGCAATGGAATCTGGCTCAATGAAACAGCCTGCTTGATTTCTTCAATTGCTGCACGTTATCAGTATTGTGAGTCACCACAGTAACCATTTTCTTGCCTCAATATTTTGGCTGATGAATTGTTTATAAGTTTTCCTGATCAATGGAAAGATTATTAACAAGGGCACAAACTCAAAGCAACACCCTAAGTGTAATAGTTTGGTAAAGACTCCAAGGTTCTACAGTGTTCAAATTTAATGTTCCAATTTGTAGTATGAAAGTGGTCCTGAAATCAGATTAATACACCACTGAACACACCAATTTTTCAGCTAAGCCTTGGAATGGCCCTTCCACTGGAAGTGCTTCTGCAATATGATGCGGCTGCAGTGTTTCAAATTGGTCCTGTTTATATTATTCAGAGACTGTGGGTAGCTGGGAACAGCTTCATATGCCCTAGATTTTGAGCTGGGGTCCTTTACTCAATAACTCGCCATCATAAATATGGCAATTGTCCATAGCAATCATGTGACCACCTCAGGTGCCACACCAAGCCCTATGTGAGAGACCACAGGCTGGATTTTCATTCAGGAGGCGGGTAGGAGGCGGGACTACAACTTTTGAGGTTATAGTCCCGCCTCCATCGAGTTCTAGCCAACCCACACAATTTTGACTTGATTGGCCTTGTTCAGCCTGCCCAGTGGGCTCAGCAGGCCAATTAAGGGCTACCCGGCAACAGGTGACGTCACAGATTGAAATTTCCTCTGTCAAGACCTTTTGACAGATGAAATATCAGTGTTTGACAGCTGTTTGCAGCTGTCAAACACTGACAATCTGTACTCGAGGTTAATTCCTTCCTGTCAGGATGATTGAGAGATCTCCCCAGAACAGAAAGCAGAGGCTGCAGATTTTGACAGCTGGCGGCCATTCTGCTTTCTCTGCCGGTGAGATGAGGGACTCCCGAGACCTGAAGGAAGGAAGGCTGTAAAGGTAAATAAAGGTTAGTAGAACTTCTTTAAACACTTTACACAGACCAAACACACTTACCTCTGCACTCATGCACCCATCACTCACCTGAACACCGGACATCTCGACCCTTCCAAGCCCTTCATCCCGACAGTCCGCCTCCTCTAACTTGGCATGGTTTGGAGCCGTCGGGAATCCCACATTTCAACAATGAAAATAGGGATTAGGCTAAAAACTGCCTGGCAGTTAATTGACACTAATCCCTTTCCCGCCTCGGGGAGGCGGGTCCCAGTGCGGGGCAGGTACCCGCCTCCTTTGAAACTGGCATGGAGGCGGGTTGGGGTGGGATAGGGTCGGGACCCCCGGTTTTGGGATTTTAAACCCCCACACACCTCCAATCCCGACTCCACGGCCCAATGAAAATCCAGCCCCACATGTCCAAAGTTATTTTTAAAAGTGTTAAAACCTTTATACCAACAATTGAAAGTACTGGAGTGTGATTCGGTGGCATTTTAAATGGCATGTATAATTTATTACATACCATTCTTCATAGAACCTCACATCAAAACACCTTCATTTTTTTGCCACTTGGTTGTACATAAGGACATAAAGAGGCTGTTGGATTTAGAAAAGGTTATTGTTACATGGGATTTTAAACCTTGTTAGTTTAAGGTAAGTGTGCGGTCAAAATATTTCAGTAGTTTTGCTGAATGGCCTTACCACATTTGGATGGGGGTTTAAAACCATGAATAGAATTCCTTTTCAAACACTATCATATCATTAAATAGAAAGAAAGAATGAATTTGCATTTATATAGTGCCTTGTTGTATCTTCAGGTTATTGCAAAGCACTTCACAACCAATTACTTTTCAAGTATAGTCATTGTTGCTGTGTGGCAAATGCAGCAGCCATCTGCACATAGAAAGATCCCACAAACAGCAATTAAATGAATGAACAATTCATCTGTTTTCTTGGTAGTGTTGGCTGAGGGAGGACTTTTTGCAAAAACATTAGAAGAATTCTCTTCTCTTTCTATAGTGCCAAGGGATCTTTTATGTCCACCTAAACAGGCTGATGGGGGCCTCAGTTTAACATTTCATCCAAAGGACAGCACCTCCGATAATGCAACACCACCTCAATACTATACTGAAGTGTCAGCCTAGATGGTGTGATCAAGTTCTGCTGTGGGATTTGCATCGACAACCTTCTGACTCAGAGGCGAGAGTGCTGCCATTGAGCCAAACTGACACTTACACTGAACAGTTAATACTCCCTATTCTAAGATAGTAGAGGATGGTACAAATGGAAAAGTATTTTTGTAACCTAATAAATCAACAGGATGTCAATTAATTTAATGAGAAATCTCATAATCCCGTTCTATTAATGGGAATTCAAAATTATTGGCCCGGATTTTGCGCTGCGAATAATGGTGAGGCTATTAGCGCTCACCGTTAATAAGGAATAAATTGTTCCGGAGTCCGCACGTGCAGTTAAATGCGGGAATCAGGAAGTTGCTGTCCGAGTTACCCTGCTCCTCCATAGGCTGCGCTATACTGGTACCTCACTGAGAGACTTGGCATTGAAATCCATGTAAGGGTGCGAAGTTGCGGCACTTAACCACTAGTTACCCATTAACACGCCAGAAAAGGTTAGGGCTGGTGCATTCAGGTGTAAGTGAATTTTTATAGAAGAGAATCATAGAATAGTACAGCACAGAATGAGGCCATTCGGCCCATCGAGTCTGCGCCGGCTCTTTCGAAGAGCAAACCAGTTAGTCCCACTCCCCCGCTCTTTCCCCATGTCCCTGCAATTTTTTCTCCTTCAAGTATTTATCCAATTCCCTTTTGAAGGCTACTATTGAATCTGTGTCCACCACCCCATCAGGCAGTGAATTCCAAATCCTAACCACTCGTTACGTAAAAAAGTTTTCCCTCATGTCACCTCTGGTTCTTTTGCCAATCAACAAATCTGTGCCCTCTGGTTATCCACCCTTCAACCTGTGCCCTCTGGTTATCCACCCTTCAATCTGTGCCCTCTGGTTATCCACCCTTCAATCTGTGCCCTCTGATTATCCACCCTTCAATCTGTGCCCTCTGGTTATCCACCCTTCAATCTGTGCCCTCTGGTTATCCACCCTTCAATCTGTGCCCTCTGGTTATCCACCCTTCAATCTGTGCCCTCTGGTTATCCACCCTTCAATCTGTGCCCTCTGGTTATCCACCCTTCAATCTGTGCCCTCTGGTTATCCACCCTTCAACCTGTGCCCTCTGGTTATCCACCCTTCAATCTGTGCCCTCTGGTTATCCACCCTTCAACCTGTGCCCTCTGGTTATCCACCCTTCAGCCATAGGAAACAGTTTCTCTTTATTTACTCTAGATAAACAACAACAACTTGTATTTATATAGCTCCTTTAATGTAGTAAAACATCCCAAGGCGCTGCACAGGAGAATTTTAAGACAAAAAATTTGACACCAAGCCACATAAGGAGAAATTAGGGCAGGTGACCAAAAGCTTGGTCAAAGAGGTAAGTTTTAAGGAGCGTCTTAAAGGAGGAAAGAGAGGTAGTGAGGCGGAGAGGATTAGGCAGGGAATTCCATAGCTTGGGGCCAAGGCAACAGAAGGCATGGCCACCAAAGGTTGAGCAATTATAATCAGGGATCGTCAAGAGGGCAGAATTAGAGGAGTGCAGATATCTCGGGGGGGTTGTGGGGCTGAAGGAAATTACAGAGATAGGGAGGGGCGAGGCCATGGAGGGATTTGAAAACAAGGATGAGAATTTTGAAATCGAGGCGCTGCTTAACCGGGAGCCAATGTAGGTCAGCGAGCACAGGGGTGATGGGTGAATGGGACTTGGTGCGAGTTAGGACACGGGCAGCTGAGTTTTGGATGACCTCAAGTCTAGGTAGGGTGGAATTTGGGAGGCCAGCCAGGAGTGCATTGGAATTGTCAAGCCTACAGGTAACAAAGGCATGGATGAGGGTTTCAATAGCGGATGAGCTGAGGCAAGGGTGGAGACGGGCGATGTTACGGAGGTGGAAGTAGGCGGTCTTTGTTATGGTGTGGATATGTGGTCGGAAGCTCATTTCAGGGTCAAATATGACACCAAGGTTGTGAACAGTGTGGTTCAACCTCAGACAAGATGTTAGGGAGAGGGATGGAGTCAGTGTCTAGGGAACGGAGTTTGTGGCGGGCACCGAAAACAGTGGCTTCGGTTTTCCCAATATTAAGTTGGATGAAATTTTTTGCTCATCCAGAACTGTATGTCGGACAAGCAGTCTGACAATCTAGACACCGTGGAGGGGTCGAGAGAAGAGGTAGTGAGGTAAAACTGGGTGTCGTCACTGTACATGTGAAAACTGACGCTATGTTATCAGACGATGTCGCCAAGGGGCAACATGTAGATGAGAAATAGGAGGGGGCCAAGGATAGATCCTTGGGGGACACCAGGGGTAATAATGCGGGAGCGGGAAGAAAAGCCGTTGCAGGTGATTCTCTGGTTACGATTAGCTAGATAAGAATGGAACCAGGTGAGTGTAGTCCCACCCAGCTGGACGACGGCGGAGAGGTGTTGGAGAAGGATGGAGTGGTCAACCGTGTCAAAGGCTGCAGACAAATCAAGAAGGACGAGGATGGATAGTTTACCTTTGTCACAGTCACAAAGGATGTCATTTGTGACTTTGATGAGAGTCGTTTTGGTGCTGTGGCAAGGGCAGAAACCTGATTGGAGGGATTCAAACATGGAATTGCAGGAAAGATGGGCACGGATTTGGGAGGCAACAACACGTTCAAGGACTTTGGAGAGGAAAGGGAGGTTGGAGATGGGGCGGTAGTTTGCAAGTACGGAGGGATCAAGGTTTGGATTTTTGAGAGGGGTGATGACCGCAGATTTGAGGGAGAGGGGGACAGTACCTGAGGAGAGAGAACTGTTGACAGTATCCGCTAACATGGGAGCCAGAAAAGGAAGTTGGGTGGTCAGCAGATTTGTGTGAATATGGTTGAGGGAGCAGGAGGTGGGTCTCATGGACAAGATGAGCGCGGAGAGGTCATGAGGAGAGATTGGAGAGAAACTGGAGAAAGATGTGAGTTCAGGGCTAGGGCAGGGGGGAACCTTAGAGGAAGTTTGGCCCAGTGGGTTACGGGAAGGAAGGGAAGTGGCAGAGGCAGCTGAACGGATGGTCTCAATTTTAGAGACAAAGAAGTCCATGAGCTCCTCACACTTGTTATTGGAGGTGAGGGTGGAGGAGACAAGGGAGAGGGGTTTAAGAAGACAGTTAGCAGTAGAGAATAGGAGCCGGGTTTATCTTTGCATTCCAGAATGATTCTGGAATAGTGAGCAATTTTTGCAGACGAGAGCAGGGCCCGATAATGCTTTATGTGGTCCAGCCAGATCTGGTGGTGAATGTCTAAACCAGTTGTCCACCATATCCATTCGAGTCTGCGTCCCTTGGACTTAAGGGAGCGAAGATGAGAGCCGTACCAGGGAGAACGGCCAGGGTGAGAGAGGGTAATTGTTTTAGTAGGGACTAGGGCATCAAAGAGAGTGGTGAGGGTGTGGTTGAGCAGATCGGTAGCTGCAGAAATGTCATGGTGGATGGAGGGCCAGAGGCTGGACAGTTGGGATTTCATAAGTGTAGTTGTAAGAGAGTTGGGAGAGAGGTTTTTCCCAGGGGCAAACACAGAAGGAAGTAGGGTTAGGGGAGCGGATGGAAGGGGGATGTGGGTGGCGAGCTATACGAGGAAATGTCAGAGATGGCTTTATCTGCAATTGACATGATGGGAGTAACGAGGCCACAAGAGATGGCGAGGTTGAGGGGGTGGCCATGAATATGGGTTGGGGAGTTTACATGGAGGGAGCGATTAAGGGAGGATAGGAGGCTAGTGAACTCTGAGGATTGAGAGCATGATGAATTGAGATGGAGGTTGAAATCACCGAGGATGAGAAGTCGTTCGGTGCAGAGGCTGAGGGAGGAGAACAGTGAAGATATCTCGGTAATAAAATTTTTATGGTACTTGGGTGGGCGGTAGAGAACAAGAATTTTAAATGAGAGGTGAGAGGGGTAGAATAAAGTGAGATGCTCAAAGGAGGAGAAACTGCCGGAGGAATAAAGGGATAGACCAAGGTGTGATTTGGTGATGAGAGCCACACCGCCACTATGGCGGTCTGAGCGGGGCAAGTGGAGGAAGGTATAGCCAGGCAGGGAGGCTTCATTTAAGGGTAAGGTGTCATCACCCCTCAACCAAGTTTCCATCAGGGTCATGATATCGATCCAATCATCCACGATAAGCTCATGGATGGCAAGGGCCTTGTTCGCAAGTGAACGAACATTCTGGAGGGAGATGCGGAGAGGATCGGTGATGGCTGCCCCACTGCCAGCATCCACAGGGTCAGCGCTGGGGTGGATGAGTTGGATGGGGAGGGGATTGGCAAGATTTGCCCCCAGTGGGCACGCTGGGCGGGAAGGAACCCTTCATGATTTTAAACACCTCTATCAAATCTTCTCTTAGCCTACTCTGCTTTAAGGAGAACAACCCCAGCTTCTCCAGTCTATCTACATAACTGTAGTCCCTTGTCCATGGAACCATTCTAGTAAATCTCTTCTGTACCCTCTCCAAAGTCTACACGTCCTTCCTAAAGTGTGCTGGCCAGAATTGGACACAATACTCCAGCTGGGGCCGAACTAGTGCTTTATACAGGTTTACCATAACTTCCTGGCTTTTGTCCTCTATGCCTCTGTTTATAAAGCCCAGGATCCCATATGCTTTACTAACTACTTTCTCAACCTGCCCTGCCACCTGCAAAGATTTGTGCACAAGCACCCTCAGGTCTCTTTGTTTTTGCACCCCCTTTAACATTGTACCATTTAGTATGTATGATCTCTCCTCATTCTCCCTACCAAAATGTATTACCTCACACGTCTCTGCATTGAATTTCATCTGCCATGTGTCTGTCCATTCCACCAGCCTGTCTATGTTTTCTTGAAGTCTATTACTATCTTCCTCACTATTTGCTACACTGCCAAGTTTTGTGTCATCTGCAAATTTCAAAATTGTGCCCTGTACCTCTAAGCCCAAGTCATTAATGTATATCACAAACAGCAGTGGTCCTAGTACTGAACCTTGGGGGGAAAAAAGAAAAAGAAAGACTTTATATAGCGCCTTTCACAACCTCAGGACGTCCCAATGAAGTACTTTTGAAGTGTAGTAACTGTTGTAATGTAGGAAATGCGGCCGCCAATTATGCACAGCAAGCTCCCACAAACAGCAATCACCAGATAATCTGTTTTTGTTATGTCGATTGAGGGATAAATATTGGCCAGGCCACAGTGGATAACTCTCCTGTTCTTGTTCAAAAGAGTGCCATGGGATCTTTTACGTCCACCTGAGAGAGCAGACAGGTCCTCGGTTTAACGTCTCATCCGAAAGACGGCACCTCCATCAATGCAGCACTCCCTCAGCACTGTACTAGAGTGTCAGCCTAGATTTTTGTGCTCAAGTCTCTGTAGCGGGACTTGAATGCCACTGTACAACTCTCTCCAGTGTGAAAAATAGCCATTCACAACTCTCTGTTTTATATCCATTAGCCAATTTTGTATCCATGCTGCTACTGCCCTTTTTATCCCATGGGCTTCAATTTTTCTAACAAGCCTAAAAGTGGTACTTTAACAAACACCTTTTGAAAGTCCATATACACAACATTATCTGCACTGCCCTCATTCACCCTTTCTGTTAACTCATCAAATAACTCAAAAATGGCGTAATAAGTCATAATTACTGCCAAACAACCTCTCTGAAAGCTTAATTTTACAAGTGTGGAGTCTCATTCCTTCAAAATTTACTTAATGTTGGAGACTTTTAAAAAATTTAAATGTGTTTTTTTAACTTTATCTGTTTAATCTCTCTCTCTTAATCCCATTTTTCTTTCCCTTTCTTTATTTTGCTATTTATACATGATTTTACAATGAATTAAATCTAATTTATACGTGCTGGTTTAGATTCTGCGGCCGCGACTTTTCTGACCTCGGCAAGGCCGTGGCGGGCAACATCGGTGGTGGGTCACGACCCACTGCTGGCTCCAGCCCGCTGTCTGAAATAATTTTCCTTTGATTGGGCTTGCTAAGCCTACCCAACGTGTTTCCCGGCCAATTAGAGGAAGTGGGTCTGCTGACGTCATTTGATGTCGCATCATCAGCCAGTTTCCTTAAAGGGACCATGGCCAACTTTCTTTTGAAATTGTGCTGTCAGTGTTCTACAGCATTGAGATGCTGCAATCACTGACAAGCCCTGCACAGAGGTGCACGGCTGCACCCAGGCTCTCCCATGACTCCCTCCATATGTTTATGGAGGGAGTCACAGCACACAGGGAGGTCCTCTTCCCTTCCAATGGGCGGAAGAGACCTCCCCAGGACACCAACGCAGCCTGGTTGCACATTGCACAGGAGGGCACGAGCAGGGATGTCATCAGGAGGACCTGGGTGCAGTGCCGCAAACGTTTCAATGATCTCAGTAGATCAGGAAACGTTAGTACAAAGTCACACTCAACCTCATCCTGCTGTGTCTCTTATCACATCCCCATCACTCTGCCTTCCCTACCCTACTCCTGCACATCCTTACTCACACCAACTTACCTTGCACCTCCATCCATCCCTCTCTATCTATATTATCACATCCCCATCTCACTAGCCACCCCTCACACTCACACTCATCCTCGTGCAATCATACCAACTAACAACACACAAGGGTAGGCACAATGGTGTTTGATGCAATGTTCATGTAAAGTTTCTGTTAATGTGGTGTCAAACATTGAAACCTTTATTTTCAACACTTTGCGGTCTTGGACAGATTTGTGTGCACCTTTGGAAGTGGCTTAGTGAGTTGCAGTGAATGGTGAGACATAACAGTACCCCCCACAATGGTGATAATTGTGAAAGGAATGGCTTGGGCATTGTAAGGGTGCTTTATGGTGTTGCTGTGGGGTGATGCCAACCTGGCACATCATGTGGCAGCCAGGGTGTACAGCATCAAGTGAAGTAAATCTGGCCATGCTGAGGCCATTCCTGGCCTCCCGGGCAGCAATGTGGTCAGGTGCTGATGCCCTCTGTCCTGTGCAGCATTTGTTGATTGCAGAGAAGGTTGGTGTTGTTGTAGGTGCTGCTGATGTGCCTGGTGCTGCTGGTGTTAGGGTTGATTGTGTTGGGATTCTGAGGACCGAGGTGAGGGTGTTTCAACGGCACCCATGTTGATGGAATAGATGGCAGGTGAAGTAGAGATGACAGAAGTGATCTGTCAATGGTGAGAGATGTAATGAGGTCAGACTGGATGGAGACTTGTGTAAAGACTTGCAGCATGGTGAATCTGTTGTGGAAATGCAGTGAGGAAGAACTTGTGGCTGAGGGAAGATATCTCTGTAAGGTGGGAGCTTTTACTTGACATTTGAAGCTGTCAACTCAACAGCTGATTCAGTGGCCACTGACCTCCAGCCTCAGCTTCACAGATGAGGTCCAGCAACAGCGTGAAACCCGTGGGAGAGCTGTCAAATTCAAAAGGTCAGTTTAAAACCATTGATAGGTGGCTGTAAACAAGCCACTTCTCATTTAAATTGGCTCCCCCGCTGCTGCGTGTCGGGTCTGCTCAGCGCTGACAGACCCGACATTTGGTAAAGTCGCGTGGCGGCGGATTCACTGCGGGGAGCCAACCCGCTGGGGGAAAAAAGCAATTTCCCACGCAACCCGCCACCGATCGCGCCCGCTGAAACCCCCAGAAAATCTCGGCCTGCGTGTCTCAGTGAGGATTCTTCAATATGATTGATTGAAGAGCCTCACTGTTGCTTTACTTGTTCACAGGTTCCATAGAACCCCTGTAGAGGGCGCCACGCTGGTTCAGAAGCCTGATGACAGCAAGTTGCCACTCAAAAGCCCACAAAAACTCTGTGGGCAGCTGTCAACGTGATGAACGGTGTTACTGGATTTCTTAGTTGTTACCATCGCAAGGGTTGTTAATCCGCTGACAATAAATCCACTTATGATTCATGCACAAGTGTTTTTTATAATAACGAGCTTCGTTACAGTAACTGATTTGGTTGTCCATTTATATTAAATGACATGCAAATAATACAACCTGGTTCCCAGGCTCCGATTACCTCTGAGAAACCTCTCTGATGTCAGAGAACAACACAAGTGATGGAGTGTCCAGCTCCCGCCCTCCAGGCCCTCTGCATGGCTGCATTGCTCCTGGTCCTCGAGCACGCTCTGAAGTTAAAGGGGACTTGGTTCTATTGTACTATAATGCAACCTTGGCCTGCGTTTCTGTAATACGTACATATGTAATACGTAGGTTGCACGTTTAGCTGAGGCCGTGTTTTTAGGTGTTTACCCAGCTTATAATCTTTTCAGCCTTTGCTTCTGTGCTACAAGCTTCGTTTACAGTACAGTAAGTGCTTAGGCCAAATGTTTATCCCATTCCCTGAATGAATATTTTACATCAGTCTTTACAGTAGAAGACACTAAGAATATCCCAACACTGGACAAACAGGGGGCTAAAGGGGGGGAGGAGCTAAACACGATCAAAATCACTAAGGAAGTGGTACTCGGTAAAATAATGGGACTCAAGGCGGATAAATCACCTGGACCTGATGGCTTACATCCTAGGGTCTTGAGGGAAGTGGCGGTAGGGATTGTGGATGCATTGGTAATAATTTTCCAAAACTCCCTGGACTCGGCAATGGTCCCGGCAGACTGGAAAACTGCTAATGTAACACCCTTATTTAAAAAGGGCAGTAGACAGAAGGCTGGAAACTATAGACCGGTTAGCCTAACATCTGTGGCAGGTAAAATTTTGGAGTCCATTATTAAGGAGACAGTAACAGGACATTTGGATAATCATAATTTAATAGGACAAAGTCAGCATGGTTTTATGAAGGGGAAGTCATGTTTGACAAATTTGCTGGAGTTCTTTGAGGAAGTAACATATAGGGTGGATAAAGGGGAACCAGTGGACGTAGTGTATTTAGACTTCCAAAAGGCATTTGACAAGGTGCCACACAAAAGATTATTGCTTAAGATAAAAAATCACGGGATTGGGTGTAATATTCTGGCATGGATAGAGGATTGTCTATCTAACAGAAGGCAGAGAGTTGGGATAAATGGTTCATTCTCAGACTGGCAATCAGTAACTAGTGGTGTTCCGCAGGGGTCAGTGCTGGGTCCCCAACTCTTTACAATCTATATTAATGATTTGGAGGAGGGGACCGAGTGTAACATATCAAAATTTGCAGATGATACTAAGATGGGGGGGAGAGTAGCGAGTGAGGAGGACATAAAAAACCTTCAAGGGGACATAGACAGGCTAAGTAAGTGGGC
Source organism: Somniosus microcephalus (assembly GCF_052327205.1). Taxonomy (NCBI): domain Eukaryota; kingdom Metazoa; phylum Chordata; class Chondrichthyes; order Squaliformes; family Somniosidae; genus Somniosus; species Somniosus microcephalus. The sequence continues at coordinate 210,139,243 of NC_140990.1, read as the reverse complement.
AGAGATTTGGCAGATGGAATACAATACTGGAAAGTGTGAGGTTATGCACTTTGGCAGGAAAAATCGTAGAGCAAGTTATTATCTTAATGGCAAGAAACTGGAAAGTACTGAAGTACAAAGGGATCTGGGGGTCCTGGTGCACGAAACTCAAAAGGTTAGTATGCAGGTGCAGCAAGTGATTAAGAAGGCCAATGGAATGTTGGCTTTCATTGCTAGGGGGATAGAATATAAAAATAAGGAGGTATTGCTTCAGTTGTACAAGGTATTGGTAAGACCGCACCTGGAATACTGCGTACAGTTTTGGTGTCCATACTTAAGAAAGGACATACTTGCTCTCGAGTCAGTACAAAGAAGGTTCACTCGGTTAATCCCGGGGATGAGGGGATGGACATATGAGGAGAGGTTGAGTAGATTGGGACTCTACTCATTGGAGTTCAGAAGAATGAGAGGCGATCTTATTGAAACATATAAGATTGTGAAGGGGTTGGATCGGGTGGATGCAGGGAAGATGTTCCCGATGATGGGTGAAACTAGAATTAGGGGGCATAGTCTTAGAATAAGGGGCTGCTCTTTCAAAACTGAGATGAGGAGGAACTACTTCACTCAGAGGGTGGTAGGTCCATGGAATATGCTGCCCCAAAAAACTGTAGAAGCTACATCATTACATAAATTTAAAACAGAAATAGACAGTTTCCTAGAAGTAAAGGGAATTAAAGGTTACGGGGAGCGGGCAGGAATTTGGACATGAGTCTAGGTTCGGATCGGTCATGGCCCTGTGGGTAGCGGAGCGGGCCCAGGGGCCGTGTAGCCTGATCCTGCTCCTATTTCATGTGTCTAATTCTGTTAGATGCAGGAGATGGTTCTGTGATAGTGGATTGGCAGTTAGGATCAGATCAGCCATGATCTTATTGAATGGCGGAGCAGGCTCGAGGGGCCGATTGGCCTACTCCTGCTCCTATTTCTTATGTTCTTATGTTCTTATCTGGATGATTTCATTCTCTACCCTTGTATTTCCAAACTGTGTTGTTTATATGTAGTTACAGAATGAAGATTTCCCTTTCTATCACATTTGCTCCACCATTAAAAATGTTAAAAGAATGCTGGAATAGATTGGCTTTTTAAATTATCTTAAAACATTCTAACGAACGGCAAGCACCATTCCTTCACCATTGACCGTAAAATCTAGGCCATTAAATCAAGTTTATAAATTGTCAATCCAGGCTCTAATTGAAGGAATTTAGGGAAGTCAACCTCTTAATAAAAATAGAAAATTCTTCTATTACCTAGATCTGGAGAATTCCTCATTAAATAGCCTGGGATGAGTTACTCTCTGACTTTGATGAATTGAGCAATATTGCCACCAAGGCAGAAGCCATCATCTCTTTTAGCTGCCGGTCGATTGAATACTTAAATCCTCAATACAATCCAGTGGTGTGTTTCTAATCTCATCAGCCTCCATGGAGCTTCCCCAGTCAATAAGGAAGGTCTGGCGGCCTAAAAATGAAGTCATGAACCATAGCTTTAAGCAGTTGCTAATGAGCATGTTTGTCTGCTGCTTTGGTGCCATAGAATTCATCCTGAAAAATAACCAGCGTTTAATCCACAGCACCAGTAGTCTTGGGGCTATGTTATAGAGCCACTGCAGCAGTTTTAAAGAGGACTTTAGATTCAACATCGTTGCATGTTTTTACCCTATATTAATTCAACATTCTGGCAATTACTTTATAAATCCCTAATGTGATGACAGTGTTTTTCTCTTTGTGCTATAAATAACCCTCCGCAGACCACAGTGGAAATTTTGCAGCAAAATAATAGATTGTATTTTATAAATATTCACTTAATTCAGTAAAGTTTTGAATCATGTAGCTCTTAACATTCTGCTTTATACTATTCAATGTCTGAATCTTCTGGAAAAAGATTGCAATGTTCTTTTTCAATCAAAAGCAGTTGACTTATGGAGACCAAGAGATTCCATTCCATTTCCAATCTTTTACTACAACAACAACTTGCATTTAGGGAGCACCTTTAACATAATAAAATGTCCCAAGGCGCTTCACAAGAGCGTTATCAAACAAACTTTGACACAAGTCATATAAGGAGATACTGGGAGAGATGACCGAAAGTTTGGTCAAAGAGGTAGGTTTTAAGGAGCATCTTAACGGAAAAGAGGGAGGTACAGATGCGGAGAAGTTTAGAGAGGGAATTTCAGAGCTTGGGGCCTTGGCAGCTGAAGGCGCCACCGCCGCCAATGGTGGAGCGATGAAAATCGGGGCTGCACAAGAGACCAGAATTGGAAGAGTGCAGCGATCTCGGAGGATTGTAGGACTAGAGGAGGTTACAGTTGAAGTTTACGAGATTCAAAGTTGTTCTTCATCTCTATCATTGATCCTGAAAGAGCAAATGTAGATGTTGATACAATGCTGAGATTCAGCACCCATACCCACTGAAATCTGCACTTCTGCAATTAACCAGCCCCAAAATAATTTTAGCGGTTACTCCAAGATATTCAGACTCTGAAAGATAAAACAGTCGAAAACAAAATTAGAAAGTGAAAATTTAACAAATGCAAGCGTACATTTTGATGTAAAGTGTATTTAATTTTGGTTTCATCCTACATAGATAACATATATTTCAGATCAGTGACATTGAAGATTCAAATAAAGGTTGCGTTAATCATTAATCAGACTCATGTATCAGCTCACGTGTGGTGATGTATAGTGGAATGGATGTGTGTATTTTTCATACAGAAAGGGAGATTCAGTACTCAAAAGGACAAAGCAAGAGACTGGGGGGTAATACCAAGCACAACAATCCCTACAGTTGATGGGCTGGATTTTACGAATCTTGGCGGACCCGTGACAGGCGACATCGGTGGCGGGCCCCGACCCCACTGCTCTGTGAAATGATTTTACGCTGATTGGGCTTGTTAAGCCCACCCAGCACGTTTCCCGGCCAATTAGAGGAAGCGGGTCTGGTGACGTCATTTGATGATGTGTCATCAGCCGATTTACTTAAAGGGTCCATGGCCAACTTTCTTTTGACATTTGTGCTGTCAGTGTTCTACAGCATTGAGGTGCTGCAAACACTGACGAGCACTACACAGAGGTGCAGGACTGCACCCAGGATCTCCCATGACTTCCTCCATATGCTTATGGAGGGAGTCACAGCACGCAGGGAGGTCCTCTTCCCTTCCCATGGGCAGAAGAGACCTCCCCAGGAGATCAACACAGCCTGGTTGCACATTGCACAGGAGGGCACAAGCAGGAATGTCGTCAGGTGGACCTAGGTGCAGTGCCGCAAATGTTTCAATGATCTCAGTAGAACACGAAACATTAGTACAAAGCCACACTCAACCTCATCCTGCTGTGCCTCTCATCACATCCCCATCATTCTGCCTTCCTAACCCTACTTCTGCACATCCTTACTCACACCAACTTACCTTGAACCTCTACCCATCCTTCTCTAATAAAATTTCTGTTGATGTGCTGTCAAACGTTGAAATCTTTATTTTCAACACTTTTGTGTGCACTTTTGGAAGTGGCTTAGTGAGTTGCAGTGAATGGTGAGACATAATGGTACCCCCTGCAATGGTGATGAGTGTGAAAGGAATGGCTTGGGCATTGTAGGGATGCTTTATGGTGTTGGTGTGGGGTGGTGCCAACCTGGCGCATCATGTGGCAGCCAGGGTGTACAGCGTCAAGTGAAGTAAATCTGGCCATGGTGAGGCCATCCCTGGCCTCCTGGGCAGCAATGTGGTTGGGTGCTGATACCCTCTGTCCTGTGCAGCATTAGTTGATTGCGGAGAAGGTTGGTGTTGTCGTTGGTGCTGCTGGTGATGCTGGTGTTGGGGCTGATCATGGTGGGATTCTGAGGACCAAGAGAGTATAAAGGGCACCCATGCTGATGGAATAGATGGCAGGAGAAGTAGAGATGACAGAGCGATCTGTCAATGGTAGGCGAGGTAATGAGGTCAGACTGGATGGAGACTTGTGTAAAGACTTGCAGCATGGTGAACCTGTTGTGAAAATGCATTGAGGAAGAGCTTGTGGCTGATGAAATATCTCTGTAAGGTGGGAGCTTTTGCTTGACATTTGAAGCTGTCAACTCATCAGCTGATTCAATGGCCACTAACCTCCCACCTCAGCTTCACAGATGAGGTCTAGGCACAGTGGGAAACCAGTGGGTGACCTGTCAAATCCAAAAAGCTGAGAAAAGACAATTGATACGTGGCTGTAAACAAGCCACTACTGATTTTAATTGCCTCCCCGCCGCTGCGTGTCGGGTCTGCTCAGCGCTGACAGACTCAACATCTGGTAAAGGTGCATGGCAGTGGGTTTACAGCGGGGTTCTGACCCGCTGGGGGAGAAAAACACTTTCCCACCCGAACCGCCACCGATCGCACCCACTGAACCCCCGCAAAATCCAGCCTGATGTCTCCACAAACCATCGTCTTATCTTTTGTACAGCGCAGAGATTACTAATGCTGGGCATCTAATGGAAGAGACCAAGAGGCTTCTTATTTGCATTAATGCTGTGCGACTCATGAAATGTTTTCTTCTTGAAAGATAGATTTTTTATTTTCTCAAATTTTCCTCCTTGGGTCTTGCCTTCCTGATACCACATGTTGGCTTCTATATATTTTTCTTATCCACACATCTTTACTGCTACTGTGTAATTTCAGTTGTCACATTTTGCAGTGAGTGAATGAATTCTCACTGAACATTGCTGTTCACAGTAAAATTCTACTCCCTCACCACTTTTTTTTGTCTGAATGCTCCTGGCTTTTTATCATTTTAACTTCCCAGGAATTTGGAAATGTTAACCAGACACTCAGTGCTACAACAGCCCTCCAATCCCCAAAGACAATGGCCCAGAAATTAGGTTCGGGGGCTTGCCGCGCGTGCAAGCCCCCGATGTGCACTCACCCGGCGCGCCGACATCTGAAGCCTGGGCCTGCTTGGAATTCCTGTCACTGGCCCGGTTCAGATGTCGGCGCGCTGTGCTTACCTGATCCAGTGGCGTAGTTAGTTCGATGTGCCGGCTGGGATCAGGTGAGCACTGTGCAGCCAATCAGGGGAGGGGAAACTTCATTCATGAGTTTGACAGTAAGAACTGTCAAACTCATGAAAAGTACGGGCGGCCAAAAGACTAGTTTAACTTTAAATAAAATTTTAAAAAACATCCCAATAATTAAATAAACTATAAATAACTTTTAAAAAACTATTTTAAACAATTAATCAAATTTTTGAAAAAATAATTTTTTAAGAAATCGGGTCTAAAAATAAACTTACCTTACTGTAAAGTCCTTAAAACCAATAACGCTGTGGAAAAAATGTTATAATTTTAAATAATAGACCACTTACCTTAAAGAATCAAGTCCTTACGCCTCCTTTTTATATGTCTAAAAAGTTCAGGCCCTTACACACGGGCAAACCTGTCAAAAAGAAGGAAGTTCAACGCGTGCGCGAAGAGCCCTGCGCGCACGCATTGGACCTCTGAACCCCTTGGAGGAAATGCCGGTTTCCCGCGCATGCGCTGTGCATGCTGAAATCCGGCACTTCCAACGGGCCCACGCGTGAGTACCCCGTCCGTTGGGACCGGAATTACTGGCCCTATGTGTAATGTCTACAGTTTAATTTATAAATTTCTATCGTCTGAGGCATTTGTTTGATGTGCAAGGGTTAAAGTCATGCTCCCTGCTGTTGCAGTGAATGGTTTCGAAACTGTCTGAAATTGTACAAACTTAAGGCTCTGGCTCATTGATTACAGCCTAAAAACCCCAGCAAGTATCTGTTTTATTTATACCCATGAGGCAGCTCCATACTTCGCCCCTTTGGTAAATACCTTGTACAAACTGAGCAATTTTCCCTCTAATTTTTTTGGGTGCCGCACGGCCCCTTTAAGGGGCTGCGTGAGTCATTCAAAATACCATGCACGCGGTTTTTGCATTTAACAGCTGGCTGCGTGGGATCCCTGGAGCGCCTCATGGCTGCACAGCTTAAAGGGAATGTTGGTACTGAGCCATATAGATCTGAAAGGTTCCAGGTTCAATCACAGAGCTGTGCTGAGTTAACCGATCTGAGCTGGAGCAATGGTTAAGGGGTGAAGTTGCTACAGTTGGCCTGGGCAAAGAGGGAGAACAATCCTGCCATGATCACTATCCAGTGACTCCTACAGAATGTGCCCTTGTATAGATGCTGGGTGAGGACAGTATTATGCTTGGCTGTAATACCTCCCACAATAAAATAGTCTCATGACAACAACTGTTTACGCTCACACATGACTCATGATCATTCGGGTGAATGGAGAGTAAAAGGCACCAGTGGAATCATACCCCAGCATGTCGACATTGTGAGGCGAGGAGGGAGGAAACTGGAGAGAATACATTTATACCCTCGAGCTGGATTCATTTTACAAGGAAAATATTTTTGCCTGTTTAGGGTTGACTATAACCTGCACACTATGGCATATGGCAAGAAGACACATCACACTATAGTCTGCTTGTGTCACATTATGCAGACCCAGATAATAAAATGGGTAAAAGCACAACCTGCTGAATACTGTATTCAGGCATTAGTGAAAAACACTTTCTCATATGTGATGGGAAGCAGCACTAACAACAGCGGGGAAGAAGGCAAAGCGCGGGAGGCACCATTTTGTTAAATCGGGGAAGAAGGCAAAGTGCGGGAGGCGCCATTTTAGATTTGCAAGATGCTGAAGACTGGCTGTATCACTGCTTTTGATAATACATTAGAGGACTGGACCACGTATGTGGAAAGAGTCGAGGTATATTTCGAGGCAAACGAAATAGCGGAGGGGAAAAAGGCATCGATATTGCTAAACTTAATGGGCGCTAGAACGTACAGCCTATTGCGGGACCTGATTACTCCAGCCAAACCGAAGGCAAAGAGTTTTAACGAAATTGTTGCTGTCCTACAGGAACACTTAAACCCTGCACCGCTGTTGATAGCAGAAAGATTTAAATTCCACAGGAGAACTCAGCACAAAGATGAGAGCAATGCTGACTATCTTACGGAACTACGCAAGCTATCAAAGCACTGCCAGTTCGGAGCAGGACTGGCAGATACCCTACGGGACAAATTTGTCTGTGGACTCCTGAGTGAAGGAACACAGAAGAAGTTACTCTCAGAAAAAGAGCTGACGCTAGATAAGGCTTTTAGCGTGGCAGTATCGTATGAAGCAGCAGCCAGGGGAGCTGCAGAAATTCAACAAAAACCACAGGAATACGGCACCCACGAAATGACACGGGGATTTGCAAAATGTGATCGCTGCGGCAGAACTAACCATGACCAGAAGGACTGCTGGTCCAAAGACAAAATATGCAGACAATGCGGGAAGATTGGACACATTGCACGAGTTTGCAGGTCTGGGAAGAAGTCCAGCGACAACAAAAAGGCTACTAAGGAACCGTACAAGAAAGTACAAAAGATGACGGACAGTAGTTCCGAAGACCAGATGAGCGATAGTGAATCCGGAAACAGGAGACTAAGCTGTCTCAAACTTCACAATGTAATCGCAAAAGAGGATCACCGAACCATTTGGGTCACTCTCACGATAGCAGGGTCCCAAGTTAAAATGGAATTGGATACAGGATCAGCGCTAACCATCATGAATCGACGAGACTACGAGCAGCTATTTTCACACATACCCTTGAGAGAGACATCCATCGTCTTGACGACGTATACGGGGCAAAAAGTATACCCCAGAGGAAAAATAAGGGTGCCTGTCGAATACAATGGCAAGAAAATACGGAAATTGTATCTCTACATACTGCCAAATGGTGGACCACCGTTATTGGGACGGGAATGGATCAGGAAGATAAACTTAGATTGGCATTCCATTCATGCAATGACGGTGGACAGTAAAAAAGATGAAGACGTCACTCCTGGACGATTGTCAACAACCTTAGCTAACGCCAAAGAGGTATTTCAACAAGAACTGGGCACGCTTAAAGGAGTAACCGCCTCGATAAAAATAGAAGAGAATGCAGTTCCCAAGTTTTTCAAAGCAAGACCGGTACCATATGCAATTCGCCCAGCCGTCGAGGCAGAGCTGGAGAATCTGGAGAAGGCGAGCGTGTTGTCTAAGGTCGACTGGAGCGAGTGGGCGACACCCATCATTCCTGTCATGAAGAAAACGTTAAGCAATAAGTCCGGAGAGCCAAGGAAGATTCGCATCTGTGGGGATTTCAAGGTGACGGTGAACCCTGTCCTTCACACAGTACAATATCCTCTTCCAAGGATAGAAGACATCTTCGCCTCACTGTCTGGAGGGAAGCGTTTTACAAAAATTGACCTAGCACAAGCATATTTGCAGATGGAGGTTGAAGAGTCCTCTAGGAAGTATCTCACGATAAACACTCACAAAGCTCTTTACCAGTATCATCGATTGGTATTCGGAGTAGCATCGGCTCCGGCGATATGGCAAAGAGCGATGGAACAAGTCCTGCAAGGGATTCCGGGGACTCAGTGTTACTTGGATGACATCCTTGTAACAGGTGAAGATGACAGTGAACACCTTAACAACCTAGAACAGGTGCTCACTAGACTACGGGAACATGGGCTGCGAGCCAACCGCCCCAAGTGCGAATTTTTTAAGAAACAGATATCGTATTGTGGCCACGTGATTGATGAAGAGGGGTTACATAAGTCCCCTGACAAAATTGAAGCGGTTGTTAAGGCCCCAGCGCCTGAAAATGTGTCGCAACTGAGGTCATTCCTTGGGTTGGTGAATTACTATCATAAGTTTTTGCCGAATTTGTCGACAATTCTGCACCCACTGAACGCCCTGCTACGAACAGGGGTAGCATGGAAATGGAACGATGATTGTAAGCGTGCTTTTCAGAAGAGTGAGGACTTAATCACTTCAAGGGAAGTATTGGCTCACTACAACCCAGCACTGCCAATCAGGCTGGCGTGTGATGCGTCTCCCTACGGCATTGGGGCGGTACTGTCACATAAATTCCTTGATGGTTTCGAGAGGCCGATAGCTTTTGCATCACGCTCGTTAACTTCTGCCGAGCGTAACTACGCCCAGATTGACAGAGAGGCCCTCAGCCTAGTGTGGGGGGTGAAGAAGTTCAATCACTATTTGCACGGTCAAAAATTTACTCTACTAACCGATCATCAACCTCTTGTCTCCATTTTCAGCCCTCAGAAGGGCGTACCGATAATGATGGTCCCTTTTCCTAGGGGCACACCAATATGACATCGAGTACAAAGGAACTAAACAGCATGGAAATGCTGATGGATTGTCACGCCTACCGTTGCCGACGGTGGAAGAAGAAGACCTTGCGGTGGATCCAATGGAGTTATTCCACTCGACCATAGTCGAATGTCTCCCTGTGACGAATGCAAACATAGAAAAGGAAACACGGAATGACCCGACACTATCACGGGTCTATGATTTAACGGTGAAGGGATGGCCAGCACATGGCGAACCACTGCTGCCAGCATTCTCGCCGAGAAGAGAACAGCTGTCAGTGTGCAGAGGAACCTTGATGTGTGGATCCAGAGTAGTAATTCCACCTAAGTTGACGGATAGAGTACTCAATGAGCTTCATGAGGGTCATCTGGGTGGGGTAAAAATGAAGAACTTAGCCAGAGCGTTTGTGTGGTGGCCGGGAATCGATAGAGAAATCGAAGAGATGACCAAGAGCTGTGCAGGATGCCAGAAGGTCCAAAACGCCCCACCACAAGCTCCTCTGCATCCATGGGAGTGGCCCTCATCTCCATGGCAACGGGTGCACGTTGATTTTGCTGGTCCCTTCATGGACTCGATGTTTTAATTGCGGTGGATGCACATTCAAAGTGGCCAGAGGTAATAAAAATGTCCTCAACCACCACGGAAAAAACTATCACAGTTTTGCGAACCATATTCGCCAGGAATGGGCTGCCGGAACAGATTTGCTCTGACAATGGACCACAGTTTGTGTCTGAAGAGTTCCGGAGGTTCTTAAAGAACAATGGCGTTAAGCATTACACATCTGCCCCATATCATCCAGCCACTAATGGATTGGCCGAGAGGTTTGTCCAAACATTCCAGAAGGCTATCAAGGCAATGTGTAATGAAGATATACCCCTACAACACAAGTTGGACAACTTCTTGTTTGCCTACCGGAATGCGACACATGCGGTTACCAACCAAACTCCAGCCATGATGTTCTTCAATCGAAGACTACGATGCCGCTTGGATTTGGTTAAGCCAAACGTCCGAAGAGATGTGGAGAACAGGCAGTTTCAGAATATGAATGAAAGGCCGACCAGGAGTTTTAAGATAGGTCAACCAGTTTTGGCCCGGGACTACCGCACTGAGAAATGGCAGCCAGGAACGATTTGTACACGACAAGGACCTCTCATGTATACCGTGGACGTTGGGGAGAGCATTGTAAGATGCCATGCTGACCAGATTCTAGAGTCACTGGAAAACGTCAACTCCACACCACGATCTGATACACCTGGTAATGAAATTGACGTTCCAATTGCAGCTACTGCAGAACCGGTAATATTGGAAGCAGATGAACCAAACAAAGACATTGATCCCGACGCAACATTGCCAGAAGAACCTGATACCCCAAAGAGGCGTTATCCAGACAGAATCAGGAATCCTCCTCAAAGACTGAACTTATAATTGCTTAAACTTAACCAATGTATCTAGTAACAGTAATTGTGATTGTAATTCGTTATCATTTAGTTGTTAAATGAATGTTATGTACTGTTTATCTAAAAGGGGAGGAATTGTTGTGTATGTACCTTTAAGAGAATAACTGGTCTCAGACTGCAGTACCAGCAGTGACCACCCCTGTATAAAAGGTGCTAGAGAGCCTCTGTTGTTTAGTTTCACTACTGACTTCCACCAGTAAAGATTTGTTTGTTTTCACTCCTGCTGGTCCGTGTCTCAATCATTCATGGACTTAACAACCCCCATGCATGCAGACAATCTAGTCTAATTGATTAAGTGTATCTCTAAATAAATCCCATTACATAGTTCTATCAACTCCAGTATATCTATACCCCCATCAAAACCACTTTTTACTTTCCTTAAACCGAATACAATCTCATGGCTCAGAAATGGAGTAATTTTCTTAATTTCTAGCACAAAGTTAGAGCAGTATTCCTCAGCATTCCTGGAGTTCCCAATAGGATATAGCATCCGAGCCTTACTGAAAAGCTGCCCTCTTGCGGCATATTTTATGAAATGCTGAAGTAGATATGGATCTCACTCAGAACACAAACATCAGGCTGTGATAAATGGGCACTTGTTTTACTACAGTATTGTGACAGATGTTCCATCTCTTGCTCATGGACTTAGTGCAGTTAAAAACCCTGGGCTTGATGAGGATAGCCAATTCCGTGCTGGTCTCCACACTTCAAGATAAAGACAAGGAGTTACCAGACTACCATCCGTCTGTAGTAATATTCCAAGAGTTTTTCATGTTTAAATTAGCCTTCCATGCTTATCCCAAGAATTGTTGCAGCTAAACCTCAACATTCTGATCAAGCTTGAAAGTTTGCATATAATACCAGTAACAAAACCTCACACTGTTTCTCCTACATTTGGAGCTCTCTCTTGTGCAAGGCAGGAATTCTCTCCCTTGTATACAAAGTTAAGCATCATTGGCTAAGCCAAGTCTTTTTGATGGACACTTAAAATGGATTGGGCTCCTTGAATATGTAAATTGGAGGCCGAACGCCTGTTAACAGACCCCTTTGAGAACTTTGAGTGGGGCAGGCATCAGACTTTCTCTGCTCAGGTTTCTGCAGCGTCCCTTGTGACCGCCAACCAAAGCATTGATTGCTCCCTGACTGCACAGGTGTTGCGATCGCTCCCACTGTAGCCCACTCCAACCCCTCTCCCGTGACTTAGGTGAGGGCCGCAGCTCACCCAATTATTCAGACAAAGCCCAAGGACCAATTTCTGTTGCTCCTCATGCCTTTTGCTTCCTTCACAGCACCATGCCTGGGCCAAAAGGCGGGCACAGACTAATTATTTCCCATTTGAGTTTTCGCAGTGCCTCCAGGGGTTCTCTCTGGTTGGACTTCACCAATAATATAACTGCTACCCATCTGGTTTTGGATTGTACAGTCCAATTTTTAAGCAGGCTTGCCAGAAAGTTTTGACATGAACGTGACACCAAAGATCTAGGTTTTTTAAAATCACTCTACATTCTTTCCCCACTTCTTTCTTTACCTGCACTTAGAACATTTATTGCTGAAGGTATTACATTTTTTGATAAATTTTCATTGACAAGTAAGGTAAATCTCACAATTCAAGCCATGATTCTACCAAAGTGTCGGGTCTGCAATCTCAGAGCAGACCCAACACCATGATCCGACTTTGTCCAGTTTCAGAAAATCTCTTTGCATTTAAGTCTCTGATTTTTTTTTTGGAGAGTATTTCCAGATTTATCTCCTATTATTCCACACAACCTGTCTGACAGGAACTGCCCTTCCAAAATCAACAACAAGTGAGCTTTTCAAAATCAGTAAATGAGCATTTGTGCCAATTTTTCTGACCAATTAGGAACAGATTAGCCTGATATCATAATGGTAAACAGTTACATTTTACGTTACTTTTTAAAATTTATACTCCCAGTACATAAAGAAAGGTAAAATTGAGACTGAACAACATTTACGAAATTTGTTTTATCTTTTAACAGAAGTGCACAGGGCACATCGTGACACTTAAGCATTTAAAAAAACACCACTTCTGTTTTGTTACACTCTAAGGCCGCGATGTTACGAGCGCTCAGAGGGCAGGTTTGTAGGCAGGTCATAGTTCCCCAACCCCGCACAGCCTGCTTCTACCTCCTTCCCAAGATCCACAAACAGGACTGCCATGGTAGACCCATCGTTTCAGCCTGTTCTTGCCCCACGGAACTTATCTCTTCCTATCTCGACTCTATCTTTTCTCCCCTTGTCCAGTCTCTTCCCACCTACATCCGTGACTCTTCGGACGCCCTCCGCCACTTTAACAGTTTCCTGGCCCCAACCGCCTCCTTTTCACCATGGACGTACGATCCCTCTACACCTCCATCCCCCACCCGGATGGCCTGAGGGCGCTCCGCTTCTTCCTTGAACAGAGGCCCGACCAGTCCCCATCCACCACTGCCCTCCTCCGCCTGGCTGAACTTGTTCTCACATTGAACAACTTCTCCTTTAACTCCACTCATTTCCTCCAAATCAAAGGTGTTGATATGGGTACCCGCATGGGTCCTAGCTATGCCTGCCTTTTCGTGGGATATGTGGAACACTCTTTGTTCCAGTCTTACTCAGGTCCCCTCCCTCACCTTTTTTTCCGATACATTGATGACTGTATCGGTGCCGTTTCCTGCTCTCGCCCTGAACTAGACAATTTCATTCACTTTGCCTCCAATTTCCACCCTTCCCTCACCTTCACATGGTCCATCTCTGACTCTTCCATTCCCTTCCTCGACTTCTCCGTCTCCAACTCTGGGGATAGGTTATTGACCAACATTCACCACAAGCCCACTGACTCCCACAGCTACCTGGACTACACTTCCTCCCACCCCGCCTCCTGTAAGGACTCTGTTCCATTCTCCCAGTTTCTCCGTCTCCGCCGCATCTGCTCTGATGATGCCACCTTCCACACCGGTGCTTCCGACATGTCTTCCTTTTTCCTCAACCGAGGATTCCCCTCTACCATGGTTGACACGGCCCTCGACCGTGTCCGTTCTATCTCCTGCACTTCTGCCCTCAGCCCTGCCTCTCCCTCCCGGAAACACGATAGGGTTCCCCTTGTCCTCACCTTTCACCCCACCAGCCTCCACATTCAACGGATCATCCTCCGCCATTTCCACTACCTCCAAAGTGATCCCACCACCAAACGCATCTTCCCCTCCCCTCCCCTTTCAGCATTCCGTAGGGACTGCTCCCTCTGAGACACCCTAGTCCACTCCTCTATCAACCCCAGCACCCCTTCCCCTTCGTCTGGCACCTTCCCGTGCAAGCGCAGGAGATGTAACACCTGCCCCTATACCTCCCCCCTTCCCACTGTCCAGGGCCCCAAACACCCCTTCCAGGTGAAACAGCGATTTACTTGTACTACTTGCAATCTAGTATACTGTATTCGCTGCTCACGATGCGGTCTCCTCTACATTGGGGAGACCAAACACAGATTGGGTGACCGCTTTGCGGAACACCTCCGTTCAGTCCGTAAGGGTGATCCCGAGCTCTCGGTCGCCTGTCATTTTAATTCACCGTTCCATTCCCACTCGGACCTCACTGTCCTCGGCCTCTTGCATTGTTCCATGGAAGCTCAACGTAAACTCGAGGAACAGCACCTCATCTTCCGATTAGGCACTTTACAGCCTTCCGGACTCAATACCGAGTTCAACAATTTCAGATCATAACCTCGGCCCCTATTACATTTTTACTTATATTTTTTATCCACCCCTTTGTTTTGGTTGTTCCCTCCCCCCCCCCCCTTTTCCTTTTTTTTCTCTCTCCCACATGGCAGCTGTCTTTCATTCTGCCAGAACATTTCACACCTAATCTGAGCCGTCTTTTGTCTCCACTAGTCCTATCACCATCTCGTCTCGTTTTGAATACCTCTTAATGTCTCTTCACTTCTTTTGTTCACTCGCAGCCCTACCTTTCAATCTATTTCATTTCCTTTTCAGTTTTGAAAAAGGGTTAGACCCGAAACGTCGACTCTAATTTCTCTCCACGGATGTTGCCTGGCCCGCTGAGTTTTTCCAGCATTTTCTGTCGTTATTTCGGATTTCCAGCATCTGCAGTATTTTGCTATCGTCATAGGCAGGTCAGCTGTTTAATTCGAAATGATTGACGACGGGTTATCAACCCGCCGCAATCCCGCCTTCGTGTGAGTTTCCAAAGCAATCTCAGAACAGACCTGACACCAAGCGGCGGGTGAGGGATTCAAGACACTTAACTCCTTGTTCAGTGCTTGTTAATTGCTATTTGGACAGCCTTTTCTTATTTTACTGCATTTTAACAGGTTTCACGACGTTCAGAGAGCATGTCAGGTATATATGTCGGGAGTAGCAGCGAGCTGCATAGTTCACAGCTGCAACTACAATATAAAAGCTGAACTCTCACATCTGTTCACTTTGAAATGTCACAGGTTTCTGATTTCAGGATTTGGAAGACACATTTGATCTGTCTGGAGGCTGTAAGTGTGTGGTGTTAACTCTATATGCATTGTCACCTCCTTGGAGCAAGCTCGCTTCCCCATTGACAGATCGCTTCTGCCATCTCAACTTCAGCTGCCATCTATTCCAGCAACATCGGTACCCTTGAAAAAATCTCACCTTGGTTCTCTGAATCCCTCCATGATCAGCCCCAATACCAACATAACCAGGCATACCAACATCACCAACAACAACACCAACCATCTGCGTAATCACCTGATGCTGCACAGGACACAGGGTATCAGCACTCGACAACATTGCTGCCTGAGATGCCAGGGATGGCCTCACCATGGCCAGGTTTACTTAAGCTCTGCACGCTGGCTGCCACATGATGCGCCAGGTTAGCAGCACTCCACACCAACACCATAAAGCATCCCTACAATGCCCAAGCCATTCCTTTCACACTTATCACCATTGCGGGGGGTATTGTTATGTCTCACCATTTACTGCAACTCACTAAGCTACTTCCAAAGGTGCATATAAATCTGTCCAAGAATGCAAAGTATTGAAAATCAAGATTTCAATGTTTGACAACACATTAACAGAAAACACACCCAAGTGCCTACCCTTGTGTGTTGTTAGTTAGTATGATTGCACCAGGATGAGTGTGAGGGGTGGCTAGTGAGATGGGGATGTGATAATGTAGATAGAGAGAGATGGGTGGAGGTGCAAGGTAAGTTTGTGTGAGTAAGGATGTGCAGGAGTAGGGTGGGGAAGGCAGAGTGATGGGGATGTGATGAGTGGCACAGCAGGATGAGATTAAGTGTGGCTTTGCAGTAACGTGTTATGATCTACTGAGATCATTGAATGGTTTGCGCCACTGCAGCCTGGTCCTCCTGACGACATCCCTGCTTTTTCCCTCCTGTGCAATGTGCAACCTGGGGAGGTCTCTTCTGCCCATGGGAAGGGAAGAGAACCTCCATGCATTCTGTGACTCCCTTCATAAGCAGGGAGGTTCTCTTCCCTTCCCATGGGCATATGAAGGGAGTCATGCATGAGCCTGGGTGCACCTTTGTTCAGTGCTGTCCAGTGTTTGCAGCACCTCAATGCTGCAGAACACTGACAGCACAGCTGTCAAAATCAATGTGGCCGTGGCCCCTTTAAGGTAACCGGCTGATGATGCGTCATCAAATGACGTCATCAGAGCCGCTTCCTATTAATTGGCCAGGAACCCCGCAGGGTGGGCTTAACAAGGCCAATCTACGGAAAATCATTTTCAGAGAGCGGCTGTAGACGGGATGGGGACCGGAACCCGCCAACCAGCTCTCCCGCCGCCATCCCACCTCCATAGGGAAAATCCTGCCCCAAGTCTGCAAAACTGCAGATGAGATTTTTTTCCAACTCACGGGGCTGGGGGTGGAGGTGGAGTGTGGGGGGGGGAGGGAAATGGTGGTGAGTTTTTAAAGGATAAAAGAAAACTGTAATAGATGCAACTTTAAAATTGTTGAGTTGTGCATTTACCAGCAACGTAGATGGTGCCATTAGCTAAGGTACACAGCATCCACAATGTACAAGCAATGTCGTTTAGAGGCGGTCAGCTATTAGCTATCAGTAGGATTAGATGTCCCACTGTGGTTTAACATTTTCCTATGTAAATGTCACATATTGTAAAATAGCACAGAAAGACTGGAATCAGACATGTTTATGTTAATGATGGATTTCGTAGTCATTAGTGTCTGAATGAAAATAGCACAGGAACAATTTGAAAATTAAGTGAAAACAGTTTAAGCTTGTCTAAAAAGTCCTCAGTTCTTAATTGCTAACCCCTTCTCTAAAATGTTTCTTTTGCACAGTTTTTTATAGCAAGCTGCATGCATGTTGTTTCTTATTCAGTGCATACAAATAGCCTCTTCCAAGGCAAGCAAAGATGTAAATCTAAGCTTTTAGGACTCATGCACATATGGTGTATCAGTAAATCATAGAGCTATTTCTTCAAACAACTGAGTTTAATTAGTGCATTTGTTGACCCAAGAGGCGTGCATGGTAATGCAAATCTGTATGCAAAGGTAGCTTGCTACTACTGGTATATTGACTTACAAACTCCACATTCTAGAGACTATGCAACTTGAAATGCTATAGTGTAGGAGTTCTCAACTCCTAACGAAAGTACTGAGATTGAAACTAGCAGTTAACCAAACATGGTTTAATGCACTGGTAAAAGTTACAAACAAAAACGCAGGAGAAACTCTAAACAGGTCTGTACAATACTTGGTTCCACGAGGACTGAAAGGACACGCCTCTCCCCTCTGACATCATTGTAAAGTCTGAGTTGTTTAGTTAATTAATACACAGACTACCAGAGTAACTTAAAACAGGACTTTACTATTCGAAGGTCAGGGCGAATCTGCCAAATAAATCCTGACACAGCACTTATATACCGGTGTGGTCACCGTCGGTATTACAGTATACAGAAGCCAACAAAGTAGTGCCACACCTAAAATAGTTCTCTTAAAGGTGAACGGTTACATACAATGGT
Organism: Somniosus microcephalus; assembly: GCF_052327205.1. NCBI lineage: Eukaryota > Metazoa > Chordata > Chondrichthyes > Squaliformes > Somniosidae > Somniosus > Somniosus microcephalus. Next base: position 210,121,574 of record NC_140990.1, on the reverse strand, counting down.
TTTCTTAAAGGTTGACGGATACATACACTACAATCCTCCCTTTTTAGCTTACAACATACTTAGTCCCCCATTAAACATAACATATATTCAACTTCATGTAAAACAATTCACAGGTATAATCTCTGCGGGAAACAGTTTACAGATTCAGTCTCTGCAGGAACAGTTCACAGATTCAGTCTCTGGTCTTGACTCGGTCCGAACAACATCTCTGTGGTGTAGCCGGTTCACATTGCTAGCGTGACTCATCCAATCGTCTTTCCCTTGACTTAACAGCTTGAACTTCCGTCCTGCTGAACCAGCAGTGCTGACTTTTACAAACAGCTGGACTGCCTTGGTCATTTTTCCTACTTGCCAACTGATTTGGCTCCCTTCGTAGGGCCCACGTACATGATCTGGTAGAAGTGATAATGATTTAGATGGTTATCACCTTCTGCTTCGTCTTTTTCTTTTCTGCTTCTTGGAGACTCTCGGGGCTCCCTTATCAGCTGCCAGCTGTAGCGCCACCATCTCCCTATGTTCCTTAGACTTTAAGTGCTTCATCCTGATTTCTGCACTTTGGGAGTTTTCATCACAAGTTGGGCAGACCAAGTCCTCGTAATATTCCGTGTCACTCAACAGGTCATGGTAATATTCGGTGTCGTCCTGAACTAGTCTAGTGGGAGGGCCTGCTACTTCTTCCTTACCCAACTGGACGTTAGCCGACTGTTGTTCCCTCCCTAGACATCTTTCCTGAAGAGACTTCTTCATGCGTTCATATTCATCCCGATCTTCCTGGGTTTCCTGCAAATCCTTCACTAATGACCTCATTTGTGATTTCAATACTTCCCCTTCCATCGGGGATTGATTGATCGGGCTATTCAATCCTTCTACTGGAGCAGCTGTTTCAACATTCTGTTGTTCACATAGACGTGATTCAGCGTACTTTTGGCATCCCAGTAAAATCTGTGTTGCAACCTCAGCTATTTCCATAACTTTTGAGAGCTCCGAACTCCTTCCCTTTGAAGATTGAAGCTCGTGTTCAGATTGTTCCCATTGCAGAGTCTTGTCCCTCAGCATATGAAGGAGTTGGCTGACCATTAACTCTTCCACGGGAACACTGTGGATCAGAGTCTTCTCCATTTCATCCACCTTTTCCTCCAATGCTTTCACCTTCTTTTCCTCTTGTACTTTGGCTTTCAGCGCTCGGAGAAGTTGCGCCTTGATGCTCTCTAGTTCATGTTCAGGGGCCATTCTTACAGTCTCTGTGTTTCTTACAGTTTCCTTTTCTTCCACTGAAAGGATTCCCAGTTGAATCTGTTCTTCAAGTTGTTGAACCTCGGTCATTGCCGCCTCATATTTGTCTTGGGTTTCCTTCAATATTTTTATGAGTTCTTGGACATCTTGTCTTTCATGTTCTGCCATGTCTTTCACCTCTAATTTCTCATCTATGGATGGAACTTCTACCGATGAGTCTGTCTTGGCCTTGAGCTCATCAAGAATTTCCTGCAGCCTTTGGACTTCTTGCTCATGTTCAACCTTTAGTTGCTCATATGCTTCTACTGAAACTAGCTTTTCGGAGGTTGCCGAGTTAATCCCCTCCAGGATTGTAGCCTGGGCCTGTTCATACTGTTCCTTCAACTTCTCAAACTCTGCTTGTAAGGAGTCGTAGAGAAGAACGGGAATAAAATCCTGGCTTCCTGAAGATTCCTCTTCATTTGCTCCTTCCTGCAAATATTCTAACTCCTGAACAGCATAAGGGAGACGTGACCGGTAATTGGTCACAATGGCTCTATGGTCGCTCTCTGCTTGAGCTAGCTGCTTCTGTTGTCTTTCCAGATTCTCCCATTCGGTGTCATAGAACTTTTTCATTGTTTTCATCTCTTGTTCGAGACGGTAACTCACTTGTTCTACTTGCTGTCGTAATTTGAAATAAAGTTGAGTCCGAGCTCGGTGTTCGTCAGTCATGGATATGTCCGAAAACTGAACAGACTCAGAATTCTCTGTCAAACTATGTTGTCGTTGTTCGGTGGAGTTCTGTTCTGAAATTTTGTTCTTCTCTGGAGCATAAGCCTTTATGCATGCCTTCGTTCTTCCAACCTTAGTCGGCAAGTCCATTTTAGCCTTGTCTTTCATATTTGGGTTGGTCTTATCGTCATCCGTTTCAGAATCTGAGCTGATTGTCTGCACCGAGTCCTCACTCGTTATGGCTTTTAGATAGTGCCATTCCATGTCTATTTTCTTGATCCACTCCCGTCCCAGAAGTGGTGGTCCTCCCTCAGGTAGTACGTATAAGTTCATTCTTGGGTGTTCTTTACCCCCATCTCTCACCTTGACTCTTATCTTCCCCATGGGGTATACTTTATGCCCCGTGTATGTCTGCAATATGAACTTGGTATCTCTTAAGGGTATATGTGAGAATAGCCGGTGGTAATCCCTTCGATTTATGACTGATAGAGCTGATCCAGTGTCCAACTCCATTTTCACTTGGACTCCAGCTATTTTTAGCATGACCCAGATAGTTTGTAGGTCAGCTTCCTTACTCACATTGTGAATTCTCAGACTGCCCAGCTCCTGGCCATTTGGGTCTAAGTCCGAATTCTGTTCGTCTGAACTCTTCTCAGCCACCTTGTGTACCTTGTTGTACTTTTCCTGTGATGGCTTCCTTTGGTTGTTGGTCTTCTTCCCTGACCGGGATACCTTAGCTATGTGACCCAGTTTGCCACATTTCCTACATTCCTGGTTCTTGAACCAGCATTGGTTCTGGTTGTGTGTTGTCTTCCCACAACGATAGCATTTTGTTATACTCGAGGTAATTTGATCCACACTGAGTGCCGCTGCCTTTAGCTGCATTTCCGCAGTTCCCTTCGCTGCGGCTTCGTGCGATGCTGCAATAAGGACAGCCCTGTCAAGTGTAAGGTCGTTCTCTTCGAGTAGTCGCTTTTGCGTTCCTTCCTTCGACAGCCCGCACACGAACTTGTCTCGCAATGCCTGTGTCAGATTCCCTCCAAACTGGCAGTGTTTCGCTAGTCTACGCAGTTCGACCAAGTATTCTGCGTTGCTTTCGTCTTTCCTTTGTGTTCTCGCATAGAATTTGAATCGTTCCGCCAACATCAACGGTGTGGGGTTCAAGTGATCCTTCAGAACAGTCACAATATCATCGAAAGTCTGATCCGCCGGTTTAGCTGGTGCTAGTAGATGCTTCAAGAGCCCGTATGTCTTCGTGCCCATCGAGTTTAGCAAGGTTATAGCTTTGTCATCTTCTTCTATTTTATTGGCCTCACAATAGATCTCAATGCGTTCCACATACGTGGCCCAGTCTTCTACCTCGGAATTAAAATCATCGATGTTACCACGCTTAGGCATCTTCCTCTCTTCCTGATAACACCGCGAATTATTTCTTTAAATTTTCTTTTATTTTTTTTTTCCAAGATGGCGGTTCCCGCGAAAATGGCGGTTTCCCGCGCTTATCTTCTCTCCCCGCCCACTTCAATGGCGGCTTCCCGCTTCTGTCTTCTTCCCCGCCTAATGGCGGCTTCCCGCGTTTCTTCCCTAGCGGGAGGGGTACACTTTCCCCGCGGGCGACGGCCGCTGGCTTTCAGGTTCACAGCCTGCGCGTCGGCTTCAGGGCTTTCCCTTTTCTCGGCAGGGCAACCGGCGCTGGGTACACCCCGTTGACGGCGAACAGTTTCAGCTGCTGGGCTGGCTCTCGCTCGGTTCCCCTTGCTCGGGCTCTGTCTCTCTCCCGCTCGCTCGGCTCTACCGGCGCTGGGTACACCCCGTTGACGGAGAACAGTTTCAGCCGCTGGACTGGCTCTCGCTCAGTTCCCTCTTGGTCGGCTCTGCCTCTCCCGCTCACTCGGCTCCCAATCGCGCCTCCCAGCTCTCTCGCAGTCCAGTGCTTCCCTCCCCGGCTGCGGCTGAGTTTATCTCTTCCCGCGCCTACGCTCCCGGTCGCAGCGCTTCGTGGCTTCGGTCGCTGCCCGGCCTTTTTTGCCGGTCGTGGTCTAGCTGTCTCACGACGCCGTTGCGTCCCCCAGCCTGTCTGTACCGCGGCTTCCTTGCTCCACGCTGCCCCAGTCTCAGCGCCTCTGGACCCGACTTCTGTCCGGCTCCTTTCCCCCTCGACCGTGGTCGAGTGCACCGCCCTTATCCTCCGGTTATTCTTTTTACTTTCCCTTACAGTCACCGTGGCCGCCTTGCTTCTCATGCTGATCGGCTCACTCCTCACCGTGGCAGAAGGGACAGTCAGTGCCTGTTGCTGATGGAAGTCTTTGTCTCTAACTTCTTCTTCCTTTTTAGTTCTGCAGCCTCGAGTTTTCTCCCAGCAGAATGACGAGGGCGGTTGCCTCTTCTCGACGCTCGTTAACTGCTTCGGAAGTATTGTTGCCGCAGGGTACGATCGGACTCGCCGCCACTGTAAAGTCTGTGAGTTGTTTAGTTAATTAATACACAGACTACCAGAGTAACTTAAAACAGGACTTTACTATTCGAAGGTCAGGGCGAATCTGCCAAATAAATCCTGACACAGCACTTATATACCGGTGTGGTCACCGTCGGTATTACAGTATACAGAAGCCAACAAAGTAATGCCACACCTAAAATAGTTCTCTTAAAGGTGAACGGTTACATACAATGGTTTTCTTAAAGGTAGACGGATACATACACTACAGTCATGACATCATCACGTTTCCCGTCGTTGGGAACGTCATGTGACCTGCGTGATGACGTCATCGCACTGGATCGACATTTTACCGAACCCGCGCTATTTATACAGAGCAAACATTTAAAGGTAACAAACCCCTGTTAAAGGCAATTATATACATTACTGCAAGAGTCTCTTGGTGGCTTTGCCACATAGGCCCCCCCAGAATTGTCTTTAATAAGAAAAGTCAATCGCCGAGGAGGTCGGACGAGCCTGTTGGAATGACTCCTAAATTCCCGGAGAGGAAAACGCTGAGCAAGCGGTGAGCTGGCGGGTGTAGCGGCTCGGTCAGGGGCAGCAACAGCCGGTGGTCGGCCCTGGTGCGGCGGTTGAGCAGGCACGACTGGCTGTTCTCGGTCCAGGTGCGCGGGCTTGAGGCGATCGACGGAGATGTGGTCCGGCCGGCCCCTGAGGTTGACCAAAAATCTCTTAGCCCCCATCTGTAAAACCCAGAAGGGACTCGTATACGGAGGCCTGAGCGGGCTGCGGTGGGCGTCGTGACGAACAAACACGAATTTGGCCTTCATCAACTCCACTGGAATGTGGGAGGCAGGAAAACCGTGCTGCGATGTCGGAACCGGCCTGAAGCACTGGGCTGCTTCCCGGTGGGCTTCCCGCCGACTGGCCGCAGACCACGGCTGTGTAGGGGATGGCAGGAATTCGCCTGGAACCCGGAGTGGTTGGCCGAAAACCATCTCCGCGGCAGAAGACTGCAGGTCCTCCTTCGGCGCCGTGCACAACCAGCATAACCCAAGGTAGTTTATCGACCCATGCTGCGTCCAGGAGGCTAGCTCTGAGCGACACCTTCAACGAACGGTGAAAATGCTCACACAACCCATTCGCCTGCGGGTGGTAGGCCGTGGTGCGATGGAGTGTGGTGCCTAAGGCCGAGGCCACCGCGTTCCAAAGCTCAGATGAGAATTACGGACCGCGGTTGGACGAAATATCCGTCAGAACTCCAAAGCGTGCTACCCATAACGAGATAAAGGCTCGAGCGACATCCGCAGAGGTGGTAGACGTCAGGGGAACCGCCTCGGGCCATCTCGTGGTGCGATCGACCATTGTCAGAAGGTGCATGAAACCCTGCGATGGTGGGAGTGGCCCCACAAGGTCGACGTGGACGTGGTAGATCTGGCGTTCCAGCCCCTCGAAGGTGGCCAAGGCGGCCCTGACGTGTCGTTGGACTTTGGCTCGTTGACAAACCACACAAGTGTTCGCCCAGTCGCGGACGTCCTTGCGCATCCCTCTCCATACGAATTTAGATGCCATCAACTTCTGCGACGTCCTCACACCAGGATGCGAAAGCCCGTGTATGACGTTGAAAACCGTCCGGCGCCAGGCAGACGGAACAATCGGGCGGGGTTCCCCCAAGGAGATGTCGCAGAGTAAAGCGGTGCCAGCCGAATGGAATGGCACATCCCTCGGCTGAAGGCTGTTGGAGTTGGAACGAAAGGCTTGAGTCTTCGGGTCGGCAGCTTGGTCGGCCGCCATGCGCGCATAATCAATTCCCAATTGAACGGCCTGGACGGTGGTGCGGGACAGGCAATCCGCTACCACGTTGTCCTTCCCGGCCACGTGCTGGATGTCGGTGGTAAATTTTGAAATATATGTAAGCTGTCGTTGCTGACGAGCCGACCACGGTTCGGCAGTCTTGGCCATCGCGAACATGAGTGGTTTGTGGTCGACAAACGCAGTAAAGTGGCGACCCTCGAGCAGAGAACGAAAATAGCGAATGGCCAAAAACAACGCCAACAGCTCCCTGTCAAATGTACTGTACTGGCGTTCATGCCGTTGCAGCTGTCAGCTAAAAAACGCCAGTGGGTGCCACGTGCCGTCGACCCATTGCTCTTGGATGGCTCCAATGGCGTAGTCCGACGCGTCAGTTGTGAGGGCGATGGTGGCTCCTGGCAGGGGGTGTGCCAACATCGTCGTGTTCACAAGGGCGGTCCATCTCCGGCGTCCAAACCACGGGCTCCTTACCCGACTTCCCTCTGAGTGCCTCGTAGAGCGGCTGCATTAGTTGCGCGGCCCTGGGAACAAAACGATGGTAAAAATTTACCATACCCAGGAACTCCTGGAGCGCCTTCACGGACTGCGGCTGCGGGAAAGCCGCGATCACCTCCACCTTGGCCCGAAGTGGCATGGCCCCCTCTGAAGTGATGCGGTGGCCTAGGAAGTCGAGCTGCTGCAGGCCGAACTGGCATTTGGCCGGGTTGACAATGAGGCCGTGCTGTTGAAGGCGACGAAAGAGGATGCACAGGTGCTGGAGATATTCCTCCTTTGTGGCGCTGGCGATCAGTATGTCATCAAGATAGATGAACAAAAATTTGAGATCCCGCAGCACTGAATCCATCAGGCGCTAAAACGCCTGCGCCACGTTTTTAAGTCCAAACAGCATGCGGAGGAACTCAAACAGGCCAAAAGGAGTGATGAACGCTGTCTTTTGGATGTCCTGGGGATGCACCAGTACCTGATGGTACCCACGGACGAGGTCGACCTTGGAGAAAACCGAAGTCCCCGCCAGATGTGCGGAGAAATCTTGTATGTGTGGTATGGGATACCGGTCGGGAGTCGTGACATCGTTGAGGCGACGGTAGTCACCGCAGGGCCGCCATCCACCCCCGGGCTTGAGGACGATGTGGAGAGGTGAAGACCAGGGACTATTCAACCGGTGAATAATCCCCAACCTCTCCATCGCGGCGAACTCTGCCTTAGCAGCCGCGAGCTTACCGGGCTCGAGCCGCCGTGCCCTGGCGTAGACGGGAGAGCCGGTCATCGTTATATGGTGCTCCACCCCATGTTTGGCGGTCGAAGCCGAAAAGGTGGGCTTGGTCAGCTCGGGAAAATCCCCGAGGAGGCGGGAGAAGTCGTCGGGAGGTGGCCGAGCGCAGGAGACCGAGTACGGCGCGACCGTGCCGCGTACACATGGAATACAGTCGAACGTGGTGGCGTGAACGAGCCGACGATTTTTTTAATCAACCAGCAGGCCGTTGGCGCATAAAAAGTCGGCACCTAGGAGTGCCTGTGAGATGCTGGCGGTAACGAAATCCCATATAAAACGTTGGCCACCGAAGCAGACCTGGACCCGGCGGGTCCCAAAAGTACGAATCGCGCCCCCGTTGGCAGCTTGGAGGGGAGAACCCCGCCTGCCGGACCGAAGGTCGAGGACCGACGCGGGAAGGATGCTGCATTGCGCCCCTGTGTCACACAAAAAACGACGGCCCGAGATGGAGTCAGTTAAATAAAGTAATTTCCCGGAATCGCCGACCGCCATCGTGGCTGCGGGGCACGCCCCGGATCTGGTGCCCTTGATGCGCAGGGGTCTGTTCGTTGCTTTGGGCGCGAAACCGCAAGGCGGACGGCAGCATCTGGCCTGCACGCCAAACCGAGCGTGGTAATAGCAGAAACCGGTTAGAGGAGGCGTCGAGGCAGGGCCCTTTGGGGCGGGGCGTCCCACGATGGCGCAGTATTGTTGTCGGACCGCGTATATTTTATCCGCCTCTTCGGCGAACGCTATACAATCCCCGGCGTCCGATCTGGCGAGGGCCGCCTGCACCTGTTCGGGCAGTTGAGTGAGGAACAGTTTGCGGAACAGGAAACATTGCGGCTCCGACCCCAGGAGAGTGAGCATCTGGCTCATCAACTCCGAAGGTTTGGAGTCACCCAGCCCGGGCAGCGTGAGTAGGCGGCGTGCGCGCTCTGCATTCGTAAGGCTGTATACCTGTATGAGCCGAGCCTTAATGGCGACGCACTTGTCGGTAGCTGGGGGGTTTTCCAGTAGGCTGATGATCCTCGACGCCGTCAAGCTGTCGAGTGTGGAGACCACGTAAAGATAACGGGTCTGATCCTGCACGACGTTGCGGAGCTCGAACTGCGCCTCCGCTTGTACAAACCAGGAGGCCGCCTGTTGTTCCCAAAATTGGGGGAGCTTCAAAGCCACTGCGTTCCGTTTCCGCCACAAAAACGTCCGCAAGGATTCGGGGTCACCAATGTAGCAGTTCTCAACTCCTAACAAAAGTACTGAGATTGAAACTAGCAGTTAACCAAATGTGGTTTAATGCACTGGTAAAAGTTACAAACAAAAACGCAGGAGAAACTCTAAACAGGTCTGTACAATACTTAGTTCCACGAGGACTGAAAGGACACGCCTCTCCCCTCTGACGTTGTGACGTCATCATGTTTTCCGCCGTTGGGAACGTCACGTGACCTGCGTGATGACGTCATCGTGCTGGATCGACATTTTACCGAACCCGCGCTATTTATACAGAGCAAATATTTAAAGGTAACAAACCCCTGTTAAAGGCAATTACATACATTACTGCAAGAGTCTCTTGGTGGCTTTGCCACAATAGTATTTATTCTGAAGCCACCTCTCAGATGAGACGTTAAATAGAGACACTGTCTGCCTCCTTAGAGGGAGATAAAAGATGTAGAGGCTATTAGATCCGTGATTCTGAGAGTATGATGTTTTTCAATAACCACATGGATGCTGTAACTTAACAATCAACAGGTATTTACTGGAGTAGGGTAGTCTCAAGACTGGGGGTACAGAGGCATGCTCAAGGCTTATATACAGGTGTGGTCACTGCCGGTACTACAGTATACAGGAGCTGTAAAAGTAGTTCTCTCTTAAAGGTACATACACTACAATTCCTCCCCTTTTAGATTAGCAGTACCCATAATATTCAAATAACAATTAACACTTTAACATGTACATTAAACAACAATAGTCCATTTATAGATTCAGTCTTTGGGGCGGCTTCCTGATCCTTTCGGGATAGCGCCTTTCCTGAGGTTCTTGTTCTTGGTGCGGAGGCGATTCTGGCCCCTTTTCGTCGGTTAGTTCATCGGTTTCCACTGCTACTGGTTCTGAGGTAGATGCTACCGGTATGTCAGGTTCATCCCCAGGTACTCGAGACATGGGGTGACGCGTTCCTGTGACGCTAAGATCTGATCGACGTGGCGTTCTCACAATGTTCTCCCCGACATCCACTGTGTACATTAATGGCCCCTGCCTTGTACATATCGTTCCGGGTTGCCGTTTCTCTGTTCGATAGTCACGGGCCAAGACTGGTTGCCCTACATTGAAGCTCCTTGTCGGCTTCTCATTGATGTGCTGGAATTGTTTATCCTCAACATTTCTTCGCACATTTGGTCTGAGCAAATCCAAACGAGATCTCAACCTTCGGTTAAAGAACATCATGGCCGGGGTCTGGTTGGTGACTGCATGTGTCGCATTTCTGTAGGCTAATAGTAAATTGTCCACCTTATGCTGTAGTGGAATTTCATCGTTGCACATGGCCTGTATCGCCTTTTTAAAGGTTTGTACGAATCTCTCAGTCAATCCATTTGTGGCTGGATGATACGGGGCGGATGTGTAATGCCTGACCCCATTCCTTCTCATAAATTTCCAAAACTCTTCGGACACAAACTGTGGTCCATTATCAGAGCAAATCTGCTCTGGCAAGCCGTTCCTGGCAAATATGGTCCGTAGGACTGCAATCGTTTTCTCTGTAGTGGTTGAGGACATTTTTATCACCTCAGGCCATTTCGAGTGAGCATCCACTGCTATTAAGAACATTGAGTCCATGAATGGACCAGCAAAATCAAAGTGCACCCGTTGCCATGGAGATGAGGGCCACTCCCATGGGTGTAGAGGGGCATGTGGTGGTGCATTTTGGACCTTCTGGCATCCTGAGCAGCTCTTGGTTAGGTCCTCGATTTGTTGATCGATCCCCGGCCACCACACATAAGCCCTAGCAAGGCTTTTCATTTTCACTCCTCCCAGATGACCTTCATGAAGCTCATTTAGCACTCTCTCCCTTAACTTGGGTGGAATCACCACTCGGGATCCACACATCACTATCCCCTGGCATACTGACGGCTGTTCTCTTCTGGATGAGAATGCTGGCAACAGTGAGTCGCCATGTGTTGGCCATCCCCTCACCGTCAAATCATATACCCGAGACAGTGTCGGATCATTGCGGGTCTCCTTCTCTATATCCACGTTCGTTACTGGCAATCGTTCAATTATTGACGAATAAAATATCTCGATAGGGTCCACTGCTGGAGCTTCCTCCACGGTAGGCAGTGGCAGGCGTGATAGCCCATCAGCGTTTCCATGCTGTTTCATGCCTTTATATTCTATTTCATATTGATTCGCCCCTAGAAACAGGGACCATCTTTGTAGCCGTTGTGCAGTCATCACTGGAACGCCCTTAGGATTAAAGATGGAGACAAGTGGTTGGTGGTCAGTCAGCAAGGTGAACTTCTGCCCATGCAGATAGTGGTTGAATTTTTTTACTCCCCATACTAGGCTGAGGGCCTCCATGTCAATCTGGGCTTAGTTGCGCTCGGCTGAGGTTAGTGACCGAGACACAAAGGCTACTGGCCTCTCCAACCCGTCTGGGAATTTGTACGACAGCACCGCTCCAATACCATAGGGTGATGCATCACATGCCAAACGAATTGGTAGTGCTGGGTTGAAATGGGCCAATACCTCTTTTGATGTGATCAATTCTTTACACTTCTGGAAAGCTCGTCTACGTTTGTCATTCCACTTCCATGGTACCCCTGTTTGCAGTAGGGTGTTCAGTGGGTGTAATATCGTGGACAAATTTTGGTAAGAACTTATGGTAGTAGTTTACCAGCCCGAGGAACGACCTCAGTTGTGACACATTTTCCGGTGCTGGAGCCTTGACTACTGCCTCAATCTTTTCAGGGGACTTATGTAACCCCTCTTCATCGATGACGTGGCCACAATACGAGATCTGCTTCTGGAAAAACTTGCACTTGTGGCGATTAGCTGGTAGCCCATATTCCTTTAATCTGGTGAGCACCTTCTCCAAGTTGGCGAGGTGATCACTGTCATTTTTGCCCGTGACCAGGATGTCGTCCAAATAACACTGGGTCCCTGGAATCCCTTGCAGGACTTGATCCATCACACTTTGCCAAATAGCCGGAGCCGATGCTACCCCGAACACCAGCCGGTTGTATTGATAGAGACCTTTATGAGTGTTAATCGTAAGGTATTGTTTTGAGGCTTCTTCTACCTCCATTTGCAAGTACGCCTGGGCTAGATCAATTTTGGTGAAGCGTTTACCTCCAGATAGCGAGGCGAAAATATCCTCAATTCGTGGAAGCGGATATTGTACCGTGTGAAGGATTGGGTTCACTGTCACCTTAAAATCCCCACAGATGCAGACCTTCTTTGGTTCCCCAGGCGTATTACTCAACGACTTCTTCATTACAGGAACGATGGGTGTAGCCCACTCGCTCCAGTCTACTTTGGACAGTACTCCTGAACGTTCCAACCCTTCCAGCTCTGCTTCGACAGCTGGTCTGATCGCATAAGGCACTGGTCTGGCCTTAAGAAACTTTGGGCTTGCATTTTCCTCTATTTTAATTGTTGCTGTTGTGGTGTATGTAACCTGTTCCACCTTAAGAGAACTACTTTAAGAGATGTACTACTTTCTCTTGGCTGCTGTATACTGTAATACCGGTGGTGACCACACCGGTATATAAGTGTTGTGTAAGGATCTGCTGGGCAGTTCAGCCCTGACCTCCGAATAGTAAAGACCTGTTAAAAGTTATTCTTGTTGTCTGTGTCCAGTGATTGATCCTAAACATAACTGGGACACACAGACTCAACAGTGGCGACGAGTCCGATCTTACCCTGCGGCAGTTTTACATCCAAGGCAGCTTCATCCTCAGAACGGGCGTCGAGAAGAGGCATCCGCCCTCATCATCCTGCTGAGCACCATCGCACGGGAGGCATCGAGAACCCGGGTTAAAAAGAAAAAGAATTCTGACCACGAAGCCCTCCATCAGCGACAGGCAGTGATCATCCCTTCTACCACGGTGGTGGGTAAGCCGATCAGCGACACGAACAGAAAGTCGGCCGCATTGGCTGTGGAGTAGGGGAGGGAAAACGGAGGAATAAGGGCGGAGAGCTCGACCACGGCCGGTAGAAAGGGCCGGGCTGCAATCGAGGCCGAGAGGTGCAGCGACTGGGGCAGCTTAAGGCTCGAGAGCCACGGAGAACTCAAACGCAGCCGGTGTACAGGACCGGGCTGCAAGCGGGGCTGCGAGGCAAAGCAGCGTCGGGGAGTTGAGAAGCTTAAGGCACGAGAGCCACGGAGAATTCAAACGCAGCCGGTGTAAAGGACCGGCCTGCAAGCGGGGCTGCGAGGCAAAGCAGCGTCGGGGAGTGAGAACCGCTGGGGAGGCGAGAACGGCAGCAGCAAGGCAATCGCCATTGCAGCCAGCGGGGGAAGAAGGCAAACGCGGGAATCCGCCATTGTAGTCGGCGGGGGAAGAAGACGAGCGCGGGAAAGACCGCCAAGCGTGGGAAGCCGCCATTTTAGTAAGTGGGGGAAGAAGACAAGCGCGGGAAGCCGCCATTTTGAGAAAAAGAAAAATTAAAAAAAAAAAAAATTGCAAGGATGCCTAAACATTGGAGCATTAATACCTTTGATAGCAATATCGAAGATTGGACCACGTATGTAGAACGCATGGAAGTGTATTGTAAAGCAAATAAGGTACCAAATGATGAGAAAGCACTCACCTTATTAAGCTCAATGGGTGCGAAAACATACAGGCTATTGAAGCACCTTCTTTCACCAAATAAACCGGCGGATCAGACTTTCACGAATATTGTTACTGTCCTGAAAGATCATTTAAACCCCACACCGCTGATGATAGCGGAACGATTTAAATTTTACAGAAGAACGCAGCTGAAAGACAAAAGCAACGCTGAATTTTTAATTGAACTGCGTAAGCTAGCAAAGTACTGTCAGTTTGGAACAGGACTAGCAGATGCGCTGAGAGATAAATTTGTGTGTGGATTGTTAAAAGAAGGAACACAAAAGCGACTGCTTGAGGAGAATGAGCTTACGCTTGATAAAGCTGTCACTATTGCAGCATCGCACGAAGCCGCAGCGAGAGGCACTGCGGAAATGCAGCTACGGTCACCGGAACTCAGCACCAATCAAATGGTCTTGAGTACAGTAAAATGTTATCGTTGTGGAAAGACACCGCACGATCAGAACCAGTGCTGGTTCAAAAATCAGGAATGCAGAAAATGTGGCAGGCTTGGTCACATAGCTAAAGTATGCCGGTCAGGAAAGAAGACCAGCAACAAAAAGTCACCGCAGGAAAAGTACAGAAAGGTACACAAGGTGACAGAGAACAGTTCGAACGAACAGAAGTCAGATTCAGATTCCAGCAGTAATGAACTGGGTAGTCTAAGAGTACACAATGTTGGTAAGGAAGCAGACCTCCAAACAATTTGGGTCACACTTCAGATAGCAGGATTCCAAGTGAAGATGGAATTGGACACTGGGTCGGCATTAACGGTCATGAATAAGAAAGATTACAAAAGGTTATTCCCACATATTCCCCTACGGGATACGGAGATTGTATTGAAAACATACACGGGACAAAGAGTATACCCCATCGGGAAGATAGAGGTAAAGGTGGTCCACAAGGGCAAAGAAAGCCGAGGAATGGACTTATATGTGCTACCTGAGGGAGGTCCACCACTACTGGGACGGGAGTGGATTAGGAAAATTAATATGGACTGGCATTCCTTAAAAGCACTAACGGTAGATTCCGGTACAAAAGATGTCAAACCTAAACGATTGTCCAGAATATTGGACGATGCTAAAGAGGTGTTCCAACAGGGACTGGGAACACTGAGAGGAATTACGGCAAACATCAAGGTTGAAGAACATGCAAACCCGAAATTTTTCAAAGCCAGACCGGTACCTTATGCAATACGACCTGCTGTGGAAGCTGAGCTGGAAGGGCTAGAACGTTCAGGAGTACTGTCTAAGGTAGACTGGAGTGAGTGGGCCACGCCCATTGTCCCCGTCATGAAGCGTTCATCGAGCAACAAGCCGGGGGAACCGGGGAAGGTTCGCATCTGTGGAGATTTCAAGATCACTGTTAATCCGGTGCTTCACACGGTGCAGTATCCGCTTCCGCGGATTGAGGATATCTTCGCTTCGTTGTCTGGCGGGAAACACTTCACCAAGATAGACCTGGCGCAGGCGTACTTACAGATGGAAGTTGAGGAAGAGTCACGCCAGTATCTCACGATCAACACGCATAGAGGCTTGTACCGGTATAATAGACTGGATTTTGGAGTGGCATCGGCTCCGGCAATTTGGCAGAGGGCCATGGAGCAGGTATTACAGGGAATTCCAGGTACACAATGTTACCTGGACGATATTCTGATTACAGGAGATGATGACGAGGAACACCTTGCAAACTTGGAACTGGTGCTCACCAGATTGAAAGAATATGGTCTTCGAGTTAATCGCCAGAAGTGTGAATTCTTTCAGAAGCGGATCTTGTACTGTGGTCATGTCATTGACCAGGAGGGGCTTCATAAGTCTCCTGACAAGATCGAAGCTGTTGTGAAGGCTCCCGCTCCGGACAATGTATCCCAATTGAGGTTGTTTCTAGGGTTGATTAACTATTACCATAAGTTTCTGCCAAATTTATCCACGGTGCTGCACCCGCTGAATGCTCTTTTGCAGAAGGGAGTACCATGGAAGTGGAGCGAGGACTGTAAGAGGGCCTTTCGCGAAAGCAAGGCATTGATCACCTCAGAGGAAGTGTTGGCTCACTTCAACCCAACGCTGCCTATTCGTTTGGCTTGTGATGCTTCTCCATATGGTATTGGGGCAGTACTCTCACACAAGTTGCCAAATGGCCAGGAGAGGCCAGTTGCGTTCGCATCCAGATCATTGACCTCCGCTGAGCGCAACTATGCTCAGATAGATAGGGAGGCTCTCAGCCTTGTGTGGGGAGTAAAGAAGTTTAATCATTACCTGCAGGGCCAAAAGTTTACGCTTCTGACAGACCACCAGCCGTTGGTATCCATTTTTAACCCTAAGAAGGGTGTTTCGGTGATGACAGCACAGAGACTCCAGAGATGGTCCCTTTTCCTAGGGGCACATCAATATCAGATAGAATTCAAAGGTACAAAGCAGCATGGTAATGCTGATGGGCTGTCGCGCCTGCCACTACCTACAGAGGAGGCGGCACCGACAGTTGACCCTGTTGAGTTATTTCACTCGACCATCATCGAATGTTTACCAGTCACCAATGCAAGTATTGAAAGAGAAACCAGGAACGACCCGACACTGTCCAGGGTCTACGAAGTGACAGTGAAGGGATGGCCAGCACATGGTGATCCACTGTTACCGGCATTCTCAGCAAGACGAGAACAGCTGTCCGTCTGTCAAGGAACATTGATGTATGGAACAAGGGTGATTATTCCTCCTAAGTTAAGAGAGAGAGTTCTAAAGGAACTGCATGAAGGTCATCTGGGGGGAGTCAAGATGAAAAGCCTTGCTAGGGCTTATGTGTGGTGGCCGGGTATCGACCAACAGATAGAGGAGCTGACGAAAAGCTGCTCGGGGTGCCAAAAAATGCAAAATGCACCTCCGATTGCACCGCTGCATCCATGGGAATGGCCTTCAACCCCATGGCAACGTGTACATATTGACTTTGCTGGTCCTTTCATGGACTCCATGTTTTTAATTGCGGTGGACGCACATTCTAAATGGCCAGAAGTGATTAAGATGACTACCACTACCTCGGAAAAGACGATCGCGGTGTTAAGAATGATATTTGCAAGAAATGGATTGCCAGAACAAATATGTTCAGACAACGGACCGCAGTTCGTGTCAGAAGAATTCCAGAGATTCATGAAGAAGAATGGGGTGAAACATTATACCTCTGCCCCATATCATCCGGCTACAAACGGGTTGGCCGAGAGATTTGTACAAACGTTCAAAAAAGCGACAAAGGCCATGAGCGACGATCAGATTCCACTACAACACAAGGTGGACAAATTCCTACTGGCATATCGAAACGCCACCCATGCAGTGACAAACCAAAGTCCTGCCATGATGTTCTATAACAGGAGGTTGCGGTCCAGGTTGGACTTGTTAAAACTAAATGTGCGGAGGGAAGTTGAAAACAAACAGTTCCAGCATATAAATAACAAGACCACTCGGAGTTTCAAAATAGGACAACCAGTGTTAGCCCGGGATTATAAAAACGAGAAATGGCAATCTGGAACAATTCGGGCCAGACAAGGACCCCTGATGTACACGGTAGATGTTGGTGAAAATGTAATACGGCGTCATGCTGATCAACTGGTAGAATCGAGAACAAGGGTCGAACCCATGGTTACGGCAGAGACAACCGTGGAAGAAGTTAGTGAACCTGAAGCATTTACCTCAGAAGTGAATGTACCTGATGATGATGTCCAATCCATAAGAGACCAACTAGATGAGTCACCCCAACAACGAGAATCAGAGACCCCTGAAAGGCGTTATCCAACTCGAATCAGGAGGCCTCCTCAGAGACTGAATCTTTTAACTGTTTTGCATGAAGTTGTATATATGTTATTATGTTATGTTAAATGGGGATATAACTGTTAAGCTAAAAAGGGAGGATTGTGGTGTATGTAACCTGTTCCACCTTAAGAGAACTACTTTAAGAGATGTACTACTTTCTCTTGGCTGCTGTATACTGTAATACCGGTGGTGACCACACCGGTATATAAGTGTTGTGTAAGGATTTGCTGGGCTGTTCAGCCCTGACCTCCGAATAGTAAAGACCTGTTAAAAGTTATTCTTGTTGTCTGTGTCCAGTGATTGATCCTAAACATAACTGGGACACACAGACTCAACAGCTGTTATGCCTTTTAGTGTTCCGAGTCCCTCCTGGAACACTTCTTCTGCGCCAGTTAGCATTTTTGACAGTCGTCCAGGTGTGACGTCGTCATCCTTTTTGGCCTCAACCTTCAGTGCCTGTATGGAATGCCAATCTAATTGTATCTTCCGGATCCATTCACGTCCTAGCAGTGGTGGTCCTCCATCTGGCAATACATATATATCCATTTTAAGTATTTCCTGGCCTTTATATATCACTTTCACCCTTATTTTTCCTTTGGGGTAGACTTTTTGCCCCATGTACGTCTTCAAGACAATCTCTGTAGCTTTCAAGGGTATATGTGAAAATAGCCGCTTGTAGTCCCTTTGGTTTATGACTGTTAGGGCTGATCCTGTGTCCAATTCCATTTTCACTTGGACTCCGTCTATCTTGAGTGTAACCCAGATAGTCTGGTGATCCTCCATTTTGGTTACCTTATGTAGTTTCAGACAACCCAGCTCCTTGCTTCCGGAGTCTGGGTCACTTTTCTGTTCATCTGAACTACTGTCCATCACCTTGTGTACCTTTTTGTACTTCTCCTGTGGAGATTTCTTACTGTTGGTTTTCTTCCCAGACCTGCAGACTCTTGCTATGTGTCCTGCTTTTCCACACTGTCTGCACACTTGGTCCTTGAACCAACAATCCTTCTGGTCATGTGTTGTTCTGCCACAGCGATAGCACTTCCCTGTTCCATAGGACATTTCATTGGTGCCATATTCTTGCGGTCTCCGTTGTATTTCTGCAGCGCCCCTTGCGGCTGCTTCGTGTGATACTGCCATACTGAAAGCCTTGTCCAGCGTAAGATCCTTTTCTGATAGAAGCCGTTTCTGGGTTCCTCCACTTTGCAGCCCACACACAAACTTGTCCCTTAACGTATCTGCTAGTCCCACTCCAAACTGGCAGTGTTTCGATAGCTTGCGCAGTTCCGTTAAGTACTCAGCATTGCTTTCGTCTTTGTGTTGGTTCCTTTTATGGAACTTAAATCATTCTGCTATCAGCAGCCGTGTGGGGTTTAAGTGGTCCTGTAGGATTTCTACTATGTTTTCGAAATTCTTGTCCACAGGCTTCTCTGGGGTTATTAGGTTTCGCAGTAACCCATAAGTTTTTGCACCCATGGAATTTAACAAAACCAGTGCTTTCCTAGCATCTGGCACTTCATTCGTCCTGCAGTACACCTCAATACGTTCCACATATGTCGCCCAATCTTCGACTTCATTGTCGAACGTAGAGATACTGCCACTCTTCGGCATCCCTGGGTGTGATTTAACTGTCAAAAATGGCGTCTCCCGCGCTTCCCCTTCTTCTCCGCTGGCACAAAATGGCGTCTCCCGCGCTTTCCTTCCTTCCCGTGCTCGCCCTTCTTCTCCGCTGCGGCTTCTAAAAATGGCGTCTCCCGCGCTATTCCTTCTCCGTGGCTCAATGGCGTCTCCCGCGCTCTCCCTTCTTCTCCCCGTGGACACTGTTCAGCCCTTGAGCCCTGGCTGTGCTCTGCGCGTTTATTATTTTTTTTCTGTGCGCCTTTCCCGTTTCCGCCGCTCGGTCCTGAACCCGGCTGCTGCTTTACCCTCTCTCCGTTTTGTTTTTCCTCGATGCCGCTCGGTTTTCAACCCCCGGCTGTGCCCTGTGCGCTTCACCCTCTATCTTATCCCGTCGACGCTGCTCGGCTTTTTCTCCGCCGTCGGTCGGCTCCAGCCGCCGCTGTCTGGGAAGGGTCTGCGCTGTACCTGTCGTCAGTCTATTGCTGATCGTCGTGGCTGGGGAACCAAGCCCGGCTCTCCACAGCCTCCCCTGTGATGTTCACTCTCTGCCGGACGACTGGGCGGTTGCTCGTGGTCGACGCCCGTGTTTCTGGCCTCGACTTTCTTCCACCGCC
Source organism: Somniosus microcephalus (assembly GCF_052327205.1). NCBI lineage: Eukaryota > Metazoa > Chordata > Chondrichthyes > Squaliformes > Somniosidae > Somniosus > Somniosus microcephalus. Next base: position 210,102,285 of record NC_140990.1, on the reverse strand, counting down.
CTCCGGAGCGAATCCTCGAAGGAAAATGCAGAGTTGCGGGTAGATTCGAATCGACACTCGTCGCCACTGTTAGATCCGTGATTCTGAGAGTATGATGTTTTTCAATAACCACATGGATGCTGTAACTTAACAATCAACAGGTATTTACTGGAGTAGGGTAGTCTCAAGACTGGGGGTACAGAGGCATGCTCAAGGCTTATATACAGGTGTGGTCACTGCCGGTACTACAGTATACAGGAGCTGTAAAAATAGTTCTCTCTTAAAGGTACATACACAACAGAGGCTCTGTCAGGTTTCTGATGAAGGGTCCCCCCCACTTGAAACATCAACTTGTCTGTGCTCGCCACAGATAGGAACAAAGGGACAGGAGTAGGCCATTCAGTCCACCTGGCCTGTTGAGTGCTTCCAGCAGTTTCAGATGTGCAGCATCTGCCGCTTTTCTTTGTTTTGTAATTTGATGTAAAAGACCCTTTGTAGCACTATTTAAAGAAGAGCAGAAAGTTCTCCAGGTGCTCTGGCCAACATTCCTTGAAACTTCATTGAATTGGATCTCATTGAAACTTATAAAATTCTAACAGGACTAGACAGACTAGATGCAGGAAGGATGTTCCCAATGGCAGGGAGTCCAGAACCAGGGGTCACTCTCTAAGGATAAGGGGTAAGCCATTTAGGACTGAGATGAGGAGGAATTTCTTCACCCAGAGAGTGGTGAACCTGTAGAATTCTCTACCACAGAAGGCAATTGAGGCCAATTCATTAAATACATTCAAGAAGGAGTTAGATATATTTCTTAAGGCTAAAGGGATCAAGGGATATGGAGAGAAAGCAGTGACAGGGTACTGAATTTGGATGATCAGCCATGATCTCATTAAATGGCGGCGCAGGCTCGAGGGGCCGAATGCCCTACTCCTGCTCCTATCTTCTATGTTTCTATGTTTCCTCCCTCAGCCAACACTGCACTTAGACATATATCCTTCTGTGCACTAACTTTGGGCAGGTCTCAACCCATTGGTATCTGAATGGAGGTTCTTGTCTTCTCTGCTTTCTTCCAACTTGTCGATATCTTGCAGTGACTCTTGGTCCTTCTCCTGGGTTCTTAGTTTAAAAATAATGTAAAAAATTGTGGGAAAAAGGCAAATAAAAAAATATATAGACTTGCATTGATATAGTGCCTTTCTTGACAGCCGGATGTCCCAAAGCGCTCCCAAAGCCAACTACATACATTTGAAGTGTAGTTACTGTTGTCATGTGGGAAAATGAAAGTGATAGACCTTGTTTCCTGTCAATCATCTCCCAACTCCACCTGCTCCCACCAGCTAAAACAAAGCCATTGCATTTTGATGAATAACCGTGGGCTCACAGAACATCACAGCACCAATCCCAAAACCTGCCATTTTCAAAGTGAAAACTTCAGATCCTTGAATTCTTATTAGCTAAATGAATAAATAAATACATTGTGCCAAACACAACAATGGAAAAGAATTTCCTCTTCTGTCTGTTCAGTTTACACCAGTCTTTTCTTTGGAAGCAATAGGCTGACATCTGCTCCAAACATATCATGCTTTTTTAAATTGAAAAATGCTATATTTTGTACTTTGAAACATGACACAAACACTCCATTACAAGAAATCAGTTCCTGATACTAAAGGTTAGAATCAACTTGACTTCAAAAATTAATAATGACCATCCATCAAAACAAAAATCAATCAAGTAACACTTTAATATCTACTTCAACAAATCTACTCGTCAGTGACTAGAACATGCTAAGCTCACTTTATCCACATAATCAATTCTACTGTTTAATTTTCTATGATATCAGCTTATAGTGGTTCAGTCAGCCAGAACTATTTCTCACAGAAATAAAAAGAAAACCCATGGATGCTACAAATCCAAGGTCAAAGCAGAAAATGCTGGAAATGCACAACCTCTGAAAGAGAAATAAGCTTAGAAATTATTATTGGCAAGATTAGCATACAAAATGCTTAGCACATTACCCTAACATTACTCTATCCTTTTAACAGTGTCATTTATAATAAAGAGATTAAAACCTCTGTTGAAATACCTGACAGTGGAATAGATTTACACAGCAATATCACCAGTAGGAATGGTTAGACATTGATGTTTCAGGTGGCATGTTTTATTAGAACAGTTCTGCTAAAGGGTCCTACCCAGAATATTAACCCATCTTTCTCTTTCAAATGCTGACTGACTTGTGCATATCCAAGCATTTTCTATTTTTATTTCAAAACAATTACTGTGATCCTTGCCCAATTTCTGCCTGTTGTTTTACTGCTTTGTGTACTTCAGTGCACTGTGTGCTGATATCAGCTTTAAATCATTCCAAGCTGCTTTATGAAGACAAGCCCACCTGTAATTATAATTCATCTAAATGGTTGCTTACCACTACTCAACAAATGAAAATTTGCAGTGCCTGGATTTTAGATGTGGGATCAGAACCAAAACTGAACAGAATACGTCTTGGCAGATTTACATATTCCAAATTGATGTTGCTGTAACTGAGATCCTGCCCCTGCCTCATTGAGGAGTTTCATGCCTAAAATCTCAGGACATATGCCAGAAAAAAAGACATTTATTGACTTAGTTCTGGGAAATGAAGTGAGGCAGATAGCTGATGTGAAAGTAAGAGATCAATTGGGAAATAGTGACAAGAACATAGTTAGGTTCAATGCAAGAATAGGAAAGGATAATGTAGAGTCAAAAATAAGGGTGTTGGACTAGCAAAAAGCAAAGTTCAGTGAGATAAGAAGTGATCTGTCCTAAACTAATTTGACAGAAAAGTTAGCAAACAAGTTGATAGGTCAGCAATGGGGAGATGATAAAGGAGATTAGAAGGATAAAGGGAATTCTTCTTACTACTTAGGCAGTCCCTCGGAACTGAGGATGACTTGCTTCCACACTAAAAATGAGTCCTCAGGTGACTGATGAGTCCAATGCGGGACCTACAGTCTCTGTCACAGGTGGGACAGATGGTGGTTGAAGGGGCAGGTGGGTGGGGTGCTTGGGTTGAGGTGCGCTCCTTCCGCTGTTTGCGCTTGGCTTCCGCTTGCTCCCGGCGAAGAGACTTGAGGTGTTCGGCGCCTTCCACCTTTTGCGGTCTTGGGCCAGGGATTCCTAGGTGTCGGTGGGGATGTTGCACTTTTTCAAGGAGGCTTTGAGGGTGTCCTTGAAGCGTTTCCTCTGCCCACCTGGGGCTCTCTTGCCGTGTCAGAGCTCTGAGTAGAGCGCTTGTTTTGGGAATAAGGCATCAAAGGAATATGATAAAAATGTCAGCACATAATAAAAAAGAAAATAGTAAAGGCAAATAGAAAGCAATTTTTTAGCATATAAAATAAAAGAATAGGGAGGAATGGAAAGCTCAAGGATGAGGGGGGGATCTAATTGTGGAGTATGGAGGTCTGTCAGGAATATTAAATAAATATTTTGTTTTTATAAATGATGGTAAAGTGAGAATTTAGGTATACTAGAAGAGGATGCAAATTGTACCATGGGATGGAAACAATGTACAGGTAGACTACCCTTTATCCGGACTTCCGAAAACCGAAACCCTCTAAAAACCGAAGGTTTTTTCGTCCAGCGTAAGTCGTGCGTACGAACGAAAAAACCTTCGGTTTTTAGAGGGTTCCGGTTTCGGAAGTTCGGATAAAGAGTAAGTCGTGCGCACGACCCCCCGCCGACCCCCCCCCCCCCGCGGACCCCGCCGGCCCAGACAACCGCCGACCCCCCCCGCGGACCCCACCGGCCCCGACAACCGCCGACCCCGCCAGCCCCGACAACCGCCGACCCCCCCGCGGACCCCGCCGGCCCCGACAACCGCCGACCCCGCCAACCGCCGACCCCCCCGCGGACCCCGCCGGCCCCGACAACCGCCGACCCCGCCAGCCCCGACAACCGCCGACCCCCCCGCGGACCCCGCCGGCCCCGACTGACTTACGCTGAGCGTCAGCGTAAGTCGTGCGCACGACCCCCCGCCGACCCCCCCGCGGACCCCTGCCGACCCACCTTCCGAAATCCGAAATTCTCCTTTATCCGAAACTCGGCTGGTCCCGAGGTTTTCGGATAAAGGATAGTCTACCTGTACTACATCTGTTCAAGAAAGTAGAGAAGAAGAAATCAGGTTACTATAGACCAGTTAGTCTAAGGTCTGTGGGCAAAATGTTAGATTCTGTAATTTGAGATTAAATTAGTAAACATTTAGAAATGTGCATATTAATCAAAGACAGCTAGCTTGGAGTTGTTATAGGCAAGTCACGTTTGACAAATTTTTGGCGAAGGGCTGGTTGGATAGATAAAAGGAATAGGGAGTCTCACAAAAGGCTTGTTAGAAAATTCAGGTGCATGGTATAAGAGGAAATGTGGCAGCATGGATTGAAGACTGGTTGCCAGACAGGAAGCTAAGGGTTGAGTGTTGCTCAGATTGGAGAGGGTTGGAAGTGGTGTACTGCAGAGGCTAGAGGTAGGTGTACTTCTATTCTATTATTTATAGATGATTTGAACTTGGGCATAGGAATGACAGTCTCAAAATTTGCTGATGACACAAAAGCAGAAGGTTTGATGAGGAGGATTGCATTCAACAACAACAACTTGTATTAACGCAGTAAAACATCCCGAGGCGCTTCACAGGAGTGCTTTAAAACAAAATTTGACACCGAGCCACATGAGATATTAAAGCAGATGACCAAAAGCTTGGTCAGAGAGGTAGGTTTTAAGGAGCGTCTTAAAGGAGGAAAGAGAGGTAACGAGGCGGAGAGGCTTAGGCAGGGAATTCCGGAGCTTAGGGTCTCGACAGCTGAAAGCACGGCCACCAATGATGGAGCGATTAAAATCGGAGATGCTCAAGAGGCCAAAATTAGAGGAGTGCAGATAACTCGGTGGGTTGTGGGGCTGGAGGAGATTACAGAGATAGTGAGGGGCGAGGGCATGGAGGGATTTGAAAACAAGGTTGATAATTTTAAAATTGAGGCGTTGCTTAACCGGGAGCCAATGTAGGTCAGCGAGCACAGGGGTGATGGGTGACTGGACTTGGTGCTCTAACTCGCACTGAGTTTTGGATAACCTCAGGTTTCTGGAGGGTAGAATGCAGGAGAACAGTCAGGAGCGGGTTTCAGCAGCAGATGAGCTAAGGCAAGGGTGGAGTCGGGCAATGTTCTGGAGGTGGAAATAGGCGGCCTTAGTGTTGGCTCATTTCAGGGTCAAATATGACACACAGGTTGCGAACAGTCTAATTCAGTCTCCGACAGATGCTAGGGTGAGGGATGGAGTCAGTGGCTGGGGAAATGGAGTTTGTGGCAGGAACCAAAGACAATGGCTTCTGCCTTCCCAATATTTAGTTGGAGCAAATTTCTGCTCCTCCAGAACTGGATGTCGGACAGGCAGTCTGACAATTTAGAGACAGTAGAGAGGTCGAGAGAAATGGTGGTGAGATAGTGCTGGATTTCATTAGCACACATGTGGAAACTGACGCTGTGTTTTCGGATGATGTCGCCAAGGTGCAGCATGTAGATGAGAAATAGGAGGGGGCCAAGGATAGATCCTTGGGGGACACCAGAGATAATGATGTGGGAGTGGGAAGAGAAGCCATTGCAGGTGATTCTCTGGATACGATTAGATAGATAAGAATGGAACCAGGCAAGTGTAGTTCTACCCAGCTGGGCAATGGTGGAGAGGCGTTGGAGAAGGATTGAGTGGTCAACCATGTCAGGGTAAAAAAGACGAGGAGAGACAGTTTATCTTTGTCACAGTCACAAAGGATGTCATTTGTGACTTTGATATTCAAGAGTCAATGGACAGGCTAGTGGAATGTTGATGAATATGAGGTAATATATTTTGGAAGGACAAAACACATATTAATTCTTTCCATGGGGCCTGAAGTATTGAAAGCCAGTTAGAAATTCAAGTGAAAAATATATTAAACAAAACCTGCTCTACTTGTACAGAAGATCAGGTAGGAAGGAGGGATTCAACTGCACACATTCCTAAATACAGGAAATTCTCGATTTACCGGCACCTAAATAACCGGAAATCTCTGTTAACCGGTAAAATTCAGGAGTAGGTTCAGGTAAGTTTTATTTCATATTAGTGGCCGTTCCTGGATCTGTGGCTGTGTAACCGGGGTTCCTGCACTTGTTGCTAAGCAACAGGGATGCTTGGTCTGTGGCGGGGTTCCTACACCTGTTGCTAAGCAACAGGGAATCCTGGATTTGTTACTGTGTACGGAGCTCTCGTACCTTTTACTATACCTCTCTGTAATCCGGACTTTTTGATAAACCGGCACCACGACAGTCCCATCGGTGCCAGATAAAAAAGAGTTTCCTGTATTGGCACCATACAGTGCTTTCAGGACTTTGATTATCCACCTAATTTGCTTTTGTTTTTATCCCACAGAGCATAAAGATGCTGTGTCATAAACTGCCAGTGAGGGAAGTGAAAACTGGAATAATTCTTTGGAACTATGAAACCCTGTTATTAAAGTGATTTTACAATTTTAAAACTCAATTACTTAAATTATAAATATTTGTCAATTTGTTTTCATGAGCTGTCAAGTTTTCTGTTTACATCTTGTCTTGGGGAAGAACATTACTTTTAAGATAAACTAATACCTTTAGTGCATTATTGTTAGGAAAGACATGTAGATTGGTTGATTCAACAATTAAGAGATTGAACTATTTTCATTGAAACGGAGTTCAGTAGGGTAAATAAATTAAGAGCAGATCAGTGACTACGATTGGAGTTTTTAACTGGGGCCTACAATTTAAATCATGTAGGAAACCAGGCAGGTGGCCAGTTAAAATTGACCAGGTTACTTACCCACCGGAAAGCCACCAGAAACGCGCCGTTCTCAATTTGAGCCTATTCGCCTGAGCAGGCAGCAAGGACATCCGCCCAAAGCTGACGGGGTCCTTCTTTGCGAATGCATGTTGGATCGCGACAACATGATTGCAATTTTAACTTGTGGCCTGAGGGAAGGAGCCACTGGAGCTTTCTCGCCAGAAGTAAGCAAGAAGTGGAGCCAGGCTGGAAGAAGCCCAAACAGGTAAGCTTTTATTTATTTTCAGTGTGGGGCCAGGAAGAGCAGGAGTGCTCCACGAGGAATGCTTAGGCCTCCCCTGCCATGGATGGCCCCTGTTGGATCCATGTGTCAATGGAGACACGGAATGCAGGAGTTGATTTAACAAGTATTTACTGAACAAAGTCTGGAGGTGAACTAAACTACACAAGACGCTACACAGGCTTATATACCCGAGTGGTCACTATTGGTACTACAGTATACAGGGGCTTCAAAAACATAGTTCCTCTTAAAGGTACATACACTACAATTCCTCCCCTTTTAGATAAATAGTACATAACATTTTTACAAGAACAATAATCTACACATTTGCTGAAGTTAATCAATTACAAATTCAGTCTCTCTGGAGGCTTCCTGACTCGGTCCGGATAACGCCTCGGTGGTGTAGTAGGTTTCGGTGGTGTAGTAGGTTCTTTTGGCAAGGTCGATTCGGCTTCAATGCCAGTGTCGTGTTCATCTGGTTCCAGTATCACCGGATCGGAGGTAGATACTATGGGTATCTCTGCTTCATCACTAGGCGTATAGAGTTGTGGTGTAGGTTGTCCTTTTTTGGATGACTCTATGATCTGGTCAGCATGGCGCCTTATTATGCTTTCTCCAATGTCCACGGTATACATCAGCGGTCCTAGTCGTGTGCAAATAGTTCCAGGCTGCCATTTCTCGGTACAGTAGTCCCGGGCCAAAACTGGTTGACCTATCTGGAAGGTTCTAGTTGGCCTTTCATTCATGCCTTGAAATTGCCGGTTCTCTACGTCCCTTCTGACGTTTGGCTTGACCAAATCCAGCCGGCATCTTAGTCTTCTATTGAAAAACATCATGGCGGGGGTTTGGTTTGTAACCACATGTGTTGCATTCCTGTATGCAAACAAGAAGTTATCCACCTTATGTTGTAGATTTATGTCTTCATTACCCATGGCCTTTATGGCCTTCTTGAAGGTCTGGACAAACCTTTCAGCTAATCCATTGGTGGCGGGATGGTATGGGGCGGACGTGTAGTGCTTAACCCCATTGTTTTTTAAGAACTTCCTGAATTCTTCGGATACAAATTGCGGTCCATTATCAGAACAGATCTGTTCAGGCAGCCCATTCCTGGTGAATATGGTCCTTAATACTGTGATGGTTTTTTCCGTGGTGGTGGAGGACATCTTTATTACCTCTGGCCACTTGGAGTGTGCATCCACCGCGATTAAGAACATTGAGCCCATAAATGGACCAGCAAAGTCGATATGTACCCTTTGCCATGGAGATGAGGGCCACTCCCATGGATGTAGAGAGGCTTGTGGTGGGGCGTTTTGGACCTTCTGGCATCCTAGACAGCTCTTGGTCATTTCTTCGATGTCTCCATCGATACCTGGCCACCACACAAACGCTCTGGCTAAGTTCTTCATTTTCACTCCACCCAGATGCCCCTCGTGAAGCTCCTTTAGCAATTTATCTTTGAGTTTGGGTGGAATCACCACTCTGGATCCACACATCAAGGTTCCTCGGCACACTGACAGCTGTTCTCTTCTTTGCGAGAATGCTGGCAACAGTGGTTCGCCATGTGCTGGCCATCCCTTCACCGTTAAATTGTAGACTCGTGAGAGAGTCGGGTCATTTCTCGTTTCCTTTTCAATGGTAGAATTTGTCACCGGTAGACATTCCACTATGGTCGAGTGGAACATCTCCACTGGGTCCACTGTAGGCGCCTCTTCTACCATTGGCAACGGTAGGCGCGATAACCCGTCAGCATTCCCATGCTGTTTTGTTCCTTTGTATTCTATGTCATATTGGTGTGCCCCTAGGAAAAGGGACCACCTCTGTAGCCTTTGCGCTGTCATAATGGGAACGCCCTTTTTAGGGTTGAATATGGAGACGAGGGGTTGATGGTCAGTCAACAAGGTAAATTTTTGTCCATGTAGGTAATGGTTGAATTTCTTCACCCCCCACACCAGGCTGAGTGCCTCCCTGTCGATCTGGGCATAGTTACGCTCAGCTGAATTCAATGAGCGTGACGCAAAAGCTATCGGCCGCTCCGAGCCATCAGGGAATCTATGCGATAATACCGCTCCCACGCCGTAAGGGGATGCATCGCACACCAGTCTGATTGGCAGTGATGGGTTGTAATGAGCCAACACTTCCCTGGACGTGATCAAGCCTTTGCATTTATGGAAGGCACGTTTACAGTCTTCGCTCCATTTCCAAACTACTCCCGTTTGTAGCAGTGCGTTAAGAGGGTGCAGAACCGTTGACAAGTTCGGTAAAAATTTATGATAGTAATTTATTAATCCCAGGAACGACCTTAATTGTGAGACATTTTCAGGCGCTGGGGCCTTTACGACCGCTTCAATTTTTTCAGGTGACTTATGCAACCCTTCTTCGTTAATGACATGGCCACAATATGATATTTGTTTCTGGAAAAATTCGCACTTGGGGCGATTTGCTCGTAGGCCCTGTTCTCTCAGCCTCATGAGCACCTGCTCCAAGTTGGCAAGGTGCTCGTTGTCGTTTTCTCCTGTTACAAGGATGTCGTCTAGGTAGCATTGAGTCCCCGGAATCCCTTGCAGGACTTGCTCCATAGCTCTTTGCCAGATAGCTGGAGCTGATGCCACTCCGAAAACCAGTCGATTGTACTGGTACAGGCCTTTGTGTGTGTTTATCGTGAGATACTTTTTAGAGGCCTCCTCAACCTCCATCTGTAGATATGCCTGTGCTAAGTCAATTTTGGTGAAACGTTTCCCTCCGGATAGTGAGGCGAAAATATCTTCTATCCTCGGAAGAGGATACTGTACCGTGTGAAGAACCGGGTTTACAGTCACCTTGAAGTCCCCACAGATGCGAATTTTTCTCTGTTCTTCAGATTTATCATTATTCAACGTTTTCTTCATGACCGGGATGATGGGTGTTGCCCACTCGCTCCAATCTACCTTGGATAACACGCCTGCTTTTTCCAAATTCTCCAGCTCTGCCTCGACGGCTGGACGAATTGCGTATGGCACCGGCCTTGCCTTAAAAAACTTGGGAATTGCCGCATCTTCCACTTTTATTGAGGCGGTGGCGCCTTTCGGGGTTCCTAGTTCCTGTTGAAACACTTCTTTGGCGTTAGCCAAGATTTCTTTTAATCGTCCAGGTATGACATCATCATCATTTTTTTTCTTACTGGTCACCGTCAGTGCCTGAATGGAGTGCCAGTCTAAACGTATCTTCCTGATCCATTTACGTCCCAACAACGGTGGACCACCATCTTGCAGAACGTATAAATAAACTTCTGTATTTCCTTGCCTTCGTATACAACAGGCACCCTTATTTTCCCTCTGGGGTATACTTTCTGCCCCGTATATGTCTTCAAGATAATGGATGTGTCTTTCAAAGGTATATGTGGAAATAGCCGCTCGTAATCCCGTCGACTCATGACGGTCAGAGCTGATCCTGTATCTAGCTCCATTTTGACTGGGGACCCCGCTATCGTGAGGGTAACCCAAATGGTCTGGTAATCTTCTTTGGCAATTACATTATGTAATTTGAGACAGCTTAGTCTCTTGTTTCTGGAGTCGCTATCGCTCTTCTGGTCTTCGGAGCTACTGTCCGTCATCATTTGTACCTTTCTGTACTTTTCCTTATTGACCTTTTTACTGTCAGCAGATTTTTTTCCAGATCTGCATACACGTGCAATGTGTCCCATCTTTCCGCATTGCCTGCATGCTTTGTCCTTGAACCAGCAGTCCTTCTGGTCATGGGTGGATCTGCCGCAGCGATAACATCTCTCGAAACCCCGTGTCATTTCATGGGTGCCGAAGTCCTGTGGCTTTTGCTGTATCTCTGCAGCTCCTCTTGCTGCTGCTTCGTATGATACAGCCACACTGAAAGCCTTGTCCAGTGTCAAATCTTTCTCAGAAAGTAGTCTTTTCTGTGTTCCTTCACTTAGGAGACCGCAGACGAATTTGTCTCATAGAGAATCTGCCAGTCCTGCCCCGAATTGGCAGTGCTTTGACAGCTTTCGTAATTCGGTGAGGTAATCAGCGTTACTTTGATTCTTGTGCTGATTCCTCCTGAAGAATTTGAATCGTTCCGCTATCAGCAGCGGTGTTGGGTTTAAGTGCTCCTGTGAGGTATCAACAATCTCCTTAAAATTCTTGTCCATCGGTTTGGCTGGAGTGATCAAGTTTCGTAACAGCCCGTACGTCCTTACACCCATCAGATTTAGAAGTACCGATGCCTTTTTATCATCCGCTACTTCATTCGCCTTGCAATATACCTCCACTCTTTCCACATATGTGGTCCAATCTTCTATATCACTATCGAAAGCAGTAATATTGCCAGTCTTCGGCATCTTGAAAATCTAAAATGGCGCTTCCCGCGCTTTTCCTCCGTCCCCGATGGATCAAAATGGCACCTCCCGCGCTTTTCTTTCTTCCCCGCCGAGTTAAGATGGCGCCTCCCGCGCTTTCCCGCCACTGCCGCTGCTGCCAACGCTGTTCTCCGCGGTTCCCGTTGCGACCTGCAGCTTTTCGTGGTATTTCTATATTTTTTTTAATATATATCTCTTAAATAGTTTCTCCGTTACTTGGAGAACCGTTCCCGTCGTGGAGCGGACCCTCTGGGACTTTCCCCTCCCTCTGCTTTGGTCCGAACGCCGACCTGCTTTGCAGCACCGGCCGCCCCCTGAGTGCTCCACCCTCTGTCTCTCTTTGCTTCTGCCTCCCGACTCGCTGCCCGGCCCCGTTACAGAGCCACCCGATCGAGCTCCAGCCTGCCGCAGCCCAGGAAGGATCAGTGCACTACCTGCCACCAGTCAGTTTAGCTGGTGAAACCACAGTTTTTTTTTCTTGCTTCTGGCTTCGACCTTCGTCTGAGGAATCGATCCCCTTGAGGTGCTGTTGAATTGCAGGTAAGTTCGTTTCTAACTCGTCGCCACTGTTGGATCCGTGTGTTAATGGAGACACGGAATGCAGGAGTTGATTTAACAAGTGTTTACTGAACAAAGTCTGGAGGTGAACTAAACTACACAAGACGCTACACAGGCTTGTATACCCGAGTGGTCACTACTGGTACTACAGTATACAGGGGCTTCAAAAACATAGTTCCTCTTAAAGGTACATACACTACAGCCCCCTTTCCTGAACATGAGACCACAGCTAAATAGCCCCCAAAACCGATCCTGCCACTTACTTGGTGTCGGCAGGTGGCCTCTGGGCCACCCGATTTTCCGCAGCTTCCCTTAAACTTCCCGCCTGGACCAGTGGGAAGTCAGCTGGCAGCCTCAAAATGAGGCCCGGCCATTAAAATTAGCCGGGTCTCATTCAGTCACAGATGGACAGGAAATTTACTCATCTGCGCCAGGAACCCACTGTCAGTTAAAATCTAGGCCATAGTTTCAACTGATCCCAGAGTGCAATTTTGCCATGGAGCACAAATATTAGAATCATAGAATATTATAGCACAGAAGAAGGCCATTTGGCCTATCACGCCTGTGCTGGCTCACAGAACTATTTATTTGGTTCCATTCCCCTCCCCATTCCCTGTACCTTTTTTATTTTTTCTTCTTCAAATATACTTTATAAAAGCTATTATGGATTTTGTTTTCCCCACTGATCCTGGTCGGACATTCCATGTTCGAACAACCCTTGGCATAAAATAAATCTCTTAAAACCTCTTCTTGTTAATTTGGTGAGCTCTTCAACTTAGGTTATCTGGTTACTGACTCGCTGACCAGTGAAAATAGTTTCCATACTTCCTTTATCAAAATCCTTCATAATTCTGAACATCACTGTCAGATTTCTTCTTGACCATCTCTGTTTTACTGAGCTCTTTCCTAATAGCTATAGCTTTCTATTTATGGTATCATTCCAGTGAATCTCTTTTGCATCTTCACCATGGCATTGACCTCCTGCCTAAAGTAAGGATCCCAAAACTGGACTTAATATTCTACCACATAACCAATGATTTGCATAGGTTTAACAGTACCTCTTTATTTTTGTACTCTACGCCCATATTCATAAAAGCTTTATCAACTTATCCTCTCAATTTTACAGACTTGTGTATCTGACACCTCCCCCCACCCCACCCAACCCCTATCGCTTTGCCCTTAAAATTTTACCATTTTACCCAGCAAAAATGTGCTTGTGATGGCTCAAATCTTAGGCTCCCCTGTGTGTGTAGTGCCTGGGGCAGGCTGCATCCAATTTTTCGATATAAACTCCACTCCCCATTTTGACATAGTGGCAAGCGAGCTTGGCTTGCAGCAAACTTGCACTCAGAAAATTGGGCACAAGGGCAGCTCTGAATGGGCTACAACTCACCATAAAAGGGGATATGTTGTTGTGGACAGGAAGGTTGCCTAATTGCTTTACAATGGAATAGCGGAGATTTGTGACCACAGCTCACTTTGATAGTGAAGGTGAGTATCTAAGGAGGGTGGTTCTTTTTGGGGCTGAAGACCACCCTCCAATAATGGTACTGGCACCAGCTGCTGGAGAGAGGTCTGCACCTCTTCAGTACAGTCACCTGGCACCCTCACACCTAACTGTAAATGAGGTAGACATGTTCAGCTCTCTGAGCAAGTTGAAGGTGCATGTGCTCCTCTCTCAGCACACACCTCTTGGGAGGCCCATTAGGCATGGCATAAAGTAAGTTGGAAACTCACCAACCACCTGGAAGGTCACTTTCAAGCATTACACACAGCCATTAGCCTTTCCCACACATTCTTTCAATGCGGCCAAGCAGTAGGCACATTTTTCTTGTAGGCCGAGATAGCAAATGTGAAACTACAAACAGGTACTCAGGCTGTCAGCCCAAATCCTTCCTCTGCTACTAGCAGATTTCTTACTGGGGTCAGTAGCCAGGGATGCAGAAGATAATCTGGTCCCCCTGATATCCATCCTTCCATCCATCCAGTGTTTTTCCTCCTTCACAGAATATGTACTCCATTGATTGCCACGTTCTGAATAACGGCCACTAACGTACAGTATGAAGTTTCTGTGGTCAGATACTACCAGAACATTAATTATATGCAAACCCTTTTTCTTCATGATGCCAATGGGTTGATATGAGGAGCCCTGATGTTGACATGGGTTCCATGTGTGACTCCTTTCCACAGGAAAAATGTTGACGGTGTTGGCCCTCACCAGAGCAGTTGTAATTTCCTGATACATGTTTTCATTGCAGACTGTCTGATGTTGAAGGAGTGGCATAGAACTTTCACGATATGTTAACGTTCACAGAGATATTGTATGTAAATCATTGTGAAGTAGATGGCACAACTCTATGGCAGCCTGTCCTGTGAAATGAAGGCAGTGAAGTCAGGACTCTTCTGACATGTCCAGGTGCAAGTTCTGTGGTAGCGATGGATGTGGCCCAAATCTACTTGAAGTGGACTCATTTGCAGGGTTGCGAGGAAAAAGCTGGGATGTGGGACTAAATTGCACAATTCTGTCAAAGAGCCGACACAGACACGACAGCCTGAATGGACTCCTTCTGTGCTGTAAGATTCTATGACCTGGATTTTGCATTCAGCGGTGAAGGAATGGCACTCACTGTTCAACTCGCTGACAGCTGCTCACAGAGTTTTTGCAGACTTTTGAGCGGAGACTTGCTGAAATCCAACATCTGATCCAGCACGCGCCCTCTACAGGGTATCTGTGGCGTCTGTGAGTAGGCAAAGAATCAGCAAGGCTCTTCAACCAATCAGATCGAAGAATCCTCACTGAGCCACGCAGAGTCTAAACCAGGAAGTATAAAGCAGGAAGTATAAATTAGATTTAAATCATGTACAGAAAGCAAAATAAAGATTGGGAAAACTGATGGGATTAAGAAAGAGATATAAAAGAGACAGACAGAAAAAGTTTAAAAATATTCTTTTAATTTTTTTTAAACTGCAGCACTAATTAACTTCTGAAGGAATTAGACTCCACACTTGTAAATTTAAATATTCAGGCCAGACAGGTTGTTTGGCAGTGATCTCTTATCACTCACTCCTGAATGCACCAGCGTTTACTTTTTCTGGCATCTTTATCACAGAAACAGAATCACAGAAACCACACAGTGCAGATAGAGGCCATTTCGGCCCATCGAGCCTGCACCGACACATATCCCACCCGATCCCCGTAACCCCTACACCAACACATATCCCACCCTATCCCCGTAACCCCACGTATTTAATCCCCCTAATACTAAGGGTCAATTTATCATAGCCAATCAACCTAACCCGCACATCTTTAGTAGGGAACTAGTGGGCAAGTACCCCAACTTCACACCATTGCATTGATTTCAATGCCGAGTCGATCGGCGAGGTACTGTTGTAGCGCACCCTGTGGAGGAGCAGGGTATCTCTGACAGCAACTTCTGGATGTCCATGTTTAACTGCGCATGTGCGGACTCTGGAAGTTGCTGTATGATTTACTCCATAATAATGGTGATGGCTGACAGTCTCACCGTTATTATTAACGCAAAATCCGGGCCCTTTGTAAAGCGCTTTGAGACGTCCGGTGGTCATGAAAGACGCTAGATAAATGCAAGTCTTTCTTTCTTTCTTACTCTTCCCTCCCATTCAAGTTGGCAGTATTCTTGCCCACCTCCACCCTCTCTTCCCCTTCTAACGCTCTCAGTTCATGTTGGCATTACACCCTCACTCCTCCCTCCCCCTCCCCCCTCCCCCCAGTCCAGATGCAGGGGTTCCTTCCATTAGCGGCAGTGCTCAAGGAGTGGCTCGGGACAGCAGACTAGGGCCCAGTCAACAGGTGCTGACCAAAAATGCTACACATTTTCAGTGGCTGAAGAGTGAGGACATGCTTTTCTTCTGAAATTAAAAATGGATATATGTACGTCCTGTCGGGTTGCCTGTAGGCGTAGAGACTCCAGGAATTAAAGATTAAACCCCTGGACACTACTATGAGCAACTTGGGAGGAAAATCATAGGAGCATTAAAAAAAGTGTGACCTTAGCACACTCATGGCTCTGTGCTGCAGTGGCTATAAAAGTGACCGCAGGGCTTTAATTCTCCCGCAAATTTCACCAGCTTTCTGACAGCAATCTCCTGCAAAAGTCAACCTTCTGTCATCTGATCATAGAATGGCGTTAATCATACCCCTGAAGGGATCTGCGTACTGGACAGCTGTGCTCCCCTGGTAGGCAAGCGGCAGCAGTGGGAGCTTTTAAAGGGGGAAGTTTTAAATAAAAGAAAGGTCATTTGTAGCTTTCATCTGCCTTGATCCATTAAATGCCTAATTGCTGTAAAAAGGTTTTTTTTAATGTTTCTTAAATAGTAGCAGACCCCCTTTCCGCTTGCGTGTGAATTGTTGGCATCAAAGTAGTCCAGCCCTTTGCAGCATTTTCCAAAATTCTGCTGATTTCTATGAGATAGAGTGAAAGTGCTGCATGATCTACGGTTTATCCAAAAGGATTCTTTAAGGGTAAAAATCAAGAGCAGTTGTTGATATTTGTACTTAACGGGATATTTTGTTTGCCAAGATGAAATGTCCATGACTTTTGTCTCCCTTTAATAAACATATAGGCCTAGAAATTGGGTATAGCCCCGCTTGGGGCGTTAGAATTGGCGCAGCGCAAAGTTTATAGCCAGACGCAACTTATCGCCACCTGGCGCGATATTGGGTTGCATCGCCCCTAAAGGTGATTGAGGCACGAATTCAGGCGTTACACGGGACTCCTAATGCGCTAAACTTCCGGCGCAACCCAATATCGGAGCGGATGGACGCAGCGCAGGTGCTCTCAATTACCGATGACCATGAGACTTCCAGGCGCCGGCCAGCTCTTAAAGGGGTGGGGCAGTCAGCTTCAGCATCCACACTCTGCGCCTTGCAGGCCTCAGAATCGGCGCAGGCCCTTCTCTGGTGCTAAAAACTTGGACCAGATGGAGAAGGTGAGACAGAGAGCAGAGCGCTTCACCAATGAGGCTCTGGAGCAATTGGTGGCCGCAGTGGAGCGTCGGCGAGATGTTCTCTACCCAGACAATGGCAGGAAGCTGAATCATAAGGACTACCGACGAGCTTGGAGGGATGTATGCCAGAGGGTCAACTCCAGCAGCATGGTGACCAGGAGCCCTGTCCAATGCAGAAAGAAATTCAACGACCTCACTCGGGTCGTGAGGGTGGGTGTTGTTTCTGCAAACTTCTGCATCCCTTCATTTGCACCTGACTTTATGGCTACAGGGTGGCCTGTGCCCCATTGGCCATCTGCCAGCAATCACCCATGGCCCTTTCTGGGCACACACATGCACATTTGACTCAAGGCGTCATGTAAGGGCTCTTGCACCATGGGGGGCATGAGATGATCACTCAGGGCATCATGTAAGGGCTCTTCCACCATGGGGGGCATGAGATGATCACTCAGGGCATCATGTCACATAACTTCCCCTCCTTTCCCCTGCAGTCCAAGCTGGCGAGGATTGGCAAAGACCAGCTTCGCACCGGTGGAGGACCTCCACAAGAGGTCACTCTCACGGATCTCGAGGAGAGAGTCCACCAGATTCTTGGAGGACGTATGAGTGGTCCTGTAACCACTGCAGCTGCTGACCCCATTGTCGACAGCGATGGTAAGGTTCTCACCTTTTACAACTGTCTCCTTCCACTTGTTCCCCCCGCCAGCATGCTTTCTCACTGTGGACCCATGTCATAGCCTTGCCGCAATCTGGCATCCCTTGCTGCCAAGCTGTCATTTTGCTAAAGCCACTCTTCCACCTCCCTGCTTTCAGATACTGCATCACCAGCTCGGGAGCCGGGCCCTCAAGCTGCCATCGCCAGTGCCTCCGAAGGCTCAATGAGAAAATTACTGTCCAACAGAAGGTCAGCAACTCTCTCCAGCAACGATCAGAATGGCCAGCCCAAATGGCTGCAGCTTTTATACTAGTGCTGTCCCCTTTAAATAGCGCCCCCCGAGTCCGAGAAGGGCCTGGGAGCGCTCCATCCAACTGTCACTAATAGCGCCAGGCGGAAAGGTTGCGGGCGCCACCGAATATCCGGTCCGGGGCGCCAAAAAGGCGTTGCACACTGAAATGACGTCATGATCTGCCTGCGCCCGCGGGCGCGCGCAAAGAGTTAGCGCCGGCGCTAAAAGGATACTCAATATGGGAGGTGGCGCTATATTCACTGCGCCCGCCTGAAAATTGGGTAATGCCCCAGTTCTCGGGCTCTTTAGGCGCTAATCGCTGGTGCTACCAACCGAATTTCTAGGCCATAATGTGACATTTTTTAATGGTTTTAAAAGTAAAAATGCCTCTCAATCCATTTCCTTGGAAGTCTGTACTTTTAAGTATGTTAACAATGATTGCTTTCATTTCAATGTATAGTTTTGCACACTTTTATAGCTTCATTTTTACTTATGCAAGTTTATCAAATGTTCATCTAAACAGGTTCATTTAACACCTCATTATTCACTAACTATTGGTTTCTAGCCAATGTTGTCATGTCCCTCTAAAGCACCATGTCACTGTAAACATATAAATAGTATCTTGTGGCGGATCGCCACCTAAACGGGCGCAATCCACTTTTCCGTCTGATGCGCTATCAATAACTCAAAAGACTGGGATTAAGCGAGTAACTAACAGACTTTTATTAACAAGAGAATGAAGGTGCGCCTCGAGTGGTCGACCGGTCCAGAATACAGAGGGACTGTGGAGCAGTCACCTTTATACCTGGACTCATGGGAGGAGTCAGCCGAGGCATGTACAGGCATGTACACAGTGGAATACAAACAGTGGTTTACCACATTCACCCCTTGTTTAAAAATGAGTCCGGCAGGGTGAAGTGTATTAAAAGTTAGTGTATTGTAGTCTCTCCGGAGGTCTTGTCTGCCACTGTGATCGACGTGGCGACGGCAGGAGTAGTGAAGTTTCCGGCGTCGAGTCCCGTGTAGGCTGGGGCACTGGTGTGTAGTCCTCGTGGGTGTCGAGCGGGTCGCAGGGACCAGGCCTGCCATCTGCTGGGGCTGGATATTGGATCGTGGGGGGGGGTGGTAGTGGGTTGTGGGTTACTGCGGCCCCCGAGGGTGCGAGGTCTCGTATGGAGACTGTGTCCTCCCGCCCGTCCGGGAACGCAATGTAAGCATACTGGGGGTTGGCGTGGAGGAGGTCGACCCTCTCGACCAGGGGATCCGTTTTATGGGTCCTCACGTGTCTTCTCAGTAGGACCGGCCCTGGGGACGTCAGCCATGGCGGTAGCAATGGCCCCGATGTGGACTTCCTTGGGAAGACAAACATTATCTCATGAGGGGTGGTGTTAGTGGCAGTGCAGAGCAGTGACCGAATAGAGTGGAGCGCATCGGGGAGCACATCCTGCCAGCGGGAGGTCGGAAGGCCCCTAGACTTTAAGGCTAGCAGGGCGGCCTTCCAAACTGTCGCATTCTCTCTTTCCACCTGTCCGTTCCCCCGGGGGTTGTAACTGGTGGTCCTGCTTGTGGCAATACCCCTAGCGAGCAGGTACTGGCGGAGTTCGTCGCTCATAAACGATGAGCCCCGGTCGCTATGGATATAGCTGGGGAAACCGAACAGGGTGAAGAGGTCGTTCAGACATTTAATGACCGTGGCACTGGTCATGTCCGGGCAGGGGATGGCGAACGGGAAACGGGAGTACTCATCAATAATGTTGAGGAAGTACACATTGCGGTCGGAGGAGGGGAGAGGCCCTTTAAAATCGACGCTCAGGCGCTCGAAGGGGCGAGTGGCTTTTATCAGGTGAGCCCTGTCTGGTCTATAAAAGTGCGGTTTGCACTCAACGCAGACTTGGCAGTTCCTGGTCATGGTCCTGACCTCCTCAATGGAGTAAGGCAGGTTGCGGGCCTTGATGAAGTGGAAGAACCTGGTGACCCCCGGGTGGCAGAGGTCATTGTGGAGGGCCCGCAGTCTATCGATCTGCGTGCTGGCGCAGGTGCCACGCGACAGAGCATCCGGGGGTTCATTGAGCTTCCCGGGTCGGTACAAGATCTCGTAATTGTAGGTGGAAAGTTCAATTCTCCACCTCAAGATCTTGTCATTTTTGATTTTGCCCCTCTGCTTGTTGTTAAACATAAAAGCAACTGAACGCTGGTCAGTGAGCAGGGTAAATCGTTTTCCGGCCAGGTAGTGCCTCCAATGACGCACGGCCTCCACAATAGCCTGGGCCTCCTTCTCAACAGTGGAGTGTCTGGTCTGCGGGCGCTGGAGGGTTCGTGAAAAGAAGGCCACGGGTCTCCCCGCCTGATTAAGGGTAGTGGCCAGGGCAAAGTCGGACGCGTCGCTTTCCACCTGGAAGGGGATGGATTCGTCCACTGCGTGCATGGTGGCTTTGGCAATGTCTTCCTTGATACGGTGGAAGGCTAAGCGGGCCTCTGCCGTCACGGGAAAGGAGGTGGACTTGATCAGCGGACGGGCCTTGTCCGCATAGTAGGGGACCCACTGGGCGTAATAGGAGAAAAACCCTAGGCACCTCTTCAGGGCCTTGAGGCAGTGGGGCAGTGGGAGTTCAATAAGGGGACGCATCCGGTCGGGGTCAGGACCGATGACTCCGTGTTCCACAACACAGCCAAGGATGGCGAGGCGGCTTGTGCGGAATATGCACTTCTCCTTGTTATACGTCAGGTTCAGGAGTTGGGCGGTGCGGAGGAATTTTTCGAGGTTTGCGTTATGGTCCTGCAAGTCATGGCCGCAGATGGTCACATTGTCCAGATATGGGAAAGTGGCCTGCAACGCATTTTGATCGACCATCCGGCCCATCTCCCTTTGGAAGACGGAGACCCCGTTGGTGACGCCAAAGGGAACCCTAAGGAAGTGATAGAGGCGGCCGTTTGCCTCAAAGGCAGTATACTGGCGGTCCTCAGGGCGGATAGGGAGCTGGTGGTACGCTGATTTCAGGTCAATGGTCGAGAAGACGCGGTACTGCGCGATCTGGTTGACCATATCAGCTATGCGGGGGAGTGGGTAAGCGTCCAGCAGGGTGTAACGATTTATTGTCTGGCTGTAGTCGATGACCAGGCGCTGCTTCTCGCCGGTCTTAACGACCACAACCTGGGCTCGCCAGGGGCTGGTGCTGCCCTCAATAATCCCCTCCTTCAGGAGCCGCTCCACTTCGGTTTTAATGAAAACCCTGTCCCCGGCACTGTATCGCCTGCTCTTTGTGGCGATGGGCTTACAGTCGGGGGTGAGGTTAGCAAACAGTAGGGGGGGGGGTGACTCTGAGTGTGGAGAGGTTGCACCTGGTGCGCGGCGGGCAATTTTGAAGCTGCTGGCTGCGGACTGTGAGTGGGGGAGGGGTCCACCGTACGCCATCGTAACACTTTTAAGGTGGCACTGAAAATCTAACCCCAGTAGAACGACAGCGCAGAGGTGGGGCAGGACCAGAAGTTTAAAATTATCGTACACAGTCCCGTCTACTACGAGTGTCACCACGCAGTAGCCGCCAATGTCCGCCGACTGGGACTCGGAGGCCATAGAAATCCGCTGGTGCGCAGGCAGGACTGGGAGAGAGCAACACCGCACCATGTCGGGGTGGATGAAGCTCTCCGTGCTCCCAGAGTCAAAAAGGCAGATTGTTTCGTGACCATTTACCTTAATGTCCATTGTGGACCGGACCAGTTGGTGCGGTCTCGCTTGGTCCAGCGTAACGGAGGCCAGTGTAGGGGTCGGTGTGTCGCTGCGGGTATCAGATGAGGCGGTGTTGGGGGCCTGTTTTGTCCCGGCTGTCGTCCAAGATGGCGGCGTCCATGATCCCCATGTGGCTGGAGGCGTCCAAAATGGCTGCTGTTCCGGTTGTTCGCACATGGCTGGGGAGGCCCAAGATGGCGGCCCGCACGGCCCACACGCGGCGCTGCTGGGGTTCGGGGTGGCTTTGGCTCTGCAGACGCTGGCGTAGTGTCCCTTCTTCCCGCAGCCCGAGCAGATCGCATTTTTTGCCGGGCAGCGCGCTCTGGGGTGTTTGGCCTGGCCACAGAAGTAGCATTTCTGGCCTTGGGGCACTGCTGTCTGGCCTTGGGACACTGCTGCGGTAGTTGGGCCGTTGCTGGGATGTGGCTGGGGTGGCACGGCGCTATGAGACGGTCCTACCGTGTCCCAGGCTGTCGTTCCCCGCGGCGTCCACGGTGCAGAGGAGTAGGCATCCATGCCCCGGTAGGCTGCGTCCAATGATAGTGCGAGTTCAGAGGCCTTGTTGAGATCGAGGTCACTCTGCTCCAACAGTCGCTGTCGGGTGTAATTGGACCTGTGGCCTGCTACAAAAGCGTCCCGGATATGTTCCTCTGTATACACGGCGGCCTTTACATCCTTACAACCACAGGCCCGGCCAAGCACAGACAGTGCCTGAAGGTATTCCTCGGTCGATTCCCCAGGTTGTTGTTTACGACTCCCCAGGAGGTGCCTAGCGTACACCTCATTCACTGGGCGCGTGTACTGGTCCTTGAGGAGCTTGATAGCATCCACGTACGAGGTCGCGTCCTGGATGACCGAGTATACTCGGTGGTTCACTTTGGAGGTCAGGACATCCAGTTTGTCCTCGTCCAATTTGACCGTTGCAGCGGAGGCGATCAGGAATTTTTCAAAACACCTAAGCCAGTGAGTAAACTTGGTGGATGAGTCCGCCTCCCGATGATCTAAGTCCAGGCATGCTGGTGTGAGGATCTTCTCCATTATAAAAATCTTGTTAATAAAATTGATGCGCTATCAATAACTCAAAAGACTGGGATTAAGTGAGTAACTAACAGGCTTTTATTAACAAGAGAATGAAGGTGCGCCTCGAGTGGTCGACCGGTACAGAATACAGAGGGACTGTGGAGCAGTCACCTTTATACCTGGACTCGTGGGAGGAGTCAGCCGAGGCATGTACAGGCAAGTACACAGTGGAATACAAACAGTGGTTTACCACACCGTCCGTGGACAATAAATCGGGCACCTTGCCTTTAAGAAGCATGCTGCCTTTAAGGCATGACAAAGGAGCGGGCGTCGCCCTCAGTGTGTACTCAAAAGCGCGGGCGTCGCCCTCATTCTATTTTCGGGTTTAGCAGAGAGAAGAGCTGGGGCAGCCATCTCTCGAGAATGTAATAAACGCCATGTGTTCCTCAGATCAGTTCGGCCTCCATTCGTGTTCCGTGGCAGCCTCAACATTGGTGACCCCAACGCTCAGAACGTATTCCGAGCACTGCAATGGCGGACACGAACGCAGTTTCCGTGAAACTGCCGGAGTTTTGGGAAAACCAGCCCGAAGCCTGGTTCCTCCAAGCTGAGTCCTGATTCCGGCTGCGACACATCACCACAGATGGGACGAAGTATGACTACCTCGTCGCATCACTCGGTAGCTCCACAGTCACGAAGGTCTGGATAATGCTGCAGAACTCACCAGAGGAGGGCAAGTATGCACATCTTAAGGCCGCGCTCCTTAAAAAATTTACGACCTCGACATACCAGCGAAACTGCCGCCTCCTCGACCTTCCAGGCCTCGGTGACGCCTCACCGTCAGACCTCCTCTCCCACATGCTCTCACTCACCGACGAGAGCCCACCCGGGTCCCTCTTCCGCACGCTGTTCATCCGCCAGCTACCTCCCAGCATCCGCCCAGCGATCGTGGCGCCCGGCCTCACGGACCTAGAAGCCCTGGCCGACGAGGCCGACAAGCTGCTGTCCGCTCACTCCAGCCGCGACGTCGCTCCGGACCTGGCAGCCACAGCCTGGGCGCGCCCCTCACCGGCCACCACGCGGCCACAAGGCCCAGCCACGGGGCCCACAGGGCCTTCGCGCCCCACAAACCCGGGCTACTGTTACTACCACGCACGGTTCGGCGCCAGGGCACAATGGTGCACACCTCCCTGCTCCTTCAAGTCCGCCCCCGTACCAGCCCCCGCGATGGCCTTGGGCCACGCGGGCTCCCTGCTGTACGTCACGGATGACAAAACCGGCCGCCGGTTCCTGTGCGACACTGGAGCTCAGCACAGCATCATCCCGGCCTCCGCCCTCGACATCCAAAAGGGCGAACGAGGACAGGCGCTGGCTGCCGCTAACGGCTCGGACATCTGGACGTACGGCACCCGCACAGTCACCCTCGACCTCGCTGGTCGCCGCTACCGATGGGAGTTCATCACTGCCAAGGTACTCTCCCCTCTCATCGGCGCAGACTTTCTGTGCGTCCACGGCCTACTGGTAGACATCCCTCGACACCGCCTCGTGGACAGGAACACCATGTCCCCCATCCTGGGCGCCATGGCCCCCCGTCAACCCGCCGACATGGCGTCACAGTGCCACGCCCGGGCCACGGATGACTACTCGGCACTCCTGGCCGAATTCCCGGCCCTCACCAACCCGACCTTCTCCGCGGAGGTCGCCAAACACGGGGTGGAACACTTCATCCCCACCACAGGCCCCCCAGTGTACGCCCACGCCCGCAGGCTGGACCCGGCCAAACTGGAGATCTCGCGGACCGAGTTTGCCACTATGGAACAGCTCGGCATCATCCGCCGCTCCAACAGTCCCTGGGCCTCCCCACTCCACATTGCCCCCAAACTAGGTGGGGGTTGGCGCCCCTGCGGGGATTACCGCCGCCTCAACGACGCCACCACCCCTGACCGGTACCCCGTGCCGCACATTCAGGACTTCTCGGCTAGACTGGCCGGCCGCTCAGTCTTTTCCAAAGTCGACCTGGTGCGCGGCTACCACCAAGTCCCCGTCCACCCCGCGGACGTCCCCAAGACGGCCGTAATCACCCCCTTCGGGCTTTTCGAGTTCCTGCGGATGCCCTTCGGCCTCAAAAATGCGGCCCAGGAATTCCAACGGCTCATGGACTTGGTCCTTCGGGACCTGAAGTTCCTGTTCATCTACCTGGATGACATCCTGGTAGCCAGTTCCTCCAAGCAGGAACACCTCGAACACCTTCGCATCCTGTTCGGGTGCCTCAGCGACCACGGGCTCATCCTCAGCCCAGCCAAGTGCCAGTTCGGCCTGGACAAGATCGACTTCCTCAGCCACCACATCACCCATGCTGGGGCCATTCCCCTGCCCACCAAGGTGCAGGTCGTCCAACAATTTCCCCGCCCCACCACCATCAAAGGACTCCAGGAGTTCCTCGGGATGGTGAATTTCTACAACCGCTTCATCGCCAAAGCGGCGTCCCTCATGAGGCCCCTGTATGAAGCCCTCCGGGGCAGGAGCGGCAAGATGGCGGTCGAATGGACGGCGACGTATCAGCCGCCTTCAACTCCACCAAGACCGCACTCGCCGATGCCACCCTGCTCGCGCACCCACGGCCCAATGCCAGAGTAGCACTCACCACGGACGCCTCCGACCACGCGGTCGGCGCCGTGTACGAGCAATGGGTCAACAGCGCCTGGCAACCACTTGCCTTCTTCAGCCACCAACTACGCCCCCCGGAGGTCAAGTACAGCACCTTCGACCGCGAGCTCCTCACGCTGTACCTGGCGGTCCGCCATTTTCGTTTTTTGCTGGAGGGCCACCCCTTCACTGCGTTTGTCGACCACAAACCCCTGACATTCGCAATGGCAAAGACAACCGACCCCTGGTCCGCCAGGCAGCAGCGCCAGCTCGTGGCAGTGTCCGAGTTCACCACGGACATCCAACACGTCTCTGGCCGAGACAACGTGGTAGCCGACTGCCTCTCCCGCCCCGCCATCCACGCCGCACACCTGGCAGTCGACTACGCTCAACTCGCAGCAGACCAGCTCACGGACCCTGATCTGCCCTCCGCACCTACCAACCTACCAGGGCTACGTCTGGCCGACGTCGCCTGCGGCCCGACCGCAGTCACGGTCAAGTGCGACATATCCCTATCTCAACCTCGGCCCGTCGTCCCAGCGTCCTGGCGCCGCCAGGTATTCGAGATTTTCCACAACCTCTCCCACCCCGGCGCCCGCGCATCCATCAAATTGGTAGCCAACCGCTTTGTCTGGCGCGGCCTTCGCAAGGATGTGCATACTTGGGCCAACTCCTGCCTAGCCTGCCAACGGGCCAAGGTGCAGCAACACACGAAAGCACCCCTCAAGGAGTTCACCGTCCCTTCACGTAGATTCGACCACATCCACGTGGACATCGTCGGGCCCCTGCCGCCGTCGCAAGGCCACACGCACTTGCTGATGATCGTCGACCGCACCACGTGCTGGCCTGAGGCAATTCCACTGACCTCTACCACCACCGCCGACATCGCCAGAGCCTTCGTCAGCACCTGGGTCGCACGGTTCGGCGTCCGCTCCGACATGACGTCGGACAGAGGTCCGCAATTTACCTCTGAACTCTGGACCGCCATCGCACGCAATCTCGGGGTGACCATTCACCGCACCACAGTGTACCACCCCCAAGCCAACGGACTGTGTGAGCGGTTCCACAGATCCTTGAAGGCATCTCTTCGAGCCAGCCTCCAGGATGGCGCCTGGACTGACCGACTCCCGTGGGTCCTCCTCGGCCTGCGCTCCACGGTTAAAGAAGACCTCCACGCATCGGCAGCAGAGCTCGTTTACGGCCAGCCACTGCGCGTACCCGGCGAGTTCCTGCCCACCGCCACGACACCCTGGTCAGCCGACCAGCAACGCCACGACTTCACCTCACCGGCGCTACAGTTCGCCCCGGTGCCCATTGCCCGGCACGGCGAATCCACCTCACACGTCCCGCTAAGCCTGCACCAGGCACGGTTCATTTTCGTCCGGCACGACGCCCACCGCGGACCCCTTCAACCCCCGTACGACGGGCCCTACAAAGTGCTACAGGCTGGGGACAAATTTTTCGACCTACAAGTGGGCGACAGGACTGAAAAAGTGTCGGTTGACCGACTCAAGCCAGCACACTCGGAGCCCGGTGAGCAGGTCCCAGT
Source organism: Somniosus microcephalus (assembly GCF_052327205.1). Classification (NCBI taxonomy): domain Eukaryota; kingdom Metazoa; phylum Chordata; class Chondrichthyes; order Squaliformes; family Somniosidae; genus Somniosus; species Somniosus microcephalus. The sequence goes on along the minus strand of NC_140990.1, from coordinate 210,075,441 downwards.
AGCTCGTCCACCGCCATGCGGCCAACCTGCCCTCAAGCCAGTACACCCGGCTGCTCCACGCCCAGCCATTCCACGTCCACCGGCGTCCTACAAGAGCCGCTCCGGCCGGCCCATCAGACCGCCGCACCGTCTCGTCCACACCTCCTAAGCGGATTCTGAAGGGAGCTGTGTGGCGGATCGCCACCTAAACGGGCGCAATACACTTTTCCGTCCGTGGACAATAAATCGGGCACCTTGCCTTTAAGAAGCATGCTGCCTTTAAGGCATGACAAAGGAGCGGGCGTCGTCCTCAGTGTGTACTCAAAAGCGTGGGCGTCGCCCTCATTCTGTTTTCGGGTTTAGCAGAAAGAGCTGGGGCAGCCATCTCTCAAGAGAATGTAATAAACGCCATGTGTTCCTCAGATCGGTTCGGCCTCCATTCGTGTTCCACGGCAGCCTCAACAATCTCACTAATTTTTGTACTTTCACATACCTTGCATACCTGAGTTTATATAATTTGCGAGAAATCACTGGTAGACTTCAGAGATTTGGATGAAATTAGACAGTTTGACTCATTTATCTTAGTCAGAGAACAGGAACATGGGAATCCATCGCTTCAGTTAAATACTGAGATCCCTTGTGAATGGAACGCTTCTTATATTTTATTCTTTAAGACGATAAAATCCTTTATTATGTATCAAATGCTGAATTTTGTAGGGTCAAGTCCCATGAAACTTAATAAAATTCATTAGTATCATGCCATCGAGGTTCTTTTTTTATAATGTGTTCTAGATTTTTGAGCAGACATTAGGAAATGCAAAGTAGAACTCACAGCTAAAAAGATTAAAGAAGACAGGTTAGTGCTGACTCCAATATATCATTTGCCCCCAATGTTCTAAGTTTTAATTTTATAACATACTGTCGTACTTTTGTTTCTAACGCTCCTTAAAGAAAGCACCAGGACGCACTGTAAGGTTTGAACAATGGATGAGTTGAAATCACACTGCACGATATTACTATTAGGTCCCTGTGATCTTGCTTTGCCTGCTACTTCAACAAAATTGTTAAAATTTCAAAGGAGTTTCATACGAATGCATTAACATTCAGTACTATTGGAGGAAGATTTCAATACAGTTAGACTACCTTTTATCCGAACTTCCGAAAACCGAAACCCTCTAAAAACCGAAGGTTTTTTCGTTCAGCGTAAGTCGTGCGCACGACATGACCAGAGTGGCGCACGACCCCGACCCCCGCCGACGACCCCCCGCGGACCCCCCCGCCGACCCCGACCCCCGCCGACCCCCCCGCGGACCCCCCTGCGGACCCCCGCCAACCCCCCCGCCGACCCCCCGCGGACCCCCGCCGACCCCGACTCCCGCCGAACCCCCCCGCCGACGCCGACCCCCACCACCGACCCCGACGACCCCCGACCCCCCGCCGACCCCCCCGCGGACCCCCGCCGACCCACCCCCGACAAATTTCCCAGTCTTATAAAATACCTTCCGAAATCCGAAATTTTCCGAAAACCGAAACACGGCTGGTCCCGAGGTTTTCGGATAAAGGATAGTCTACCTGTACTAAGCAAAATCACGTGATTTCACTAGAAATAGCACTCTGAGGAAATCTTTCCACTATGTCTAGGTGGGAATGTAAGTTGTGAGGAGGATGCAAGGAGGCTTCATGGGGATATAAACAGGCTAAGTGAATGGGCAAGAACATGACAAATGGAATATAATGTGGAGAAATGTGAAGTTATCCACTTTGGTAGGAAAAATAGAAAGCAGAGTATTTTTCAAATGGTGAGAGATTGGGAAATGTTGTTGTTCAGAGGGACCTGGGTGTCCTTGTACACGAATCACTGAAAGTTAACATGCAGGTACAGCAAGCAATTAGGAAAGTGTAATGATCAATAACATGTCATTCTATAGTGGACACTAGGTGGAGCCGTAGAGCTGTGTAGAGCTGTATATAGCTGTATGTATATAAGACTACACTACCCAGCTGTATGTATATTAAGACTACATTACCCATGAGGCACTAGGCTACCCACAAGGCAGCAGTCAAGATGGATGCCTCTACAGATACTGTACCTCGTCCACATGTACTCATTAAAAGTGTCTAGCAAAAGCTAGCTGTGTTCATAATAAGAATGTCTATTTATTAATGAACATAAGAGAAAGCAAATGGTATGTTGGCCTTTATTACAAGAGGATTTGAATATAAGAGTAAAGACGTCTTACTGCAATTATATAGGGCCCTGGTGAGACCACACCTGCAGTATTGTGTACAGTTTTGGTCTCCTAACCTTAGGAAGGATATGCTTGCCATAGAGGGAGTGCAACGAAGGTTCACCAGACTGGTTTCTGGGATGGGGGGATTGTCCTATGAGGAGAGATTGAGTAGACTAGGCCTATATTCTCCAGAGTTTAGAAGAATGAGAGGTGATCTCATTAAAACATACAAAATTCTTACAGGGCTTGACAGGGTAGATGCAGGGAGAATGTTTCCCCTGGCTGAGGAGTCGAGAACCAGGGGTCACAGTCTCAGAATAAGGGGTCGGCCATTTAGGACTGAGACGAGGAGAAATTTCTTCACTCAGAGGGTGGTGAATATTTGGAATTCTCTACCCCAGAGAGCTGTGGAGGCTCAGTCATTGAGTATATTCAAGACAGAGATCGATAGGTAAATCATTTCAAATCTGGCCCTTCATCAGAAAGAATACTTCCGATGATGGGTCCCACAGAAATTATTGACCTATCTTTCTCAGCCAGATGCTGGCCAACCTGCCCTACAGTTCCGTCACTTTACTTAATGATATTCTAAGAGGACAGCCGATATTCACCGAAAACTGTAACCTCCTTTAGCTCTAAAGACTTAGTTAGGCATGAAGTTTATTCTGAAATCGTGATCTTTAATGGTTTGTGCGCAGTCTTTATCTTGAAACTGGAGGAAAACTGACCGGTGTAAGCGATTTAAAAAAAACTGTCTCCTGCTGTTTACCTGCTTTAGTGACCTTGTGTGAACTCACAGCATGAGGCATATATTTGTTGTGTGACAGCTGGTATGTTGGGAACTTTTGACCTGTCATCTGCTACATTAATCACTGAAATATTAATTTAAAAGAATTCTCTTATGTTCTCGTGCACAAACCAGTATGTTAATCAGATTGTAGGATCAGGATGAGTTTGCTCTGTGTGTGTGAATTAGCTGGTGCTTGGTTCTCTCCTGTAGAATTGAAATAAATTTAGTAAATACGTAATACATAGCTGCAGACAAGATGGGATAGTCTGTGTAATGATACTGCAGAACAAATTGGTGCAGAGAACAACTGGTGATTCCAAATGTGTTGAGTGTAGGATCAATCTTGCCTCCCATGGGCAAATGGCCTGCTATCAAATACTCGTTGCCTGAGCTTGCACCTGAAGCAATTGTGAGATACCGGAGAGTCATCCATGCCATTGAAAACTGCATCAGGACCTACAGGAGAGGAAGAGTGAATTTTTTGAGGAGGACAGCAAGGGAACAGAAGGAAGTGTTGAAGTAAAAGTCAAGTTCTTCCTCTTCCCACACTGCACTCAAGCTGCCCTCATTAGTCCTCAAAGTGAGAAACACCAGTCATATATGAAACCAACACACCCAGGTTGATGCATCAAGAGGCATGATTGAATACAAAAGCAAAATACTGTGAATGCTGGAAATCTGGAATAAAAACAGAAAATGCTGGAAACACTCAGCAGGTCAGGCAGCATCTGTGGAGAGAGAAAGAGAGTTAATGTTTCAGGTTGATGACCCTTTGTCAGAACTGGCATATTCATGGCACGATTGAACAGTTTGGAAGACTCTCCTCAAACAGATTTTCTTCTCTCCTCCTCAAGATGTCTCAAATCAGCCAATCAAACTTCCTCCTGAGGAAGCCTCAGTGATGATGAGGTGTCCAATTTAACTTCCCTTGTTGAAAGTTCAGCACCTTAATGCTGTAGCTATAGGCTGCCTTAGCCAACAGTCAATGAAGAATAATATTGGGTGGAGTGTAAAACCAGTGTTCCACCCATTGCCATGGGTTTCCCAGCCAGCAAGTTAGGTTAAAATAACCCCCATTGTGTCTTGAGGGAATTGAATTAACATCACAAGTAAAATCAAGGAAAACCCAAAGAGGATAACTAAAGAATGAGTAGGGCCTATTAGAGACCAAAAAGGTAACCTGTGTGTTGAGGCGGATGACGTGGGTATGGTTCTTAATGAATACTTTTCGTCGGTCTTCACAAAAGAGAGGGATGATGCAGACATTATAGTTAAGGAGAAGGAGTGTGAAATATTAGATGAGAAAAACATAGTGAGAGAGGAAATATTAAGTGGTTTAGCATCTTTGAAAGTAGATAAATCGCCAGGCCCGGATGAAATGTATCCCAGGCTGGTAAGAGAAGGAAGGGAGGAAATAGCGGAGGCTCTGACCATCATTTTCCAATCCTCTCTGGCTATAGGTGTGGTACCAGAGGACTGCTAGCGTTGTACCGTTGTTTAAAAAGGGAGAAAGGAATAGACCGAATAATTACAGGCCAGTCAGCCTAACCTTGGTGGTGGGAAAATTATTGGAAAAATTCTGAGGGACAGTATGAATCGTCATTTAGAAAGGCATGGATTAATTAAGGACAGTTAGCATGGATTTGTTAAGGGAAGATCGTGCCTGACTAACCTGATTGAATTTTTTGAGGAGGTAACAAGGAGGGTCGATGAGGATAACGCGTTTGTGGATTTTAGCAAGGCTTTTGACAAGATCCCACATGACAGACGGGTCAGAAAAGTATAAGCTTATGGATTCTAAGGAAAAGTGACAAGTTGGATCCAAAATTGGCTCAGTGGCAGGAAGCAAAGTATAATGGTCGACAGGTGTTTTTGTGACTAGAAAGCTGTTTCCAGTGGAGATCTCCAGGGCTCAGTACTAGATCCCTTGCTTCTTGTGGTATATATCAGTGATTTAGAGTTTAATGTAGGGGGCATGATTAACAAGTTTACAAATGCTACAAAAATTGGCCGTGTGGTTGATAGTGAGGAAGAAAGCTGTAGACTGCAGCAAGATATCTATGGACTGGGCAGGTGGGCAGAACGGTGGCAAATGGAATTCAATCCAGAAAAGTGTAAGGTAATGCATTTGGGTAGGGTTAACAAGGCAAAGGAATACACAATCAATGGTAGGATGCTGAGAAGTATAGAGGGACCTTGGAGTGCATGTCCACAGGTCCCTGAAGGTAGCAGGGCAGGTTGATAAGGTGCTTATGAAGGCACACGGGATACTTTCCTTTATTAGCTGAGGCATAAAATATAAGCGCAGGAAGGTTATGCTTGAACTGTATAAAACACTAGTTAGGCCACAGCTAGAGTACTGCGTACAGTTCTGGTCAGCACATTACAGGAAAGATGTGACTGCACTAGAGAGGGTACGGAGGAGATTTATGAGGATGTTGTCAGGACTGGAGAATTTTAATTACGAGGAAAGAGTGGATAGGCTGGGTTTGTTTTCTTTGGAACAGAGGAGGCAGAGGGGAGATTTAATCGAGGTGTCTAAAATTATGAGGGGCCTAGATAGAGTGGATAGGAATGATCTATTTCCCTTAGCAGTGAGGTCAATAACCAGGAGGCAGAGATTTAAAGTAATTGGTCGAAGGATTAGAGGAGAGCTGAGGAGAACTTTTTTCACCCAGACGGTGGTGGGGGTCTCGAACTCACTGCCTGAAAGGGTGGTAGAGGCAGAAACTCTCATCGCATTTAAAACGTACTTGGATATGTACTTGAAGTGCTGTAACCTACAAGTCTACGGACCAAGTGGGATTAGGCTGGAAAAGATAACACTTTTTCAGTTGGCACAGACACGATGAGCTGAATGGTGTAAATTGTACCGTAAATTTCTATGATTCTGTGAAGGACAACCCAGTAATCCTGTTATTTCAACCATATATGTTAATTCAGCTCTGCCACATGGTCAGACTCAGCATTTCCCTGAGCCAATTCTGCTGATTCTATAATCAGCACTTGCTGCTTCAGCAGAATTAGACAGAAAAAATGCTAATATTAAACATAATTTTTCTGAACCATTTGTATTCAGAAATACTACTAGTGAAACTACTTGAACCTACTTAATGGCCAGCAATCACAAATGACCATAGGAGTGTCAGTTTTAACCTCATTAAACACTAAGCAATAACTTCAGGGGAAGAGCTGTGGCAACTCTGGGGAAACAACCAAAGCATCTTTTACACCAGTTTCCATGGTTTCCACTGCTGTTTGGCTAAAGTTACACTGGTGAAGCAAGATAACCCCCAAAGAAATTCATCCCCCCCTCCCTCCAGAGAGTTTGCGTACCCATGGGGTGGTGCACTGGACACTCTGCCAGAAGGTCCTGAGGTTGACTGAAATTTGAATTCACAAGTTCATAAGATAACTACAAATGAGGAAGTCCATTCCACCCATATTAATTCATCCATACAGAGAGATCCTAATGTGTCCCCACCCCCAATCCCCCCATTGTAGCATCCAATTGCTTCTTACATGATCCAGGGTTTTTGCTTCCATTACTTTATCTGGAAGTTTATTCTACACATTGATCATTCTTTGAAGAATTTCTATTTTTCACCCATTTTTTAATCCATTCCCATGATTACCTTGAATCCCCACTTTCAGTTTAATTAATAGCCTTTCATGTGGAATTTTATCAAAATGTTGCCTCTCCCAGGAGATTACATGGCTACTGGTGGCTTGGAGGTGCCTCGGGCATCATGACTGTGTGGGGCAGGCTTGATGGTCTTTTCCTGCCCATCATTTTCCGATGTTTGTAAAAATGTTTTGGAAGTCAAGTTACACCATGTTATGGGGCTTACCACAGTTTGCTTGGGTTGTCACTTCCTAAAAGAAATCAAGGAGGTTGTTCAGTCAAGATCCTCTCTTTGGCCAGTCAGGATCCTCCAATTCCGACCTTTTGCGCATCCCCAATTTCCTTCACTCCACCATTGGCGGCTATGCCTTCAGCTGCCGAGACCCTAAGCTCTGGAATTCCCTCCCTAAACCTCTTCACCTCTCTACCTCTCTTTCCTTCTTTAAGTCGTTCCTTAAAACCTATATGTCCTAATATCTCTTTGTTTAACTTGGTGTCAAATTTTGTCTGATGACGTTCCTGTGAAGCACCTTGGGACATTTTACTACATTAAAGGCACTATATAAATACAAGTTGTTGTTTGGTCAGTCAGGATCTTCCCCTTCTGAATCAATGCTGGCTGTGGCTAACTAGATTGTTTTCATGCTTTTCATTAATTTTCCAACCAGCTGCCAGAGACCAGCTGCCAGACCGATCACTAGTGTGTTACACTGGAGAACTCCATCTCAATAGCAGAGGAACGATAAAGGGTTTAATTGCCACAACCAAACGTGGCCTGCAATCAAGTAGAAACATAAAAATCATCCCATCCATGTAACCAGTGGTTGGTGGAGTGGAACACCAGTCAGAGCTATAATTCCTCTTTTGCCATTTGGGCTTCATTTGGATTTGGGCAAATTTGCCAATATCAGTGAGCCATCTGGGAAGAGAGGTGATAACTGATGCTTGTTACATCGGCCCTGAATTTGCGGTCGGAGGCGTATCTCCGGAGTACACCTCTGGCCTGTGAACTATTTCCATACTTATCTCCTGACTCCACAGCTACGGAGAGTTCCCTTCTCGGGCCTGCAGGCGGTTGCCTGCGTAAAGGCCCTTGTATCCTAGGGGTGCACGCGGTTTGCAAGTGTCCCTGGGATCACGTGGGCCCAGTCAACCAATCAAAAAGGGGGATTCCTATGATGCTTATGAGGATTCCATTTACGTACGGAATCCCCATAAGCATATTAGAAATCCCCAAATAAATAAAAATTCACACCATTTAAATAAAAATTAGTGTTCCCATGTTCAAAATTAATTTAAAGACCCTTTAATTAAGCATTTAAAATAAAAATTTAATTTATTGAAAAATAAATTCTAACATTTTAAAACAGGCCAAAATTTACCTAAACTAATTTTAATTTTAAATGTATGTGTATGTTTTAATCATGTTAAAAAATTTATTTTAACATTTATTTTAACCCTTACGCTGGTAAAAGAAGGCCTTATGCTTTTATCAGGCATAAGGATTTCGTAGGCATTCGCTGGGCAGTAGTTGGGCAAATAGCCCAACTCTGCACCAGCAAAAGCGTTTTTGCAGCGGATGCGAAGGATCTGTCAATGTGAAACTTGACAGATCGCAAGTTCCAGGTTTTCGCGCATGCGCAGCCCACACAGAAACCCGGAAACGCCGGGGCCTTTCAGAAGGCTTCCAACAGCGTACGCTGAGCATACACTGCCAACACCACCATAATGTCAGGCCCATCATTCAAACACACCTCCACTCAGAGGAGAGTGCCGAGGGAGTGTAAGCTAAGAGCATGTGTGTGAGTAGCATGATGTTATGCATAGTATATCAATTTATAAATGTGTTCATGATTTTGCTACACCTAGCAGACAGTGGAAGTCTTAACCTCCTAATGTCCTTTATTCACTATAATTGCAAGAGGAATTGGGGACTTTTGGCATAGATTTTCTGATTGGTGTTAGTTAATGTGTTACAACCAGTATTACCGTAATCTAGGCTTACATGTCGAACTTTTCTATTAATAATACCGACGTCTATTTCTTGATTTTTCAGGTGAATCCTTTTGGTGTCTGCTAGATATTGTTCCAATTAAGAATGAAAAGGGAGAGGTTGTACTGTTCCTGGCTTCGCATAAGGACATCACTGATAGCAAGAACAATTTGTCACCAGACAGCACAAAAGATCCAGGTAAAGAATGTTTTTGATAAAGTCGCACTGACTTATCTACAAAGTACTGAATGTGTAACATGGGAAATACTTCACTGTCCCAGTCCATTGTACTAGTTTTATTTACTTAAAGGAGCTTGAGGCTCTAAATGGCATGGTTAGTGTAGAATAATTATCACCAACAATAGTTTTAATGGATGTCAAGTGGTGGCCATCTAAGACAAAGGGCTGGATTTTGTCAATGGAGACGTGCTGGAGGCGGGACTTCTGGTTTTCGGTTTCAGTCCCGCCCTCAGCGACGTCAGACCAACCCACGCTATTTTCCCTTGATTGGCCTTGTTAAGCCGGCCAATTAAGGGAAAGCCGGTGACAGATGACGTCAGCGTATGACGCTTTGAGAAGCTGTCAAACACTGACGATCTCTGTTCTAAGGTAAGCCTTTGCACAAAGGCTCACCTAGACATCTCTCCTCGGCAGAAAGCAGATGGCTGCTGTATCTGAGAATGCAGCAGCCATTCTGTCATCGCTGCCGTTGAGATGAGGCACCCCCGAATCCTCAACAGTTGAAGCCTGCAGAAAGAAGCAAAGGTAAGGAAACTTTTTCCAACAATTTACACTCGCCTCTCAAACTTACCTGTCCACACTTGCACCCATCACTCACCTCTACAGCTGACATTTCGACCCCTCTCACCCCCGCAGACCCACTGCTCACCTCGCTGACCCTGGCGAGGTGCGCAGCCATTGGGAAGCCAGCAATTGCAGGCGTAAAATGGGGAAAAGCCTCAAAACTGCCTGTTAACTACCTGGTAACAGGCAGTTAATTGGATCGAATCCCCTTCCCGCCTCGAGGAGACGGGTCCCTGCGCGACTAGGGGACCCGCCTCCTGGGAAGATGGCACGGAGGCGGGTTGGTACCCGCTCCCAGTTTCTGCCATTTTCCCGGCAGTCCCGCCTCCTCAGGGCTGGTAAAATCCAGCCCATAAGGTGGTTAAGTAGATGAGTTGTGCATTCTTACTCCTGGCCTCATTCCTCAGGCACTGCTTGGTACCTGTGATAGCAACATACTGGTTGGGATTGTGGCTTTTCCAAAAGGTTAGTGAGTAACATCATCATGGATTGGCATGCATTGGCATACATATCTGCCCCCCAGAGAGTGAGTATATTTCCTTTGAAAGGTTAGTTTGGATTGATTAAATGAAATAAGGTGCAGTTGTGTTCTCTTTCATTTCAACTACAAAAAGACAGCTCTGAAATAATTGATAAGAGACTTCGTAGATCAGAGAAGTTTACTTAAGGATAACTTTTTTATTGAAGTTGGGCCCACTGAAGATCAGGCCAACATTTTTAGTATCCGTATATCTGGGCGGACTTCTATACATCATGGACCTGCTGCCAGCATGTGTTTAGAGGTCATCCTGTAATCTAACCTGGTTCTTTTACTGCTGCACCTGTACTGTTTATACTACAGGGCAAGTTCATACATAATGGATCTATACAAACATGCAAAAATAAGGTGACAAAAACACTCTCAGGCCCATCAAACCTGACCCATCTAGAGAGAGAGTAACCACGCACACCTTTGATCCACCTTCAACCACGCAATGGGAGAGGGGATAAACCCTGAAACATTAATTTATTTTCCTCTCTCCTAAAATGCTGTGCCTCCCCTGCTGAGTGTTTCCAGCATTTTCTTTTATTTTGTCTCAGATTGCCAGCATCTGCAGTATTTTGTTGTTTCATTTTTGGGGAAATTCCTTCCCAAGTTCCTAAAGCAAACTGAAAGAAACCACCATATCTCATAATTACTGATTATTGCATAAATTAGCAAATGATCTGTCATTTGGGTGCGATGTTAAACCGAGGCCCAGTCTGCCCTCTTGAGTAGACCTAAAAGATCCCACGGCACTATTTCGAAGAAGAGCAGGGGAGTTCTTCCCAGTGTCCTGGCCAATATTTAGCTCTCAACCAACATCACTAAAAATCAAATTATCTGGTCAATATCACATTACTGAGGTGAGGTTCAGACCCTTCTACATTGGTGAGCAGCAGGTGAACTGCCTTAGTTATAAATATTTTCTATTTTAATTCTTTGTGATCCTTTAGACAGATGAGCCATTGACAGAAGGCCGGCATCAGTTACACAGTTCAAAGTTCCAAGCTGTTCAAAGAATTGTTGATCTAAAAGCTTTCTCCCATTAAAGCTTTTTAAGTCATGTGCTTCATGAATAAATAGCTTTCTTTAGACAAACTGAGCTGCATCAATGACTCACAACAGACTAATCATCAAACAGTTCACAGTAATTGCAGGTTTCAGGAACATAGTGCAACTGTCTTAAAGAAATGTACAAAAGTCAAAGAGCACATGGAACCTCTGTACAGTTGTGGCCAAGAAGAAACGGGCCAGAGTCAGCAATTCAACACAAACAAAAGTTAACAGTAATCTGGTCACTCAGCAATCACTTCTGACGTCCTGAGAGTCAACAGCATCTATTGCTTTGACTGCGACCAACACCAGCCCACTGGGCGCTGAATCTGCGGCCACAGGCATCTGCTGAATGGCTGGCTCCATGGCTCTAGCCACATCCTGCAGGCCCTGAATGACCGCTACTTAGAGACTGGAAGGCATGAGTTAACGTGCCCTCCAGTCTGTCACCCCTTCCCCCATCCCCTAATTCTAACCTAAGTCTTAGGAATTCCCTGCGTGGTCACTTCTGCGGGCTGCCGCACCTGATTGCCGATGATTCCCCCAATGCATGCCAGTACTGTACTTGTAATGTGCTTCGGTGTAAGTTGCTGTCGGCAATAGTGGCACAGAGACTGCCACAATTATCGGTATAAATTGTCGATAAGGCCGATCCAGAAAATACATTTTTTTTAAATGATGCTTATCCTTACATACAATTGCAGCTTGCTTTGTAAAAGTGCTGTAGGTAATTCTGCATTTGAACTAGCATCTCATTGCTGTCAGAAACAAGCAGTACATAATATATCTCTTCATATGGGTCTAGACAGAGTAGGTAGAGAGAAACTGTTCCCGTTGGCGGGTCGAGAACCAGAGGACACAGATTTAAGGTGATTGGCAAAAGAACCAAAGGCGACATGGGGAAAAACTTTTTTATGCCGTGAGTGGTTAGGATCTGGAATGCACTGCCTGAAAGGGTGGTGGAGGCAGACTCAATCGTGGCATTCAAAAGGGACAAATGTAAGAAGTCACACACCAGGTTATAGTCCAACAGCTTTATCTGAAATCACAAGCTTTCGGAGCGCTGCTCCTTCTTCAGGTGAAGTGGAGAAATGCATAAAGACACAGCTTATATAGTCAGAGAATCATGTCAGATGTTTACAGGTAATCTTTCCAACTGCCATTTATCACACCTCAGCAGAGAGATAATCACAGCAATCAAAGGTGTGAATGGTGTCCAAACAGGTCAGTCAGGAAAACATTACATCAAAGAACAATAAAAGTTGATTTGATTTGATTTGATTTGATTGAAGGGGTCAAATATTGCAGATGCTGGGGTCTGTATGAAAAACAAAAAAACAGACAAAAAACATTTTTTTGCTGGAAATCACAGCAGGTCCAGCCGCATCTGCGTAGAGAGAACAAGCCAATGTCGACTCGAGTCTGGATGACTCTGCGTCAGGTGGGGTTACATGTAGCGTGACATGAACCCAAGATCTCGGTTGAGGCCATCCTCATGGGTGCGGAACTTGGCTATCAGTTTCTGCTCGACAATTTTGCATTGTCGTGTGTCTCGAAGGCCGCCTTGGAGAATGCTTACCCGAAGATCGGAGGCTGAATGTCCTTGACTGCTGAAGTGTTCCCCGACTGGGAGGGAACACTCCTGCCTGGTGATTGTTGCGCGGTGTCCGTTCATCCGTTGTCGCAGTGTCTGCATGGTCTCGCTGATGTACCATGCTCCGGGGCATCCTTTCCTGCAACGTATGAAGTAGACAACGTTGGCCGAGTCACATGAGTATGTACCATGTACCTGGTGGGTACACAGATGCGGCCGGACCTGCTGTGATTTCCAGCAAAAAAAATGTTTTTTGTCTTTTTTTGTTTTTCATACAGACCCCAGCATCTGCAATATTTGACCCCTTGTGACCCCACCTCATTGTTCTTTGATGTAATGTTTTCCTGACTGACCTGTTTGGACACCATTCACACCTTTGATTGCTGTGATTATCTCTCTGCCGAGGTGTGATAAATGGCAGTTGGAAAGATTACCTGTAAACATCTGACATGATTCTCTGACTATATAAGCTGTGTCTTTATGCATTTCTCCACTTCACCTGAAGAAGGAGCAGCGCTCCGAAAGCTTGTGATTTCAAATAAAGCTGTTGGACTATAACCTGCTGTTGTGTGACTTCTTACATTTGTCCACCCCAGTCCAACTCCGGCATCTCCACACCATTTCAAAAGGGAGTTAGATAAGTACCTGAAGGAAAAAATCTGCAGAGCTACGGGGAAAGGGCGGGGGAGTGGGACTAGCCGAAGTGCTCTTGCAGAGAGCCGGCACGGGCTCGACGGGCCGAATGGCTCCTACTGTGGTGTAACCATTCTGTGATTCTATGATATTTCCCAGCAGCAGAGGGTTGATGAGGGTAGTGCGTTTGATGTAGTCTATATGGATTTTAGCAAGGCCCGCATGGCAGACTGGTCACGAAAGTGAAAGCCCATGGGATCCAAGGCAAAGTGACAAGTTGGATCCAAAATTGGCTCAAAGGCAAGAAACAAAGGGTAATGGTCGACTAGTGTTTTTGTAACTGGAAGGCGGTTTCCAGTGGGGTTCTGCAGGGCTCAGTACTGGATCCTTTGCTTTTTGTGGAATATATCAATGATTTGGACTTGAATGTAGGAAGTATGATTATGAAGTTTGCATATGATACAAAAATTGGCCGTGTGGTTGATAATGAAGAAGAAAGCTGTAGACTGCGGGAAGATATCAATGGACTGGTCAGGTGGGCAGAACAGTGGCAAATGGAATTCAATCCGGAGAGTGTGAGGTAATGCATTTGGGGAGGGCTAACAAGGCAAGGGAGTATACAATAAATAGTAGGACACTGAGAAGTGAAGAGGATCAGAGGGACCTTGGAGTGCACGCCCACAGATTCCTGAAAGTAGCAGGACAGGTAGATAAGGTGGTTAAGAAGGCTTATGGGATACTTGCCTTTATTTGCCAAGGCATAGAATATAAGAGCAGGGAGGTTATACTTGAACTGTATAAAACACTAGTTAGGCCACAACTAGAGTACAGCATACAGTTATGGTCACCATATTACAGGAAAGATGTGATTGCACAAGAGAGGGTACAGAGGAGATTTACGAGGATGTTGCCAGGACTGGAGAATTTTAGCTATGAGGAAAGATTGGATAGGCTGGGGTTGTTTTCTTTGGAACAGAGGAGGCTGAGGGGAGATTTAATTGAGGTGTATAAAATTATGAGGGGCCTCGATAGAGTGGATAGGAAGGACCTATTTCCCTTAGCAGAGGGTTCGATAACCAGGGGGCATAGAGTTAAAGTAATTGGTCAGAAGTTTAGAGGGGATTTGAGGAGAAATGTTTTCACCCAGAGAGTGGTGGGGGTCTGGAACTCACTGCCTGAAAGGGTGGTAGAGGCAGAAACCCTCATCACATTTAAAAGTACTTGGATATGTACTTGAATGCCGTAACCTACAAGGATACGGACCAAGAGCTGGAAAGTGGGATTAGGCTGGATAGCTCTTTGTTGGCTGGCACGGACAAGATGGGCCGAATGCCTCCTCCTGTGCTGTAAATTCTGTGATTCTCTGATTTTCCTTCCACACCATGTTATAAATTTACCTCCAGAATATATGATGAGCAATTCAGATTGTTTTCCCCAACTTAAGTGGTACGTTCTGAATTTGAGAAAGGAATGATTGGACTTCAAAATTCATTTTAACATTTGAAACAAATTTGAAGAAAGTAATGAAAATTTGGAATGTGCCTTTCCTTTAGAAAATAGAACTTTAATCCAAGATTGAATCGGTGTAACTTACATGTTGCACCACATATAGCCTGCTATATTGATTGGCAATGTTATTAATGAATTATAGTATGTCTAAGATATCAAATTTAAAGCTAAGAAAAGCTCACCACGTTCTAATATGTGTGGAATCAGTTCATAGAATTGAACAGAATTGTGTTTTTTATTCAATTTATCTTCCCTTTTACTCATGTTTACCATTCTAGGAATGCCATCCCAAGAATGTTAGACGCCTTTTAGTACTTCGGCCAAGTGAACATTATTCACGTGAACCTTAGCTTGAGTATTGGACGCTATTCCATCATTAGGTAGAATTACATAGAATTTACAGCACAAAAATAGGCTAATCAGCCCAACTGCTCTATGCCAGTGTTTATACACCACATGAGCCTTCTCCCACCCCCTTCACTATCCCTATCACTAGTCTTCTATTTCTTTCTCCCTCATGTGTTTATCTAGCTTTCCCTTAAATACATCTATGCTATTTGCCACAATTACATGTGGTAGTGAATTCATATCATGGGGCCATCACAGCTGAGCTTGATTTGTTTCAACTGATATCTGCACACGCTCACTTACAGCAAGGTCATTGGAAGTGTTCCTGCCCATTTTCCCTTTTAGCCTGGGGCTACGAAGACCAATTGATAGCTTGCCTGATTCAAGCCATGATATAATGACTTATCTAACTGAGTGGACAGAGTGTATCTTGCTGTTGTGTTGGCTCGAGACTTAGAGTTGGACATAGCTGACTGAGCATGCGGCGTGACAGTTTGGAATTGGGCTGTTTGTATGAGATTTGTAGTGATGGAGAGAGGAGAGAGTAGAGACTGGGTGGGGATGTGAGAGTTGTGGGGGTG